>NW_027457649.1:2092500-3295000 GCF_050624435.1 Tenrec ecaudatus | reverse complement strand
TTTTTACACACACACAATCACGCACCCTTGCTGAATCTCTGGAGGGCTTCTGAATTCATGTCCTTTTTTGACAGACACACACAAAACCTCACACCTTTGAAGAATCTCTGGAGGACTTCTGACTTCGTATCCTTTTGAAACACACTCATACACTTGCAGAATCCCTTGAGAGCTTCTGAATTCGTGTCCTTTACACTCACACCCACACACATCCTTGCAAATCTCTAGAAGGCCACTGATTTGGTTTCCTTTTTGCACAAACACACACACAATCTTGCAGAATCTCAGGAGGGCTTCTGACTTCGTGTCCTTTTTACACACACACACACACACACACTCACACTCAGACCCTTGCAGAATCTCTAGAGGGCTTCTGACTTCGTGTCCTTTTTACACAAACACACACACACATACACCATGGCAGAATCTCTAGGGGGCTTCTGACTTCGTGTACTTTTTAAACACACACACAAACACACACACATACACACTTTCAGAATCTCTGGAGGGTTTCTGACTTAATGTCCTTTTTACAAACACAAACACACATACACACACACTTCCAGAATCTCTATAAGGCTTCTAGTTTCGTGTCATTTTTACACACACAAACATACACGCACCCTTGCAGAATCTCTGTAGAGCGTCTGATTTCATGTCCTTTTTACACACACATACACACAAAAACACTTGCAAAATCTCTGGAGGGCTTCTGACTTTGTAGGTTTTACTTACACAAACACACACACACACACACACACACACACTCATGCCCCTACAGAATCTCTGGAGGGCTTCTGACTTCATGTCCTTTTTAGGACACACACACACACACATCCTTCCAGAATCACTAGAGGGCTTCTGATTTTGTTTCATTTTTACACACACAGACACATATATGCACCCTTGGAGAATCTCTGGAGGGCTTCTGACTTCGTGTCCTTTTTACACACACACACACACACAAACACTCACACCCTTGTAGAATCTCTTGAGGGCTTCTGACTTTGTTCTTTTTACACACACACACACACACACACACTCATACATTTGCAGAATCTCTTGAGTGCTTCTGACTTCGTGTCCTTTACACACACACCCACACACAACCTTGCAGAATCTCTAGAGGGCTTCTGACATCGTATCATTTTTATACACACACACATACTCACACTTATACCCTTGCAGAATCTCTGGAGGGCTTCTAAATTCGTGTCTTAATTAGTCACACACAAACAAACACTCACACCCTTTCCTAATATCTGGAGGGCTTCTGACTTTGTGTCCTTTACACTCACACCCACACAAAATCTTCAAGAATCTCTAGAGGGCGCCTGGTATCGTGTCCTTTTTAAACACACACACACATACTCACACTCATACCCTTGCAGCATCTTAGGAGAGCTTCTGACTTCTTCTCCTTTTTACAGGCACACACACATAAACACCGTTGCTGAAACTCTAGAAGGCTTCTGAATTGGTTTCCTTTTTACACAAACACACAAACATTCTTGCAGAATTGCTTGAGGGCTTCTGACTTCGTGTCTTTTTACAAACACACACACACACTCACACTCAGACCCTTGCAGAACCTCTAGAGGGCTTCTGACTTCTTGTTCTTTTTACACAAACACACACACACACCATGGCAGAATCTCTAGAGGGCTTCTGACTTCGTGCCCTTTTTACACACACACACACACACACACACACACACAAACAAACACTTTCTGAATCTCTGGAGGGTGTCTGACTTAATGTCCTTTTTACAAACACAAACATACACACACTCTTGCAGAAACTGTAAAGGGTTTCTGACTTTGGGTCCTTTTTACACACACACACAAACACACACACACTCACACTCATACACTTGCAGAAACATCTGGGACAGTCTGGTCTGGAGACTCAGATCCTGAGACTGTGGTATGGGGGCACCAGGCTCACGTGGCTGAGGATGTTTCGGTGCAGGGTATAGCCATGCACCCAGAGCTCTCTGTATTCCACAGGTGGATGGTGCTGTCAGAAGAGCAGGTGATAAAGGAGTTCGGGGGCAGGCAGGCCTGTTGACTGTCCTTCACCTCAGGGTAGACCTGGAGGAGCACAAGGACCAGAGGGACCTGGGTCAGACCTTGGCTGCCCACAGAGATGGGACGGGATGAGAGTAGAGAAAAGGTTGGTCAAGACTTAGCCCCAGGCTTATCCCAGAGCAAGCAAGTCATAATGATTAGCTCTTGTCTTTAACAAGTAAAGGAATATACATTAACCAAGCACCTAGCAAGTACTAGGCATTCTAAATCTCCCACTTACATTGTCTCCTTTTCGTAAAAATCAAATGCATCAGGTATGTCATTTCACAATTGCAGAAACTAAGGTTTGGTCAAGTTCAGGAACATGTCCAAAGAGGCAAAGCTCAGACTGCACAGGGGCATACTGAAAAACGTCTGAGATGAGTCAGCACTAAAATCCCCTCCCATCCTTAGAGCCAATTAACAGATACGAAGGGACCCAGGGGCACTGCTGGGGTAGCAAGGGTGCTGGAGGAAACAAATTCCACACTTGAGGAACTCCAGCTCCTAATGGTAGCCCAGGAAACACGGTCAGTCTCAGCAGACCTGGCCCACGTAGCTCTACACTCCAGAAGCAGGAGGAATGATACAGAGCTGAATACACCTTGCCCACTTTCTTGGGGTCCTTCACATCCCAGACATAAATACTATGGTCATTGTACACACAAGACAGCCACTGGTTTGCAGGATCAAAGGTCAAGGCGATGGTGTCCGGATACTTCGCATTGGCCACTCCAGCGAAAAGGCGACTGAGGAAAGAGGGGGGCAGGGTGTCCAGGGCAGACAGGGCAAACTGGTGAGTGAGCGCTAATGAAATGGGGCACTCAAGGGAGGAGCAGCAGGTTGGCCAGCAGTCAATGGAGAAAGAACGCAGCGGCTGGCCTGGCATTCCTTGCCATGGGGCTCTCCAAAAGAACACAGGCTATTTCATAGCCCCCAACGTCAGGCGTGGACAGTGTGTGGCCGTGATGCAGCCAAGCAGATGTCAGGCCCTTCTAGACTCACGTCAGAGGACAAGGAAGGACACTGTGCAAGCCACAACCGTGGTCATATCTCATTTCCTACCAAATGCAGATTTAATCCCCTCCTGCCCTGAAAGAGAAATTAATCTACCCAACTGCAGAACTGCCCCGCTTCCTGACAGCACTGAAACCAGAGCAAAACTTCACTTCCTGCAAACACCTAACCCAAGGCCCGAGGCTACACTAAGCCCCTCCTACCGCAGCTGCAACCCAGGACCACCCTGAGGGAGAAAGGCCTGCTCCATCAGGTTTCCAGTCTCTCTCAGAACCCTAAGGAACTGCCTGTATGTCCTAGCTGTGGTCTTTACAGGACAATGCATTACCACACGGCAGACTCAGATTACCATGGATGCCCACAGTGAGCAAGAAATGCTGAAAGAACCACCTGTGCTTGACTGCAAGGGTCTTCCCAGAGGTCTATGTGTGCCCTCCTCTCCTTGCAGCATGCCAAGGATGGCCTGGCACAGAGTGGGGCTCTGACAGGACTCAGGGGCCCACCCACACCGCTCACCTGGCCTCTGTGATGCTGGCAATGCCAGTCCACAGGGCATGGGGCCGGGGCAGCGTGCTGAGGAAGTGCAGGTTGGAGGGGTTGAAAAGGCGCACGGTGCTGTCAGCACAGACACAGAAGGTGTAGTCCTGGCTCACCGAGAATGCAGTGGGCCACTGTGGTCTGTGAGCACAGAAAGCCCAGTCAGCAAGGGTGTCTGCCCACTCCTTCACCCGACACCTCAACAGCCATGAGCCAATAGGTAAGGACAAGTGCAAGGCAGGACAGCTGCCCTGGCCAGAGCCCCTTAATGCCCCTCCCTCTAACAGCAGCTGGCCAGAGGGCCCACAGCCCCGTGCACTTAGGGGGAAGGAGTCAGCAAGCCTTATAAGGCACCTGAGGTTTAGGCAAAGACACACTCAGAAAAGGCCGGCCAAGAGAAAGGCAGCAGAGGCAGCGGACAGGGCCAGCACACTTACTGTGATGCTGTCTTTGTGCTGAGCAGAAGAGGAAAGCAGAGGAAGAGGCAGAGACAGAGAGCGCGAGCGAGCAGAGAGGTCCCCAAACAGCTTCCTCCGCCTGGGGCCTCCCCCAGCGTGCATGCAGACCCTGCTGCTAGCCCCAGGACCCCCGGAGCCTGGAGGTGACAGACGGGAGGGTGCCGACAAAGCATTCACTTACCCTCAGCTCCACCCCCTTGTCCAACAGTCTCTGGTCACTGAACTCACACAGCTGCCCCGAGGATGTGATACAGAAGGTGCTGTCAGCCTTCTTCCTGCGGCCACAGGCTACATCAGTGAACAGGTTGTTCCGCAGGACCCCCAGCAGCCCGGAGCAGCCCAGCAGGGGTACAGTGGCATTCACCTGTGGAGGCACACCACAGGTGCCACCCACCCACTCACCCACCCTGCAGGCTACCCCCTGAAAAGCAGGCCCTGGGGAGAGTGGGAAAAGGCTTCCCTTGCAGATTGACATAGCACCTGGCCCAGCTGAGACTTCCAAGGGGCTTTTGAGCATGCAGAAGTGGGCGCAGGTGGAACAGATCTGGGCAGACCCCACCCTGGTGGCTACCTGCTGCCTCACCTTTGAGGTCTTGCTGTCATCAAGGTACCAGAATTTGATGTGCCGGTTGCCTGCAATGACAAAGTAGCTGCAGTCCTCAGAGAAATATACTGCTGTCACCCGACTGGACACCTTGTTGGAAGCCACTACAATGTTTTTCTGGAGAGAAAGTCAAGGGAAATCAAGGCTCTGCTTCTAGGAGCTGAGGGAAAAGAAACTTACACACTGAAGGAGGTTAGACAAGCTGTGAACTTGACCTCTCCTTCTGCCCCTTCTTCAGCATCCTAGATACCCAGTTGCTCCTTTCTGCTCAGAGTACTCTAGAAAGGGACTGAGGCCAGCAGGTGGAAGTGAAGGCCACCTGTCAGCAGTTTCTTGGCTCCCCTCCCGGCCCTGCCTGTCCTGAGGCCAGCAGCCCATTCACCTTCCAGGCCCAGACATTGAAGATCATGTCATGCTGGTAGCCCACTGAGACAATGTACTTGGCGCTGGGTGAGAAGGCCACACACGCCACGCCATACTTATGCACCTGAAGCTCCACCACCTGGCTGCGCTCCGACACGTCCCATACCCACACAGCAGGCATGTGTCCACTCTGCGGGGACGAAGACCCCGAAGTAAAGGCCAGAGGCAACCAGCTCCCTCCCCATCCACGGAGGCCTGGCCTTCCCAGCCACTGGACAAGAGCCTGCACATAAATGAAGGACACCTAACCTAATGTGCCTGCACATGAATCAAGGACACCCCCGGAGGGAATGTGATCAGTGTTGGGGAACAGGGACTCTCAGGGATGTGCTCCTGGCGTGATTTGCATGGGCAAGAACCACCACTCCTGCGGTTTGCTCCCACAGCCTCCAGGGCAAGTCTATGGGAGGGCAGCCCTGTTCCACACTGTGACCAGCAGGGATAAGGAATGTTTTAAGGAGGTGTTTTCCAAAATGTGGTTCCCAAATTGGCAGCTTCAGCCTCATCGGGAACTACTTGTTAGCATTGCAAACTGAAGAGAGCCAACCCAGACCTGCTTAGCCAGAGAGCCAGCAGTCTGTACTACGGGGCCAACATAGCACTTCTGACGCAGGCTACAGCCTAAGAACACTGCTCTAGGGCAGACCAAACACCCAAAGTGGACACCAGTACAGAAAGTCAAACTTGGCACCAGTCCTATGCGGGGCGCAGGCTGTCACTCTCTGCTAAGGCCAGGCCACCCCTTCTGCAGTGCCTGAGCTTCCTTCCTGACTCACCTCGCCGGTGACCAGGTACTTGCCATCAGGAGAGAAGGCAAAGGCAGTGATGGTTTTCCTGAAAGGAATGGGGGCAGGCTCAAGAGGGGCACTGGCAGCCTGGCCCAGGCCTGGCCTCTCACAGTCCCCTCTCAAAACAAGGGCAGCAAACCCGCCCTCCCTGTGCTGCTTCCCTTGCAGGCCTAGGGCCCAACAGGGCCCAATGCCACAGAGAAGCAGGTGGCACCCCTCTGGCCATCCTTGGGGAAAGGTGGCACTCCCCAAAGCCCCAGAGCCCATTTACCTGGAGCTGTTGAGGATGTGGTGCTGCTTGTGTTTCCGGGGATTGAAGAGCACAACCACACACCTGGGGAGAGGGGAGCACAGCCTTAGCACCCCACCTCAGTGGCCCAGCCCAGAGGACCCCACGTTGCCAGAGTGCAGCTGGCTCCTGGCAGCACTCTTCTGCCTTTCTCCCCTTCTGTAGCCCCACATGGTGCAAGGGCCTGTAGGGAGCCCTGCCTGCCCAGTGCTCTGTGCACCAGCACCATCGGGCCATGCCCCATAGTGATGGTGTGGCCGGTCTTCCCAGAGCCCTTGTCTCTACCCCAGGGCAGAGGGCAGAGAGAAGGATGCACATGATTTGGGTAAGAACAGGCCTCAGCTGTGCCCTTGTTTATAGACCTCCTTGTTTCCAGGAGAGAGTGGGATCTCTCATGTCTGCACCCATGTGTGTACTTGGCAAGAGCCAGCCCTCCACATGTTGGATGAGGAAGCAAGTGGAAGGTCAGGGCCCAGGGCCAGGCCTGCAGGGAGACTAAGGGGGATGGAGAGGCAGAAAACTGCCTGAGGGAGGGAACTTCATGGAGCTGCTGGCCCACGTCAGACTCTTTAGCCCAAAGAGCCTGAGCAGCGCCATTCTAACAGCCTCCAGACTCCCTCTCCAGTCAGGCAGCAAGGCTGGGTGAGATTGCATGGAGACTGAAATTCAAGAGTGAACTTGAGAGAGGGAGGCAGGTAAGAGTCAGGGACAGGGAGCTGGGAGCCAACAGCTCGCCAGTGTCTCAGGGTCCATGGCGCTCAGCAGGTTTAGGCCCTCTGCCCAGCTGTCTCCTCTCTTCATTAGCGCTATGCCTACTACTTGCTATTAGCTGGCCACAGCAAGCCTGGAGCCTGCTCCCCCAGGTAAGGGGGTCGACTGCTTAGACGGAGGAGAGACTCAGTAGAAGGCTACTTGTCCCAACACTGCCTTTTACAACAGGAAGCAGACACAGGACCCGCATCTGGACCCCACTGCTTGCAGATGGGAGCAGGAGCTGCAGCACAGGGTTTGGTCTCTTCTGCAGACAGAGGCCTCCGGCTCGGCTCAATGAGCCAGTTCGCTATGCAAATTCCACTGTCAACTAGGGATTCTGGGATCTTGGAGGTGCACCAGGTAAGCTCACAGCTGGCTACCAGGCTGATTGACAGCCTTAGAAGCCTGAGCAACGCCCTCTTCTCCTCAGACCCCAGCTCTAATCCTTTTTCACCCTCCTTTTCTTTGTTCTCTTTTTAATCTCCTTTCTCTCTTTAAACCGATTTGAAGAACCCTGCTCTCCACATCCCTTGAATGAGAAAAACAAGATGACATTAGAAACACGCAGACACACACCTGCCCAGTTGCTCTGAACGAGAGTCTAATACATGGGACTGACCTAACTCCTCTAAAACAGAGATGCCTGCACAGAGGATGAAAGGAACTGTGCTCAAACACTCAACCACATTCACTGTCGCTGAGTCGATTCTGACTCACAGTGACCCTACAGAACACAGCAAAACTGCTCCTGTGGGTTTCTGATACGAACTATCTAGGGGACCACAAAGTGTCATCTTTCTCCTTTGGAGTGCCTTGTGTGGCCTAACTTCTGTCCTTGCCGTTAGAACCCCAACACAGGACCATGACACCCTCAGGTATCTGGGCATCCAAAATTGAGAGATAAGGAACACTAAGGAATAGAGCCAGGGTTCACAAACAGAGCTTCTGATTTCGGGTCCTTTTTACACACACACACACTCACACTCACACTCACACACACAGCCAAATGCATACCCATACCCTTGCAGAATCTCTGGAAGGCATCTGACTTCATGTCCTTTTTACAAACACACACACACACACACACACACACACACACACACACACACCCCTTGCAGGATCACTAGAGGGCTTCTGATTTTGTTTCCTTTTACACACACACACACACACACACACACACACTCACACTAACACTCATACCCAGGCAGAATCACTAGAGGGCATCTGACATCGTGTCCCTTTTACACACAAACACACATACACACCGTTGCAGAATCTCTAGAAGGTTTCTGACTTACTGTCCTTTACACATACACACACACACACACTTGCAGAACCTCTGGAGGGCTTCTGACTTTGTGTCTTTTTTAAACACTCACACACACACATATACACACATGCACGCACCCTTGCAGAATATCTGGAGGGATTCTGATTTCCTGTCCTTTTTACACGCACACACCCACACAGACACACACACACCCTAGCAGAATCTATAGAGGGCTTCTGAATTCGTGTTTTTTTACACACACACACACACACACTCACAATCATACCCTTCCAGAATCTCCTTAGGGCTTCGGACTTCTTGTCCTTTTTCCAAACACACACATACATGCACCCTTGCAGAATCTTCAGAGGGCTTCTGACTTCGTGTTCTTTTTACACACCCACTCACACTCATACCCTTGAAGAATCTCTAGAGGGCTTTTGACATCTTGTCCTTTATACACACACAAACACACACACACACACGCACAACCTTGATGAATCTCTGGAGGGTTTCTAAAGTCATGTCCTTTTTACATACAAACACACACACCTTTGCAGAATCTGTAGAGGGCTTCTGACTTCGTGTCCATTTTACAGACACACACACACACACACACACGTTCACACTCAACCCTTCCATAATCTCTGGATGTCTTCTGACTTCGTGTTCTTTTTACACACACACACACACACAAACACACACACTCACACCCTTGAAGAATCTCTGGAGAGGGTTTGAACGACCCTGTTGGTCATGGTATGTCGTGTGACTAGAAGTGTATATGAGCAGAGAATCCCTCAGAGAACAATTACTGAAGTCTATAGAGCAGGGGTCAGGTATGCACTGCGGGTCTCTCGGTCCATGCATGTGGCTCTGAAGTAAAATGGAAACCTTTTCAAGAACAGTGATTATTCAGATAATAGTGATTGAAGTTGCAAAAATATATTTTTTTATCTCAAAGAATGTTTCAATTTTTGTGAGAGAAAAAGTAGGCTCTTCTATCTCAAAAGTTTGCCTCCCCGATGTAGATCAAGATGGCGGCTATGTCTAGAAACAGTCACTTCACATTTTGATATTTTTGTTTAATAAAGTGTCTGTGGTTTTAGAGCAATGCTTTCTGACTTACCCTCACATACTTTTACAGAATAAGTGATGAAGCAGCTGCTTGGACTGGGTGGGCACAGGGAAGCTGGGAAGGGTGAGGACCAGGAACAATCACTAGATAATAAATTATTTAATACATCTGCATCGGGACTGTGGCTCCAGAGCTACAACTCCGGTGCTGTGCAGCGCATTTCTTCCAGTTTGAAACAAAATTGGAGTCAATTATTATCTTCCTCATCAGTCATCATTTCCTATGGTTCTGGGGATTGCCAGTACTAAGCTAGCAGATTCTTCTGTGCGGTTGCCGTCTGACAATAGCTTATGATGGATACATCTCACACAGCTTCCCCACTGGTGTACTTGACAATGGCCACTGGTGTTTGCTGGGACTTTAAGTGGGACTAGTGTCAGCATCTGCATGTGGCCTCTTCATCACACTTCCTCACAGCAAGGGGACTGGACTCCGAGGGTCTTCTACAGAGAAAGAGCCAGGTGGGAGCTGTATTACCTCAGAAGTCACACCGCACCTCACCTGCCAAACTTGACTCCTGGAGAGCCATAAGGCTGGCGTGGGTTCAAAGGAGGAAACATAGACTCCAACTTGGGATGTAGAATGACAAGATTCTGGAAGAGCTTGTAGGGAAGAAACAATCCCTTGAAGGCATTTTGTGAGCTACAGTCTTCCCCAGGACATAAACCTTAACTGGGCAACTCAGTGGTAGCCTTGCCAACTCTGGCTGGTGAGTTCCAGTGACTTTCTTTTGAAGGGAGGGAAGGCAAATTTGGAAGGGAACCCTCAGAAGCCCCCAAGTGGCCTGGAACCTCACCTTTGCAGACACCCACTGAGAGATCCTTCCTCCTTCAGGGAGTTAAGCTGGGCGAGAGGATGGTAGCTGGAAGGACAAAAGGAATTGACTAATACTCTGGAATTACATCACTCGCTCTCTTTGTAAGTTTTTCACTATTGTTCTAGTCCTGTGTTGAATCTATCTTTTCCTTACTCTCCCCTAGGACCTTCCCCTTAGATATGGGGCTGCGGGGATGGGTTGATTGATCTGTGCTGAAATCAGGGAGTTAGGTAGTAATAGAGGGAACCCGTTACTACTCCCATAGTTCCCATAGTAACCTGGACCAATTAGTGGGAGGAATGGGCAGATAAAGGCTGCATTGGGGTTTCGGTGCTTGGTGGAGGTGAAGGCTGACGTGTTTAGAGTGGAGAGAGGAAAACAGCCTGTTGGGGAAATGTTATTGGAGATGGCTTTGAGACTAGCCTCTACTGGTATCTTGCTCCTCACTCTCCTCTTGGTAGCAGCACGTGTGTTCCCCTCCCCATCATCCCCTCATCCCAACTTGGAGCCCTTCTGGCTATTATTTCCTTATGGAAAAGCTGTCAGCTCATCATCCTGCTTTCTTCCATTCATGCTTCTTTAGCTCCGTGTTGACTTCTAACAGGAGAGAATCAGAAAAGTTAAGTCCCCACCCCACAGGGCCTTTGCTGAAGGAGACTGCAAGCTGTGTACGGAATATCTCCTAGCTCACTCTCTCACTTCTCCCTAATAGATTTTTCCTGCCACTGCTCCTGGCTGGAGGGGATGGAGAGTTCAAGTGATGCCACAGAAGTCACAGCAAAAGAACCAAGGCACTCGAAGGACCATTCATGAGCTGGAATATGATAGAAGCTCTTGAATGGGAAGCCACCGTTCTGGCAGTAAACATGCTCCTATGGACCCTCCCAGTTCTAAGGCTTTAGTGCAGTCCCACCTGAATGAGTTCTCCCTGGGTGAGTTCCTCCTGAAAGAGAAAGAGGGTTTATCCTTCTTTATCTTTGAAGCTACGCCTTCTATACCTACTGGATCCAGATATTGAGGATCTTCGTTGCTGATTCCTGAACTCAACTGTGCTGATTGATAGCTGCATGGCCAAGGACCCAGACACAGCTCTGGATTCTCTGTTCGCTCTCTTTAGCCACCATTGGTTTCCTTTTGTCTAATTGTGCAACAGAAATCTCGAGGGATACTTTATTCTAAAGTTCTTCCACTTCCCTAAAGGCGGGTATAGAGAAAAGCAAAGTTAACTGGAGTCTCTCCAGCACACACTAGAACCCCAAGAGGGCTGCATAGGTCTCATCCAAAAGTGGAGATCTGCTGCCTCACCCCTAGACTGGGAACCCATCATGGGTAGGGGTCAAGTGCTGTTTCTATCTGGACCTTCAGGGTCTTCTCAGTGCCTGGCTCATAGAGGAAATGAAAAATGCTTGTTTCTTCTTAACAAGTCAGAGATTTACTATTGTTGTTAGGGTCGGTCCTGTTGGTTCCCACTCATAACAACCCTATGTCAAACAGAACACAACGCCACCCAGTACCATCATTCCAATTGTTCTTATGTTTGAGCCCATTACTGCAGCCCCCATGTCCATCCATCCCATGAGAGCCTTCCTCTTTTCCATTGCCCTTCCACTTTACCAAGCATGATGTCCTATTCCTGGGCCTGGTCTCTCCTGACAACATGTTGAAAATACATATCCAAAGGGTGACAAAATCTGGCCATCCTTACTTCTAAGGAGCATTTGGCCTGTGCTTCTTCCAAGACAAGTTTATTGGTGCTTCTGGTAGTCCATAGTACTTTCTATGGTTCTTTTTTCCTAGCACCGTAATTCAAATGCATCGATTCTTCTTTGGCCTGCCTTATTTAATCTCCAAATTTTACATGCATAGGAAGTGTTGAACATACTATGGCTTGTGTCAGATGCACCTTAGTTCTCAAAATAACATCCCTGCTTTTCAATACTCTAAAGAGGTCTTGTGAATATTTAGCCAATACAATGCAATGCATTTTTTAAGCTGTTGACTGCTGCTTGCATGAGCGTTGATCATGGATCCAAGGAAGAGGAAATCCATGACCACCTCACAATTCTACATCTAAGCTTATACCTCAAAGAATAACAAACAGAGACTCAAAGAGATAGTGGTATACAAGTTCACTGCAGCACTACCCACAATAGCTGAAAGGTGACTATTACCAAAGTGCCCGGGGCCCGAAGAATGGATAAACCAAACAATATCTAAGTCATACAATGGAATATTATTCAGCCTTTAAAATGGAATGATGTTTTGGAACATGCTACACCATGCAGGGACCTTGAACACCTTCTGCTGAGTGAAACAAGTCAGACCATAATGAGATTGATATAAAATATGCAAATCCATAGGGATATCCATAGACAGCAAGCAGAGTCACAGTTGATAAGGATGGGGTGACGAAAGCAATGGGGAGTGACTGGTTAATGAGCATTGACTGTGTCTCCATTCAGAGTGATCCAAATGTTGGCCTGATCCTATAATTGATTTGCATGGAGCCCCTGCCCTCTCCTGAGGGGTAACCTCAGCAAAGGCACTGGCAGGCTCAGAATCTTGGTTTCCTGACCTGTGAGTGTGCTGGAAAGATTAGATGGAGTAATAAATAATGACACTGATCACAACCAATAATTATACAGCACTTACTATGGGCCAGACATTGTTCCCCAGCCGTGCTTCTAGCAGGCACACAAATACAATGCCCTTGGGGCCTAACAGAAACTCAGATTCCACTTCAGCAGATCTGAAGCAAGCTGCGAGAAATGGAGTTTCTCATGGGGACAACAGTGAGGACCAGGATTCTCAGAAGGATTGAGGCATTTGAATGGCAGTGATGGCAAAGACCGTGGGTGGAGTATACTGTGTGTGGCCAGGAGAACGAGCAAATCAGTCCTGGAGGAAATTGAGCCAGGACAGTCTTCACAGAATGTTCTTAGAAGAGAGAATGGCAAACTGTTGTCATGTCGTTAGGAAAGACCAGTCGCGAGAAGAGGACATCATGTGGATCTGGGGAAACTCTTCATGACACGGACTGGCACCATAATCGCAACAATGACCTCAAACCTGCCGATGGGTAGGAAGATGGCATAGGATTTGGCAGTGATTTGTCCTATCAGACCTACGGTCAAAAGGAGTCAAATTTGACTTACTGGAGACTAACAACAACAACAAGGTCTTTCTATCTATTGATGCATTCAAACTCAACCTGGAACACACAACCTAAGCACTATTTTTCACTTCCCTTCTACACACAGCAGCGCAAAGGGGGTTCAATGATTTGTCCCAGGTCATGTAGCTAGAACGACATAGAGCCAGGACTGGACAATGGAGCGATCTGACAACAGAGACATTAAACATAAGCAGGGCTTTGTCTCCCACAAAGATCATAGGCATAACCATAGTGGACTTGGCACAAGTCCTGCCGCATGGCAACCTTTCAGCAGATAGGTGCTATCTTAGTGCCATCCAGTTGACAGCAAGTCAGCGACTGCATAGGACAGGGTAGAACTGTCTGTGGGTTTTTGACACGAAATATTTACAGCAGTAGCACTCCTCATCTTTCTCCCACAAAAGTCCCTATGATTGTTAGTAATTTGGTCAGAAGTCACTTTAATGGTGACCAAATCCTTCCTTTTTTGGGATTCAACATTATACCCCACTGCTTCTAATAGCTGCTTGCCCCAAACCAAAACATTCATGAGAGAGTTGATTCTGACTCATGGTGCCCTCATGTGTGCATTGCATAGGACTTTCAAGACTATAGGCTTTAAGCAGGTTGCCAGGCCTTTCCTCCATGGTGTCCCTGGGTGGGTTCCAACGGCAAATGATTTGTTAAATAGTTGTGTGTGGAACTGTTTGCCCCCCTTCAGTAACTCCAATATCCTTGCAGCTCTCTATTCACAAAGGACTGTCCTTCCAACCAAGAGCTCAGAGTGCTTGTTTTCTCTCTCTTATTTTCTTTACATCAAGTTGTTTGGGTCTCCCCAGGAGCTGGCTCCCAGGGACATATTTATATGTAATTATGACCCTGTCATCTACAACATGATCATGATAAATGGAGAAAAGGCTGAAGTGATCAGGGCTATCTTCTTTCTGGGGTCCACAATAAATGATCATGCGAGCCCAGGTCAAGAACTCAAGGGATGTATTGTATTGGGTAAATCTGCTGTTTGAGATCTCTTTCTTTTTTTCTTTTTTTGCAGCTGGGAAAGAGAAAGGGGAGATGGGCTGTTCTTTCAAGAGCTACAGCCTAGCCCCTTACAGCCAGAGTGATACTCAACAAGGGCCCCCACAGGCACTTTCTAGGGATCTTAAGTAGTTGGGGCTTAAGGAGAGTGGCATGGGGCTCTAGCAAGCTAGGAGCCCCATCCCAGGCTGGGGTTACATATCCCAAGCCCTTGATATGGAGGCCTCAGGTAAGCAGTGTGCCCAATGGAGTTCTTGGTATGTTGGCCTGGAGGAGGGGAGCCACCTTTGGGGCTGGACCAACCCAGGGCATCCCAAGTGGGATGGGGTGCAGGGGCCTGGGCAGGGTCCCTCTTCCTCTCCATCCTCCATGGCCAGTAAGACTAACACAAGATCTTGGGCAGGCAGGGGGCCTGGGGCAGTGCCCAGATATGCCAGGGGCTAGCTGGGCAGGGGGTGTTTCCTGGGTAGGCAGAGGACCTCGGGCAGGGTCTTTGTGGCAGGCCCAGACCCAGGTGGGCAGGGACCTGGAATAGGAATCCCAGGTGTGTGCCCGGCCTGGACTGGACCCAGGGTTTGCAAGGGCCCTTATGCAGGTTCCTGGGTGGGTAGCGGGCCCAGGGCAGAGTCTTGGTGGTGAGCAGGCCCAGGGTGGGGGCAGGGAGTCTGGAGTGTGGTCCTGGGTGGGTCAGCTGGGCAGGGTGAGGATCCTGGTGGCTGGCCAGGTGCCTGGTGGGCTGCAGACCCACATCAGGGGTCATGGTGGCAAGGCCCTCCCTGGTGGGCAGGAGTCTGGGAAGGGGCGGGAAGGCTACACAGGCCACACCTGGTCTTTGAAGTCCTAGGCCTTGCGCATTAGGTCATTATGGCCCATGGAGGCAGTGCGGCTCCGAGAATGGCTCACAGCCTTCAGACTGAGCCCTTGACCTCTATAGGAAGTGCTGGCTGGCCTCCTGTCATGTTCTCAATAGGCTCCAGCTGCTGCCAAGTAGGCCAAGCTTTAAAGGGGCCATGGGCTTCCACCTGTGCGCCCCTCCTCCTCACCCTTAAACGGGCCGCGTGCTGCCGCCAGAGACCTCTTTCAAAAGTATTCTTCAAAGTGTTTAAGAGCAAGAATGTTACATTAAGGTGCACCTGACTAAAGCCATCTTAGTCATATTTTCGATGGCCTTCTGTGCACGTGAAAGTTGGACATTGAAAAGGAAGATCAGAGAAGAATCAATGCATTTGAATTGGGAGGCTGGTGAAGAATATTGAAAGTATTATGAACTGCCAAAGAACAAACAAATGTGGGTTAGAAGTACAGCCAGAATACTCCTTAGAAGCCAGGATGGTGAGGCTTCCCCTCACGTACTTTGGACATACTGTTAGGGAGAGACCATTCCCTGCAGGAGGAAGGACGTCCTGCTAGGTGAAGCAGAGAGGCAGTGAAAATGAGGAAGAACTTCGGCCAATGGATTGACACAGTGGCTGCAACAAGGGGCTCAAACATAACAACAATTGAGAGGATGGGGCAGGACTGGGTTGTGTTTCATTCTATTATCCATAGGGTGGCTAGGGGTTGGAACTGACTCAATGGCATCTAACAGCAGAAACTATGTCCACACCCACTACTAACAGGACAGGAAGTTTCCCAACCCCTCTCATCTCTCAACCCCAGGAACAGAGATGCCACCTTCCTTCTAGCTTTATTCCCAGTATCTAGAGCAGAGCTCAGCAATGAAGTACCTAACAAACCTGAAGTAGCTGTTACTTAGCTCCATGCCTCAGAGGTCTCAGTTCCCAAGTCCCAAAACAATGACATCAGTGTTGTTGTTTGTTGCCATCAAGTCGACTTCTAGTTACACCTGCGTCACACCTGCCTACCTGGAATCCCACCTTATGAAAATAAGCCAGAACAATGATTCTCGCCCACGGTGTCTGCAGACTATGACTCACCACTCTGAAGGGATGTCATGTAAATGTTGAACTGCTAGCTCAAAGGTTGACTGTTCAAACCACCAGCTACTTCAAGGAAAACGACGAGGCTGTCTGTTCCAGTAATGTTGGACAACGTTGGAAAACTTACATAGGGTCTCCATGAGTTGGAATTGACTGGACAGTAATGGGTTTTCTGTACCTGGAATGATGATGAGACCAGAGAAAGAATGAGAGGGAAGTCTGAAAAAGAAGCACTGACCTGCCCTCCATCGGGCTGTTTTGTGATTTTTTTTTTTTTGCAGCAGATGGTTCGAAGGGAACAGGGAATGAAGAGGCGGAGTGCATGGCACGGTTGAGGGCTATTTGCCATTCTGACCAAGTGCCTCTCTGAGAAAAGGGGGAGGGGAAGCTTGACCTGGATCTTGATCAAAGCCCAAGATAATATATGAATTTCCAGAATGAGAGAGGTTTCCCAAGTCAGGGTAGTAACAGGAGCTGACAGCTCTCACCTCTGACCCTGTGGGCCCTGTTCAAAGAATCTCCTGGACTGGCTGGGAGGTGGTGGTTAGGCAGAGAGACAAAGAGAGAGTCGAACTAGGAACTCTGGCTCTTTCCCAGCCTGAGCCTGAGCCCCTGTGCCTCCTCAACTCCACTCTCCTTCTTCCCTGGCACCCCACAAGGACACCTTACAGAGGTCTTCCTGTACCCATATGTAGGTATTGGCTCTTCCTGCTTTTGGCTCTGCTCAGTGGCAGGGCATTTGAAGGGTGGTTGTGGGATTTGTACAGTTGACATTAGGGTAAATGCGTGATCAGTTCTTAAATTTATCCTACTGCAGCTTTAGGCTGTGTTTCCAAACTCCCTGTCCTCACAGAGGCTCTGCAGAGGGGACAGTAGCTCTGATTGCACCTGGAAGTTCCTGGTTGACCACATGGATTTCCCATCCCAGTCTAGCCATGGCACCAGGGATCAGGGTGCTAGGAGAGGGGCAAATGGGTCCCCAAAGGAGATGTGTGGTGACCACAAAAGTGACACACTGGTGGTCACCTACTAATTGTACATGGTGGTGCTTGCCCCTCTCAAGGTGGAAACATACAATTTCGCCTATGCCTCTTCTCTATAAGCAAGTGGACCTGCTTGTGACATGAGGTTTTGGAAAGTTCTTTCATGGGCCACAAAGAAGTGTGGCTGATCCAGTGTCTCAAGCTGATTTCGAGTAGTGTCCAGAGAGTTCGTGGTGAAAGGGGGTAGGGAACTGTGGGGGGCTGGCCAGGGAGTGAACACGAAGTAATTTGAGCCAGACAGAGTAATGAATGGGAGGCAGAATGGCTAGCAGGATGCTTAACCCACAGCATCACCAAAACTCCTTAGCAAGAAGGGTATTACCACAACCACTGCCACCACCCCTTTTTCCTAATTTTCTGAGAGATAGAGAGGAAAGAGTGCTGTCCAGCGTTCGACTCCCTTTAAAGAAAATGGGAGGGCCAGGGTGATGACAGCAGGTGGCTGGAACATCCCAGCTTGGCATCCAGGGCCCCCCGCAAAGATCCTCCCTTGTGGGCTCTGTGAAGCAGGGACACTCAAAGACCACAGGACCTCGGTCTCAGCTGTAGGCCTCGGGGCTTGGGTTTCTTAGTTCCTCCTGCTTGGGGAGGGGCTGCTCGATGGAGAGCCTCATATCTTTCAAGACAGATCTTGCTCCTCAACTGAAATTCTTGCAGAGAGAGTGAAAACACACCTGATTTTCCTAGAGTCTCATTTCCCAAAGTGGGCAACACCACCCACGTAATGGGCACAGAAAAATCCAGAGATCTATAAATCAGATATCTACATTTTATCCTGGATGGTGGGCTATAGTACAAAATTCTTTCATTGCTGGGGGGTCCTGAGTAATTTCTTTTTCTGAAAAGAGGGCAGTAGGCAGAATACGTTTGGGAACCTTTGGTCTGGAGCAGGAGCTGGAAACCTGTTTTTCTGCCAAGGACCATGTGGTGATTTATAACATCATTCATGGGGCCGTAGAGGTCAAATATTTAATGAACTCACCCCTAAGGTGATGGCTACAAATGCTTCTCGTTGGTGAGATGTGTGATGCTGGCAGCAATTGATTATTTGGGGGGCCCTATACAGCCCTCGGGCCAAACGTTGGTCTAAGGTAGTGGATCTCAACCAGTGGGTCACAACACCTTTGGGGGTCCAATGACACTTTCACAGGGGTTGCCTGGTTCATCGCAGTAGCAAAATTACAGTGATGAATGAGCAATGAAATAATTTTTATGATCGGGGTAAACACAACCTGAGGAACTGTATGAAAGAATCATGGCATTCGGAAGTTTGAGAAACACTTGTCTAGGGAATGGTTGGGATCTCCATGTAGGCTACACATGAACTTCATAGGCAGTCAGTCAGCGTATCACTAGGGTTTCATTGGAGAGGAAAGAACTATTGATCATGTTTCAAGGACAAACAAATCTGGCAGGAAATGCTATTGTGGATGAAAACAAAACATAAAACAAACTCTTGAAAGATTCCTGTATGCTAGAGATGAATTGCAGTCCAGAAAATTAAAGGATATCTCTGAGGGTTCCAGCAGGAAACAAACCATGCAGAAGATTTAATTAAAGAGAGTTTAATGAAGACTATTCACAGTGGTGGGGATGGGCTTAAGAAAGCCAACAAAAGATAAGGAGGCCTCGAGGGTCTAACAAGAGCATAAAGCTGTTGCCACGTGTCCTATGGAATTTTCTCTTCAGCTCTTTGACTTTGTCATTTCTTCTCATTGTCTTAGCTACTCTATGATATAGAGCAATTCTGACTCATAGGAATTTGATACTACTGTCCTCTCCCAATTTCCTTTATTTTCCAACTTCATGTGTGTTAAAATATGCAGTATTGCATCAGATTTCCTATGCTCTAAACCAGTGGTTCTCAACCTTCCTAATGCCTTGGCACTATAATGAAGTTCCTGATGTTGTGGTGAACATCCATTCGTAAAAATATTTTCGTTGCTACTTCATAAATGTAATTTTGCTACTATGAAGAAGAGACAGACCCCTGTGAATGGGTATCTCAACCCCCAAAGAGGGCCCGATCCACAGGTTGAGAACCGCTGCTCTAAACTAAGAGGTGTTTCTTTAAGATGTAGTTCAGTATATTGTTAGACGCCCAAGTCCTGTTGTTGTTGTTGTTGTTGTTAGGTGCCGTCGAGTGGATTTTGGCTCACAGCAACTCTATGTACAATGTACTGAAACGCTGCCCCGTCCTGTGCATTCCTCACAGTGGTTCTTTGCTTGCGCTCATTGTTGCAGCCACTGAGCTATTCCAAATTGTAGGGGCTGCCTCTCCTTTGCTGCCCTTCTACTCTACCAATATCTGTGTCTTCCTCTAGGACAGTGCTTCTCAACCTTCCTAAATCCACAGCACTTTCATACAGTTTCCTTTGTAGTGGTAGACCCCCAATCATAAAATTATATTCTTTGCTACTTCATAACTCTCGGTTTGTTACAAGTTATGAATAGTGCAACCCTGTAAAGGGTTCGTCCAAGCCCCAAAGGGGTCACGACCCACATGGTGAGAACCGCTGCTGTAAATTGAGAGGAGTTTCTCTTCAGGTCTATTTCACCATACTGTTAGAAGCTCAAGTCCATTTGTTGTTGTTGTTAGGTGCCGTCGAGTGGGTATGTCTCATAGCAACTCTTCGCACAATATAATGAAACGCCGCCCTGTCCTGTGACATCCTCACAGTGGTTCTCTGCTTGCGCTCATTGTTGCAGCCACTGTGCTAATGCATCTTGTTGGGGACCGCCTCTCTTTTCCTGCCCTTTCATACCAAGATTTGGGACTTCCGCTAGAGCAGTGGTTCTCAACTTTCCTTATGCCATGATATTTTCATACCGATTCTCATGTAGTGGTGACCCCCCCCCCAACCATAAAATGATTTCATTGCAGCTTCATAACTGTAATTTTGTTACTGTTATGAGTTACGACACCCCTGTGAAATTTTCATTCCATATCCACAAAGGGGTTGCGACACACAGGTGAAGAGCCCCTGCTCTAAACTAAGAGGAGATTCTCTTAAGATAGAATTCAGCATACTGGTAGATGAACAAGTTCTGTTGTTATTGGTGTTAGGCACCATCGAGTGGGTTTTGGCTCATAGTAACTCTATGTACAATATAATGAAACGCTTTCCCATCCTATGCCATCCTCACAGTGGTTCTTTTGCTTGTGCGCATTGTTGCAGCCACTGTGCTAATCCAACTTTTGGGTAGCTGCCTCTTTTTTGTGGCCTTTCTACTGTACCAAGATTTGTGTCTTCCTCTAGGGCACTGGTTGTCAAATTTCCTAATGCCATGACCCTTTCATACAGTTCCTCATGTAGTGGTGACCCCCATCATAACATTATTGTTACTTCGTAACTGTAATTTTCCTACAGTTATGAATCATTTCACAGCTGTGAAAGGGTCATTTCGATCGCCAAAAGTGGTCGCGAACCACAGGTTAAAAACCGCTGGTCTAAAGTAAGAGGAGTTTCTCTTAATATCTACTTCATCCTATTGTCAGAAGCACAAATCCTATATTGTTAGATTCTGTTGTGTAGCTTTTGACGCCTAGCAACTCTAAGCACAATATGATTGAAAGGTGTCCTGTCCTGCGCCATCCTCCCAGTGGTTCTTTTGCTTGCGCGGATTGTTGCAGTCACTGTTGTATTCCATCGTGCTGTGGGCTGCCTCTTTTTGCTGCCCTTCTACTGTACCCAGATCTATGTCTCCCTCTAGGGCAGTGGTTCTCAACCTTCCTAATGTCATGACTCTTTCACACCATTACTCATGTACTAGTGACCCCCCCAATCATAAAATTATTTTCCTTGTTACTCCATAACTATAAATTTGCTATTGTTATGAATCAGGTCACCCATGTGAAATGCTCATTGTTCCCTCCTAAGACGTCGTGACCCACAGTTAGAGAACTGTTACTCTACACTAAGAGTTTCTTTTAAAGTCTTCTTCAGCATATTGTTAGAGGCACAAATCCTGTTGTTTGGTGCCTTCGAATGGGTTTAGGCTCATACCAACTCTATGCACCATGTAATGAAATGCTTTCCCGTCCTGTGCCTTCCGTACAGTGGTTCTTTTGCTCACACTCATTTTTGCAGCCACTGTGCTAATCCATCTTGTTGGGCACTGCCTCTCTTTTCCTGCCCTTCTGTACCAAGATATGTGTCTTCCTCTAGAGCAGTGGTTCTCAACTTTCCAAATGCCACAACCACTTCACACCATTCCTCGTGTAGTGGTGACATCCAACCCTAAAATATTTGCATTGCTACATCATAATTGTAATTTTGCCTCTGTTATGGATCATACAATTATATTCATTGATATTTCATAACTGTACTTTTGCTACTGTTATGAATCAGGCCATCACTGTGAAGGGGTGATTCGAAACACCCCCCACCTGAAAGTGTTCACGACCCAATGTTGAGAACCCTGCTGTAAACTAAGAAGAGTTGCTCTTAAGATTTACTTCAGCATATTGTTAAACACACAAGCCCTGTTGTTATTGTTGTTAAGTTCCGCGGAGGGGGTTTTGGCTCATCGCATCTCTATGCACAATATCATGAAATGCTTCCCAGACCTGTGCCATCCTGCCAGTGGTTGTTTGCTAGTGCTCATTGTTGGAGCCATATTTGGGGGGGCTGGCTATTTTTTGTTGCCCTTCTACTCTACCAAGATTTGTGTCTTCCTTTAGGGCAGTGGTTCTCAACCTTCCTAATGCCACAACATTTTCATACCGTTCCTCATATAGTGCTGACTGCCAAATCATAAAATTATTTTCATTGCAACTTTGTAACTCTAATTTTTCTACTGTTATGACTGGGCGACCACTATGAAAGGTTCATTCATCCCCCAACAGGGCTCGTGACCCAAAAGTTGAGAACCGCTGCACTAAACTAATAGGAGTTTCTCTTAAGGTCTACTTCAGCACATTATAAGAAACACAAGTCCTGTTGTTTTGTTGTCAGGTGCAGTCGAGTGGGTTTTGACTCATAGCAACTCTATGCTCCATATAATGTAACGCTGCCCCATCTTGTGCCATCCTCACAGTGTTCCCTTAGCTTGAGTTCATTGCTGCAGCCACTATGCTATTCCATCTATTTGGGGGCTGACTCTATATTGCGGCCCTTCAACTGTATCAAGACTTGTGTCTTCCTGTAGGACTGTGGTTTTCAGCAATCCTAATGCCACGACCCTTTCATACAGTGCCTCGTGTAGTAATGACCCCCCAACCAAAAAAATTGTACTGTTGCTACTTCATAACTGTAATTTTGCTACTGTTACGTATCTGGCCACGCCTATGGGAGGGTCATTCGAACACCCCCAAAGGATTTACCACTCACAAGTTGAGAACGGCTGCTCTAAACTAAGAGCAGTTTCTCTCACGGTTTAGTTGAGCATACTGTTAGTTGTATGATATCTCCTGTTATTGTTGTTTGGGCCGTGGAGAGGGTTTGGGCTCATAGCAACCCTGTGCACAATATAATAAAGGCCTGCCCAGTCTTGCATCATCCTCACGGTGGTTCTTTGCTTGTGCTCATTGTTGCAGCCACCGTGCAAATCCGTCTTGTAGGGACTTCCTCTCTTCTGCTGCCCTTCTACTGTACTTGCGTCTTCCTCTAGGACAGTGTTTCTCACCCTTCCTATTTCTACGACCTTTCCATACACTTTCCAATGTGTAGTGGTGGTCCCCAAATCATAAAGGTTTTTTCTACTGTTATTCCATAACTGTAATTTTGCAAGTCTTATGAATCTAGTCACCCTGTGAAAGGGTTGTTCAACCAACCAAAGTGGTCACAAATCACAGGTTGAGAACCGCTGTTCTAAATTAAGAGGAGTTTCTCCTGTGGTATAGCTCAGTATATTATTACACGCACGAGTCCTGTTCTTATTGTTGTTAGGGGCTGTCGAGTGGGTTTGGCTCAAAGTTGGCTCATAACAACTCTATGCACAGTATCATGAAACACTGTTCCATCCTCTAACACCCTCACACTTTTCTTTTGTTTTCACTCATTGTTGCAGTCTCTGTGCTAATCCATCTTTTGGGGGACTGACTCTCATTTGCTGACACTCTACTGAACCCAGATTTGTGTCTTCTTCTAGGGCAGTGGTTCTCAAACTTCCTAATGCACGACTCTTTCACACCATTCCTCATGTATTGGTGACCTTCCCCCCCCCCCCAATCATAAAATTACTTTCCTTGTTACTTTATAACTAAAATTATGCTACTGTTATGAATCAGGCCACCATGTGATATAGTCCTTCTCCACCCCACCCCCCCAAAAGGCATCACGAACCACAGTTTGAGAACTGCTATTCTACACTAAGAGGAGTTTCTTTTTAAGGGATGTTTCAGCATATTGTTAGAAGCACAAATCCTGTTCTTGTTTTTGGCTGCCTTCGAGTGGGTTTTGGCTCATACCAACCCTATGCACAATGTAATGAAACGTTGTTCTGCCCTGTGCATCCTCACGGTGGTTCTTCTGTTTGGGCTCATTGTTGCGGCCACTGTGGTAATCCATCTTGTTAGGGAATACCTCTCTTTTCCTGCCCTTCCGTACCAAGATTTGTGTCTTCCTCAAGAATAGTGGTTCTCAACTTTCTGAATGCCACTACTATTTCATACCAGTCCTCATGTAGTGGTGACTCCCCAACCATAAAATATTTTCATTGCTACATCATCACTGTAATTCCGCTTCTGTTATGGATCAGGACACCCATGTGAAAGGTTCATTAGTCTTCTAAAGGCACTGTGACACAGTTTGAGAACCACTGGTCTAAACTAAGGGGAGTTTCTCTTAAGGTTTACTTCAGCATATTCATAGACGCACAGTCTTGTTGTTATTGTTTGGTGCCTTTGAGTGTGTGCTGGCTCATAGCAACTCTATACACAATATAATGAAACGTGACCCCATCTCGTGCCACGCTCACAGTGGTTATTTTGCTTGTTGTCATTGTTGCAACCATGGGCTAATCCAACTTTTGGGGGGCTGCCTCTCTTTTGCTGCCCCTCTACTGCCCTTTCATTCATTTCCTCATGTAGTGATGAACCCCCAATCATAAAATTATTTTCATTGCTACTTCGTAACTTTAATTTTGCTACAGTCATGAATCAGGCCTCCACTGTGAAAGGGTCATTTGACCCTCCCAAAGGGCTCGCGACCCACAGGTTGAGAACCACTGCTCTAAACTAAGAGGATTTTCTCTTAGGATCTACAGCACCGTATTGTGAAAAGCATGAGTCCTACAGTGATTGTTGTTAGGTGTTGTCCTGTGGGTTTCGATTATCAGCAACTCCACACACAAGATAATGAAACGCTGCCCCGTCCTGTGCCATCCTCACAGTGGTTTCTTGTCTGCACTCATTGTTGCAGCCACTGCACTAATCTATCATCTGGGGGTCTGCCTCTCATTTGCTGCCTTTCTGCTCTGCCAAGATGTCTGTCTTGCTCGAGGACAGTGGCTCTCAACCTTCCTCTAATGCCATAGGCCTTTTATACCACTCCTCATGTAGTGGGTACAATCCTAGTCATCAATTTATCGTCATTGCTACTTCATAACTGTAATGTAGCTACTGCTATGAATTGGGCCACCCCTGTGCACGGGTAGTTCATCACCCTAATGGAGTCATGACCCACAGGTTGAGAATCTCTGCTCCAAACTATGAAGATTGTCTCTTAAGATATATTTCAGCACATTGTTAGAAGCAAAAGTCCTGTTGTTATTGTATTTAGGTGCCTTCAAATGGGTTTTTGCTCATAGCAACTCCATGCAAAATATAACGAAACGCTCCCCCATCCTTTGCTTTCCTCACAGTGGTTTTTTGCTTGCGCTGGTTGTTGCAGCCACTGAGCTATTCCAACTTGGAGGGGCTGCCTCTCCTTTGCTTCCCTTCTACTTTACCAACATTTGTGTCTTCCTCTCGGACAGTGGTTCTCAATCTTCCTAAATCCACGACCCTTTCATGCAGTTCCCAAAATAGTGGTGGACCCCCAGTCATACAAAATTTTCGCTGATATTTCATAACTGTAATTTTGCTAATCTTATGAATCAGGCAACCCTTGTGAAAGGGTCATTCAACCCACTCACTCCCAAAAAGACTTCGTGATTCATAGGCTGAGAAGCCTGCACTAAACTAAGAGGCGTTTCTCTTAAGATCTACGTCAGCATATTGTTAGAATCTCAAGTTCTTTTTGTGTTGCTGTTAGTTGCCGTCGAGTGGGTTTTGACTCTCAGCAACTCTACGCACAATATAATGAAACGCTGCCTCGTCCTGTGCTGTCCTCACAGTGGTTCGTTGATGGCATTCATTGTTGCAGCCACTGAGCTATTCCATCTTGTAGGGTCTGCCTCTCACTTGCTGCCCTTCTGCAGTACCACGTTTTGTGTATTCCTCTCAGGCAGTGTTTCTGAACCTTCTTAATGGCATGGCTCCTTTATACAATTCTTAATGTTGTGGTGATCCTCCAACAGTAATTTTTTTTCATTGTTACTCCATTACTGTGATTCCACTACTGTTATGAATTGGGCAACACCTGTGAGAGGCTCGTCTGAAACCCCATAGGGGTCACGACCCACAAGTTAGGAACCACTGCTCTAAATTTAGAAGAGTTTCTCTTAAGATCTAGTTCAGCATATTGTTAGAAGTACACGTCCTGTAGTTGTTGTCGTTAAGTTCCGTCGAGTGGGTTTTGACTCTTAGCAACTCTATGCACAATATAATGAAACGCTGCCCTGCCCTGTGCCACCCTCACCGTGCTTGTGTGGTTGGCCTCAGTGTTGCAGCCACTGTGCTAATCCAACTTGTTGGAGACTGCCGCTCTCTTCCTTCCCTTCTGTACCAAATTTGTGTCTTTCCCTAGAGAAGTGGTTCTTAACCTTCCTAATGCCACTACCCTTTCATATCGATTCTCATTTAGTGGGGACCAGCAACCATAAAATTATTTTCATTGGTACTTTGTCACCCTAATTGAACTACCGTTATGAATCCGACAACCCCCGTGAAAGGGTCATTCTACCCTCCCAAGGGGTGCGACCCACAGGTTGAGAACTGCTGCTCTAAAGTTAAAGGACTTTCTCTGAAGTCCTACTTCACCATATTTTAGAAGCACAAGTCCTGTAGTTATTTTTGTTGAGTGCTGTCGAGTGGGTTTCTGGTCACAGCAACTCTATGCACAATATAATGAAATGCTGCCCAGTCCAATGCCATGCTCAGAGTTGTTCATTTGCCTGTGCTCATTGTTGCAGCCACTGGGCTAATCAACCTTGTAGGGGCTGCCTCTCCTTTGCTGCCCTTCTACTCTACCAAGAATTCTGTCTTCCTCTAGGGAAGTGGTTCACAACCTTCCTAATGCCACGACTCTTTCATACCATTCCTCATGTAGTGGTGACTGCCAAATCATGAAATTATTTTCATTGCTACATCATAACTCTAATTTTTCCACTTTAATGAACGGTCCACTGCCGTGAAAGGGTCATTCATTCCCCAAAAGGGGTCACGACCCTCAGTTTGAGGCCCCCTGCGCTAAACTAATAGGAGATTCTCTTAAGGTCTACTTAGGTACATTGTTAGAAAAACAAGTCCTGTTTTTTTTTTTTTTTCTTGTGGGTTTTGACTCATAGCAACTCTATGTCAATATAATGAAACACTGTCCCGTCTTGTGCCATCCTTGCAGTGTTTCTTTGGCTTGTGTTTATTGTTGCAGCCACTGTGCTATCCCATCTATATTGGGGCTGAGTCTATTTTGTTGCCCTTCAACTGTATCAAGAATTGAGTCTTCCTCTTGGACAGTGGTTTTCAACATTCTTACTCACGACCCTTTCATACAGTTCCTCATGTAGTCGTGACCAAACAACCATAAAATTATTTTTGTTGCTACATCATAGCTATAATTTTGCTACTGCTATAATTCAGGCCACCCCATGAAAGGGCTGTTTGACCCCCTAAGTAGACACGACCCACAGATCGAGAGCCGCTGCTCTAAACGAAGGGGAGATTCTCTTAAGGTCTTCTTCAGCATATTTTTAGAAGCACAAGTCCTGTTGTTATTGTTGTTGGGTGCAGTCGAGTGAGTTTGGCTCATAGCCACTCTCTGCACAATATAATGAAACTCTGGGGGTCTTAAAGGCTTGAAGGCAAACAGGCTGAAATCTAGCTCGGAAGCAACAAAGCCCACAGAGAAGAAACACACAAGCCTAAGTGAACACGAGGTGTTGAAGGGATCAGGTAGCAGACACCAAAGAACAAAAACCATCATTGTGTGATCACCTTCCCCACATAAACGCTGAAGATGAATGTGTGCATAAGTAAGTGTGGTGAAGAAGGCTGATGGTGACTGGCTATCAAGCGATATAGCGTCCCGTGTCTTAGAGGCTTGAAAGTAAAAAAGCAGGCCCAGAAGCAACAAAGCCCACATGGAAGCATCACACCAACATGTGTGATCATGAAGGGCTGAGGGGACCAGTTTTCAAGCAACAAAGGCAGGAGGGGGATTATATCATCATGAATGAGGGGAGTGCATGACGGGGGACCAATGCCCACAGTAGACAACTGGACATCCCTTACGGAGGGGTAGTGGGAAGGAGATGAGTCACTCAGGGTTCAGTGTAGCAATAATGAAACTCACAACCTTCCTCTAGTTATTAAACGCTTCCTCCCCGCACCGCTCATGATCCCAATTCTACCTTGCAAACCTGATTAGACCAGAAGATACACAGCGGTACACACGGGAACTGGAAACACAGGAAATCCAGGACAGATGAACCCCCCCAGGACTAGCGGTGAGAGTGGCGATACTGGGAGGGAAGTGGGTGTAGAAATGGGAAACCGATCACAAGGATCTACATATAACTTCCCCCCTGGGAGATGGGCAACAGAAAATTGGGTGAAGGGAGACGCCGCACAGTGTAAGATAAGAGAAAATAATAATGTATAAATTATTAAGGGTTCATGAGGGAAGAGGAGCAGGGTGAGAGGGGGAGAGGGGAAAGGGGAAATAAGCTGATTCCAGGAACCCAAGCGGAAAGCAAATTTTCAGAATGATGAAAGCAATGAATGTATAAGTGTGCTTTACACAATTGGTGTATGTATGGATTGTGATGAGTTGTATGAGCCCCAATAAAATGATTTTAAAAAAGAAAAGGAAAAAAATATCTATAAATGAATGAAGGCAACATATGTACAAAATGCCTGATGCAATCAATATGGATTGCAACAAAAGTTGTAAGAGTCTCCAAGAAAAGATTTTTAATAAAAATGTATATATAATAAATATTTTTTTAACTTATATAAATGATTAATAAGAATAAAATTAAGCAGCCTGGGTTTTTATAGGAAAAATGATAAAAGAACAAATGAGAGATTCAGCAGGAAGCAATGGATTGGAAAATATTATAAGGAAAGTTTTCTCTTATATGGAATGTACATTCTCTTACATGACAACAATCAGAATATGCCGTAAGAACCTCAGACCAAATACTAGAATAAAATAGAGGAAACAATTCCCAACCCTTCAATAAAATGCTATATGCTTTCTATGATTTTCACAAAAGTTCAAATTCTTTAACAAAATATTTTGTTCATTCAAATTTTTAATTATGCATAAATTTATGTCTACTTGCATTACATCTCATACAAAGGCATAAGAATTGTTTTTCTCTATCTAAAACTAAATAGAAGATAGTGAAGGTGAAAAAATAGCTTTTGTGAATGTTGCTTTGAAATACAAATGGCATTGTCCTAAAAAATTTAAATGATTTAATTTTTTTTAAATCATTTTATTAGGGGCACATACAACTCTTATCACAATCCATACATACATCAGTTGTGTAAAGCACATCCGTACATTCATTGCCCTCATCATTCTCAAAACATTTGCTCTCCACTTAAGGCCCTGGCATCATGTCCTCATTTTTCTCCGCCCTCCCTGTTCCCCCCTCACTCATGAACAATTGATAATTTGTCAGATCTTACATATTTTGTCTCCCTTCACCCACTTTTCTGTTGTTCATCCCCCGGGAGGAAGTTATATGTAGATCCTTGTAACTGAGGTCTCAGAGCAGCTGGGTGTGATGCAAGGGAGGCTCTGGAAGCAGCTGCAGACACTGCGGGAGTTGGCAGCCCAACAGTGAGGGTCACTGCATCCGTGGGTACCAGAAAACTGGCTGGGGTTGCTTATTCCCCTAGATGCTACCCCTGCCTTGAAGAGAACCGTGACGGAGGCCTGTAGACATGTGTCAGGAATAGATGAGTCCTTCACTGTTTCCTCTTCCCACAAACCTTTGAGGAGAGCCTGCAGGGCAGGGGCTCGGCTCCCTGGATCCAGTCACCTGCCCTTCCCCACAGCCACACCCTCGCCAGCCCCAACGCCCCCTGGCCTGGGTTTGCTTCTTGAATCCAGAGGAGCAGCCTGGGCAAAGACCATGAAGAACCTTGTCCTTCAGGCAGCCCCTTTGATTGGGTCCCTTGTCCTGCAGAGTGTGGACACATGCACACTAACTGTTGGGGTTTCAGGCTGTCACCACAGGGGCCAGGATCTGAAGAGGATGCTGGCACTGCAGGGCTTCCTGAGGGAAGCTGAGGACTTGCAGAGCTGGCTGAGCAGCCAGCAGCAGGTGGCCAGAGGAGAGAGGACTATGAGCACACCCTAGTGAGGAAGGGGCTAGGGGCAAGGAAGGTGCCCTGGAGCCGAATGAAGACGGGTGGTGGAGGGGGGGCTGCATGCACAATGGGCTGATGTGGAACATCAGTCTGGGCTGAGGACACCTGTGGCTTCCTATTCCCCTCTCTGCATAGAGGGGCAAGTTCTGTGGCTGTCCAGTCCTGCCCTGCCCAGTCACTCTCTGAGGTGTCTCACAGCCCACCAGCCAGGGCCCCCTGTGACCCCTCTCCTCTCTTCTCAGCTCCTCTTAACCAAGTTTGCAATGTTTCCGCACCAAGTGAAGATGGGTGGCCACCAGGGGGCAGCCTGCCCCACTAGCGGAGAGCCTGCTGGAGTGGTGGCCCAGCACTGCCCCCAGGGCCCAGCAGTGGTGACAGGACCTACAGTGAGTACCAGCTGCCTGGAGCAGGGATGAGTTTGGGGGAGGTGCTGGGCATGGGGTGGAGGGGCTTCCAGGGAGACCCTTGCAGTGCTGCGGCTTTGCCAAACCCCTGAGAGGTGAACTGGCTTTCTGTGTGCCCACATTGGGGGCCCGGGCCACGTGTTCCAGGGAGCAACTTGTGTAGCCTGGAGCTTGGGACCCCTTACTTAAGCTGAGAGGCCATGTCGGACGACCTTCAGCAAAGCTCAGCCTTTGAGTTCTGGGCTTCTGGCTTCAGGGCACGGTGAGGGCAGCTGCTGGTTCTGGCCCAGCTGCAAGCAGCCTGGCTGTACCTGGCCCTTCTGGGGACTCCAGATAGCACTGGGGAAACTGGGTGCACCGAGAGGCTGGGTTACTTGCTAGAGACCACAGCTAATTAGCAGTGGATTTGAGACCCCATATGGCCCTCACCATAAAAAGGAAGTGTTTTCTGCCCTTGTGACCCTTGGCCTTCCCTGAGGTCAAGGGTGACCATAGCAGCCACATGAAGAGTGTCAGAAGCAGGGCACAGTGACTGCCTCAACCTCCCCACTCTCCCCCCGCCGGGGCTCTTCCAGTCTTGGCCTAGTGCCTCTATTGCTGGGGAGCAGGCTGGAGAGTCCCCCACCCCTGCAGGGCCCACAACCTTCCTAGCAGTGCCAGCGGATCTGAGGAGGCACAGCCTGGCAGTGTGTGGCCAGGCTCCCTGGAAATGGTCCCATTGAAGATCTGGAGAGCAGACCGATTGTTTTCCTTTGATTGTGTTACAGACACCTTACAGGAGAGAAGGATGTTTATAGATCACTGTCTACAGTTTCTGACCTTCAAAGCACTCAAAACATTGCCATCGAGTCGATTTCTATCATCGAGGCCCTGTAGGACAGCACACGACGGCCCCTGCGGCTCTCTGAGGCTGTCACTACAGGAGCAGACAGCTAAGCCGCGTCTTTCTGATGGGTTTCAGATCACTGACCTTGCCACGAGGAGCAGCCCGGGGCATGCCTTTTTCTGACCTTGGGTTTGACTAATATATATATATACACATATAATGCACATATATATATATGAATTTTAATATAGAGGGTTTTTGTTTTAAGTGGAAACATGCAGAGCAGTTTAACAATAATATAACACAGCACTCTTCTTGCCTCCTCCCTGACCCCTCCCTCCCTCCTGATTTTTGAGGGCAAATGCTCCCGTTTGCTCTGGGAAGCACTTGCCTCACAGGTGCCATGCGTTCACTTTATCAGCTCGACTGTTGCTTGGGCTGGGTGATTCCCGGAGCTGGGCTCTGTTTTGGATTTGAAGGGCCCTGGTCTCGGGGATCCAGCAGTCCCTGTCAAACTTGTAATGCCCTCTCTTCATGAAGTCAACTTCCATTGGCTTTCAAGCTGTGCACAAGTTGCCAGTTTGAGCTCAACCAGAGCAGTTTGAGGAGGTGGCTGGGCACCATCTAACTCTCATGGTCTCCAGGACAAGGATGGAGGGCTGTGGTGTTGGTGGTCCGTTAGTCCTGTGGACTGCTTTGCTTCAGTTTTTGATTTTCTTCACTCGTCAACTCCAGATGCGGAGAGAGGGGATCCTAGTTGCTAGAGGTGACTTTGCAATGGAGACAAACATTTTATACTAAAGTGAGATTCTTACGTGACATTTGCGTGACTGCAGCAGCCCCTGCTCATCTTCCTCCGTGCTCACCCTAGCTGACCACCTTCCTACCTCAGAGGATGGGGCACTCCCTCTGCCCGTCCACCCTCAGGTCCTCACTTTCAGTCCCACAGGATCCTGTGGTATCAATCCCCCCCACCCCGCTATCAGCCCCACCCCCAGCCTACACAAGGATTACAAACCCTCGCTCCACTCAGATTCTCTGTAGCTAGTGTCACCTCCCCTGTGTTCCTCAGAGTGTGCTCTGCACCCATGAGATTATTGATTGGTTTCCACCCATAGTGACCCTCTGTGTCCCACAGGGCTTGCTCTGGGGGCAGCTCTCAGAGGAGGAAATCAGGAGGAGGAAGGGAGGGAGCAGTTGGGCAGAAGAAGCTGTGATGGACCCCACAGAGCCAGACTGCCCATGGAGGACAGGACCCTGCGGCTGTTTCCCCAAATGGGTTCCCCTCAGGGCAGATCAATGCTCTGGAGACCCCACCGAAGGTGGAGGCCCCTCGACCCCTCCTCAGTCCCGCCCTCCACACCCTCACCTACATTTGGAGCTGGGTGAGCTTCTCCTCCTGGGCTGCCAGCTGCCTTTCCAAGTCCTGGTGCCAGGCATGTGGCCCTCTAAGGGGCGGATCCCTGCTCACCCCACAGTCAGGATCTAGCAGGAGGTCCTCTCAGGAGGCCAGCCAGACCTAGGCCTGACCCAGCATTCCCCGCAGCTCCTCCTGGTCCTGGCTCACCTGGCAGTGCTCCTGGTGAAGGGCCCAGTCTGTCCAGAGCTCCTGCAGCTTCCTGTCCAGCTCCCGGAGACACTGTGACCTGGGGGGCAGAGGGCTGTTGGGAGGGGCTCAGGGTGTCGACTGGGTGGGGCAGGGCTGGGTTACCATGGAGCAGGGAGAAGCAGGAAAGGGAGCTCTGGCCACGCACCACCCTGGCCCTAGCCCTCAGCGCGCACATCTCTGGGGCCATGACGTGGCTAGTGTCCAGCAGCTGCTACCCCGCCAGCCGCACTGCCTGGGCTCTCAGGCAGAGCTCCTGCCCCAGTGTCTCCTTGGCCCCAGCTGGCCTTTCTGAGGATATAGACTAGCGCCTGCTTCTCTTGAGCCCGAGTGCTGGGTGGGGGACAGGGCATGGGAACAGGTCTCAGGGCCAGAGGGCAGAACAGGGAGGAGGCAGGGAAGAGCTGGGTGCCCCCACCCGCATGGAACAGAGCGAGCCCCCATCCAGTTGGGGTGGCACATACAGCAGTTCCTGGCAGTGCCTGAGGAAGGCGTGGCCATGGGCTACCCACTCCAGCTGCTGGCCCTGCACCCAGGCCTTCATGTCCAGGTGGCCCAGGCCTCCTGCACCTCAGCCAGCTGCCCGGCCAGGCTCTCCTGGACCGCAGGGTGTACCTGGATGGACTCCATCCCCATCTGAACCACCACCTTGTCCACAGCCACCAACTCCCTCTGCAGCTGGCAGAGAGCAGGCTGAATGCTCCTCCACCCAGGACTCTGCAGGCCATCCTGGCTGTACCCCAGCCTAGGTCAAGCCCAGGCCCGTCACCCCCCATCCCAGAGGGGGCAGGGGCAGGCTGCAGTCCTGCCTGGGGTCAGCTGGGGGTGAGGGCTCCTCATCCATCCATTGCCTACAAAGAGGGGTTCTTTCGGTGGGGAGGGACTGGGGCCCTCCCCTGCAGGAGGCGGTGCTGGCGCTGCAGGACCTCCACAGACGCCAGGTCGTGGCCAAGGACAGCACCCTCCACCAGGACCACCTTCTGCATGTGGCCCCACAGCTCTAGCGCCGCCTGGTGGAAATTGAGGGCACAGCGGGAAGGAAGGCCAGCAACTTTCTCCCTGAGAACAGGGCCACCTCCTTTTGAGCAAAGACTGTGGCTTGGGGATTTGTGGGGCGTTAACACGGAGGGAAATAGGACGAAGACTCTATTCCCTAACTTATAACAGGGAGAATCTGGAAAGCTGGTATTCCACGGTAGGAAAGCCTCTACTTTGGTAAGTTAGAGGTAAAGTCCAAGTACATTATCCTGCTTTAAAAATCATTCCCACGGATTCTCCGTTAACAGCTAGGCTGCCTTAATGTGAGCACATGGCTGATTGTATCTCTGTGTAGAAGCAGATATGGTCCTTTTGCCCTCTCTTCCCACCGTGACACCCAGCCCCCCTTGTAGCTTCCACCAATGCAGGCATTAGCTTTCCTCACCTTGGTGAGCTCAAGTACAGGGGCCTTACGGTAGATACCGCTCACCTTGTGACCCATGTCACTACTGAAGAGGTGTGTCTCCATGCTCCCTATACACGTCCCAAGATAGCAAAGGTTCCACTTCTCCCAGTTCCACGTGGTCCATCAAGAGGAGCTGAAGTGAGCATGCCTAATAAAACATGTCTGACTCTGTATTGTATTCTCTCGACCCTGTCTTTCCTGTCCTCTATGACTTTACCATGACCTTTACCTATTATCATCGCTGTACATTCGCGCCTTCTTGCCCTTCGGTGGTTAGAAGATGGATGGTTTCCTCTGATCACAGCAGGTTCCTGATGAGGCCCGGGGCCCACAGGCAGGGCCCGAGGGAGGAAAGGGTCTTGACACGCATGTTGGGAGGAAGGCAAAAAGATGGGGAGCCCTGAGCACATGAGGATTGCGGCTCAGGGAGCGAGTGGGCTGCCTGTCAGGGGGTCTGCCTGTAGCAACTACAACAGTCAGTGAGGAGAGGGCTGGCCCCGGAGCCACCCAGCCCCAGGATTTCGGTTGCAGGACCTGTCAGGTGCTCAGTGCACTGAGACACCAGATCCCGCGAAAGGAGGGTGTGGGGAGGGGCGGCAGGGAGCTCTAAGAGTGGCGGTCAGCAAGAAGACCAGCAGGGCCTGTGCCCCAAACCAAACTGTGGACCGTGCTCAGGGAGCATTGGGAGAGCACACTTCGTGCTCCTGCCACAAGGAGTGACCTGCGCTGAAGGACTCCAAACTGGGGGCAGGAAGGAGCTTGGTTGGACGGGGAAGGCTGATTGCTGCTGGGAGCTGGAGTCAGCCATGCCCCTTCATACACACATGCGCACACGAGAATACACACAGAAGTAAGCATGCACACACCCACATGCCCACCCCTACACATGAGCACACACACACACGCACACACATCTGGCGTAGGACCCTGTGTCCCGAGCCCTTTGGCTGTCGCTGGCCTGTCCCTCTGGGCACCCTCCTCTGTGCGGGCTTTCATTGCCTTGTCCAGCCTTACCCATGCGGCCTCTACACAGCTCCTGTGGACTTGACTCTGGGCCATGGAGCTGGGGGAGGCGAGTTCCAGGGCACCTGCCAGCTCCCTCAGGGTCTGAACCCTGGCAGCCCCACACTCTGCCCTTTCTCCTGGAAGACCTTGAACTTCTCTGCCAGCATCTGCCAAAGGTGGGGCTGGAGAGGGTCAATGTGGATGGGGTTCAGACAGCTCCTAAAACTCACGAAAGGGCCAGCTGGCCCCAACAGCTCCCACATCCCTCAGCCCTGGTTCTAGAACTCTGCAGGGCATCTCCTGCCCCCTCAGCCCACCCAGCATCTACCCTACCCTCCGTTCCTCCATCCACTTTCCCGGCACGACTCACTTCCACACCCTCCAGGTCCTGCCCACACTGTCTCTGGAGAGGGCCCGAGTTCAGGGAACCCAGGGCAGCCCCTGCTGTCTGCGGCCTGTGGAGGAGGCAAAGCTGGGTCAGTGGATCAGGGAGCCTGGTCACAAAGCCCACTTAGCAGGGTCACTTTCCCAAGCCAGGGGCTCCCTGCATCTGCAGGGGCGTTCTGGGAAGAGTTGAGCTGGGCTGAGGATGCCCTGCACAGCCCCAGGCTGAAACAGTTCACAGTACAGCCACTGCGTTTCCAGCCCAGATGGAGCTTAGGCGAGATAACGATTTGCCCATGATCCTAGCCCAGAGGCTGGCCCGGAGGCTCAGGGGCCCTGCATTTGCTGCATGCAAGAACCATGGAGGGGTGCAGCTTTTACCTTTGAAGGGTGTGCAGTCTCCTCCAAACACACAGCATGCCTGGGTGGCACACAACGTGGCTACCTGTGGAGTGCCGGGCTTTAGAATGACCCCACCTGCTGACTCATGGGGATCCTCCAGAGGGTTTGAAAGCCAGTAAATCTTTCCAGGAGCAGGGAACCCCTTCTATCTCCTGAGGAGCAGTTAGTGGGACTGAACCAGGCAACAGCCCAACACTTCCCAAGCAGGCCTACTGGAGCATCGTTAGAGCAAGGGGTAAACTGCTAGTAATACTGGGCTCCTGGGAGGAGAGTTTGCAGAAAGGCCTGAAGCTCTGAGCAAGATCTCAGGACGGTGGCCCTCAGGGAGCTTAGGACAAGTTCTAAACCCAGCCAGGAAGCTGAAGGGCTGACCAGAGAGAAGCTGAGGGGGAGGAAAGAGCATGCTGGGATAACTGCTGACCCCCGCCTGGGGCAGGGCTTCCAGGTTGGAGCTGTGGGAGCTGACTCAGGCCAGACCCCACCTGTTCGGAGACGCTGAGGCCACCATCAAAATTCACAGCCAACTGTCTCATGTGCTCGTCCATATCCAGGTGGGCGCCTGGGGGAGGGGGTGGCTTCTGCAAGTGCTGCCACCCCAGGCCCAGAGTCCCACCCTCAATGACCGGTCCCTTGGCCACCATGCTGTCTCAGGAGAAAGCCACAAGTATCCCAGATGCTTTGTCCCACTGGGTGGAGGCCCCCCTGAGGAGACATGGATCACACCAATGAATCACACAATCTGCCTCTGACCCCTTGAGACCTCCTCACCCCCCAATATCATCACCCCAGTGCCGCTTCCCACTCTGGACTAGAATGCATAGGTATTAGCAAGAGATAAAACTCACAACACATGGAACCCAGGAACAGGAATGGGAATAGAGTTACCAAAATGGTAGGGGGAAGGGGGGTAGAGGATGGAAGGAAGGGGAACCGATAGCAATGAATGACATATAACCACACACCCCTCGCAGGGAGAGGAGCAACAGAAAGCTGAGGATAAAAGAGACAATGGTCGATGTGAGATATGAAAATAATATCAATCTATAATCTATCAAGGAACCACGAGTGGGGGAGGAGGAAAAAAAGGGGAGCTGATCCCAAGGGCTCAATAGAAAGTAAATGTCTAGAAAAGAATGATGGCAATATACGTATGACTATGTCAGATACAATTGGTGTATGGATTGTAACAAGAGTTGTAAGAGCCCCCAATAAGGACACACTGAGGATGACTAAATACACCACTGAAAACCTTATGCTAATCATTGATAAACTGTCAGGTTGTGGAGGGCTAGTAAAACTAGGCAGAACCTTGTCAGAGAGAGGACCAGATGACGAACACTTTTGGTCAGATTAAAGGGGAGGATCAGTGACAAGAGCCAGACCATTTGAAGAATGCATGGCCAAGGGAGCTGCAACGATGGGTTCAAACATCAGAAAGAAATGAGGGTGGCCCAGGACTGGCAAGCCTTTCCTTGTTCTGTACATTGAGGTTGCTTTGAAGCAGACCAACTGGACAGCACCTACCAACAAGACCAACCGAGGAAGAGGAAGCCACTATGATCCCAGAAACAGACATCACTAGGAAGTGTCAGGAGACTTCTATAAAGTTAACCAATGGCCTGGCCCTTCATCCCAGAAAGCTGGGGAAGCACCATTGTCATGGTTTACCAAACGTTCCTCAGATAAATTTCTGTCCAGCTGCCCATAGGAAGGAGAAATACCTATAGACATGACGGAAGGAAGGTTCACTCCGCTATGGGAATATGCTAATCTGTGCACTTAAATGTTGAAATCCACAGACACACGTGTATAAAAGAGAGTTGTAAATAAATATTAAATGCACATCAAGAAAACTTCGCTACAAGATTTTTTTAACCTCATAATCCCACCATTATGCCATAGGCCCCCCAGAATCCACAACCATCTACAAAAGAGATGGAATGAGGCTGAATGCTAGTAAGAGCCAAGTCAGAGAAAGCAAAATAATCTCATGTTTGGTGGGCATCTGCATATAGCTGGGGAGCACCCAAAGCTGTTTCACGTAGATAATGTGGCTTCTGCTCAGATATGTCTGAGTGTATGTGAGGTTTGGAAGGAGTAGCATTTAACTGGCTAAGGCATCATCTCCCTTTACTGAATTTCAAAATCAAGATGCTCATGAACTTGCAGTGCTAAAGTGACCAATGCATGAATCATTCCGCTCTTCAATTAACACCACCTGTGCATCTTGGACATTTGGCGTGATAAGCTAACAATACGAGTGAGCATAACCTGTTGTGAAAAACAGGAATATACAAAAAGCTCCATTGTTTAATGTAATTATTGTATACGGGAACCTGCAGGATGTAAAATTTCCCATCAACAACTGATGATGGAAAATGATAATGCTCCTTAACCAACCCCCCCCCAAAAAAAACTCATGTTGAGGCACTCTAGAAATGAAAAACGTAAATCTGGGTGAGGCAACACTGAAGACAGCCTATGAAATGTGGCATGTTAAGATTTCCTTCACATTCAAATAGTTGAAAATTTAAGGCATGAGCTGAGAATAGTAAAACTCTTTGAGGCTCCATAATCGTTGCAGGGGAAACACCAGAATAATTGCCTCTTCCTTAATATACTTGAATCTGCTGGAGTTACATTTGGAGGTGATATATGGGAAACTGTTTGAATGACAATAGTATGAAAGTAAAAGCAATTTTACACTGTGAGAAGCTCAAGTGTACTCATTGGAATCGGTTGTCTGAATGACACCCACCTGGAGCTTGTTTTTTTTCAGTTGTAGCTTTTGATTCTGTGTCTTCTCTTCTGCAGGCTAGGTTTTCAAGGTATGACTGCTCTTTCTAGACTTTTGACAAACCTTTAGTCAGCAGGTTAAACGTCTGGTGCTGAATGCAGTTTTGTCTATGGGAAGGAGAAGGACACAGAATCAAAGGGTTTACTCAGATGGTCTATGTGTCCTAACGTAGAAGTCAGACAGAACAGGCACAGGCTAGGGCACCCCTAGGCTTAGGCTAGGGCACCCCTAGGCTTAGGCTAAGGCTAGGGCTCCCATAGCCTAAGGCTAGGGCAACCCTAGGCTTAGGCTAGGGCACCCCTAGGCTTTGGCTAGGGCACCCCTAGGTTTAGGCTAAGACTAGGGCACCCCTAGGCTTAGGCTAGGGCACCCCTAGGCTTAGGCTAGGGCACCACTAGGCGAAGGCTAAGGCTAGGGCTCCCCTAGCCTCAGGCTAGGGCACCCCTAGGCTCAGGCTAGGGCACCCCTAGGCTCAGGCTAGGGCACCCCTAGGCGAAGGCTAAGGCTAGGGCTCCCCTAGCCTCAGGCTAGAGCTCTCCAAGCTTCTGTCAAGGGCACCCCTAGGCTCAGGCAAGGGCACCCCTAGGCTGAGGCTCAGGATAGGGCACCCCTAGGCTTAGGCTAAGGCACCACTAGGCTTAGGCTAGGTAACCCCTAGGCTTAGGCTAAGGCTAGGGCACCTCTAGCGTCAGGCTGGGGCACCCCTAGGCTCAGGATAGGGCACCCCTAGGCTCAGGATAGGGCACCCCTAGGCTTAGGCTAGGGCACCCCTAGACTTAGGCTAGGGCACCCCTAGGCTTAGGCTAGGGCACCCCTAGGCTTAGGCTAAGGCTAGGGCTCCCATAGCCTAAGGCTAGGGCAACCCTAGGCTTAGGCTAGGGCACCCCTAGGCTTTGGCTAGGGCACCCCTAGGTTTAGGCTAAGACTAGGGCACCCCTAGGCTTAGGCTAGGGCACCCCTAGGCTTAGGCTAAGGCTAGGGCTCCCATAGCCTAAGGCTAGGGCAACCCTAGGCTTAGGCTAGGGCACCCCTAGGCTTTGGCTAGGGCACCCCTAGGTTTAGGCTAAGACTAGGGCACCCCTAGGCTTAGGCTAGGGCACCCCTAGGCTTAGGCTAGGGCACCACTAGGCGAAGGCTAAGGCTAGGGCTCCCCTAGCCTCAGGCTAGGGCACCCCTAGGCTCAGGCTAGGGCACCCCTAGGCGAAGGCTAAGGCTAGGGCTCCCCTAGCCTCAGGCTAGAGCTCTCCAAGCCTCTGTCTAGGGCACCCCTAGGCTCAGGCAAGGGCACCCCTAGGCTGAGGCTCAGGATAGGGCACCCCTAGGCTTAGGCTAAGGCACCACTAGGCTTAGGCTAGGTAACCCCTAGGCTTAGGCTAAGGCTAGGGCACCTCTACCGTCAGGCTGGGGCACCCCTAGGCTCAGGATAGGGCACCCCTAGGCTCAGGATAGGGCACCCCTAGGCTTAGGCTAGGGCACCCCTAGACTTAGGCTAGGGCACCCCTAGGCTTAGGCTAGGGCACCCCTAGGCTTAAGCTAGGGCACCCTTAGGCTTAGGCTAGGTCACCCGTACGCTTAGGCTAGGGCACCCCTAGGCTTAGACTAGGGCACCCCTAGGCTTAGGCTAAGGATAGGGCTGCCCTAGCTTAAGGCTAGGGCACCCCTAGGCTTAGCTTAGGGCACCCCTAGGCTTAGGCTAGGGCACCCCTAGGTTTAGGCTAAGGCTAGGGCACCCCTAGGCTTAGGCTAGGGCACCCCTAGGCTTAGGCTAGGGCACCACTAGGCGTAGGCTAGGGCACCCCTAGGCTTAGGCTAGGGCACCACTAGGCGAAGGCTAAGGCTAGGGCTCCCCTAGCCTCAGGCTAGGGCACCCCTAGGCTCAGGCTAGGGCACCCCTAGGCTCAGGCTAGGGCACCCCTAGGCGAAGGCTAAGGCTAGGGCTCCCCTAGCCTCAGGCTAGAGCTCTCCAAGCTTCTGTCAAGGGCACCCCTAGGCTCAGGCAAGGGCACCCCTAGGCTGAGGATCAGGATAGGGCACCCCTAGGCTTAGGCTAAGGCACCACTAGGCTTAGGCTAGGTAACCCCTAGGCTTAGGCTAAGGCTAGGGCACCTCTAGCGTCAGGCTGGGGCACCCCTAGGCTCAGGATAGGGCACCCCTAGGCTCAGGATAGGGCACCCCTAGGCTTAGTCTAGGGCACCCCTAGACTTAGGCTAGGGCACCCCTAGGCTTAGGCTAGGGCACCCCTAGGCTTAGGCTAAGGCTAGGGCTCCCATAGCCTAAGGCTAGGGCAACCCTAGGCTTAGGCTAGGGCACCCCTAGGCTTTGGCTAGGGCACCCCTAGGTTTAGGCTAAGACTAGGGCACCCCTAGGCTTAGGCTAGGGCACCCCTAGGCTTAGGCTAAGGCTAGGGCTCCCATAGCCTAAGGCTAGGGCAACCCTAGGCTTAGGCTAGGGCACCCCTAGGCTTTGGCTAGGGCACCCCTAGGTTTAGGCTAAGACTAGGGCACCCCTAGGCTTAGGCTAGGGCACCCCTAGGCTTAGGCTAGGGCACCACTAGGCGAAGGCTAAGGCTAGGGCTCCCCTAGCCTCAGGCTAGGGCACCCCTAGGCTCAGGCTAGGGCACCCCAAGGCGAAGGCTAAGGCTAGGGCTCCCCTAGCCTCAGGCTAGAGCTCTCCAAGCCTCTGTCTAGGGCACCCCTAGGCTCAGGAAAGGGCACCCCTAGGCTGAGGCTCAGGATAGGGCACCCCTAGGCTTAGGCTAAGGCACCACTAGGCTTAGGCTAGGTAACCCCTAGGCTTAGGCTAAGGCTAGGGCACCTCTAGCGTCAGGCTGGGGCACCCCTAGGCTCAGGATAGGGCACCCCTAGGCTCAGGATAGGGCACCCCTAGGCTTAGGCTAGGGCACCCCTAGACTTAGGCTAGGGCACCCCTAGGCTTAGGCTAGGGCACCCCTAGGCTTAAGCTAGGGCACCCTTAGGCTTAGGCTAGGTCACCCGTACGCTTAGGCTAGGGCACCCCTAGGCTTAGGCTAGGGCACCCCTAGGCTTAGGCTAAGGATAGGGCTGCCCTAGCTTAAGGCTAGGGCACCCCTAGGCTTAGCTTAGGGCACCCCTAGGCTTAGGCTAGGGCACCCCTAGGTTTAGGCTAAGGCTAGGGCACCCCTAGGCTTAGGCTAGGGCACCCCTAGGCTTAGGCTAGGGCACCACTAGGCGTAGGCTAAGGATAGGGCTCCCCTAGCCTCAGGCTAGGGCACCCCTCAGGTCAGGCTAGGACACCCCTAGGCTGAGGCTCAGGCTAGAGCTCTCCTAGCCTCTGGATAGGGCACCCCTAGGCTCAGGAAAGGGCACCCCTAGGCTGAGGCTCAGGCTAGGGCACCCCCAGGCTTAGGCTAGGGCACCCCTAGGCTTACGCTAAGGCACCACTAGGCATAGGCTAAGGCTAGGGCTCCCCTAGCATCTGGCTAGGGCACCCCTAGGCTTAGGCAAGGGCACCCCTAGGCTGAGGCTCAGGATAGGGCACCCCTAGGCTTAGGCTAAGGCACCACTAGGCTTAGGCTAGGGCACCCCTAAGCTTAGGCTAAGACTAGGGCACCTCTAGCGTCAGGCTGGGGCACTCCTAGGCTCAGGATAGGGCACCCCTAGGCTCAGGATAGGGCACCCCTAGGCTTAGGCTAGGGCACCCCTAGGCTTAAGCTAGGGCACCCCTAGACTTAGGCTAGGGCACCCCTAGGCTTAGGCTAGGGCACCCCTAGGCTTAAGCTAGGGCACCCCTAGGCTTAGGCTAGGGCACCCATAGGCTTAGGCTAGGGCACCCATAGGCTTAAGCTAGGGCAGCCCTAGGCTTTGGCTAGGGCACCCCTAGGCTTAGGCTAGGGCACCCTTAGCCTTAGGCTAGGGCACCCATAGGCTTAGGCTAGGGCACCCCTAGGCTTAGGCTACGGCACCTCTAGGCTTATGCTACGGCACCCTTAGGCTTAGGCTAATGCTAGGGCTCCCCTAGCCTCAGGCTAGGGCACACCTAGGCTCAGGCTAGGGCACCGCTAGGCTCATACTAGGGCACCCCTAGGCTTAGGCTAGGGCACCCCTAGGCTTAGTCTAAGGCTAGGGCTCCCCTAGCGTAAGTCTAGAGCACCCCTAGGCTTAGGTTATTGCACCCCTTGGCTTAGGCTAGGGCACCCCTAGGGTTAGGATAAGGCTAGGGCACCCCTAGGCTTAGGCTAGGGCAACCCTAGGCCTACGTTAGGGCACACCTAGGCTTAGGCTTAGGCTAGGGCTCCCCTACCCTACGGCTTGGGCACCCCTAGGCTTAGGCTAGGGCACCCATAGGCTTAGGCTAGGGCACCCCTAGGCTTAGGCTAGGGCAACCCTAGCCTTAGGCTAGGGCATACCTAGCCTTAGGCTAGGGCACCCCTAGGATTAGGCTAAGGCTAGGTCTCCCCTAGCCTAAGGCTAGGGCACCTCAAGGCTTAGGCTAGGGCACCCCCTAGGCTTAGGCTAAGGCTAGGGCACCTCTAGCGTCAGGCTGGGGCACCCATAGGCTCAGGATAGGGCACCCCTAGGCTCAGGATAGGGCACCCCTAGGCTTAGGATAGGGCACCCCTAGGCTTAGGCTAGGGCACCCCTAGACTTAGGCGAGGGCACCCCTAGGCTTAGGCTAGGGCACCCCTAGGCTTAAGCTAGGGCACCCCTAGGCTTAGGCTAGGTCACCCGTAGGATTAGGCTAGGGCGCCCCTAGGCTTAGGCTAGGGCACCCCTAGGCTTAGGCTAAGGATAGGGCTCCCCTAGCTGAAGGCTAGGGCACCCCTAGGCTTAGGCCAGGGCACCCCTAGGCTTACGCTAGGGCACCCGTAGCCTTAGGCTAGGGCACCACTAGGCGTAGGCTAAGGATAGGGCTCCCCTAGCCTCAGGCTAGGGAACCACTCGGCTCAGGCTAGGGCACCCCTAGGCTGAGGCTCAGGCTAGAGCTCCCCTAGCCTCATGCTAGGGCACCCGTAGACTCAGGCTAGGGCACCCCTAGGCTCAGGCTAGGGCACCCCTAAGCTTAGGCTAAGGCTGGGGCTCCACTAGACTAAGGCTAGAGCACCGCTTGGCTTAGGCTAGGGCAACCCTAGGCTTAGGCTAAGGCTAGGGCTCTCCTAGCCTAAGGTTAGGGCACCCCTAGGCTTAGGCTATTGCACCCCTAGGCTTAGGCTAGGGGACCCCTAGGCTTAGGCAAGGGCACCCTTAGGCTTAGCCTAGGGCTCCCCTAGACTTAGGCTAAGGCTAGCGCTCCACTAGCCTAAGGCTAGGGCACCCCTAGGCTTAGGCTAGGGCACCCCTAGGCTTAGGCTAAGGCTAGGGCTCTTCTAGCCTAAGGCTAAGGCAACCCTAGGCTTAGGCTAGGCCACCCATAGGCTTATGCAAGGGCACCCCTAGGCTTAGGCAAGGGCACCCATAGGTTTAGGCTAGGGCACCCCTAGTCTTAGGATAGGGCACCCTTAGCCTTAGGCTAGGGCACCCCTAGGCTTAGGCTGGGGCACCTTTAGCCTTAGGCTATGGCACCCCTAGGCTTAGGCTGGGGCACCCCTAGGCTTAGTCTAAGGCTAGGGCTCCCCTAGCCTAAGGGTAGGGCACCCCTAGGCTCAGGCTAGGGCATCCCTAGGCTCAGGCTAGGGTACCCCTAGGCTTAGGCTAGGGCACCTCTAGGCTTAGGCTACGGCACCCTTAAGCTTAGGCTAATGCTAGGGCTCCCCTAGCGTCAGGCTAGGGCACCCCTAGGCTCAGGCTAGTACACCCCTAGCCTTAGGCTAGGGCACCCCTAGGCTTAGGCTAGGGCACCCCTAGGCTTAGTCTAAGGCTAGGGCTCCCCTAGCGTGAGGCTAGAGCACTCCTAGGCTTAGGCTATTGCACCCCTAGCTTAGGCTAGGGCACCCCTAGGGTTAGGATAAGGCTAGGGCACCCCTAGGCTTAGGCTAGGGCACCCATAGGCTTACGTTAGGGCACACCTAGGTTTAGGCTTAGGCTAGGGCTCCCCTAGCCTACGGCTAGGGCACCCCTAGGCTTAGGCTAGGGCACCCATAGGCTTAGGCTAGGGCACCCCTAGGTTTAGGCTAGGGCACCCCTAGCCTTAGGCTAGGGCACCCCTAGTCATAGGCTAAGGCTAGGTCTCCACTAGCCTAAGGCTAGGGCACCCCAAGGCTTAGGCTAGGGCACCCCTAGGCTTAGGCTAGGGCACCCCTAGGCTTAGGCTAGGGTGCCACTAGGCGTAGGCTAAGGATAGGGCTCCCCTAGCCTCAGGCTAGGGCACCCCTCGGCTCAGGCTAGGGCACCCCTAGGCTGAGGCTCAGGCTAGAGCTCTCCTAGCCTCTGGTTAGGGCACCCCTAGGCTCAGGAAAGGGCACCCCTAGGCTGAGGCTCAGGCTAGGGCACCCCCAGGCGTAGGCTAGGGCACCCATAAGCTTAGGCTAGGGCACCACTAGGCGTAGGCTAAGGCTAGGGCTCCCCTAGCCTCTGGCTAGGGCACCCCTAGGCTTAGGCAAGGGCACCCCTAGACTAAGGCTCAGGATAGGGCACCCCTAGGCTTAGGCTAAGGCACCACTAGGCTTAGGCTAGGGCACCCAGGCTTAGGCTAAGGCTAGGGCACCTCTAGCGTCAGGCTGGGGCACCCCTAGGCTCAGGATAGGGCACCCCTAGGCTCAGGATTGGGCACCCCTAGGCTTAGGCTAGGGCACCCCTAGGCTTAAGCTAAGGCACCCGTAGACTTAGGCTAGGGCACCCCTAGGCTTAGGCTAGGGCACCCCTAGGCTTAAGCTAGGGCACCCCTAGGCTTAGGCTAGGTCACCCCTAGGCTTAGGGTAGGGCACACATAGGCTTAGGCTAGGGCAGCCCTAGGCTTAGGCTAGGGCACCCCTAGACTTAGGCTAGGGCACTCTTAGCCTTAGGCTATGGCACCCCTAGGCTTAGGCTAGGGCACCCCTAGGCTTAGTCTAAGGCTAGGGCTCCCCTAGCCTAAGGGTAGGGCACCCCTAGGATCAGGCTAGGGCATCCCTAGGCTCAGGCTAGGGTACCCCTATGCTTAGGCTAGGGCACCTCTAGGCTTAGGCTACGGCACCCTTAGGCTTAGGCTAATGCTAGGGCTCCCCTAGCCTCAGGCTAGGGCACCCCTAGGCTCAGGCTAGGACACCCCTAGGCTTAGGCTAGGGCACCCCTAGGCTTAGGCTAGGGCACCCCTAGGCTTAGTCTAAGGCTAGGGCTCCCCTAGCGTAAGGCTAGAACACTCCTAGACTTAGGCTATTGCACCCCTAGTCCTAGGCTAGGGCACCCCTAGGGTTAGGATAAGGCTAGGGCACCCCTAGGCTTAGGCTAGGGCACCCCTAGGCTTACGTTAGGGCCCACCTAGGCTTGGGCTTAGGCTAGGGCTCCCCTAGCCTACGGCTTGGGCACACCTAGGCTTAAGCTAGGGCACCCATGGCTTAGGCTAGGGCACCCCTAGGCTTAGGCTAGGGCACCCCTAGCCTTAGGCTAGGGCATACTTAGCCTTAGGCTAGGACACCCCTAGGCTTAGGCTAAGGCTAGGTCTCCCCTAGCCTAAGACTAGGGCACCCCAAGGCTTAGGCTAGGGCACCCCTAGGCTTAGGCTAGGGCACCCCTAGCCTAAGGCTAGGGCACTCCTAGGATTAGGCTAAGGCTAGGGCTCCCCTAGCCTCAGGCTAGGGCTCCCCTAGGCTTAGGCTAGGGCAGCAATAAGCTTAGGCTAGAGCAATCCTAGGCTCGACTAAGTCTAGCGCTCCCCTAGCCTCATTCTAGGGGAACCGTAGACTCAGGCTAGGGCACCCCTAGGCTCAGGCTAGGGCACCCCTAGGGTTAGGCTAGGGCACCCCTAGGCTTAGGCTAAGGCTAGGGCTCTTCTAGCCTAAGGCTAGGGCAACCCTAGGCTTAGGCTAGGCCACCCATAGGCTTAGGCAAGGGCACACCTAGGCTTAGGCAAGGGCACCCCTAGGTTTAGGCTAGGGCACCCCTAGTCTTAGGCTAGGGCACCCTTAGCCTTAGGCTAGGGCACCCAGAGTCTTAGGCTAGGGCACCCCTAGGCTTAGTCTAAGGCTAGGGCTCCCCTAGCCTACAGCTTGGGCACCCCTAGGCTTAGACTTGGGCACCCGTAGGATTAGGCTGGGCGCCCCTAGGCTTACGCTAGGGCACCCCTAGGCTTAGGCTAGGGCACCCCTAGGCTTAGACTAAGGTTAGGGCTCTCATAGCCCAAGGCTAGGGCACCCCTAGGCTTAGGATAGGGCACCCCTAGGCTTAGGCAAGGGCACCCCTAGGCTTAGGCTAGGGCACCCCTAGGCTTAGGCTCAGGCTACGGCTCCCCTAGCCTCAGGCTATGGCACCACTAGGCTTAGGCTAGCGCAATCCTAGGCTCGACTAAGTCTAGGGCTCCCCTAGCCTCATGCTAGGGCACCCGTAGACTCAGGCTTGGGCACCCCTAGGCTCAGGCTAGGGCACCCCTAGGCTTAGGCTAAGGCTGGGGCTCCACTAGACTAAGGCTAGAGCACCGCTTGGCTTAGGCTAGGGCACCCCTAGGCTTAGGCTAAGGCTAGGGCTCCCCTAGACTAAGGTTAGGGCACTCCCAGGCTTAGGCTATTGCACCCCTAGGCTTACGCTAGGGGACCCCTAAGCTTAGGCTAGGGCACCCTTAGGCTTAGCCTAGGGCTCCCCTAGGCTTAGGCTAAGGCTAGAGCTCCACTAGCCTAAGGCTAGGGCACCCCTAGGCTTAGGCTAGGGCACCCATAGGCTTAGGCAAGGGCACCCCTAGGCTTAGGCTACGGCACCCCTATCCTTAGGCTAGGGCACCCCTAGCCTTAGGCTAGGGCACCCCTAGGCTTAGGCTAAGGCTAGGGCTCCCCTAGCCTAAGGCTAGGGCACCCTTAGGCTTAGGCTAGGGCACCCCTAGACTCAGACTAGGGCACACCTAAGCTTAAGCTATGGCAATCCTAGGTTTAGGCTAAGGCAAGGGCTCCCCTAGCCTCAGGCTAGGGCAGACCTAGGCTTAGGCTAAGGCTCCCCTAACCTAAGGCTAGAGCACCCCAAGGCTTAGGCTAGGGCACCCCTAGGCTAAGGCTAGGGCACGCCTAGGCTTAGGATAAGGCTAGGGCTCCCCTAGCCTAAGGATAGGGCTCCCCTAGGCTTAGGCTAGGGCACCTCTAGGCTTAGGCTAGCGCAATCCAAGGCTCGACTAAGGCTAGCGCTCCCCTAGCCTCATGCTAGGGCACCCGTAGACTCAGGCTAGGGGACCCCTAGGCTCAGTCTAGGGCACCCCTAAGCTTAGGCTAGGGCACCCCTAGGATTAGGCTAAGGTTAGGGCTCTTCTAGCCTAAGGCTAAGGCAACCCTAGGCTTATGGTAGGCCACCCATAGGCTTATGCAAGGGCACCCCTAGGCTTAGGCTAGCGCAATCCTAGGCTCGACTAAGGCTAGCACTCCCCTAGCCTCATGCTAGGGCACCCGTAGACTCAGGCTAGGGCACCCCTAGGCTCAGGCTAGGGCACCCCTAAGCTTAGGCTAGGGCACCCCTAGGCTTAGGCTAAGGCTAGGGCTCTTCTAGCCTAAGGCTAAGGCAACCCTAGGCTTATGCTAGGCCACCCATAGGCTTATGCAAGGGCACCCCTAGGCTTAGGCTAAGGCTAGGGCACCCCTAGGCTTAGGCTAGGGCACCCCTAGGCTTAGGCTAGGGCACCACTAGGCGTAGGCTAGGGCACCCCTAGGCTTAGGCTAGGGCACCACTAGGCGAAGGCTAAGGCTAGGGCTCCCCTAGCCTCAGGCTAGGGCACCCCTAGGCTCAGGCTAGGGCACCCCTAGGCTCAGGCTAGGGCACCCCTAGGCGAAGGCTAAGGCTAGGGCTCCCCTAGCCTCAGGCTAGAGCTCTCAAAGCTTCTGTCAAGGGCACCCCTAGGCTCAGGCAAGGGCACCCCTAGGCTGAGGCTCAGGATAGGGCACCCCTAGGCTTAGGCTAAGGCACCACTAGGCTTAGGCTAGGTAACCCCTAGGCTTAGGCTAAGGCTAGGGCACCTCTAGCGTCAGGCTGGGGCACCCCTAGGCTCAGGATAGGGCACCCCTAGGCTCAGGATAGGGCACCCCTAGGCTTAGGCTAGGGCACCCCTAGACTTAGGCTAGGGCACCCCTAGGCTTAGGCTAGGGCACCCCTAGGCTTAGGCTAAGGCTAGGGCTCCCATAGCCTAAGGCTAGGGCAACCCTAGGCTTAGGCTAGGGCACCCCTAGGCTTTGGCTAGAGCACCCCTAGGTTTAGGCTAAGACTAGGGCACCCCTAGGCTTAGGCTAGGGCACCCCTAGGCTTAGGCTAGGGCACCACTAGGCGAAGGCTAAGGCTAGGGCTCCCCTAGCCTCAGGCTAGGGCACCCCTAGGCTCAGGCTAGGGCACCCCAAGGCGAAGGCTAAGGCTAGGGCTCCCCTAGCCTCAGGCTAGAGCTCTCCAAGCCTCTGTCTAGGGCACCCCTAAGCTCAGGCAAGGGCACCCCTAGGCTGAGGCTCAGGATAGGGCACCCCTAGGCTTAGGCTAAGGCACCACTAGGCTTAGGCTAGGTAACCCCTAGGCTTAGGCTAAGGCTAGGGCACCTCTAGCGTCAGGCTGGGGCACCCCTAGGCTCAGAATAGGGCACCCCTAGGCTCAGGATAGGGCACCCCTAGGCTTAGGCTAGGGCACCCCTAGACTTAGGATAGGGCACCCCTAGGCTTAGGCTAGGGCACCCCTAGGCTTAAGCTAGGGCACCCTTAGGCTTAGGCTAGGTCACCCGTACGCTTAGGCTAGGGCACCCCTAGGCTTAGGCTAGGGCACCCCTAGGCTTAGGCTAAGGATAGGGCTGCCCTAGCTTAAGGCTAGGGCACCCCTAGGCTTAGCTTAGGGCACCCCTAGGCTTAGGCTAGGGCACCCCTAGGTTTAGGCTAAGGCTAGGGCACCCCTAGGCTTAGGCTAGGGCACCCCTAGGCTTAGGCTAGGGCACCACTAGGCGTAGGCTAAGGATAGGGCTCCCCTAGCCTCAGGCTAGGGCACCCCTCAGGTCAGGCTAGGACACCCCTAGGCTGAGGCTCAGGCTAGAGCTCTCCTAGCCTCTGGATAGGGCACCCCTAGGCTCAGGAAAGGGCACCCCTAGGCTGAGGCTCAGGCTAGGGCACCCCCAGGCTTAGGCTAGGGCACCCCTAGGCTTACGCTAAGGCACCACTAGGCATAGGCTAAGGCTAGGGCTCCCCTAGCATCTGGCTAGGGCACCCCTAGGCTTAGGCAAGGGCACCCCTAGGCTGAGGCTCAGGATAGGGCACCCCTAGGCTTAGGCTAAGGCACCACTAGGCTTAGGCTAGGGCACCCCTAAGCTTAGGCTAAGACTAGGGCACCTCTAGCGTCAGGCTGGGGCACTCCTAGGCTCAGGATAGGGCACCCCTAGGCTCAGGATAGGGCACCCCTAGGCTTAGGCTAGGGCACCCCTAGGCTTAAGCTAGGGCACCCCTAGACTTAGGCTAGGGCACCCCTAGGCTTAGGCTAGGGCACCCCTAGGCTTAAGCTAGGGCACCCCTAGGCTTAGGCTAGGTCACCCCTAGGCTTAGGGTAGGGCACCCATAGGCTTAAGCTAGGGCAGCCCTAGGCTTTGGCTAGGGCACCCCTAGGCTTAGGCTAGGGCACCCTTAGCCTTAGGCTAGGGCACCCATAGGCTTAGGCTAGGGCACCCCTAGGCTTAGGCTACGGCACCTCTAGGCTTATGCTACGGCACCCTTAGGCTTAGGCTAATGCTAGGGCTCCCCTAGCCTCAGGCTAGGGCACACCTAGGCTCAGGCTAGGGCACCGCTAGGCTCATACTAGGGCACCCCTAGGCTTAGGCTAGGGCACCCCTAGGCTTAGTCTAAGGCTAGGGCTCCCCTAGCGTAAGTCTAGAGCACCCCTAGGCTTAGGTTATTGCACCCCTTGGCTTAGGCTAGGGCACCCCTAGGGTTAGGATAAGGCTAGGGCACCCCTAGGCTTAGGCTAGGGCAACCCTAGGCCTACGTTAGGGCACACCTAGGCTTAGGCTTAGGCTAGGGCTCCCCTACCCTACGGCTTGGGCACCCCTAGGCTTAGGCTAGGGCACCCATAGGCTTAGGCTAGGGCACCCCTAGGCTTAGGCTAGGGCAACCCTAGCCTTAGGCTAGGGCATACCTAGCCTTAGGCTAGGGCACCCCTAGGATTAGGCTAAGGCTAGGTCTCCCCTAGCCTAAGGCTAGGGCACCTCAAGGCTTAGGCTAGGGCACCCCCTAGGCTTAGGCTAAGGCTAGGGCACCTCTAGCGTCAGGCTGGGGCACCCATAGGCTCAGGATAGGGCACCCCTAGGCTCAGGATAGGGCACCCCTAGGCTTAGGATAGGGCACCCCTAGGCTTAGGCTAGGGCACCCCTAGACTTAGGCGAGGGCACCCCTAGGCTTAGGCTAGGGCACCCCTAGGCTTAAGCTAGGGCACCCCTAGGCTTAGGCTAGGTCACCCGTAGGATTAGGCTAGGGCGCCCCTAGGCTTAGGCTAGGGCACCCCTAGGCTTAGGCTAAAGATAGGGCTCCCCTAGCTGAAGGCTAGGGCACCCCTAGGCTTAGGCCAGGGCACCCCTAGGCTTACGCTAGGGCACCCGTAGCCTTAGGCTAGGGCACCACTAGGCGTAGGCTAAGGATAGGGCTCCCCTAGCCTCAGGCTAGGGAACCACTCGGCTCAGGCTAGGGCACCCCTAGGCTGAGGCTCAGGCTAGAGCTCCCCTAGCCTCATGCTAGGGCACCCGTAGACTCAGGCTAGGGCACCCCTAGGCTCAGGCTAGGGCACCCCTAGGCTTAGGCTAAGGCTGGGGCTCCACTAGACTAAGGCTAGAGCACCGCTTGGCTTAGGCTAGGGCAACCCTAGGCTTAGGCTAAGGCTAGGGCTCTCCTAGCCTAAGGTTAGGGCACCCCTAGGCTTAGGCTATTGCACCCCTAGGCTTAGGCTAGGGGACCCCTAGGCTTAGGCAAGGGCACCCTTAGGCTTAGCCTAGGGCTCCCCTAGACTTAGGCTAAGGCTAGCGCTCCACTAGCCTAAGGCTAGGGCACCCCTAGGCTTAGGCTAGGGCACCCCTAGGCTTAGGCTAAGGCTAGGGCTCTTCTAGCCTAAGGCTAAGGCAACCCTAGGCTTAGGCTAGGCCACCCATAGGCTTATGCAAGGGCACCCCTAGGCTTAGGCAAGGGCACCCATAGGTTTAGGCTAGGGCACCCCTAGTCTTAGGATAGGGCACCCTTAGCCTTAGGCTAGGGCACCCCTAGGCTTAGGCTGGGGCACCTTTAGCCTTAGGCTATGGCACCCCTAGGCTTAGGCTGGGGCACCCCTAGGCTTAGTCTAAGGCTAGGGCTCCCCTAGCCTAAGGGTAGGGCACCCCTAGGCTCAGGCTAGGGCATCCCTAGGCTCAGGCTAGGGTACCCCTAGGCTTAGGCTAGGGCACCTCTAGGCTTAGGCTACGGCACCCTTAAGCTTAGGCTAATGCTAGGGCTCCCCTAGCGTCAGGCTAGGGCACCCCTAGGCTCAGGCTAGTACACCCCTAGCCTTAGGCTAGGGCACCCCTAGGCTTAGGCTAGGGCACCCCTAGGCTTAGTCTAAGGCTAGGGCTCCCCTAGCGTGAGGCTAGAGCACTCCTAGGCTTAGGCTATTGCACCCCTAGCTTAGGCTAGGGCACCCCTAGGGTTAGGATAAGGCTAGGGCACCCCTAGGCTTAGGCTAGGGCACCCATAGGCTTACGTTAGGGCACACCTAGGTTTAGGCTTAGGCTAGGGCTCCCCTAGCCTACGGCTAGGGCACCCCTAGGCTTAGGCTAGGGCACCCATAGGCTTAGGCTAGGGCACCCCTAGGTTTAGGCTAGGGCACCCCTAGCCTTAGGCTAGGGCACCCCTAGTCATAGGCTAAGGCTAGGTCTCCACTAGCCTAAGGCTAGGGCACCCCAAGGCTTAGGCTAGGGCACCCCTAGGCTTAGGCTAGGGCACCCCTAGGCTTAGGCTAGGGTGCCACTAGGCGTAGGCTAAGGATAGGGCTCCCCTAGCCTCAGGCTAGGGCACCCCTCGGCTCAGGCTAGGGCACCCCTAGGCTGAGGCTCAGGCTAGAGCTCTCCTAGCCTCTGGTTAGGGCACCCCTAGGCTCAGGAAAGGGCACCCCTAGGCTGAGGCTCAGGCTAGGGCACCCCCAGGCGTAGGCTAGGGCACCCATAAGCTTAGGCTAGGGCACCACTAGGCGTAGGCTAAGGCTAGGGCTCCCCTAGCCTCTGGCTAGGGCACCCCTAGGCTTAGGCAAGGGCACCCCTAGACTAAGGCTCAGGATAGGGCACCCCTAGGCTTAGGCTAAGGCACCACGAGGCTTAGGCTAGGGCACCCAGGCTTAGGCTAAGGCTAGGGCACCTCTAGCGTCAGGCTGGGGCACCCCTAGGCTCAGGATAGGGCACCCCTAGGCTCAGGATTGGGCACCCCTAGGCTTAGGCTAGGGCACCCCTAGGCTTAAGCTAAGGCACCCGTAGACTTAGGCTAGGGCACCCCTAGGCTTAGGCTAGGGCACCCCTAGGCTTAAGCTAGGGCACCCCTAGGCTTAGGCTAGGTCACCCCTAGGCTTAGGGTAGGGCACACATAGGCTTAGGCTAGGGCAGCCCTAGGCTTAGGCTAGGGCACCCCTAGACTTAGGCTAGGGCACTCTTAGCCTTAGGCTATGGCACCCCTAGGCTTAGGCTAGGGCACCCCTAGGCTTAGTCTAAGGCTAGGGCTCCCCTAGCCTAAGGGTAGGGCACCCCTAGGCTCAGGCTAGGGCATCCCTAGGCTCAGGCTAGGGTACCCCTATGCTTAGGCTAGGGCACCTCTAGGCTTAGGCTACGGCACCCTTAGGCTTAGGCTAATGCTAGGGCTCCCCTAGCCTCAGGCTAGGGCACCCCTAGGCTCAGGCTAGGACACCCCTAGGCTTAGGCTAGGGCACCCCTAGGCTTAGGCTAGGGCACCCCTAGGCTTAGTCTAAGGCTAGGGCTCCCCTAGCGTAAGGCTAGAACACTCCTAGACTTAGGCTATTGCACCCCTAGTCCTAGGCTAGGGCACCCCTAGGGTTAGGATAAGGCTAGGGCACCCCTAGGCTTAGGCTAGGGCACCCCTAGGCTTACGTTAGGGCCCACCTAGGCTTGGGCTTAGGCTAGGGCTCCCCTAGCCTACGGCTTGGGCACACCTAGGCTTAAGCTAGGGCACCCATGGCTTAGGCTAGGGCACCCCTAGGCTTAGGCTAGGGCACCCCTAGCCTTAGGCTAGGGCATACTTAGCCTTAGGCTAGGACACCCCTAGGCTTAGGCTAAGGCTAGGTCTCCCCTAGCCTAAGACTAGGGCACCCCAAGGCTTAGGCTAGGGCACCCCTAGGCTTAGGCTAGGGCACCCCTAGCCTAAGGCTAGGGCACTCCTAGGATTAGGCTAAGGCTAGGGCTCCCCTAGCCTCAGGCTAGGGCTCCCCTAGGCTTAGGCTAGGGCAGCAATAAGCTTAGGCTAGAGCAATCCTAGGCTCGACTAAGTCTAGCGCTCCCCTAGCCTCATTCTAGGGGAACCGTAGACTCAGGCTAGGGCACCCCTAGGCTCAGGCTAGGGCACCCCTAGGGTTATGCTAGGGCACCCCTAGGCTTAGGCTAAGGCTAGGGCTCTTCTAGCCTAAGGCTAGGGCAACCCTAGGCTTAGGCTAGGCCACCCATAGGCTTAGGCAAGGGCACACCTAGGCTTAGGCAAGGGCACCCCTAGGTTTAGGCTAGGGCACCCCTAGTCTTAGGCTAGGGCACCCTTAGCCTTAGGCTAGGGCACCCAGAGTCTTAGGCTAGGGCACCCCTAGGCTTAGTCTAAGGCTAGGGCTCCCCTAGCCTACAGCTTGGGCACCCCTAGGCTTAGACTTGGGCACCCGTAGGATTAGGCTGGGCGCCCCTAGGCTTACGCTAGGGCACCCCTAGGCTTAGGCTAGGGCACCCCTAGGCTTAGACTAAGGTTAGGGCTCTCATAGCCCAAGGCTAGGGCACCCCTAGGCTTAGGATAGGGCACCCCTAGGCTTAGGCAAGGGCACCCCTAGGCTTAGGCTAGGGCACCCCTAGGCTTAGGCTCAGGCTACGGCTCCCCTAGCCTCAGGCTAGAGCACCCCTAGACTCAGGCTATGGCACCACTAGGCTTAGGCTAGCGCAATCCTAGGCTCGACTAAGTCTAGGGCTCCCCTAGCCTCATGCTAGGGCACCCGTAGACTCAGGCTTGGGCACCCCTAGGCTCAGGCTAGGGCACCCCTAGGCTTAGGCTAAGGCTGGGGCTCCACTAGACTAAGGCTAGAGCACCGCTTGGCTTAGGCTAGGGCACCCCTAGGCTTAGGCTAAGGCTAGGGCTCCCCTAGACTAAGGTTAGGGCACTCCCAGGCTTAGGCTATTGCACCCCTAGGCTTACGCTAGGGGACCCCTAAGCTTAGGCTAGGGCACCCTTAGGCTTAGCCTAGGGCTCCCCTAGGCTTAGGCTAAGGCTAGAGCTCCACTAGCCTAAGGCTAGGGCACCCCTAGGCTTAGGCTAGGGCACCCATAGGCTTAGGCAAGGGCACCCCTAGGCTTAGGCTACGGCACCCCTATCCTTAGGCTAGGGCACCCCTAGCCTTAGGCTAGGGCACCCCTAGGCTTAGGCTAAGGCTAGGGCTCCCCTAGCCTAAGGCTAGGGCACCCTTAGGCTTAGGCTAGGGCACCCCTAGACTCAGACTAGGGCACACCTAAGCTTAAGCTATGGCAATCCTAGGTTTAGGCTAAGGCAAGGGCTCCCCTAGCCTCAGGCTAGGGCAGACCTAGGCTTAGGCTAAGGCTCCCCTAACCTAAGGCTAGAGCACCCCAAGGCTTAGGCTAGGGCACCCCTAGGCTAAGGCTAGGGCACGCCTAGGCTTAGGATAAGGCTAGGGCTCCCCTAGCCTAAGGATAGGGCTCCCCTAGGCTTAGGCTAGGGCACCTCTAGGCTTAGGCTAGCGCAATCCAAGGCTCGACTAAGGCTAGCGCTCCCCTAGCCTCATGCTAGGGCACCCGTAGACTCAGGCTAGGGGACCCCTAGGCTCAGTCTAGGGCACCCCTAAGCTTAGGCTAGGGCACCCCTAGGATTAGGCTAAGGTTAGGGCTCTTCTAGCCTAAGGCTAAGGCAACCCTAGGCTTATGGTAGGCCACCCATAGGCTTATGCAAGGGCACCCCTAGGCTTAGGCTAGCGCAATCCTAGGCTCGACTAAGGCTAGCACTCCCCTAGCCTCATGCTAGGGCACCCGTAGACTCAGGCTAGGGCACCCCTAGGCTCAGGCTAGGGCACCCCTAAGCTTAGGCTAGGGCACCCCTAGGCTTAGGCTAAGGCTAGGGCTCTTCTAGCCTAAGGCTAAGGCAACCCTAGGCTTATGCTAGGCCACCCATAGGCTTATGCAAGGGCACCCCTAGGCTTAGGCAAGGGCACCCATAGGTTTAGGCTAGGGCACCCCTAGTCTTAGGCTAGGGCACCCTTAGCCTTAGGCTAGGGCACCCCTAGGCTAGGGCACCCCTAGGCTTAGTCTAAGGCTAGGGCACCCCTAGGCTTAGGCTAGGGCACCCCTAGGCTTAGTCTAAGGCTAGGGCTTCCCTAGCGTAAGTCTAGAGCACCCCTAGGCTTAGGCTATTGCACGCCTAGGCTTAGGCTAAGGCACCCCTAGGGTTAGGATAAGGCTAGGGCACCCCTAGGCTTAGGCTAGGGCAACCCTAGGCTTACGTTAGGGCACACCTAGGCTTAGGCTTAGGCTAGGGCTCCCCTACCCTACGGCTTGGGCACGCATAGGCTTAGGCTAGGGCACCCATTGGCTTAGGCTAGGGCACCCCTAGGCTTAGGGTAGGGCACCCCTAGGTTTAGGCTAAGGCTAGGGCACCCCTAGGCTTAGGGTGGGGCACCCCTAGGCTTAGGCTAGGGCACCATTAGGCGTAGGCTAAGGATAGGGCTCCCCTAGCCTCAGGCTAGGGCACCCCTCGGCTCAGGCTAGGGCACCCCTAGGCTGAGGCTCAGGCTAGAGCTCTCCTAGCCTCTGGATAGGGCACCCCTAGGCTCAGGAAAGGGCACCCCTAGGCTGAGGCTCAGGCTAGGGCACACCCAGGCTTAGCCTAGGGCACCCCTAGGCTTTGGTTAGGGCACCACTAGGCGTAGGCTAAGGCTAGGGCTCCCCTAGCCTCTGGCTAGAGCACCCCTAGGCTTAGGCAAGGGCACCCCTAGGCTGAGACTCAGGATAGGGCACCCCTAGGCTTAGGCTAAGGCACCACTAGGCTTAGGCTAGGGCACCCCTAGGCTTAGTCTAAGGCTAGGGCTTCCCTAGCGAAAGTCTAGAGCACCCCTAGGCTTAGGCTATTGCACCCCTTGGCTTAGGCTAAGGCACCCCTAGGGTTAGGATAAGGCTAGGGCACCCCTAGGCTTAGGCTAGGGCAACCCTAGGCTTACGTTATGGCACACCTAGGCTTAGGCTTAGGCTAGGGCTCCCCTACCCTACGGCTTGGGCACCCCTAGGCTTAGGATAGGGCACCCATAGGCTTAGGCTAGGGCACCCCTAGGCTTAGGCTAGGGCACCGCTAGCCTTAGGCTAGGGCACCCCTAGGCTTAGGCTAGGGCACCGCTAGCCTTAGGCTAGGGCATACCTAGCCTTAGGCTAGGGCACCCCTTGGCTTAGGCTAAGGCTAGGTCTCCCCAAGCCTAAGGCTAGGGCACCCCAAGGCTTAGGCTAGGGCACCCCTAGGCTTAGGCTAAGGCTAGGGCACCTCTAGCATCAGGCTTGGGCACCCCTAGGCTCACGATAGGGCACCCCTAGGCTCAAGATAGGGCACCCCTAGGCTTAGGCTAGGGCACCCCTAGGCTTAGGCTAGGGCACCCCTAGGCTTAGGCTAGGGCACCCCTAGGCTTAGGCTAGGGCACCACTAGGCGTAGGCTAAGGATAGGGCTCCCCTAGCCTCAGGCTAGGGCACCCCTCGGCTCAGGCTAGGGCACCCCTAGGCTGAGGCTCAGGCTAGAGCTCTCCTATCCTCTGGATAGGGCACCCCTAGGCTCAGGAAAGGGCACCCCTAGGCTGAGGCTCAGGCTAGGGCACCCCCAGGCATAGGCTAGGGCACCCATAAGCTTAGGCTAGGGCACCACTAGGCGTAGGCTAAGGCTAGGGCTCCCCTAGCCTCTGGCTAGGGCACCCCTAGGCTTAGGCAAGGGCACCCCTAGGCTAAGGCTCAGGATAGGGCACCCCTAGGCTTAGGCTAGGCACCCCTAGGCTTAGGCTAAGGCACCACTAGGCTTAGGCTAGGGCACCCAGGCTTAGGCTAAGGCTAGGGCACCTCTAGCGTCAGGCTGAGGCACCCATAGGCTCAGGATAGGGCACCCCTAGGCTTAGGCTAGGGCACCCCTAGGCTTAAGCTAGGGCACCCCTAGACTTAGGCTAGGGCACCCCTAGGCTTAGGCTAGGGCACCCCTAGGCTTAAGCTAGGGCACCCCTAGGCTTAGGCTAGGACACGCCTAGGCTTAGGGTAGGGCACCCATAGGCTTAGGCTATGGCACCCCTAGGCTTAGGCTAGGGCACCCCTAGGCTTAGTCTAAGGCTAGGGCTCCCCTAGCCTAAGGGTAGGGCACCCCTAGGCTCAGGCTAGGGCAACCCTAGGCTCAGGCTAGGGTACCCCTAGGCTCAGGCTAGGGCACCTCTAGGCTTAGGCTACGGCACCCTTAGGCTTAGGCTAATGCTAGGGCTCCCCTAGCCTCAGGCTAGGGCACCCCTAGGCTCAGGCTAGGACACCCCTAGGCTTAGGCTAGGGCACCCCTAGGCTTAGGCTAGGGCACCCCTAGGTTTAGGCTAAGGATAGGGCTCCCCTAGCGTAAGGCTAGAGCACTCCTAGGCTTAGGCTATTGCACCCCTAGGCTTAGGCTAGGGCACCCCTAGGGTTAGGATAAGGCTAGGGCACCCCTAGGCTTAGGCTAGGGCACCCCTAGGCTTACGTTAGGGCACACCTAGGCTTAGGCTTAGGCTAGGGCTCCCCTAGCCTATGGCTTGGGCACCCCTAGGCTTAGGCTAGGGCACCCATAGGCTTAGGCTATGGCACCCCTAGGCTTAGGCTTGGGCACCCCTAGCCTTAGGCTAGGGCATACTTAGCCTTAGGCTAGGGCATCCCTAGACTTAGGCTAAGGCTAGGTCTCCTCTAGCCTATGACTAGGGCACCCCAAGGCTTAGGCTAGGGCACCCCTAGGCTTAGGCTAGGGCACCCCTAGCCTAAGGCTAGGGCACTCCTAGGCTTAGGCTAGGGCACCCCTAAGCCTAGGCTAGGGCAATCCTAGGATTAGGCTAAGGCTAGGGCTCCCCTAGCCTCAGGCTAGGGCTCCCCTAAGCTTAGGCTAGGGCACCACTAAGCTTAGGCTAGCGCAATCCTAGGCTCGACTAAGTCTAGCGCTCCCCTAGCCTCATTCTAGGGGACCCGTAGACTCAGGCTAGGGCACCCCTAGGCTCAGGCTAGGGCACCCCTAGGGTTAGGCTAGGGCACCCCTAGGCTTAGGCTAAGGCTAGGGCTCTTCTAGCCTTAGGCTAGGGCAACCCTAGGCTTAGGCTAGGCCACCCATAGGCTTAGGCAAGGGCACACCTAGGCTTAGGCAAGGGCACCCCTAGGTTTAGGCTAGGGCACCCCTAGTCTTAGGCTAGGGCACCCTTAGCCTTAGGCTAGGGCACCCATAGTCTTAGGATAGGGCACCCCTAGGCTTAGTCTAAGGCTAGGGCTCCCCTAGCCTACAGCTTGGGCATCCCTAGGTTTAGGCTTGGGCACCCGTAGGATTAGGCTAGGGCGCCCCTAGGCTTACGCTAGGGCACCCGTAGGCTTAGGCTAGGGCACCCCTAGGCTTAGACTAAGGTTAGGGCTCCCCTAGCCCAAGGCTAGGGCACCCCTAGGCTTAGGATAGGGCACAACTAGGCTTAGGCAAGGGCACCTCTAGGCTTTGGCCTGGGGCACCCCTAGGCTTAGGCTCAGGCTACGGCTCCCCTAGCCTCAGGCTAGAGCACCCCTAGACTCAGGCTATGGCACCACTAGGCTTAGGCTAGCGCAATCCTAGGCTCGTCTAAGGCTAGGGCTCCCCTAGCCTCATGCTAGGGCACCCGTAGACTCAGGCTTGGGCACCCCTAGGCTCAGGTTAGGGCACCCCTAGGCTTAGGCTAAGGCTGGGGCTCCACTAGACTAAGGCTAGAGCACCGCTTGGCTTAGGCTATTGCACCCCTAGGCTTACGCTAGGGGACCCCTAGGCTTAGGCTAGGGCACCCTTAGACTTAGCCTAGGGCTCCCCTAGACTTAGGCTAAGGCTAGGGCTCCACTAGCCTAAGGCTAGGGCACCCCTAGGCTTAGGCTAGGGCACCCCTAGGCTTAGGCTAGGGCACCCCTATCCTTAGGCAAGGGCACCCCTAGCCTTAGGCTAGGGCACCCCTAGGCTTAGGCTAAGGCTAGGGCTCCCCTAGCCTAAAGCTAGGGCACCCCTAGGCTTAGGCTAGGGAACCCCTAGGCTTAGGCTAGGGCACACGTAGCCTAAGGCTAGGGCACCCTTAGGCTTAGGCTAGGGCACCCCTAGACTCAGACTAGGGCACACCTAAGCTTAGGCTATGGCAATCCTAGGTTTAGGCTAAGGCTAGGGCTCCCCTAGCCTCAAGCTAGGGCAGACCTAGGCTTAGGCTAAGGCTCCCCTAACCTAAGGCTAGAGCACCCCTAGGCTTAGGCTAGGGCACCCCTAGGCTAAGGCTAGGGCACGCCTAGGCTTAGGATAAGGCTAGGGCTCCCCTAGCCTAAGGATAGGGCTCCCCTAGGGTTAGGCTAGGGCACCTCTAGGCTTAGGCTAGCGCAATCCTAGGCTCGACTAAGGCTAGCGCTCCCCTAGCCTCATGCTAGGGCACCCGTAGACTCAGGCTAGGGCACCCCTAGGCTCAGGCTAGGGCACCCCTAGCCTTAGGCTAGGGCACCCCTAGGCTTAGGCTAAGGCTAGGGCTCTTCTAGCCTAAGGCTATGGCAACCCTAGGCTTATGGTAGGCCACCCATAGGCTTATGCAAGGGCACCCCTAGGCTTAGGCTAGCGCAATCCTAGGCTCGACTAAGGCTAGCACTCCCCTAGCCTCATGCTAGGGCACCCGTAGACTCAGGCTAGGGCACCCCTAGGCTCAGGCTAGGGCACCCCTAAGCTTAGGCTAGGGCACTTCTAGGCTTAGGCTAAGGCTAGGGCTCTTCTAGCCTAAGGCTAAGGCAACCCTAGGCTTAGGGTAGCGCAGCCCTAGGCTTAGGCTAGGGCACCCATAGGCTTATGCAAGGGCACCCCTAGGCTTAGGCAAGGACACCCATAGGTTTAGGCTAGGGCACCCCTAGTCTTAGGCTAGGGCACCCTTAGCCTTAGGCTAGGGCACAACTAGGCTTAGGCTAGGGCACCCCTAGGCTTAGTCTAAGGCTAGGGCACCCCTAGGCTTAGGCTAGGGCACCCCTAGGCTTAGTCTAAGGCTAGGGCTTCCCTAGCGTAAGTCTAGAGCACCCCTAGGCTTAGGCTTTTGCACCCCTAGGCTTAGGCTAAGGCACCCCTAGGGTTAGGATAAGGCTAAGGCACCCCTAGGCTTAGGCTAGGGCACCCCTAGGCTTAGGCTAGGGCACCCCTAGTCTTAAGCTAAGGCACCCCTAGGCTTAGGCTTAGGCTAGGGCTCCCCTACCCTACGGCTTGGGCTCCCCTAGGCTTAGGCTAGGGCACCCATATGCTTAGGCTAGGGCACCCATAGGCTTAGGCTAGGGCACCCCTAGCCTTAGGCTAGGGCATACCTTGCCTTAGGCTAGGGCACCCCTAGGCTTAGGCTAAAGCTAGGTCTCCCCTAGCCTAAGGCTAGGGCACCCCAAGGCTTAGGCTAGGGAACCCCTAGGCTTAGGCTAAGGCTAGGGCACCTCTAGCGTCAGGCTGGGGCACCCCTAGGCTCAGGATAGGGCACCCCTAGGCTTAGGCTAGGGCACCCCTAGGCTTAGGCTAGGGCACCCCTAGACTTAGGCTAGGGCACCCCTAGGCTTAGGCTAGGGCACCCCTAGTCTTAAGCTAAGGCACCCCTAGGCTTAGGCTAGGTCACCCGTAGGCTTAGGCTAGGGCACCCCTCGGCATAGGCTAGGGCACCCCTAGGCTTAGGCTAAGGATAGGGCTCCCCTAGCTTAATACTAGGGCACCCCTAGACTTAGGCTAGGGCACCCCTAGGCTTAGGGTAGGGCACCCCTAGGTTTAGGCTAAGGCTAGGGCACCCCTAGGCTTAGGGTGGGGCACCCCTAGGCTTAGGCTAGGGCACCACTAGGCGTAGGCTAAGGATAGGGCTCCCCTAGCCTCAGGCTAGGGCACCCCTCAGCTCAGGCTAGGGCACCCCTAGGCTGAGGCTCAGGCTAGAGCTCTCCTAGCCTCTGGATAGGACACCCCTAGGCTCAGGAAAGGGCACCCCTAGGCTGAGGCTCAGACTAGTGCTCCCCCAGGTTTAGCCTACGGCACCCCTAGGCTTAGGCTAGGGCACCACTAGGCATAGGCTAAGGCTAGGGCTACCCTAGCCTCTGGCTAGGGCACCCGTAGGCTTAGGCAAGGGCACCCCTAGGCTGAGGCTCAGGATAGGGCACCCCTAGGCTTAGGCTAAGGCACCACTAGGCTTAAGCTAGGGCACCCCTAGGCTTAGTCTAAGGCTAGGGCTTCCCTAGCGAAAGTCTAGAGCACCCCTAGGCTTAGGCTATTGCACCCCTAGGCTTAGGGTAAGGCACCCCTAGGGTTAGGATAACGCTAGGGCACCCCTAGGCTTAGGCTAGGGCAACCCTAGGCTTACGTTAGGGCACACCTAGGCTTAGGCTTAGGCTAGGGCTCCCCTACCCTACGGCTTGGGCACCCCTAGGCTTAGGATAGGGCACCCATAGGCTTAGGCTAGGGCACCCCTAGGCTTAGGCTAGGGCACCCCTAGGCTTACGTTAAGGCACCCCTAGGCTTAGGCTAAGGCTAGGTCTCCCCTAGCCTAAGGCTAGGGCACCCCAAGGCTTAGGCTAGGGCACCCCTAGGCTTAGGCTAAGGCTAGGGCACCTCTAGCTTCAGGCTGGGGCACCCCTAGGCTCAGGATAGGGCACCCCTAGGCTCAGGCTAGGGCACCCCTAGGCTTAGGCTAGGGCACCCCTAGACTTAGGCTAGGGCACACCTAGGCTTAGGCTAGGGCACCCCTAGGCTTAAGCTAAGGCACCCCTAGGCTTAGGCTAGGTCACCCGTAGGCTTAGGCTAGGGCACCCCTAGGCTTAGGCTAGGGCACCCCTAGGCTTAGGCTAAGGATAGGGCTCCCTAGCTCAAGGCTAGGGCAGCCCTAGGCTTAGGCTAGGGCACCCCTAGGCTTAGGGTAGGGCACCCCTAGGTTTAGGCTAAGGCTAGGGCTCCCCTAGGCTTAGGCGGGGGCACCCCTAGGCTTAGGCTAGGGCACCACTAGGCATAGGCTAAGGATAGGGCTCCCCTAGCCTCAGGCTAGGGCACCCCTCGGCTCAGGCTAGGGCACCCCTAGGCTTAGGCTCAGGCTAGAGCTCTCCTAGCCTCTGGATAGGGCACCCCTAGGCTCAGGAAAGGGCACCCTTAGGCTGAGGCTTAGGCTAGGGCACCACTAGGCGTAGGCTAAGGCTAGGGCTCCCCTAGCCTCTGGCTAGGGCACCCCTAGGCTTAGGCAAGGGAACCCCTAGGCTGAGGCTCAGGATAGGGCACCCCTAGGCTTAGGCTAAGGCACCACTAGGCTTAGGCGAGGGCACCCCTAGGCTTAGGCTAACGCTAGGGCACCTCTAGCATCAGGCTGGGGCACCCCTAGGCTCAGGATAGGGCACCCCTAGGCTCAGGATAGGGCACCCCTAGGCTTAGGCTAGGGCACCCCTAGATTTAGGCTAGGGCACCCCTAGGCTTAGGCTAGGGCACCCCTAGGCTTAAGTTAGGAACCCCTAGGCTTAGGCTAGGTCACCCCTAGGCTTAGGGTAGGGCACCCATAGGCTTAGGATAGGGCAGCCCTAGGCTTAGGCTAGGGCACCCCTAGGCTTAGGCTAGGGCACCCTGAGCCTTAGGCTAGGGCACCCCTAGGCTTAGGCTAGGGCACCCCTAGGCTTATTCTAAGGCTAGGGCTCCCGTAGCCTAAGGGTAGGGCACACCTAGGCTCAGGCTAGGGCATCCCTAGGCTCAGGCTAGGGTACCCCTAGGCTTAGGCTAGGGCACCTCTAGGCTTAGGCTAGGGCACCCCTAGGCTTAGGCTAGGGCACCCCTAGGCTTAGGCTAGGGCACCCCTAGGCTTAGTCTAAGGCTAGGGCTTCCCTAGCGTAAGTCTAGAGCACCCCTAGGCTTAGGCTATTGCACCCCTAGGCTTAGGCTAAGGCACCCCTAGGGTTAGGCTAGGGCAACCCTAGGCTTACGTTATGGCACACCTAGGCTTAGGCTTAGGCTAGGGCTCCCCTACCCTACGGCTTGGGCACCCCTAGGCTTAGGCTAGGGCACCCATAGGCTTAGGCTAGGGCACCTCTAGCCTTAAGTAGGGCATACCTAGCCTTAGGCTAGGGCACCCCTAGGCTTAGGCTAAGGATAGGGCTCCCTAGCTTAAGGCTAGGGCAACCCTAGGCTTAGGCTAGGGCACCCCTAGGCTTAGGGTAGGGCACCCCTAGGTTTAGGCTAAGGCTAGGGCACCCCTAGGCTTAGGCGGGGGCACCCCTAGGCTTAGGCTAGGGCACCACTAGGCGTAGGCTAAGGATAGGGCTCCCCTAGCCTCAGGCTAGGGCACCCCTCGGCTCAGGCTAGGGCACCCCTAGGCTGAGGCTCAGGCTAGAGCTCTCCTAGCCTCTGGATAGGGCACCCCTAGGCTCAGGAAAGGGCACCCCTAGGCTGAGGCTCAGGCTAGGGCACCCCCAGGCTTAGCCTAGGGCACCCCTAGGCTTAGGCTAGGGCACCACTAGGCGTAGGCTAAGGCTAGGGCTCCCCTAGCCTCTGGCTAGGGCACCCCTAGGCTTAGGCAAGGGCACCCCTAGGCTGAGGTTCAGGATAGGGCACCCCTAGGCTTAGGCTAAGGCACCACTAGGCTTCGGCGAGGGCACCCCTAGGCTTAGGCTAACGCTAGGGCACCTCTAGCATCAGGCTGGGGCACCCCTAGGCTCAGGATAGGGCACCCCGAGGCTCAGGATAGGGCACCCCTAGGCTTAGGCTAGGGCACCCCTAGATTTAGGCTAGGGCACCCCTAGGCTTAGGCTAGGGCACCCCTAGGCTTAAGGTAGGAACCCCTAGGCTTAGGCTAGGTCACCCCTAGGCTTAGGGTAGGGCACCCATAGGCTTAGGCTAGGGCAGGCCTAGGCTTAGGCTAGGGCACCCCTGGCTTAGGCTAGGGCACCCTGAGCCTTAGGCTAGGGCACCCCTAGGCTTAGGCTAGGGCACCCCTAGGCTTAGTCTAAGGCTAGGGCTCCCGTAGCCTAAGGGTAGGGCACACCTAGGCTCAGGCTAGGGCATCCCTAGGCTCAGGCTAGGGTACCCCTAGGCTTAGGCTAGGGCACCTCTAGGCTTAGGCTAGGGCACCCCTAGGCTTAGGCTAGGGCACCCCTAGGCTTAGGCTAGGGCACCCCTAGGCTTAGTCTAAGGCTAGGCCTTCCCTAGCGTAAGTCGAGAGCACCCCTAGGCTTAGGCTATTGCACCCCTAGGCTTAGGCTAAGGCACCCCTAGGGTTAGGATAAGGCTAGGGCACCCCTAGGCTTAGGCTAGGGCAACCCTAGGCTTACGTTATGGCACACCTAGGCTTAGGCTTAGGCTAGGGCTCCCCTACCCTACGGCTTGGGCACCCCTAGGCTTAGGCTAGGGCACCCATAGGCTTAGGCTAGGGCACCTCTAGCCTTAAGTAGGGCATACCTAGCCTTAGGCTAGGGCACCCCTAGGCTTAGGCTAAGGCTAGGTCTCCCCTAGCCTAAGGCTAGGGCACCCCAAGGCTTAGGCTAGGGCACCCCTAGGATTAGGCTAAGGCTAGGGCACCTCTAGCGTCAGGCTGGGGCACCCCTAGGCTCAGGATAGGGCACCCCTAGGATCAGGATAGGGCACCCCTAGGCTTAGGCAAGGGCACCCCTAGGCTTAGGCAAGGGCACCCCTACGCTTAGGCTAGGGCACCACTAGCCTTAGGCTAGAGCATACCTAGCCTTAGGCTAGGGCACCCCTAGGCTTAGGCTAAGGCTAGGTCTCCCCTAGCCTAAGGCTAGGGCACCCCAAAGTTTAGGCTAGGGCACCCCTAGTCTTAGGCTAGGGCACCCTTAGCCTTAGGCTAGGGCACCCCTAGGCTTAGGCTAGGGCACCCCTAGGCTTAGTCTAAGGCTAGGGCAACCCTAGGCTTAGGCTAGGGCACCCCTAGGCTTAGTCTAAGGCTAGGGCTTCCCTAGCGTAAGTCTAGAGCACCCCTAGGCTTAGGCTATTGCACCCCTAGGCTTAGGCTAAGGCAACCCTAGGGTTAGGATAAGGCTAGGGCACCCCTAGGCTTAGGCTAGGGCAACCCTAGGTTTACGTTAGGGCACACCTAGGCTTAGGCTTAGGCTAGGGCTCCCCTACCCTACGGCTTGGGCACCCCTAGGCTTAGGCTAGGGCACCCATAGGCTTAGGCTAGGGCACCCCTACGCTTAGGCTAGGGCACCACTAGCCTTAGGCTAGAGCATACCTAGCCTTAGGCTAGGGCACCCCTAGGCCTAGGCTAAGGCTAGGTCTCCCCTAGCCTAAGGCTAGGGCACCCCAAGCCTTAGGCTAGGGCACCCCTAGGCTTAGGCTAAGGCTAGGGCACCTCTAGCGTCAGGCTGGGGCACCCCTAGGCTCAGGATAGGGCACCCCTAGGCTCAGGATAGGGCACCCCTAGGCTTAGGCTAGGGCACCCCTAGGCTTAGGCTAGGGCACCCCTAGACTTAGGCTAGGGCACCCCTAGGCTTAGGCTAGGGCACCCCTAGGCTTAAGCTAAGGCACCCCTAGGCTTAGGCTAGGTCACCCGTAGGCTTAGGCTAGGGCACCCCTAGGCTTAGGCTAGGGCACCCCTAGGCTTAGGGTAGGGCACCCCTAGGTTTAGCCTCAGGCTAGGGCACCCCTCGGCTCAGGCTAGGGCACCCCTAGGCTGAGGCTCAGGCTAGAGCTCTCCTAGCCTCTGGATAGGGCAACCCTAGGCTCAGGAAAGGGCACCCCTAGGCTGAGGCTCAGGCTAGGGCACCCCCAGGCTTAGCCTAGGGCACCCCTAGGCTTAGGCTAGGGCACCACTAGGCGTAGGCTAAGGCTAGGGCTCCCCTAGCCTCTGGCTAGGGCACCCCTAGGCTTAGGCAAGGGCACCCCTAGGCTGAGGGTCAGGATAGGGCACCGCTAGGCTTAGGCTAAGGCACCACTAGGCTTAGGTTAGGGCACCCCTAGGCTTAGGCTAACGCTAGGGCACCTCTAGCGTCAGGCTGGGGCACCCCTAGGCTCAGGATAGGGCACCCCTAGGCTTAGGCTAGGGCACCCCTAGACTTAGGCTAGGGCACACCTAGGCTTATGCTAGGGCACCCCTAGGCTTAAGGTAGGGCACCCCTAGGCTTAGGCTAGGTCACCCCTAGGCTTAGGGTAGGGCACCCATAGGCTTAGGCTAGGGCAGCCCTAGGCTTAGGCTAGGGCACCCCTAGGCTTAGGCTAGGGAACCCTGAGCCTTAGGCTAGGGCACCCCTAGGCTTAGGCTAGGGTACCCCTAGGCTTAGTCTAAGGCTAGGGCTCCCCTAGCCTAAGGGTAAGGCACACCTAGGCTCAGGCTAGGGCATCCCTAGGCTCAGGCTAGGGTACCCCTAGGCTTAGGCTAGGGCACCTCTAGGCTTAGGCTAGGGTACCCCTAGGCTTAGGCTAGGGCACCCCTAGGCTTAGGCTAGGGCACCCCTAGGCTTAGTCTAAGGCAAAGGCTTCCCTAGCGTAAGTCTAGAGCACCCCTAGGCTTAGGCTATTGCACCCCTAGGCTTAGGCTAAGTCACCCCTAGGGTTAGGATAAGGCTAGGGCACCCCTAGGCTTAGGCTAGGGCAACCCTAGGCTTACATTATGGCACACCAAGGCTTAGGCTTAGGCTAGGGCTCCCCTACCCTACGGCTTGGGCACCCCTAGGCTTAGGCTAGGGCACCCATAGGCTTAGGCTAGGGCACCCCTAGCCTTAGGCTAGGGCATACCTAGCCTTAGGCTAGGGCACCCCTAGGCTTAGGCTAAGGCTAGGTCTCCCCTAGCCTAAGGCTAGGGCACCCCAAGGCTTAGGCTAGGGCACCCCTAGGCTTAGGCTAAGGCTAGGGCACCTCTAGCGTCAGGCTGGGGCACCCCTAGGCTCAGGATAGGGCACCCCTAGGCTCAGGATAGGGCACCCCTAGGCTTAGACTAGGGCACCCCTAGGCTTAGGCTAGGGCACCCCTAGGCTTAGGCTAGGGCACCCCTAGGCTTAAGCTAAGGCACCCCTAGGCTTAGGCTAGGTCACCCGTAGGCTTAGGCTAGGGCAGCCCTAGGCTTAAGCTAGGGCACCCCTAGGCTTAGGCTAAGGATAGGGCTCCCCTAGCTTAAGGCTAGGGCACCCCTAGGCTTAGGCTAGGGCACCCCTAGGCTTAGGCTAAGGATAGGGCTCCCCTAGCTTAAGGCTAGTGCACCCCTACGCTTAGGCTAGGGCACCCCTAGGCTTAGGCTAGGGCACCCCTAGGTTTAGGCTAAGGCTAGGGCACCCCTAGGCTTAGGCTGGGGCACCCCTAGGCTTAGGCTAGGGCACCACTAGGCGTAGGCTAAGGATACGGCTCCCCTAGCCTCAGGCTACGGCAGACCTAGGCTTAGGCTAAGGCTCCCCTAACCTAAGGCTAGAGCACCCCTAAGCTTAGGCTAGGGCACCCCTAGGGTTAGGATAAGGCTAGGGCACCCCTAGGCTTAGGCTAGGGCAACCCTAGGCTTACGTTATGGCACACCTAGGCTTAGGCTTAGGCTAGGGCTCCCCTACCCTAGGGCTTGGGCACACCTAGGCTTAGGCTTAGGCTAGGGCTCCCCTACCCTAGGGCTTGGGCACTCCTAGGCTTAGGCTAGGGTACCCCTAGGCTTAGGCTAGGGCACCCCTAGGCTTAGGCTAGGGCACCTCTAGGCTTAGGCTAGGGTACCCCTAGGCTTAGGCTAGGGCACCCCTAGCCTTAGGCTAGGGCACCCCTAGGCTTAGTCTAAGGCAAAGGCTTCCCTAGCGTAAGTCTAGAGCACCCCTAGGCTTAGGCTATTGCACCCCTAGGCTTAGGCTAAGGCACCCCTAGGGTTAGGATAAGGCTAGGGCACCCCTAGGCTTAGGCTAGGGCAACCCTAGGCTTACATTATGGCACACCAAGGCTTAGGCTTAGGCTAGGGCTCCCCTACCCTACGGCTTGGGCACCCCTAGGCTTAGGCTAGGGCACCCATAGGCTTAGGCTAGGGCACCCCTAGCCTTAGGCTAGGGCATACCTAGCCTTAGGCTAGGGCACCCCTAGGCTTAGGCTAAGGCTAGGTCTCCCCTAGCCTAAGGCTAGGGCACCCCAAGGCTTAGGCTAGGGCACCCCTAGGCTTAGGCTAAGGCTAGGGTACCTCTAGCATCAGGCTGGGGCACCCCTAGGCTCAGGATAGGGCACCCCTAGGCTCAGGATAGGGCACCCCTAGGCTTAGGCTAGGGCACCCCTAGGCTTAGGCTAGGGCACCCCTAGGCTTAGGCTAGGGTACCCCTAGGCTTAAGCTAAGGCACCCCTAGGCTTAGGCTAGGTCACCCTTAGGCTTAGGCTAGGGCAGCCCTAGCCTTAAGCTAGGGCACCCCTAGGCTTAGGCTAAGGATAGGGCTCCCCTAGCTTAAGGCTAGGGCACCCCTAGGCTTAGGCTAGGGCACCCCTAGGCTTAGGCTAAGGATAGGGCTCCCCTAGCTTAAGGCTAGTGCACCCCTAGGCTTAGGCTAGGGCACCCCTAGGCTTAGGCTAGGGCACCCCTAGGTTTAGGCTAAGGCTAGGGCACCCCTAGGCTTAGGCTGGGGCACCCCTAGGCTTAGGCTAGGGCACCACTAGGCGTAGGCTAAGGATACGGCTCCCCTAGCCTCAGGCTAGGGCAGACCTAGGCTTAGGCTAAGGCTCCCCTAACCTAAGGCTAGAGCACCCCTAAGCTTAGGCTAGGGCACCCCTAGGGTTAGGATAAGGCTAGGGCACCCCTAGGCTTAGGCTAGGGCAACCCTAGGCTTACGTTATGGCACACCTAGGCTTAGGCTTAGGCTAGGGCTCCCCTACCCTACGGCTTGGGCACTCCTAGGCTTAGGCTAGGGCACCCATAAGCTTAGGCTAGGGCACCCCTAGCCTTAGGCTAGGGCACCCCTAGCCTTAGGCTAGGGCACCCCTAGGCTTAGGCTAAGGCTAGGGCACCTCTAGCTTCAGGCTGGGGCACCCCTAGGCTCAGGATAGGGCACCCCTAGGCTCAGGCTAGGGCACCCCTAGGCTTAGGCGAGGGCACCCCTAGACTTAGGCTAGGGCACACCTAGGCTTAGGCTAGGGCACCCCTAGGCTTAAGCTAAGGCACCCCTAGTCTTAGGCTAGGTATCCCGTAGGCTTAGGCTAGGGCACCCCTAGGCTTAGGCTAGGGCACCCCTAGGCTTAGGCTAAGGATAGGGCTCCCTAGCTTAAGGCTAGGGCAGCCCTAGGCTTAGGCTAGGGCACCCCTAGGCTTAGGGTAGGGCACCCCTAGGTTTATGCTAAGGCTAGGGCACCCCTAGGCTTAGGCGGGGGCACCCCTAGGCTTAGGCTAGGGCACCACTAGGCATAGGCTAAGGATAGGGCTCCCCTAGCCTCAGGCTAGGGCACCCCTCGGCTCAGGCTAGGGCACCCCTAGGCTGAGGCTCAGGCTAGAGCTCCCCTAGCCTCTGGATAGGGCACCCCTAGGCTCCGGAATGGGCACCCCTAGGCTGAGGTTCAGGCTAGGGCACCCCCAGGCTTAGCCTAGGGCACCCCTAGGCTTAGGCTAGGGCACCACTAGGCGTAGGCTAAGGCTAGGGCTCCCCTAGCCTCTGGCTAGGGCACCCCTAGGCTTAGGCAAGGGCACCCCTAGGCTGAGGCTCAGGATAGGGCACCCCTAGGCTTAGGCTAAGGCACCACTAGGCTTAGGCGAGGGCACCCCTAGGCTTAGGCTAACGCTAGGGCACCTCTAGCATCAGGCTGGGGCACCCCTAGGCTCAGGATAGGGCACCCCTAGGCTCAGGATAGGGCACCCCTAGGCTTAGGCTAGGGCACCCCTAGATTTAGGCTAGGGCACCCCTAGGCTTAGGCTAGGGCACCCCTAGGCTTAAGGTAGGAACCCCTGGGCTTAGGCTAGGTCACCCCTAGGCTTAGGGTAGGGCACCCATAGGCTTAGGCTAGGGCAGCCCTAGGTTTAGGCTAGGGCACCCCTAGGCTTAGGCTAGGGCACCCTGAGCCTTAGGCTAGGGCACCCCTAGGCTTAGGCTAGGGCACCCCTAGGCTTAGTCTAAGGCTAGGGCTCCCGTAGCCTAAGGGTAGGGCACACCTAGGCTCAGGCTAGGGCATCCATAGGCTCAGGCTAGGGTACCCCTAGGCTTAGGCTAGGGCACCTCTAGGCTTAGGCTAGGGCACCCCTAGGCTTAGGGTAGGGCACCCCTAGGCTTAGGCTAGGGCACCCCTAGGGTTAGGATAAGGCTAGGGCACCCCTAGGCTTAGGCTAGGGAAACCCTAGGCTTACGTTATGGCACAGCTAGGCTTAGGCTTAGGCTAGGGCTCCCCTACCCTACGGCTTGGGCACCCCTAGGCTTAGGCTAGGGCACCCATAGGCTTAGGCTAGGGCACCTCTAGCCTTAAGTAGGGCATACCTAGCCTTAGGCTAGGGCACCCCTAGGCTTAGGCTAAGGCTAGGTCTCCCCTAGCCTAAGGCTAGGGCACCCCAAGGCTTAGGCTAGGGCACCCCTAGGATTAGGCTAAGGCTAGGGCACCTCTAGCGTCAGGCTGGGGCACCCCTAGGCTCAGGATAGGGCACCCCTAGGATCAGGATAGGGCACCCCTAGGCTTAGGCAAGGGCACCCCTAGGCTGAGGCTCAGGATAGGGCACCCCTAGGCTTAGGCTAAGGCACCACTAGGCTTAGGCTAGGGCACCCCTAGGCTTAGGCTAACGCTAGTGCACCTCTAGCGTCAGGCTGGGGCACCCCTAGCCTCAGGATAGGGCACCCCTAGGCTCAGGATAGGGCACCCCTAGGCTTAGGCTAGGGCACCCCTAGGCTTAGGCTAGGGCACCCCTAGGCTTAAGCTAGGGCACCCCTAGGCTTAGGCTAGGTCACCCCTAGGCTTAGGGTAGGGTACCCATAGGCTTAGGCTAGGGCAGCCCTAGGCTTAGGCTAGGGCACCCTGAGGCTTAGGCTAGGGCACCCCTAGGCTTAGGCTAGGGCACCCCTAGGCTTAGTCTAAGGCTAGGGCTCCCCTAGCCTAAGGGTAGGGCACCCCTAGGCTCAGGCTAGGGCATCCCTAGGCTCAGGCTATGGTACCCCTAGGCTTAGGCTAGGGCACCTCTAGGCTTAGGCTAGGGCACCCCTAGGCTTAGGCTAGGGCACCCATAGGCTTAGGCTAGGGCACCCCTAGCCTTAGGCTAGGGCATACCTAGCCTTAGGCTAGGGCACCCCTAGGCTTAGGCTAAGGCTAGGTCTCCCCTAGCCTAAGGCTAGGGCACCCCAAGGCTTAGGCTAGGGCACCCCTAGGCTTAGGCTAAGGCTAGGGCACCTCTAGCGTCAGGCTGGGGCACCCCTAGGCTCAGGATAGGGCACCACAAGGCTCAGGATAGGGCACCCCTAGGCTTAGGCTAGGGCGCCCCTAGGCTTAGGCTAGGGCACCCCTAGGCTTAGGCTAGGGCACCCCTACGCTTAAGCTAAGGCACCCCTAGGCTTAGGCTAGGTCACCCGTAGGCTTAGGCTAGGGCACCCCTAGGCTTAGGCTAGGGCACCTCTAGGTTTAGGCTAAGGATAGGGCTCCCCGAGCTTAAGGCTAGGGCACCCCTAGGCTTAGGCTAGGGCACCCCTAGGCTTAGGCTAGGGCACCCCTAGGTTTAGGCTAAGGCTAGGGAACCCCTAGGCTTAGGCTGGGGCACCCCTAGGCTTAGGCTAGGGCACCACTAGGCGTAGGCTAAGGATAGGGCTCCCCTAGCCTCAGGCTAGGGTAGACCTAGGCTTAGGCTAAGGCTCCCCTAACCTAAGGCTAGAGCACCCCTAGGCTTAGGCTAGGGCACCCCTAGGCTAAGGCTAGGGCACGCCTAGGCTTAGGATAAGGCTAGGGCTCCCCTAGCCTAAGGATAGGGCTCCCCTAGGCTTAGGCTAGGGCACCTCTAGGCTTAGGCTAGCGCAATCCTAGGCTCGACTAAGGCTAGCGCTCCCCTAGCCTCATGCTAGGGCACCCATAGACTCAGGCTAGTGTACCCCTAGGCTCAGGCTAGGGCACCTCTAGGCTTAGGCTAGGGCACCCCTAGGCTTAGGCTAAAGCTAGGGCTCTTCTAGCCTAAGGCTAAGGCAACCCTAGGCTTATGGTAGGTCAACCATAGGCTTATGCAAGGGCACTCCTAGACTTAGGCTAGCGCAATCCTAGGCTCGACTAAGGCTAGCGCTCCCCTAGCCTCATGCTAGGGCACCCGTAGACTCAGGCTAGAGCACCCCTAGGCTCAGGCTAGGGCACCCCTAGTCTTAGGCTAGGGCACCCCTAGGCTTAGGCTAAGGCTAGGGCTCTTCCAGCCTAAGGCTAAGGCAACCCTAGGCTTATGCTAGGCCACCCATAGGCTTATGCAAGGGCACCCCTAGGCTTAGGCAAGGGCACCCCTACGCTTAGGCTAGGGCACCACTAGCCTTAGGCTAGAGCATACCTAGCCTTAGGCTAGGGCACCCCTAGGCTTAGGCTAAGGCTAGGTCTCCCCTAGCCTAAGGCTAGGGCACCCCAAGGTTTAGGCTAGGGCACCCCTAGTCTTAGGCTAGGGCACCCTTAGCCTTAGGCTAGGGCACCCCTAGGCTTAGGCTAGGGCACCCCTAGGCTTAGTCTAAGGCTAGGGCAACCCTAGGCTTAGGCTAGGGCACCCCTAGGCTTAGTCTAAGGCTAGGGCTTCCCTAGCGTAAGTCTAGAGCACCCCTAGGCTTAGGCAATTGCACCCCTAGGCTTAGGCTAAGGCAACCCTAGGGTTAGGATAAGGCTAGGGCACCCCTAGGCTTAGGCTAGGGCAACCCTAGGCTTACGTTAGGGCACACCTAGGCTTAGGCTTAGGCTAGGGCTCCCCTACCCTACGGCTTGGGCACCCCTAGGCTTAGGCTAGGGCACCCATAGGCTTAGGCTAGGGCACCCCTACGCTTAGGCTAGGGCACCACTAGCCTTAGGCTAGAGCATACCTAGCCTTAGGCTAGGGCACCCCTAGGCCTAGGCAAAGGCTAGGTCTCCCCTAGCCTAAGGCTAGGGCACCCCAAGCCTTAGGCTAGGGCACCCCTAGGCTTAGGCTAAGGCTAGGGCACCTCTAGCGTCAGGCTGGGGCACCCCTAGGCTCAGGATAGGGCACCCCTGGCTCAGGATAGGGCACCCCTAGGCTTAGGCTAGGGCACCCCTAGGCTTAGGCTAGGGCACCCCTAGACTTAGGCTAGGGCACCCCTAGGCTTAGGCTAGGGCACCCCTAGGCTTAAGCTAAGGCACCCCTAGGCTTAGGCTAGGTCACCCGTAGGCTTAGGCTAGGGCACCCCTAGGCTTAGGCTAGGGCACCCCTAGGCTTAGGGTAGGGCACCCCTAGGTTTAGCCTCAGGCTAGGGCACCCCTCGGCTCAGGCTAGGGCACCCCTAAGCTGAGGCTCAGGCTAGAGCTCTCCTAGCCTCTGGATAGGGCACCCCTAGGCTCAGGAAAGGGCACCCCTAGGCTGAGGCTCAGGCTAGGGCACCCCCAGGCTTAGCCTAGGGCACCCCTAGGCTTAGGCTAGGGCACCACTAGGCGTAGGCTAAGGCTAGGGCTCCCCTAGCCTCTGGCTAGGGCACCCCTAGGCTTAGGCAAGGGCACCCCTAGGCTGAGGGTCAGGATAGGGCACCGCTAGGCTTAGGCTAAGGCACCACTAGGCTTAGGTTAGGGCACCCCTAGGCTTAGGCTAACGCTAGGGCACCTCTAGCGTCAGGCTGGGGCACCCCTAGGCTCAGGATAGGGCACCCCTAGGCTTAGGCTAGGGCACCCCTAGACTTAGGCTAGGGCACACCTAGGCTTATGCTAGGGCACCCCTAGGCTTAAGGTAGGGCACCCCTAGGCTTAGGCTAGGTCACCCCTAGGCTTAGGGTAGGGCACCCATAGGCTTAGGCTAGGGCAGCCCTAGGCTTAGGCTAGGGCACCCCTAGGCTTAGGCTAGGGAACCCTGAGCCTTAGGCTAGGGCACCCCTAGGCTTAGGCTAGGGTACCCCTAGGCTTAGTCTAAGGCTAGGGCTCCCCTAGCCTAAGGGTAAGGCACACCTAGGCTCAGGCTAGGGCATCCCTAGGCTCAGGCTAGGGTACCCCTAGGCTTAGGCTAGGGCACCTCTAGGCTTAGGCTAGGGTACCCCTAGGCTTAGGCTAGGGCACCCCTAGGCTTAGGCTAGGGCACCCCTAGGCTTAGTCTAAGGCAAAGGCTTCCCTAGCGTAAGTCTAGAGCACCCCTAGGCTTAGGCTATTGCACCCCTAGGCTTAGGCTAAGGCACCCCTAGGGTTAGGATAAGGCTAGGGCACCCCTAGGCTTAGGCTAGGGCAACCCTAGGCTTACATTATGGCACACCAAGGCTTAGGCTTAGGCTAGGGCTCCCCTACCCTACGGCTTGGGCACCCCTAGGCTTAGGCTAGGGCACCCATAGGCTTAGGCTAGGGCACCCCTAGCCTTAGGCTAGGGCATACCTAGCCTTAGGCTAGGGCACCCCTAGGCTTAGGCTAAGGCTATGTCTCCCCTAGCCTAAGGCTAGGGCACCCCAAGGCTTAGGCTAGGGCACCCCTAGGCTTAGGCTAAGGCTAGGGCACCTCTAGCGTCAGGCTGGGGCACCCCTAGGCTCAGGATAGGGCACCCCTAGGCTCAGGATAGGGCACCCCTAGGCTTAGGCTAGGGCACCCCTAGGCTTAGGCTAGGGCACCCCTAGGCTTAGGCTAGGGCACCCCTAGGCTTAAGCTAAGGCACCCCTAGGCTTAGGCTAGGTCACCCGTAGGCTTAGGCTAGGGCAGCCCTAGGCTTAAGCTAGGGCACCCCTAGGCTTAGGCTAAGGATAGGGCTCCCCTAGCTTAAGGCTAGGGCACCCCTAGGCTTAGGCTAGGGCACCCCTAGGCTTAGGCTAAGGATAGGGCTCCCCTAGCTTAAGGCTAGTGCACCCCTACGCTTAGGCTAGGGCACCCCTAGGCTTAGGCTAGGGCACCCCTAGGTTTAGGCTAAGGCTAGGGCACCCCTAGGCTTAGGCTGCGGCACCCCTAGGCTTAGGCTAGGGCACCACTAGGCGTAGGCTAAGGATACGGCTCCCCTAGCCTCAGGCTACGGCAGACCTAGGCTTAGGCTAAGGCTCCCCTAACCTAAGGCTAGAGCACCCCTAAGCTTAGGTTAGGGCACCCCTAGGGTTAGGATAAGGCTAGGGCACCCCTAGGCTTAGGCTAGGGCAACCCTAGGCTTACGTTATGGCACACCTAGGCTTAGGCTTAGGCTAGGGCTCCCCTACCCTAGGGCTTGGGCACACCTAGGCTTAGGCTTAGGCTAGGGCTCCCCTACCCTAGGGCTTGGGCACTCCTAGGCTTAGGCTAGGGTACCCCTAGGCTTAGGCTAGGGCACCCCTAGGCTTAGGCTAGGGCACCTCTAGGCTTAGGCTAGGGTACCCCTAGGCTTAGGCTAGGGCACCCCTAGCCTTAGGCTAGGGCACCCCTAGGCTTAGTCTAAGGCAAAGGCTTCCCTAGCGTAAGTCTAGAGCACCCCTAGGCTTAGGCTATTGCACCCCTAGGCTTAGGCTAAGGCACCCCTAGGGTTAGGATAAGGCTAGGGCACCCCTAGGCTTAGGCTAGGGCAACCCTAGGCTTACATGATGGCACACCAAGGCTTAGGCTTAGGCTAGGGCTCCCCTACCCTACGGCTTGGGCACCCCTAGGCTTAGGCTAGGGCACCCATAGGCTTAGGCTAGGGCACCCCTAGCCTTAGGCTAGGGCATACCTAGCCTTAGGCTAGGGCACCCCTAGGCTTAGGCTAAGGCTAGGTCTCCCCTAGCCTAAGGCTAGGGCACCCCAAGGCTTAGGCTAGGGCACCCCTAGGCTTAGGCTAAGGCTAGGGTACCTCTAGCGTCAGGCTGGGGCACCCCTAGGCTCAGGATAGGGCACCCCTAGGTTCAGGATAGGGCACCCCTAGGCTTAGGCTAGGGCACCCCTAGGCTTAGGCTAGGGCACCCCTAGGCTTAGGCTAGGGCACCCCTAGGCTTAAGCTAAGGCACCCCTAGGCTTAGGCTAGGTCACCCTTAGGCTTAGGCTAGGGCAGCCCTAGGCTTAAGCTAGGGCACCCCTAGGCTTAGGCTAAGGATAGGGCTCCCCTAGCTTAAGGCTAGGGCACCCCTAGGCTTAGGCTAGGGCACCCCTAGGCTTAGGCTAAGGATAGGGCTCCCCTAGCTTAAGGCTAGTGCACCCCTAGGCTTAGGCTAGGGCACCCCTAGGCTTAGGCTAGGGCACCCCTAGGTTTAGGCTAAGGCTAGGGCACCCCTAGGCTTAGGCTGGGGCACCCCTAGGCTTAGGCTAGGGCACCACTAGGCGTAGGCTAAGGATACGGCTCCCCTAGCCTCAGGCTAGGGCAGACCTAGGCTTAGGCTAAGGCTCCCCTAACCTAAGGCTAGAGCACCCCTAAGCTTAGGCTAGGGCACCCCTAGGGTTAGGATAAGGCTAGGGCACCCCTAGGCTTAGGCTAGGGCAACCCTAGGCTTACGTTATGGCACACCTAGGCTTAGGCTTAGGCTAGGGCTCCCCTACCCTACGGCTTGGGCACTCCTAGGCTTAGGCTAGGGCACCCATAAGCTTAGGCTAGGGCACCCCTAGCCTTAGGCTAGGGCACCCCTAGCATTAGGCTAGGGCACCCCTAGGCTTAGGCTAAGGCTAGGTCTCCCCTAGCCTAAGGCTAGGGCACCCCAAGGCTTAGGCTAGGGCACCCCTAGGCTTAGGCTAAGGCTAGGGCACCTCTAGCGTCAGGCTGGGGCACCCCTAGGCTCAGGATAGGGCACCCCTAGGCTCAGGATAGGGCACCCCTAGGCTTAGGCTAGGGCACCCCTAGGCTTAGGCTAGGGCACCCCTAGGCTTAGGCTAGGGCACCCCTAGGCTTAAGCTAAGGCACCCCTAGGCTTAGGCTAGGTCACCCGTAGGCTTAGGCTAGGGCACCCCTAGGCTTAGGCTAGGGCACCCCTAGGCTTAGGCTAGGGCACCCCTAGGCTTAGGCTAAGGATAGGGCTCCCCTAGCTTAAGGCTAGGGCACCCCTAGGCTTAGGCTAGGGCACCCCTAGGCTTAGGCTAGGGCACCCCTAGGTTTAGGCTAAGGCTAGGGCACACCTAGGCTTAGGCTGGGGCACCCCTAGGCTTAGGCTAGGGCACCACTAGACGTAGGCTAAGGATAGGGCTCCCCTAGCCTCAGGCTAGGGCAGACCTAGGCTTAGGCTAAGGCTCCCCTAACCTAAGGGTAGAGCACCCCTAGGCTTAGGTTAGGGCACCCCTAGGCTAAGGCTAGGGCACGCCTAAGCTTAGGATAAGGCTAGGGCTCCCCTAGCCTAAGGATAGGGCTCCCCTAGGCTTAGGCTAAGGCACCTCTAGGCTTAGGGTAGGGCACCCATAGGCTTAGGCTAGGGCAGCCCTAGGCTTAGGCTAGGGCACCCCTAGGCTTAGGCTAGGGCACCCTGAGCCTTAGGCTAGGGCACCCCTAGGCTTAGGCTAGGGCACCCCTAGGCTTAGTCTAAGGCTAGGGTTCCCCTAGCCTAAGGGTAGGGCACCCCTAGGCTCAGGCTAGGGCATCCCTAGGCTCAGGCTAGGGTACCCCTAGGCTTAGGCTACTGCACCTCTAGGCTTAGGCTAGGGCACCCCTAGGCTTAGGCTAGGGCACCCCTAGGCTTAGGCTAAGGATAGGGCTCCCCTAGCGTAAGTCTAGAGCACCCCTAGGCTTAGGCTATTGCACCTCTAGGCTTAGGCTAAGGCACCCCTAGGGTTAGGATAAGGCTAGGGCACCACTAGGCTTAGGCTAGGGCAACCCTAGGCTTACATTATGGCACACCTAGGCTTAGGCTTAGGCTAGGGCTCCCCTACCCTACGGCTTGGGCACCCCTAGGCTTAGGCTAGGGCACCCATAGGCTTAGGCTAGGGCACCCCTAGCCTTAGGCTAGGGCATACCTAGCCTTAGGCTAGGGCACCCCTAGGCTTAGGCTAAGGCTAGGTCTCCTTTAGCCTAAGACTAGGGCACCCCAAGGCTTAGGCTAGGGCACCCCTAGGCTTAGGCTAAGGCTAGGGCACCTCTAGCGTCAGGCTGGGGCACCCCTAGGCTCAGGATAGGGCACCACTAGGCTCAGGATAGGGCACCCCTAGGCTTAGGCTAGGGCGCCCCTAGGCTTAGGCTAGGGCACCCCTAGGCTTAGGCTAGGGCACCCCTACGCTTAAGCTAAGGCACCCCTAGGCTTAGGCTAGTTCACCCGTAGGCTTAGGCTAGGGCACCCCTAGGCTTAGGCTAGGGCACCCCTAGGTTTAGGCTAAGGATAGGGCTCCCCGAGCTTAAGGCTAGGGCACCCCTAGGCTTAGGCAAGGGCACCCCTAGGCTTAGGCTAGGGCACCCCTAGGTTTAGGCTAAGGCTAGGGCACCCCTAGGCTTAGGCTGGGGCACCCCTAGGCTTAGGCTAGGGCACCACTAGGCGTAGGCTAAGGATAGGGCTCCCCTAGCCTCAGGCTAGGGCAGACCTAGGCTTAGGCTAAGGCTCCCCTAACCTAAGGCTAGAGCACCCCTAGGCTTAGGCTAGGGCACCCCTAGGCTAAGGCTAGGGCACGCCTAGGCTTAGGATAAGGCTAGGGCTCCCCTAGCCTAAGGATAGGGCTCCCCTAGGCTTAGGCTAGGGCACCTCTAGGCTTAGGCTAGCACAATCCTAGGCTCGACTAAGGCTAGCGCTCCCCTAGCCTCATGCTAGGGCACCCATAGACTCAGGCTAGTGTACCCCTAGGCTCAGGCTAGGGCACCCCTAGGCTTAGGCTAGGGCACCCCTAGGCTTAGGCTAAGGCTAGGGCTCTTCTAGCCTAAGGCTAAGGCAACCCTAGGCTTATGGTAGGTCAACCATAGGCTTATGCAAGGGCACCCCTAGACTTAGGCTAGCGCAATCCTAGGCTCAACTAAGGCTAGCGCTCCCCTAGCCTCATGCTAGGGCACCCGTAGACTCAGGGTAGAGCACCCCAAGGCTCAGGCTAGGGCACCCCTAGTCTTAGGCTAGGGCACCCCTAGGCTTAGGCTAAGGCTAGGGCTCTTCTAGCCTAAGGCTAAGGCAACCCTAGGCTTATGCTCGGCCACCCATAGGCTTATGCAAGGGCACCCCTAGGCTTAGGCAAGGGCACCCATAGGTTTAGGCTAGGGCACCCCTAGTCTTAGGCTAGGGCACCCTTAGCCTTAGGCTAGGGCACCCCTAGGCTTAGGCTAGGGCACCCCTAGCCTTAGTCTAAGGCTAGGGCACCCCTAGGCTTAGGCTAGGGCACCCCTAGGCTTAGTCTAAGGCTAGGGCTTCCCTAGCGTAAGTCTAGAGCACCCCTAGGCTTAGGCTATTGCACCCCTAGGCTTAGGGTAAGGCAACCCTAGGGTTAGGATAAGGCTAGGGCACCCCTAGGCTTAGGCTAGGGCAACCCTAGGCTTACGTTAGGGCACACCTAGGCTTAGGCTTAGGCTAGGGCTCCCCTACCCTACGGCTTGGGCACCCCTAGGCTTAGGCTAGGGCACTCATAGGCTTAGGCTAGGGCACCCCTACGCTTAGGCTAGGGCACCACTAGCCTTAGGCTAGAGCATACCTAGCCTTAGGCTAGGGCACCCCTAGGCTTAGGCTAAGGCTAGGTCTCCCCTAGCCTAAGGCTAGGGCACCTCAAGGCTTAGGCTAGGGCACCCCTAGGCTTAGGCTAAGGCTAGGGCACCTCTAGCGTCAGGCTGGGGCACCCCTAGGCTCAGGATAGGGCACCCCTAGGCTCAGGATAGGGCACCCCTAGGCTTAGGCTAGGGCACCGCTAGGCTTAGGCTAGGGCACCCCTAGACTTAGGCTAGGGCACCCCTAGGCTTAGGCTAGGGCACCCCTAGGCTTAAGCTAAGGCACCCCTAGGCTTAGGCTAGGTCACCCGTAGGCTTAGGCTAGGGCACCCCTAGGCTTAGGCTAGGGCACCCCTAGGCTTAGGCTAAGGATAGGGCTCCCCTAGCTTAAGGCTAGGGCACCCCTAGGCTTAGGCTAGGGCACCCCTAGGCTTAGGGTAGGGCACCCCTAGGTTTAGCCTCAGGCTAGGGCACCCCTCGGCTCAGGCTAGGGCACCCCTAGGCTGAGGCTCAGGCTAGAGCTCTCCTAGCCTCTGGATTGGGCACCCCTAGGCTTAGGAAAGGGCACCCCTAGACTGAGGCTCAGGCTAGGGCACCCCCAGGCTTAGCCTAGGGCACCCGTAGGCTTAGGCTAGGGCACCACTAGGCGTAGGCTAAGGCTAGGGCTCCCCTAGCCTCTGGCTAGGGCACCCCTAGGCTTAGGCAAGGGCACCCCTACGCTGAGGGTCAGGATAGGGCACCGCTAGGCTTAGGCTAAGGCACCACTAGGCTTAGGTTAGGGCACCCCAAGGCACAGGATAGGGCACCCCTAGGCTTAGGCTAGGGCACCCCTAGACTTAGGCTAGGGCACCCCTAGGCTTATGCTAGGGCACCCCTAGGCTTAAGGTAGGGCACCCCTAGGCTTAGGCTAGGTCACCCCTAGGATTAGGGTAGGGCACCCATAGGCTTAGGCTAGGGCAGCCCTAGGCTTAGGCTATGGCACCCCTAGGCTTAGGCTAGGGAACCCTGAGCCTTAGGCTAGGGCACCCCTAGGCTTAGGCTAGGGCACCCCTAGGCTTAGTCTAAGGCTAGGGCTCCCCTAGCCTAAGGGTAGGGCACACCTAGGCTCAGGCTAGGGCATCCTTAGGCTCAGGCTAGGGTACCCCTAGGCTTAGGCTAGGGCACCTCTAGGCTTAGGCTAGGGTACCCCTAGGCTTAGGCTAGGGCACCCCTAGGCTTAGGCTAGGGCACCCCTAGGCTTAGTCTAAGGCAAGGGCTTCCCTAGCGTAAGTCTAGAGCACCCCTAGGCTTAGGCTATTGCACCCCTAGGCTTTAGGCTAAGGCACCCCTAGGGTTAGGATAAGGCTAGGGCACCCCTAGGCTTAGGCTAGGGCAACCCTAGGCTTACATTATGGCACACCTAGGCTTAGGCTTAGGCTAGGGCTCCCCTACCCTACGGCTTGGGCACCCCTAGGCTTAGGCTAGGGCACCCATAGGCTTAGGCTAGGGCACCCCTAGGCTTAGGCTAGGGCACCCCTAGCCTTAGGATAGGGCATACCTAGCCTTAGGCTAGGGCACCCCTAGGCTTAGGCTAAGGCTAGGTCTCCCCTAGCCTAAGGCTAGGGCACCCCAAGGCTTAGGCTAGGGCACCCCTAGGCTTAGGATAAGGCTAGGGCACCTCTAGCGTCAGGCTGGGGCACCCCTAGGCTCAGGATAGGGCACCCCTAGGCTCAGGATAGGGCACCCCTAGGCTTAGGCTAGGGCACCCCTAGGCTTAGGCTAGGGCACCCCTAGGCTTAGGCTAAGGATAGGGCTCCCCTAGCCTCAGGCTAGGGCACGCCTAGGCTTAGGTTAAGGCTCCCCTAAACTAAGGCTAGAGCACCCCTAGTCTTAGCCTAGGGCACCCCTAGGCTAAGGCTAGGGCACGCCTAGGCTTAGGATAAGGCTAGGGCTCCCCTAGCCTAAGGATAGGGCTCCCCGAGGCTTAGGTTAGGGCACCCCTAGGCTTAGGCTAGCGCAATCCTAGGCTCGACTAAGGCTAGCGCTCCCCTAGCCTCATGCTAGGGGACCTGTAGACTCAGGCTAGGGCACCCCTAGGCTCAGGCTAGGGCACCCCTAGGCTTAGGCTAGGGCACCCCTAGGCTTACGCTAAGGCTAGGGCTCTTCTAGCCTAAGGCTAGGGCAACCCTAGGCTTAGGCTAGGCCACCCATAGGCTTAGGCAAGGGCACCCCTAGGCTTAGGCAAGGGCACCCCAAGGTTTAGGCTAGGGCACACCTAGGCTTAGGCTAGGGAACCCCTAGGCTTAGTCTAAGGCTAGCGCTCCCCTAGCCTACAGTTGGGGCACACTTGGCTTAGGCTTGGGCACCCGTAGGATTAGGCTATTGCACCCCTAGGCTTAGCTAGGGCACCCCTAGGCTTAGGCTAGGGCACCCGTATGCTTAGACTAAGATTTGGGCTCCCCTAGCCCAAGGCTAGGGCACCTCTAGGCTTAGGATAGGGCACCCCTATCCTTAGGCTAGGGCACCCCTAGCCTTAGGCTAGGGCACCCCTAGCCTTAGGCTAAGGCTAGAGCTACCCTAGCCTAAGGCTAGGGCACCCCTAGGCTTAGGCTAGGGCACCCATAGGCTTAGGCTAGGGCACACCTAGCCTAAGGCTAGGGTACCCTTAGGCTTAGGCTAGGGCACCCCTAGACTCAGACTAGGGCACACCAAAGCTTAGGCTATGGCAATCCTAGGTTTAGGCTAAGGCTAGGGCTCCCCTAGCCTCAGGCTAGGGCACGCCTAGGCTTAGGTTAAGGCTCCCCTAAACTAAGGCTAGAGCACCCCTAGGCTTAGGCTAGGGCACCCCTAGGCTAAGGCTAGGGCACGCCTAGGCTTAGGATAAGGCCAGGGCTCCCCTAGCCTAAGGATAGGGCTCCCCGAGGCTTAGGTTAGGGCACCCCTAGGCTTAGGCTAGCGCAATCCTAGGCTCGACTAAGGCTAGCGCTCCCCAAGCCTCATGATAGGGGACCCGTAGACTCAGGCTAGGGCACCCCTAGGCTCAGGCTAGGGCACCCCTAGGCTTAGGCTAGGGCACCCCTAGGCTTAGGCTAAGGCTAGTGCTCTTCTAGCCTAAGGTTAAGGCAACCCTTGGCTTAGGCTAGGCCACCCATAGGCTTATGCAAGGGAACCCCTAGGCTTAGGCAAGGGCACCCATAGGTTTAGGCTAGGGCACCCCTAGTCTTAGGCTAGGGCACCCTTAGCCTTAGGCTAGGGCAACCCTAGGCTTAGGCTAGGGCACCCCTAGGCTTAGTCTAAGGCTAGGCCTCCCAAGACTAAGGCTAGGGCACCCCTAGGCTCAGGCTAGGGCATCCCTAGGCTTAGGCTACGGCACCCCTAGGCTTAGGCTAGGGCACCCCTAGGCTTAGGCTACGGCACCCTTAGGCTTAGGCTAAGGCTAGGGCTCCCCTAGCCTCATGCTAGGGCACCCCAAGGCTCAGGCTAGGGCACCCCTAGGCTTAGACTATGGCACCCCTAGGCTTAGGCTAATGCTAGGGCTCTCCTAACCTAAGGCTACGGCACCACTAGACTCAGGCTTGGGCACCCCTAAGTTTAGGCTAGGGCACCCCTATGCTTAGGATAGGGCACCCCTAGGCTTAGTCTAAGGCTAGGGCTCCCCTAGCCTAAGGCTAGAGCACCCCTAGGCTTAGGCTATTGCACCCCTAGGCTTAGGATAAGGCTAGGGCTCCCCTAGTCTAAGGCTTGGGCACCCCTAGGCTTAGGCTAGGGCACCCCTAGACTTAGGCTAGGGCACCCCTAGGCTTAGGCTAGGGCACCCCTAGGCTTAAGCTAAGGCACCTCTAGGCTTAGGCTAGGTCACCTGTAGGCTTAGGCTAGGGCACCCCTAGGCTTAGGCTAGGGCACCCCTAGGCTTAGGCTAAGGATAGGGCTCCCCTAGCTTAAGGCTAGGGCACCCCTAGACTTAGGCTAGGGCACCCATAGGCTTAGGCTAGGGCACCCATAGGTTTAGGCTAAGGCTAGGGCACCCCTAGGCTTAGGCTGGGGCACCCCTAGGCTTAGGCTAGGGCACCACTAGGCGTAGGCTAAGGATAGGGCTCCCCTAGCATCAGGCTAGGGCACCCCTCAGCTCAGGCTAGGGCACCCCTAGCCTGAGGCTCAGGCTAGAGCTCTCCTAGCCTCTGGATAGGGCACCCCTAGGCTCAGGATAGGGCACCCCTAGGCTTAGGCTAGGGCACCTCTAGGCTTAGGCTAGGGCACACTTAGGCTTAGGCTAGGGCACCCCTAGGCTTAGTCTAAGGCTAGGGCTTCCCTAGCGTAAGTCTAGAGCACCCCTAGGCTTAGGCTATTGCACCCCTAGGCTTAGGCTAAGGCACCCCTAGGGTTAGGATAAGGCTAAGGCACCCCTAGGCTTAGGCTAGGGCAACCCTAGGCTTACGTTAGGGCACACCTAGGCTTAGGCTTAGGCTAGGGTTCCCTACCCTACGGCTTGGGCACCCCTAGGCTTAGGCTAGGGCACCCATAGGCTTAGGCTAGGGCACCCCTAGGCTTAGGCTAGGGCACCCCTAGCTTTAGGCTAGGGCACCCCTAGGCTTAGGCTAAGGCTAGGTCTCCCCTAGCCTAAGGGTAGGGCACCCCAAGGCTTAGGCTAGGGCACCCCTAGGCTTAGGCTAAGGCTAGGGCACCTCTAGCGTCAGGCTGGGGCACCCCTTGCCTCAGGATAGGGCACCCCTAGGCTCAGGAAAGGGCACCCCTAGGCTTAGGCTAGGGCACCCCTAGGCTTAGGCTAGGGCACCCCTAGACTTAGGCTAGGGCACCCCTAGGCTTAGGCTAGGGCACCCCTAGGCTTAAGCTAAGGCACCCCTAGGCTTAGGCTAGGTCACCCGTAGGCTTAGGCTAGGGCACCCCTAGGCTTAGGCTAGGGCACCCCTAGGCTTAGGCTAAGGATAGGGCTCCCCTAGCTTAAGGCTAGGGCACCCCTAGGCTTAGGCTAGGGCACCCCTAGGCTTAGGCTGGGGCACCCCTAGGCTTAGGCTAGGGCACCACTAGGTGTAGGCTAAGGATAGGGCTCCCCTAGCCTCAGGCTAGGGCACCCCTCAGCTCAGGCTAGGGCACCCCTAGGCTGAGGCTCAGGCTAGAGCTCTCCTAGCCTCTGGATAGGGCACCCCTAGGCTCAGGAAAGGGCACCCCTAGGCTTAGGCTCAGGCTAGGGCACCCCCAGGCTTAGGCTAGGGCACCCCTAGGCTTAGGCTAGGGAACCACTAGGCGTAGGCTAAGGCTAGGGCTCCCCTAGCCTCTGGCTAGGGCACCCCTAGGCTTAGGCAAGGGCACCCCTAGGCTGAGGCTCAGGATAGGGCACCCCTAGGCTTAGGCTAAGGCACCACTAGGCTTAGGCTAGGGCACCCCTAGGCTTAGGCTAAGGCTAGGTCTCCCCTAGCCTAAGGGTAGGGCACCCCAAGGCTTAGGCTAGGGCACCCCTAGGCTTAGGCTAAGGCTAGGGCACCTCTAGCGTCAGGCTGGGGCACCCCTTGCCTCAGGATAGGGCACCCCTAGGCTCAGGAAAGGGCACCCCTAGGCTTAGGCTAGGGCACCCCTAGGCTTAGGCTAGGGCACCCCTAGACTTAGGCTAGGGCACCCCTAGGCTTAGGCTAGGGCACCCCTAGGCTTAAGCTAAGGCACCCCTAGGCTTAGGCTAGGTCACCCGTAGGCTTAGGCTAGGGCACCCCTAGGCTTAGGCTAGGGCACCCCTAGGCTTAGGCTAAGGATAGGGCTCCCCTAGCTTAAGGCTAGGGCACCCCTAGGCTTAGGCTAGGGCACCCCTAGGCTTAGGCTGGGGCACCCCTAGGCTTAGGCTAGGGCACCACTAGGTGTAGGCTAAGGATAGGGCTCCCCTAGCCTCAGGCTAGGGCACCCCTCAGCTCAGGCTAGGGCACCCCTAGGCTGAGGCTCAGGCTAGAGCTCTCCTAGCCTCTGGATAGGGCACCCCTAGGCTCAGGAAAGGGCACCCCTAGGCTTAGGCTCAGGCTAGGGCACCCCCAGGCTTAGGCTAGGGCACCCCTAGGCTTAGGCTAGGGAACCACTAGGCGTAGGCTAAGGCTAGGGCTCCCCTAGCCTCTGGCTAGGGCACCCCTAGGCTTAGGCAAGGGCACCCCTAGGCTGAGGCTCAGGATAGGGCACCCCTAGGCTTAGGCTAAGGCACCACTAGGCTTAGGCTAGGGCACCCCTAGGCTTAGGGTAGTGATAGGGCACCTCTAGCGTCAGGCTGGGGCACCCCTAGGCTCAGGATAGGGCACCCCTAGGCTCAGGATAGGGCACCCCTAGGCTTAGGCTAGGGCACCCCTAGACTTAGGCTAGGGCACCCCTAGGCTTAGGCTAGGGCACCCCAAGGCTTAAGATAGGGCACCCCTAGGCTCAGGCTAGGTCACCCCTAGGCTTAGGGTAGGGCACCCATAGGCTTAGGCTAGGGCACCCCTAGGCTTAGTCTAAGGCTAGGGCTCCCCTAGCCTAAGGGTAGGGCACCCCTAGGCACTGGCTAGGGCATCCCTAGCTCAGGCTAGGGTACCCCTAGGCTTAGGCTAGGGCACCTCTAGGCTTAGTCTACGGCACCCTTAGGCTTAGGCTAATGCTAGGGCGCGCCTAGCCTCAGGCTAGGGCACCCCTAGGCTCAGGCTAGGGCACCCCTAGGCTTAGGCTAGGGCACCCCTAGGCATAGGCTAGGGCACCCCTAGGCTTAGTCTAAGGCTAGGGCTCCCCTAGCGTAAGGCTAGAACACTCCTAGGCATAGGCTATTGCACCCCTAGGCTTAGGCTAGGGCACCCCTAGGGTTAGGATAAGGCTAGGGCACCCCTAGGCTTAGGCTAGGGCACCCCTAGGCTTACGATAGGGCACACCTAGGCTTAGGCTTAGGCTAGGGCTCCCCTAGCCTACGGCTTGGGCACCCCTAGGCTTAGGCTAGGGCACCCATAGGCTTAGGCTAGGGCACCCCTAGGCTTAGGCTAGGACACCCCTAGCCTTAGGCTAGGGCATACTTAGCCTTAGGCTAGGGTTCCATTAGGCTTAGGCTAAGGCTAGGTCTCCCCTAGCCTAAGGCTAGGGCACCCCAAGGCTTAGGCTAGGGCACCCCTAGGCTTAGGCTAGGGCACCCCTAGCCTAAGGCTAGGGCACTCCTAGGCTTAGGCTAGGGCACCCCTAGACTCAGGCTAGGGCACCCCCAAGCTTAGGCTAGGGCAATCCTAGGATTAGGCTAAGGCTAGGGCTCCCCTAGCCTCAGGCTAGGGCACCCCTAGGCTTAGGCTAGGGCACCCATAGGCTTAGACTAGGGCACCCCTAGGCTTAGGGTAAGGCTAGGGCTCCCCTATCCTAAGGCTAGAGCACCCCTAGGCTTAGGCTAGGGCACGCCTAGGCTAAGGCTAGGGCACGCCTAGGCTTAGGATAAGGCTAGGGCTCCCCTAGCCTAAGTATAGGGCTCCCCTAGGCTTAGGCTAGGGCACCCCTAGGCTTAGGCTAGCGCAATCCTAGGCTCGACTAAGGCTAGCGCTCCCCTAGCCTCATGCTAGGGGACCCGTAGACTCAGGCTAGGGCACCCCGAGGCTCAGGCTAGGTCACCCCTAGGCTTAGGCTAGGGCACCCATAGGCTTAGACTAGGGCACCCCTAGGCTTAGGCTAAGGCTAGGGCTCCCCTAACCTAAGGCTAGAGCACCCCTAGGCTTAGGCTAGGGCACGCCTAGGCTAAGGCTAGGGCACGCCTAGGCTTAGGATAAGGCTAGGGCTCCCCTAGCCTACGTATAGGGCTCCCCTAGGCTTAGGCTAGGGCACCCCTAGGCTTAGGCTAGCGCAATCCTAGGCTCGACTAAGGCTAGCGCTCCCCTAGCCTCATGCTAGGGGACCCGTAGACTCAGGGTAGGGCACCCCGAGGCTCAGGATAGGGCACCCCTAGGCTTAGGATAGGGCACCCCTAGGCTTACGCTAAGGCTAGGGCTCTTCTAGCCTAAGGCTAGGGCAACCCTAGGCTTAGGCTAGGCCACCCATAGGCTTAGGCAAGGGCACCCCTAGGCTTAGGCAAGGGCACCCCTAGGTTTAGGCTAGGGCACCCCTAGGCTTAGGCTAGGGAACCCCTAGGCTTAGTCTAAGGCTAGCGCTCCCCTAGCCTACAGTTGGGGCACCCCTAGGCTTAGGCTTGGGCACCCGTAGGATTAGGCGAGGGCACCCCTAGGCTTACGCTAGGGCACCCCTAGGCTTAGTCTAGGGCACCCGTAGGCTTAGGCTAAGGCTAGGGCTCCCCTAGCCTCAGGCTAGGGCACGCCTAGGCTTAGGTTAAGGCTCCCCTAAACTAAGGCTAGAGCACCCCTAGGCTTAGGCTAGGGCACCCCTAGGCTAAGGCTAGGGCACGCCTAGGCTTAGGATAAGGCTAGGGCTCCCCTAGCCTAAGGATAGGGCTCCCCGAGGCTTAGGTTAGGGCACCCCTAGGCTTAGGCTAGTGCAATCCTAGGCTCGACTAAGGCTAGCGCTCCCCTAGCCTCATGCTAGGGGACCCGTAGACTCAGGCTAGGGCACCCCTAGGCTCAGGCTAGGGCACCCCTAGGCTTAGGCTAGGGCACCCCTAGGCTTAGGCTAAGGCTAGTGCTCTTTTAGCCTAAGGTTAAGGCAACCCTTGGCTTAGGCTAGGCCACCCATAGGCTTATGCAAGGGAACCCCTAAGCTTAGGCAAGGGCACCCATAGGTTTAGGCTAGGGCACCCCTAGTCTTAGGCTAGGGCACCCTTAGCTTTAGGATAGGGCAACCCTAGGCTTAGGCTAGGGCACCCCTAGGCTTAGTCTAAGTCTAGGGCTCCCCAAGACTAAGGCGAGGGCACCCCTAGGCTCAGGCTAGGGCATCCCTAGGCTTAGGCTACGGCACCCCTAGGCTTAGGCTACGGCACCCTTAGGCTTAGGCTAAGGCTAGGGCTCCCCTAGCCTCATGCTAGGGCACCCCTAGGCTCAGGCTAGGGCACCCCTAGGCTTAGACTATGGCACCCCTAGGCTTAGGCTAATGCTAGGGCTCTCCTAACCTAAGGTTACGGCACCACTAGACTCAGGCTTGGGCACCCCTATGCTTAGGCTAGGGCACCCCTATGCTTAGGATAGGGCACCCCTAGGCTTAGTCTAAGGCTAGGGCTCCCCTAGCCTAAGGCTAGAGCACCCCTAGGCTTAGGCTATTACACCCCTAGGCTTAGGATAAGGCTAGGGCTCCCCTAGTCTAAGGCTTGGGCACCCCTAAGCTTAGGCTTGGGCACCCCTAGGATTAGGCTAGGGCACGCCTATGCTTACGCTAGGGCACCCCTAGGCTTAGACTAAGGTTAGGGCTCCCCTAACCCAAGGCTAGGGCACCCCAAGGCTTAGGCTAGGGCACCCTAGGCTTAGGCTAGGGCACCCCTAGGCTTAGGCTCAGGCTATGGCTCCCCTAGCCTCAGGCTAGGGCACCCCTAGACTCAGGCTATGGCACCACTAGGCTTATGCTAGCGCAATCCTAGGCTCCACTAAGGCTATGGCTCCCCTAGCTCAGGTTAGGGCACCCGTAGACTCAGGCTAGGGCACCCCTAGGCTCAGGCTAGGGCACCGCTAGGCTTAGGCTAGGGCACCCCAAGGCTTAGGCTAATGCACCCCTTTGCTTAGGCTAGGGCACCCCTAGGCTTAGGCTAAGACTAGGGCTCCCCTAGCCTAAGGATAGGGCACCCCTAGGCTTAGGCTAGGGCACCCCTAGGCTTCGGCAAGGGAACCCCTAGCCTTAGGCTAGGGCACCCCTAGCCTTAGGCTACGGCACCCCTAGGCTTAGGCTAGGGCACCCCTAGGCTTAGGCTAGGGTACCCCTAGGCTTAGGCTAAGGCTAGGGCTCCCCTAGCCTAAGGCTAGGTCACCCCTAGGCTTAGGCTAGGGCACCCCTAGGCTTAGGCTAGGGCACCCCTAGCCTAAGGCTAGGGCACCCCTAGGTTTATGCTAGGGCACCCCTAAGCTTAGGCTAGGGCAATCCTAGGCTTAGGCTAAGTCTAGGGCTCCCCTAGCCTCAGGCTAGGGCACCCCTAGGCTAAGGATCGGGAACCCATAGGCTTAGACTTGGGCACCCCTTGCCTTAGGCTAAGGCTAGGGGTCCCCTAACCTAAAGCTTTAGCACCCCTAGGCTTAGGCTAGGGCACCCCTAGGCTTAGGCTAGGGCACCCCTAGGCTTAGGTTAGGGCACCCCTAGTCTTAGGCTAGGGCACCCCTAGGCTTAGGCTAGGGCACACTTAGGCTTAGGCTAGGGCACCCCTAGGCTTAGTCTAAGGCTAGGGCTTCCCTAGCGTAAGTCTAGAGCACCCCTAGGCTTAGGCTATTGCACCCCTAGGCTTAGGCTAAGGCACCCCTAGGGTTAGGATAAGGCTAGGGCACCCCTAGGCTTAGACTAGGGCAACCCTAGGCTTACGTTAGGGCACACCTAGGCTTAGGCTTAGGCAAGGGTTCCCTACCCTACGGCTTGGGCACCCCTAGGCTTAGGCTAGGGCACCCATAGGCTTAGGCTAGGGCACCCCTAGGCTTAGGCTAGGGCACCCCTAGCCTTAGGCTAGGGCATACCTAGCCTTAGGCTAGGGCACCCCTAGGCTTAGGCTAAGGCTAGGTCTCCCCTAGCCTAAGGCTAGGGCACCGCAAGGCTTAGGCTAGGGCACCCCTAGGCTTAGGCTAAGGCTAGGGCACCTCTAGCGTCAGGCTGGGGCACCCCTTGGCTCAGGATAGAGCACCCCTAGGCTCAGGAAAGGGCACCCCTAGGCTTAGGCTAGGGCACCCCTAGGCTTAGGCTAGGGCACCCCTAGACTTAGGCTAGGGCACCCCTAGGCTTAGGCTAGGGCACCCCTAGGCTTAAGCTAAGGCACCCCTAGGCTTAGGCTAGGTCACCCGTAGGCTTAGGCTAGGGCACCCCTAGGCTTAGGCTAGGGCATCCCTAGGCTTAGGCTAAGGATAGGGCTCCCCTAGCTTAAGGCTAGGGCACCCCTAGGCTTAGGCTAGGGCACCCCTAGGCTTAGGCTGGGGCACCCCTAGGCTTACGCTAGGGCACCACTAGGCGTAGGCTAAGGATAGGGCTCCCCTAGCCTCAGGCTAGGGCACCCCTCAGCTCAGGCTAGGGCACCCCTAGGCTGAGGCTCAGGCTAGAGCTCTCCTAGCCTCTGGATAGGGCACCCCTAGGCTCAGGAAAGGGCACCCCTAGGCTTAGGCTCAGGCTAGGGCACCCCCAGGCTTAGGCTAGGGCACCCCTAGGCTTAGGCTAGGGAACCACTAGGCGTAGGCTAAGGCTAGGGCTCCCCTAGCCTCTGGCTAGGTCACCACTAGGCTTAGGCAAGGGCACCCCTAGGCTGAGGCTCAGGATAGGGCACCCCTAGGCTTAGGCTAAGGCACCACTAGGCTTAGGCTAGGGCACCCCTAGGCTTAGGGTAGTGATAGGGCACCTCTAGCGTCAGGCTGGGGCACCCCTAGGCTCAGGATAGGGCACCCCTAGGCTCAGGATAGGGCACCCCTAGGCTTAGGCTAGGGCACCCCTAGACTTAGGCTAGGGCACCCCAAGGCTTAGGCTAGGGCACCCCAAGGCTTAAGATAGGGCACCCCTAGGCTCAGGCTAGGTCACCCCTAGGCTTAGGGTAGGGCACCCATAGGCTTAGGCTAGGGCACCCCTAGGCTTAGTCTAAGGCTAGGGCTCCCCTAGCCTAAGGGTAGGGCACCCCTAGGCACTGGCTAGGGCATCCCTAGCTCAGGCTAGGGTACCCCTAGGCTTAGGCTAGGGCACCTCTAGGCTTAGTCTACGGCACCCTTAGGCTTAGGCTAATGCTAGGGCTCCCCTAGCCTCAGGCTAGGGCACCCCTAGGCTCAGGCTAGGGCACCCCTAGGCTTAGGCTAGGGCACCCCTAGGCTTAGGCTAGGGCACCCCTAGGCTTAGTCTAAGGCTAGGGCTCCCCTAGCGTAAGGCTAGAACACTCCTAGGCTTAGGCTATTGCACCCCTAGGCTTAGGCTAGGGCAACCCTAGGGTTAGGATAAGGCTAGGGCACCCCTAGGCTTAGGCTAGGGCACCCCTATGCTTACGTTAGGGCACACCTAGGCTTAGGCTTAGGCTAGGGCTCCCCTAGCCTACGGCTTGGGCACCCCTAGGCTTAGGCTAGGGCACCCATAGGCTTAGGCTAGGGCACCCCTAGGCTTAGGCTAGGACACCCCTAGCCTTAGGCTAGGGCATACTTAGCCTTAGGCTAGGGTTCCATTAGGCTTAGGCTAAGGCTAGGTCTCCCCTAGCCTAAGGCTAGGGCACCCCAAGGCTTAGGCTAGGGCACCCCTAGGCTTAGGCTAGGGCACCCATAGGCTTAGACTAGGGCACCCCTAGGCTTAGGCTAAGGCTAGGGCTCCCCTATCCTAAGGCTAGAGCACCCCTAGGCTTAGGCTAGGGCACGCCTAGGCTAAGGCTAGGGCACGCCTAGGCTTAGGATAAGGCTAGGGCTCCCCTAGCCTACGTATAGGGCTCCCCTAGGCTTAGGCTAGGGCACCCCTAGGCTTAGGCTAGCGCAATCCTAGGCTCGACTAAGGCTAGCGCTCCCCTAGCCTCATGCTAGGGGACCCGTAGACTCAGGGTAGGGCACCCCGAGGCTCAGGATAGGGCACCCCTAGGCTTAGGCTAGGGCACCCCTAGGCTTACGCTAAGGCTAGGGCTCTTCTAGCCTAAGGCTAGGGCAACCCTAGGCTTAGGCTAGGCCACCCATAGGCTTAGGCAAGGGCACCCCTAGGCTTAGGCAAGGGCACCCCTAGGTTTAGGCTAGGGCACCCCTAGGCTTAGGCTAGGGAACCCCTAGGCTTAGTCTAAGGCTAGCGCTCCCCTAGCCTACAGTTGGGGCACCCCTAGGCTTAGGCTTGGGCACCCGTAGGATTAGGCTAGGGCACCCCTAGGCTTACGCTAGGGCACCCCTAGGCTTAGGCTAGGGCACCCGTAGGCTTAGACTAAGATTAGGGCTCCCCTAGCCCAAGGCTAGGGCACCTCTAGGCTTAGGATAGGGCACCCCTAGACTCAGACTAGGGCACACCAAAGCTTAGGCTATGGCAATCCTAGGTTTAGGCTAAGGCTAGGGCTCCCCTAGCCTCAGGCTAGGGCACGCCTAGGCTTAGGTTAAGGCTCCCCTAAACTAAGGCTAGAGCACCCCTAGGCTTAGGCTAGGGCACCCCTAGGCTAAGGCTAGGGCACGCCTAGGCTTAGGATAAGGCTAGGGCTCCCCTAGCCTAAGGATAGGGCTCCCCGAGGCTTAGGTTAGGGCACCCCTAGGCTTAGGCTAGCGCAATCCTAGGCTCGACTAAGGCTAGCGCTCCCCTAGCCTCATGCTAGGGGACCTGTAGACTCAGGCTAGGGCACCCCTAGGCTCAGGCTAGGGCACCCCTAGGCTTAGGCTAGGGCACCCCTAGGCTTACGCTAAGGCTAGGGCTCTTCTAGCCTAAGGCTAGGGCAACCCTAGCCTTAGGCTAGGCCACCCATAGGCTTAGGCAAGGGCACCCCTAGGCTTAGGCAAGGGCACCCCTAGGTTTAGGCTAGGGCACCCCTAGGCTTAGGCTAGGGAACCCCTAGGCTTAGTCTAAGGCTAGCGCTCCCCTAGCCTACAGTTGGGGCACCCCTAGGCTTAGGCTTGGGCACCCGTAGGATTAGGCTAGGGCACCCCTAGGCTTACGCTAGGGCACCCCTAGGCTTAGTCTAGGGCGCCCGTAGGCTTAGACTAAGATTAGGGCTCCCCTAGCCCAAGGCTAGGCACCTCTAGGCTTAGGATAGGGCACCCCTATTCTTAGGGTAGGGCACCCCTAGCCTTAGGCTAGGGCACCCCTAGGCTTAGGCTAAGGCTAGGGCTACCCTAGCCTAAAGCTAGGGCACCCCTAGGCTTAGGCTAGGGCACCCCTAGACTCAGACTAGGGCACACCAAAGCTTAGGCTATGGCAATCCAAGGTTTAGGCTAAGGCTAGGGCTCCCCTAGCCTCAGGCTAGGGCACGCCTAGGCTTAGGTTAAGGCTCCCCTAAACTAAGGCTAGAGCACCCCTAGGCTTAGGCTAGGGCACCCCTAGGCTAAGGCTAGGGCACGCCTAGGCTTAGGATAAGGCTAGGGCTCCCCTAGCCTAAGGATAGGGCTCCCCGAGGCTTAGGTTAGGGCACCCCTAGGCTTAGGCTAGTGCAATCCTAGGCTCGACTAAGGCTAGCGCTCCCCTAGCCTCATGCTAGGGGACCCGTAGACTCAGGCTAGGGCACCCCTAGGCTCAGGCTAGGGCACCCCTAGGCTTAGGCTAGGGCACCCCTAGGCTTAGGCTAAGGCTAGTGCTCTTTTAGCCTAAGGTTAAGGCAACCCTTGGCTTAGGCTAGGCCACCCATAGGCTTATGCAAGGGAACCCCTAAGCTTAGGCAAGGGCACCCATAGGTTTAGGCTAGGGCACCCCTAGTCTTAGGCTAGGGCACCCTTAGCTTTAGGATAGGGCAACCCTAGGCTTAGGCTAGGGCACCCCTAGGCTTAGTCTAAGTCTAGGGCTCCCCAAGACTAAGGCGAGGGCACCCCTAGGCTCAGGCTAGGGCATCCCTAAGCTTAGGCTACGGCACCCCTAGGCTTAGGCTAGGGCACCCCTAGGCTTAGGCTACGGCACCCTTAGGCTTAGGCTAAGGCTAGGGCTCCCCTAGCCTCATGCTAGGGCACCCCTAGGCTAAGGCTAGGGCACCCCTAGGCTTAGACTATGGCACCCCTAGGCTTAGGCTAATGCTAGGGCTCTCCTAACCTAAGGCTACGGCACCACTAGACTCAGGCTTGGGCACCCCTAGGCTTAGGCTAGGGCACCCCTATGCTTAGGATAGGGCACCCCTAGGCTTAGTCTAAGGCTAGGGCTCCCCTAGCCTAAGGCTAGAGCACCCCTAGGCTTAGGCTATTGCACCCCTAGGCTTAGGATAAGGCTAGGGCTCCCCTAGTCTAAGGCTTGGGCACCCCTAGGCTTAGGCTTGGGCACCCCTAGGATTAGGCTAGGGCACGCCTATGCTTACGCTAGGGCACCCCTAGGCTTAGACTAAGGTTAGGGCTCCCCTAGCCCAAGGCTAGGGCACCCCAAGGCTTAGGCTAGGGCACCCTAGGCTTAGGCTAGGGCACCCCTAGGCTTAGGCTCAGGCTATGGCTCCCCTAGCCTCAGGCTAGGGCACCCCTAGACTCAGGCTATGGCACCACTAGGCTTATGCTAGCGCAATCCTAGGCTCCACTAAGGCTATGGATCCCCTAGCTCAGGTTAGGGCACCCGTAGACTCAGGCTAGGGCACCCCTAGGCTCAGGCTAGGGCACCGCTACGCTTAGGCTAGGGCACCCCTAGGCTTAGGCTAATGCACCCCTTTGCTTAGGCTAGGGCACCCCTAGGCTTAGGCTAAGACTAGGGCTCCCCTAGCCTAAGGATAGCGCACCCCTAGGCTTAGGCTAGGGCACCCCTAGGCTTCGGCAAGGGAACCCCTAGCCTTAGGCTAGGGCACCCCTAGCCTTAGGCTACGGCACCCCTAGGCTTAGGCTAGGGCACCCCTAGGCTTAGGCTAGGGTACCCCTAGGCTTAGGCTAAGGCTAGGGCTCCGCTAGCCTAAGGCTAGGTCACCCCTAGGCTTAGGCTAGGGCACCCCTAGGCTTAGGCTAGGGCACCCCTAGCCTAAGGCTAGGGCACCCCTAGGTTTATGCTAGGGCACCCCTAAGCTTAGGCTAGGGCAATCCTAGGCTTAGGCTAAGTCTAGGGCTCCCCTAGCCTCAGGCTAGGGCACCCCTAGGCTAAGGCTCGGGAACCCATAGGCTTAGACTTGGGCACCCCTTGCCTTAGGCTAAGGCTAGGGGTCCCCTAACCTAAAGCTTTAGCACCCCTAGGCTTAGGCTAGGGCACCCCTAGGCTTAGGCTAGGGCACCCCTAGGCTTAGGTTAGGGCACCCCTAGTCTTAGGCTAGGGCACCCCTAGGCTTAGGCTTAGGCTACGGCTGCCCTAGCCTCAGGCTAGGGCTCCCCTAGCCTCAGGCAAGGGCACCCCTAGGCTTAGGCTAGGGCACCCCAAGGCTTAGTCTAGGGCTCCCCTAGGCTTAGGCTAAGGCTAGGGCTCCCCTAGCCTAAGGCTAGGGCACCCCTTAGCTTAGGCTAGGCCACCCCTAGGCTTAGGCTAGGGCACCCCTAGGCTAAGGCTAGGGCACTTCTAGGCTTAGGCTAAGGCTAGGGCTCTTCTAGCCTAAGGCTAGGGCACCCGTAGACTCAGGCTAGGGCACCCCCAGGCTCAGGCTAGGGCACCCCTAGGCTTAGGCTAGGGCACCCCTAGGCTTAGGCTAAGGCTAGGGCTCTTCTAGCCTAAGGCTAGGGCAACCCTAGGCTTAGGCTAGCCTACCCATAGGCTTAGGCAAGGGCACTCCTAGGCTTAGGCAAGGGCACCCCTAGGTTTAGGCTAGGGCACCCCTCGTCTTAGGCTAGGGCACCCTTAGCCTTAGGCTAGGGCACCCCTAGGCTTAGGCTAGGGCACCCCTAGGCTTAGTCTAAGGCTAGGGCTCCCCTAGCCTATGGCTTGGGCACCCCTAGGTTTAGGCTTGGGCACCCCTAGGATTAGGCTAGGGCACCCCTAGGCTTTGGCTAGGGCACCCCTAGGATTAGACTAAGGTTAGGGCTCCTCTAGCCCAAGGCTAGGGCACCCCTAGGCTTAGGATAGGGCACCCCTAGGCTTAGGCTAGGGCACCCCTAGGTTTAGGCTAGGGCACCCCTAGGCTTAGGCTCAGGCTACGGCTCCCCTAGCCTTAGGCTGGGGCACCCCTAGGCTTAGGCTAAGGCTAGGGCTCCCCTAGACTAAGGCTAGAGCACCGCTTGGTTTAGGCTAGGGCAACCCTAGGCTTAGACTAAGGCTAGGGCTCCCCTAGCCTAAGGCTAGGGCACCCCTAGGCTTAGGCTAGGGCACCCCTAAGCTTAGGCTAGGGCACCCCTAGGCTTAGGCTAGGGGACCCCTAGGCTTAGGCTAGGGCACCCATAGGCTTAGGTTAGGGCACCCCTAGGCTTAGGCTAGGGCACCCCTAACCTTAGGCTAGGACACCCCTAGCCTTAGGCTAGGGCACCCCTAGCCTTAGGCTAGGGCACCCCTAGGCTTAGGCTAAGGCTAGGGCACCCCAAGCCTAAGGCTAGGGCATCCCTAGGCTTAGGCTAGGGCACCCCTAAACTCAGGCTAGGGCACCCCTAAGCTTAGGCTAGGGCAATCCAAGGCTTAGGCTAAGGCTAGGGCTCCCTAGCCTGAGGCTAGGGCACCCCTAGGCTTAGGCTAAGGCTCCCCTAACCTAAGGTTAGAGCACCCCTATTCTTAGGCTAGGGCACCCCTAGGATAAGGCTAGGGCACGCCTAGGCTTAGGATAAGGCTAGGGCTCCCCTAAACTAAGGCTCCGGCACTCCTCAGCTCAGGCTAGGGCACCCCTAGGCTTAGGCTAGCACCCCTAGGCTTAGTCTAAGGCTAGGGCTCCCCTAGCCTAAGGCTAGAGCACCCCTAGGCTTAGGATAAGGCTAGGGCTCCCCTAGCCAAAGGCTAGGGAACCCCTAGGCTTAGGCTAGGGCACCCCTAGGCTTAGGCTAGGGCACCCCTAGGCTTAGGCTAGGGCACCCCTAGGCTTAGGCTCAGGCTACGGCTCCCCTAGCCTCAGGCTAGGACACCCCTAGACTAAGGCTATGGCACCCCTAGGCTTAGGCTAGGGCAATCCTAGACTAGACTAAGGCTAGTCCTCCCCTAGCCTCAGGCTAGGGCACCCCTAGGCTTAGGCTAGGGCACCCCTAGGCTTAGGATAGGGCACCCCAAGGCTTAGTCTATTGCTCCCCTAGGCTTAGGCTAAGGCTAGGGCTCCCCTAGCCTAAGGCTAGGGCACCTCTAGGCTTAGGCTAGGGCACCACTAGTCTTAGGCTAGGCACCCCTAGTCTTAAGCTAGGGCACCCCTAGCCTTCAGCTAGGGCACCCCTAGGATTAGGCTAAGGCTACCCTAGCCTAAGCCTAGGGCACCCCTAGACTTAGGGAAGGGCACCCCTAAGCTTAGGGTAGGGCAATCCTAGGCTAGACTAAGGCTAGGGCTCCCATAGCACAAGCTAGGGCACCCGTAGGCTCAGGCTAGGGCACCCGTAGGCTAAGTGTAGGGCACCCTTAGGCTTAGGCTAGGGCACCCCTTGGCTTAGGCTAGGGCACCCCTAGGCTTAGGCTAAGGCTAGGGCTCCCCAAGCCTAAGGCTAGGGCACCCCTAGGCTTAGGCTAGGGCACCCCTATGATTAGGCTTGTGCACCCCTAGGCTTAGGCTAGGGTACCCCCACAACTTAGGCTAGGGTACCCCTAGGCTTAGGCTAGGGCACCCCTAGGCTAAGGCTAGGGCTCCCCTAGGCTTAGGCTAAGGCTAGGGATCCCCTAGCCTAAGGCTACGCAACCCCTAGGCTTAGGCTAGGGCACCCCTAGGCTTAGGCTAGGGCACCCCTAGGCTTAGGTTAAGGCTAGGGCTCCTCTAGGCTAAGGCTAGGGCACCCCTAGGCTTAGGCTAGGGCACCCCAAGCCTTAGGCGAGGGCATACCTAGGCTTAGGCTAGGGCACCCCTAGGCTCAGGCTAGGGCACCCCTATGCTTGGGCTAGGGCACCCCTAGGCTTAGGCTAAGGCTGGGGCTCCCCTAGCTTAAGGCTAGGGCACCCCTAGGCTTAGGCTAGGGCACCCCTAGGCTTAGTCTAGGGCACCCCTAGGCTTAGGCTAGCGCCACCCTAGCCCAAGGCTAGGGCACCCCTAGGCTTAGGATAGGGCACCCCTAGGCTTAGGCTAGGGCACCCCTAGGTTTAGGCTAGGGCACCCCTAGGCTTAGGCTCAGGATAAGGCTCCCCTAGCCTTCAGGCTAGGGCACCCCTAGACTCAGGCTATTGCACCACTAGGCTTAGGCTAGCGCAATCCTAGGCTCGACTAAGGCTAGGGCTCCCCTAGCCTCATGCTAGGGCACCCGTAGACTCAGGCTAGGACACCCCTAGGCTCAGGCTGGGGCACTCCTAGGCTTAGGCTAAGGCTAGGGCTCCCCTAGACTAAGGCTAGAGCACCGCTTGGTTTAGGCTAGGGCACCCCTAGGCTTAGGCTAAGGCTAGGGCTCCCCTAGCCTAAGGCTAGGGCACCCCTAGGCTCAGGCTAGGGCACCCCTAGGTTTAGGCTAGGGCACCCCTAGGCATAGGCTAGGGCACCCCTAGGCTTAGTCTAAGGCTAGGGCTCCCCTAGCGTAAGGCTAGAACACTCCTAGGCTTAGGCTATTGCACCCCTAGGCATAGGCTAGGGCACCCCTAGCGTTAGGATAAGGCTAGGGCACCCCTAGGCTTAGGCTAGGGCACCCCTATGCTTACGATAGGGCACACCTAGGCTTAGGCTTAGGCTAGGGCTCCCCTAGCCTACGGCTTGGGCACCCCTAGGCTTAGGCTAGGGCACCCATAGGCTTAGGCTAGGGCACCCCTAGGCTTAGGCTAGGACACCCCTAGCCTTAGGCTAGGGCATACTTAGCCTTAGGCTAGGGTTCCATTAGGCTTAGGCTAAGGCTAGGTCTCCCCTAGCCTAAGGCTAGGGCACCCCAAGGCTTAGGCTAGGGCACCCCTAGGCTTAGGCTAGGGCACCCCTAGCCTAAGGCTAGGGCACTCCTAGGCTTAGGCTAGGGCACCCCTAGACTCAGGCTAGGGCACCCCCAAGCTTAGGCTAGGGCAATCCTAGGATTAGGCTAAGGCTAGGGCTCCCCTAGCCTCAGGCTAGGGCACCCCTAGGCTTAGGCTAGGGCACCCATAGGCTTAGACTAGGGCACCCCTAGGCTTAGGCTAAGGCTAGGGCTCCCCTATCCTAAGGCTAGAGCACCCCTAGGCTTAGGCTAGGGCACGCCTAGGCTAAGGCTAGGGCACGCCTAGGCTTAGGATAAGGCTAGGGCTCCCCTAGCCTAAGTATAGGGCTCCCCTAGGCTTAGGCTAGGGCACCCCTAGGCTTAGGCTAGCGCAATCCTAGGCTCGACTAAGGCTAGCGCTCCCCTAGCCTCATGCTAGGGGACCCGTAGACTCAGGCTAGGGCACCCCGAGGCTCAGGCTAGGGCACCCCTAGGCTTAGGCTAGGGCACCCATAGGCTTAGACTAGGGCACCCCTAGGCTTAGGCTAAGGCTAGGGCTCCCCTAACCTAAGGCTAGAGCACCCCTAGGCTTAGGCTAGGGCACGCCTAGGCTAAGGCTAGGGCACGCCTAGGCTTAGGATAAGGCTAGGGCTCCCCTAGCCTACGTATAGGGCTCCCCTAGGCTTAGGCTAGGGCACCCCTAGGCTTAGGCTAGCGCAATCCTAGGCTCGACTAAGGCTAGCGCTCCCCTAGCCTCATGCTAGGGGACCCGTAGACTCAGGGTAGGGCACCCCGAGGCTCAGGATAGGGCACCCCTAGGCTTAGGATAGGGCACCCCAAGGCTTACGCTAAGGCTAGGGCTCTTCTAGGCTAAGGCTAGGGCAACCCTAGGCTTAGGCTAGGCCACCCATAGGCTTAGGCAAGGGCACCCCTAGGCTTAGGCAAGGGCACCCCTAGGTTTAGGCTAGGGCACCCCTAGGCTTAGGCTAGGGAACCCCTAGGCTTAGTCTAAGGCTAGCGCTCCCCTAGCCTACAGTTGGGGCACCCCTAGGCTTAGGCTTGGGCACCCGTAGGATTAGGCTAGGGCACCCCTAGGCTTACGCTAGGGCACCCCTAGGCTTAGGCTACGGCACCCGTAGGCTTAGACTAAGATTAGGGCTCCCCTAGCCCAAGGCTTGGGCACCTCTAGGCTTAGGATAGGGCACCCCTATCCTTAGGCTAGGGCACCCCTAGCCTTAGGCTAGGGCACCCCTAGGCTTAGGCTAAGGCTAGGGCTACCCTAGCCTAAGGCTAGGGCACCCCTAAGCTTAGGCTAGGGCACCCATAGGCTTAGGCTAGGGCACACCTAGACTCAGACTAGGGCACACCAAAGCTTAGGCTATGGCAATCCTAGGTTTAGGCTAAGGCTAGGGCTCCCCTAGCCTCAGGCTAGGGCACGCCTAGGCTTAGGTTAAGGCTCCCCTAAACTAAGGCTAGAGCACCCCTAGGCTTAGGCTAGGGCACCCCTAGGCTAAGGCTAGGGCACGCCTAGGCTTAGGATAAGGCTAGGGCTCCCCTAGCCTAAGGATAGGGCTCCCCGAGGCTTAGGTTAGGGCACCCCTAGGCTTAGGCTAGCGCAATCCTAGGCTCGACTAAGGCTAGCGCTCCCCTAGCCTCATGCTAGGGGACCTGTAGACTCAGGCTAGGGCACCCCTAGGCTCAGGCTAGGGCCCCCCTAGGCTTAGGCTAGGGCACCCCTAGGCTTACGCTAAGGCTAGGGCTCTTCTAGCCTAAGGCTAGGGCAACCCTAGCCTTTGGCTAGGCCACCCATAGGCTTAGGCAAGGGCACCCCTAGGCTTAGGCAAGGGCACCCCTAGGTTTAGGCTAGGGCACCCCTAGGCTTAGGCTAGGGAACCCCTAGGCTTAGTCTAAGGCTAGCGCTCCCCTAGCCTACAGTTGGGGCACCCCTAGGCTTAGGCTTGGGCACCCGTAGGATTAGGCTAGGGCACCCCTAGGCTTACGCTAGGGCACCCCTAGGCTTAGTCTAGGGCGCCCGTAGGCTTAGACTAAGATTAGGGCTCCCCTAGCCCAAGGCTAGGCACCTCTAGGCTTAGGATAGGGCACCCCTATTCTTAGGCTAGGGCACCCCTAGCCTTAGGCTAGGGCACCCCTAGGCTTAGGCTAAGGCTAGGGCTACCCTAGCCTAAAGCTAGGGCACCCCTAGGCTTAGGCTAGGGCACCCATAGGCTTAGGCTAGGGCACACCTAGCCTAAGGCTAGGGTACCCTTAGGCTTAGGCTAGGGCACCCCTAGACTCAGACAAGGGCACACCAAAACTTAGGCTATGGCAATCCTAGGTTTAGGCTAAGGCTAGGGCTCCCCGAGGCTTAGGTTAGGGCACCCCTAGGCTTAGGCTAGTGCAATCCTAGGCTCGACTAAGGCTAGCGCTCCCCTAGCCTCATGCTAGGGGACCCGTAGACTCAGGCTAGGGCACCCCTAGGCTCAGGCTAGGGCACCCCTAGGCTTAGGCTAGGGCACCCCTAGGCTTAGGCTAAGGCTAGTGCTCTTTTAGCCTAAGGTTAAGGCAACCCTTGGCTTAGGCTAGGCCACCCATAGGCTTATGCAAGGGAACCCCTAAGCTTAGGCAAGGGCACCCATAGGTTTAGGCTAGGGCACCCCTAGTCTTAGGCTAGGGCACCCTTAGCTTTAGGATAGGGCAACCCTAGGCTTAGGCTAGGGCACCCCTAGGCTTAGTCTAAGTCTAGGGCTCCCCAAGACTAAGGCGAGGGCACCCCTAGGCTCAGGCTAGGGCATCCCTAGGCTTAGGCAACGGCACCCCTAGGCTTAGGCTACGGCACCCTTAGGCTTAGGCTAAGGCTAGGGCTCCCCTAGCCTCATGCTAGGGCACCCCTAGGCTCAGGCTAGGGCACCCCTAGGCTTAGACTATGGCACCCCTAGGCTTAGGCTAATGCTAGGGCTCTCCTAACCTAAGGTTACGGCACCACTAGACTCAGGCTTGGGCACCCCTAGGCTTAGGCTAGGGCACCCCTATGCTTAGGATAGGGCACCCCTAGGCTTAGTCTAAGGCTAGGGCTCCCCTAGCCTAAGGCTAGAGCACCCCTAGGCTTAGGGTATTGCACCCCTAGGCTTAGGATAAGGCTAGGGCTCCCCTAGTCTAAGGCTTGGGCACCCCTAGGCTTAGGCTTGGGCACCCCTAGGATTAGGCTAGGGCACGCCTATGCTTACGCTAGGGCACCCCTAGGCTTAGACTAAGGTTAGGGCTCCCCTAGCCCAAGGCTAGGGCACCCCAAGGCTTAGGCTAGGGCACCCTAGGCTTAGGCTAGGGCACCCCTAGGCTTAGGCTCAGGCTATGGCTCCCCTAGCCTCAGGCTAGGGCACCCCTAGACTCAGGCTATGGCACCACTAGGCTTATGCTAGCGCAATCCTAGGCTCCACTAAGGCTATGGCTCCCCTAGCTCAGGTTAGGGCACCCGTAGACTCAGGCTAGGGCACCCCTAGGCTCAGGCTAGGGCACCGCTAGGCTTAGGCTAGGGCACCCCTAGGCTTAGGCTAATGCACCCCTTTGCTTAGGCTAGGGCACCCCTAGGCTTAGGCTAAGACTAGGGCTCCCCTAGCCTAAGGATAGGGCACCCCTAGGCTTAGGCTAGGGCACCCCTAGGCTTCGGCAAGGGAACCCCTAGCCTTAGGCTAGGGCACCCCTAGCCTTAGGCTACGGCACCCCTAGGCTTAGGCTAGGGCACCCCTAGGCTTAGGCTAGGGTACCCCTAGGCTTAGGCTAAGGCTAGGGCTCCCCTAGCCTAAGGCTAGGTCACCCCTAGGCTTAGGCTAGGGCACCCCTAGGCTTAGGCTAGGGCACCCCTAGCCTAAGGCTAGGGCACCCCTAGGTTTATGCTAGGGCACCCCTAAGCTTAGGCTAGGGCAATCCTAGGCTTAGGCTAAGTCTAGGGGTCCCCTAGCCTCAGGCTAGGGCACCCCTAGGCTAAGGATCGGGAACCCATAGGCTTAGACTTGGGCACCCCTTGCCTTAGGCTAAGGCTATGGGTCCCCTAACCTAAAGCTTTAGCACCCCTAGGCTTAGGCTAGGGCACCCCTAGGCTTAGGCTAGGGCACCCCTAGGCTTAGGTTAGGGCACCCCTAGTCTTAGGCTAGGGCACCCCTAGGCTTAGGCTAGGGCACACTTAGACTTAGGCTAGGGCACCCCTAGGCTTAGTCTAAGGCTAGGGCTTCCCTAGCGTAAGTCTAGAGCACCCCTAGGCTTAGGCTATTGCACCCCTAGGCTTAGGCTAAGGCACCCCTAGGGTTAGGATAAGGCTAGGGCACCCCTAGGCTTAGGCTAGGGCAACCCTAGGCTTACGTTAGGGCACACCTAGGCTTAGGCTTAGGCAAGGGTTCCCTACCCTACGGCTTGGGCACCCCTAGGCTTAGGCTAGGGCACCCATAGGCTTAGGCTAGGGCACCCCTAGGCTTAGGCTAGGGCACCCCTAGCCTTAGGCTAGGGCATACCTAGCCTTAGGCTAGGGCACCCCTAGGCTTAGGCTAAGGCTAGGTCTCCCCTAGCCTAAGGCTAGGGCACCCCAAGGCTTAGGCTAGGGCACCCCTAGGCTTAGGCTAAGGCTAGGGCACCTCTAGCGTCAGGCTGGGGCACCCCTTGGCTCAGGATAGGGCACCCCTAGGCTCAGGAAAGGGCACCCCTAGGCTTAGGCTAGGGCACCCCTAGGCTTAGGCTAGGGCACCCCTAGACTTAGGCTAGGGCACCCAAAGGCTTAGGCTAGGGCACCCCTAGGCTTAAGCTAAGGCACCCCTAGGCTTAGGCTAGGTCACCCGTAGGCTTAGGCTAGGGCACCCCTAGGCTTAGGCTAGGGCACCCCTAGGCTTAGGCTAAGGATAGGGCTCCCCTAGCTTAAGGCTAGGGCACCCCTAGGCTTAGGCTAGGGCACCCCTAGGCTTAGGCTGGGGCACCCCTAGGCTTAGGCTAGGGCACCACTAGGCGTAGGCTAAGGATAGGGCTCCCCTAGCCTCAGGCTAGGGCACCCCTCAGCTCAGGCTAGGGCACCCCTAGGCTGAGGCTCAGGCTAGAGCTCTCCTAGCCTCTGGATAGGGCACCCCTAGGCTCAGGAAAGGGCACCCCTAGGCTTAGGCTCAGGCTAGGGCACCCCCAGGCTTAGGCTAGGGCACCCCTAGGCTTAGGCTAGGGAACCACTAGGCGTAGGCTAAGGCTAGGGCTCCCCTAGCCTCTGGCTAGGTCACCACTAGGCTTAGGCAAGGGCACCCCTAGGCTGAGGCTCAGGATAGGGCACCCCTAGGCTTAGGCTAAGGCACAACTAGGCTTAGGCTAGGGCACCCCTAGGCTTAGGGTAGTGATAGGGCACCTCTAGCGTCAGGCTGGGGCACCCCTAGGCTCAGGATAGGGCACCCCTAGGCTCAGGATAGGGCACCCCTAGGCTTAGGCTAGGGCACCCCTAGACTTAGGCTAGGGCACCCCAAGGCTTAGGCTAGGGCACCCCAAGGCTTAAGATAGGGCACCCCTAGGCTCAGGCTAGGTCACCCCTAGGCTTAGGGTAGGGCACCCATAGGCTTAGGCTAGGGCACCCCTAGGCTTAGTCTAAGGCTAGGGCTCCCCTAGCCTAAGGGTAGGGCACCCCTAGGCACTGGCTAGGGCATCCCTAGCTCAGGCTAGGGTACCCCTAGGCTTAGGCTAGGGCACCTCTAGGCTTAGTCTACGGCACCCTTAGGCTTAGGCTAATGCTAGGGCGCCCCTAGCCTCAGGCTAGGGCACCCCTAGGCTCAGGCTAGGGCACCCCTAGGCTTAGGCTAGGGCACCCCTAGGCTTAGGCTAGGGCACCCCTAGGCTTAGTCTAAGGCTAGGGCTCCCCTAGCGTAAGGCTAGAACACTCCTAGGCTTAGGCTATTGCACCCCTAGGCTTAGGCTAGGGCAACCCTAGGGTTAGGATAAGGCTAGGGCACCCCTAGGCTTAGGCTAGGGCACCCCTATGCTTACGTTAGGGCACACCTAGGCTTAGGCTTAGGCTAGGGCTCCCCTAGCCTACGGCTTGGGCACCCCTAGGCTTAGGCTAGGGCACCCATAGGCTTAGGCTAGGGCACCCCTAGGCTTAGGCTAGGACACCCCTAGCCATAGGCTAGGGCATATTTAGCCTTAGGCTAGGGTTCCATTAGGCTTAGGCTAAGGCTAGGTCTCCCCTAGCCTAAGGCTAGGGCACCCCAAGGCTTAGGCTAGGGCACCCCTAGGCTTAGGCTAGGGCACCCCTAGCCTAAGGCTAGGGCACTCCTAGGCTTAGGCTAGGGCACCCCTAAACTCAGGCTAGGGCACCCCCAAGCTTAGGCTAGGGCAATCCTAGGATTAGGCTAAGGCTAGGGCTCCCCTAGCCTCAGGCTAGGGCACCCCTAGGCTTAGGCTAGGGCACCCATAGGCTTAGACTAGGGCACCCCTAGGCTTAGGCTAAGGCTAGGGCTCCCCTATCCTAAGGCTAGAGCACCCCTAGGCTTAGGCTAGGGCACGCCTAGGCTAAGGCTAGGGCACGCCTAGGCTTAGGATAAGGCTAGGGCTCCCCTAGCCTAAGTATAGGGCTCCCCTAGGCTTAGGCTAGGGCACCCCTAGGCTTAGGCTAGCGCAATCCTAGGCTCGACTAAGGCTAGCGCTCCCCTAGCCTCATGCTAGGGGACCCGTAGACTCAGGCTAGGGCACCCCGAGGCTCAGGCTAGGGCACCCCTAGGCTTAGGCTAGGGCACCCATAGGCTTAGACTAGGGCACCCCTAGGCTTAGGCTAAGGCTAGGGCTCCCCTAACCTAAGGCTAGAGCACCCCTAGGCTTAGGCTAGGGCACGCCTAGGCTAAGGCTAGGGCACGCCTAGGCTTAGGATAAGGCTAGGGCTCCCCTAGCCTACGTATAGGGCTCCCCTAGGCTTAGGCTAGGGCACCCCTAGGCTTAGGCTAGCGCAATCCTAGGCTCGACTAAGGCTAGCGCTCCCCTAGCCTCATGCTAGGGGACCCGTAGACTCAGGGTAGGGCACCCCGAGGCTCAGGATAGGGCACCCCTAGGCTTAGGCTAGGGCACCCCTAGGCTTACGCTAAGGCTAGGGCTCTTCTAGCCTAAGGCTAGGGCAACCCTAGGCTTAGGCTAGGCCACCCATAGGCTTAGGCAAGGGCACCCCTAGGCTTAGGCAAGGGCACCCCTAGGTTTAGGCTAGGGCACCCCTAGGCTTAGGCTAGGGAACCCCTAGGCTTAGTCTAAGGCTAGCGCTCCCCTAGCCTACAGTTGGGGCACCCCTAGGCTTAGGCTTGGGCACCCGTAGGATTAGGCTAGGGCACCCCTAGGCTTACGCTAGGGCACCCCTAGGCTTAGGCTAGGGCACCCGTAGGCTTAGACTAAGATTAGGGCTCCCCTAGCCCAAGGCTAGGGCACCTCTAGGCTTAGGATAGGGCACCCCTAGACTCAGACTAGGGCACACCAAAGCTTAGGCTATGGAAATCCAAGGTTTAGGCTAAGGCTAGGGCTCCCCTAGCCTCAGGCTAGGGCACGCCTAGGCTTAGGTTAAGGCTCCCCTAAACTAAGGCTAGAGCACCCCTAGGCTTAGGCTAGGGCACCCCTAGGCTAAGGCTAGGGCACGCCTAGGCTTAGGATAAGGCTAGGGCTCCCCTAGCCTAAGGATAGGGCTCCCCGAGGCTTAGGTTAGGGCACCCCTAGGCTTAGGCTAGCGCAATCCTAGGCTCGACTAAGGCTAGCGCTCCCCTAGCCTCATGCTAGGGGACCTGTAGACTCAGGCTAGGGCACCCCTAGGCTCAGGCTAGGGCACCCCTAGTCTTAGGCTAGGGCACCCCTAGACTTACGCTAAGGCTAGGGCTCTTCTAGCCTAAGGCTAGGGCAACCCTAGCCTTAGGCTAGGCCACCCATAGGCTTAGGCAAGGGCACCCCTAGGCTTAGGCAAGGGCACCCCTAGGTTTAGGCTAGGGCACCCCTAGGCTTAGGCTAGGGAACCCCTAGGCTTAGTCTAAGGCTAGCGCTCCCCTAGCCTACAGTTGGGGCACCCCTAGGCTTAGGCTTGGGCACCCGTAGGATTAGGCTAGGGCACCCCTAGGCTTACGCTAGGGCACCCCTAGGCTTAGTCTAGGGCGCCCGTAGGCTTAGACTAAGATTAGGGCTCCCCTAGCCCAAGGCTAGGCACCTCTAGGCTTAGGATAGGGCACCCCTATTCTTAGGGTAGGGCACCCCTAGCCTTAGGCTAGGGCACCCCTAGGCTTAGGCTAAGGCTAGGGCTACCCTAGCCTAAAGCTAGGGCACCCCTAGGCTTAGGCTAGGGCACCCCTAGACTCAGACTAGGGCACACCAAAGCTTAGGCTATGGCAATCCAAGGTTTAGGCTAAGGCTAGGGCTCCCCTAGCCTCAGGCTAGGGCACGCCTAGGCTTAGGTTAAGGCTCCCCTAAACTAAGGCTAGAGCACCCCTAGGCTTAGGCTAGGGCACCCCTAGGCTAAGGCTAGGGCACGCCTAGGCTTAGGATAAGGCTAGGGCTCCCCTAGCCTAAGGATAGGGCTCCCCGAGGCTTAGGTTAGGGCACCCCTAGGCTTAGGCTAGTGCAATCCTAGGCTCGACTAAGGCTAGCGCTCCCCTAGCCTCATGCTAGGGGACCCGTAGACTCAGGCTAGGGCACCCCTAGGCTCAGGCTAGGGCACCCCTAGGCTTAGGCTAGGGCACCCCTAGGCTTAGGCTAAGGCTAGTGCTCTTTTAGCCTAAGGTTAAGGCAACCCTTGGCTTAGGCTAGGCCACCCATAGGCTTATGCAAGGGAACCCCTAAGCTTAGGCAAGGGCACCCATAGGTTTAGGCTAGGGCACCCCTAGTCTTAGGCTAGGGCACCCTTAGCTTTAGGATAGGGCAACCCTAGGCTTAGGCTAGGGCACCCCTAGGCTTAGTCTAAGTCTAGGGCTCCCCAAGACTAAGGCGAGGGCACCCCTAGGCTCAGGCTAGGGCATCCCTAAGCTTAGGCTACGGCACCCCTAGGCTTAGGCTAGGGCACCCCTAGGCTTAGGCTACGGCACCCTTAGGCTTAGGCTAAGGCTAGGGCTCCCCTAGCCTCATGCTAGGGCACCCCTAGGCTAAGGCTAGGGCACCCCTAGGCTTAGACTATGGCACCCCTAGGCTTAGGCTAATGCTAGGGCTCTCCTAACCTAAGGCTACGGCACCACTAGACTCAGGCTTGGGCACCCCTAGGCTTAGGCTAGGGCACCCCTATGCTTAGGATAGGGCACCCCTAGGCTTAGTCTAAGGCTAGGGCTCCCCTAGCCTAAGGCTAGAGCACCCCTAGGCTTAGGGTATTGCACCCCTAGGCTTAGGATAAGGCTAGGGCTCCCCTAGTCTAAGGCTTGGGCACCCCTAGGCTTAGGCTTGGGCACCCCTAGGATTAGGCTAGGGCACGCCTATGCTTACGCTAGGGCACCCCTAGGCTTAGACTAAGGTTAGGGCTCCCCTAGCCCAAGGCTAGGGCACCCCAAGGCTTAGGCTAGGGCACCCTAGGCTTAGGCTAGGGCACCCCTAGGCTTAGGCTCAGGCTATGGCTCCCCTAGCCTCAGGCTAGGGCACCCCTAGACTCAGGCTATGGCACCACTAGGCTTATGCTAGCGCAATCCTAGGCTCCACTAAGGCTATGGCTCCCCTAGCTCAGGTTAGGGCACCCGTAGACTCAGGCTAGGGCACCCCTAGGCTCAGGCTAGGGCACCGCTAGGCTTAGGCTAGGGCACCCCTAGACTTAGGCTAATGCACCCCTTTGCTTAGGCTAGGGCACCCCTAGGCTTAGGCTAAGACTAGGGCTCCCCTAGCCTAAGGATAGGGCACCCCTAGGCTTAGGCTAGGGCACCCCTAGGCTTCGGCAAGGGAACCCCTAGCCTTAGGCTAGGGCACCCCTAGCCTTAGGCTACGGCACCCCTAGGCTTAGGCTAGGGCACCGCTAGGCTTAGGCTAGGGTACCCCTAGGCTTAGGCTAAGGCTAGGGCTCCGCTAGCCTAAGGCTAGGTCACCCCTAAGCTTAGGCTAGGGCACCCCTAGGCTTAGGCTAGGGCACCCCTAGCTTAAGCTAGGGCACCCCTAGGTTTATGCTAGGGCACCCCTAAGCTTAGGCTAGGGCAATCCTAGGCTTAGGCTAAGTCTAGGGCTCCCCTAGCCTCAGGCTAGGGCACCCCTAGGCTAAGGCTCGGGAACCCATAGGCTTAGACTTGGGCACCCCATGCCTTAGGCTAAGGCTAGGGGTCCCCTAACCTAAAGCTTTAGCACCCCTAGGCTTAGGCTAGGGCACCCCTAGGCTTAGGCTAGGGCACCCCTAGGCTTAGGTTAGGGCACCCCTAGTCTTAGGCTAGGGCACCCCTAGGCTTAGGCTAGGGCACCCCAAGGCTTAGTCTAGGGCTCCCCTAGGCTTAGGCTAAGGCTAGGGCTCCCCTAGCCTAAGGCTAGGGCACCCCTTAGCTTAGGCTAGGCCACCCCTAGGCTTAGGCTAGGGCACCCCTAGGCTAAGGCTAGGGCACTTCTAGGCTTAGGCTAAGGCTAGGGCTCTTCTAGCCTAAGGCTAGGGCACCCGTAGACTCAGGCTAGGGCACCCCCAGGCTCAGGCTAGGGCACCCCTAGGCTTAGGCTAGGGCACCCCTAGGCTTAGGCTAAGGCTAGGGCTCTTCTATCCTAAGGCTAGGGCAACCCTAGGCTTAGGCTAGCCTACCCATAGGCTTAGGCAAGGGCACTCCTAGGCTTAGGCAAGGGCACCCCTAGGTTTAGGCTAGGGCACCCCTCGTCTTAGGCTAGGGCACCCTTAGCCTTAGGCTAGGGCACCCCTAGGCTTAGGCTAGGGCACCCCTAGGCTTAGTCTAAGGCTAGGGCTCCCCTAGCCTATGGCTTGGGCACCCCTAGGTTTAGGCTTGGGCACCCCTAGGATTAGGCTAGGGCACCCCTAGGCTTACGCTAGGGCACCCCTAGGCTTTGGCTAGGGCACCCCTAGGATTAGACTAAGGTTAGGGCTCCTCTAGCCCAAGGCTAGGGCACCCCTAGGCTTAGGATAGGGCACCCCTAGGCTTAGGCTAGGGCACCCCTAGGTTTAGGCTAGGGCACCCCTAGGCTTAGGCTCAGGCTACGGCTCCCCTAGCCTTAGGCTAGGGCACCCCTAGACTCAGGCTATGGCACCACTAGGCTTAGGCTAGCGCAATCCTAGGCTCGACTAAGGCTAGGGCTCCCCTAGCCTCATGCTAGGGCACCCGTAGACTCAGGCTAGGACACCCCTAGGCTCAGGCTGGGGCACCCCTAGGCTTAGGCTAAGGCTAGGGCTCCCCTAGACTAAGGCTAGAGCACCGCTTGGTTTACGCTAGGGCAACCCTAGGCTTAGACTAAGGCTAGGGCTCCCCTAGCCTAAGGCTAGGGCACCCCTAGGCTTAGGCTAGGGCACCCCTAAGCTTAGGCTAGGGCACCCCTAGGCTTAGGCTAGGGGACCCCTAGGCTTAGGCTAGGGCACCCATAGGCTTAGGTTAGGGCACCCCTAGGCTTAGGCTAGGGCACCCCTAACCTTAGGCTAGGACACCCCTAGCCTTAGGCTAGGGCACCCCTAGCCTTAGGCTAGGGCACCCCTAGGCTTAGGCTAAGGCTAGGGCACCCCAAGCCTAAGGCTAGGGCATCCCTAGGCTTAGGCTAGGGCACCCCTAAACTCAGGCTAGGGCACCCCTAAGCTTAGGCTAGGGCAATCCAAGGCTTAGGCTAAGGCTAGGGCTCCCTAGCCTGAGGCTAGGGCACCCCTAGGCTTAGGCTAAGGCTCCCCTAACCTAAGGTTAGAGCACCCCTATTCTTAGGCTAGGGCACCCCTAGGATAAGGCTAGGGCACGCCTAGGCTTAGGATAAGGCTAGGGCTCCCCTAACCTCATTCTAGGGCACCCGTAGACTCAGGCTAGGGCACCCCTAGGCTTAGGTTAGGGCACCCCTAGGCTTAGGCTCGGGCACCCCTAACCTTAGGCTAGGACACCCCTAGCCTTAGGCTAGGGCACCCCTAGCCTTAGGCTAGGGCACCCCAAGCCTAAGGCTAGGGCACCCCTAGGCTTAGGCTAAGGCTAGAGCACCCCTAGGCTTAGGTTAGGGCACCCCTAGGCTTAGGCTAGGGCACCCCAAGCCTAAGGCTAGGGCATCCCTAGGCTTAGGCTAGGGCACCCCTAAACTCAGGCTAGGGCACCCCTAAGCTTAGGCTAGGGCAATCCAAGGCTTAGGCTTAGGCTAGGGCTCTTCCAGCCTAAGGCTAGGGCAACCCTAGGCTTAGGCTAGGCCACCCATAAGCTTAGGCAAGGGCACCCCTAGGCTTAGGAAAGGGCACCCCTAGGTTTAGGCTAGGGCACCCCTAGTCTTAGGCTAGGGCACCCCTAGGCTTAGGCTAGGGCACCCCTAGGCTTAGGCTAGGGCACCCCTAGGCTTAGGTTAAGGCTAGGGCTCCTCTAGCCTAAGGCTAGGGCACCCCTAGGCTTAGACTAGGGCACCCCAAGCCTTAGGCGAGGGCATACCTAGGCTTAGGCTAGGGCACCCCTCGTCTTAGGCTAGGGCACCCTTAGCCTTAGGCTAGGGCACCCCTAGGCTCAGGCTAGGGCAGCCCTAGGCTTAGGCTAGGGCACCCCTAGGCTTAGGCTAGGGCACCCGTAAGCTTAGTCTAAGGCTAGGGCACCCCTAGGCTCAGGCTAGGGCAACCCTAGGCTTAGGCTAGGGCACCCCTAGGCTTAGGCTAAGGCTAGGGATCCCCTAGCCTAAGACTAGGGCATCCCTAAGCTTAGGCTACGGCACCCCTAGGCTTAGGCTAGGGCACCCCTAGGCTTAAGCTAAGGCACCCTTAGGCTTAGGCTAAGGCTAGGGCTCCCCTAGCCTCAGGCTAGGGCACCTCTAAGCTCAGGCTAGGGCACCCATAGGCTTAGACTATGGCACCCCTAGGCTTAGGCTAAGGCTAGGGCTCCCCTAACCTAAGGCTCCGGCACTCCTCAGCTCAGGCTAGGGCACCCCTAGGCTTAGGCTAGCACCCCTAGGCTTAGTCTAAGGCTAGGGCTCCCCTAGCCTAAGGCTAGAGCACCCCTAGGCTTAGGATAAGGCTAGGGCTCCCCTAGCCAAAGGCTAGGGAACCCCTAGGCTTAGGCTAGGGCACCCCTAGGCTTAGGCTAGGGCACCCCTAGGCTTAGGCTAGGGCACCCCTAGGCTTAGGCTCAGGCTAAGGCTCCCCTAGCCTCAGGCTAGGACACCCTAGACTAAGGCTATGGCACCCCTAGGCTTAGGCTAGGGCAATCCTAGACTAGACTAAGGCTAGTCCTCCCCTAGCCTCAGGCTAGGGCACCCCTAGGCTTAGGATAGGGCACCCCAAGGCTTAGTCTATTGCTCCCCTAGGCTTAGGCTAAGGCTAGGGCTCCCCTAGCCTAAGGCTAGGGCACCTCTAGGCTTAGGCTAGGGCACCACTAGTCTTAGGCTAGGCACCCCTAGTCTTAAGCTAGGGCACCCCTAGCCTTCAGCTAGGGCACCCCTAGGATTAGGCTAAGGCTAGGGCTCCCCTAGCCTAAGCCTAGGGCACCCCTAGACTTAGGGAAGGGCACCCCTAAGCTTAGGGTAGGGCAATCCTAGGCTAGACTAAGGCTAGGGCTCCCATACACAAGCTAGGGCACCCGTAGGCTCAGGCTAGGGCACCCGTAGGCTAAGTGTAGGGCACCCTTAGGCTTAGGCTAGGGCACCCCTTGGCTTAGGCTAGGGCACCCCTAGGCTTAGGCTAAGGCTAGGGCTCCCCAAGCCTAAGGCTAGGGCACCCCTAGGCTTAGGCTAGGGCACCCCTATGATTAGGCTTGGGCACCCCTAGGCTTAGGCTAGGGTACCCCCACAACTTAGGCTAGGGTACCCCTAGGCTTTGGCTAGGGGACACCTAGGCTTAGGCTAGGGCACCCCTAGGCTAAGGCTAGGGCTCCCCTATGCTTAGGCTAAGGCTAGGGATCCCCTAGCCTAAGGCTACGCAACCCCTAGGCTTAGGCTAGGGCACCCCTAGGCTTAGGCTAGGGCACCCCTAGGCTTAGGTTAAGGCTAGGGCTCCTCTAGGCTAAGGCTAGGGCACCCCTAGGCTTAGGCTAGGGCACCCCAAGCCTTAGGCGAGGGCATACCTAGGCTTAGGCTAGGGCACCCCTAGGCTCAGGCTAGGGCACCCCTATGCTTGGGCTAGGGCACCCCTAGGCTTAGGCTAAGGCTGGGGCTCCCCTAGCTTAAGGCTAGGGCACCCCTAGGCTTAGGCTAGGGCACCCCTAGGCTTAGTCTAGGGCACCCCTAGGCTTAGGCTAGCGCCACCCTAGCCCAAGGCTAGGGCACCCCTAGGCTTAGGATAGGGCACCCCTAGGCTTAGGATAGGGCACCCCTAGGCTTAGGCTAGGGCACCCCTAGGTTTAGGCTAGGGCACCCCTAGGCTTAGGCTCAGGCTAATGCTCCCCTAGCCTTCAGGCTAGGGCACCCCTAGACTCAGGCTATTGCACCACTAGGCTTAGGCTAGCGCAATCCTAGGCTCGACTAAGGCTAGGGCTCCCCTAGCCTCATGCTAGGGCACCCGTAGACTCAGGCTAGGACACCCCTAGGCTCAGGCTGGGGCACTCCTAGGCTTAGGCTAAGGCTAGGGCTCCCCTAGACTAAGGCTAGAGCACCGCTTGGTTTAGGCTAGGGCACCCCTAGGCTTAGGCTAAGGCTAGGGCTCCCCTAGCCTAAGGCTAGGGCACCCCTAGGCTTAGGCTAGGGCGCCCCTAGGCTTAGGCTAGGGGACCCCTAGGCTTAGGCTAGGGCACCCCTAGGCTTTGCCTAGGGCTCCCCTAGGCTTAGGCTAGGGCACCCCTAGGCTTAAGCTAAGGCACCCTTAGGCTTAGGCTAAGGCTAGGGCTCCCCTAGCCTCAGGCTAGGGCACCTCTAGGCTCAGGCTAGGGCACCCATAGGCTTAGACTATGGCACCCCTAGGCTTAGACTAAGGCTAGGGCTCCCCTAACCTAAGGCTCCGGCACTCCTCAGCTCAGGCTAGGGCACCCCTAGGCTTAGGCTAGCACCCCTAGGCTTAGTCTAAGGCTAGGGCTCCCCTAGCCTAAGGCTAGAGCACCCCTAGGCTTAGGATAAGGCTAGGGCTCCCCTAGCCAAAGGCTAGGGAACCCCTAGGCTTAGGCTAGGGCACCCCTAGGCTTAGGCTAGGGCACCCCTAGGCTTAGGCTAGGGCACCCCTAGGCTTAGGCTCAGGCTACGGCTCCCCTAGCCTCAGGCTAGGACACCCCTAGACTAAGGCTATGGCACCCCTAGGCTTAGGCTAGGGCAATCCTAGACTAGACTAAGGCTAGTCCTCCCCTAGCCTCAGGCTAGGGCACCCCTAGGCTTAGGCTAGGGCACCCCTAGGCTTAGGATAGGGCACCCCAAGGCTTAGTCTATTGCTCCCCTAGGCTTATGCTAAGGCTAGGGCTCCCCTAGCCTAAGGCTAGGGCACCTCTAGGCTTAGGCTAGGGCACCACTAGTCTTAGGCTAGGCACCCCTAGTCTTAAGCTAGGGCACCCCTAGCCTTCAGCTAGGGCACCCCTAGGATTAGGCTAAGGCTACCCTAGCTTAAGCCTAGGGCACCCCTAGACTTAGGGAAGGGCACCCCTAAGCTTAGGGTAGGGCAATCCTAGGCTAGACTAAGGCTAGGGCTCCCATAGCACAAGCTAGGGCACCCGTAGGCTCAGGCTAGGGCACCCGTAGGCTAAGTGTAGGGCACCCTTAGGCTTAGGCTAGGGCACCCCTTGGCTTAGGCTAGGGCACCCCTAGGCTTAGGCTAAGGCTAGGGCTCCCCAAGCCTAAGGCTAGGGCACCCCTAGGCTTAGGCTAGGGCACCCCTATGATTAGGCTTGGGCACCCCTAGGCTTAGGCTAGGGTACCCCCACAACTTAGGCTAGGGTACCCCTAGGCTTTGGCTAGGGGACACCTAGGCTTAGGCTAGGGCACCCCTAGGCTAAGGATAGGGCTCCCCTAGGCTTAGGCTAAGGCTAGGGATCCCCTAGCCTAAGGCTACGCAACCCCTAGGCTTAGGCTAGGGCACCCCTAGGCTTAGGCTAGGGCACCCCTAGGCTTAGGTTAAGGCTAGGGCTCCTCTAGGCTAAGGCTAGGGCACCCCTAGGCTTAGGCTAGGGCACCCCAAGCCTTAGGCGAGGGCATACCTAGGCTTAGGCTAGGGCACCCCTAGGCTCAGGCTAGGGCACCCCTATGCTTGGGCTAGGGCACCCCTAGGCTTAGGCTAAGGCTGGGGCTCCCCTAGCTTAAGGCTAGGGCACCCCTAGGCTTAGGCTAGGGCACCCCTAGGCTTAGTCTAGGGCACCCCTAGGCTTAGGCTAGCGCCACCCTAGCCCAAGGCTAGGGCACCCCTAGGCTTAGGATAGGGCACCCCTAGGCTTAGGCTAGGGCACCCCTAGGTTTAGGCTAGGGCACCCCTAGGCTTAGGCTCAGGCTAAGGCTCCCCTAGCCTTCAGGCTAGGGCACCCCTAGACTCAGGCTATTGCACCACTAGGCTTAGGCTAGCGCAATCCTAGGCTCGACTAAGGCTAGGGCTCCCCTAGCCTCATGCTAGGGCACCCGTAGACTCAGGCTAGGACAACCCTAGGCTCAGGCTGGGGCACTCCTAGGCTTAGGCTAAGGCTAGGGCTCCCCTAGACTAAGGCTAGAGCACCGCTTGGTTTAGGCTAGGGCACCCCTAGGCTTAGGCTAAGGCTAGGGCTCCCCTAGCCTAAGGCTAGGGCACCCCTAGGCTTAGGCTAGGGCACCCCTAGGCTTAGGCTAGGGGACCCCTAGGCTTAGGCTAGGGCACCCCTAGGCTTTGCCTAGGGCTCCCCTAGGCTTAGGCTAAGAGTAGGGCTCCCCTAGCCTAAGGCTAGGGCACCCCTAGGCTTAGGCTAGGGCACCCATAGGCTTAGGTTAGGGCACCCCTAGGCTTAGGCTAGGGCACCCCTAACCTTAGGCTAGGGCACCCCAAGCCTAAGGCTAGGGCATCCCTAGGCTTAGGCTAGGGCACCCCTAAACTCAGGCTAGGGCACCCCTAAGCTTAGGCTAGGGCAATCCAAGGCTTAGGCTAAGGCTAGGGCTCCCCTAGCCTGAGGCTAGGGCACCCTTAGGCTTAGGCTAAGGCTCCCCTAACCTAAGGCTAGAGCACCCCTATTCTTAGGCTAGGGCACCCCTAGGCTAAGGCTAGGGCACGCCTAGGCTTAGGATAAGGCTAGGGCTCCCCTAACCTCATTCTAGGGTACCCCTAAACTCAGGCTAGGGCAATCCAAGGCTTAGGCTTAGGCCAGGGCTCTTCTAGCCTAAGGCTAGGGCAACCCTAGGCTTAGGCTAGGCCACCCATAGGCTTAGGCAAGGGCACCCCTAGGCTTAGGCAAGGGCACCCCTAGGTTTAGGCTAGGGCACCCCTAGTCTTAGGCTAGGGCACCCTTAGCCTTAGGCTAGGGCACCCCTAGGCTTAGGCTAGGGCACCCCTAGGCTTAGTCTAAGGCTAGGGCTTCCCAAGCTTAAGACTAGGGCACCCCTAGGCTCACCTAGGGCAACCCTAGGCTTAGGCTAGGGCACCCTTAGGCTTAGGCTAAGGCTAGGGCTCCGCTAGCCTCAGGCTAGGGCACCCCTAGGCTCAGGCTAGGGCACCCCTAGGCTTAGACTATGGCACCGCTAGGCTTAGTCTAAAGCTAGGGCTCCCCTAGCCTAAGGCTAGAGCACCCCTAGGCTTAGGCTAGGGCACCCGTAAGCTTAGTCTAAGGCTAGGGCTTCCCTAGCCTAAGGCTAGGGCACCCCTAGGCTCAGGCTAGGGCAACCCTAGGCTTAGGCTAGGGCACCCCTAGGCTTAGGCTAAGGCTAGGGATCCCCTAGCCTAAGGCTAGGGCATCCCTAAGCTTAGGCTACGGCACCCCTAGGCTTAGGCTAGGGCACCCCTAGGCTTAAGCTAAGGCACCCTTAGGCTTAGGCTAAGGCTAGGGCTCCCCTAGCCTCAGGCTAGGGCACCTCTAGGCTCAGGCTAGGGCACCCATAGGCTTAGACTATGGCACCCCTAGGCTTAGGCTAAGGCTAGGGCTCCCCTAACCTAAGGCTCCGGCACCCCTCAGCTCAGGCTAGGGCACCCCTAGGCTTAGGCTAGCACCCCTAGGCTTAGTCTAAGGCTAGGGCTCCCCTAGCCTAAGGCTAGAGCACCCCTAGGCTTAGGATAAGGCTAGGGCTCCCCTAGCCAAAGGCTAGGGCACCCCTAGGCTTAGGCTAGGGCACCCCTAGGCTTAGGCTAGGGCACCCCTAGGCTTAGGCTCAGGCTACGGCTCCCCTAGCCTCAGGCTAGGACACCCCTAGACTAAGGCTATGGCACCCCTAGGCTTAGGCTAGGGCAATCCTAGACTAGACTAAGGCTAGTGCTCCCCTAGCCTCAGGCTAGGGCACCCCTAGGCTTAGGCTAGGGCACCCCTAGGCTTAGGATAGGGCACTCCAAGGCTTAGTCTATTGCTCCCCTAGGCTTAGGCTAAGGCTAGGGCTCCCCTAGCCTAAGGCTAGGGCACCTCTAGGCTTAGGCTAGGGCACCACTAGTCTTAGGCTAGGCACCCCTAGTCTTAAGCTAGGGCACCCCTAGCCTTCAGCTAGGGCACCCCTAGGATTAGGCTAAGGCTAGGGCTCCCCTAGCCTAAGCCTAGGGCACCCCTAGACTTAGGGAAGGGCACCCCTAAGCTTAGGGTAGGGCAATCCTAGGCTAGACTAAGGCTAGGGCTCCCATAGCACAAGCTAGGGCACCCGTAGGCTCAGGCTAGGGCACCCGTAGGCTAAGTGTAGGGCACCCTTAGGCTTAGGCTAGGGCACCCCTTGGCTTAGGCTAGGGCACCCCTAGGCTTAGGCTAAGGCTAGGGCTCCCCAAGCCTAAGGCTAGGGCACCCCTAGGCTTAGGCTAGGGCACCCCTATGATTAGGCTTGGGCACCCCTAGGCTTAGGCTAGGGTACCCCCACAACTTAGGCTAGGGTACCCCTAGGCTTTGGCTAGGGGACACCTAGGCTTAGGCTAGGGCACCCCTAGGCTAAGGCTAGGGCTCCCCTAGGCTTAGGCTAAGGCTAGGGATCCCCTAGCCTAAGGCTACGCAACCCCTAGGCTTAGGCTAGGGCACCCCTAGGCTTAGGCTAGGGCACCCCTAGGCTTAGGTTAAGGCTAGGGCTCCTCTAGGCTACGGCTAGGGCACCCCTAGGCTTAGGCTAGGGCACCCCAAGCCTTAGGCGAGGGCATACCTAGGCTTAGGCTAGGGCACCCCTAGGCTCAGGCTAGGGCACCCCTATGCTTGGGCTAGGGCACCCCTAGGATTAGGCTAAGGCTGGGGCTCCCCTAGCTTAAGGCTAGGGCACCCCTAGGCTTAGGCTAGGGCACCCCTAGGCTTAGTCTAGGGCACCCCTAGGCTTAGGCTAGCGCCACCCTAGCCCAAGGCTAGGGCACCCCTAGGCTTAGGATAGGGCACCCCTAGGCTTAGGCTAGGGCACCCCTAGGTTTAGGCTAGGGCACCCCTAGGCTTAGGCTCAGGCTAAGGCTCCCCTAGCCTTCAGGCTAGGGCACCCCTAGACTCAGGCTATTGCACCACTAGGCTTAGGCTAGCGCAATCCTAGGCTCGACTAAGGCTAGGGCTCCCCTAGCCTCATACTAGGGCACCCGTAGACTCAGGCTAGGACACCCCTAGGCTCAGGCTGGGGCACCCCTAGGCTTAGGCTAAGCCTAGGGCTCCCCTAGACTAAGGCTAGAGCACCGCTTGGTTTAGGCTAGGGCACCCCTAGGCTTAGGCTAAGGCTAGGGCTCCCCTAGCCTAAGGCTAGGGCACCCCTAGGCTTAGGCTAGGGCACCCCTAGGCTTAGGCTAGGGGACCCCTAGGCTTAGGCTAGGGCACCCCTAGGCTTTGCCTAGGGCTCCCCTAGGCTTAGGCTAACGGTAGGGCTCCCCTAGCCTAAGGCTAGGGCACCCCTAGGCTTAGGCTAGGGCACCCATAGGCTTAGGTTAGGGCACCCCTAGGCTTAGGCTAGGGCACCCCTAACCTTAGGCTAGGGCACCCCAAGCCTAAGGCTAGGGCATCCCTAGGCTTAGGCTAGGGCACCCCTAAACTCAGGCTAGGGCACCCCTAAGCTTAGGCTAGGGCAATCCAAGGCTTAGGCTAAGGCTAGGGCTCCCCTAGCCTGAGGCTAGGGCACCCTTAGGCTTAGGCTAAGGCTCCCCTAACCTAAGGCTAGAGCACCCCTATTCTTAGGCTAGGGCACCCCTAGGCTAAGGCTAGGGCACGCCTAGGCTTAGGATAAGGCTAGGGCTCCCCTAACCTCATTCTAGGGCACCCCTAAACTCAGGCTAGGGCAATCCAAGGCTTAGGCTTAGGCCAGGGCTCTTCTAGCCTAAGGCTAGGGCAACCCTAGGCTTAGGCTAGGCCACCCATAGGCTTAGGCAAGGGCACCCCTAGGCTTAGGCAAGGGCACCCCTAGGTTTAGGCTAGGGCACCCCTAGTCTTAGGCTAGGGCACCCTTAGCCTTAGGCTAGGGCACCCCTAGGCTTAGTCTAAGGCTAGGGCTTCCCAAGCTTAAGACTAGGGCACCCCTAGGCTCACCTAGGGCAACCCTAGGCTTAGGCTAGGGCACCCTTAGGCTTAGGCTAAGGCTAGGGCTCCGCTAGCCTCAGGCTAGGGCACCCCTAGGCTCAGGCTAGGGCACCCCTAGGCTTAGACTATGGCACCGCTAGGCTTAGTCTAAAGCTAGGGCTCCCCTAGCCTAAGGCTAGAGCACCCCTAGGCTTAGGCTATTGCACCCCTAGGCTTAGGATAAGGCTAGGGCTCCCCTAGCCTAAGGCTAGGGCACCCCTAGGCTTAGGCTAGGGCACCCCTAGGCTTAGGCTAGGGCACCCCTAGGCTTAGGCTAGGGCACCCCTAGGCTTAGGCTAGGGCACCCCTAGGCTTAGGCTTAGGCTAGGGCAATCCTAGGCTAGACTAAGGCTAGGGCTCCCCTAGCCTCAGGCTATGGCACCCCTAGGCTTAGGCTAGGGCACCCCTAGGCTTAGGAAAAGGCACCCCAAGGCTTATTCTAGGGCTCCCCTAGGCTTAGGCTAAGGCTAGGGCTCACCTAGCCTCAGGCTTGGGCACCCATAGACTCAGGCTAGGGCACCAATAAGTTTGGGCTAGGGCAATCCTAGGCTTAGGCTAAGGCTAGGGCTCCCATAGCCTCAGGCTAGGGCACCCCTAGGCTCAGGCGAGGGCACACCTACGCTCAGGCTAGGTCTCCCCTAGCCTTAGGCTAGGGCACCTCTACGCTCAGGTTAGGGCACCCCTAGGCTTAAGCTAGGGCACCCCTAGGCTTAGGCTAGGGCACACCTAGACTAAGGCTAAGGCAACGGCTCGCCTAGCCTCAGGCTAGGGCACCCCTAGACTCAGGCTAGGGCACCCCTAAGCTTAGGCTAGGGCAATCCTAGTCTTAGGCTAAGGCTAGGGCTCCCCTACCCTAAGGTTACGGCACCCCTAGGCTCAGGCTAGGGCACCCCTAGCTAAGGCTAGGGCACCCCTAGGCTTAGGCTAGGGCACCTTAGGCTTAGGCTAGGGCACCCCTAGGCTTAAGCTAGGGCTCCACTAGGCTTAGGCTAAGGCTACGGCTACACTAGCCTCAGGCTAGTGTACCCCTAGACTCAGGCTATGGCACCCATAGGCTCAGGCTAAGGCACCCCTAGATTCAGGCTAGGGCACCCCTAGGTTTAGGCTGGGGTACCCCTAGGCTTAGGCTAAGGCTAGGGCTCCACTAGCCTATGGCTAGGGCACCCCTAGGCTTAGGATAGGGCACCCCTAGGCATAGACTAAGGCTAGGGCTCCCGTAGCCTTAGGCTAGGGCACCCCTAGGCTTAGGCTAGGGCACCCCTAGGCTTAGGCTAGGGCACCCCTAGGCTTAGTCTAGGGCACCCCTAGGCTTAGGCTATGGCTAGGGCTGCCTTAGCCTCAGGCTAGGGCACCCCTAGGCTCAGGCGAGGGCACACCTAGGCTCAGGTTTGGGCTCCACTAGCCTTAGGCTAGGGCACCCCTAGGCTCAGGCAAGGGCACCCCTATGCTTATGCCAAGGCACCCCTAGGCTTAGGCTAGGGCACCCCTAGTCTTAGGCTAGGGCACCCCTAGGCTTAGGCTAGGGCACCACTAGGCTTAGGCTAAGGCTACGGCTCCCCTAGCCTCGGGCTAGGGCACCCCTAGACTCAGGCTATGGCACCCATAGGCTTAGGCTAGGGAAATCCTAGGCTAGACTAAGGCTAGGGATCCCCTAGCCTCTGGCAGGGGCACCCGGAGGCTCAGGCTAGGGCACCCGTAGGCTCAGGCTAGGGCAGCCCTAGCCTTAGGCTAGCACCCCTAGGCTTAGTCTAAGGCTAGGGCTCCCCTAGCCTAAGGCTAGAGCACCCCTAGGCTTAGGCTATTGCACCCCTAGGCTTAGGATAAGGCTAGTGCTCCCCTAGCCTAAGGCTAGGGCACCCCTAGGCTTAGGCTAGGGCACCCCCAGGCTTAGGCTAGGGCACCCCTAGGCTTAGGCTTAGGCTTGGGCACCCCTAGGCTTAGGCTTGGGCACCCCTAGGATTAGGCTAGGGCACCCCTAGGCTTACGCTAGGACACTCCTAGGCTTAGGCTAGGGCACCCCTAGGCTTAGACTAAGGTTAGGGCTACCCAAGCCCAAGGCTAAGGCACCCCTAGTCTTAGGCTAGGGCACCCCTAGGCTTAGCCTAAGGCACCCCTAGGCTTAGGCTCAGGCTACTGCTCCCCTAGCCTCAGGCTAGGGCACCCCTACACTCAGGCTATGGCACCACTAGGCTTAGGCTAGCGCAATCCTAGGCTCCACTAAGGCTTGGGCTCCCCTAACCTCAGGCTAGGGCATCCGTAGACTCAGGCTTGGGCACCCCTAGGCTCAGGCTAGGGCACCCCTAGGCTCAGGCTAGGGCACCCCTAGGCTCAGGCTAGGGCACCCCTAGGCTTAGGCTAGGGCACCCCTAGGCTTAGGCTTATACTAGGGCACCCCTAGCCTAAGGCTAGGGCACCCCTAGGCTTAGGCTAGGGCACACCTAGGCTTAGGCTCAGGCTACGGCTCCCCTAGCCTCAGGCTAGGACACCCCTAGACTCAGGCTATGGCACCCCTAGACTTAGGCTAGGGCAATCCTAGGCTAGACTAAGGCTAGGGCTCCCCTAGCCTCAGGCTAGGGCATCCCTAGGCTTAGGCTAGGGCACCCCTAGGCTTAGGATAGGGCACCCCAAGGCTTAGTCTAGGGCTCACCTAGGCTTAGGCTAAGGCTACAGCTCCCCTAGCCTAAGGCTAGGGCACCCCAAGGCTTAGGCTAGGGCACCCCTAGGCTTAGGCTAGGGCACCAATAATCTTAGGCTAGGCACCCCTAGTCCTAGGCTAGGGCACCCCTAGCCTTCGGCTAGGGCACCCCTAGGCTTAGGCTAGGGCACCCCTAGGCTTAGGCTAGGGCACCCCTAGGCTTAAGCTAGGGCACCCCTAGGCTTAAGCTAAGGCTAGGGCTCCCAAAGCCTAAGGCTAGGGCACCCCTAGACTTAGGGAAGGGCACCCCTAAGCTTAGGCTAGGGCAATCCTAGGCTAGACTAAGGCTAGGGCTCCCATAGCACAAGCTAGGGCACCCGTAGGCTCAGGCTATGGCACCCTTAGGCCTAAGCCTAAGCTCCTCTAGGCTAAGGCTAGGGCACCCCTAGGCTTAGGCTAGGGCACCCCAAGCCTTAGGCGAGGGCATACCTAGGCTTAGGCTAGGGCACCCCTAAGCTCAGGCTAGGGCACGCCTAGGCTTAAGCTAAGGCTAGGGCTCCCCTAGCCTAAGGCTAGGGCACCCCTAGGCTTAGTCTAGGGCACCCCTAGGTTAGGCTAGCGCCACCCTAGGCTTAGGCTATGGCACCCCTAGGCTTAGGCTAGGGCACCCCTAGGCATAGGCTACGGCTCCCCTAGCCTAAGGCTACGGCACTCCTAGGCTCAGGTAGGGCACCCCTAGGCTTAGGCTAGGGCACCTCTAGGCTTAGACTAGGGCACCCCTAGACTTAGCCTAAGGCAACAGCTCCCCTAGCCTCAGTTTAGGGCACCCCTAGACTCAGGATAGGGCACCCCTAAGCTTAGCCTAGGGCAATCCTAGGCTTAGGCTAAGGCTAGGCCTCCCCTACCCTCAGGCTAGGGCACCCCTAGGCTTAGGCTAGGGCACCCATAGGCTTAAGCTAGGGCATCCCTAGTCTTAGGCTAAGGCTAGGGCTCCCCTAACCTAAGGCTAGAGCACCCCTAGGCTTAGGCTAGGGCAACCCTAGGCTTAGGCTAGGGCAACCCTAGGCTTAGGCTAGGGCACCCCTAGGCTTAGGCTAAGGCTAGGGCTCCCCTAGGCTTAGGCTAAGGCTAGGACTCCCCTAGCCTAAGGCTAGGGCATCCCTAGGCTTAGGCTACTGCCCCCCTAGCCTCAGGCTAGGGCACCCCTAGGCTTAGGCTAGGGCACCCCTAGGCTTAGTCTAAGGCTAGGGCTTCCCAAGCTTAAGACTACGGCACCCCTAGGCTCACCTAGGGCAAACCTAGGCTTAGGCTAGGGCACCCTTAGGCTTAGGCTAAGGCTAGGGCTCCGCTAGCCTCAGGCTAGGGCACCCCTAGGCTCAGGCTAGGGCACCCCTAGGCTTAGACTATGGCACCGCTAGGCTTAGTCTAAAGCTAGGGCTCCCCTAGCCTAAGGCTAGAGCACCCCTAGGCTTAGGCTATTGCACCCCTAGGCTTAGGATAAGGCTAGGGCTCCCCTAGCCTAAGGCTAGGGCACCCCTAGGCTTAGGCTAGGGCACCCCTAGGCTTAGGCTAGGGCACCGCTAGGCTTAGGCTAGGGCACCCCTAGGCTTAGGCTTAGGCTAGGGCAATCCTAGGCTAGACTAAGGCTAGGGCTCCCCTAGCCTCAGGCTAGGGCACCCCTAGGCTTAGGTTAGGGCACCCCTAGGCTTAGGAAAGGGCACCCCAAGGCTTAGTCTAGGGCTCCCCTAGGCTTAGGCTAAGGCTAGGGCTCACCTAGCCTCAAGCTAGGGCACCCATAGACTCAGGCTAGGGCACCAATAAGTTTGGGCTAGGGCAATCCTAGGCTTAGGCTAAGGCTAGGGCTCCCATAGCCTCAGGCTAGGGCACCCCTAGGCTCAGGCGAGGGCACACCTACGCTCAGGCTAGGGCTCCCCTAGCCTTAGCTAGGGCACCTCTACGCTCAGGTTAGGGCACCCCTAGGCTTAAGCTAGGGCACCCCTAGGCTTAGGCTAGGGCACACCTAGACTAAGGCTAAGGCAACGGCTCGCCTAGCCTCAGGCTAAGGCACCCCTAGACTCAGGCTAGGGCACCCCTAAGCTTAGGCTAGGGCAATCCTACTCTTAGGCTAAGGCTAGGGTTCCCCTACCCTAAGGTTACGGCACCCCTAGGCTCAGGCTAGGGCACCCCTAGCTAAGGCTGGGGCACCCCTAGGCTTAGGCTAGGGCACACCTAGGCTTAGGCTCAGGCTACGGCTCCCCTAGCCTCAGGCTAGGACACCCCTAGACTCAGGCTATGGCACCCCTAGACTTAGGCTAGGGCAATCCTAGGCTAGACTAAGGCTAGGGCTCCCCTAGCCTCAGGCTAGGGCATCCCTAGGCTTAGGCTAGGGCACCCCTAGGCTTAGGATAGGGCACCCCAAGGCTTAGTCTAGGGCTCCCCTAGGCTTAGGCTAAGGCTACGGCTCCCCTAGCCTAAGGCTAGGGCACCCCTAGGCTTAGGCTAGGGCACCCCTAGGCTTAGGCTAGGGCACCAATAGTCTTAGGCTAGGCACCCCTAGTCCTAGGCTAGGGCACCCCTAGCCTTCGGCTAGGGCACCCCTAGGCTTAGGCTAGGGCACCCCTAGGATTAGGCTAAGGCTAGGGCTCCCCTAGCCTAAGGCTAGGGCACCCCTAGTCTTAGGGAAGGGCACCACTAAGCTTAGGCTAGGGCAATCCTAGGCTAGACTAAGGCTAGGGCTCCCATAGCACAAGCTAGGGCACCCGTAGGCTCAGGCTATGGCACCCTTAGGCCTAAGCCTAAGCTCCTCTAGGCTAAGGCTAGGGCACCCCTAGGCTTAGGCTAGGGCACCCCAAGCCTTAGGCGAGGGCATACCTAGGCTTAGGCTAGGGCACCCCTAAGCTCAGGCTAGGGCACGCCTAGGCTTAGGCTAAGGCTAGGGCTCCCCTAGCCTAAGGCTAGCGCACCCCTAGGCTTATTCTAGGGCACCCCTAGGCTTAGGCTAGCGCCACCCTAGGCTTAGGCTAGGGCACCCCTAGGCTTAGGCTAGGGCACCCCTAGGCATAGGCTACGGCTCCCCTAGCCTAAGGCTACGGCACTCCTAGGCTCAGGCTAGGGCACCCCTAGGCTTAGGCTAGGGCACCTCTAGGCTTAGACTAGGGCACCCCTAGACTTAGCCTAAGGCAACAGCTACCCTAGCCTCAGTTTAGGGCACCCCTAGACTCAGGATAGGGCACCCCAAACTTAGCCTAGGGCAATCCTAGGCTTAGGCTAAGGCTAGGCCTCCCCTTCCCTCAGGCTAGGGCACCCCTAGGCTTAGGCTAGGGCACCCATAGGCTTAAGCTAGGGCACCCCTAGTCTTAGGCTAAGGCTAGGGCTCCCCTAACCTAAGGCTAGAGCACCCCTAGGCTTAGGCTAGGGCAACCCTAGGCTTAGGCTAGGGCACCCCTAGGCTTAGGCTAAGGCTAGGGCTCCCCTAGGCTTAGGCTAATGCTAGGACTCCCCTAGCCTAAGGCTAGGGCATCCCTAGGCTTAGGCTACTGCCCCCCTAGCCTCAGGCTAGGGCACCCCTAGGCTTAGACTATGGCACCCCTAGGCTTAGGCTAATGCTAGGGCTCCCCTAACCTAAGGCTACGGCACCCCTAGGCTCAGGCTAGGGCACCCCTAGGCTTAGGCTAGGGCACCACTAGGCTTAGGCTAGCACCCCTAGGCTTAGTCTAAGGCTAGGGCTCCCCTAGCCTAAGGCTAGAGCACCCCTAGGCTTAGGCTATTGCACCCCTAGGATTAGGATAAGGCTAGGGCTCTCCTAACCTAAGGCTAGGGCACCCCTAGGCTTAGGATAGGGCACCCCTAGGCTTAGGCTTGGGCACCCCTAGGCTTAGGCTTGGGCACCCCTAGGATTAGGCTAGGGCACCCCTAGGCTTACGCTAGGGCACCCTTAGGCTTAGACTAAGGTTAGGGCTCCCCTTTCCCAAGCCTAGGGCACCCCTAGGCTTAGGCTCAGGCTACGGCTCCCCTAGCCTCAGGCTAGGGCAACCCTACACTCAGGCTATGGCACCACTAGGCTTAGGCCAGCGCAATCCTAGGCTCCACTAAGGCTAGGGCTCCCCTAGCCTCAGGCTAGGGCATCCGTAGACTCAGGTTAGGGCACCCCTACGCTCAGGCTAGGGCACCCCTAGGCTTAGGCTAGGGCACCCCTAGGCTTAGGCTAAGGCTACGGCTCCCCTTGACGAAGGCTAGAGCACCCCTTGGCTTAGGCTAGGGCACCCCTAGGCTTAGGCTTAGGCTAGGGCTCCCCTAGCCTAAGGCTAGAGCACCCCTAGGCTTAGGCTAGGGCACCGATAGGCTTAGGCTAGGGCACCCATAGGCTTAGGCTAGGGCACCCCTAGGCTTAGGCAAGGGCACCCCTAGGCTTAGGCTAAGGCACCCCTAGGCTTAGGCTAGGGCACCCCTAGGCTTAGGCTAGGGCACCCCTAGGCTTAGGCTAGGGCACCCCTAGGCTTAGGCTTAGGCTAGGGCTCCCCAAGCCTAAGGCTAGGGCATCCCTAGGCTTAGGCTAGGGCACCCCAAGGCTTAGGCTAGGGGACCCCTAGCCTAAGGCTAGGGCAAACCTAGGCTTAGGCTAGGGCACCCCTAGACTAAGGATAAGGCAACATCTCCCCTAGCCTCAGGCTCGGGCACCCCTAAGCTTAGGCTAGGGCACCCCTAGGCTTAGGCTAGGGCACCTCTAGGCTTAGACTAGGGCACCCCTAGACTTAGCCTAAGGCAACAGCTCCCCTAGCCTCAGTTTAGGGCACCCCTAGACTCAGGATAGGGCACCCCTAAGCTTAGCCTAGGGCAATCCTAGGCTTAGGCTAAGGCTAGGCCTCCCCTACCCTCAGGCTAGGGCACCCCTAGGCTTAGGCTAGGGCACCCATAGGCTTAAGCTAGGGCACCCCTAGTCTTAGGCTAAGGCTAGGGCTCCCCTAACCTAAGGCTAGAGCACCCCTAGGCTTAGGCTAGGGCAACCCTAGGCTTAGGCTAGGGCACCCCTAGGCTTAGGCTAAGGCTAGGGCTCCCCTAGGCTTAGGCTAATGCTAGGACTCCCCTAGCCTAAGGCTAGGGCATCCCTAGGCTTAGGCTACTGCCCCACTAGCCTCAGGCTAGGGCACCCCTAGGCTTAGACTATGGCACCCCTAGGCTTAGGCTAATGCTAGGGCTCCCCTGACCTAAGGCTACGGCACCCCTAGGCTCAGGCTAGGGCACCCCTAGGCTTAGGCTAGGGCACCACTAGGCTTAGGCTAGCACCCCTAGGCTTAGTCTAAGGCTAGGGCTCCCCTAGCCTAAGGCTAGAGCACCCCTAGGCTTAGGCTATTGCACCCCTAGGCTTAGGATAAGGCTAGGGCTCTCCTAGCCAAAGGCTAGTGCACCCCTAGGCTTAGGATAGGGCACCCCTAGGCTTAGGCTTGGGCACCCCTAGGCTTAGGCTTGGGCACCCCTAGGATTAGGCTAGGGCACCCCTAGGCTTACGCTAGGGCACCCTTAGGCTTAGACTAAGGTTAGGGCTCCCCTTTCCCAAGCCTAGGGCACCCCTAGGCTTAGGCTCAGGCTACGGCTCCCCTAGCCTCAGTCTAGGGCACCCCTACACTCAGGCTATGGCACCACTAGGCTTAGGCCAGCGCAATCCTAGGCTCCCCTAAGACTAGGGCTCCCCTAGCCTCAGGCTAGGGCATCCGTAGACTCAGGTTAGGGCACCCCTACGCTCAGGCTAGGGCACCCCTAGGCTTAGGCTAGGGCACCCCTAGGCATAGGCTAAGGCTACGGCTCCCCTTGACGAAGACTAGAGCACCCCTTGGCTTAGGCTAGGGCACCCCTAGGCTTAGGCTTAGGCTAGGGCTCCCCTAGCCTAAGGCGAGAGCACCCCTAGGCTTAGGCTAGGGCACCCATAGGCTTAGGCTAGGGCACCCATAGGCTTAGGCTAGGGCACCCCTAGGCTTAGACAAGGGCACCCCTAGGCTTAGGCTAGGGCACTCCTAGGCTTAGGCTAGGGCACCCCTAGGCTTAGGCTAGGGCACCCCTAGGCTTAGGCTAGGGCACCCCTAGGCTTAGGCTTAGGCTAGGGCTCCCCTAGCCTAAGGCTAGGGCATCCCTAGGCTTAGGCTAGGGCACCCCTAGGCTTAGGCTAGGGGACCCCTAGCCTAAGGCTAGGGCACACCTAGGCTTAGGCTAGGGCACCCCTAGACTTAGGCTAAGGCAACATCTCCCCTAGCCTCAGGCTCGGGTACCCCTAAGCTTAGGCTGGGGCAATCCTAGGCTTAGGCTAAGGATAGGGCTCCCCTAGCCTCAGGCAAGGGCACCCCTAGGCTTAGGCTAGGGCACCCATAGGCTTAGACTAGGGCACCCCTAGGCTTAGGCTAAGGCTAGGGCTCCCCTAGCCTAAGGCTAGGCAACCCGTAGGCTTAGGCTAGGGCACCCCGAGGCTTAGGCTAGGGCACCCCTAGGCTTATGTTAAGGCTAGGGCTCCTCTAACCTAAGGCTAGGGCACCCCTAGGCTTAGGCTAGGGCACCTCAAGCCTTAGGCGAGGGCATACCTAGGCTTAGGCTAGGGCACCTCTATGCTCAGGCTAGGGCACCCCTAGGCTTAGGCTAGGGCACACCTAGGCTTAGGCTAAGGCTAGGGCTCCCCTAGCTTAAGGCTAGGGCACCCCTAGGCTTAGGCTAGGGCACCTCAAGCCTTAGGCGAGGGCATACCTAGGCTTAGGCTAGGGCACCTCTATGCTCAGGCTAGGGCACCTCTATGCTCAGGCTAGGGCACCCCTAGGCTTAGGCTAGGGCACACCTAGGCCTAGGCTAAGGCTAGGGCTCCCGTAGCTTAAGGCTAGGGCACCCCTAGGCTTAGGCTAGGGCACCCATAGGCTTAGTCTAGGGCACCCCTAGGCTTAGGCTAGAGCCACCCTAGGCTTAGGCTAGGGCACCCCTAGGCTTAGGCTAGGGCACCCCTAGGCATAGGCTACGGCTCCCCTAGCCTAAGGCTACGGCACTCCTAGGCTCAGGCTAGGGCACCCCTAGGCTTAGGCTAGGGCACCTCTAGGCTTAGGATAGGCCTCCCCTAGTCTTAGACTAGGGCACCCCTAGGCTTAGGCTAAGGCTAGGGCTCCCCTAGGCTAACGCTACGGCACCCCTATGCTCTGGTAGGGCACCCCTAGCCTCAGGGTAGGGCACCCCTAGGCTTAGGCTAGGGCACACCTAGGCTTAGGCTAAGGCTAGGGCTCCCCTAGCTTAAGGCTAGGGAACACCTAGGCTTAGGCTAGGGCACCCCTAGGCTTAGGCTAGGGCACCCCTAGACTTAAGCTAGGGCTCCCCTAGGCTTAGGCTAAGGCTACGGCTGCCCTAGCCTCAGGATAGTGTACCCCTAGACACAGGCTATGGCACCCCAAGGCTTAGGCTAGGGCAATCCTAGGCTAGAGAAACGCAAGGGCTCCCAAAGCCTCAGGTTAGGGTACCCGTATGCTCAGGCTAGGGCACCCCTAGGCTTAGGCTAGGGCACCCCTAGGCTTAGGCTAGGGCACCCCTAGGCTTAGGCTAAGGCTAGGGCTCCCATAGCCTAAGGATAGGTCACCCCTAGGCTTAGGCTAGGGCACCCCTAGGCTTAGGCTAGGGCACACCTAGGCTTAGGCCAGGGCACCCCTAGGCTTAGGCCAGGGCACCCATAGGCTTAGGTTAGGGCACCCCTAGGCTTAGGCTAGGGCACCCCTAGTCTTAGGCTAAGGCTACGGCTCCCCTAGTCTAAGGCTAGGGCACCCCTAGACCCAGGCAAGGGCACCCCTAGGCTTAGGCTAGGGCACCCCTAGGCTTAGGTGTTGGCACCCCTAAGCTTAGGCTAAGGCTAGGGCTCCCCTAGCCTCAGGCTAGGGCTCCCATAGGCTCAGGCGAGGGCACACCTAGGCTCAGGCTAGGGCTCCCCTAGCCTTAGGCTAGGGCACCCCTAGGCTTAGGCTAGGGCACCCCTAGGCTTAGGCTAGGGCACCCCTAGGCTTAGGCTAGGGCACCCCTAGGCTTAGGCTAGGGCACCCCTAGGCTTAGGCTAGGGCACCCATAGTCTTAGGCTAGGGCACCCCTAGGCTTAGGCTAGGGCACCCCTAGGCTTAGGCTAAGGCTACGGCTCCCCTAGCCTAAGGCTAGAGCACCCCTAGACTCAGGCTAGGGCACCCCTAGGCTTAGGCTAGGGCACCCCTAGGCTTAGGCATTGGCACCCCTAGGCTTAGGCTAAAGCTAGGGCTCCCCTAGCCTCAGGCTAGGGCACCCCTAGGCTCGGGCGAGGGCACACATAGGCTCAGGCTAGGGCTCCCCTAGCCTTAGGCTAGGGCACCCCAAGGCTTAGGGTAGGGCACCCCTAGGCTTAGGCTAAGGCTACGGCTCCCCTAGCCTCAGGCTAGGGCACCCGTAGGCTCACGTTTGGGCACCCCTAGGCTCAGGCTAGGGCAGCCCTAGGCTTAGGCTGGGGCACCCCTAGGCTTAGGCTAGGGCACCCCTAGGTTTAGTCTAAGGCTAGGGCTCCCCTAGCCTGAGGCTAAGGCACCCCTAGGCTCAGGCTGGGGCACCCCTAGGCTTAGGCTAGGCCTAGGGTTCCCCTAGCCTAAGGCTAGGGCACCCCTAGGCTTAGGCTAGGGCACCCCTAGGCTTTGGCTAGGGCACCCCTAGGCTTAGGCTAGGGCACCCCTAGGCTTAGCCTAAGGCACGGCTCCCCTAGCCTCAGGCTATGGCACCCCTAGTTTAAGGCTAGGTCTCCCCTAGCCTCAGGCTAGGGCACCCGTAGTCTCAGGCTTGGGCACCCGTAGGCTTAGACTAGGACACTTCTAGACTTAGGCTAAGGCAACGGCTACCCTAGCCTCAGGCTAGAACACCCCTAGACTCAGGCTAGGTCACCCCTAAGCTTAGGCTAGGGCAATCCTAGGCTTAGGTCAGGCTAGAGTTCCCCTAGCCTCAGGCAAGGGCAACCCTAGGCTCAGGCTAGGGCACCCCTAGGCTTAGGCTAGGGCACCCCTAGACTTAGGCTAAGGCTAGGGCTCCCCTAGCCTAAGGCTACAGCACCCCTAGGCTCAGGCTAGGGCACCCCTAGGCTTAGGATAGGGCACGCCTAGGCTTAGGCTAAGGCTAGGGCTCCCCTCGCCTAAGGCTAGAGCACCCCTAGGCTTAGGCTGGGGCACCCCTAGCTTTGGGAAGGGGACCCGTAGGCTTCGGCTAAGGCTAGGGCTCCCCTAGCCTAAGGATAGTGCACCCCTAGGCTTAGGCTAAGGCACCCCTAGGCTTAGGCTAGGGCACCCCTAGGCTTAGGCTAAGGCTAGGGCTCCCCTAGCCTATGGCTAGGTCTCCCATAGCCTATGGCTAGCGCACCCTGAGGCTTAACCTAGGGCACCCCTAGGCTTAGGCTAGGGCACCCCTAGGCTTAGGCTAGGGCACCCCTAGGCTTAGGCTAGGGCACTCCTAGGCTTAGGCTAGGGCACCCCTAGTCTTAGGCTAGGGCAATCCTAGGCTAGAATAAGGCTAGGGATCCCCTAGCCTCAGGCTAGGACACCCGTAGGCTCATGCTAGGGAACCCCTAGGCTCAGGCAAGGGCAGCCCAAGGCTTAGGCTAGGGCACCCCTAGGCTTAGGCTAGGGCACCACTAGGCTTAGGCTAGGGAACCCCTAGGCTTAGGAAAAGGCTAGGGCTACCCTAGCTTAAGGCTAGGGCACCCCTAGGCTTAGGCTAAGGCACCCCTAGGCTCAGGCTAGGGCACCCCTAGGCTTAAGCTAGGGCTCCCCTAGGCTTAGGCTAAGGCTACGGCTCCCCTAGCCTCAGGCTAGTGCACCAATAGACTCAGGCTATGGCACCCCTAGGCTTAGGCTAGGGCAATCCTAAGTTAGACTAACGCTAGGGCTCCCATAGTCTCAGGCTAGGGCACCCGTAGGCTCAAGCTAGGGCACCCCTAGGCTCATGCTAGGGCACCCCTAGGTTTAGGCTAGGGCACCCCTAGGCTTAGGCTAAGGCTACGGCTCAACTAGCCTAAGGCTAGGGCACCCCTAGGCTTAGTCTAGGGCACCCCTAGGCTTAGGCTAGGGCACCCCTAGTCTTAGGCTAGGGCTCCCCTAGGCTTAGGCTAAGGCTAGGGCTCCTCTAGCCTGAGGCTAGGGCACCCCTATGCTTAGGCTAGGGCACCCCTAGGCTTAGGCTAAGGCTAGGGCTCCCCTAGCCTAAGGTTAGGGCACCCCTAGGCTTAGGCTAGGGCACCCCTAGGCTTAGGCTAGGGCACCCCTAGGCTTAGGCATGGGCACCCCTTGGCTTAGGCTAGGGCACCCCTAGGCTTAGGCTAAGGCTACAGCTCCCCTAGCCTCAGTCTATGGCACCCCTAGACTCAGGCTATGACACCCCTAGGTTAAGGCTAGGGCAATCCTAGGCTACACTAAGGCTAGGGCTCCCCTAGCCTCATGCTAGGGCACCCGTAGGCTCATGCTAGGGCACCCGTAGGCTTAGGCTAGGACACTCCGAGGCTTACGCTAAGGCTACAGCTCCCCTAGCCTCAGGCTAGGGCAACCCTCGACTCAGGCTATGGCACCCCTAGGCTTAGGCTAGGGCAATCCTAGGCTAGACTAAGACTAGGGCTCCCCTAGCGTCAGGCTAGGGCACCCATAGGCTCAGGCTAGGGCACCCCTAGGCTCAGGCTAGTGCACCCGTAGGATTAGGCTAGGGCACCCCTAGGATTAGGTTAAGGCTAGGGCTCCCCCAGCCTAAGGCAAGGGCACCCCTAGGCTTAGGCTAGGGCACCCCAAGGCTTAGGCTAGGGAACCCCTACGCTCAGGTTAGGGCACCCCTAGGCTTTAGCTAGGGCACCCCTAGGCTTAGGCTAGGGAACCCCTAGCCTAAGGCTAGGGCACCCCTAGGCTTAGGCTAGGGCACCCATAGGCTTAGGCTAGGGCACACCTAGACTTAGGCTAAGGCAACGGCTCCCCTAGCCTCAGGCTAGGGCACCCCTAGGCTCAGGCGAGGGCACACCTACGCTCAGGCTAGGGCTCCCCTAGCCTTAGGCTAGGGCACCCCTACGCTCAGGTTAGGGCACCCCTAGGCTTAAGCTAGGGCACCCCTAGGCTTAGGCTAGGGAACCCCTAGCCTAAGGCTAGGGCACCCCTAGGCTTAGGCTAGGGCACCCAGAGGCTTAGGCTAGGGCACACCTAGACTAAGGTAAGGCTACGGCTCCCCTAGCCTCAGTCTAGGGCACCCCTACACTCAGGCTATGGCACCACTAGGCTTAGGCCAGCGCAATCCTAGGCTCCCCTAAGGCTAGGGCTCCCCTAGCCTCAGGCTAGGGCATCCGTAGACTCAGGTTAGGGCACCCCTACGCTCAGGCTAGGGCACCCCTAGGCTTAGGCTAGGGCACCCCTAGGCTTAGGCTAAGGCTACGGCTCCCCTTGACGAAGACTAGAGCACCCCTTGGCTTAGGCTAGGGCACCCCTAGGCTTAGGCTTAGGCTAGGGCTCCCCTAGCCTAAGGCGAGAGCACCCCTAGGCTTAGGCTAGGGCACCCATAGGCTTAGGCTAGGGCACCCATAGGCTTAGGCTAGGGCACCCCTAGGCTTAGGCAAGGGCACCCCTAGGCTTAGGCTAGGGCACTCCTAGGCTTAGGCTAGGGCACCCCTAGGCTTAGGCTAGGGCACCCCTAGGCTTAGGCTAGGGCACCCCTAGGCTTAGGCTTAGGCTAGGGCTCCCCTAGCCTAAGGCTAGGGCATCCCTAGGCTTAGGCTAGGGCACCCCTAGGCTTAGGCTAGGGGACCCCTAGCCTAAGGCTAGGGCACACCTAGGCTTAGGCTAGGGCACCCCTAGACTTAGGCTAAGGCAACATCTCCCCTAGCCTCAGGCTCGGGCACCCCTAAGCTTAGGCTGGGGCAATCCTAGGCTTAGGCTAAGGATAGGGCTCCCCTAGCCTCAGGCAAGGGCACCCCTAGGCTTAGGCTAGGGCACCCATAGGCTTAGACTAGGGCACCCCTAGGCTTAGGCTAAGGCTAGGGCTCCCCTAGCCTAAGGCTAGACAACCCGTAGGCTTAGGCTAGGGCACCCCGAGGCTTAGGCTAGGGCACCCCAAGGCTTAGGTTAAGGCTAGGGCTCCTCTAACCTAAGGCTTGGGCACCCCTAGGCTTAGGCTAGGGCACCTCAAGCCTTAGGCGAGGGCATACCTAGGCTTAGGCTAGGGCACCTCTATGCTCAGGCTAGGGCACCCCTAGGCTTAGGCTAGGGCACACCTAGGCTTAGGCTAAGGCTAGGGCTCCCCTAGCTTAAGGCTAGGGCACCCCTAGGCTTAGGCTAGGGCACCTCAAGCCTTAGGCGAGGGCATACCTAGGCTTAGGCTAGGGCACCTCTATGCTCAGGCTAGGGCACCTCTATGCTCAGGCTAGGGCACCCCTAGGCTTAGGCTAGGGCACACCTAGGCTTAGGCTAAGGCTAGGGCTCCCGTAGCTTAAGGCTAGGGCACCCCTAGGCTTAGGCTAGGGCACCCATAGGCTTAGTCTAGGGCACCCCTAGGCTTAGGCTAGAGCCACCCTAGGCTTAGGCTAGGGCACCCCTAGGCTTAGGCTAGGGCACCCCTAGGCATAGGCTACGGCTCCCCTAGCCTAAGGCTACGGCACTCCTAGGCTCAGGCTAGGGCACCCCTAGGCTTAGGCTAGGGCACCTCTAGGCTTAGGATAGGCCTCCCCTAGTCTTAGACTAGGGCACCCCTAGGCTTAGGCTAAGGCTAGGGCTCCCCTAGGCTAACGCTACGGCACCCCTATGCTCTGGTAGGGCACCCCTAGCCTCAGGCTAGGGCACCCCTAGGCTTAGGCTAGGGCACACCTAGGCTTAGGCTAAGGCTAGGGCTCCCCTAGCTTAAGGCTAGGGAACACCTAGGCTTAGGCTAGGGCACCCCTAGGCTTAGGCTAGGGCACCCTAGACTTAAGCTAGGGCTCCCCTAGGCTTAGGCTAAGGCTACGGCTGCCCTAGCCTCAGGATAGTGTACCCCTAGACTCAGGCTATGGCACCCCAAGGCTTAGGCTAGGGCAATCCTAGGCTAGAGAAACGCAAGGGCTCCCAAAGCCTCAGGTTAGGGTACCCGTATGCTCAGGCTAGGGCACCCCTAGGCTTAGGCTAGGGCACCCCTAGGCTTAGGCTAGGGCACCCCTAGGCTTAGGCTAAGGCTAGGGCTCCCATAGCCTAAGGCTAGGTCACCCCTAGGCTTAGGCTAGGGCACCCCTAGGCTTAGGCTAGGGCACACCTAGGCTTAGGCCAGGGCACCCCTAGGCTTAGGCCAGGGCACCCATAGGCTTAGGTTAGGGCACCCCTAGGCTTAGGCTAGGGCACCCCTAGTCTTAGGCTAAGGCTACGGCTCCCCTAGTCTAAGGCTAGGGCACCCCTAGACCCAGGCAAGGGCACCCCTAGGCTTAGGCTAGGGCACCCCTAGGCTTAGGTGTTGGCACCCCTAAGCTTAGGCTAAGGCTAGGGCTCCCCTAGCCTCAGGCTAGGGCTCCCATAGGCTCAGGCGAGGGCACACCTAGGCTCAGGCTAGGGCTCCCCTAGCCTTAGGCTAGGGCACCCCTAGGCTTAGGCTAGGGCACCCCTAGGCTTAGGCTAGGGCACCACTAGGCTTAGGTTAGGGCACCCCTAGGCTTAGGCTAGGGCACCCCTAGGCTTAGGCTAGGGCACCCATATTCTTAGGCTAGGGCACCCCTAGGCTTAGGCTAGGGCACCCCTAGGCTTAGGCTAAGGCTACGGCTCCCCTAGCCTAAGGCTAGAGCACCCCTAGACTCAGGCTAGGGCACCCCTAGGCTTAGGCTAGGGCACCCCTAGGCTTAGGCATTGGCACCCCTAGGCTTAGGCTAAAGCTAGGGCTCCCCTAGCCTCAGGCTAGGGCACCCCTAGGCTCGGGCGAGGGCACACATAGGCTCAGGCTAGGGCTCCCCTAGCCTTAGGCTAGGGCACCCCAAGGCTTAGGGTAGGGCACCCCTAGGCTTAGGCTAAGGCTACGGCTCCCCTAGCCTCAGGCTAGGGCACCCGTAGGCTCACGTTTGGGCACCCCTAGGCTCAGGCTAGGGCAGCCCTAGGCTTAGGCTGGGGCACCCCTAGGCTTAGGCTAGGGCACCCCTAGGTTTAGTCTAAGGCTAGGGCTCCCCTAGCCTGAGGCTAAGGCACCCCTAGGCTCAGGCTGGGGCACCCCTAGGCTTAGGCTAGGCCTAGGGTTCCCCTAGCCTAAGGCTAGGGCACCCCTAGGCTTAGGCTAGGGCACCCCTAGGCTTTGGCTAGGGCACCCCTAGGCTTAGGCTAGGGCACCCCTAGGCTTAGCCTAAGGCACGGCTCCCCTAGCCTCAGGCTATGGCACCCCTAGTTTAAGGCCAGGTCTCCCCTAGCCTCAGGCTAGGGCACCCGTAGTCTCAGGCTTGGGCACCCGTAGGCTTAGACTAGGACACTTCTAGACTTAGGCTAAGGCAACGGCTACCCTAGCCTCAGGCTAGAACACCCCTAGACTCAGGCTAGGTCACCCCTAAGCTTAGGCTAGGGCAATCCTAGGCTTAGGTCAGGCTAGAGTTCCCCTAGCCTCAGGCAAGGGCAACCCTAGGCTCAGGCTAGGGCACCCCTAGGCTTAGGCTAGGGCACCCCTAGACTTAGGCTAAGGCTAGGGCTCCCCTAGCCTAAGGCTACAGCACCCCTAGGCTCAGGCTAGGGCACCCCTAGGCTTAGGATAGGGCACGCCTAGGCTTAGGCTAAGGCTAGGGCTCCCCTCGCCTAAGGCTAGAGCACCCCTAGGCTTAGGCTGGGGCACCCCTAGCTTTGGGAAGGGGACCCGTAGGCTTCGGCTAAGGCTAGGGCTCCCCTAGCCTAAGGATAGTGCACCCCTAGGCTTAGGCTAAGGCACCCCTAGGCTTAGGCTAGGGCACCCCTAGGCTTAGGCTAAGGCTAGGGCTCCCCTAGCCTATGGCTAGGTCTCCCATAGCCTATGGCTAGCGCACCCTGAGGCTTAACCTAGGGCACCCCTAGGCTTAGGCTAGGGCACCCCTAGGCTTAGGCTAGGGCACCCCTAGGCTTAGGCTAGGGCACTCCTAGGCTTAGGCTAGGGCACCCCTAGTCTTAGGCTAGGGCAATCCTAGGCTAGAATAAGGCTAGGGATCCCCTAGCCTCAGGCTAGGACACCCGTAGGCTCATGCTAGGGAACCCCTAGGCTCAGGCAAGGGCAGCCCAAGGCTTAGGCTAGGGCACCCCTAGGCTTAGGCTAGGGCACCACTAGGCTTAGGCTAGGGAACCCCTAGGCTTAGGAAAAGGCTAGGGCTACCCTAGCTTAAGGCTAGGGCACCCCTAGGCTTAGGCTAAGGCACCCCTAGGCTCAGGCTAGGGCACCCCTAGGCTTAAGCTAGGGCTCCCCTAGGCTTAGGCTAAGGCTACGGCTCCCCTAGCCTCAGGCTAGTGCACCAATAGACTCAGGCTATGGCACCCCTAGGCTTAGGCTAGGGCAATCCTAAGTTAGACTAACGCTAGGGCTCCCATAGTCTCAGGCTAGGGCACCCGTAGGCTCAAGCTAGGGCACCCCTAGGCTCATGCTAGGGCACCCCTAGGTTTAGGCTAGGGCACCCCTAGGCTTAGGCTAAGGCTACGGCTCAACTAGCCTAAGGCTAGGGCACCCCTAGGCTTAGTCTAGGGCACCCCTAGGCTTAGGCTAGGGCACCCCTAGTCTTAGGCTAGGGCTCCCCTAGGCTTAGGCTAAGGCTAGGGCTCCTCTAGCCTGAGGCTAGGGCACCCCTATGCTTAGGCTAGGGCACCCCTAGGCTTAGGCTAAGGCTAGGGCTCCCCTAGCCTAAGGTTAGGGCACCCCTAGGCTTAGGCTAGGGCACCCCTAGGCTTAGGCTAGGGCACCCCTAGGCTTAGGCATGGGCACCCCTTGGCTTAGGCTAGGGCACCCCTAGGCTTAGGCTAAGGCTACAGCTCCCCTAGCCTCAGTCTATGGCACCCCTAGACTCAGGCTATGACACCCCTAGGTTAAGGCTAGGGCAATCCTAGGCTACACTAAGGCTAGGGCTCCCCTAGCCTCATGCTAGGGCACCCGTAGGCTCATGCTAGGGCACCCGTAGGCTTAGGCTAGGACACTCCGAGGCTTAGGCTAAGGCTACAGCTCCCCTAGCCTCAGGCTAGGGCAACCCTCGACTCAGGCTATGGCACCCCTAGGCTTAGGCTAGGGCAATCCTAGGCTAGACTAAGACTAGGGCTCCCCTAGCGTCAGGCTAGGGCACCCATAGGCTCAGGCTAGGGCACCCCTAGGCTCAGGCTAGTGCACCCGTAGGATTAGGCTAGGGCACCCCTAGGCTTAGGTTAAGGCTAGGGCTCCCCCAGCCTAAGGCAAGGGCACCCCTAGGCTTAGGCTAGGGCACCCCAAGGCTTAGGCTAGGGAACCCCTACGCTCAGGTTAGGGCACCCCTAGGCTTTAGCTAGGGCACCCCTAGGCTTAGGCTAGGGAACCCCTAGCCTAAGGCTAGGGCACCCCTAGGCTTAGGCTAGGGCACCCATAGGCTTAGGCTAGGGCACACCTAGACTTAGGCTAAGGCAACGGCTCCCCTAGCCTCAGGCTAGGGCACCCCTAGGCTCAGGCGAGGGCACAACTACGCTCAGGCTAGGGCTCCCCTAGCCTTAGGCTAGGGCACCCCTACGCTCAGGTTAGGGCACCCCTAGGCTTAAGCTAGGGCACCCCTAGGCTTAGGCTAGGGAACCCCTAGCCTAAGGCTAGGGCACCCCTAGGCTTAGGCTAGGGCACCCAGAGGCTTAGGCTAGGGCACACCTAGACTAAGGTAAGGCAACGGCTTCCCTAGCCTCAGGCTAGGGCACCCCTAGACTCAGGCTAGGGCACCCCTAAGCTTAGGCTAGGGCAATCCTAGTCTTAGGCTAAGGCTAGGGCTCCCCTACCCTAAGGTTACGGCACACCTAGCCTCAGGCTAGGGCACCCCTAGGCTTAGGCTAGGGCACCTTAGGCTTAGGCTAAGGCACCCCTAGGCTTAAGTTAGGGCTCCACTAGGCTTAGGCTAAGGCTACGGCTACCCTAGACTCAGGCCAGTGCACCCCTAGACTCAGGTTATGGCACCCCAAGGCTCAGGCTAGGGCACCCCTAGACTCAGGCTAGGGCACCCCTAGGTTTAGGCTGGGGTACCCCTAGGCTTGGGCTAAGGCTAGGGCTCCACTAGCCTAAGGCTAGGGCACCCCTAGGCTTAGGATAGGGCACCCCTAGGCTTAGGCTAAGGCTAGCGCTCCCCTAGCCTAAGGCTAGGGCACCCGTAGGCTTAGGCTAGGGCACCCCTAGGCTTAGGCTAGGGCACCCCTAGGCTTAGGCTAGGGCACCCCTAAGTTTAGGCTAAGGCCAGGGCTGCATTAGCATCAGGCTAGGGCACCCCTAGGCTCAGGCGAGGGCACACCTAGGCTCAGGCTAGGCCTCCCCTATGCTTATGCCAGGGCACCCCTAGGCTTATGCTAGGGTTAGGGCTCCCCTACCCTAAGGTTACGGCACCCCTAGGCTAAGGCTACGGCTCCCCTAGCCTCAGGCTAGGGCACCCCTAGACTCAGGCTATGACACCCCTAGGCTTAGGCTAGGGCAATCCTAGGCTAGACTAAGGCTAGGGATCCCCTAGCCTCAGGCAGGGGCACCCGTAGGCTCAGGCTAGGGCACCCGTAGGCTCAGGCTAGGGCAGCCCTAGGATTAGGATAGGGCACCCCTAGGCTTAGGCTAGGGAACCCCTAGGTTTAGGCTAAGGCTAGGTCTCCCCTAGCCTAAGGCTAGGGCACCCCTAGGCTTAGGCTAGGGCACCCCTAGGCTTAGGCTAGGGAATCCCTAGCCTAAGTCTAGGGCACCCCTAGGCTTAGGCTAGGGCACCCAAAGGCTTAGGCTAGGGCACACCTAGACTAAGGCTAAGGCAACGGCTCCCCTAGCCTCAGGATAGGGCACCACTAGGCTTAGGCTAGGGCACCCCTAAGCTTACGCTAGGGCAATCCTAGTCTTAGGCTATGGCTAGGGCTCCCCTACCCTAAGGTTACGGCACCCCTAGGCTCAGGCTAGGGCACTCCTAGGCTTTGGCTATGGCACCCCTAAGCTTAGGAAAAGGCTAGGGCTCTCCTAGCCTAAGGCTAGGGCACCCCTAGGCTTAGGCTAGGGCACCCCTAGGCTTAGGCTAGGGCACCCCTAGACTCAGTCTATGTCTCCCCTAGACTCAGGTTAGGGCATCCCTAGACTCAGGCTAGGGCACCCCTAGGTTTAGGCTAGGGTACCCCTAGGCTTAGGCTAAGGCTAGGGCTCCACTAGCCTAAACCTAGGGCACCCCTAGGCTTAGGCTCGGGCACCCCTAGGCTTAGGCTCGGGCACCCCTACGCTTAGGCTCGGGCACCCCTACTGTTAGGCTAGGGCACCCCTACGCTTAGGCTAGGGCACCCCTACGCTTAGGCTAGGGCACCCCTAGGCTTAGGCTAGGGCACCCCTAGGCTTAGGCTAAGGCTAGGGCTCCCCTAGCCTAAGGCTAGAGCCCCCCTAGGCTCAGGCTAGGGCACCCCTAGGCTTAGGCTAGGGCACCCCTAGGCTTAGGCTAAGTCTAGGGCTAACCTAGGCTAAGGCTAGGGCACCCCTAGGCTTAGGATAGGGCACCCCTAGGCTTAGGCTAGGGTTTCCCTAGACTTAGGCTAGGTCTCCCATAACCTTAGGCTAGTGCTCCCCTATCCTTAGGCCAGGGCAACCCTAGGCTTAGTCCAGGGCTCCCCTAGCCTAAGGCTAGGGCTCCCCAAGGCTTAGGCTCGGGCACCCCTAGGCTTAGGCTAGGGCTCTCCTAGCCTTAGGCTAGGGCTCCCCTAACCTTATGCTAGGGCACCCCTAGGCTTAGGCTAAGACTAGGGCTCCGCTAGCCTTCGGTAGGGCTCGCCTAGCCTTAGGGTCGGTCACCCCAAGGCTTAGGCTAAAGCTAGGGCTCCCATAGCCTTAGGCTAAGGCTCCCCTAGCCTTAGGCTCGGGTTCCCCTAGGTTTAGGATAGGGCACCCCTAGGCTTAGGCTAGGGCTCCCTTAGCTTTAGGCTAGGGCTCCCCTAGCCTTAGGCTAGGGCACCCCTAGGCTAAGGCTAAGGCTCCCCTAGCCTAAGGCTAGGGTACCCCTAGGCTTAGGCTAGGGCACCCCTAGGCTTAGGCTAGAGCACCCTTAGACTTAGGCTAAGGCAACGGCTCCCCTAGCCTCAGGCTAGGGCACCCCTAGACTCAGGATAGGGCACCCCTAAGCTTAGGCTAGGGCAATCGTAGGCTTAGGCTAAGGCTAGGGCTCCCCTAGCCTTAGACTAGGGCACCCCTAGGCTCAGGATAGGGCACCCCTAGGCTTAGGCTAAGGCTAGGGCTCCCCTAGCCTAAGGCTACGGCACCCCTAGGCTCTGGCTACGGCACCCCTAGGCTTAGGCTAGGGCACCCCTAGGCTTTAGCTAGGGCTCCCCTAGGCTATGGCTAAGGCTACGGCACCCCTATGCTCAGGCTAGTGCACCCCTAGACTCAGGCTATGACACCCCTAGGCTTAGGCTAGGGCAATCCTAGGCTAGACTAACGCTAGGGCTTCCCTAGCCTCAGGCTAAGGCACCCGTAGGCTCAGGCTAGGGCACCCTTAGGCTCAGGCTAGGGCACCCCTAGGCTTAGGCTAGGGCACCCCTTGCCTCAGGCTAGGGCAACGCTAGGCTTAGGCTAGGGCACCCCTAGGCTTAGGCTAAGGCTAGGGTTCCCCTAGCCTAAGGCTAGAGCACCCCTAGGCTTAGGCTAGGGCACCCCTAGGCTTAGGCTAGGGCACCCCTAGGCTTAGGCTTAGGCTAGGGCTCGGACACCCCTAGGCTTAGGCTAGGGCACCCCTAGGCTTAGGCTAAGTTTAAGGCTCCCCTAACCTAAGGCGAGGGCACCCCTAGGCTCAGGCTAGGGCACCCCTAGGCTTAGGCTAGGGCACCCCTAGGCTTAGGCTAAGGCTAGGGCTCCCCTAGCCTAAGGCTAGGGCACCCCTAAGCTTAGGCTAGGGCAAACCTAGGCTTAGGCTAGGGCACCCCTAGGCTTAGGCTAGGGCACCCCTAAGCTAAGGCTAAGGCTACGGCTCCCCTAGCCTCAGGCTAGGGCTCCCCTAGCCTCAGTCTATGGCACCCCTAGGCTTAGGCTAGGGCCATTCTAGGCTAGACTAAGGCTAGGGCTCCCTTAGGCTTAGGCTAGGGCACCCCTACGCTTAGGCTAGGGCACCCCTAGGCGTAGGCGGAGGCTAGGGCTCCCCTAGCCTAAGGCTAGGGCACCCCTAGGCTTAGGCTAGGGCACCCCTAGGCTTAGGCTCGGGCACCCCTAGGCTTAGGCTAAGGCTAGTGCTCCCCTAGCCTAAGGCTACAGCACCCCTAGGCTCAGGCTAGGGCACCCCTAAACTTAGGCTAGGGCACCCCTAGGCTTTAGCTAGGGCTCCCCTAGGCTTAGCCTAAGGCTACTGCTCCCGTAGCCTCAGGCTAGTGCACCCCTAGACTCAGGTTATGACACCCCCAGTCAGCAAGGGCGTCTGCCCACTCCTTCACCCGACACCTCAACAGCCATGAGCCAAGAGGTAAGGACTAGTGCAAGGCAGGCCAGCTGCCCTGGCCAGTGCCCCTCAATGCCCCTCCCTCTAACAGCAGCTGGCCAGAGGGCCCACAGCCCCGTGCAATTAGGGGGAAGGAGTCAGCAAGCCTTATAAGGCACCTGATGATTAGGCAAAGACACACTCAGAAAAGGCCGGCCAAGAGAAAGGCAGCAGAGGCAGCGGACAGGGCCAGCACACTTACTGTGATGCTGTCTTTGTGCTGAGCAAAAGAGGAAAGCAGAGGAAGAGGCAGAGACAGAGAGCGCGAGCGAGCAGAGAGGTCCCCAAACAGCTTCCTCTGCCGGGGCCTCCCCCAGCGTGCATGCAGACCCTGCTGCTAGCCCCAGGACCCCTGGAGCCTGGAGATGACAGACGGGAGGGTGCCGACAAAGCATTCACTTACCCTCAGCTCCACCCCCTTGTCCCACAGTCTCTGGTCACTGAACTCACACAGCTGCCCCGAGGATGTGATACAGAAGGTGCTGTCAGCCTTCTTCCTGCGGCCACAGGCTAAATCAGTGAACAAGTTGTTCCGCAGGTCCCCCAGCAGCCCGGAGCGGCCCAGCAGGGGCACAGTGGCATTCACCTGTGAGGCACACCACAGGTGCCACCCACCCAGTCACCCACCCTGCAGGCTAGCCCCTGAAAAGCAGGCCCTGGGGAGAGAGGGAAAAGGCTTCCCTTGCAGATTGACATAGCACCTGGCCCAGCTGAGACTTCCAAGGGGCTTTTGAGCATGCAGAAGTGGGCACAGGTGGAACAGATCTGGGCAGACCCCACCCTGGTGGCTACTTGCTGCCTCACCTTTGAGGTCTTGCTGTCATCAAGGTACCAGAATTTGATGTGCCGGTTGCCTGCAATGACAAAGTAGCTACAGTCCTCAGAGAAATATACTGCTGTCACCCGACTGGACACCTTGTTGGAAGCCACTACAATGTTTTTCTGGAGAGAAAGTCAAGGGAAATCAAGGCTCTGCTTCTAGGAGCTGAGGGAAAAGAAACTTACACACTGAAGGAGGTTAGACAAGCTGTGAACTTGACCTCTCCTTCTGCCCCTTCTTTAGCATCCTAGATACCCAGTTGCTCCTTTCTGCTCAGAGTTCTCTAGAAAGGGACTGAGGCCAGCAGGTGGAAGTGAAGGCCACCTGTCAGCAGTTTCTTGGCTCTCCTCCCGGCCCTGCCTGTCTTGAGGCCAGCAGCCCACTCACCTTCCAGGCCCAGACATTGATGATCATGTCATGCTGGTAGCCCACTGAGACAATGTATTTGGCGCTGGGTGAGAAGGCCACACACGCCACGCCATACTTATGCTCCTGAAGCTCCACCACCTTGCTGCACTCCGACACGTCCCATACCCACACAGCAGGCATGTGTCCACTCTGCGGGGACGAAGACCCCGAAGGAAAAGCCAGAGGCAACCAGCTCCCTCCCCATCCACGGAGGCCTGGCCTTCCCAGCCACTGGACAAGAGCCTGCACATAAATGAAGGACACCTAACCTAATGTGCCTGCACATGAATCAAGGACACCCCCGGAGGGAATGTGATCAGTGTTGGGGAACAGGGACTCTCAGGGATGGGCTCCTGGCGTGATTTGCATGGGCAAGAACCATCACTCCTGCGGTTTGCTCCCACAGCCTCACAGGGCAAGTCTATGGGAGGGCAGCCCTGTTCCACACTGTGACCAGCAGGGATAAGGAATGTTTTAAGGAGGTGTTTTCCAAAATGTGTTTCCCAAATTGGCAGCTTCAGCCTCATCGGAAACTACTTGTTAGCATTGCAAATTGAAGAGAGCCAACCCAGACCTGCTGAGCCAAGAGCCAGGAGTCTGTACTACGGGGCCACCATAGCACTTCTGACGCAGGCTACAGCCTAAGAACACTGCTCTAGGGCAGACCAAACACCCAAAGTGGACACCAGTACAGAAAGTCAAACTTGGCACCAGTCCTATGCGGGCCGCAGGCTGTCACTCTCTGCTAAGGCCAGGCCACCCCCTCTGCAGTGCCTGACCTTCCTTCCTCACTCACCTCCCGGTGACCAGGTACTTGCCATCAGGAGAGAAGGCAAAGGCAGTGATGGTTTTCCTGAAAGGAATGGGGGCAGGCTCAAGAGGGGCACTGGCAGCCTGGCCCAGGCCTGGCCTCTCACAGTCCCCTCTCTAAACAAGGGCAGCAAACCCGCCCTCCCTGTGCTGCTTCCCTTGCAGGCCTAGGGCCCAACAGGGCCCAATGCCACAGAGAAGCAGGTAGCACCCCTCTGGCCATCCCTGGGGAAAGGTGGCACTCCCCAAAGCCCCAGAGCCCATTTACCTGGAGCTGTTGAGGATGTGGTGCTGCTTGTGATTCCGGGGATTGAAGAGCACAACCACACACCTGGGGAGAGGGAGAGGGGAGCACAGCCTTAGCACCCCACCTCAGTGGCCCAGCCCAGAGGACCCCACGTTGCCAGAGTGCAGCTGGCTCCTGGCAGCACTCTTCTGCCTTTCTCCCCTTCTGTAGCCCCACACGGTGCAAGGGCCTGTAGGGAGACCTGCCTGCCCAGTGCTCTGTGCACCAGCACCATCGGGCCATGCCCCATAGTGATGGGGTTGCCGGTCTTCCCAGAGCCCTTGTCTCTACCCCAGGGCAGAGGGCAGAGAGAAGGATGCACATGATTTGCGTAATAACAGGCCTCAGCTGTGCCCTTGTTTATAGACCTCCTGGTTTCCAGGAGAGAGTGGGATCTCTCATGTCTGCACCCATGTGTGTACTTGGCAAGAGCCAGCCCTCCACATGTTGGATGAGGAAGCAAGTGGAAGGTCAGGGCCCAGGGCCAGGCCTGCAGGGAGACTAAGGGGGATGGAGAGGCAGAAAACTGCCTGAGGGAGGGAACTTCATGGAGCTGCTGGCTCACGTCAGATTCTTTAGCCCAAAGAGGCTGAGCAGCGCCATTCTAACAGCCTCCAGTCTCCCTCTCCAGTCAGGCAGCAAGGCTGGGTGAGATTGCATGGAGACTGAAATTCAAGAGTGAACTCGAGAGAGGGAGGCAGGTAAGAGTCAGGGACAGGGAGCTGGGAGCCAACAGCTCGCCAGTGTCTCAGGGGCCATGGCGCTCAGCAGGATTAGGCCCTCTGCCCAGCTGTCTCCTCTCTTCATTAGCGCTATGCCTACTACTTGCTATTAGCTGGCCACAGCAAGCCTGGAGCCTGCTCCCCCAGGTAAGGGGGTCGACTGCGTAGACGGAGGAGAGACTCAGTAGAAGGCTACTTGTCCCAACACTGCCTTTTACAACAGGAAGCAGACACAGGACCCGCATCTGGACCCCACTGCTTGCAGATGGGAGCAGGAGCTGCAGCACAGGGCTTGGTCTCTTCTGCAGACAGAGGCCTCCGGCTCGGCTCAATGAGCCAGTTTGCTATGCAAATTCCACTGTCAACTAGGGATTCTGGGATCTTGGAGGTGCACCAGGTAAGCTCACAGCTGGCTACCAGGCTGATTGACAGCCTTAGAAGCCTGAGCAACGCCCTCTTCTCCTCAGACCCCCGCTCCAATCCTTTTTCACCCTCCTTTTCTTTGTTCTCTTTTTTATCTCCTTTCTCTCTTTAAACCGATTTGAAGAACCCTGCTCTCCACATCCCTTCAATGAGAAAAACAAGATGACATTAGAAACACGCAGACACACACCTGCCCAGTTGCTCTGAAGGAGAGTCTAATACATGGGACTGACCTAACTCCTCTAAAACAGAGATGCCTGCACAGAGGATGAAAGGAACTGTGCTCAAACACTCAACCACATTCACTGTCGCTGAGTCGATTCTGACTCACAGTGACCCTACAGAACACAGCAAAACTGCCGCTGTGGGTTTCTGATACGAACTATCTAGGGGACCACAAAGTGTCAACTTTCTCCTTTGGAGTGCCTGGTGTGGCCTAACTTCTGTCCTTGCCGTTAGAACCCCAACACAGAACCATGACACCCTCAGGTATCTGGGCATCCAAAATTGAGAGATAAGGAACACTAAGGAATAGAGCCAGGGTTCACAAACAGGGCTTCTGATTTCGGGTCCTTTTTACACACACACACACACACACACACACACTCACACTCACACACACAGCCAAATGCATACCCATACCCTTGCAGAATCTCTGGAAGGCATCTGACTTCATGTCCTTTTTACAAACACACACACACACACACACACACACACACACCCCTTGCAGGATCACTAGAGGGCTTCTGATTTTGTTTCCTTTTACACACACACACACACACACACACACACACACACACACACTCACACCAACACTCATACCCAGGCAGAATCACTAGAGGGCTTCTGACATCGTGTCCCTTTTACACACAAACACACATACACACCGTTGCAGAATCTCTAGAAGGCTTCTGATTTACTATCCTTTACACATACACACACACACACACTTGCAGAACCTCTGGAGGGCTTCTGACTTTGTGTCTTTTTTAAACACTCACACACACACATATACACACATGCATGCACCCTTGCAGAATATCTGGAGGGATTCTGATTTCCTGTCCTTTTTACACGCACACACCCACACAGACACACACACACACTTGCAGAATCTATAGAGGGCTTTTTGAATTCGTGTTTTTTTACACACACACACACACACACACACACACACACACACACACTCACAATCATACCCTTCCAGAATCTCCTTAGGGCTTCGGACTTCTTGTCCTTTTTCCAAACACACACATACATGCACCCTTGCAGAATCTTCAGAGGGCTTCTGACTTCGTGTTCTTTTTACACACCCACTCACACTCATACCCTTGAAGAATCTCTAGAGGGCTTTTGACATCTTGTCCTTTATACACACACACACACACACGCACAACCTTGATGAATCTCTGGAGGGTTTCTAAAGTCATGTCCTTTTTACATACAAACACACACACCCTTGCAGAATCTGTAGAGGGCTTCTGACTTCGTGTCCATTTTACAGACACACACACACACACACACACACGTTCACACTCAACCCTTCCATAATCTCTGGATGTCTTCTGACTTCGTGTTCTTTTTACACACACACACACACACACACACACACACACACACCCTTGAAGAATCTCTGGAGAGGGTTTGAACGACCCTGTTGGTCATGGTATGTCGTGTGACTAGAAGTGTATATGAGCAGAGAATCCCTCAGAGAACAATTACTGAAGTCTATAGAGCAGGGGTCAGGGATACACTGCGGGTCTCTCGGTCCATGCATGTGGCTCTGAAGTAAAATGGAAACATTTTCAAGGACAGTGATTATTCAGATAATGGTGATTGAAGTTGCTAATATATATATATATTTTATCTCAAAGAATGTTTCAATTTTTGTGAGAGGAAAAGTAGGCTTCTGTCTCAAAAGTTTGCCTCCCCGATGTAGATCAAGATGGCGGCTATGTCTAGAAACAGTCACTTCACATTTTGATATTTTTGTTTAATAAAGTGTCTGTGGTTTTAGAGCAATGCTTTCTGACTTACCCTCACATACTTTTACAGAATAAGTGATAAAGCAGCTGCTTGGACTGGGTGGGCACAGGGAAGCTGGGAAGGGTGAGGACCAGGAACAATCACTAGATAATAAATTATTTAATACATCTGCATCGGGACTGTGGCTCCAGAGCTACAACTCCGGTGCTGTGCAGCACATTTCTTCCAGTTTGAAACAAAATTGGAGTCAATTATTATCTTCCTCATCAGTCATCATTTCCTATGGTTCTGGGGATTGCCAGTACTAAGCTAGCAGATTCTTCTGTGCGGTTGCCGTCTGACAATGGCTTATGATGGAGACATCTCACAGAGCTTCCCCACTGGTGTACTTGACAATGGACACTGGTGATTGCTGGGACTTTAAGAGGGACTAGTGTCAGCATCTGCATGTGGCTTCTTCATCACACTTCCTCACAGCAAGGGGACTGGACTCCGAGGGTCTTGTACAGAGAAAGAGCCAGGTGGGAGCTGTATTACCTCAGAAGTCACACCGCACCTCACCTGCCAAACTTGACTCCTGGAGAGCCATAAGGCTGGCGTGGGTTCAAAGGAGGAAACATAGACTCCAACTTGGGATGTAGAATGACAAGATTCTGGAAGAGCTTGTAGGGAAGAAACAATCCCTTGAAGGCATTTTGTGAGCTACAGTCTTCCCCAGGACATAAACCTTAACTGGGCAACTCAGTGGTAGCCTTGCCAACTCTGGCTGGTGAGTTCCAGTGACTTTCTTTTGAAGGGAGGGAAGGCAAATTTGGAAGGGAACCCTCAGAAGCCCCCAAGTGGCCTGGAACCTCACCTTTGCAGACACCCACTGAGAGATCCTTCCTCCTTCAGGGAGTTAAGCTTGGCGATAGGATGGGAGCTGGATGGACAAAAGGAATTGACTAATACTCTGGAATTACATCACTCGCTCTCTTTGTAAGTTTTTCACTATTGTTCTAGTCCTGTGTTGAATCTATCTTTTCCTTACTCTCCCCTAGGACCTTCCCGTTAGATATGGGGCTGCGGGGACGGGTTGATTGATCTGTGCTGAAATCAGGGAGGTAGGTAGTAATAGAGGGAACCCGTTACTACTCCCATAGTTCCCATAGTAACCTGGACCAATTGGTGGGAGGAATGGGCAGATAAAGGCTGCATTGGGGTTTCGGTGCTTGGTGGAGGTGAAGGCTGATGTGTTTAGAGTGGAGAGAGGAAAACAGCCTGTTGGGGAAATGTTATTGGAGATGGCTTTGAGACTAGCCTCTACTGGTCTCTTGCTCCTCACTCTCCTCTTGGTAGCAGCACGTGTGTTCCCCTCCCCACCATCCCCTCATCCCAACTTGGATCCCTTCTGGCTATTATTTCCTTATGGAAAAGCTGTCAGCTCATCATCCTGCTTTCTTCCATTCATGCTTCTTTAGCTCCGTGTTGACTTCTAACAGGAGAGAATCAGAAAAGTTAAGTCCCCACCCCACAGGGCCTTTGCTGAAGGAGACTGCAAGCTGTGTACGGAATATCTCCTAGCTCACTCTCTCACTTCTCCCTAATAGATTTTTCCTGCCACTGCTCCTGGCTGGAGGGGATAGAGAGTTCAAGTGATGCCACAGAAGTCACAGCAAAAGAACCAAGGCACTCGAAGGACCATTCATGAGCTGGAATATGATAGAAGCTCTTGAATGGGAAGCCACCGTTCTGGCAGTAAACATGCTCCTATGGACCCTCCCAGTTCTAAGGCTTTAGTGCAGTCCCACCTGAATGAGTTCTCCCTGGGTGAGTTCCTCCTGAAAGCGAAAGAGGGTTTATCATTCTTTATCTTTGAAGCTATGCCTTCTATACCTACTGGGTCCAGATATTGAGGATCTTCGCTTCCTGATTACTGAACTCAACTGTGCTGATTGATAGCTGCATGGCCAAGGACCCGGACACAGCTCTGGATTCTCTGTTCACTCTCTTTAGCCACCATTGGTTTCCTTTTGTCTAATTGTGCAACAGAAATCTCGGGGGATGCTTTATTCTAAAGTTCTTCCACTTCCCTAAAGGCGGGTATAGAGAAAAGCAAAGTTAACTGGAGTCTCTCCAGCACACACTAGAACCCCAAGAGGGCTGCATAGGTCTCATCCAAAAGTGGAGATCTGCTGCCTCACCCCTAGACTGGGAACCCATCATGGGTAGGGGTCAAGTGCTGTTTCTATCTGGACCTTCAGGGTCTTCTCAGTGCCTGGCTCATAGAGGAAATGAAAAATGCTTGTTTCTTCTTAACAAGTCAGAGATTTACTATTGTTGTTAGGGTCGGTCCTGTTGGTTCCCACTCATAACAACCCTATGTCAAACAGAACACAACGCCACCCAGTACCATCATCACAATTGTTCTTATGTTTGAGCCCATTACTGCAGCCCCCATGTCCATCCATCCCATGAGAGCCTTCCTCTTTTCCATTGCCCTTCCACTTTACCAAGCATGATGTCCTATTCCTGGGCCTGGTCTCTCCTGACAACATGTTGAAAATACATATCCAAAGGGTGACAAAATCTGGCCATCCTTACTTCTAAGGAGCATTTGGCCTGTGCTTCTTCCAAGACAAGTTTATTGGTGCTTCTGGTAGTCCATAGTACTTTCTATGGTTCTTTTTTTCCTAGCACCATAATTCAAATGCATCGATTCTTCTTTGGCCTGCCTTATTTAATCTCCAAATTTTACATGCATAGGAAGTGTTGAACATACTATGGCTTGTGTCAGATGCACCTTAGTTCTCAAAATAGCATCCCTGCTTTTCAATACTCTAAAGAGGTCTTGTGAATATTTAGCCAATACAATGCAATGCATTTTTTAAGCTGTTGACTGCTGCTTGCATGAGCGTTGATCATGGATCCAAGGAAGAGGAAATCCATGACCACCTCACAATTCTACATCTAAGCATATACCTCAAAGAATAACAAACAGAGACTCAAAGAGATGTGGTATACAATATCACTGCAGCACTACCCACAATAGCTGAAAGGTGACTATTACCAAAGTGCCCGGGGCCCGAAGAATGGATAAACCAAACAATATCTAAGTCATACAATGGAATATTATTCAGCCTTTAAAAAGGAATGATGTTTTGTAACATGCTACACCATGCAGGGACCTTGAACACCTTCTGCTGAGTGAAACAAGTCAGACCATAATGAGATTGATATAATATATGCAGAATCCATAGGGAAATCCATAGACAGCAAGCAGAGTCACGGTTGATAAGGATTGGGTGACGAAAGCAATGGGGAGTGACTGGTTAATGAGCATTGACTGTGTCTCCATTCAGAGTGATCCAAATGTTGGCCTGATCCTATAATTGATTTGCATGGAGCCCCTGCCCTCTCCTGAGGGGTAACCTCAGCAAAGGCACTGGCAGGCTCAGAATCTTGGTTTCCTGACCTGTGAGTGTGCTGGAAAGATTAGATGGAGTAATAAATAATGACACTGATCACAACCAATAATTATACAGCACTTACTATGGGCCAGACATTGTTCCCCAGCCGTGCTTCTAGCAGGCACACAAATACAATGCCCTTGGGGTCTAACAGAAACTCAGATTCCACTTCAGCCGATCTGAAGCAAGCTGCGAGAAATGGAATTTCTCATGGGGACAACAGTGAGGACCAGGATTCTCAGAAGGATTGAGGCATTTGAATGGCAGTGATGGCAAAGACCGTGTGTGGAGTATACTGTGTGTGGCCAGGAGAACGAGCAAATCAGTCCTGGAGGAAATTGAGCCAGGACACTCTTCACAGAATGTTCTTAGAAGAGAGAATGGCAAAATGTTGTCTTGTCGTTAGGAAAGACCAGTTGCAAGAAGAGGACATCATGTGGATCTGGGGAAACTCTTCATGACACGGACTGGCACCATAATCGCAACAATGACCTCAAACCTGCCGATGGGCAGGAAGATGGCATAGGATTGGGCAGTGATTTGTCCTATCAGACCTACGGTCAAAAGGAGTCAAATTTGACTTACTGGAGACTAACAACAACAACAAGGTCTTTCTATCTATTGATGCATTCAAACTCAACCTCGAACACACAACCTAAACACTATTTTTCACTTCCCTTCTACACACAGCAGCGCAAAGGGGGTTCAATGATTTGTCCCAGGTCATGGAGCTAGAAGGACATAGAGCCAGGACTGGACAATGGAGCGATCTGACAACAGAGACATTAAACATAAGCAGGGCTTTGTCTCCCACAAAGATCATAGGCATAACCATAGTGGACTTGGCACAAGTCCTGCCGCATGGCAACCTTTCAGCAGATAGGTGCTATCTTAGTGCCATCCAGTTGACAGCAAGTCAGCGACTGTATAGGACAGGGTAGAACTGTCTGTGGGTTTTTGACACGAAATATTTACAGCAGTAGCACTCCTCATCTTTCTCCCACAAAAGTCCCTATGATTGTTAGTAATTTGGTCAGAAGTCACTTTAATGGTGACCAAATCCTTCCTTTTTTGGGATTCAACATTATACCCCACTGCTTCTAATAGCTCCTCGCCCCAAACCAAAACAGGCATGAGAGAGTTGATTCTGACTCATGGTGCCCCCAAGTGTGCATTGCATAGGACTTTCAAGACTATTGGCTTTAAGCAGGTTGCCAGGCCTTTCCTCCATGGTGTCCCTGGGTGGGTTCCAACGGCAAATGATTTGTTAAATAGTTGTGTGTGGAACTGTTTGCCCCCCTTCCGGAACTCCAATATCCTTGCAGCTCTCTATTCACAAAGGACTGTCCTTCCAACCAAGAGCTCAGAGTGCTTGTTTTCTCTCTCTTATTTTCTTTACATCAAGTTGTTTGGGACTCCCCAGGAGCTGGGTCCCAGGGACATATTTATATGTAATTATGACCCTGTCATCTACAACATGATCATGATAAATGGAAAAAATGCTGAAGTGATCAGGGCTATCTTCTTTCTGGGGTCCACAATAAATGATCATGCGAGCCCCGGTCAAGAACTCAAGGGATGTATTGTATTGGGTAAATCTGCTGTTTGAGATCTCTTTCTTTTTTTCTTTTTTTGCAGCTGGGAAAGAGAAAGGGGAGATGGGCTGTTCTCCCAAGTTGGGGTCCCTGCCAGGGCACCCCCCACTCAAACCTGGCCAACTCCACTCGGGAATAGAGTTCCCTGCCACTTCTGTAGAACTGCCCTGTGGAAGGACCAATGTCCTAAAGGTTCAGAATGGAGAAGACAAGTTTCAAGAGCTACAGCCTAGCCCCTTACAGCCAGAGTGATATGCAACAAGGGCGCCCACAGGCACTTTCTAGGGATCTTAAATAGTTGAGGCTTAAGGAGAGTGGCATGGGGCTCTAGCAAGCTAGGAGCCCATCCCAGGCTGGGGTTACATATCCCAAGCCCTTGATGGGGAGGCCTCAGGTAAGCAGTGGGCCCAATGGAGTTCTGGGTATGTGGGCCTGGAGGAGGGGAGCCACCTTTGAGGCTGGACCAACCCAGGGCTTCCCAAGTGGGATTGGGTGCAGGGGCCTGGGCAGGGTCCCTCTTCCTCTCCATCCTCCATGGCCAGTCAGGCTAACACAAGATCTTGGGCAGGCAGGGGGCCTGGGGCAGTGCCCAGATGAGCCAGGGGCTAGCTGGGCAGGGGGTGTTTCCTGGGTAGGCAGAGGGCCTCGGGCAGGGTCTTTGTGGCAGGCCCAGACCCAGGTGGGCAGGGACCTGGAACAGGGATCCCAGGTGTGTTCCCGGCCTGGACTGGACCCAGGGTTGGCAAGGGCACTTATGCAGGTTCCTGGGTGGGCAGCGGGCCCAGGGCAGAGTCTTGGTGGTGAGCAGGCCCAGGGTGGGGGCAGGGGGTCTGGAGTGTGGTCCTGGGTGGGTCAGCTGGGCAGGGCGAGGATCCTGGTTGCTGGCCAGGTGCCTGGTGGGCTGCAGACCCACATCAGGGGTCATGGTGGCAAGGCCCTCCCTGGTGGGCAGGAGTCTGGGAAGGCTGCACAGGCCACACCTGGTCTTTGAAGTCCTAGGCCTTGCGCATTAGGTCATTATGACCCATGGAGGCAGTGCGGCTCCGAGACTGGCTCACAGCCTTCAGAATGAGCCCTTGACCTCTATAGGAAGTGCTGGCTGGCCTCCTGTCATGTTCTCAATAGGCTCCAGCTGCTGCCAAGTAGGCCAAGCCTTAAAGGGGCCATGGGCTTCCACCTGTGCGCCCCTCCTCCTCACCCTAAAACGGGCCGCGTGCTGCCGCCAGAGACCTCTTTCAAAAGTGTTCTTCAAAGTGTTTAAGAGCAAGAATGTTACATTAAGGTGCACCTGACTAAAGCCATCTTAGTCATATTTTCGATGGCCTTCTATGCACGTGAAAGTTGGACATTGAAAAGGAAGATCAGAGAAGAATCAATGCATTTGAATTGGGAGGCTGGTGAAGAATATTGAAAGTACTATGAACTGCCAAAGAACAAACAAATGTGGGTTAGAAGTACAGCCAGAATACTCCTTAGAAGCCAGGATGGTGAGGCTTCCCCTCACGTACTTTGGACATACTGTTAGGGAGAGACCAGTCCCTGGAGGAGGAAGTACGTCCTACTAGGTGAAGCAGAGAGGCAGTGAAAATGAGGAAGAACTTTGGCCAATGGATTGACACAGTGGCTGCAACAAGGGGCTCAAACATAACAACAATTGAGAGGATGGGGCAGGACTGGGTTGTGTTTCATTCTATTATCCATAGGGTGGCTAGGGGTTGGAACTGACTCAATGGCATCTAACAGCAGAAACTATGTCCACACCCACTACTAACAGGACAGGAAGTTTCCCAACCCCTCTCATCTCTCAACCCCAGGAACAGAGATGCCACCTTCCTTCTAGCTTTATTCCCAGTATCTAGAGCAGAGCTCAGCAATGAAGTACCTAACAAACCTGAAGTAGCTGTTACTTAGCTCCATGCCTCAGAGGTCTCAGTTCCCAAGTCCCAAAACAATGACATCAGTGTTGTTGTTTGTTGCCATCAAGTCGACTTCCAGTTACACCTGCGTCACACCTGCCTACCTAGAATCCCACCTTATGAAAATAAGCCAGAACAATGATTCTCGCCCACGGTGTCTGCAGACTATGACTCACCACTCTGAAGGGATGTCATGTAAATGTTGAACTGCTAGCTCAAAGGTTGACTGTTCAAACCACCAGCTACTTCAAGGGAAACGATGAGGCTGTCTGTTCCAGTAATGTTGGACAACGTTGGAAAACTTACATAGGGTCTCCATGAGTTGGAATTGACTGGACAGTAATGGGTTTGCTGTACCTGGAATGATGATGCGACCAGAGAAAGAATGAGAGGGAAGTCTGAAAAAGAAGCACTGACCTGCCCTCCATCGGGCTGTTTTGTGATTTTTTTTTTTTGCAGCAGATGGTTCGAAGGGAACAGGGAATGAAGAGGCGGAGTGCATGGCACGGTTGAGGGCTATTTGCCATTCTGACCAAGTGCCTCTCTGAGAAAAGGGGGAGGGGAAGCTTGACCTGGATCTTGATCAAAGCCCAAGATAATATATGAATTTCCAGAATGAGAGATGTTTCCCAAGTCAGGGTATTAACAGGAGCTGACAGCTCTCACCTCTGACCCTGCGGGGTCTTGTTCAAAGAATCTCCTGGACTGGGTGGGAGGTGGGTGGTTAGGCAGAGAGACAAAGAGAGAGTCGAACTAGGAACTCTGGCTCTTACCCAGCCTGAGCTTGAGCCCCTGAGCCTCCTCAACTCCATTCTCCCCCTTCCCTGGCACCCCACAGGGACACCTTCCAGAGGTCTTCCTGTACCCATATGTAGGTTTTGGCTCTTCCTGCTTTTGGCTCTGCTCAGTGGCAGGGCATTTGAAGGGTGGTTGTGGGATTTGTACAGTTGACATTAGGGTAAATGCGTGATCATTTCTTAAATTTATCCTACGGCAGCTTTAGGCTGTGTTTCCAAACTCCCTGTCCTCACAGAGGCTCTGCAGAGGGGACAGTGGCTCTGATTCCACCTGGAAGTTCCTGTTTGAGCCCATGGATTTCCCATCCCAGTCTAGCCATGGCACCAGGGATCAGGGTGCTAGGAGAGGGGCAAATGGGTCCCCAAAGGAGATGTGTGGTGACCACAAAAGTGACACACTGGTGGTCACGTACTAATTGTACATGGTGGTGCTTGCCCCTCTCAAGGTGGAAACATGCAATTTCGCCTATGCCTCTTCTCTAAAAGCAAATGGACCTGCTTGTGACATGAGGTTTTGGAAAGTTCTTTCATGGGCCACAAAGAAGTGTGGCTGATCCAGTGTCTCAAGCTGATTTCGAGTAGTGTCCAGAGAGTTCGTGGTGAAAGGGGGTAGGGAACTGTGGGGGGCTGGCCAGGGAGTGAACACGAAGTAATTTGAGCCAGACAGAGTAATGAATGGGAGGCAGAATGGCTAGCAGGATGCTTAACCCACAGCATCACCAAAACTCCTTAGCAAGAAGGGTATTACCACAACCACAGCCACCACCCCTTTTTCCTAATTTTCTGAGAGATAGAGAGGAAAGAGTGCTATCCAGCGTTCGACTCCCTTTAAAGAAAATGGGAGGGCCAGGGTGATGACAGCAGGTGGCTGGAACATCCCAGCCTGGCATCCAGGGCCACCCGGAAAGATCCTCCCTTGTGGGCTCTGTGAAGCAGGCACACTCAAAGACCACAGGACCTCGGTCTCAGCTGTCGGCCTCGGGGCTTGGGTTTCTTAGTTCCTCCTGCTTGGGGAGGGGCTGCTCGATGGAGCGCCTTGTCACTTAGCATCATGGCTGCTCAGACATGATACCCCTGAATCGTGTAATTTACATTTCATGCACAATTGAAGCAGCTAATGGTGTCATTCTCCAAGGGGGGAACAAGTTGTCATAATGTTAATTACATTGCAGGCGTGCTCCCTCTCCTTTGTCCCCAAATGCTCCATGGGAAGTTCCCAGGTAGCAGTCGAGTGGGTGTCCAAGAGAGTGGCTTTGGCTCTCTGCAAGGTGTCAGGGCTGAGGAGTGGTTACAAGGCCAAGAATACTTTCTCTGACTTCGTTGTGGGTGTGTTGGCACAGTGCGAGTAGAGGTGGCAGCTAAAACAGCCCAGTGATCTCCCCATCCTTTTCTCCCCTGCGCGTGTGAAATCAGGCAGGGCTGGAGGGTGCCTGTTCAATACTCAAGCTAATTTTGCTTGATAGGGGACAGTGGAGATGATGTGTAGGGCAAAGGAGGCAAAATCCAACCACTCTTAGTCCAGATATCAGCAGACGGTAGAGCTAAGCCTGTAGTCTCTGAGGCTGGTCTGCTGGGATTTAAATTCCAGCTCTCCCTTGAATAACCTGGTTACCCCTGGGCCAGATGGCTTCACCTCTCTGTGCATTCGTGTTCTCACCTATAGACAGAAGCTGATGCACTACCAATGGGTCAGTCGATTCCAACTCATAGTGAGCCTGGAGGACAGAGTGGAACCATTCTATAGGCGTTCCCATAGGCTGTGACTGATACTGGAGCAAATTGACGCATCATTCTCATGGGAAGCTGCTGAGGGTTTCGCTATGCTAGTGGTAAATAGTCAAGTGATTCTCTATTGCCCCGACAGCGCTCCTCTTAAAGGGGTTGCAAAAGTCACCAAAACCCCACTTCTCTAGAGTTCATTCAGACTCATAGCAACTCAGCAGGATAAAGTAATAACTGTCCCTGCAGACGTCCGACCCTGAAAATCTTTATGAGCTCAGACAGCCCCATCTTGATTCCGAAGAACAGCTGGTGGGTTTGAACCACCAACCTTCTGGTTAGCAGTTCTAATGCTTCACCCACACCACCACCCGTGGGATGAAATGAGTGAATGTACATGCAATGCTTAGAACACTAGTACATAACATGCACTTAGTAATTGTGAGCTATTGTGGTAGGAGGGGAGTCCAAAAAACAAACCAAACTCACTGCCATCGAATCCACTCTGACTCCCCATGACCTGAGTTCTACCCTATAGGACAGGGTCCAACTGCTCCTGTGGGTATTTGAGATTGTAACTTTATAGGATTGGAAAGTTTCATGTTTTTCCCTGAGAGTGGCTGGTGGTATTGAACTGTTGGCTTTGGGCTTAGCAGCCCAATATGTAATCACCCACGCCATTATTAAATGAGAGCTACGAGTTTCTGACATTTTCTGTGAGGTGGGAGAAGTATATGTCATTCCTATATTTAAAGAAGGTAAATCTACTGAAAGAGATCAATTGCCATGGCTTTCCAAAGAGAGGAGAGATGTTAGTTTTAAGGATATATAGAGCTGTGAGTCATCCCTGGAGAGTACAAATGGTTAAAACACTTGGCCATTAACAGAAACTGAGGAGGTTCAAGCGCACCCAGAAATACCTTGGAAGAAAAGCCTGGCCATCTGTTTCTGAAAGGTTATGCCCATTGAAAGTCCTATGACTCACCATGAATCGCAATCAACTCAGTGCCAAATGGTCATTTTAAATTTCAGGATGGTTCCTGAGCACAAAGCAAACATTCTAAGTTGTCTATTGAAGAGGAGGTTTGTGAGAGCACCTGGCCCATTCAAACACAACTGATGAGGAACCTCGGTGGGGCCACTGTACACAGACCAGGCCTTGCTTTCTCCACATCTGGTTTTGTTGGATGCTGTCAAGTTGGTTTCAACTCGTGGCGACTCTACATACAACCGAAAGAAATACTGCCTGCTCCTGTGCCAGCCTCACAATTGTTAAGTTTTAGTGTGTTGTTGTAGAAACTTTGTCCATCCATCTTGGTGAGGGTCCTCCCCTTTTGGGCGCCCCTTTACCAAGCATGATGCCCTTTTGCGTGATGTTGCTCCTCATAGCTCCTGATGCCCAAGGATGTGAGATGAAGTCTAGCCATCCTTGCCTCTAAGGAGCAATCTGGATACACTTCTTTCAAGACAGATGTGGCTCCTCAACTGAAATTCTTGCAGAGAGAGTGAAAACACACCTGATTTTCCTAGAGTCTCGTTTCCCAAAGTGGGCAACACCACCCACCTACTGGGCACAGAAAAATCCAGAGATCTACAAATCAGATATCTACATTTTATCCTGGATGGTGGGCTATAGTACAAAATTCTTTCATTGCTGGGGGGTCCTGAGTAATTTCTTTTTCTGAAAAGAGGGCAGTAGGCAGAATACGTTTGGGAACCTTTGGTCTGGAGCAGGAGCTGGAAACCTGTTTTTCTGCCAAGGACCATGTGGTGATTTATAACATCATTCATGGGGCCATAGAGGTCAAATATTTAATGAACTCACCCCTAAGGTGATGGCTACAAATGCTTCTCGTTGGTGAGATGTGTGATGCTGGCAGCAATTGATTATTTGGGGGGCCCTATACAGCCCTCGGGCCATACGTTGGTCTAAGGTAGTGGATCTCAACCAGTGGGTCACAACACCTTTAGGGGTCCAATGACACTTTCACAGGGGTTGCCTGGTTCATCGCAGTAGCAAAATTACAGTGATGAATGAGCAATGAAATAATTTTTATGATCGGGGTAAACACAACCTGAGGAACTGTATGAAAGAATCATGGCATTCGGAAGTTTGAGAAACACTTGTCTAGGGAATGGTTGGGATCTCCATGTAGGCTACACATGAACTTCCTAGGCAGTCAGGCAGCGTATCACTTGGGTTTCATTGGAGAGGAAAGAACTACTGATCATGTTTCAAGGACAAACAAATCTGGAAGGAAATGCTATTGTGGATGAAAACAAAACATAAAACAAACTCTTGAAAGATTTTTGTATGCTAGAGATGAATTGCAATCCAGAAAATTAAATATCTCTGAGGGTTCCAGCAGAAAACAAACCATGCAGAAGGTTTAATTAAAGAGAGTTTAAAAAAAAAAAAAGAGAGTTTAATGAAGACTATTCACAGTAGTGGGGATGGGCTTAAGAAAGCCAACAAAAGATAAGGAGGCCTCGAGGGTCTAACAAGAGCATAAAGCTGTTGCCACGTGTCCTATGGAATTTTCTCTTCAGCTCTTTGACTTTGTCATTTCTTCTCATTGTCTTAGCTACTCTATGATATAGAGCAATTCTGACTCATAGGAATTTGATACTCCTGTCCTCTCCCAATTTCCTTTATTTTCCAACTTCATGTGTGTTAAAATATGCAGTATTGCATCAGATTTCCTATGCTCTAAAACAGTGGTTCTCAACCTTCCTAATGCCTTGGCACTATAATGAAGTTCCTGATGTTGTGGTGAACATCCATTCATAAAAATATTTTCGTTGCTACTTCATAACTGTAATTTTGCTACTATGAAGAAGAGACCGACCCCTGTGAATGGGTATCTCAACCCCCAAAGAGGGCCCGATCCACAGGTTGAGAACCGCTGCTCTAAACTAAGAGGTGTTTCTTTAAGATGTAGTTCAGTATATTGTTAGACGCCCAAGTCCTGTTGTTGTTGTTGTTGTTGTTGTTGTTAGGTGCCGTCGAGTGGATTTTGGCTCACAGCAACTCTATGTACAATGTACTGAAACGCTGCCCCGTCCTGTGCATTCCTCACAGTGGTTCTTTGCTTGCGCTCATTGTTGCAACCACTGAGCTATTCCAAATGTAGGGGCTGCCTCTCCTTTGCTGCCCTTCTACTCTACCAATATCTGTGTCTTCCTCTAGGACAGTGCTTCTCAACCTTCCTAAATCCACGGCACTTTCATACAGTTTCCTTTGTAGTGGTAGACCCCCAATCATAAAATTATATTCTTTGCTACTTCGTAACTCTCGGTTTGTTACAAGTTATGAATAGTGCAACCCTGTAAAGGGTTCTTCTAAGCCCCAAAGGGGTCACGACACACATGGTGAGAACCGCTGCTCTAAATTGAGAGGAGTTTCTCTTCAGGTCTATTTCACCATACTGTTAGAAGCTCAAGTCCATTGGTTGTTGTTGTTAGGTGCCGTCGAGTGGGTATGTCTCATAGCAACTCTACGCACAATATAATGAAACGCCGCCCTGTCCTGTGACATCCTCACAGTGGTTCTCTGCTTGCGCTCATTGTTGCAGCCACTGTGCTAATGCATCTTGTTGGGGACCGCCTCTCTTTTCCTGCCCTTTCATACCAAGATTTGGGACTTCCTCTAGAGCAGTGGTTCTCAACTTTCCTAATGCCATGATATTTTCATACCGATTCTCATTTAGTGGTGACCCCCCCCCAACCATAAAATGATTTCATTGCAGCTTCATAACTGTAATTTTGTTACTGTTATGAGTCACGACACCCCTGTGAAATTTTCATTCCATATCCACAAAGGGGTTGTGACACACAGGTGAAGATCCCCTGCTCTAAACTAAGAGGAGATTCTCTTAAGATAGAATTCAGCATACTGGTAGATGCACAAGTTCTGTTGTTATTGGTGTTAGGCACCATCGAGTGGGTTTTGGCTCATAGTAACTCTATGTACAATATAATGAAACGCTTTCCCATCCTATGCCATCCTCACAGTGGTTCTTTTGCTTATGCGCATTGTTGCAGCCACTGTGCTAATCCAACTTTTGGGTAGCTGCCTCTTTTTTGTGGCCTTTCTACTGTACCAAGACTTGTGTCTTCCTCTAGGGCAGTGGTTGTCAAATTTCCTAATGCCATGACCCTTTCATACAGTTCCTCATGTAGTGGTGACCCCCATCATAACATTATTGTTACTTCATAACTGTAATTTTCCTACAGTTATGAATCATTTCACAGCTGTGAAAGGGTCATTCGATCGCGAAAAGTGGTCGCGAACCACAGGTTAAAAACCGCTGGTCTAAAGTAAGAGGAGTTTCTCTTAATATCTACTTCATCCTATTGTCAGAAGCACAAATCCTATAGTTATTGTTAGATTCTGTTGTGTAGCTTTCGACGCCTAGCAACTCTAAGCACAATATGATGGAAAGGTGTCCTGTCCTGCGCCATCCTCCCAGTGGTTCTTTTGCTTGCGCGGATTGTTGCAGTCACTGTTGTATTCCATCGTGCTGTGGGCTGCCTCTTTTTGCTGCCCTTCTACTGTACCCAGATCTATGTCTCCCTCTAGGGCAGTGGTTCTCAACCTTCCTAATGTCATGACTCTTTCACACCATTCCTCATGTACTAGTGACCCCCCCAGTCATAAAATTATTTTCCTTGTTACTCCATAACTATAAATTTGCTATTGTTATGAATCAGGTCACCCATGTGAAATGCTCATTGTTCCCTCCTAAGACGTCGTGACCCACAGTTAGAGAACTGTTACTCTACACTAAGAGTTTCTTTTAAAGTCTTCTTCAGCATATTGTTAGAGGCACAAATCCTGTTGTTTGGTGCCTTCGAATGGGTTTAGGCTCATACCAACTCTATGCACCATGTAATGAAATGCTTTCCCGTCCTGTGCCTTCCGTACAGTGGTTCTTTTGCTCACACTCATTTTTGCCGCCACTGTGCTAATCCATCTTGTTGGGCACTGCTTCTCTTTTCCTGCCCTTCTGTACCAAGATATGTGTCTTCCTCTAGAGCAGTGGTTCTCAACTTTCCAAATGCCACAACCACTTCACACCATTCCTCGTGTAGTGGTGACATCCAACCCTAAAATATTTGCATTGCTACATCATAATTGTAATTTTGCCTCTGTTATGGATCATACAATTATATTCATTGATATTTCATAACTGTACTTTTGCTACTGTTATGAATCAGGCCATCACTGTGAAGGGGTGATTCGAAACACCCCCCACCTGAAAGTGTTCACGACCCAATGTTGAGAACCCTGCTGTAAACTAAGAAGAGTTGCTCTTAAGATTTACTTCAGCATATTGTTAAACACACAAGCCCTGTTGTTATTGTTGTTAAGTTCCGCGGAGGGGGTTTTGGCTCATCGCATCTCTATGCACAATATCATGAAATGCTTCCCAGACCTGTGCCATCCTGCCAGTGGTTGTTTGCTAGTGCTCATTGTTGGAGCCATATTTGGGGGGGCTGGCTATTTTTTGTTGCCCTTCTACTCTACCAAGAATTGTGTCTTCCTTTAGGGCAGTGGTTCTCAACCTTCCTAATGCCACAACATTTTCATACCGTTCCTCATGTAGTGCTTACTGCCAAATCATAAAATTATTTTCATTGCAACTTTGTAACTCTAATTTTTCTACTGTTATGACTGGGCGACCACTATGAAAGGTTCATTCATCCCCCAACAGGGCTCGTGACCCAAAAGTTGAGAACCGCTGCACTAAACTAATAGGAGTTTCTCTTAAGGTCTACTTCAGCACATTATAAGAAACACAAGTCCTGTTGTTTTGTTGTCAGGTGCAGTCTAGTGGGTTTTGACTCATAGCTACTCTATGCTCCATATAATGTAACGCTGCCCCATCTTGTGCCATCCTCACAGTGTTCCCTTAGCTTGAGCTCATTGCTGCAGCCACTATGCTATTCCATCTATTTGGGGGCTGACTCTACATTGCGGCCCTTTAACTGTATCAAGACTTGTGTCTTCCTGTAGGACTGTGGTTATCAGCAATCCTAATGCCACGACCCTTTCATACAGTGCCTCGTCTAGTAATGACCCCCCAACCAAAAAATTATACTGTTGCTACATCATAACTGTAATTTTGCTACTGTTACATATCTGGCCACGCCTATGGGACGGTCATTCGAACACCCCCAAAGGATTTACCTCTCACAAGTTGAGAACGGCTGCTCTAAACTAAGAGCAGTTTCTCTCAAGGTTTAGTTGAGCATACTCTTAGATGTATGATATCTCCTGTTATTGTTGTTCGGGCCGTGGAGAGGGTTTGGGCTGATAGCAACCCTGTGCACAATATAATAAAGGCCTGCCCAGTCTTGCATCATCCTCACGGTGGTTCTTTGCTTGCGCTCATTGTTGCAGCCACCGTGCAAATCTGTCTTGTAGGGACTTCCTCTCTTCTGCTGCCCTTCTACTGTATTTGCGTCTTCCTCTAGGACAGTGTTTCTCACCCTTCCTATTTCTACGACCTTTCCATACACTTCCCAATGTGTAGTGGTGGTCCCCAAAGCATAAAGTTTTTTTTTTCAACTGTTATTCCATAACTGTAATTTTGCAAGTCTTATGAATCTAGTCACCCTGTGAAAGGGTTCTTCAACCAACCAAAGTGGTCACAAATCACAGGTTGAGAACCGCTGTTCTAAATTAAGAGGAGTTTCTCCTGTGGTATAGCTCAGTATATTATTACACGCACGAGTCCTGTTCTTATTGTTGTTAGGGGCTGTCGAGTGGGTTTGGCTCAAAGTTGGCTCATAACAACTCTATGCACAGTATCATGAAACACTGTTCCATCCTCTAACACCCTCACACTTTTCTTTTGTTTTCACTCATTGTTGCAGTCTCTGTGCTAATCCATCTTTTGGGGGACTGACTCTCATTTGCTGACACTCTACTGAACCCAGATTTGTGTCTTCCTCTAGGGCAGTGTTTCTCAAACTTCCTAATGCACGACTCTTTCACACCATTCCTCATGTATTGGTGACCTCCCCCCCCAAATCATAAAATTACTTTCCTTGTTACTTTATAACTAAAATTATGCTACTGTTATGAATCAGGCCACCATGTGATATAGTCCTTCTCCACCCCACCCCCAAAAGGCATCACGACCCACAGTTTGAGAACTGGTATTCTACACTAAGAGGAGTTTCTTTTTAAGGGATGTTTCAGCATATTGTTAGAAGCACAAATCCTGTTCTTGTTTTTGGCTGCCTTCAAATGGGTTTTGGCTCATACCAACCCTATGCACAATGTAGTGAAACGTTGTCCTGCCCTGTGCATCCTCACGGTGGTTCTTCTGTTTGAGCTCATTGTTGCGGCCACTGTGGTAATCCATCTTGTTAGGGACTACCTCTCTTTTCCTGCCCTTCCGTACCAAGATTTGTGTCTTCCTCAAGAATAGTGGTTCTCAACTTTCTGAATGCCACTACTATTTCATACCAGTCCTCATGTAGTGGTGACTCCCCAACCATAAAATATTTTCATTGCTACATCATAACTGTAATTCCGCTTCTGTTATGGATCAGGACACCCATGTGAAAGGTTCATTAGTCTTCTAAAGGCACTGTGACACAGTTTCAGAACCACTGGTCTAAACTAAGGGGAGTTTCTCTTAAGGTTTACTTTAGCATATTCATAGACACACAGTCCTGTTGTTATTGTTTGGTGCCTTTGAGTGTGCGCTGGCTCATAGCAACTCTATACACAATATAATGAAACGTGACCCCATCTCGTGCCACCTTCACAGTGGTTATTTTGCTTGTTGTCATTGTTGCAACCATGGGCTAATCCAACTTTTGGGGGGCTGCCTCTCTTTTGCTGCCCCTCTACTGCCCTTTCATTCATTTCCTCATGTAGTGATGAACCCCCAATCATAAAATTATTTTCATTGCTACTTCGTAACTTTAATTTTGCTACAGTCATGAATCAGGCCTCCACTGTGAAAGGGTCATTTGACCCTCCCAAAGGGCTCGCGACCCACAGGTTGAGAACCACTGCTCTAAACTAAGAGGATTTTCTCTTAGGATCTACAGCACCGTATTGTGAAAAGCATGAGTCCTACAGTGATTGTTGTTAGGTGTTGTCCTTTGGGTTTCGATTCTCAGCAACTCCACACACAAGATAATGAAACGCTGCCCCGTCCTGTGCCATCCTCACAGTGGTTTCTTGTCTGCACTCATTGTTGCAGCCACTGCGCTAATCTATCATCTGGGGGTCAGCCTCTCATTTGCTGCCTTTCTGCTCTGCCAAGATTTCTGTCTTGCTCGAAGACAGTGGCTCTCAACCTTCCTCTAATGCCACAGGCCTTTTACACCACTCCTCATGTAGTGGGTACAATCCCAGTCATAAATTTATCGTCATTGCTACTTCATAACTGTAATGTAGCTACTGCTATGAATTGGGCCACCCCTGTACAAGGGTAGTTCATCACCCTACTGGAGTCATGACCCACAGGTTGAGAATCTCTGCTCCAAACTATGAAGAATGTCTCTTAAGATATATTTCAGCACATTGTTAGAAGCAAAAGTCCTGTTGTTATTGTATTTAGGTGCCTTCAAGTGGGTTTTTGCTCATAGCAACTCCATGCAAAATATAACGAAACGCTCCCCCATCCTGTGCATTCCTCACAGTGGTTCTTTGCTTGCGCTGGTTGTTGCAGCCACTGAGCTATTCCAACTTGGAGGGGCTGCCTCTCCTTTGCTGCCCTTCTACTCTACCAACATTTGTGTCTTCCTCTCGGACAGTGGTTCTCAATCTTCCTAAATCCACGACCCTTTCATGCAGTTCCCAAAATAGTGGTGGACCCCCAGTCATACAAAATTTTCGCTGATATTTCATAACTGTAATTTTGCTAATCTTATGAATCAGGCAACCCTTGTGAAAGGGTCATTCAACCCACTCACTCCCCAAAAGGGTTCGTGATTCATAGGCTGAGAAGCCTGCACTAAACTAAGAGGCGTTTCTCTTAAGATCTACGTCAGCATATTGTTAGAAGCTCAAGTTCTTTTTGTGTTGCTGTTAGTTGCCGTCGAGTGGGTTTTGACTCTCAGCAACTCTACGCACAATATAATGAAACGCTGCCTCGTCCTGTGCTGTCCTCACAGTGGTTCGTTGATGGCATTCATTGTTGCAGCCACTGAGCTATTCCATCTTGTAGGGTCTGCCTCTCACTTGCTGCCCTTCTGCAGTACCACGTTTTGTGTGTTCCTCTCAGGCAGTGTTTCTGAACCTTCTTAATGGCATGGCTCCTTTATACAATTCTTAATGTTGTGGTGATCCTCCAACAGTAATTTTTTTTTCATTGTTACTCCATTACTGTGATTTCACTACTGTTATGAATTGGGCAACACCTGTGAGAGGCTCGTCTGAAACCCCATAGGGGTCACGACACACAAGTTAAGAACCACTGCTCTAAATTTAGAGGAGTTTCTCTTAAGATCTAGTTCAGCATATTGTTAGAAGTACACGTCCTGTAGTTATTGTCGTTAAGTTCCGTCGAGTGGGTTTTGACTCTTAGCAACTCTATGCACAATATAATGAAACGCTGCCCTGCCCTGTGCCACCCTCACCGTGCTTGTGTGCTTGGCCTCAGTGTTGCAGCCACTGTGCTAATCCAACTTGTTGGAGACTGCCGCTCTCTTCCTTCCCTTCTGTACCAAATTTGTGTCTTTCCCTAGAGAAGTGGTTCTTAACCTTCCTAATGCCACTACCCTTTCATATCGATTCTCATTTAGTGGAGACCAGCAACCATAAAATTATTTTCATTGGTACTTTGTCACCCTAATTGAACTACCGTTATGAATCCGACCACCCCCGTGAAAGGGTCATTCTACCCTCCCAAGGGGCGCGACCCACAGGTTGAGAACTGCTGCTCTAAAGTTAAAGGACTTTCTCTGAAGTCCTACTTCACCATATTTTAGAAGCACAAGTCCTGTAGTTATTTTTTTGAGTGCTGTCGAGTGGGTTTCTGGTCACAGCAACTCTATGCACAATATAATGAAATGCTGCCCAGTCCAATGCCATGCTCAGAGTTGTTCATTTGCCTGTGCTCATTTTTGCAGCCACTGGGCTAATCAATCTTGTAGGGGCTGCCTCTCCTTTGCTGCCCTTCTACTCTACCAAGAATTCTGTCTTCCTCTAGGGAAGTGGTTCTCAACCTTCCTAATGCCACGACTCTTTCATACCATTCCTCATGTAGTGGTGACTGCAAAATCATGAAATTATTTTCAATGCTACATCATAACTCTAATTTTTCCACTTTAATGAACGGTCCACTGCCGTGAAAGGGTCATTCATCCCCCAAAAGGGGTCACGACCCTCAGTTTGAGGCCCGCTGCGCTAAACTAATAGGAGATTCTCTTAAGGTCTACTTAGGTACATTGTTAGAAAAACAAGTCCTGTTTTTTTTTTCTTGTGGGTTTTGACTCATAGCAACTCTATGTCAATATAATGAAACACTGTCCCGTCTTGTGCCATCCTTGCAGTGTTTCTTTGGCTTGTGTTTATTGTTGCAGCCACTGTGCTATCCCATCTATATTGGGGCTGAGTCTATTTTGTTGCCCTTCAACTGTATCAAGAATTGAGTCTTCCTCTTGGACAGTGGTTTTCAACATTCTTACTCACGACCCTTTCATACAGTTCCTCATGTAGTCGTGACCAACCAACCATAAAATTATTTTTGTTGCTACATCATAGCTATAATTTTGCTTCTGCTATAATTCAGGCCACACCATGAAAGGGCTGTTTGACCCCCTAAATAGACACGACCCACAGGTCGAGAGCCGCTGCTCTAAACGAAGGGGAGATTCTCTTAAGGTCTTCTTCAGCATAGTGTTAGAAGCACAAGTCCTGCTGTTATTGTTGTTGGGTGCAGTCGAGTGAGTTTGGCTCATAGCCACTCTCTGCACAATATAATGAAACTCTGGGGGTCTTAAAGGCTTGAAGGCAAACAGGCTGAAATCTAGCTCGGAAGCAACAAAGCCCACAGAGAAGAAGCACACAAGCCTAAGTGAACACGAGGTGTTGAAGGGATCAGGTAGCAGACACCAAAGAACAAAAACCATCATTGTGTGATCACCTTCCCCACATAAACGCTGAAGATGAATGTGTGCATAAGTAAGTGTGGTGAAGAAGGCTGATGGTGGCTGGCTATCAAGCGATATAGCATCCCGGGTCTTAGAGGCTTGAAAGTAAAAAATCTGGCCCAGAAGCAACAAAGCCCACATGGAAGCATCACACCAACATGTGTGATCATGAAGGGCTGAGGGGACCAGTTTTCAAGCAACAAAGGCGGGAGGGGGATTATATCATCGTGAATGAGGGGAGTGCATGACGGGGGACCAATGCCCACCTGTAGACAACTGGACATCACTTACGGAGGGGTAGTGGGAAGGACATGAGTCACTCAGGGTTCAGTGTAGCAATAATGAAACTCACAACCTTCCTCTAGATATTAAACGCTTCCTCCCCCAACCTCTCATGATCCCAATTCTGCCTTGCAAACCTGATTAGACCAGAAGATACACAGCGGTACAGACGGGAACTGGAAACATAGGGAATCCAGGACAGATGAACCCCCCAGGACTAGCGGTGAGAGTGGCGATACTGGGAGGGAAGTGGGTGTAGAAATGGGAAACCGTTCACAAGGATCTACATATAACTTCCCCCCTGGGAGATGGGCAACAGAAAATTGGGTGAAGGGAGACGCCGCACAGTGTAAGATAAGAGAAAATAATAATGTATAAATTATTAAGGGTTCATGAGGGAAGAGGAGCAGGGTGAGAGGGGGAGAGGGGAAAGGGGAAATGAGCTGATTCCAGGAACCCAAGAGGAAAGCAAATTTTGAGAATGATGAAGGCAACGAATGTATAAGTGTGCTTTACACAATTGGTGTATGTATGGATTGTGATGAGTTGTATGAGCCCCAATAAAATGATTTTAAAAAAGAAAAGGAAAGAAATGTGTATAAATGAATGAAGGCAACATATGTACAAAAAGCCTGATGCAATCAATATGGATTGAAACAAAAGTTGTAAGAGTCTCCAAGAAAAGATTTTTAATAAAAATGTATATATAATAAATATTTTCCTAACTTATATAAATGCTTAATAAGAATAAAATTAAGCAGCCTGGGTTTTTATAGGAAAAATGATAAAAGAACAAATGAGAGATACAGCAGGAAGCAATTGATAGGAAAATATTATAAGGAAAGTTTTCTCTTAATGGAATGTACATTCTCTTACATGACAACAATCAGAATATGCGGTAAGAACCTCAGACCAAATACTAGAATAAAATAGAGGAAAAAATTCCCAACCCTTCAATAAAATGCTATATGCTTTCTATGATGTTCACAAAAGTTCAAATTCTTTAACAAAATATTTTGTTCATTCAAATTTTTAATTATGCATAAATTTACGTCTACACTCATTACATCTCATAAAAAGGCATAAGAATTGTTTTTGCACTATCTAACACTAAATAGAAGATAGTGAAGGTGAAAAAATAGCTTTTGTGAAGGTTGCTTTGAAATACAAATGGCATTGTCCTAAGAAATTTAAATGATTTAATTTTTTTAAATCATTTTATTAGGGGCACATACAACTCTTATCACAATCCATACATACATCAGTTGTGTAAAGCACATCCGTACATTCATTGCCCTCATCATTCTCAAAACATTTGCTCTCCATTTAAGGCCCTGGCATCATGTCCTCATTTTTCTCTTCGCCCTCCCTGTTTCCCCCTCACTCATGAACAATTGATAATTTGTCAGATCTTACATATTTTGTCTCCCTTCACCCACTTTTCTGTTGTCCATCCCCCAGGGAGGAAGTTATATGTAGATCCTTGTACCTGAGGTCTCAGAGCAGCTGGGTGTGATGCAGGGGAGGCTCTGGAAGCAGCTGCAGACACTGCGGGAGTTGGCAGCCCAACAGTGAGGGTCACTGCATCTGTGGGTACGAGAAAACTGGCTGGGGTTGCTTATTCCCCTAGATGCTACCCCTGCCTTGAAGAGAACCGTGACGGAGGCCTGTAGACATGTGTCAGGAATAGATGAGTCCTTCACTGTTTCCTCTTCCCACAAACCTTTGAGGAGAGCCTGCAGTGCAGGGGCTCGGCTCCCTGGCTCCAGTCACCTGCCCTTCCCCACAGCCACACCCTCGCCAGCCCCAACTCCCCCTGGCCTGGGTTTGCTTCTTGAATCCAGAGGAGCAGCCTGGGCAAAGACCATGAAGAACCTTGTCTTTCAGGCAGCCCCTTTGATTGGGTCCCTTGTCCTGCAGAGTGTGGACACATGCACACTAACTGTTGGGGGACTCAGGCTGTCACCACAGGGGCCAGGATCTGAAGAGGATGCTGGCACTGCAGGGCTTCCTGAGGGAAGCTGAGGACTTGCAGAGCTGGCTGAGCAGCCAGCAGCAGGTGGCCAGAGGAGAGAGGACTATGAGCACACCCTAGTGAGGAAGGGGCTAGGGGCAAGGAAGGTGCCCTGGAGCCGAATGAAGACGGGTGGTGGAGGGGGGGCTGCATGCACAATGGGCTGATGGGGAACATCAGTCTGGACTGAGGACACCTGTGACTTCCTATTCCCCTCTCTGCGTAGAGGGGCAAGTTCTGTGGCTATCCAGTCCTGCCCTGCCCAGTCACTCACTGAGGTGTCTCACAGCCCACCAGCCAGGGCCCCCTGTGACCCCTCTCCTCTCTTCTCAGCTCCTCTTAACCAAGTTTGCAATGTTTCTGCACCAAGTGAAGATGGGTGGCCACCAGGGGGCAGCCTGCCCCACTAGCGGAGAGCCTGCTGGAGTGGTGGCCCAGACTGCCCCCAGGGCCCAGCAGTGGTGACAGGACCTACAGTGAGTACCAGCTGCCTGGAGCAGGGATGAGTTTGGGGGAGGTGCTGGGCATGGGGTGGAGGGGCTTCCAGGGAGACCCTTGCTGTGCTGCGGCTTTGCCAAACCCCTGAGAGGTGAACTGGCTTTCTCTGTGCCCACATTGGGGGCCCGGGCCACGTGTTCCAGGGAGCAACTTGTGCAGCCTGGAGCTTGGGACCCCTTACTTAAGCTGAGAGGCCATGTCGGACGACCTTCAGCAAAGCTCAGCCTTTGAGTTCTGGGCTTCTGGCTTCAGGGCACGGTGAGGGCAGCTGCTGGTTCTGGCCCAGCTGTAAGCAGCCTGGCTGTACCTGGCCCTTCTGGGGACTCCCGATAGCACTGGGGAAACTGGGTGCACCGAGAGGCTGGGTTACTTGCTAGAGACCACAGCTAATTAGCAGTGGAGTTGAGACCCGATATGTTCCTCACCATAAAAAGGAAGTGTTTTCTGCCCTGGTGACCCTTGGCCTTCCCTGAGGTCAAGGGTGACCATAGCAGCCACATGAAGAGTGTCAGAAGCAGGGCACAGTGACTGCCTCAACCTCCCCACTCTCCCCCCGCCGGGGCTCTTCCAGTCTTGGCCTAGTGCCTCTATTGCTGGGGAGCAGGCTGGAGAGTCCCCCACCCCTGCAAGGCCCACAACCTTCCTAGCAGTGCCAGCGGATCTGAGGAGGCACAGCCTGGCAGTGTGTGGCCAGGCTCCCTGGAAATGGTCCCATTGAAGATCTGGAGAGCAGACCGATTGTTTTCCTTTGATTGTGTTACAGACACCTTACAGGAGAGAAGGATGTTTATAGATCACTGTCTACAGTTTCTGACTGTCAAAGCACTCAAAACATTGCCATCGAGTCGATTTCTATCATCGAGGCCCTGTAGGACAGCACACGACGGCCCCTGCGGCTCTCTGAGGCTGTCACTACGGGAGCAGATAACTGAGCCGCGTCTTTCTGATGGGTTTCAGATCACTGACCTTGCCACAAGGAGCAGCCCGGGGCATGCCTTTTTCTGACCTTGGGTTAGACTAATATATATATATACACATATAATGCACATATATATATGAATTTTAATATAGAGGGTTTTTGTTTTAAGTGGAAACATGCAGAGCAGTTTAACAATAATATAACACAGCACTCTTCTTGCCTCCTCCCTGACCCCTCCTCCCTCCTGATTTTTGAGGGCAAATGTTCCCGTTTGCTCTGGGAAGCACTTGCCTCACAGGTGCCATGCGTTCACTTTATCAGCTCGACTGTTGCTTGGGCAGGGGTGATTCCCGGAGCTGGGCTCTGTTTTGGATTTGAAGGGCCCTGGTCTCGGGGTTCCAGCAGTCCCTGTCAAACTTGTAATGCCCTCTCTTCATGAAGTCAACTTCCATTGGCTTTCAAGCTGTGCACAAGTTGCCAGTTTGAGCTCAACCAGAGCAGTTTGAGGCGGTGGCTGGGCACCATCTAACTCTCCTGGTCTCCAGGACAAGGATGGAGGGCTGTGGTGTTGGTGGTCCGTTAGTCCTGTGGACTGCTTTGCTTCAGTTTTTGATTTTCTTTACTCGTCAACTCCAGATGGGGAGAGAGGGGATCCTAGTTGCTAGAGGTGGCTTTGCAATGGAGACAAACATTTTATACTAAAGTGAGATTCTTACGTGACATTTGCGTGACTGCAGCAGCCCCTGCTCATCTTCCTCTGTGCTCACCCTAGCTGACCACCTTCCTACCTCAGAGGATGGGGCACTCCCTCTGCCCGTCCACCCTCAGGTCCTCACTTTCAGTCCCACAGGCTCCTGTGGTATCAATCCCCCCTCCTCCCCCCGCTATCAGCCCCATCCCCAGCCTACACAAGGATTACAAACCCTCGCTCCACTCAGATTCTCTGTAGCTAGTGTCACCTCCCCTGTGTTCCTCAGAGTGTGCTCTGCACCCATGAGATTATTGATTGGTTTCCACCCATAGTGACCCTCTGTGTCCCACAGGGCTTGCTCTGGGGGCAGCTCTCAGAGGGGGAAACCAGGAGGAGGAGGGGAGGGAGCAGTTGGGCAGAAGAAGCTGTGATGGACCCCACAGAGCCAGACTGCCCATGGAGGACAGGACCCTGCGGCTGTTTCCCCGAATGGGTGCCCCTCAGGGCAGGTCAATGCTCTGGAGACCCCACCGCAGGTGGAGGCCCCTCGACCCCTCCTCAGTCCCGCCCTCCACACCCTCACCTACATTTGGAGCTGGGTGAGCTTCTCCTCCTGGGCTGCCAGCTGCCTTTCCAAGTCCTGGTGCCAGGCATGTGGCCCTCTAAGGGGCGGATCCCTGCTCACCCCACAGTCAGGATCTAGCAGGAGGTCCTCTCAGGAGGCCAGCCAGACCTCAGCCTGACCCAGCCTGCCCCGCAGCTCCTCCTGGTCCTGGCTCACCTGGCAGTGCTCCTGGTGAAGGGCCCAGGCCGTCCAGAGCTCCTGCAGCTGCCTGTCCAGCTCCCAGAGACACTGTGACCTGGGGGGCAAAGGGCTGTTGGGTGGGGCTCAGGGTGTCGCCTGGGTGGGGCAGGGCTGGATTACCATGGAGCAGGGAGAAGCAGGAAAGGGAGCTCTGGCCACGCACCACCCTGGCCCTAGCCCTCAGCGCGCACATCTCTGGGGCCATGACGTGGCTGGTGTCCAGCAGCTGCTACCCCGCCGGCCGCTCTGCCTGGGCTCTCAGGCAGAGCTCCTGCCCCAGTGTCTCCTTGGCCCCAGCTGGCCTTTCTGAGGATATAGACTAGCGCCTGCTTCTCTTGAGCCCGAGTGCTGGGTGGGGGACAGGGCATGGGAACAGGTCTCAGGGCCAGAGGGCAGAACAGGGAGGAGGCAGGGAAGAGCTGGGTGCCCCCACCCGCATGGAACAGAGCGAGCCCCCATCCAGGTGGGGTGGCACATACAGCAGTCCTGGCAGTGCCTGAGGAAGGTGTGGCCATGGGCTACCCACTCCAGCTGCTGGCCCTGCTCTCAGGCCTTCATGTTCAGGTGGCCCAGGCCTCCAGCACCTCAGCCAGCTGCTCGGCCAGGCCCTCCTGGACCGCAGGGTGTACCTGGATGGACTCCATCCCCATCTGAACCACCACCTTGTCCACAGCCACCAACTCCCTCTGCAGCTGGCAGAGAGCAGGCTGAATGCTCCTCCACCTAGGACTCTGCAGGCCATCCTGGCTGTACCCCAGCCTAGGTCATGCCCAGGCCCGTCACCCCCCATCCCAGAGGGGGCAGGGGCAGGCTGCAGTCCTGCCTGGGGTCAGCTGGGGGTGAGGGCTCCTCATCCATCCATTGCCTACAAAGAGGGGTTCTTTCGGTGGGGAGGGACTGGGGCCCTCCCCTGCAGGAGGCGGTGCTGGCGCTGCAGGACCTCCACAGACGCCAGGTCGTGGCCAAGGACAGCACCCTCCACCAGGACCACCTTCTGCATGTGGCCCCACAGCTCTAGCGCCGCCTGGTGGAAATTGAGGGCACAGCGGGAAGGAAGGCCAGCAACTTTCTCCCTGAGAACAGGGCCACCTCCTTTTGAGCAAAGACTGTGGCTTGGGGATTTGTGGGGCGTTAACACGGAGGGAAATAGGACGAAGACTCTATTCCCTAACTTATAACAGGGAGAATCTGGAAAGCTGGTATTCCACGGTAGGAAAGCCTCTACTTTGGTAAGTTAGAGGTAAAGTCCAAGTACATTATCCTGCTTTAAAAATCATTCCCACGGATTCTCCGTTAACAGCTAGGCTGCCTTAATGTGAGCACATGGCTGATTGTATCTCTGTGTAGAAGCAGATATGATCCTTTTGCCCTCTCTTCCCACCGTGACACCCAGCCCCCCTTGTAGCTTCCCCCAATGCAGGTATTAGCTTTCCTCACCTTGGTGAGCTCAAGTACAGGGGCCTTATGATAGATACCGCACACATTGTGACCCATGTCACTACTGAAGAAGTGTGTCTCCATGCTCCCTATACACGTCCCAAGATAGCAAAGGTTCCACTTCTCCCAGTTCCACGTGGTCCATCAAGAGGAGCTGAAGTGAGCATGCCTAATAAAACATGTCTGACTCTGTATTGTATTCTCTCGACCCTGTCTTTCCTGTCCTCTATGACTTTACCATGACCTTTACCTATTATAATCGCTGTACATTCGCGCCTTCTTGCCCTTCGGTGGTTAAAAGATGGATGGTTTCCTCTGTTCACAGCAGGTTCCTGATGAGGCCTGGGGCCCACAGGCAGGGCCCGAGGGAGGAAAGGGTCTTGACACGCATGTTGGGAGGAAGGCAAAAAGATGGGGAGCCCTGAGCACATGAGGATTGAGGCTCAGGGAGCGAGTGGGCTGCCTGTCAGGGGGTCTGCCTGTAGCAACTCCAACAGTCAGTGAGGAGAGGGCTGGCCCCGGAGCCACCCAGCCCCAGGATTTCGGTTGCAGGACCTGTCAGGTGCTCAGTGCACTGAGACACCAGATCCCGAGAAAGGAGGGTGTGGGGAGGGGAGGCAGGGAGCTCTAAGAGTGGCGGTCAGCAAGAAGACCAGCAGGGCCTGTGCCCCAAACGAAACTGTGGACCGTGCTCAGGGAGCATTGGGAGAGCACACTTCGTGCTCCTGCCACAAGGAGTGACCTGCGCTGAAGGACTCCAAACTGGGGGCAGGAAGGAGCATGGTTGGACGGGGAAGGCTGATTGATGCTGGGAGCTGGAGTCAGCCATGCCCCTTCATACACACATGCGCACACGAGAATACACACAGAAGTACGCATGCACACACCCACATGCCCACCCCTACACATGAGCACACACACACACGCACACACACGCACACACATCTGGGGTAGGCCCCTGTGTCCCGAGCCCTTTGGCTGTCGCTGGCCTTTCCCTCTGGGCACCCACCTCTGTGCGGGCTTTCATTGCCTTGTCCAGCCTCACCCATGCGTCCTCTACGCAGCTCCTGTGGACTTGACTCTGGGCCATGGAGCTGGGGGAGGCGAGTTCCAGGGCACCTGCCAGCTCCCTCAGGGCCTGAACCCTGGCAGACCCACGCTCTGCCCTTTCTCCTGGAAGACCTTGAACTTCTCTGCCAGCATCTGCCAAAGGTGGGGCTGGAGCGGGGCAATGTGGATGGGGTTCAGGCAGCTCCTAAAACTCACGAAAGGGCCAGCTGGCCCCAACAGCTCCCACATCCCTCAGCCCTGGTTCTAGAACTCTGCAGGGCATCTCCTGCCCCCTCAGCCCACCCAGCATCTACCCTACCCTCCGTTCCTCCATCCACTTTCCCGGCACGACTCACTTCCACACCCTCCAGGTCCTGCCCACACTGTCTCTGGAGAGGGCCCGAGTTCAGGGAACCCCGGGCAGCTCCTGCTGTCTGCGGCCTGTGGAGGAGGCAAAGCTGGGTCGGTGGATCAGGGAGCCTGGTCACAAAGCCCACTTAGCAGGGTGACTTTCCCAAGCCAGGGGCTCCCTGCATCTGCAGGGGCGTTCTGGGAAGAGTTGAGCTGGGCTGAGGATGCCCTGCACAGCCCCAGACTGACCCAGGTCACAGCAGAAGCTACTGCGTTTCCAGCCCAGATGGAGCTTAGGCGAGATAATGATTTGCCCATGATCCTAGCCCAGAGGCGGGCCCGGAGTCTCAGGGGCCCTGCATTTGCTGCATGCAAGAACCATGGAGGGGTGCAGCTTCTACCTTTGAAGGGTGTGCAGTCTCCTCCAAACACACAGCATGCCTGGGTGGCACACAACGTGGCTACCTGTGGAGTGCCGGGCTTTAGAATGACCCCACCTGCTGACTCATGGGGATCCTCCAGAGGGTTTGAAAGCCAGTAAATCTTTCCAGGAGCAGGGAACCTCTTCTATCTCCTGAGGAGCAGTTAGTGGGACTGAACCAGGCAACAGCCCAACACTTCCCAAGCAGGCCTCCTGGAGCATCGTTAGAGCAAGGGGTAAACTGCTAGTAATACTGGGCTCCTGGGAGGAGAGTTTGCAGAAAGGCCTGAAGCGCTGAGCAAGATCTCAGGACGGTGGCCCTCAGGGAGCTTAGGACAAGTTCTAAACCCAGCCAGGAAGCTGAAGGGCTGACCAGAGAGAAGCTGAGGGGGAGGAAAGAGCATGCTGGGATAACTGCTGACCCCCGCCTGGGGCAGGGCTTCCAGGTTGGAGCTGTGGGAGCTGACTCAGGCCAGACACCACCTGCTCTGAGACGCTGAGGCCACCATCAAAGTTCACAGCCAACTGTCTCAAGTGCTCGTCCATATCCAGGTGGGTGCCTGGGGGAGGGGTTGGCTTCTGCAAGTGCTGCCACCCCAGGCCCAGAGTCCCACCCTCAATGCCCGGTCCCTTGGCCACCATGCTGTCTCAGGAGAAAGCCACAAGTATCCCAGATGCTGTGTCCCACTGGGTGGAGGCCCCCCTGAGGAGACATGGATCACACCAATGAATCACACAATCTGCCTCTGACCCCTTGAGGCCTCCTCACCCCCCAATATCATCACCCCAGTGCCGCTTCCCACTCTGGACTAGACTGCATAGGTATTAAAAAGAGATAAAACTCACAACACATGGAACCCAGGAACAGGAATGGGAATAGAGATACCAAAAGGGTAGGGGGAAGGAGAGTAGAGGATGGAAGGAAGGGGAACCGATAGCAATGAATGACATATAACCACACACCCCTCGCAGGGAGAGGAGCAACAGAAAGCTGAGGATAAAAGAGACAATGGTCGATGTGAGATATGAAAATAATATCAATCTATAATCTATCAAGGAACCACGAGTGGGGGAAGAGGAAAGAAAGGGGAGCTGATCCCAAGGGCTCAATAGAAAGTAAATGTCTAGAAAAGAATGATGGCAATATACGTATGACTATGTCAGATACAATTGGTGTATGGATTGTAACAAGAGTTGTAAGAGCCCCCAATAAGGACACACTGAGGATGACGAAATACACCACTGAAAACCTTATGCTAATCATTGATACACTGTCAGGTAGTGGAGGACTAGTAAAACTAGGCAGAACCTTCTCAGGAAGAGGACCAAAATACGAACACTTTTGGTCAGATTAAAGGGGAGGATCAGTGACAAAGAGCCAGGCCGTTTGAAGAAGGCATGGCCAAGGGAGCTGCAACGATGGGTTCAAACATCAGAAAGAAATGAGGGTGGCCCAGGACTGGCAAGCCTTTCCTTGTCCTGTACATTGAGGTTGCTTTGAAGCAGACCAACTGGACAGCACCTACCAACAAGACCAACCGAGGAAGAGGAAGCCACTATGATCCCAGAAACAGACATCACTAGGAAGTGTCAGGAGACTTCTATAAAGGTAACCAATGGCCTGGCCCTTCATCCCAGAAAGCTGGGGAAGCATCATTGTCATGGTTTACCAGACATTCCCCAGATAAATTACTGTCCAGCTGCCCATAGGAAGGAGAAATACCTATAGACATGACGGAAGGGAGGTTCATTCCGCTATGGGAATATGCTAATTTGTGCACTTAAATGTTAAAATCCACAGACACACGTATAAAAGAGAGTTGTAAATAAATATTAAATGCACATCAAGAAAATTTCGCTACAAGATTTTTTTAACCTCATAAGCCCACCATTATGCCATAGCCCCCCCAGAATCCACAACCATCTACAAAAGAGATGGAATGAGGCTGAATGCTAGTAAGAGCCAAGTCAGAGAAAGCAAAATAATCTCATGTTTGGTGGGCATCTGCATATAACTGGGGAGCACCCAAAGCTGTTTCACGTAGATAATGTGGTTTCTGCTCAGATATGTCTGAGTGTACGTGAGGTTTGGAAGGAGTAGCATTTAACTGGCTAAGGCATCATCTCCCTTTACTGAATTTCAAAATCAAGATGCTCATGAACTTGCAATGCTAAAGTGACCAATGCATGAATCATTCCGCTCTTCAATTAACACCACCTGTGCATCTTGGACATTTGGCGTGATAAGCTAACAATATGAGTGAGCATAACCTGTTGTGAAAAACAGGAATATACAGAAAGCTCCATTGTTTAATGTAATGATTGTATACAGGAACCTGCAGGATGTAAAATTTCCCATCAACAACTGATGATGGAAAATGATAATGCTCCTTAACCAACCCCCCAAAAAAAAACTCATGTTGAGGCACTCTAGAAATGAAAAACGTAAATCTGGGTGAGGCAACACTGAAGACAGCCTATGAAATGCGGCATGTTAAGATTTCCTTCACATTCAAATAGTTGAAAATCTAAGGCATGAACTGAGAATAGTAAAACTCTTTGAGACTCCATAATCGTTGCAGGGGAAACACCAGAATAATTGCCTCTTCCTTAATATACTTGAATTTGCTGGAGTTACATTTGGAGGTGAGATATGGGAAACTGTTTGAATTACAATAGTATGAAAGTAAAAGCAATTTTACACTGTGAGAAGCTCAAGTGTACTCATTGGAATCGGTTGTCTGAATGACCCCCACCTGGAGCTTTTTTTTTTTTTTTTTTTTCAGTTGTAGCTTTTGATTCTGTGTCTTCTCTTCTGCAGGCTAGGTTTTCAAGGTATGACTGCTCTTTCTAGACTTTTGACAAACCTTTAGTCTGCAGGTTTAATGTCTGGTGCTGGCTGCAGTTTTGTCTATGGGAAGGAGAAGGACACAGAATCAAAGGGTTTACTCAGATGGTCTATGTGTCCTAACGTGGAAGTCAGACAGAACAGGCTCAGGCAAGGGCATCTGTAGGCTTAGGCTAGGGCACCCCTAGGCTTAGGCTAATGCTACGGCTCGCCTAGCCTAAGGCTAGGGCACCCCTAGGCTTAGGCTAGGGCACCCCTAGGCTTATGCTAGGGAACCCCTACGCTTAGGCTAGGGCACCACTAGGCTTAGGCTAGGGGACCTTAGGCGTAGGCTAAGGCTAGGGCTCCCATAGCCTAAGGCTAGGGCACCCCTAGGCTTAGGCGAGGGCACACCTAGGCTTAGGCTAGGGTACCCCTAGGCTTAGGCTAAGGCTAGGGCTCCCCTAGCCTAAGGCTAGGGCACCCCTAGGCTTAGGCTCGGGCACCCCTATGCTTAGGCTAGGGCACACCTAGGCTTAGGTTAAGGCACCCCAAGGCTTAGGCTAGGGCACCCCTAGGCTTAGGCTAGGGCACCGCTAGGCTTAGGCTAGGGGACCTCTAGGCTTAGGCTAAGGCTAGGTCACCCCTAGGCTTAGGCTAAGGCACCACTAGGCTTAGGCTACGGCACCCTATGCTTAGGCTAGGGCACCCCTAGGCGTAGGCTAAGGCTAGGGCTCCCCTAGCCTAAGGCTAGGGCACCCCTAGGCTTAGGCTAGGGCACCCCTAGGCTTAGTCTAGGGCACCCCTAGGCTTAAGCTAGGGCACCCCTAGGCTTAGGCTTAGGCTAGGGATCCCCTAGCCTAAGGATAGGGCACTCCTAGGCTTAGGCCAGGGCACCCCTAGGCTTAGGTTAGGGCAGCCCTAGGCTTACGCTATTGTTAGGGCTCCCCTAGCCTAAGGCTAGGGCATCCTTGGCTTAGGCTAGGGCACCCTTAGGATTAGGTTAGGGCACCCCTAGGCTTAGGCTAAGGCTAGTGCACCCCTATGCTTAGGCTAGGGGACCCCTAGGCTTAGGCTCAGGCAAGCCTAGGCTTAGAATAGGTCACCCGTAGGCTTAGGCTAAGTCTAGGGCTCCCGTAGCCTAAGGCTAGGGCACCCATATGCTTAGGGTAAAGCTAGGGCTCCCAGCCTAAGGCTAGTGCACCCCTAGGCTTAGGCTATGGCACCCCTAGGCTTAGGCTAGGGAACTCCTAGGCTTAGGCTAGGGAACCCCTAGGCTTAGGCTAAGGCTAGGGCTCCCCTAGCCTAAGGCTAGGGCAACACAAGGCTTAGGCTAGGGCACCCCTAGGCTTACGCTTGGGCACCCGTAGCCTTAGGCTAAGGCTAGGGCTCCCCTAGCCTAAGGCTAGGGCACCCCTAGGCTTTGGCTAGGGAACCCCTAGGCTTAGGATAGGGAACCCCTAGGCTTAGGCTAGGGCACCCTAGGCTTAGGCTAGGGCACCCCTAGGCATAGGCTAGGGCACCCGGAGGCTTAGGCTAGGACACCCCTAGACTTAGGCTATGGCACCCCTAGGCTTAGGCTAGGGCACAACAAGGCTAGGGCTAAGGCTCCCCTAGGCTTACGCTATTTTTAGGGCTCCCCAAGCCTAAGGGGAAGGCACCTCTAGGCTTAGGTTAGGGCACCCCTAGGCTTTGGCTAGGGCACCCCTAGGCTTAGGCTAAGGATACGGCTCACCTAGCCTAAGGCTAGGGAACCCCTAGGCTTAGGCTAGGGCACCCCTAAGCTTAGGCTAGGTCAGCCCTAGGCTTAGGCTAGGGCACCCCTAGGCTTAGGCTAGGGCACCCCTAGGCTTAGGCTAATGCTAGGGCTCCCCTAGCCTAAGGCTAGGGCACCCCTATGCTTAGGCTAGGGCACCCCTAGGCTTAGGCTAGGGCAAGCCTAGGCTTAGGCTAGGTCACCCTTAGGCTTAGGCTAAGTCTAGAGCTCCCCTAGCCTAAGGCTAGGGCACCCCTAGGCTTAGGCTAGGGCACTCCTAGGCTTAGGCTAGGGCACCCCTAGGCTTAGGCTAGGGCACCCCTAGGCTTAGGCTAAGGCTAGGGCTCCCCTTAGCCTAAGGTTAGGGCACCCCTATGCTTAGGCTAGGGCAACCCTAGGCTTAGGCGAGGGCAAGCCTAGGCTTAGGCTAGGTCACCCCTAGGCTTAGGCTAAGTCTAGGGCTCCCCTAGCCGAAGGCTAGGGCACCCCTACGCTTAGGCTAGGGCACCCTTAGGCTTAGGCTAGGGCACCCATAGGCTTAAGCTAGGGCACCCCTAGGCTTAGGCTCAGGCTAGGAATCCCATAGGCTAAGGATAGGGCACTCCTAGGCTTAGGCTAGGGCACCCATAGGCTTAGGCTAGGACACCCCTAGACTTAGGCTAGAGCACCCCTAGGATTAGACTAAGGCTAGGGCTCCCCTAGCCTAAGGCTAGGGCACCCCTAGGCTTAGGCTAGGGCACCCCTAAGCTTATGCTAGTGCACCCCTAGGCTTAGGCTAAGGCCTGGGCTCCCCAACCTAATGCTAGGGCACCCCTATCCTTAGGCTAGGACACCCCTAGGTTTTGGCTAGGGAACCCCTAGCCTAAGACTAGGGCAACCCTAGGCTTTGGATAGGGCACCCCTAGGCTTAGGATAGGGAACCCCTAGGCTTAGGCTAGGGCACCCCTAGGTTTAGGCTAGGGCACCCCTAGGTTTAGGCTAGGGCACCCCTAGGCTTAGGCTAGGGCATCCCTAAGCTTAGGCTAGGGCAGCCCTAGGCTTAGGCTAGGGCACCCCTAGGCTTAGGCTAAGGCTAGGGCTCCCCTAGCCTAAGGCTAGGGCACCGCTATGCTTAGGCTAGGGCACCCCTAGGCTTAGGCTAGGGCAAGCCAAGGCTTAGGCTAGGACACCCCTAAGCTTAGGCTAAGTTTAGGGCTCCCCTAGCCTAAGGCTAAGGCACCCATAGGCTTAGGCTAGGGCACCCCTAGGCTTAGTCTAGGCCACCCCTATGATTAGGCTAAGGCTAGGTATCCCCTAGCCTAAGGCTAGGGCACCCCTAGGCTTAGTCTAGGGCACCGCTAGGCTTAGGCTAGGTCACCCAAAAGCTTAGGCTAAGGCTAGGGCTCCCCGAGCCTAAGGCTAGGGCACCCTATGCTTAGGCAAGGGCACCACAAGGATTTGGCTAGGGCACCCCTAGCCTAAGGCTAGGGCACCCCTAGGCTTAGGCTAGGGCACCCCTAGTCTTATGCTAGTGCACCCCTTGGCTTAGGATAAGGCTAGGGCTCCCCAACCTAATGCTAGGGCACCCCTATCCTTAGGCTAGGGCACCCCTAGGTTTTGGCTAGGGAACCTCTAGCCTAAGGCTAGGGCACCCCTAGGCTTAGGCTAGGGCACCCGTACGCTTTGGCTAGGGCACCCTAGGCTTAGGCTAGGGCACCCCTAGGCATAGGCTAAGGCTAGGGCTCCCCTAGCCTAAGGCTAGGGCACCCCGAGGCTTAGGCTACTGCACCCCTAGGCTTCGGCTATGGCACCCCTAGGCTTAAGCTAGGGCACCCCTAGGCTTAGGCTTAGGCTACGGATCCCCCAGCCTATGGATAGGGCACTCCTAGGCTTAGGCTAGGGCTCCCGTAGGCTTAGGCTAGGACACCCCTAGACTTAGGTTAGGGCACCCCTAGGATTAGGCTAAGGCTAGGGCACCCCTAGGTTTAGGCTAGGGCACCCCTAGGCTTAGGCTAGGGCACCCCTAGGCTTAGGCTAAGGCACCCCTAGGCTAACGCTATTGTTAGGGCTCCCCAAGCCTAAGGCGAGGGCACCTCTAGGCTTAGGCTAGGGCACCCCTAGGATTTGGCTAGGGCACCCCTAGACTTAGGTTAGAGCACCCCTAAGCTTAGGCTAGGGCAGCCCAAGGCTTAGGCTAGGGCACCCCTAGGCTTAGGGTAGGGCACCCCTAGGCTTAGGCTAAGGCTAGGGCTCCCCTAGCCTAAGGCTAGGGCACCCCTAGGCTTAGGCTAGGGCAAGCCTAGGCTTAGGCTAAGGCAACGGCTCAGCTAGCGTAAGGCTAGAGAACCCCTAGGCTTAGGCTAGGGCACCCCTAGGCTTAGGCTAGGGCACACCGTGGCTTACGCTAGGGCACCCCTAAGCTTAGGCTATGGCACCCCTAGTCTTAGGCTAGGGGACACCTAGGCTTAGCCTAAGGCTAGGGCTCCCCTAGCCTAAGGCTAGGGCACCCCTAGGCATAGGTTAGGGCACCCCTTGGCTTAGGCTAGGGCACCCCTAGGCTTCGGCTACGGCACCCCTAGGCTTAGGCTAAGTCTAGGGCTCAGCTAGCCTAAGTCTAGGGCACCCCTAGGCTTAGGCTAGGGCACCCCTAGGCTTAGGCTAGGGCACAACTAGGCTTAGGCTATGGCACCCCTAGGCTTGGGCTAGGGCACCCCTAGGCTTAGGCTAAGGTTAGGGCTCCCCTAGCCTAAGGCTAGGGCACCCCAAAGCTTAGGCTAGGGCACCCCTAGGCTTAGGCTAGGGCACCCCTAGGCTTAGGCTAAGGCTAGGGCTCCCCTAGCCTAAGGCTAGGGCACTCATAGGCTTAGACTAGGGCACGCCTAGGCTTAGGCTAGGGCACCCCTAGGCTTAGGCTAGGGCACCCCTAGGCTTAGGCTAAGGCTAGGGCTACCCTAGCCTAATCCTAGGGCACCCCTAGGCTTAGGATAGGGCACCCCAAGGCTTAGGCGGGGGCACCTCTAAGCTTAGGATAGGGCACCCCTAGTCTTAGGCTAGCGCACCCCTAGGCTTAGGCTAAGGCTAGGGCTACTCTAGCCTAAGCCTATGGCACCCCTAGGCTTAGGCTAGGGCACCTCTAGGCTTAGGCTAGGGCACCCCTTGGCTTAGGCTAGGGCACCCCTAGGCTTAGGCTTAGGCTAGGGCTCAGCTAGCCTAAGGCTAGGGCAAGCCTAGGCTTAGGATAGGGCACCCCAAGGCTTAGGGTAGGGCAGCCCTAGGCTTAGGCTAGGACACCCCAGGCTTAGGCTAGGACACCCCTAGGCTTAGGCTAAAGCTAGGGCTCCCCTAGCCTAAGGCTAGGGCACCCCTAGGCTTAGGCTAGGGCACCCCTAGGCTTAGGCTAGGGCACCACTAGGCTTAGGCTTAGGCTAGGGCTCAGCTAGGCTAAGACTAGGGCAAGCCTAGGCTTAGGCTAGGTCACCCAAAGGCTTAGGGTAGGGCACCCCTCGGCTTAGGGTAGGGTACCCCTAGGCTTAGGCTAGGGCACGCCTAGGCTTAGGCTAGGGCACCCCTAGGCTTAGGCTAAAGCTAGTGCTCCCCTAGCGTAAGGCTACGGCACCCCTAGGGTTAGGCTAGGGCACCCCTAGGCTTAGGCTAGGGCACCCCTAGGATAAGGCTAGGGCAGCCATAGGCTTAGGCTAAGGCTAGGGCTCCTCTATCCTAAGGCCTGGGCACCCCTAGGCTTAGGCTAGGGCACCCCTAGGCTTAGGCTAGGACACCTCTAGGCTTAGGCTAGGGCACCCCTAGGCTTAGGCTAGGGCACCCCTAGGCTTAGGCTAATGCTAGGGGACCCCTAGGCTTAGGCTAAGGCACCCCTAGGCTTCGGCTAAGGCTAGGTCACCCTTAGGCTTAGGCTAAAGCACCAATAGGCTTAGGCTAGGGCACCCCTAGGCTTCGGCTAAGGCTAGGTCACCCTTAGGCTTAGGCTAAAGCACCAATAGGCTTAGGTTAAGGCACCCCTAGGCTTAAGCTAGGGCACCCGTAGGCTTAGGTTAAGGCTAGAGCTCCCCTAGCCTAAGGCTAGGGCACCACTAGGCTTAGGCTAGGGCACCCGTAGGCTTAGGCTTGGGCACCCCTAAGCTTAGGCTAGGGCACCCCTAGGCTTAGGCTAGGGCACCCCTAAGCTTAGGCTACGGCACCCCTAGGCTTAGGCTAGGGCACCCCTAGGCTTAGGCAAAGGCACCCCTAGGCTTAGGCAAGGGCACCCCTAGGCTTAGGCTAGGGCTCGCCTAGGCTTAGGCTAGGGCACCCCTAGGCTTAGGCTAAGGCTAGTCCTCCCCTAGCCTAAGGCTAGGGCACCCCTAGGGTTAGGCTAGGGCACCCCTAGGCTTAGGCTAGGGCACCCCTAGGCTTAGGCTAGGGCAGCCATAGGCTTAGGCTAAGGCTACGGCTCCTCTAGCCTAAGGCTTGGGCACCTCTAAGCTTAGGCTAGGGCACCACTAGGCTTAGACTAGGGCAACCCTAGGCTTACGGTAGGGCACCCCTAACCTTAGGCTAGGACACCCCTAGGCTTAGGCTAAGGCTAGGGCTCCTCTAGCCTACGGCTAGGGCACCCCTAGGCTTAGGCTTAGGCTAGGGCTCAGCTAGCCTAAGACTAGGGCACCCCTAGGCTTTGGCTAGGGCACTCATAGGCTTAGGCTAGGGCACCCCTATAATTAGGCTAAGGCTAGGGCTCCCCTATCCTAAGGCTAGGGCACCACTAGGCTTAGGCTAGGGCACCCTTAGGCTTAGGCTAGGGCACCCCTAAGCTTAGGCCAGGGCACCCCTAGGCTTAGGCTAGGGCACCCCAAGGCTTAGCTTAGGGCACGCCTAGGCTTAAGCTAGGGCACCCCTAGGCTTAGGCTAAGGCTAGTGCTCCACTAGCCTAAGGCTAGGGCATGCCTAGGGTTAGGCTAGGGCACCCCTAGGCTTAGGCTAGGGCACCACTAGGCTTAGGCTAGGGCACTCCTAGGCTTAGGCTAGGGCAGCCATAGGCTTAGGTTAAGGCTAGGGATCCTCTATCCTAAGGCCTGGGCACCCCTCGGATTAGGCTAGGGCTCCCCTAGCCTAAGGCTAGGGCACCCCTAGGCTTAGGATATGGCACCCCTAGGGTTAGGATAGGGAACCACTAGGATTAGGCTAGGGCACGCCTAGGCTTAGGCAAAGGCCAGGGCTCCCCTAGCCTAAGGCTAGGGCACCCCTAGGCTTAGCCTAGGGCACCCCTAGGCTTAGGCTAGGGCACCCCTAGGCTTAGGCTAGGGCACCCCTAGAGTTAGGCTAAGGCTAGGGCACCCCTAGCCTAACCCTAGGGCACCCCTAGGCTTAGGATAGGACACCCCAAGGCTTAGGCTAGGGCACCCCTAAGCTTAGGCTAGGGCACCCCTAGTCTTAGGCTAGGGCACCCCTAGGCTTAGGCTAAGGCTAGGCCTCCTCTAGCCTTAGGCTATGGCACCCCTAGGCTTAGGCTAGGGCACCCCTAGGCTTAGGCTAGGGCATCCCTAAGCTTAGGCTAGGGCACCTCTAGGCTTAGGCTTATGCTAGGGCTCATCTAGCCTAAGGCTAGGGTAAGCCTAGGCTTAAGCTAGGGCACCCCTAGGCTTAGGGTAGGGCACCCCTAGGCTAAGGGTAGGGCACCCCTCGGCTTAGGGTAGGGCATGCCTAGGCTTAGGCTAGGGCAATCCTAGGCTTAGGCTAAGGCTAGTGTTCTCCTAGCCTAAGGCTAGGGCTCCACGAGACTAAGGCTAGGGCACCCCTAGTCTTAGGTTAGGGCACCCCTAGGCTTAGGCTAGGGCACCCCTAAGCTTGGGCTAGGGCACCCCTAGGATTAGGCTAGGGCACCCCTAAGCTTAGGCTAGGGCACCCCTAGGCTTAGGCTAAGGCTAGGGCTCCCCTAGCCTAAGGCTAGGGCACCGTTACGCTTAGGCTAGGGCACCCCTAGGCTTAGGCTAGGGCAAGCCTAGGCTTAGGCTAGGTCACCCCTAAGCTTAGGCTAAGTTTAGGGCTCCCCTAGCCTAAGGCTAGGGCACCCATAGGCTTAGGCTAGGGCACCCCTAGGCTTAGTCTAGGCCACCCCTAGGATTAGGCTAAGGCTAGGTATCCCCTAGCCTAAGGCTAGGGCACCCCTAGGCTTAGTCTAGGGCACCGGTAGGCTTAGGCTAGGTCACCCAAAAGCTTAGGCTAAGGCTAGGGCTCCCCGAGCCTAAGGCTAGGGCACCCTATGCTTAGGCAAGGGCACCACAAGGATTTGGCTAGGGCACCCCTAGCCTAAGGCTAGGGCACCCCTAGGCTTAGGCTAGGGCACCCCTAGTCTTATGCTAGTGCACCCCTTGGCTTAGGCTAAGGCTAGGGCTCCCCAACCTAATGCTAGGGCACCCCTATCCTTAGGCTAGGGCACCCCTAGGTTTTTGCTAGGGAACCTCTAGCCTAAGGCTAGGGCACCCCTAGGCTTAGGCTAGGGCACCCCTACGCTTTGGCTAGGGCACCCTAGGCTTAGGCTAGGGCACCCCTAGGCATAGGCTAAGGCTAGGGCTCCCCTAGCCTAAGGCTAGGGCACCCCGAGGCTTAGGCTACTGCACCCCTAGGCTTCGGCTATGGCACCCCTAGGCTTAAGCTAGGGCACCCCTAGGCTTAGGCTTAGGCTACGGATCCCCCAGCCTATGGATAGGGCACTCCTAGGCTTAGGCTAGGGCACCCGTAGGCTTAGGCTAGGACACCCCTAGGCTTAGGTTAGGGCACCCCTAGGATTAGGCTAAGGCTAGGGCTCCCCTAGCCTAAGGCTAGGGCACCCCTAGGTTTAGGCTAGGGCCCCCCTAGGCTTAGGCTAGGGCACCCCTAGGCTTAGGCTAAGGCACCCCTAGGCTAACGCTATTGTTAGGGCTCCCCAAGCCTAAGGCGAGGGCACCTCTAGGCTTAGGCTAGGGCACCCCTAGGATTTGGCTAGGGCACCCCTAGACTTAGGTTAGAGCACCCATAAGCTTAGGATAGCGCAGCCCAAGGCTTAGGCTAGGGCACCCCTAGGCTTAGGGTAGGGCACCCCTAGGCTTAGGCTAAGGCTAGGGCTCCCCTAGCCTAAGGCTAGGGCACCCCTAGGCTTAGGCTAGGGCAAGCCTAGGCTTAGGCTAAGGCAACGGCTCAGCTAGCATAAGGCTAGAGAACCCCTAGGCTTAGGCTAGGGCACCCCTAGGCTAAGGGTAGTGCACCCCTAGGCTTAGGCTAGGGCACCCCTAGGCTTAGGCTAGGGCACCCCGTGGCTTACGCTAGGGCACCCCTAAGCTTAGGCTAGGGCACCCCTAGTCTTAGGCTAGGGGACACCTAGGCTTAGCCTAAGGCTAGGGCTCCCCTAGCCTAAGGCTAGGGCACCCCTAGGCATAGGTTAGGGCACCCCTTGGCTTAGGCTAGGGCACCCCTAGACTTCGGCTACGGCACCCCTAGGCTTAGGCTAAGTCCAGGGCTCAGCTAGCCTAAGTCTAGGGCACCCCTAGGCTTAGGCTAGGGCACCCCTAGGCTTAGGCTAGGGCACAACTAGGCTTAGGCTATGGCACCCCTAGGCTTGGGCTAGGGCACCCCTAGGCTTAGGCTAAGGTTAGGGCTCCCCTAGCCTAAGGCTAGGGCACCCCAAAGCTTAGGCTAGGGCACCCCTAGGCTTAGGCTAGGGCACCCCTAGGCTTAGGGTAAGGCTAGGGCTCCCCTAGCCTAAGGCTAGGGCACTCATAGGCTTAGACTAGGGCACGCCAAGGCTTAGGCTAGGGCACCCCTAGGCTTAGGCTAGGGCACCCCTAGGCTTAGGCTAAGGCTAGGGCTACCCTAGCCTAATCCTAGGGCACCCCTAGGCTTAGGATAGGGCACCCCAAGGCTTAGGCGGGGGCACCTCAAAGCTTAGGATAGGGCACCCCTAGTCTTAGGCTAGCGCACCCCTAGGCTTAGGCTAAGGCTAGGGCTACTCTAGCCTAAGCCTATGGCACCCCTAGGCTTAGGCTAGGGCACCCCTAGGCTTAGGCTAGGACACCCCTAGGCTTAGGCTAAAGCTAGGGCTCCCCTAGCCTAAGGCTAGGGCACCCCTAGGCTTAGGCTAGGGCACCCCTAGGCTTAGGCTTAGGCTAGGGCTCAGCTAGGCTAAGACTAGGGCAAGCCTAGGCTTAGGCTAGGGCACCCAAAGGCTTAGGGTAGGGCACCCCTAGGCTTAGGCTAGGGCACGCCTAGGCTTAGGCTAGGGCACCCCTAGGTTTAGGCTAAAGCTAGTGCTCCCCTAGCGTAAGGCTACGGCACCCCTAGGGTTAGGCTAGGGCACCCCTAGGCTTAGGCTAGGGCACCCCTAGGATAAGGCTAGGGCAGCCATAGGCTTAGGCTAAGGCTAGGGCTCCTCTATCCTAAGGCCTGGGCACCCCTAGGCTTAGGCTAGGGCACCCCTAGGCTTAGGCTAGGACACCTCTAGGCTTAGGCTAGGGCACCCCTAGGCTTAGGCTAGGGCACCCCTAGGCTTAGGCTAATGCTAGGGGACCCCTAGGCTTAGGCTAAGGCACCCCTAGGCTTCGGCTAAGGCTAGGTCACCCTTAGGCTTAGGCTAAAGCACCAATAGGCTTAGGCTAGGGCACCCCTACGCTTAGGCTAGGGCACCCCTAGGCTTAGGCTAAGGCTAGGTCAACCCTAGGCTTAGGTTAAGGCACCACTAGGCTTAGGCTAGGGCACCCATAGACTTAGGCTAGGGCACTCCTAGGCTTAGGCTAGGGCACCCCTAAGCTGAGGCTAGGGCACCCATAGGCTTAAGCTAAGGCTAGGGCTCCACTAGCCTAAGGCTAGGGCACCCCTAGGCTTAGGTTAAGGCACCCCTAGGCTTAAGCTAGGGCACCCGTAGGCTTAGGTTAAGGCTAGAGCTCCCCTAGCCTAAGGCTAGGGCACCACTAGGCTTAGGCTAGGGCACCCGTAGGCTTAGGCTTGGGCACCCCTAAGCTTAGGCTAGGGCACCCCTAGGCTTAGGCTAGGGCACCCCTAAGCTTAGGCTACGGCACCCCTAGGCTTAGGCTAGGGCACCCCTAGGCTTAGGCAAAGGCACCCCTAGGCTTAGGCAAGGACACCCCTAGGCTTAGGCTAGGGCTCGCCTAGGCTTAGGCTAGGGCACCCCTAGGCTTAGGCTAAGGCTAGTGCTCCCCTAGCCTAAGGCTAGGGTACCCCTAGGGTTAGGCAAGGGCACCCCTAGGCTTAGGCTAGGGCACCCCTAGGCTTAGGCTAGGGCAGCCATAGGCTTAGGCTAAGGCTACGGCTCCTCTAGCCTAAGGCTTGGGCACCCCTAAGCTTAGGCTAGGGCACCCCTAGGCTTAGACTAGGGCAACCCTAGGATTACGGTAGGGCACCCCTAAGCTTAGGCTAAGACACCCCTAGGCTTAGGCTAAGGCTAGGGCTCCTCTAGCCTACGGCTAGGGCACCCCTAGGCTTAGGCTAGGGCTCAGTTGCCTAAGACTAGGGCACCCCTAGGCTTTGGCTAGGGCACTCATAGGCTTAGGCTAGGGCACCCCTATAATTAGGCTAAGGCTAGGGCTCCCCTTTCCTAAGGCTAGGGCACCACTAGGCTTAGGCTAGGGCACCCTTAGGCTTAGGCTAGGGCACCCCTAAGCTTAGGCCAGGGCACCCCTAGGCTTAGGCTAGGGCACCCCAAGGCTTAGCTTAGGGCACGCCTAGGCTTAAGCTAGGGCACCCCTAGGCTTAGGCTAAGGCTAGTGCTCCACTAGCCTAAGGCTAGGGCATGCCTAGGGTTAAGCTAGGGCACCCCTAGGCTTAGGCTAGGGCACCACTAGGCTTAGGCTAGGGCACTCCTAGGCTTAGGCTAGGGCAGCCATAGGCTTAGGTTAAGGCTAGGGATCCTCTATCCTAAGGCCTGGGCACCCCTCGGATTAGGCTAGGGCTCCCCTAGCCTAAGGCTAGGGCACCCCTAGGCTTAGGCTATGGCACCCCTAGGGTTAGGATAGGGAACCACTAGGATTAGGCTAGGGCACGCCTAGGCTTAGGCAAAGGCCAGGGCTCCCCTAGCCTAAGGCTAGGGCACCCCTAGGCTTAGCCTAGGGCACCTCTAGGCTTAGGCTAGGGCACCCCTAGGCTTAGGCTAGGGCACCCCTAGAGTTAGGCTAAGGCTAGGGCACCCCTAGCCTAACGCTAGGGCACCCCTAGGCTTAGGATAGGACACCCCAAGGCTTCGGCGAGGGCACCCCTACGCTTAGGCTAGGGCACCCCTAGTCTTAGGCTAGGGCACCCCTAGGCTTAGGCTAAGGCTAGGCCTCCTCTAGCCTTAGGCTATGGCACCCCTAGGCTTAGGCTAGGGCACCCCTAGGCTTAGGCTAGGGCATCCCTAAGCTTAGGCTAGGGCACCTCTAGGCTTAGGCTTATGCTAGGGCTCATCTAGCCTAAGGCTAGGGTAAGCCTAGGCTTAAGCTAGGGCACCCCTAGGCTTAGGGTAGGGCACCCCTAGGCTAAGGGTAGGGCACCCCTCGGCTTAGGGTAGGGCATGCCTAGGCTTAGGCTAGGGCAATCCTAGGCTTAGGCTAAGGCTAGTGTTCTCCTAGCCTAAGGCTAGGGCTCCACTAGACTAAGGCTAGGGCACCCCTAGCCTTAGGCTAGGGCACCCCTAGGCTTAGGTTAGGGCACCCCTAGGCTTAGGCTAGGGTACCCCTAGGCTTAGGCTAGGGCACCCCTAAGCTTGGGCTAGGGCACCCCTAGGATTAGGCTAGGGCACCCCTAAGCTTAGGCTAGGACACCCCTAGGCTTAGGCTAAGGCTAGGGCTGCCCTAGCCTAAGGCTAGGGCACCCCTAGGCTTAGGTTAGGGAACTACTAGGATTAGGCTAGGGCACCCCTTCGCTTAGGCTAGGGCATCCCTAAGCTTAGGCTAGGGCACCCCTAGGCTTAGGCTAAGGCACCCCTAAACTTAGGCTAGGGCACCCCTAGTCTTAGGCTAGGGCACACCTAGGCTTAGGCTAAGGCTAGGGCTCCTCTAGCCTAAGGTTATGGCACCCCTAGGCTTAGGCTAGTGCACCCCTAGGCTTAGGCTAGGGCATCCCTGGGCTTAGGCTAGGGCACCCCTAGGCTTAGGCTTAGGCTAGGGCTCAGCTAGCCTAAGGCTAGGACAAGGCAAGGCTTAGGCTAGGGCACCCCTAGGCTTAGGGTAGGGCACGCCTAGGCTTAGGGTAGGGCACCCGTCGGCTTAGGCTAGGGCCCGCCTAGGCTTAGGCTAGGGCACCCCTAGTCTTAGGCTAGAGCACCCCTAGGCTTAGGCTAAGGCTAGGCCTCCTCTAGCCTAAGGCTATGGCACCCCTAAGCTTAGGCTAGGGCATCCCTAAGCTTAGGCTAGGGCACCCCTAGGCTTAGGCTAGGGCACCCCTAGGCTTAGGGTAGGGCACCCCTAGGCTTAGGGTAGGGCACCCCTCGGCTTAGGCTAGGGCACGCCTATGCTTAGGCTAGGGCAACCCTAGGCTTAGGCTTAGGCTAGTGTTCCCCTAGCCTAAGGCTAGGGCACCACTAGGGTTAGGCTAGGGCACCCTTTAGGCTTAGGCTAAGGCACCCCTAGGCTTAGGCTAGGGCACCCCTAGGCTTAGGCTAGGATACCCATAGGCTTAGGCTAGGACACCCCTAGGCTTAGGCTAAGGCTAGGGCTCCCCTAGCCTAAGGCTAGGGCACTCGTAGGCTTAGGTTAGGGCACCCCTAGGCTTAGGCTAGGGCACCCCTAGACTTACACTTAGGCTAGGGCTCAGCTAGCCTAAGAATAGGGAAAGCCTTGGCTTAGGCTAGGGCACCCCTAGGATTAGGGTAGGGCACCCCTAGGCTTAGGGTAGGTCACCCCTAGTCTTAGGCTAGGGCACATCTAGGCTTAGGCTAGGGCAACCCTAGGTTTAGGCTAAGGTACCCCTAGGCTTAGGCTAAGGTTAGGGCTCCCCTAGACTAAGGCAAGGGTACCCCTAGGCTTAGGCTAGGGCACCCCAAGGCTTAGGCTAGGGCACCACTAGGCTTAGGCTAGGCCACCCCTAGGCTTAGGGTAGGGCACCCCTCGGCTTAGGCTAAGGCAAGGGCTCAGCTAGCCTAAGGCTAGAGCACCCCTAGGCTTAGGCTAGGGCACCCCTAGGCTTAGGGTAGGGCACCCCAAGGCTTAGGCTAGGGCACCCCTAAGCTTAGGCTAGGGCACCCCTAGTCTTAGGCTAGGGAACCCCTAGGCTTAGGGTAGGGCACCCCAAGGCTTAGGGTAGGGCACCCCAAGGCTTAGGGTAGGGCACCCCTCGGCTTAGGCTAGGGCACGCCTAGGCTTAGGCTAGGGCACCCCTAGGCTTAGGCTAAGGCTAGTGTTCCCCTAGCCTAAGGCTAGGGCTCCACTAGACTAAGGCTAAGGCACCCCTAGCCATAGGCTAGGGCACCCCTAAGCTTAGGCTAGGCCACCCCTAGGCTTAGGCTAGGGTACAACTAGGCTTAGGCTAGGGCACCCCTAGGCTTGGGCTAGGGCACCCATAGGCTAGGCTAAGGTTAGGGCTCCCCTAGCCTAAGGCTAGGGCACCCATAGGCTTAGGCTAGGGCACCCCTAGTCTTAGGATAGGGCACCACTAGGATTAGGCAAGGGCACCCCTAGGCTTAGGCTACGGCTAGGGCTCCCCTAGCCTAAGGATAGGGCACCCCTAGGCTACGGCTAGGGCACCCCTAGGCTTAGGCTAGGGCACCCCAAGGCTTAGGCTAGGGCACACTTAGGCTTACGCTAGGGCACCCCTAAGCTTACGCTAGGGCACCCCTAGTCTTAGACTAGGGCACCCCTAGGCTTAGGCTAGGGCACCCCTAAGCTTAGGTTGGGCACCCCTAATATTATGCTAGGGCACCCCTAGGCTTAGGCTAAGGCTAGGGCTCAGCTAGCCTAAGTCTAGGGCACCCCTATGCTTAGGCTAGGGCACCCTTAGGCTTAGGGTAGGGCATCCCTAGGCTTAGGCTAGGGCACATCTAGGCTTAGGCTAGGGCATCCCTAGGCTTAGGCTAAGGCTAGGGCTCCACTAGACTAAGGCTAGGGCACCCCTCGGCTTAGGCAAGGACACCCCTATGCTTAGGCTAGGACTCCCCTAGGCTTAGGCTAAGGCTAGGGCTCCCCTAGCCTAAGGCTAGGGCACTCGTAGGCTTAGGCTAGGGCACCCCTAGTCTTAGGTTAGGGCACCCCTAGGCTTACACTTAGGCTAGGGCTCAGCTAGCCTAAGGCTAGGGCAAGCCTAGGCTTAGGCTAGGGCACCCATAGGCTTAGGGTAGGGCACCCCTAGGCTTAGGGTAGGTCACCCCTAGTCTTAGGCTAGGGAACATCTAGGCTTAGGCTAGGGCACCCCTAGGCTTAGGCTAAGGTTAGGGCTCCCCTAGCCTAAGGCAAGGGCACCCCTAGGCTTAGGCGAGGGCACCCCTAGGCTTAGGCTAGGGCACCACTAGGCTTAGGCTGGGGCACCCCAAGGCTTATGCTAAGGTTAGGGCTCCCCTAGCCTAAGGCAAGGGCACCCCTATGCTTAGGCTAGGGCACCCATAGGCTTAGGCTAAGGCTAAGGCTCCCCTAGCCTAAGTCTAGGGCACCCCTATTCTTAGGCTAGGGCACCCCTAGGCTTAGGCTAGGGCACCCCTAGGCTTAGGCTAGGGCATCCCAAGGCTTAGGCTAGGGCACCCCTAGGCTTAGGCTAGGGCACCCCTAGGCGTAGGCTAAGGCTAGTGCTCCCCTAGCCTAAGGCTAGGGCACCCCTGGGATTAGGCTAGGGCACCCCTAGGCTTAGGCTAGGGCACCCCTAGGCTTAGGCTAGGGCAGCCATAGGCTTAGGCTAAGGCTAGGGCTCTTCTATCCTAAGGCATGGGCACCCCTAGGCTTAGGCTAGGTCACTCCTAGGCTTAGGCTAGGGCACCCCTAGGCTTATGCTAGGGCACCCGTAGGCTTAGGCTAGGGCACCGCTAGGCTTAGGCTAGGGCACCCATAGGCTTAGGCTAAGGCTAGGGGACCCCTAGGCTTAGGCTAAGGCACCCGTAGGCTTAGGCTAAGGCTAGGTCACCCCTAGGCTTAGGCTAAGGCAACACTAGGCTTAGGCTAGGGCACCCCTAGGCTTAGGCTAGGGCACCCCTAGGCTTAGGCTAAGGCTAGGTCAACCCTAGGCTTAGGTTAAGGCACCACTAGGCTTAGGCTAGGGCACCCCTAGGCTTAGGCTATGGCACTCCTAGGCTTAGGCTAGGGCACCCCTAGGCTGAGGCTAGGGCACCCATAGGCTTAGGCTAAGCCTAGGGCTCCCCTAGCCTAAGGTTAGGGAACCCCTAGGCTTAGGCTAAGGCACCCCTAGGCTTAAGCTAGGGCACCCGTAGGCTTAGGTTAAGGCTAGGGCTCCCCTATCCTAAGGCTCGGGCACCCCTAGGCTTTGGCTAAGGCACTCCTAGGCTTATGCTAGGGCACCCCTAGGATTAGGCTAAGGCTAGGGCTCCCCTAGCCTAAACCTAGGGCACTCCTAGGCTTAGGGTAGGGGACCCCTCGGCTTAGGCTAGGGCACCCCTAGGCTTAGGCTAAGGCTAGGGCTTCCCTAGCCTAAAGCTAGGGGACCACTAGCCTTAGGCTAGGGCACCCTTAGGCTTAGGCTAGGGCACCCATAAGCTTAGGCTAGGGCACCGTTAGGCTTAGGATAGGGCACCCCTAAGCTTAGGCTACGGCACCCCTAGGTTTAGGCTAGGGCACCCCTAGGCTTAGGCTAGGGCACGCCTAGGGTAAGGCTAGGGCACCCCTAGGCTTAGGCTACGGCACGCCTAGGCTTAGGCTAGGGCACCCCTAGGCTTAGGGTAAGGCTAGTGCTCCCCTAGCCTAAGGCTAGGGCACCCCTAGCGTTAGGCTACGGCACCCCTAGGCTTAGGCTAGGGCACCCCTAGGATTAGGCTAGGGCACCCCTAGGCTTACGCTAGGGCACCCTTAAGCTTAGGCTAGGGCACCCCTAGTCTTAGGCTAGGGCACCCCTAGGCTTATGCTAGGGCACCCGTAGGCTTAGGCTAGGGCACCGCTAGGCTTAGGCTAGGGCACCCCTAGGCTTAGGCTAAGGCTAGGGCTCAGCGAGGCTAAGGCTAGGGCACCCCTAGGCTTAGGCTAGGGCACCCCTAAGCTTAGGCTAGGGCACCCCTAGGCTTAGGCTCGGGCCCCCCTAGGCTTAGGCTAGGGCACTCCTAGGCTTAGGCTAAGGCAAGGGCTCAGCTAGCCTAAGGCTAGAGCACCCCTAGGCTTAGGCTAGGGCACCCCTAGGCTTAGACTAGGGCACCCTTAGGCTTAGGCTAGGACACCATTAGGCTTAGGCTAGGTCACCCCTAGGCTTAGGCTAAGGCTAGGGCCCCCTAGCCTAAGGCTAGGGCACCCCTAGGCTTAGGCTAAGGCACCCCTAGGCTTAGGCTAGGGCACCAATAGGCTTAGGCTAGGGCACCCCTAAACATAGGCCAGGGCACCCCTAGGCTTAGGCTCGGGCCCCCCTAGGCTTAGGCTAGGGCACTCCTAGGCTTAGGCTAAGGCAAGGGCTCAGCTAGCCTAAGGCTAGAGCACCCCTAGGCTTAGGCTAGGGCACCCCTAGGCTTAGGGTACGGCACCCCTAAGCTTAGGCTAGGGCACCCCTAAGGCTTAGGATAAGGCTAGGGCTCCCCTAGCCTAAGGCTAGGGCATCCCTAGGCTTAGGCTAGGGTACCCCTAGGCTTAGGGTAGGGCACCCCTAGGCTTAGGCTAGGGTACATCTAGGCTTCGGCAAGGCCACCCCTAGGCTTAGGCTAAGGCTAGGGCTCCACTAGACTAAGGCTAGGGCACCCCTAGGCTTAGGCTAGGGCACCCCAAGGCTTAGACTAGGGCACCCCTAGGCTTAGGCTAGGTTACCCCTAGGCTTAGGATAGGGCACCCCAAGGCTTAGGCTAGGGCACCCCTAAGCTTAGGCTAGGGCACCCCTAGTCTTAGGCTACGGCACCCCTAGGCTTAGGCTAAGGCAAGGCCTCCTCTAGCCTAAGGCTATGGCACCCCTCGGCTTAGGCAAGGGCACGACTAGGCTTAGGCTAGGGCACCCCTAGGCTTAGGCTAAGGCTAGTGTTCCCCTAGCCTAAGGCTAGGGCTCCACTAAACTAAGGCTAGGGCACCCCTAGCCATAGGCTAGGGCTCCCCTAGGCTTAGGCTAGGGCACCCCTAGGCTTAGGCTAGGGTACCCCTAGGCTTAGGCTAGGGCACCCCTAGGCTTAGGCTAAGGCTAGTGTTCCCCTAGCCTAAGGCTAGGGCTCCACTATACTAAGGCTAGGGCACCCCTAGCCATAGGCTAGGTCACCCCTAGGCTTAGGGTAGGGCACCCCTAGCCTAAGGCTAGGGCACCCCTAAGCTTAGGCTGGGGTACCCCTAGGCTTAGGATAGGGCACCACTAGGATTAGGCTAGGGCACCCCTAGGCTTAGGCTAAGGCTAGGGCTCCCCTAGCCTAAGGCTAGGGCACCCCTAGTCTTAGTCTAGGGCACCCCTAGGCTTAGGCTAGGGCACCCTTAGGCTTAGGCTAGGGCACCCCTTGGCTTACGCTAGGGCACCCCAAAGCTTAGGCTAGGGCACCCCTAGTCTTAGGCTAGGGCACCCCTAGGCTTACGCTAGGGCACCCCTAAGCTTAGGCTAGGGCACCCCTAATCTTATGCTAGGGCACCCCTAGGCTTAGTCTAAGGCGAGGGCACCCCTATGCATAGGCTAGGGCACCCCTTGTCTTAGGCTAGGGCACCCCTAGGCTTATGCTAGGGCACCCCTAGGCATAGGATAGGGCACCCCAAAGCTTAGGCTAAGGCTAGGGTTCAGCTAGCCTAAGGCTAGGGCAGCCCTAAGCTTAGGCTAGGGCACCCCTAGGCTTAGGGTAGGGCACCCCTAGGCTTAGGCTAGGGCACATCTAGGCTTAGGCTAGGGCATCCCTAGGCTTAGGCTAAGGCTAGGGCTCCACTAGACTAAGGCTAGGGCACCCCTAGGCTTAGGCTAGGGCACCCCTAGTCTTAGGCTAGGGCACCCCTAGGCTTGGGCTAGGGCACCCCTAGGCTTAGGCTAAGGTTAGGGCTCCCCTAATCTAAGGTTAGGGCACCCCTAGGCTTAGGCTAGGGTACCCCTAGGCGTAGGATAGGGAACCCCAAGGCTTAGGCTAGGGCACCCCTAAGCTTAGGCTAGGGCACCCCTAGTCTTAGGCTAAGCACCCCTAGCCTTAGGCTAAGGCAAGGACTCCTCTAGCCTAAGGCTATGGCACCCCTAGGCTTAGGCTAGGTCACCCCTAGCCTTAGGCTAGGGCATCCCTAAGCTTAGGCTAGGCACCCCTAGGCTTAGGCTTAGGCTAGGGCTCAGCTAGACTAAGTCTAGGGTAAGCCTAGGCTTAAGCTAGGGCACCCTTAGGCTTAGGGTAGGGCACTCCTAGGCTTAGGGTAGGGCACCCCTCGGCTTAGGCTTGGGCACGCCTAGGCTTAGGCTAGGGCACTCCTAGGCTTAGGCTAAGGCTAGTGTTCCCCTAGTCTAAGGCTAGGGCTCCACTAGACTAAGGCTAGGGCACCCCTAGCCTTAGGCTAGGGCACTCCTAGGCTTAGGCTAGGGCACCCCTAGGCTTAGGCTAGGGTACCCCTAGGCTTAGGCTAGTGCACCCCTAGGCTTGGGCTAGGGCACCCCTAGGCTTAGGCTAGGGCACCCCTAGTCTTAGGCTAAGCACCCCTAGCCTTAGGCTAAGGCAAGGCCTCCTCTAGCCTAAGGCTAGGTCACCTCTTGGCTTAGGCTAGCGCACCCCTAGGCTTAGGATAGGGCACCACTAGGATTAGGCTAGGGCACCCCTAGGCTTAGGCTAAGGCTAGGTCTCCCCTAGCCTAAGGCTAGGGTAAGCCTAGGCTTAAGCTAGGCCACCCCTAGGCTTAGGGTAGGGCACTCCTAGGCTTAGGGTAGGGCACCCCACGGCTTAGGCTAGGGCACGCCTAGGCTTTGGCTAGGGTACCCCTAGGCTTAGGCTACGGCTAATGTTCCCCTAGCCTAAGGCTAGGGCTCCACTAGACTAAGGCTAGGGCACCCCTAGCCTTAGGCTAGGGTACCCATAGGCTTAGGCTAGGGCACCCCTAGGCTTAGGCTAGGGCACCCATAGGCTTACGCTAGCGCACCCCTAAGCTTAGGCTAGGGCACCCCTATTCTTAGGCTCGGGCACCCCTAGGCTTAGGCTAGGGCACCCCTAAGCTTAGGCTAGGGCACCCCTAGTCTTAGGCTAGGGCACGCCTAGGCTTAGGCTAAGGCTAGGGCTCCCCTAGTCTAAGGCTAGGGCACCCCTATGCATACGCTAGGGCACCCCTTGGCTTAGGCTAGGGCACCCCTAGGCTTAGGCTAGGGCACCCCTAGGCTTAGGATAGGGCTCCCCTAGGCTTAGGCTAAGGCTAGGGCTCAGCTAGCCTAAGGCTAGGGCACCCCTAGGCTTAGGCTACGGCACCCCTAGGCTTAGGCTAGGGCACCCCTAGGCTTAGGATAAGGCTAAGGCTACAGTAGGCTAAGGCCAGAGAACCCCTAGGCTTAGGCTAGGGCACCCCTAGGCTTAGGCTAGGGCACCCCTAGGCTTAGGCTAGGGCACCCCTAGGCTTGGGCTAGGGCACCCCTAGGCTTAGGCTAAAGTTAGGGCTCCCCTAGTTTAAGGTTAGGGCACCCCTAGGCTTAGGCTAGGGTACCCTTAGGCTTAGGAAAGGCCCCCCAAGGCTTAGGCTAGGGCACCCCTAAGCTTAGGCCAGGGCACCCCTAGTCTTAGGCTAGGGCACCCCTAAGGTTAGGCTAAGGCTAGGCCTCCTCTAGCCTAAGGCTATCGCACGCCTAGGCTTAGGCTAGGGCACTCCTAGCCTTAGGCTAGGGCATCCTTAAGCTTAGGCTAGGGCACCCCTAGGCTTAGGCTTAGGCTAGGGCTCAGCTAGCCTAAGGCTAGGGTAAGCCTAGGCTTAAGCTAGGGCACCCCTAGGCTTAGGGTAGGGCACCCCTAGGCTTAGGGTAGGGCACCCCTCGGCTTAGGCTAGGGCATGCCTAGGCTTAGGCTAGGGCACCCCTAGGCTTAGGCTAAGGCTAGTGTTCCCCTAGCCTAAGGCTAGGGCTCCACTAGACTAAGGCTAGGGCACCCCTAGCCTTAGGCTAAGGCACACCTAGGCTTAGGCTAGGGCACCCCTAGGCTTAGGCTAGGGCACCCCTAGGCTTACGCTAGGGCACCCCTAAGCTTAGGCTACGGCACCCCTAGTCTTAGGCTAGGGGACCCCTAGGCTTAGGCTAAGGCTAGGGCTCCCCTAGACTACGGCTAGGGCAACCCTATGCATAGGCTAGGGCACCCCTTGGCTTAGGCTAGGGCACGCCTAGGCTTAGACTAGGGCACCCCTAGGCTTAGGCTAGGTTACCCCTAGGCTTAGGATAGGGCACCCCAAGGCTTAGGCTAGGGCACCCCTAAGCTTAGGCTAGGGCACCCCTAGTCTTAGGCTACGGCACCCCTAGGCTTAGGCTAAGGCAAGGCCTCCTCTAGCCTAAGGCTATGGCACCCCTCGGCTTAGGCAAGGGCACGACTAGGCTTAGGCTAGGGCACCCCTAGGCTTAGGCTAAGGCTAGTGTTCCCCTAGCCTAAGGCTAGGGCTCCACTAAACTAAGGCTAGGGCACCCCTAGCCATAGGCTAGGGCTCCCCTAGGCTTAGGCTAGGGCACCCCTAGGCTTAGGCTAGGGTACCCCTAGGCTTAGGCTAGGGCACCCCTAGGCTTAGGCTAAGGCTAGTGTTCCCCTAGCCTAAGGCTAGGGCTCCACTATACTAAGGCTAGGGCACCCCTAGCCATAGGCTAGGTCACCCCTAGGCTTAGGGTAGGGCACCCCTAGCCTAAGGCTAGGGCACCCCTAAGCTTAGGCTGGGGTACCCCTAGGCTTAGGATAGGGCACCACTAGGATTAGGCTAGGGCACCCCTAGGCTTAGGCTAAGGCTAGGGCTCCCCTAGCCTAAGGCTAGGGCACCCCTAGTCTTAGTCTAGGGCACCCCTAGGCTTAGGCTAGGGCACCCTTAGGCTTAGGCTAGGGCACCCCTTGGCTTACGCTAGGGCACCCCAAAGCTTAGGCTAGGGCACCCCTAGTCTTAGGCTAGGGCACCCCTAGGCTTACGCTAGGGCACCCCTAAGCTTAGGCTAGGGCACCCCTAATCTTATGCTAGGGCACCCCTAGGCTTAGTCTAAGGCGAGGGCACCCCTATGCATAGGCTAGGGCACCCCTTGTCTTAGGCTAGGGCACCCCTAGGCTTACGCTAGGGCACCCCTAGGCATAGGATAGGGCACCCCAAAGCTTAGGCTAAGGCTAGGGTTCAGCTAGCCTAAGGCTAGGGCAGCCCTAAGCTTAGGCTAGGGCACCCCTAGGCTTAGGGTAGGGCACCCCTAGGCTTAGGCTAGGGCACATCTAGGCTTAGGCTAGGGCATCCCTAGGCTTAGGCTAAGGCTAGGGCTCCACTAGACTAAGGCTAGGGCACCCCTAGGCTTAGGCTAGGGCACCCCTAGTCTTAGGCTAGGGCACCCCTAGGCTTGGGCTAGGGCACCCCTAGGCTTAGGCTAAGGTTAGGGCTCCCCTAATCTAAGGTTAGGGCACCCCTAGGCTTAGGCTAGGGTACCCCTAGGCGTAGGATAGGGAACCCCAAGGCTTAGGCTAGGGCACCCCTAAGCTTAGGCTAGGGCACCCCTAGTCTTAGGCTAAGCACCCCTAGCCTTAGGCTAAGGCAAGGACTCCTCTAGCCTAAGGCTATGGCACCCCTAGGCTTAGGCTAGGTCACCCCTAGCCTTAGGCTAGGGCATCCCTAAGCTTAGGCTAGGCACCCCTAGGCTTAGGCTTAGGCTAGGGCTCAGCTAGACTAAGTCTAGGGTAAGCCTAGGCTTAAGCTAGGGCACCCTTAGGCTTAGGGTAGGGCACTCCTAGGCTTAGGGTAGGGCACCCCTCGGCTTAGGCTTGGGCACGCCTAGGCTTAGGCTAGGGCACTCCTAGGCTTAGGCTAAGGCTAGTGTTCCCCTAGTCTAAGGCTAGGGCTCCACTAGACTAAGGCTAGGGCACCCCTAGCCTTAGGCTAGGGCACTCCTAGGCTTAGGCTAGGGCACCCCTAGGCTTAGGCTAGGGTACCCCTAGGCTTAGGCTAGTGCACCCCTAGGCTTGGGCTAGGGCACCCCTAGGCTTAGGCTAGGGCACCCCTAGTCTTAGGCTAAGCACCCCTAGCCTTAGGCTAAGGCAAGGCCTCCTCTAGCCTAAGGCTAGGTCACCTCTTGGCTTAGGCTAGCGCACCCCTAGGCTTAGGATAGGGCACCACTAGGATTAGGCTAGGGCACCCCTAGGCTTAGGCTAAGGCTAGGTCTCCCCTAGCCTAAGGCTAGGGTAAGCCTAGGCTTAAGCTAGGCCACCCCTAGGCTTAGGGTAGGGCACTCCTAGGCTTAGGGTAGGGCACCCCACGGCTTAGGCTAGGGCACGCCTAGGCTTTGGCTAGGGTACCCCTAGGCTTAGGCTACGGCTAATGTTCCCCTAGCCTAAGGCTAGGGCTCCACTAGACTAAGGCTAGGGCACCCCTAGCCTTAGGCTAGGGTACCCATAGGCTTAGGCTAGGGCACCCCTAGGCTTAGGCTAGGGCACCCATAGGCTTACGCTAGCGCACCCCTAAGCTTAGGCTAGGGCACCCCTATTCTTAGGCTCGGGCACCCCTAGGCTTAGGCTAGGGCACCCCTAAGCTTAGGCTAGGGCACCCCTAGTCTTAGGCTAGGGCACGCCTAGGCTTAGGCTAAGGCTAGGGCTCCCCTAGTCTAAGGCTAGGGCACCCCTATGCATACGCTAGGGCACCCCTTGGCTTAGGCTAGGGCACCCCTAGGCTTAGGCTAGGGCACCCCTAGGCTTAGGATACGGCTCCCCTAGGCTTAGGCTAAGGCTAGGGCTCAGCTAGCCTAAGGCTAGGGCACCCCTAGGCTTAGGCTACGGCACCCCTAGGCTTAGGCTAGGGCACCCCTAGGCTTAGGATAAGGCTAAGGCTACAGTAGGCTAAGGCCAGAGAACCCCTAGGCTTAGGCTAGGGCACCCCTAGGCTTAGGCTAGGGCACCCCTAGGCTTAGGCTAGGGCACCCCTAGGCTTGGGCTAGGGCACCCCTAGGCTTAGGCTAAGGTTAGGGCTCCCCTAGTTTAAGGTTAGGGCACCCCTAGGCTTAGGCTAGGGTACCCTTAGGCTTAGGAAAGGCCCCCCAAGGCTTAGGCTAGGGCACCCCTAAGCTTAGGCCAGGGCACCCCTAGTCTTAGGCTAGGGCACCCCTAAGGTTAGGCTAAGGCTAGGCCTCCTCTAGCCTAAGGCTATCGCACGCCTAGGCTTAGGCTAGGGCACTCCTAGCCTTTGGCTAGGGCATCCTTAAGCTTAGGCTAGGGCACCCCTAGGCTTAGGCTTAGGCTAGGGCTCAGCTAGCCTAAGGCTAGGGTAAGCCTAGGCTTAAGCTAGGGCACCCCTAGGCTTAGGGTAGGGCACCCCTAGGCTTAGGGTAGGGCACCCCTCGGCTTAGGCTAGGGCATGCCTAGGCTTAGGCTAGGGCACCCCTAGGCTTAGGCTAAGGCTAGTGTTCCCCTAGCCTAAGGCTAGGGCTCCACTAGACTAAGGCTAGGGCACCCCTAGCCTTAGGCTAAGGCACACCTAGGCTTAGGCTAGGGCACCCCTAGGCTTAGGCTAGGGCACCCCTAGGCTTACGCTAGGGCACCCCTAAGCTTAGGCTACGGCACCCCTAGTCTTAGGCTAGGGGACCCCTAGGCTTAGGCTAAGGCTAGGGCTCCCCTAGACTACGGCTAGGGCAACCCTATGCATAGGCTAGGGCACCCCTTGGCTTAGGCTAGGGCACCCCTAGGCTTAGGCTAGGGCACCCCTAGGCTTAGGATAGGGCACCCCTAAGCTTAGGTTAAGGCTAGGGCTCAGCTAGCCTAAGGCTAGGGCCCCCCTAGGCTTAGGTTAGTGCACCCCTAGGCTTAGGGTAGGGCACCCCTAGGCTAAGGCTAGGGCACATCTAGGCTTAGGCTAGGGCATCCCTAGGCTTAGGATAAGGCTAGGGCTCCACTAGACTAAGGCTAGGGCACCCCTGGGCTTAGGCTAGGGCACCCCTAATCTTAGGCTAGGGCACCCCTAGGCTTGGGCTAGGGCACCCCTAGGCTTAGGCTAAGGTTAGGGCTCCCCTAATCTAAGGTTAGGGCACCCCTAGGCTTCGGCTAGGGTACCACTAGGCTTAGGATAGGGCACCCCAAGGCTTAGGCTAGGGCACCCCTAAGCTTAGGCTAGGACACCCGTAGTCTTAGGCTAAGCACCCCTAGGCTTAGGCTAAGGCTAGGCCTCCTCTAGCCTAAGGCTATGGCACCCCTAGGCTTAGGCTAGGGCACCCCTAGCCTTAGGCTAGGGCATCCCTAAGCTTAGGCTAGGGCACCCCTAGGCTTAGGCTTAGGCTAGGGCTCAGCTAGACTAAGGCTAGGGTAAGCCTAGGCTTAAGCTAGGGCACCCCTAGGCTTAGGGTAGGGCACTCCTAGGCTTAGGGTAGGGCACCACTAGGATTAGGCTAGAGCACCCCTAGGCTTAGGCTAAGGCTAGGGCTCCCCTAGCCTAAGGCTAGGGCACCCCTAGGCTTAGGCTAGGGCACCCATAGGCTTAGGCTAGGGCACCCCTATTCTTAGGCTAGGGCACCCCTAGGCTTAGGCTAGGGCACCCCTAAGCTTAGGCTAGGGCACCCCTAGTCTTAAGCTAGGGCACCCCTAGGCTTAGGCTAAAGCTAGGGCTCCCATAGTCTAAGGCTAGGGCACCACTATGCATAGGCTAGGGCACCCCTAGGCTTAGGATAGGGCACCCCTAGGCTTAGGCTAAGGCTAGGGCTCAGCTAGCCTAAGGCTAGGGCACCCCTAGGCTTAGGCTAGGGCACCCCTAGGCTTAGGCTAGGGCACATCTAGGCTTAGGCTAGGGCAACCCTAGGCTTAGGCTAAGGCTAGGGCTACACTAGGCTAAGGCTAGGGCACCCCTAGGCTTAGGCTAGGGCACCCGTAGGCTTAGGCTAGGGCACCCCTAGGCTTAGGCTAGGGCACCCCTAGGCTTGGGCTAGGGCACCCCTAGGCTTAGGCTAAGGTTAGGGCTCCCCTAGTCTAAGGTTAGGGCACCCATAGGCTTAGGCTATGGTACCCATAGGCTTAGGATAGGGCACCCCAAGGCTTAGGCTAGGGCACCCCTAAACTTAGGCTACGGCACCCCTAGTCTTAGGCTAGGGCACCCCCAGGCTTAGGCTAAGGCTAGGCCTCCTCTAGCCTAAGGCTATAGCACCCCTAGCCTTAGGCTAGGGCATCCCTAAGCTTAGGCTAGGGCACCCCTAGGCTTAGTCTTAGGCTAGGGCACAGCTAGCCTAAGGCTAGGGTAAGCCTAGGCTTAAGCTAGGGCACCCCTAGGCTTAGGGTAGGGCACCCCTAGGCTTTGGGTAGGGCACCCCTCGGCTTAGGCTAGGGCACGCCTAGGCTTAGGCTAGGGCACCCCAAGGCTTATGCTAAGGCTAGTGTTCCCCTAGCCTAAGGCTAAGGCTCCACTAGACTAAGGCTAGGGCACCCCTAGGGTTAGGCTAGGGCACCCCTAGGCTTAGGCTAGGGTACCCCTAGGCTTAGGCTAGGGCACCCCTAGGCTTGGGCTAGGGCACCCCTAGGCTTAGGCTAAGGTTAGGGTTTCCCTAGCCTAAGGCTAGGTAACCCCTCGGCTTAGGCTAGGGCACCCCTAGGCTTAGGATAGGGCACCACTAGTCTTATGCTAGGGCACCCCTAGGCTTAGGCTAAGGCTAGGGCTCCCCTAGTCTAAGGCTAGGGCACCCCTTGGCTTAGGCTAGGGCACCCCTAGGCTTAGTCTAGGGCACCCCTAGGCTTAGGATAGGGCACCCCTAGGCTTAGGCTAAGGCTAGGGCTCAGCTAGCCTAAGGCTAGGGCACCCATAGGCTTAGGCTAGGGCACCCCTAGGCTTAGGGTAGGGCACCCCTAGGCTTAGGCTAGGGCACATCTAGGCTTAGGCTAGGGCATCCCTAGGCTTAGGCTAAGGTTAGGGGTCCACTAGGCTTAGGCTAGGGCACCCCTAGTCTTAGGCTAGGGCACCCCTAGGCTTGGGCTAGGGCACCCCTAGGCTTAGGCTAAGGTTAGGGCTCCCCTAATCTAAGGTTAGGGCACCACTAGGCTTAGGCTAGGGTACCCCTAGGCTTAGGATAGTGCACCCCAAGGCCTAGGCTAGGGCACCCATAAGCTTAGTTTAGGGCACCCCTAGTCTTAGGCTAAGCACCCATAGTCTTAGGCTAAGGCTAGGCCTCCTCTAGCCTAAGGCTAGGGCTCCACTAGACTAAGGTTAGGGCACCCCTAGCCTTAGGCTAGGGCACCCCGAGGCTTAGGCTAGGGCACCCCGAGGCTTAGGCTAGGGTACCCCTAGGCTTAGGCTAGGGTACCCCTAGGCTTAGGCTAGGGCACCCCTAGGCTTGGGCTAGGGCACCCCTAGGCTTAGGCTAAAGTTAGGGCTCCCCTAGCCTAAGGCTAGGGCACCCCTAGGCTTAGGATAGGGCACCACTAGGATTAGGCTAGGGCCCCCCTAGGCTTAGGCTAAGGCTAGGGCTCCCCTAGCCTAAGGCTAGGGCACCCCTAGGCTTAGGCTACAGCACCCCTAGGCTTAGGCTAGGGCACCCCTAGGCTTAGGCTAGGGCACCCCTAGGCCTACGCTAGCGCACCCCTAAGCTTAGGCTAGGGCACCCCTATTCTTAGGCTAGGGCACCCCAAGGCTTAGTCTAGGGCACCCCTAAGCTTAGGCTAGGGCACCCCTAGTCTTAGGCTAGGGCACCCCTAGGCTTAGGCTAAGGCTAGGGCTCCCCTAGTCTAAGGCTAGGGCTCCCCTAGTCTAAGGTTAGGGCACCCCTAGTCTTAGGCTAGGGCACCCCTAGGCTTAGGCTAAGGCTAGGCCTCCTGTAGCCTAAGGTTATGGCACCCCTAGGCTTAGGCTAATGTACCTCTAGCCTTAGGCTAGGGCATCCCTAAGCTTAGGCTAGGGCACCCCTAGGCTTAGGCGTAGGCTAGGGCACCCCTAGGCTTAGGGTAGGGTATCCCTAGGCTTAGGCTAGGGCACCCCTAGGCTTGGGCTAGGGCACCCCTAGGCTTAGGCTAAGGTTAGGGCTCCCCTAGCCTAAGGCTAGGGCACCCCTAGGCTTAGGCTAGGGCACCCCTAGTCTTAGGATAGGGCACCACTAGGATTAGGCTAGGGCACCCCTAGGCTTAGGCTAAGGCTAGGGCTCCCCTAGCCTAAGGCTAGGGCAACCCTAGGCTTAGGCTAGGCCACCCCGAGACTTAGCCTAGGGCACACCTAGGCTTAGGCTAGGGCACCCCTTGGCTTAGGCCAGGGCCCCCCTAGGGTTAGGCTAAGGCTAGGGCTCTCCTAGCCTAACCCTAGGGCAGCCCTAGGCTTTGGATAGGGCACCCCAAGGCTTAGGCTAGGGCACCCCTAAGCTTAGGCTAGGGCACCCCTAGTCTTAGGCTAGGGCACCCCTAGGCTTAGGCTAAGGCTAGGGCTCCTCTAGCCTAAGGCTATGGCACCCCTATGCTTAGTCTAGGGCACCCCTAGGCTTAGGTGGGGAATCCCTAGGCTTAGGCTAGGGCACCCCTAGGCTTAGGCTTAGGCTAGGGCTCAGCTAGCCTAAGGCTAGGCAAGGCTAAGCTTAGGCTAGGGCACCCCTAGGCTTAGGGTAGAGCACCCCTAGGGTTAGGGTTGCGCACCCCTCGGCTTAGGCTAGGACACCCCTAGGCTTAGGCTAAAGCTAGGGCTCCCCTAGCCTAAGGCTAGGGCACCCCTAGGCTTAGGCTAGGGCACCCCTAGGCTTAGGATAGGGCACCACTAGGATTAGGCTAGGGCACCCCTAGGCTTAGGCTAAGGCTAGTGTTCCCCTAGCCTAAGGCTAAGGTTCCACTAGACTAAGGCTAGGGCACCCCTAGGGTTAGGCTAGGGCACCCCTAGGCTTAGGCTAGGGTACCCCTAGGCTTAGGCTAGGGCACCCCTAGGCTTGGGCTAGGGCACCCCTAGGCTTAGGCTAAGGTTAGGGTTCCCCTAGCCTAAGGCTAGGTAACCCCTCGGCTTAGGCTAGGGCACCCCTAGGCTTAGGATAGGGCACCACTAGTCTTATGCTAGGGCACCCCTAGGCTTAGGCTAAGGCTAGGGCTCCCCTAGTCTAAGGCTAGGGCACCCCTTGGCTTAGGCAAGGGCACCCCTAGGCTTAGGCTAGGGCACCCCTAGGCTTAGGATAGGGCACCCCTAGGCTTAGGTTAAGGCTAGGGCTCAGCTAGCCTAAGGCTAGGGCACCCCTAGGCTTAGGCTAGGGCACCCCTAGGCTTAGGGTAGGGCACCCCTAGGCTTAGGCTAGGGCACATCTAGGCTTAGGCTAGGGCATCCCTAGGCTTAGGCTAAGGTTAGGGGTCCACTAGGCTTAGGCTAGGGCACCCCTAGTCTTAGGCTAGGGCACCCCTAGGCTTGGGCTAGGGCACCCCTAGGCTTAGGCTAAGGTTAGGGCTCCCCTAATCTAAGGTTAGGGCACCACTAGGCTTAGGCTAGGGTACCCCTAGGCTTAGGATAGTGCACCCCAAGGCTTAGGCTAGGGCACCCATAAGCTTAGTTTAGGGCACCCCTAGTCTTAGGCTAAGCACCCATAGTCTTAGGCTAAGGCTAGGCCTCCTCTAGCCTAAGGCTAGGGCTCCACTAGACTAAGGCTAGGGCACCCCTAGCCTTAGGCTAGGGCACCCCGAGGCTTAGGCTAGGGCACCCCGAGGCTTAGGCTAGGGTACCCCTAGGCTTAGGCTAGGGCACCCCTAGGCTTAGGCTAGGGTACCCCTAGGCTTAGGCTAGGGCACCCCTAGGCTTGGGCTAGGGCACCCCTAGGCTTAGGCTAAAGTTAGGGCTCCCCTAGCCTAAGGCTAGGGCACCCCTAGGCTTAGGATAGGGCACCACTAGGATTAGGCTAGGGCCCCCCTAGGCTTAGGCTAAGGCTAGGGCTCCCCTAGCCTAAGGCTAGGGCACCCCTAGGCTTAGGCTACAGCACCCCTAGGCTTAGGCTAGGGCACCCCTAGGCTTAGGCTAGGGCACCCCTAGGCCTACGCTAGCGCACCCCTAAGCTTAGGCTAGGGCACCCCTATTCTTAGGCTAGGGCACCCCAAGGCTTAGTCTAGGGCACCCCTAAGCTTAGGCTAATGCACCCCTAGTCTTAGGCTAGGGCACCCCTAGGCTTAGGCTAAGGCTAGGGCTCCCCTAGTCTAAGGCTAGGGCTCCCCTAGTCTAAGGTTAGGGCACCCCTAGTCTTAGGCTAGGGCACCCCTAGGCTTAGGCTAAGGCTAGGCCTCCTGTAGCCTAAGGTTATGGCACCCCTAGGCTTAGGCTAATGTACCTCTAGCCTTAGGCTAGGGCATCCCTAAGATTAGGCTAGGGCACCCCTAGGCTTAGACTTAGGCTAGGGCACCCCTAGGCTTAGGGTAGGGTATCCCTAGGCTTAGGCTAGGGCACCCCTAGGCTTGGGCTAGGGCACCCCTAGGCTTAGGCTAAGGTTAGGGCTCCCCTAGCCTAAGGCTAGGGCACCCCTAGGCTTAGGCTAGGGCACCCCTAGTCTTAGGATAGGGCACCACTAGGATTAGGCTAGGGCACCCCTAGGCTTAGGCTAAGGCTAGGGCTCCCCTAGCCTAAGGCTAGGGCAACCCTAGGCTTAGGCTAGGCCACCCCGAGACTTAGCCTAGGGAACACCTAGGCTTAGGCTAGGGCACCCCTTGGCTTAGGCCAGGGCCCCCCTAGGGTTAGGCTAAGGCTAGGGCTCTCCTAGCCTAACCCTAGGGCAGCCCTAGGATTTGGATAGGGCACCCCAAGGCTTAGGCTAGGGCACCCCTAAGCTTAGGCTAGGGCACCCCTACTCTTAGGCTAGGGCACCCCTAGGCTTAGGCTAAGGCTAGGGCTCCTCTAGCCTAAGGCTATGGCACCCCTATGCTTAGTCAAGGGCACCCCTAGGCTTAGGTGGGGCATCCCTAGGCTTAGGCTAGGGCACCCCTAAGCTTAGGCTTAGGCTAGGGCTCAGCTAGCCTAAGGCTAGGCAAGGCTAAGCTTAGGCTAGGGCACCCCTAGGCTTAGGGTAGGGCACCCCTAGGGTTAGGGTTGCGCACCCCTCGGCTTAGGCTAGGACACCCCTAGGCTTAGGCTAAAGCTAGGGCTCCCCTAGCCTAAGGCTAGGGCACCCCTAGGCTTAGGCTAGGGCACCCCTAGGCTTAGGATAGGGCACCACTACGATTAGGCTAGGGCACCCCTAGGCTTAGGCTAAGGCTAGGGCTCCCCTAGCCTAACCCTAGGGCACCCCTAGGCTTAGGATAGGGTACCCCAAGGCTTAGGCTAGGGCACCCCTAAGCTTAGGCTAGGGCACCCCTAGTTTTAGGCTAGGGCACCCTTAGGCTTAGGCTAAGGCTAGGCCTCCTCTAGCCTAAGGCTATGGCACCCCTAGGCTTAGGCTAGGGCATCCCTAAGCTTAGGCTATGGGACCCCTAGGCTTAGGCTAAGGCTAGGCCTCCTCTAGCCTAAGGCTATGGCACCCCTAGGCTTAGGCTAGGGCATCCCTAAGCTTAGGCTATGGCACCCCTAGGCTTAGGCTAAGGCTAGGGCTCAGCTAGCCTAAGGCTAGGGCACCCCTAGGCTTAGGCTAGGGCACCCCTAGGCTTAGGGTAGGGCACCCCTTAGTCTTAGGACAGGGCACATCTTGGCTTAGACTAGGGCACCCCTAGGCTTAGGATAAGTCTAGGGCTACACTAGGCTAATGCCAGGGCACCCCTAGGCTTAGGCTAGGGCACCACTAGGCTTAGGCTAGGGCACCCCTAGGCTTAGGCTAAGGTTACGGCTCCCCGAGTCTAAGGTTAGGGCACCCCTAGGCTAGGCTAGGGTACCCCTAGGCTTAGGATAGGGCACCCCAAGGCTTAGGCTAGGCCTCCTCTAGCCTAAGGCTATCGCACCCCTAGGCTTAGGCTAGCGCACCGGTAGCCTTAGGCTAGGGCATCCTTAAGCTTAGGCTAGGGCTCCCCTAGGCTTAGGCTTAGGCTAGGGCTCAGCTAGCCTAAGGCTAGGGTAAGGCTAAGCTTAAGCTAGGGCATCCCTAGGCTTAGGGTAGGGCACTCCTAGGTTTAGGGTAGGGCACCCCTCGGTTTAGGCTAGGGCACGCCTAGGCTTAGGCAAGGGCATCCCTAGGCTTAGGCTAAGGCTAGTGTTCCCCTAGCCTAAGGCTAGGGCTCCACTACACTAAGGCTAGGGCACCCCTAGCCTTAAGCTAGGGCACCCCTAGGCTTAGGCGAGGGCACCACTAGGCTTAGGCTAGGGTACCCCTAGGCTTAGGCTAGGGCACCCCTAGGCTTGGGCTAGGGCACCCGTAGGCTTAGGCTAAGGTTAGGGTTCCCCTAGCCTAAGGCTAGGGAACCCCTAGGCTTAGGCTAGGGCACCCCTAGGCTTTGGATAGGGCACCCCTAGGCTTAGGCTAGGGCACCGCTAAGCTTAGGCTAGGGCACCCCTAGTCTTAGGCTAGGGCACCCCTAGGCTTAGGCTAAGGCTAGGGCTCCTCTAGCCTAAGGCTATGGCACCCCTAGGCTTAGTCTAGGGCACCCCTAGGCTTAGGCTAGGGCATCCCTAGGCTTAGGCTAGGGCACCCCTAGGCTTAGGCTTAGGCTAGGGCTCAGCTACCCTAAGGCTAGGGCAAGGCTAGGCTTAGGCTAGGGCACCCCTAGGCTTAGGGTAGGGCACCCCTATGTTTAGGGTAGGGCACCCCTCGGCTTAGGCTAGGACACCCCTTGGCTTAGGCTAAAGCTAGGGCTCCCCTAGCCTAAGGCTAGGGCACCCCTAGGCTTAGGTTAGGGCACCCCTAGGCTTAGGATAGGGCACCACTAGGATTAGGCTAGGTCACCCCTAGGCTTAGGCTAAGGCACCCCTAGGCTTGGCTAGGGCATCCCTAGGGTTAGGCTAAGGCTAGGGCTCCCCTAGCCTAACCCTAGGGCACCCCTAGGCTTAGGATAGGGCACCCCAAGGCTTAGGCTAGGGCACCCCTAAGCTTAGGCTAGGGCACCACTAGTCTTAGGCTAGAGTACCCCTAGGCTTAGGCTAAGGCTAGGCCTCCTCTAGCCTAAGGCTATGGCACCCCTAGGCTTAGGCTAGGGCATCCCTAAGCTTAGGCTATGCCACCCCTAGTCTTAGGCTTAGGCTAGGGCTCAGCTAGCCTAAGGCTAGGGTAAGCCTAGGCTTAGGCTAGGGCACCCCTAGGCTTAGGGTAGGGCACCCCTAGGCTTAGGGTATGGCACCACTTGGCTTAGGCTAGGGCACGCCTAGGCTTAGGCTAGGGCAACCCATGGCTTAGGCTTAGGCTAATGTTCCCCTAGCCTAAGGCTAGGGCACCCCTAGGCTTAGGCTAGGGCACCCCTAGGCTTAGGGTAGGGCACCCCTAGGCTTAGGCTAGGGCACCCCTAGGCTTAGGGTAGGGCACCCTTAGTCTTAGGCTAGGGCACATCTAGGCTTAGGCTAGGGCACCCCTAGGCTTAGGCTAAGGCTAGGGCTCCACTAGACTAAGGGTAGGGCACCCCTAGGCTTAGGCTAGGGCACCCCTAGGCTTAGGCTAGGGAACCCCTAGGCTTGGGCTAGGGCACCCCTAGGCTTAGGCTAAGGTTAGGGCTCCCCTAGTCTAAGGTTACGGCACCCCTAGGCTTAGGCTAGGGTACCCCTAGGCTTAGGATAGGGCACCTCAAGGCTTAGGCTAGGGCACCCCTAAGCTTAGGCTAGGGCACCCCTAGTCTTAGGCTAGGGCACCCCTAGGCTTAGGCTAAGGGTAGGCCTCCTCTAGCCTAAGGTTATGGCACCCCTAGGCTTAGGCTAATGCACCCCTAGCCTTAGGCTAGGGCATCCCTAAGCTTAGGCAAGGGCACCCCTAGGCTTAGGCTTAGGCTAGGGCTCAGCTAGCCTAAGGCTAGGGTAAGCCTAGGCTTAAGCTAGGGCACCCCTAGGCTTAGGCTAAGGCTAGTGTTCCCCTAGACTAAGGCTAGGGCTCCAATAGACTAAGGCTAGGGCACCCCTAGCCTTAGGCTAGGGCACCCCTAGGCTTAGGCTAGGGCACCGCTAGGCATAGGGTAGGGTATCCCTAGGCTTAGGCTAGGGCACCCCTAGGCTTGTTCTAGGGCACCCCTATGCTTAGGATAGGGCACCACTAGGATTAGGCTAGGGCAGCCCTAGGCTTAGGCTAAGGCTAGGACTCCCCTAGCCTAAGGCTAGGGCACCCCTAGGCTTAGGCTAGGGCACCCCGAGGCTTAGCCTAGGGCACACCTAGGCTTAGGCTAGGGCACCACTTGGCTTGGGCCAGGGCACCCCTAGGGTTAGGCTAAGGCTAGGGCTCCCCTAGCCTAACCCTAGGGCAGCCCTAGGCTTTGGATAGGGCACCCCAAGGCTTAGGCTAAGGCTAGTGCTCCCCTAGCCTAAGGCTTGGGCACCCCTAGGGTTAGGCTAGGGCACCCCTAGGCTTAGGCTAGGGCACCCCTAGGCTTAGGCTAGGGCAGCCATAGGCTTAGGCTAAGGCTAGGGCTCTTCTATCCTAAGGCCTGGGCACCCCTTGGCTTAGGCTAGGGCACCCCTAGGCTTAGGCTAGGGCACCCCTAGGCTTATGCTAGGGCACCCCTAGGCTTAGGCTAGGGCACCCCTAGGCTTAGGCTAAGGCTAGGGCACCCCTAGGCTTAGGCTAAGGCTAGGGGACCCCTAGGCTTAGGCTATGGCACCCCTAAGCTTAGGCTAAGGCTAGGTCACCCCTAGGCTTAGGCTACGGCACCCCTAGTCTTAGGGTAGGGCACCCCTAGGCTTGGGCTAAGGCTAGGGCTCCCCTAGCCTAAGGCTAGGGCACCACTAGGCTTAGGCTAGGGCACACTTAGGCTTAGGCTAGGGCACCCCTAAGCTTAGGTTGGGCACCCTTAGGCTTAGGATAGGGCACCCCTAAGCATAGGCTACGGCACCCCTAGGTTTATGCTAGGGCACCCCTAGGCTTAGGTTAGGGAACGCCTAAGCTAAGGCTAGGGCACCCCTAGGCTTAGGCTACGGCACGCCTACGCTTAGGCTAGGGCACCCCTAGGCTTAGGCTAAGGCTAGTGCTCCCCTAGCCTAAGGCTAGGGCACCCCTAGGGTTAGGCTAGGGCACCCCTAGGATTAGGCAAGTGCAGCCAAGGGCTTAGGCTAAGGCTAGGGCTCCCCTCGTCTAAGGCTAGGGCACACCTAGGCTTAGGCTAGGGCACCCATAGGCTTAGGCTAGGACACCACTAGGCTTAGGCTAGGGCACCCCTAGGCTTAGGCTAAGGCTAGGGCCCCCTAGCCTAAGGCTAGGGCACCCCTAGGCTTAGGCTAGGGCACCCCTAGGTTTAGGCTAGGGCACCCGTAGGCTTAGGCTAGGGCACCCCTAAGCTTAGGCTAGGGCACCCCTAGGCTTAGGCTAGGGCACCCCTAGGCTTAGGCTAATGCTACGGCTCAGCTAGGCTAATGTTAGGGCACCCCTAAGCTTAGGCTAGGGCACCCCTAAGCTTAGGCTAGGGCACCCCTAGGCTTAGGCTAGAGCCCCCCTAGCTTAGGCTAGGGCACTCCTAGGCTTAGGCTAAGGCAAGGGCTCAGCTAGCCTAAGGCTAGAGCACCCCTAGGCTTAGGCTAGGGCACCCCTAGGCTTAGGGTAGGGCATCCCTAGCTTAGGCTAGGGCACCCCTAGGCTTAGGATAAGGCTAGGGCTCCCCTAGCCTAAGGCTAGGGCACCCCTAGGCTTAGGCTAGGGCAACCCTAGACTTAGGCTAGGGCACCCCTAGGCTTACTCTAGGGCACCCCTAAGCTTAGGCTAGGGCACCCCTAGTCTTAGGCTAGGGCACCCCTAGTCTTAGGCTAGGGCACCCCTAAGCTTAGGCTAGGTCACCCCTAAGCTTAGGCTAGGGCACCCCTAGTCTTATGCTAGGGCACCCCTATGCATAGGCTAGGGCACCCTTTGGCTTAGGCTAGGGCACCGCTAGGCTTAGGCTAGGGCACCCCTAGGCTTAGTCTAGTGCACCCTTAGGCTTAGGGTAGGGCACCCCTAGGATTAGGCTAGGGCACATCTAGGCTTAGGCTAGGGCATCCCTAGGCTTACGCTAAGGCTAGGGCTCCACTAGACTAAGGCTAGGGCACACCTAGGCTTAGGCTAGGACACCCCTAGGCTTAGGCTAGGACTCCCCTAGGCTTAGGCTAAGGCTAGGGCTCCCGTAGCCTAAGGCTAGGGCACTCGTAGGCTTAGGCTAGGGCACCCCTAGGCTTAGGCTAGGGCACCCCTAGGCTTACACTTAGGCTAGGGCTCAGCTAGCCTAAGGCTATGGCAAGCCTAGGCTTAGGCTAGGGCACCCCTAGGCTTAGGGTAGGGCACCTCTAGGCTTAGGCTAAGGTTAGGGCTCCCCTAGCCTAAAGCAAGGGCACCCCTAGGCTTAGGCTAGGGCACCCCTAGGCTTAGGCTAGGGCACCACTAGGCTTAGGCTAGGGCACCCCTAGGCTCAGGCTAAGGTAAAGGCTCCCCTATCCTAAGTCTAGGGCACCCCTAGTCTTAGGCTAGGGCACCCCTAGGCTTAGGCTAGGTGCACCCCTAGGCTTAGGCTAGGGCACCCCAAGGCATAGGCTATGGCACCCCTAGGTTTAGGCTAGGGCACCCCTAGGCGTAGGCTAAGGCTAGTGCTCCCCTAGCCTAAGGCTACGCACCACTAGGGTTAGGCTAGGGCACCCCTAGGCTTAGGCTAGGGCACCCCTAGGCTTAGGCTAGGGCAGCCATTGGCTTAGGCTAAGGCTAGGGCTCTTCTATCCTAAGGCCTGGGCACCCCTAGGCTTAGGCTAGGGCACCCCTAGGCTTAGGTTGGGGCACCCCTAGGCTTATGCTAGGGCACCCGTAGGCTTAGGCTAGGGCACCCCTAGGCTTAGGCTAGGGCACCCCTAGGCTTAGGCTAAGGCTAGGTCTCCCCTAGGCTTAGGCTAAGGCACCACTAGGCTTAGGCTAGGGCACCCCTAGGCTTAGGCTAGGGCACCCCTAGGCTTAGGCTAAGGCTAGGTCAACCCTAGGCTTAGGTTAAGGCACCACTAGGCGTAGGCTAGGGCACCCCTAGGCTTAGGCTATGGCACTCCTAGGCTTAGGCTAGGGCACCCCTAGGCTGAGGCTAGGGCACCCATAGGCTTAGGCTAAGGCTAGGGCTCCCCTAACCTAAGGCTAGGGAACCCCTTGGCTTAGGCTAGGGCACCCCTAGGCTTAAGCTAGGGCACCCGTAGGCTTAGGTTAAGGCTAGGGCTCCCCTATACTAAGGCTAGGGCACCCCTAGGCTTTGGCTAAGGCACTCCTAGGCTTAGGCTAGGGCACCCCTAGGATTAGGCTAAGGTTAGGGCTCCCCTAGCCTAAACCTAAGGCACCCCTAGGCTTAGGCTAGGGCACCCGTAGGCTTAGGCTAGGGCACCCCTAAGCATAGGCTAGGGCACCCCTAGGCTTAGGGTAGGGCACCCCTAAGCTTAGGCTAGGGCACCCCTAGGCTTAGGCTAGGGCACCCCTAGGCTTAGGCTAAGGCTAGGGCTCAGCTAGGCTAAGGCTAGGGCACCCCTAGGCTTAGGCTAGGGCACCCCTAAGCTTAGGCTTGGGCACCCCTAGGCTTAGGCTAGGGCCCCCCTAGGCTTAGGCTAGGGCACTCCTAGACTTAGGCTAAGGCAAGGGCTCAGCTAGCCTAAGGCTAAAGCACCCCAAGGCTGAGGCTAGGGCACCTCTAGGCTTAGGGTAGGGCACCCCTAAGCTCAGGCTAGGGCACCCCTAGGCTTAGGATAAGGCTAGGGCTCCCCTAGCCTAAGGCTAGGGAACCCTTAGGCTTAGGCTAGGGCACCCCTAGGCTTAGGGTAGGGCACCCCTAGGCTTAGGCTAGGGCACATCTAGGCTTAGGCTAGGGCACCCCTAGGCTTAGGCTAAGGCTAGGGCTCCACTAGACTAAGGCTAGGGCACGCCTAGGCTTAGGCTATGGCACCCCTAGGCTTAGGCTAGGGCACCCCTAGGCTTAGGCTAGGGCACCCCTAGACTTGGGCTAGGGCACCCCTAGGCTTAGGCTAATGTTAGGGCTCCCCTAGTCTAAGGTTAGGGCACCCCTAGGCTTAGGCTAGGGTACCCCTAGGCTTAGGATAGGGCACCCCAAGGCTTAGGCTAGGGCACCCCTAAGCTTAGGCTAGGGCACCCCTAGTCTTAGGCTAGGGCACCCCTAGGCTTGGGCTAGGGCAACCCTAGGCTTAGGCTATGGTTAGGGCTCCCCTAGCCTAAGGCTAGGGCACCCCTAGGCTTAGGCTAGGGCACCCCAAGGCTTATGCTAGGGTACCCCTAAGCTTAGGCTAAGGCACCACTTGTCTTAGGCTAGGGCACCCCTAGTCTTAGGCTAGGGCACCCCTAGTCTTAGGCTAGGGCACCCCTAGGCTTAGGCTAAGGCTAGGGCACCACTAGGCTTAGGCTAGGGTACCCTTAGGCTAAGGCTAGGACTCCTCTAGCCTAAGGCTATGGCACCCCTAGGCTTAGTCTAGGGCACCCGTAGGCTTAGGCTAGGGCATCCCTAAGTTTAGGCTATGGCACCCCTAGGCTTAGGCTTAGGCTAGGGCTCAGCTAGCCTAAGGCTAGGGTAAGCCTAGGCTTAGGCTAGGGCACCCCTAGGCTTAGGGTAGGGCACCCCTAGGCTTAGGGTAGGGCACCCCTCGGCTTAGGCTAGGGAACGCCTAGGCTTAGGCTAGGGCAACCCTAGGCTTAGGCTTAGGCTAGTGTTCCCCTAGCCTAAGCTAGGGCACACCTAGGCTTAGGCTAGGGCACCCCTAGGCTTAGGCTTAGGCAAGGGCTCAGCTAGCCTAAGGCTAGGGTAAGCCTAGGCTTAGGCTAGGGCAGCCCTAGGCTTAGGGTAGGACACCCCTAGGCTTAGGGTAGGGCACCACTTAGGTTAGGCTAGGGCACACCTAGGCTTAGGCTAAGGCTAGGGCTCCACTAGACTAAGGCTAGGGCACCCCTAGGCTTAGGCTAGGGCACCCCTAGGCTTAGGCTTGGGCACCCCTAGGCTTGGGCTAGGGCACCCCTAGGCTTAGGCTAAGGTTAGGACTCCCCTAGTCTAAGGTTAGGACACCCCTAAGCTTAGGCTAGGGTACCCCTAGGCTTAGGATAGGGCACCCCAAGGCTTAGGCTAGGGCACCCCTAAGCTTAGTCTAGGGCACCCCTAGTCTTAGGCTAGGGCACCCCTAGGCTTAGGCTAAGGCTAGGCCTCCTCTAGCCTAAGGCTATGGCACCCCTATGCTTAGGCTAGGGCATCCCTAGGCTTAGGCTTAGGCTAGGGCTCAGCTAGCCTAAGGCTAGGGTAAGCCTAGGCTTAAGCTAGGGCACCCCTAGGCTTAGGGTAGGGCACCCCTCGGCTTAGGCTAGGGCACGCCTAGGCTTAGGCTAGGGCACCCCTAGGCTTAGGCTAAGGCTAGTGTTCCCCTAGCCTAAGGCTAGGGCTCCACTAGACTAAGGCTAGGGCACCCCTAGCCTTAGGCTAGGGCACCCCTAGGCTTAGGCTAGGGCACCCCTAGGCTTAGGCTAGTGCACCCCTAGGCTTAGGCTAGGGTACCCCTAGGCTTAGGATAGGGCACCACTAGGATTAGGCTAGAGCACCCCTAGGCTTAGGCTAAGGCTAGGGCTCCCCTAGCCTTAGGCTAGGGCACCCCTAGGCTTAGCCTAGGGCACCCCTAGGCTTAGCCTAGGGCACCCCTAGGCTTAGGCTAGGGCACCCCTTGGCTTAGGCTCGGGCACCCCTAGGCTTAGGCTAAGGCTAGGGCTCCCCTAGCCTAACCCTAGGGCAGCCCTAGGCTTTGGATAGGGCACCCCAAGGCTTAGGCTAGGGCACCCCTAAGCTTAGGCTAGGGCACCCCTAGTCTTAGGCTAGGGCACCCCTAGGCTTAGGCTAAGGCTAGGGCTCCTCTAGCCTAAGGCTATGGCACCCCTAGGCTTAGGCTAGGGCATCCCTAGGCTTTGGCTAGGGCACCCCTAGGCTTAGGCTTAGGCTAGGGCTCAGCTAGCCTAAGGCTAGGGCAAGGCTAGGCTTAGGCTAGGGCACCCCGAGGGTTAGGATAGGGCACCCCTCAGCTTAGTCTAGGACACCCCTAGGTTTAGGCTAAAGCTAGGGCTCTCCTAGCCTAAGGCTAGGGCACCCCTAGGCTTAGGATAGGGCACCACTAGGATTAGCCTAGGGCACCGCTAGGCTTAGGCTAAGGCCAGGGCTCCCCTAGCCTAAGGCTATGGCACCCCTAGGCTTAGCCAAGGGCACCCCTAGGCTTAGGCTATGGCACCCCTAGGCTTAGGCTAGGGCACCCCTAGTCTTAGGCAAGGGCACCCCTAGGTTTAGGCTAAGGTTAGGCCTCCTCTAGCCTAAGGCTATGGCACCCCTAGGCTTAGGGTAAGGCACCCCTAGGCTTGGGGTAGGGCACCCCTCGGCTTAGGCTAGGGCACGCCAAGGCTTAGGATAGGGCAACCCTAAACTTAGGCTTAGGCTAGTGTTCCCCTAGCCTAAGGATATGGCACCGCTAGGGTTAGGCTAGGGCACTCGTAGGCTTAGGCTAGGGCACGCATAGGCTTAGGCTAGGGCACCCCTAGGCTTACACTTAGGCTAGGGCTCAGCTAGCCTAAGGCTCAGGCAAGCCTAGGCTTAGGCTAGGGCACCCCTAGGCTTAGGGTAGGGTACCCCTAGGCTTAGGGTAGGTCACCCATAGGCTTTGGCTAGGGCACACCTAGGCTTAGGCTAGGGCACCCCTAGGCTTAGGCTAAGGCTAGTGCTCCCCTAGCCTAAGGCTAGGGCACCCCTAGGATTAGGCTAGGGCACCCCTAGGCTTAGGCTAGGGCACCCCTAGGCTTAGGCTAGGGCAGCCATAGGCTTAGGCTAAGGCTAGGGCTCTTCTATCCTATGGCCTGGGCACCCCTAGGCTTAGGCTAGGGCACCCCTAGGCTTAGGCTAGGGCACCCCTAGGCTTATGCTAGGGCACCCCTAGGCTTAGGGTAGGGCACCCCTAGGCTTAGGCTAGGGCACCCCTAGGCTTAGGCTAAGGCTAGGGGACCCCTAGGCTTAGGCTAAGGCACCCCTAGGCTTAGGCTAAGCCTAGGTCACCCCTAGGCTTAGGTTAAGGCACCACTAGGCTTAGGCTAGGGCACCCCTAGGCTTAGGCTGGGGCACCCCTAGGCTTAGGCTAAGGCTAGGTCAACCCTAGGCTTAGGTTAAGGCACCACTAGGCTTAGGCTAGGGCACCCCTAGGCTTAGGCTATGGCACTCCTACGCTTAGGCTAGGGCACCCCTACGCTGAGGCTAGGGCACCCATAGGCTTAGGCTAAGGCTAGGGCTCCCCTAGCCTAAGGCTGGGGAACCCCTAGGCTTTGGCTAAGGCACTCCTAGGCTTAGGTTAGGGCACCCCTAGGATTAGGCTAAGGCTAGAGCTGCCCTAGCTTAACCCTAGGGCACCCCTAGTCTTAGGCTAGGGCACCCCTAGGCTTAGGCTAAGGCTAGGGCTCCCCTAGCCTAAGGCTAGGGCACCACTAGGCTTAGGCTAGGGCACCCTTAGGCTTAGCCTAGGGCACCCCTAAGATTAGGCTAGGGCACCCTTAGTCTTAGGATAAGGCACCCCTAAGCTTAGGCTACGGCACCCCTAGGTTTAGGCTAGGGCACCCCTAGGCTTAGGCTAGGGCACGCCTAGGCTAAGGCTAGGGCACCCATAGGCTTAGGCTACGGCACGTCTAGGCTTAGGCTAGGGCACCCCTAGGTTTAGGCTAAGGCTAGTGCTCCCCTAGCCTAAGGCTACGGCACCCCTAGGGTTAGGCTAGGGCACCCCTAGGATTAGGCTAAGGCTAGGGCTCCTCTAGCCTAAGGCTATGGCACCCCTAGGCTTAGTCTAGGGCACCCCTATGCTTAGGCTAGGGCATCCCTAGGCTTAGGCTAGGGCACCCCTAGGCTTAGGCTTAGGCTAGGGCTCAGCTAGCCTAAGGCTAGGGCAAGGCTAGGCTTAGGCTAGGGCACGCCTAGGCTTAGGGTAGGGCACCCCTAGGGTTAAGGTAGGGCACCCCGCGGCTTAGGCTAGGACACCCCTAGGCTTAGGCTAAAGCTTGGGCTCCCCTAGCCTAAGGCTAGGGCACCCCTAGGCTTAGGCCAGGGCACCCCTAGGCTTAGGATAGGGCACCACTAGGATTATGCTAGGGCACCCCTAGGCTTAGGTTACGGCCAGGGCTCCCCTAGCCTAAGGCTAGGGCACCCCTAGGCTTAGCCTAGGTCACCCCTAGGCTTAGGCTAGGGCACCCCTAGGCTTAGGCTAGGACACCCCTAGGGTTAGGCTAGGGCACCCCTAGCGTTAGGCTAAGACTAGGGCTCCCCTAGCCTAACCCTAGGGCACCCGTAGGCTTAGGATAGGGTACCCCTAGGTTTCGGCTAGGGCACCCCTAAGCTTAGGCTAGGGCACCCCTAGTCTTAGGCTAGGGCACCCCTAGGCTTAGGCTAAGGCTAGGCCTCCTCTAGCCTAAGGCTCTGGCACGCCTAGGCTTACGCTCGGGCATCCCTAAGCTTAGGCTATGGCACCCCTAGGCTTAGGCTTAGGCTAGGGCTCAGCTAGCCTAAGGCTAGGGTAAGCCTAGGCTTAGGTTAGGGCACCCCTAGGCTTAGGGTAGGGCACCCCTAGGCTTAGGGTAGGGCACCCCTCGGCTTAGGCTAGGGCACGCCTAGGCTTAGGCTAGGGCAACCCTAGGCTTAGGCTTAGTCTAGTGTTCACCTAGCCTAAGGCTAGGGCACCCCTAGGCTTAGGCTAGGGCACCCCTAGGCTTAGGCTTAGGCTAGGGCTCAGCTAGCCTACGGCTAGGGTAAGCCTAGTCTTAGGCTAGGGCAGCCCTAGGCTTAGGGTAGGGCACCCCTAGGCTTAGGGTAGGGCACCCCTTGGCTTAGGCTAGGGCATCCCTAGGCTTAGGATAGGACACCCCTAGGCTTAGGCTAAGGCTAGGGCTCAGCTAGCCTAAGGCTAGGGCAACCCTAGGCTTAGGCTAGGGCATCCCTAAGCTTAGGCTAGGGCACCCCTAGGCTTAGGCTAGGACACCCCTAGGCTTAGGCTAGGACACCAGTAGGCTTAGGCTAAGGCTAGTGTTCCCCTCGGCTAAGGCTAGGGCTCCACTAGACTAAGGCTATGGCACCCCTAGCATTAGGCTAGGGCACCCCTAGGCTTAGGCTAAGGCACCCCTAGGCTGAGGCTAGGGCACCCCTAGGCTTGGGCTAGGGCACCCCTAGGCTTAGGCTAAGGTTAGGGCTCCCCTAGCCTAAGGCTAGGGCACCCCTAGGCTTAGGCTAGGGCACCCCTAGGCTTAGGATAGGGCACCACTAGGATTAGGCTAGGGCACCCCTAGGCTTAGGCTAGGGCACCCCTAGGCTTAGCCTAGGGCACCCCTAGGCTTAGGCTAGGGCACCGCTTGGCTTAGGCTAGGGCACCCCTAGGCTTAGGCTAAGGCTAGGGCTCCCCTAGCCTAAACCTAGGGCAGCCCTAGGCTTTGCATAGGGCACACCTAGACTTAGGCTAGGGCACCCCTAAGCTTAGGCTAGGGCACCCCTAGTCTTAGGCTAGGGAACCCCTAGGCTTAGGCTAAGGCTAGGGCTCCTCTAGCCTAAGGCTATGGCACCCCTAGGCTTATTCTAGGACACCCCTAGGCTTAGGCTAGGGTATCCCTAGGCTTAGGCTAGGGTATCCCTTGGCTTAGGCTTGGGCACCCCTAGGCTTAGGCTTAGGCTAGGGCTCTGCTAGCCTAAGGCTAGGGCAAGGCTAGGCTTAGGCTAGGGCACCCCTAGGCTTAGGGTAGGGCACCCCTAGGGTTAGGGTAGGGCACCCCTCGGCTTAGGCTAGGACACCCCTAGGCTTAGGCTAAAGCTAGGGCTCCCCTATCCTAAGGCTAGGGCACCCCTAGGCTTAGGCCAGTGCACCCCTACGCTTAGGATAGGGCACCACTACGATTAGGCTAGGGCACCCCTAGGATTAGGCTAAGGTCAGGGCTCCCCTAGCCTAAGGCTAGGGCACCCCTAGGCTTAGCCTAGGGCACCCCTAGGCTTAGGCTAGGGCACCCCTAGGCTTAGGCTAGGGCACCCCTAGGGTTAGGCTAAGGCTAGGGCTCCCCTAGCCTAACCCTAGGGCACCCCTAGGCTTAGGATAGGGCACCCCTAGGCTTTGGCTAGGGCACCCCTAAGCTTAGGCTAGGGCACCCCTAGTCTTACGCTAGGGCACCCGTAGTCTTAGGCTAAGGCTAGGCCTCCTCTAGCCTAAGGCTATGGCACCCCTAGGCTTAGGCTAGGGCATCCCTAAGCTTAGGCTAGGGCACACCTAGGCTTAGGGTAGGGCACTCCTAGGCTTAGGGTAATGCACCCCTCGGCTTAGGCTAGGGCACGCCTAGGCTTAGGCTAGGGCAACCCTAGGCTTAGGCTTAGGCTAGTGTTCCACTAGCCTAAGGATAGGGCACCACTAGGGTTAGGCTAGGGCACCCTTTATGCTTAGGCTAGGGCACCCCAAGGCTTAGGCTAGGGCACCCCTAGGCTTAGGCTAGGACACCCCTAGGCTTAGGATAGGACACCAGTAGGCTTAGGCTAGGACACCCCTAGGCTTAGGCTTAGGCTAGTGTTCCACTAGCCTAAGGATAGGGCACCCCTAAGCTTAGGCTACGGCACCCCTAGGTTTAGGCTAGGGCACCCCTAGGCTTAGGCTAGGGCACGCCTAGGCTAAGGCTAGGGCACCCCTAGGCTTAGGCTACGGCACGCCTAGGCTTAGGCTAGGGCACCCCTAAGCTTAGGCTAAGGCTAGTGCTCCCCTAGTCTAAGGCTAGGGCACCCCTAGTGTTAGGCTAGGGCACCCCTAGGATTAGGCTAGGGCAGCCAAGGGCTTAGGCTAAGGCTAGGGCTCCCCTAGTCTAAGGCTAGGGCACACCTAGGCTTAGGCTAGGGCACCCTTAGGCTTAGGCTAGGACACCACTAGGCTTAGGCTAGGGCACCCCTAGGCTTAGGCTAAGGCTAGGGCCCCCTAGCCTAAGGCTAGGGCACCCCTAGGCTTAGGGTAGGGCACCCCTAGGCTTAGGCTAGGGCAACCCTAGGCTTAGGCTAGGACACCCCTAGGCTTAGGCTAAGGCTAGGGCTCGCTTAGCCTAAGGCTATGGCACCCGTAGGCTTAGGCTAGGGCACCCTTAGGCTTAGGCTAGGGCACCCCTAGGCTTAGGCTACGGCACCCCTAAGCTTAGGCTAAGGCTAGTGCTCCCCTAGCCTAAGGCTAGGGCACCCCTAGGGTTAGGCTAGGGCACCCCTAGGCTTAGGCTAGGGCACCCCTAGGCTTAGACTAGGGCACCCATAGGCTTAGGCTAAGGCTAGGGCTCCTCTATCCTAAGGCCTGGGCACCCCTAGGTTTAGGCTAGGGCACCCCTAGGTTTAGGCTAGGGCACCCCTAGGCTTAGGCTAGGGCACCCCTAGGCTTATGCTAGGGCACCCCTAGGCTTAGGCTAAGGCTAGGGGACACCTAGGCTTAGGCTAAGGCACCCCTGGGCTTAGGCTAAGGCTTGGATACCCCTAGGCTTAGGCTAAGGCAACACAAGGCTTAGGCTAGGGCATCCCTAGGCTTAGGCTAGGGCACCCCTAGGCTTAGGCTAAGGCTAGGTCAACCCTAGGCTTAGGTTAAGGCACCACTAGGCTTAGGCTAGGGCACCCCTAGGCTTAGACTAGGGCACTCCTAGGCTTAGGCTAGGGCACCCCTAGGCTGAGGCTAGGGCACCCATAGGCTTAGGCTAAGGCTAGGGCTCCCCTAGCCTAAGGCTAGGGCACCCCTAGGCTTAGGCTTGGGCATCCTTAGGCTTAGGCTAGGGCACCCCTAAGCTTAGGCTACGGCACCCCTAGGCTTAGGCCCGGGCACCCCTAAGCTTAGGCTAGTGCACGCCTAGGCTTAGGCTAGGGCACCCCTAGGCTTAGGCTACGGCACGCCTAGGCTTAGGTTAGGGCACCCCTAGGCTTAGGCTAAGGCTAGGTGACCCCTAGGCTTAGTCTAAGGAACCCTAGGCTTAGGCTACGGCACCCCTAGGCTTAGGATAGGGCACTCCTGGCTTAGGCTAGGGCACCCCTAGGCTTTGGCTAAGGCACTCCTAGGCTTAAGCTAGGGCACCCCTAAGCTTAGGCTAGGGCACCCTTAGGCTTAGGATAGGGCACCCCTAGGATTAGGCTAGGGCAGCCAAGGGCTTAGGCTAAGGCTAGGGCTCCCCTAGTCTAAGGCTAGGGCACACCTAGGCTTAGGCTAGGGCACCCTTAGGCTTAGGCTACGACACCACTAGGCTTAGGCTAGGGCACCCCTAGGCTTAGGCTAAGGCTAGGGCCCCCTAGCCTAAGGCTAGGGCACCCCTAGGCTTAGTCTAGGGCACCCCTAGGCTTAGGCTAGGGCACCCGTAGGCTTAGGCTAGGGCACCCATAAACATAGGCTAGGGCACCCCTAGGCTTATGGTAGGGCACCCCTAAACTTAGGCTAGGGCACCCCTAGGCTTAGGCTAGGGCACCCCTAGGCTAAGGCTAAGGCTAGGGCTCAGCTAGGCTAAGGCTAGGGCACCCCTAAGCTTAGGCTAGAGCACCCCTAAGCTTAGGCTAGGGCACCCCTAGGCTTAGGCTAGGCCCCCCCTAGCTTAGGCTAGGGCACTCGTAGGCTTAGGCTAAGGCAAGGGCTCAGCTAGCCTAAGGCTAGAGCACCCCTAAGCTTAGGCTAGGGCACCCCTAGGCTTAGTGTAGGGTACCCCTAAGCTTAGGCTAGGGCACCCCTAGGCTTAGGCTAGGGCACCCCAAGGCTTAGGCTAGGGCACCCCTAAGCTTAGGCTAGGGCACCCCTAGTCTTAGGCTAGGGCACCCCTAGGCTTAGGCTAAGGCTAGGGCTCCCCTAGCCTAAGGCTAGGGCACCCCTATGCATAGGCTAGGGCACCCCTAGGCTTAGGCTAGGGCATCCCTAGGCTTAGGCTAGGGCACCCCTAGGCTTAGGATAGGGCACCCCTAGGCTTAGGCTAAGGCTAGGGCTCAGCTAGCCTAAGGCTATGGCACCCCTAGGCTTAGGCTAGGGCACCCCTAGGCTTAGGCTAGGGCACCCCTAGGCTTAGGCTAGGGCACCCCTAAGCTTAGGCTTAGGCTAGGGCTCAGCTAGCCTAAGGCTAGGGCACCCCTAGGCTTAGGCTAGGGCACCCCTAGGCTTACGGTAGGGCACCCCTAGGCTTAGGGTAGGGCACGTCTAGGCTTAAGCTAGGGCAGGTCTAGGCTTAGGCTAGGGCACCCCTAGGCTTAGGCTAAGGCTAGTGTTCCCCTAGCCTAAGGCTAGGGCACCACTAGGGTTAGGCTAGGCACCCCTAGGCTTAGGCTAGGGCACCCCTAGGCTTAGGCTAGGTCACCCCTAGGCTTAGACTAGGACACCCCTAGGCTTAGACTCAGGCTAGGGCTCGCGTAGCCTAAGGCTAGGGCACCCGTAGGCTTAGCCTAGGGCACCCCTAGTCTTAGTCTAGCGCACCCCTAGGCTTAGGCGTAGGCTAGGGCTCAGCTAGCCTAAGGCTAGAGCACCACTAGGCTTAGGCTAGGGCACCCCTAGGCTTAGTGTAGGGTACCCCTAAGCTTAGGCTAGGGCACCCCTAGGCTTAGGCTAGGGCACCCCAAGGCTTAGGCTAGGGCACCCCTAAGCTTAGGCTAGGGCACCCCTAGTCTTAGGCTAGGGCACCCCTAGGCTTAGGCTAAGGCTAGGGCTCCCTTAGCCTAAGGCTAGGGCACCCCTATGCATAGGCTAGGGCACCCCTTGGCTTATGCTCGGGCATCCCTAGGCTTAGGCTAGGGCACCCCTAGGCTTAGGATAGGGCACCCCTAGGCTTAGGCTAAGGCTAGGGCTCAGCTAGCCTAAGGCTATGGCACCCCTAGGCTTAGGCTAGGGCACCCCTAGGCTTAGGCTAGGGCACCCCTAGGCTTAGGCTAGGGCACCCCTAAGCTTAGGCTTAGGCTAGGGCTCAGGTAGCCTAAGGCTAGGGCACCCCTAGGCTTAGGCTAGGGCACCCCTAGGCTTAGGGTAGGGCACCCCTAGTCTTAGGGTAGGGCACGTCTAGGCTTAAGCTAGGGCAGGTCTAGGCTTAGGCTAGGGCACCCCTAGGCTTAGGCTTAGGCTAGTGTTCCCCTAGCCTAAGGCTAGGACACCACTAGTGTTAGGCTAGGCACCCCTAGGCTTAGGCTAGGGCGACCCTAGGCTTAGGCTAGGGCACCCTTAGGCTTAGACTAGGACACCCCTAGGCTTAGACTCAGGCTAGGGCTCGCGTAGCCTAAGGCTAGGGCACCCGTAGGCTTAGCCTAGGGCACACCTAGTCTTAGGCTAGGGCACCCCTAGGCTTAGGCGTAGGCTAGGGCTCAGCTAGCCTAAGGCTAGGGCACCCCTAGGGTTATGCTAGGGCACCCCTAGGCTTAGGGTAGGGCACCCCTAGGCTTAGGCTAGGGCACCCATAGGCTTAGGCTAAAGCTAGGGCTCCACTATCCTAAGGCCTCGGCACGCTTAGGTTTAGGCTAGGGCACCCCTAGGTTTAAGCTAGGGCACCCCTAGGCTTAGACTAGGGCACCCCTAGGCTTAGGCTAGGGCACCCCTAGGCTTAGGGTAAGGCTAGGGGACCCCTAGGCTTAGGCTAAGTCATCCCTGGGCTTAGGCTAAGGCTTGGTTACCCCTAGGCTTAGGCTAAGGCAACACAAGTCTTAGGCTAGGGCATCCCTAGGCTTAGGCTAGGGCACCCCTAGGCTTAGGATAAGGCTAGGTCAACCCTAGGCTTAGGTTAACGCACCACTAGGCGTAGGCTAGGGCACCCTTAGGCTTAGGCTACGGCACCCCTAAGCTTAGGCTAGGGCACCCCTAAGCTTAGGCTAGGGCACGCCTAATCTTAGGCTAGGGCACCCCAAGGCTTAGGCTAGGGCACCCATAGGCATAGGCTAAAGCTAGGGCTCCTCTATCCTAAGGCCTGGGCACGCTTAGGTTTAGGCTAGGGCACCCCTAGATTTAGGCTAGGGCACCCCTAGGCTTAGACTAGGGCACCCCTAGGCTTAGACTCAGGCTAGGGCTCGCGTAGCCTAAGGCAAGGGCACCCGTAGGCTTAGCCTAGGGCACACCTAGTCTTAGGCTAGGGCACCCCTAGGCTTAGGCGTAGGCTAGGGCTCAGCTAGCCTAAGGCTAGGGCACCCCTAGGGTTATGCTAGGGCACCCCTAGGCTTAGGGTAGGGCACCCCTAGGCTTAGGCTAGGGCACCCATAGGCTTAGGCTAAAGCTAGGGCTCCTCTATCCTAAGGCCTCGGCACGCTTAGGTTTAGGCTAGGGCACCCCTAGGTTTAGGCTAGGGCACCCCTAGGCTTAGACTAAGGCACCCCTAGGCTTAGGCTAGGGCACCCCTAGGCTTAGGGTAAGGCTAGGGGACCCCTAGGCTTTTGCTAAGGCATCCCTGGGCTTAGGCTAAGGCTTGGTTACCCCTAGGCTTAGGCTAAGGCAACACAAGTCTTAGGCTAGGGCATCCCTAGGCTTAGGCTAGGGCACCCCTAGGCTTAGGATAAGGCTAGGTCAACCCTAGGCTTAGGTTAACGCACCACTAGGCGTAGGCTAGGGCACCCTTAGGCTTAGGCTACGGCACCCCTAGGCTTAGGCTAGGGCACCCCTAAGCTTAGGCTAGGGCACGCCTAATCTTAGGCTAGGGCACCCCAAGGCTTAGGCTAGGGCACCCCTAAGCTTAGGCTAGGGCACCCCTAGTCTTAGGCTAGGGCACCCCTAGGCTTAGGCTAAGGCTAGGGCTCCCCTAGCCTAAGGCTAGGGCACCCGTAGGCTTAGGCTAGGGCACCCCTAGTCTTAGGCTAGGGCACCCCTAGGCTTAGGCGTAGGCTAGGGCTCAGCTAGCCTAAGGCTAGGGCACCCCTAGGGTTAGGCTAGGGCACCCCTAGGCTTAGGCTAGGGCACCCCTAGGCTTAAGGCTAGGGCACCCATAGGCTTAGGCTAAGGCTAGGGTTCCTCTATCCTAAGGCCTGAGCACCCCTAGGTTTAGGCTAGGGCACCCCTAGGTTTAGGCTAGGGCACCCCTAGGCTTAGGCTAGGGCACCCCTAGGCTTAGGCTAGTGCACCCCTAGGCTTAGGCTAAGGCAAGGGGACCCCTAGGCTTAGGCTAAGGCATCCCTGGGCTTAGGCTAAGGCTTGGTTACCCCTAGGCTTAGGCTAAGGCAACACAAGGCTTAGGCTAGGGCATCCCTAGGCTTAGGCTAGGGCACCCCTAGGTTTAGGATAAGGCTAGGTCAACCCTAGGCTTAGGTTAAGGCACCACTAGGCTTAGGCTAGGGTACCCCTAGGCTGAGGCTAGGGCACCCATAGGCTTAGGCTAAGGCTAGGGCTCCCCTAGCCTAAGGCTAGGGCCCCCTAGGCTTAGGTTAGGGCACACCTAGGCTTAAGCTAGGGCACCCGTAGGCTTATGTTAAGGCTAGGGCTCCCCTATCCTAAGGCTAGGACACCCCTAGGCTTTGGCTAGGGCACTCCTAGGCTTAGACTAGGGCACCCTTAGGATTAGCCTAAGGCTAGGGCTCCCGTAGCCTAACCCTAGGGCACCCCTACGCTTAGGCTAGGGGACCCCTAGGCTTAGGCAGGGCACCCCTAAGCTTAGGCTAGGGCACCCCTAGTCTTAGGCTAGGGCACCCCTAGGCTTAGGCTAAGGCTAGGGCTCCCCTAGCCTAAGGCTAGGGTACCACTAGGCTTAGGCTTGGGCACCCTTAGGCTTAGGCTAGGGCACCCCAAAGCTTAGGCTACGGCACCCCTAGGCTTAGGTTAGGGCACCCCTAGGCTTAGGCTAAGGCTAGTGCTCCCCTAGCCTAAGGCAAGGGCACCCCTAGGCTTTGGCTAGGGCACTCCTAGGCTTAGGCTAGGGCACCCCTAGGATTAGGCTAAGGCTAGGGCTCCCCTAGCCTAACCCTAGGGCACCCCTAGGCTTAGGCTAGGGAACTCTAGGCTTAGGCTAGGGCACCCCTAAGCTTAGGCTAGGGCACCCCTAGTCTTAGGCTAGGGCACCCCTAGGCTTAGGCTAAGGCTAGGGCACCACTAGGCTTAGGCTAGGGCACCCTTGGCTTAGGTACGGGCACCCTTAGGCTTAGACTAGGGCAGCCCTAGGCTTAGCCTAAGGCTAGGTGACCCCTAGGCTTAGTCTAAGGCACCCATAGGCTTAGGCTAAGGCTAGGGCTCCCCTAGCCTTAGGCTAGGGCACCCCTAAGTTTAGGCTAGGGCACCCATAGGCTTAGGCTAGGGCACCCCTAGGCTTAAGCTAGGGCACCCGTAGGCTTAGGCTAGGGCACCCGTAGGCTTAGGCTAAGGCTAGGTCTCCCCTATCCTAAGGCAAGGGCACCCCTAGGCTTTGGCTAGGGCACTCCTAGGCTTAGGCTAGGGCACCCCTAGGATTAGGCTAAGGCTAGGGCTCCCCTAGCCTAACCCTAGGGCACCCCTAGGCTTAGGCTAGGGAACTCTAGGCTTAGGCTAGGGCACCCCTAAGCTTAGGCTAGGGCACCCCTAGTCTTAGGCTAGGGCACCCCTAGGCTTAGGCTAAGGCTAGGGCACCACTAGGCTTAGGCTAGGGTACCCTTAGGCTTAGGCTAAGGCACCCCTAAGTTAGGCTAGGGCACCCCTAGGCTTAGGCTAGGGCACCCCTAGGCTTAGGTAGGGCACCTCTAGGCTTAGGCTAGGGCACCCCAAGGCTTAGTCTAAGTGTAGTGCTCCCCTAGCCTAAGGCTAGGGCACCCCTAAGCTTAGGCTAGGGCACGCCTAGGCTTAGGCTAGGGCACCCCTAGGCTTAGGCTACGGCATGCCTAGGCTTAGGTTAGGGCACCCCTAGGCTTAGGCTAAGGCTAGTGTTCCCCTAGCCTAAGGCCTGGGCACCCCTAGGGTTAGGCTAAGGCACCCCTAGGCTTAGGCAAGGGCACCCTTGGTTTAGGTTCGGGCACCCTTAGGCTTAGGCTAGGGCACCCCTAGGCTTAGGCTAAGGCTAGGTGACCCCTAGGCTTAGTCTAAGGCACCACTAGACTTAGGCTATGGCACCGCTAGGCTTAGGCTAGGGCACTCCTGGCTTAGGCTAGGGCACCCCTAGGCTTTGGCTAAGGCACTCCTAGGCTTAAGCTAGGGCACCCCTAGGCTTAGGCTAAGGCTAGAGCTCCCATAGCCTAAGGCTAGGGCATCACTAGGCTTAGGCTAGGGCACCCTTAGGCTTAGGCTAGGGCTCCCCTAAGCTTAGGCGAGGGCACCCTTAGGCTTAGGATAGGTCACCCCTAAGCTTAGGCTACGGCACCCCTAGGTTTAGGCTAGGGCACCCCTAGGCTTAGGCTAGGGCACGCCTAGGCTAAGGCTAGGGCACCCCTAGGCTTAGGCTACGTCACGCCTAGGCTTAGGCTAGGGCACCCCTAAGCTTAGGCTAAGGCTAGTGCTCCCATAGCCTAAGGCTAGGGCACCCCTAGGGTTAGGCTAGGGCACCCCTAAGATTAGGCTAGGGTAGCCAAGGGCTTAGGCTAAGGCTCGGGCTCCCCTAGTCTAAGGCTAGGGCACACTTAGGCTTAGGCTATGGCACCCTTAGGCTTAGGCTAGGACACCAGTAGGCTTTGGCTAGGGCACCCCTAGGCTTAGGCTAAGGCTAGGGCCGCCTAGCCTAAGGCTAGGGCACCCCTAGGCTTAGGCTAGGGCAACCCTAGGCTTAGGCTAAGGCTAGGGCCGCCTAGCCTAATGCTAGGGCACCCCTAGGCTTAGGCTAGGGCAACCCTAGGCTTAGGCTAGGGCACCCGTAGGCTTAGGCTAGGGCACCCATAAGCATAGGTTAGGGCACCCCTAGGCTTAGGGTAGGGCACCCCTAAGCTTAGGCTAGGGCACCCCTAGGCTTAGGCTAGGGCAGCCCTAGGCTTAGGCTAAGGCTAGGGCTTAGCTAGGCTAAGGCTAGGGCACCCCTAAGCTTAGGCTAGGGCACCCCTAAGCTTAGGCTAGGGTACCCCTAGGCTTAGGCTAGGGCCCCCCTAGCTTAGGCTAGGGCACTCCTAGACTTAGGCTAAGGCAAGGGCTCAGCTAGCCTAAGGCTAGAGCACCCCTAGGCTTAGGCTAGGGCACCCCTAGGCTTAGTGTAGGGCCCCCCTAAGCTTAGGCTAGGGCACCCTTAGGCTTAGGATACGGCTAGGGCTCCCCTAGTCTAAGGCTAGGGCACCCCTAGGCTTAGGCTAGGGCACCCCTAGGCTTAGGCTAGGGCACTCCTAGGCTTACGCTAGGGCACCCCTAAGCTTCAGCTAGGGCACCCCTAGTCTTAGGCTAGGGCACCCCTAAGCTTAGGCTAGGGCACCCCTAGTCTTAGGCTAGGGCACCCCTAAGCTTAGGCTAGGGCACCCCTAGTCTTAGGGTAGGGCACCCCTAGGCTTAGGATAGGGCACCCCTAGGCTTAGGCTAAGGCTAGTGCTCAGCTAGCCTAAGGCTATGGCACCCCTAGGCTTAGGCTAGGGCACCCCTAGGCTTAGGCTAGGGCACCCCTAGGCTTAGGCTAGGGCACCCCTAAGCTTAGGCTTAGGCTAGGGCTCAGCTAGCCTAAGGCTAGGGCAAGCCTAGGCTTAGGCTAAGGCACCCCTAGGCTTAGGGTAGGGGACCCCTATGCTTAGGGTAGGGCACGTCTAGGCTTAGGCTAGGGCACGTCTAGGCTTAGGCTAGGGCACCCCTAGGCTTAGGCTAAGGCTAGTGTTCCCCTAGCCTATGGCTAGGGCACCACTAGGGTTAGGCTAGGCACCCCTAGGCTTATGCTAGGGCACCCCTAGGCTTGGGCTAGGACACCCCTAGGCTTAGGCTAAGGCTAGGGCTTGCCTAGCCTAAGGCTAGGGCACCCGTAGGCTTAGGCTAGGGCACCCCAAGGCTTAGGCTAGTGCACCCCTAGGCTTAGGCGTAGGCTAGGGCCAGCTAGCCTAAGGCTAGGGCAAGCCTAGGCTTAGGCTAGGGCACCCCAAGGCTTAGGGTAGGGCACCCCTTGGCTTAGGCTAGGGCACTCCTAGGCTTAGGCTAAGGCTAGGGCTCCTCTATCCTAAGGCCTGGGCACCCCTAGGTTTAGGCTAGGGCACCCCTAGGTTTAGGCTAGGGCACCCCTAGGCCTAGGCTAGGGCACCCCTAGGCTCAGGCTAAGGCTAGGGGACCCCTAGGCTTAGGCTAAGGCACCCCTGGACATAGGCTAAGGCTTGGTTACCCCTAGGCTTAGGCTAAGGCAACACAAGGCTTAGGCTAGGGCATCCCTAGGCTTAGGCTAGGGCAACCCTAGGATTAGGATAAGGCTAGGTCAACCCTAGGCTTAGGTTAAGGCACCACTAGGCTTAGGCTAGGGCACCCCTAGGCTTAGGCTAGGGCACTCCTAGGCTTAGGCTAGGGCACCCATAGGCTGAGGCTAGGGCACCCTTTGGCTTAGGCTAAGGCTAGGGCTCCCCTAGCCTAAGGCTAGGGCACCCCTAGGCTTAGGTTAGGGCACACCTAGGCTTAAGCTAGGGCACCCGTAGGCTTAGGTTAAGGCTAGGGCTCCCCTATCCTAAGGCTAGGGCACCCCTAAACTTTGGCTAGGGCACTCCTTGGCTTAGGCTAGGGCACCCCTAGGATTAGCCTAAGGCTAGGGCTCCCCTAGCCTAACCCTAGGGCACCCCTAGGCTTAGGCTAGGGGACCCCTAGTCTTAGGCTAGGGCACCCCTAGGCATAGGCTAAGGCTAGGGCTCCCCTAGCCTAAGGCTAGGGCACCACTAGGCTTAGGCTTGGGCACCCTTAGGCTTGGACTAGGGCACCCCTAAGCTTAGGCTACGGCACCCCTAGGCTTAAGCTAGGGCACCCGTAGGCTTAGACTAAGGCTAGGTCTCCCCTATCCTAAGGCTAGGGCACCCCTAGGCTTTGGCTAGGGCACTCCTAGGCTTAGGCTAGGGCACCCCTAGGATTAGGCTAAGGCTAGGGCTCCCCTAGCCTAACCCTAGGGCACCCCTAGGCTTAGGCTAGGGAACTATAGGCTTAGGTTAGGGCACCCCTAAGCTTAGGCTAGGGCACCCCTAGTCTTAGGCTAGGGCACCCCTAGGCTTAGGCTAAGGCTAGGGCACCACTAGGCTTAGGCTAGGGTACCCTTAGGCTTAGGCTAGGGCACCCCTAAGCTTAGGCAAGGGCACCCCTAGGCTTAGGCTAGGGCACCCCTAGGCTTAGTCTAAGATTAGTGCTCCCCTAGACTAAGGCTAGGGCACCCCTAGTGTTTGGCTAGGGCACCCCTAGGCTTAGGCTAGGGCACGCCTAGGCTAAGGCTAGGGCACCCCTAGGCTTAGGCTACGGCACGCCTAGGCTTAGGCTAGGGCACCCCTAGGCTTAGGCTTAGGCTAGGGCTCAGCTAGCCTAAGGCTTGGGCACCCCTATGGTTAGGCTAGGGCTCCCTAGGCTTAGGCTAGGGCAGCGCTAGCTTAGGCTAAGGCTAGGGCTCGCCTAGCCTAAGGCTAAGGCACCCCTAGGCTTAGGCTAGAGCACCCGTAGGCTTAGGCAAGGGCAACCCTAGGCTTAGGCTAGGGCACCCCTAGGCTTAGGCTAGGAAACCCCTAGGCTTCGGCTAGGACACACCTAGGCTTAGGCTACGGCACCCCTAGGCTTAGGCTAGGGCACCCCTAGGCTTAGGCTAGGGCAACCCTAGGCTTAGGCTAGGGCACCCCTAGGCTTAGGCTAGGGCACCCCTAGGCTTAGGCTAGGACACACCTACGCTTCGGCTAAGGCTAGGGCTCCCCTAGCCTAAGGCTAGGGCACCCCTAGGGTTAGGCTAGGGCACCCCTCGGCTTAGGCTAGGGCACCCCTAGACTTAGGCTAGGGCAACCCTAGGCTTAGGCTTAGGCTAGGGCTCAGCTAGCCTAAGGCTAGGGCACCCCTATGGTTAGGCTAGGGCACCCCTAGGCTTAGGCTAGGGCAGCCCTAGGCTTAGGCTAAGGCTAGGGCTCGCCTAGCCTAAGGCTAGGGCACCCCTAGGCTTAGGCTAGAGCACCCGTAGGCTTAGGCAAGGGCAACCCTAGGCTTAGGCTAGGGCACCCCTAGGCTTAGGCTAGGAAACCCCTAGGCTTAGACTAGGGCACCCATAGGCTTGGGCTTAGGCACCCCTAAGCTTAGGCTAAGGTTAGGGCTCCCCTACCCTGAGGCTAGGGCACCCCTAGGCTTAGGCTAGGGCACCCCTAGGCTTAGGATAGGGCACCCCTAGGCTTAGGCTAGGGCACCCCTAGGCTTAGGCTAGGGCACCCCTAGGCTTACATTACGGCACCCCTAAGCTTAGGCTAGGGCACCCCTAGTCTTAGGCTAGGGCACCCCTAGGCTTAGGCTAAGGCTAGGGCTCAGCTAGCCTAAGGCTAGGGCACCCCATGGCTTAGGCTAGGGCACACCTAGGCTTAGGGTAGGGCACCCCTAGGCTTAGGCTAGGGCACATCTAGGCTTAGGCTAGGGAATCCCTAGGCTTAGGCTATGGCTAGGGCTCCACTAGACTAAGGCTAGGGCACCCCTAGGCTTAGACCAGGGCACCCCTAGTCTTAGGCTAGGGCAACCCTAGGCTTGGGCTAGGGCACCCCTAGGTTAGGCTAAGTTTAAGGCTCCCCTAATCTAAGGTTAGGGCACCCCTAGGCTTAGGCTAGGGTACCCCTAGGCTTAGGATAGGGCACCCCTAGGCTTAGGATAGGGCACCCCAAGGCTTAGGCTAGGGCACCCCTAAGCTTAGGCTAGGGCACCCCTAGTCTTAGGCTAGGGCACCCCTAGGCTTAGGCTAAGGCTAGGGCTCCTCTAGCCTAAGGCTATGGCACCCCTAGGCTTAGGCTAGGGCACCCCTAGGCTTAGGCTAAGGCTAGGGCACCACTAGGCTTAGGCTAGGGTACCCTTAGGCTTAGGCTAAGGCACCCCTAAGTTAGGCTAGGGCACCCCTAGGCTTAGGCTAGGGCACCCCTAGGCTTAGGTAGGGCACCTCTAGGCTTAGGCTAGGGCACCCCAAGGCTTAGTCTAAGTGTAGTGCTCCCCTAGCCTAAGGCTAGGGCACCCCTAGTGTTAGGCTAGGGCACCCCTAGGCTTAGGCTAAGGCTAGGGCTCCCCTAGCCTAAGGCTAGGGCACCACTAGACTTAGGCTTAGGCACCCTTAGGCTTAGGCTAGGGCACCCCTAAGCTTAGGCTACGGCGCCCTAGGCTTAGGCTAGGGCACCCCTAAGCTTAGGCTAGGGCACGCCTAGGCTTAGGCTAGGGCACCCCTAGGCTTAGGCTACGGCATGCCTAGGCTTAGGTTAGGGCACCCCTAGGCTTAGGCTAAGGCTAGTGTTCCCCTAGCCTAAGGCCTGGGCACCCCTAGGGTTAGGCTAAGGCACCCCTAGGCTTAGGCAAGGGCACCCTTGGTTTAGGTTCGGGCACCCTTAGGCTTAGGCTATGGCACCGCTAGGCTTCGGCTAGGGCACTCCTGGCTTAGGCTAGGGCACCCCTAGGCTTTGGCTAAGGCACTCCTAGGCTTAACCTAGGGCACCCCTAGGCTTAGGCTAAGGCTAGAGCTCCCATAGCCTAAGGCTAGGGCATCACTAGGCTTAGGCTAGGGCACCCTTAGGCTTAGGCTAGGGCACCCCTAAACTTAGGCGAGGGCACCCTTAGGCTTAGGATAGGTCACCCCTAAGCTTAGGCTACGGCACCCCTAGGTTTAGGCTAGGGCACCCCTAAGCTTAGGCTAAGGCTAGTGCTTCCATAGCCTAAGGCTAGGGCACCCCTAGGGTTAGGCAAGGGCACCCCTAAGATTAGGCTAGGGTAGCCAAGGGCTTAGGCTAAGGCTAGGGTTCCCCTAGCCTAAGGCTAGGGCACCACTAGGCTTAGGCTTGGGCACCCTTAGGCTTAGACTAGGGCACCCCTAAGCTTAGGCTACGGCACCCCTAGGCTTAAGCTAGGGCACCCGTAGGCTTAGACTAAGGCTAGGTCTCCCCTATCCTAAGGCTAGGGCACCCCTAGGCTTTGGCTAGGGCACTCCTAGGCTTAGGCTAGGGCACCCCTAGGATTAGGCTAAGGCTAGGGCTCCCCTAGCCTAACCCTAGGGCACCCCTAGGCTTAGGCTAGGGAACTATAGGCTTAGGTTAGGGCACCCCTAAGCTTAGGCTAGGGCACCCCTAGTCTTAGGCTAGGGCACCCCTAGGCTTAGGCTAAGGCTAGGGCACCACTAGGCTTAGGCTAGGGTACCCTTAGGCTTAGGCTAGGGCACCCCTAAGCTTAGGCAAGGGCACCCCTAGGCTTAGGCTAGGGCACCCCTAGGCTTAGTCTAAGATTAGTGCTCCCCTAGACTAAGGCTAGGGCACCCCTAGTGTTTGGCTAGGGCACCCCTAGGCTTAGGCTAGGGCACGCCTAGGCTAAGGCTAGGGCACCCCTAGGCTTAGGCTACGGCACGCCTAGGCTTAGGCTAGGGCACCCCTAGGCTTAGGCTTAGGCTAGGGCTCAGCTAGCCTAAGGCTTGGGCACCCCTATGGTTAGGCTAGGGCTCCCTAGGCTTAGGCTAGGGCAGCGCTAGCTTAGGCTAAGGCTAGGGCTCGCCTAGCCTAAGGCTAAGGCACCCCTAGGCTTAGGCTAGAGCACCCGTAGGCTTAGGCAAGGGCAACCCTAGGCTTAGGCTAGGGCACCCCTAGGCTTAGGCTAGGAAACCCCTAGGCTTCGGCTAGGACACACCTAGGCTTAGGCTACGGCACCCCTAGGCTTAGGCTAGGGCACCCCTAGGCTTAGGCTAGGGCAACCCTAGGCTTAGGCTAGGGCACCCCTAGGCTTAGGCTAGGGCACCCCTAGGCTTAGGCTAGGACACACCTACGCTTCGGCTAAGGCTAGGGCTCCCCTAGCCTAAGGCTAGGGCACCCCTAGGGTTAGGCTAGGGCACCCCTCGGCTTAGGCTAGGGCACCCCTAGACTTAGGCTAGGGCACCCCTAGGCTTAGGCTTAGGCTAGGGCTCAGCTAGCCTAAGGCTAGGGCACCCCTATGGTTAGGCTAGGGCACCCCTAGGCTTAGGCTAGGGCAGCCCTAGGCTTAGGCTAAGGCTAGGGCTCGCCTAGCCTAAGGCTAGGGCACCCCTAGGCTTAGGCTAGAGCACCCGTAGGCTTAGGCAAGGGCAACCCTAGGCTTAGGCTAGGGCACCCCTAGGCTTAGGCTAGGAAACCCCTAGGCTTAGACTAGGGCACCCATAGGCTTGGGCTTAGGCACCCCTAAGCTTAGGCTAAGGTTAGGGCTCCCCTACCCTGAGGCTAGGGCACCCCTAGGCTTAGGCTAGGGCACCCCTAGGCTTAGGATAGGGCACCCCTAGGCTTAGGCTAGGGCACCCCTAGGCTTAGGCTAGGGCACCCCTAGGCTTACATTACGGCACCCCTAAGCTTAGGCTAGGGCACCCCTAGTCTTAGGCTAGGGCACCCCTAGGCTTAGGCTAAGGCTAGGGCTCAGCTAGCCTAAGGCTAGGGCACCCCATGGCTTAGGCTAGGGCACACCTAGGCTTAGGGTAGGGCACCCCTAGGCTTAGGCTAGGGCACATCTAGGCTTAGGCTAGGGCATCCCTAGGCTTAGGCTATGGCTAGGGCTCCACTAGACTAAGGCTAGGGCACCCCTAGGCTTAGACCAGGGCACCCCTAGTCTTAGGCTAGGGCAACCCTAGGCTTGGGCTAGGGCACCCCTAGGTTAGGCTAAGTTTAGGGCTCCCCTAATCTAAGGTTAGGGCACCCCTAGGCTTAGGCTAGGGTACCCCTAGGCTTAGGATAGGGCACCCCTAGGCTTAGGATAGGGCACCCCAAGGCTTAGGCTAGGGCACCCCTAAGCTTAGGCTAGGGCACCCCTAGTCTTAGGCTAGGGCACCCCTAGGCTTAGGCTAAGGCTAGGGCTCCTCTAGCCTAAGGCTATGGCACCCCTAGGCTTAGGCTAGGGCACCCCTAGGCTTAGGCTAAGGCTAGGGCACCACTAGGCTTAGGCTAGGGTACCCTTAGGCTTAGGCTAAGGCACCCCTAAGTTAGGCTAGGGCACCCCTAGGCTTAGGCTAGGGCACCCCTAGGCTTAGGTAGGGCACCTCTAGGCTTAGGCTAGGGCACCCCAAGGCTTAGTCTAAGTGTAGTGCTCCCCTAGCCTAAGGCTAGGGCACCCCTAGTGTTAGGCTAGGGCACCCCTAGGCTTAGGCTAAGGCTAGGGCTCCCCTAGCCTAAGGCTAGGGCACCACTAGACTTAGGCTTAGGCACCCTTAGGCTTAGGCTAGGGCACCCCTAAGCTTAGGCTACGGCGCCCTAGGCTTAGGCTAGGGCACCCCTAAGCTTAGGCTAGGGCATGCCTAGGCTTAGGCTAGGGCACCCCTAGGCTTAGGCTACGGCATGCCTAGGCTTAGGTTAGGGCACCCCTAGGCTTAGGCTAAGGCTAGTGTTCCCCTAGCCTAAGGCCTGGGCACCCCTAGGGTTAGGCTAAGGCACCCCTAGGCTTAGGCAAGGGCACCCTTGGTTTAGGTTCGGGCACCCTTAGGCTTAGGCTAGGGCACCCCTAGGCTTAGGCTAAGGCTAGGTGACCCCTAGTCTTAGTCTAAGGCACCACTAGGCTTAGGCTATGGCACCGCTAGGCTTCGGCTAGGGCACTCCTGGCTTAGGCTAGGGCACCCCTAGGCTTTGGCTAAGGCACTCCTAGGCTTAAGCTAGGGCACCCCTAGGCTTAGGCTAAGGCTAGAGCTCCCATAGCCTAAGGCTAGGGCATCACTAGGCTTAGGCTAGGGCACCCTTAGGCTTAGGCTAGGGCACCCCTAAACTTAGGCGAGGGCACCCTTAGGCTTAGGATAGGTCACCCCTAGGCTTAGGCTACGGCACCCCTAGGTTTAGGCTAGGGCACCCCTAAGCTTAGGCTAAGGCTAGTGCTTCCATAGCCTAAGGCTAGGGCACCCCTAGGGTTAGGCTAGGGCACCCCTAAGATTAGGCTAGGGTAGCCAAGGGCTTAGGCTAAGGCTAGGGTTCCCCTAGTCTAAGGCTAGGGCACACTTAGGCTTAGGCTATGGCACCCTTAGGCTTAGGCTAGGACACCACTAGGCTTTGGCTAGGGCACCCCTAGGCTTAGGCTAAGGCTAGGGCCGCCTAGCCTAAGGCTAGGGCACCCCTAGGCTTAGGGTAAGGCTAGGGCCGCCTAGCCTAAGGCTAGGGCACCCCTAGGCTTAGGCTAGGGCAACCCTAGGCTTAGGCTAGGGCACCCGTAGGCTTAGGCTAGGGCACCCATAAGCATAGGTTAGGGCACCCCTAGGCTTAGGGTAGGGCACCACTAAGCTTAGGCTAGGGCACCCCTAGGCTTAGGCTAGGGCACCCCTAGGCTTAGGCTAAGGCTAGGGCTTAGCTAGGCTAAGGCTAGGGCACCCCTAAGCTTAGGCTAGGGCACCCCTAAGCTTAGGCTAGGGTACCCCTAGGCTTAGGCTAGGGCCCCCCTAGCTTAGGCTAGGGCACTCCTAGACTTAGGCTAAGGCAAGGGCTCAGCTAGCCTAAGGCTAGAGCACCCCTAGGCTTAGGCTAGGGCACCCCTAGGCTTAGTGTAGGGCCCCCCTAAGCTTAGGATAGGGCACCCTTAGGCTTAGGATAAGGCTAGGGCTCCCCTAGCCTAAGGCTAGGGCACCCCTAGGCTTAGGCTAGGGCACCCCTAGGCTTACGCTAGGGCACCCCTAAGCTTCGGCTAGGGCACCCCTAGTCTTAGGCTAGGGCACCCCAAGGCTTAGGCTAGGGCACCCCTAAGCTTAGGCTAGGGCACCCCTAGTCTTATGCTAGGGCACCCCTAGGCTTAGGATAGGGCACCCCTAGGCTTAGGCTAAGGCTAGTGCTCAGCTAGCCTAAGGCTATGGCACCCCTAGGCTTATGCTAGGGCACCCGTAGGCTTAGGCTAGGGCACCCCAAGGCTTAGGCTAGTGCACCCCTAGGCTTAGGCTTAGGCTAGGGCCAGCTAGCCTAAGGCTAGGGCAAGCCTAGGCTTAGGCTAGGGCACCCCAAGGCTTAGGGTAGGGCACCCCTTGGCTTAGGCTAGGGCACTCCTAGGCCCTGGCTAGGGCACCCCTAAGCTTAGGCTAAGGCTAATGCTCACCTAGCCTAAGGCTAGGGCACCCCTAGGGTTAGGCTAGGGCACCCCTAGGCTTAGGCTAGGGCACCCCTAGGCTTAGGCTAGGGCACCCATAGGCTTAGGCTAAGGCTAGGGCTCCTCTATCCTAAGGCCTGGGCACCCCTAGGTTTAGGCTAGGGCACCCCTAGGTTTAGGCTAGGGCACCCCTAGGCCTAGGCTAGGGCACCCCTAGGCTCAGGCTAAAGCTAGGGGACCCCTAGGCTTAGGCTAAGGCACCCCTGGACATAGGCTAAGGCTTGGTTACCCCTAGGCTTAGGCTAAGGAAACACAAGGCTTAGGCTAGGGCATCCCTAGGCTTAGGCTAGGGCAACCCTAGGATTAGGATAAGGCTAGGTCAACCCTAGGCTTAGGTTAAGGCACCACTAGGCTTAGGCTAGGGCACCCCTAGGCTTAGGCTAGGGCACTCCTAGGCTTAGGCTAGGGCACCCATAGGCTGAGGCTAGGGCACCCTTAGGCTTAGGCTAAGGCTAGGGCTCCCCTAGCCTAAGGCTAGGGCACCCCTAGGCTTAGGTTAGGGCACACCTAGGCTTAAGCTAGGGCACCCGTAGGCTTAGGTGAAGGCTAGGGCTCCCCTATCCTAAGGCTAGGGCACCCCTAAGCTTTGGCTAGGGCACTCCTTGGCTTAGGCTAGGGCACCCCTAGGATTAGCCTAAGGCTAGGGCTCCCTTAGCCTAACCCTAGGGCACCCCTAGGCTTAGGCTAGGGGACCCCTAGTCTTAGGCTAGGGCACCCCTAGGCTTAGGCTAAGGCTAGGGCTCCCCTAGCCTAAGGCTAGGGCACCACTAGGCTTAGGCTTGGGCACCCTTAGGCTTAGACTAGGGCACCCCTAAGCTTAGGCTACGGCACCCCTAGGCTTAAGCTAGGGCACCCGTAGGCTTAGGGTAAGGCTAGGTCTCCCCTATCCTAAGGCTAGGGCACCCCTAGGCTTTGGCTAGGGCACTCCTAGGCTTAGGCTAGGGCACCCCTAGGATTAGGCTAAGGCTAGGGCTCCCCTAGCCTAACCCTAGGGCACCCCTAGGCTTAGGCTAGGGAACTATAGGCTTAGGTTAGGGCACCCCTAAGCTTAGGCTAGGGCACCCCTAGTCTTAGGCTAGGGCACCCCTAGGCTTAGGCTAAGGCTAGGGCACCACTAGGCTTAGGCTAGGGTACCCTTAGGCTTAGGCTAGGGCACCCCTAAGCTTAGGCAAGGGTACCCCTAGGCTTAGGCTAGGGCACCCCTAGGCTTAGTCTAAGATTAGTGCTCCCCTAGACTAAGGCTAGGGCACCCCTAGGGTTTGGCTAGGGCACCCCTAGGCTTAGGCTAGGGCACGCCTAGGCTAAGGCTAGGGCACCCCTAGGCTTAGGCTACGGCACGCCTAGGCTTAGGCTAGGGCACCCCTAGGCTTAGGCTTAGGCTAGGGCTCAGCTAGCCTAAGGCTAGGGCACCCCTATGGTTAGGCTAGGGCCCCCTAGGCTTAGGCTAGGGCAGCGCTAGCTTAGGCTAAGGCTAGGGCTCGCCTAGCCTAAGGCTAGGGCACCCCTAGGCTTAGGCTAGAGCACCCGTAGGCTTAGGCAAGGGCAACCCTAGGCTTAGGCTAGGGCACCCCTAGGCTTAGGCTAGGAAACCCCTAGGCTTCGGCTAGGACACACCTAGGCTTAGGCTACGGCACCCGTAGGCTTAGGCTAGGGCACCCCTAGGCTTAGGCTAGGGCACCCCTAGGCTTAGGCTAGGACACACCTACGCTTCGGCTAAGGCTAGGGCTCCCCTAGCCTAAGGCTAGTGCACCCCTAGGGTTAGGCTAGGGCACCCCTCGGCTTAGGCTAGGGCACCCCTAGACTTAGGCTAGGGCACCCCTAGGCTTAGGCTTAGGCTAGGGCTCACCTAGCCTAAGGCTAGGGCACCCCTATGGTTAGGCTAGGGCACCCCTAGGCTTAGGCTAGGGCAGCCCTAGGCTTAGGCTAAGGCTAGGGCTCGCCTAGCCTAAGGCTAGGGCACCCCTAGGCTTAGGCTAGAGCACCCGTAGGCTTAGGCAAGGGCAACCCTAGGCTTAGGCTAGGGCACCCCTAGGCTTAGGCTAGGAAACCCCTAGGCTTAGGCTAGGGCACCCATAGGCTTGGGCTTAGGCACCCCTAGGCTTAGGCTAAGGTTAGGGCTCCCATACCCTGAGGCTAGGGCACCCCTAGGCTTAGGCTAGGGCACCCCTAGGCTTAGGCTAGGGCACCCCTAGGCTTAGGCTAGGGCACCCCTAGGCTTACATTACGGCACCCCTAAGCTTAGGCTAGGGCACCCCTAGTCTTATGCTAGGGCACCCCTAGGCTTAGGCTAAGGCTAGGGCTCAGCTAGCCTAAGGCTAGGGCACCCCATGGCTTAGGCTAGGGCACACCTAGGCTTAGGGTAGGGCACCCCTAGGCTTAGGCTAGGGCACATCTAGGCTTAGGCTAGGGCATCCCTAGGCTTAGGCTATGGCTAGGGCTTCACTAGACTAAGGCTAGGGCACCCCTAGGCTTAGACTAGGGCACCCCTAGTCTTAGGCTAGGGCAACCCTAGGCTTGGGCTAGGGCACCCCTAGGTTAGGCTAAGTTTAGGGCTTCCCTAATCTAAGGTTAGGGCACCCCTAGGCTTAGGCTAGGGTACCCCTAGGCTTAGGATAGGGCACCCCTAGGCTTAGCATAGGGCACCCCAAGGCTTAGGCTAGGGCACCCCTAAGCTTAGGCTAGGGCACCCCTAGTCTTAGGCTAGGGCACCCCTAGGCTTAGGCTAAGGCTAGGGCTCCTCTAGCCTAAGGCTATGGCACCCCTAGGCTTAGGCTAGGGCACCCCTAGGCTTAGGCTAGGGCATCCCAAGGCTTAGGCTAGGGCACCCCTAGGCTTAGGCTTAGGCTAGGGCTCAGCTAGCCTAAGGCTAGGGCAAGGCTAGGCTTAGGCTAGGGCACCCCAGGGTGAGGGTAGGGCACCCCTGGGCTTAGGCAAGGACACCCCTAGGCTTAGGCTAAAGCTAGGGCTCCCCTAGCCTAAGGCTAGGGCACCCCTAGGCTTTGGCTAGGGCACCCCTAGGCTTAGGATAGGGCACCACTAGGATTAGGCTAGGGCACCCCTAGGCTTAGGCTAAGGCCCGGGCTCCCCTAGCCTAAGGCTAGGGCACCCCTAGGCCTAACCTAGGGCACCCCTAGGCTTAGGCTAGGGCACCACTAGGCTTAGGCTAGGTCACCCCTAGTGTTAGGCTAAGGCTAGGGCTCCCCTAGCCTAACAGTAGGGCACCCCTAGGCTTAGGATAGGGCACCCCAAGGCTTAGGCTAGGGTACCCCTAAGCTCAGGCTAAGGCACCACTTGTCTTAGGCTAGGGCACCCCTAATCTTAGGCTAGGGCACCCCTAGTCTTAGGCTAGGGCACCCCTAGGCTTAGGCTAAGGCTAGGGCACCACTAGGCTTAGGCTAGGGTACCCTTAGGCTAAGGCTAGGACTCCTCTAGCCTAAGGCTATGGCACCCCTAAGCTTAGTCTAGGGCACCCGTAGGCTTAGGCTAGGGCATCCCTAAGCTTAGGTTATGGCACCCCTAGGCTTAGGCTTAGGCTAGGGCTCAGCTAGCCTAAGGCTAGGGTAAGCCTAGGCTTAGGCTAGGGCACCCCTAGGCTTAGGGTAGGGCACCCCTAGGCTTAGGGTAGGGCACCCCTCGGCTTAGGCTAGGGAACGCCTAGGCTTAGGCTAGGGCAACCCTAGGCTTAGGCTTAGGCTAGTGTTCCCCTAGCCTAAGCTAGGGCACACCTAGGCTTAGGCTAGGGCAGCCCTAGGCTTAGGGTAGGACACCCCTAGGCTTAGGGTAGGGCACCCCTTGGGTTAGGCTAGGGCACCCCTAGGCTTAGGCTAAGGCTAGGGATCAGCTAGCCTAAGGCTAGGGCACCCCTAGGCTTAGGCTAGGGCACCCCTAGGCTTAGGGTAGGGCACCCCTAGGCTTAGGCTAGGGCACATCTAGGCTTAGGCTAGGGCACACCTAGGCTTAGGCTAAGGCTAGGGCTCCACTAGACTAAGGCTAGGGCACCCCTAGGCTTAGGCTAGGGCACCCCTAGGCTTAGGCTAGGGCACCCCTAGGCTTGGGCTAGGGCACCCCTAGGCTTAGGCTAAGGTTAGGGCTCCCCTAGTCTAAGGTTAGGACACCCCTAGGCTTAGGCTAGGGTACCCCTAGGCTTAGGATAGGGCACCCCAAGGCTTAGGCTAGGGCACCCCTAAGCTTAGTCTAGGGCACCCCTAGTCTTAGGCTAGGGCACCCCTAGGCTTAGGCTAAGGCTAAGCCTCCTCTAGCCTAAGGCTATGGCACCCCTATGCTTAGGCTAGGGCACCCCTAGCCTTAGGCTTGGGCATCCCTAAGCTTAGGCTAGGGCACCCCTAGGCTTAGGCTTAGGCTAGGGCTCAGCTAGCCTAAGGCTAGGGTAAGCCTAGGCTTAAGCTAGGGCACCCCTAGGCTTAGGGTAGGGCACCCCTCGGCTTAGGCTAGGGCACGCCTAGGCTTAGGCTAGGGCACCCCTAGGCTTAGGCTAAGTCTAGTGTTCCCCTAGCCTAAGGCTAGGGCTCCACTAGACTAAGGCTAGGGCACCCCTAGCCTTAGGCTAGGGCACCCCTAGCCTTAGGCTAGGGCACCCCTAGGCTTAGGCTAGGGCACCCCTAGGCTTAGGCTAGTGCACCCCTAGGCTTAGGCTAGGGTACCCCTAGGCTTAGGATAGGGCACCACTAGGATTAGGCTAGGGCACCCATAGGCTTAGGCTAAGGCTAGGGCTCCCCTAGCCTAAGGTTAGGGCACCCCTAGGCTGAGCCTAGGGCACCCCTAGGCTTAGGCTAGGGCACCCCTTGGCTTAGGCTCGGGCACCCTTAGGCTTAGGCTAAGGCTAGGGCTCCCCTAGCCTAACCCTAGGGCAGCCCTAAGCTTTGGATAGGGCACCCCAAGGCTTAGGCTAGGGCACCCTTAAGCTTAGGCTAGGGCACCCCTAGTCTTAGGCTAGGGCACCCCTAGGCTTAGGCTAAGGCTAGGGCTCCTCTAGCCTAAGGCTATGGCACCCCTAGGCTTAGTCTAGGGCACCCCTAGGCTTAGGCTAGGGCATCCCTAGGCTTTGGCTAGGGCACCCCTAGGCTTAGGCTTAGGCTAGGGCTCAGCTAGCCTAAGGCTAGGGCAAGGCTAGGCTTAGGCTAGGGCACCCCGAGGGTTAGGATAGGGCACCCCTCAGCTTAGTCTAGGACACGCCTAGGTTTAGGCTAAAGCTAGGGCTCTCCTAGCCTAAGGCTAGGGCACCCCTAGGCTTAGGATAGGGCACCACTAGGATTAGGCTAGGGCACCGCTAGGCTTAGGCTAAGGCCAGGGCTCCCCTAGCCTAAGGCTATGGCACCCCTAGGCTTAGCCAAGGGCACCCCTAGGCTTAGGCTATGGCACCCCTAGGCTTAGGCTAGGGCACCCCTAGTCTTAGGTAAGGGCACCCCTAGACTTAGGCTAAGGTTAGGCCTCCTCTAGCCTAAGGCTATGGCACCCCTAGGCTTAGGGTAAGGCACCCCTAGGCTTAGGGTAGGGCACCCCTCGGCTTAGGCTAGGGCACGCCAAGGCTTAGGCTAGGGCAACCCTAAACTTAGGCTTAGGCTAGTGTTCCCGTAGCCTAAGGATATGGCACCACTAGGGTTAGGCTAGGGCACTCGTAGGCTTAGGCTAGGGCACGCCTAGGCTTAGGCTAGGGCACCCCTAGGCTTACACGTAGGCTAGGGCTAAGCTAGCCTAAGGCTAGGGCAAGCCTAGGCTTAGGCTAGGGCACCCCTAGGCTTAGGGTAGGGCACCCCTAGGCTTAGGGTAGGTCACCCATAGGCTTTGGCTAGGGCACGCCTAGGCTTAGGCTAGGGCACCCCTAGGCTTAGGCTAAGGCTAGTGCTCCCCTAGCCTAAGGCTAGGGCACCCCTAGGATTAGGCTAGGGCACCCCTAGGCTTAGGCTAGGGCACCCCTAGGCTTAGGCTAGGGCAGCCATAGGCTTAGGCTAAGGCTAGGGCTCTTCTATCCTAAGGCCTGGGCACCCCTAGGCTTAGGCTAGGGCACCCCTAGGCTTAGGCTAGGGCACCCCTAGGCTTATGCTAGGGCACCCCTAGGCTTAGGCTAGGGCACCCCTAGGCTTAGGCTAGGGCACCCCTAGGCTTAGGCTACGGCTAGGGGACGCCTAGGCTTAGGCTAAGGCACCCCTAGGCTTAGGCTAAGCCTAGGTCATCCCTAGGCTTAGGTTAAGGCACCACTAGGCTTAGACTAGGGCACCCCTAGGCTTAGGCTGGGGCACCCCTAGGCTTAGGCTAAGGCTAGGTCAACCCTAGGCTTAGGTTAAGGCACCACTAGGCTTAGGCTAGGGCACCCCTAGGCTTAGGCTATGGCACTCCTACGCTTAGGCTAGGGCACCCCTAGGCTGAGGCTAGGGCACCCATAGGCTTAGGCTAAGGCTAGGGCTCCCCTAGCCTAAGGCTGGGGAACCCCTAGGCTTTGGCTAAGGCACTCCTAGGCTTAGGTTAGGGCACCCCTAGGATTAGGCTAAGGCTAGAGCTGCCCTAGCTTAACCCTAGGGCACCCCTAGTCTTAGGCTAGGGCACCCCTAGGCTTAGGCTAAGGCTAGGGCTGCCCTAGCCTAAGGCTAGGGCACCACTAGGCTTAGGCTAGGGCACCCTTAGGCTTAGCCTAGGGCACCCCTAAGATTAGGCTAGGGCACCCTTAGTCTTAGGATAAGGCACCCCTAAGCTTAGGCTACGGCACCCCTAGGTTTAGGCTAGGGCACCCCTAGGCTTAGGCTAGGGCACGCCTAGGCTAAGGCTAGGGCACACATAGGCTTAGGCTACGGCACGTCTAGGCTTAGGCTAGGGCACCCCTAGGTTTAGGCTAAGGCTAGTGCTCCCCTAGCCTAAGGCTACGGCACCCCTAGGGTTAGGCTAGGGCACCCCTAGGATTAGGCTAAGGCTAGGGCTCCTCTAGCCTAAGGCTATGGCACCCCTAGGCTTAGTCTAGGGCACCCCTATGCTTAGGCTAGGGCATCCCTAGGCTTAGGCTAGGGCACCCCTAGGCTTAGGCTTAGGCTAGGGCTCAGCTAGCCTAAGGCTAGGGCAAGGCTAGGCTTAGGCTAGGGCACGCCTAGGCTTAGGGTAGGGCACCCCTAGGGTTAGGGTAGGGCACCCCGCGGCTTAGGCTAGGACACCCCTAGGCTTAGGCTAAAGCTTGGGCTCCCCTAGCCTAAGGCTAGGGCACCCCTAGGCTTAGGCCAGGGCACCCCTAGGCTTAGGATAGGGCACCACTAGGATTAGGCTAGGGCACCCCTAGGCTTAGGTTACGGCCAGGGCTCCCCTAGCCTAAGGCTAGGGCACCCCTAGGCTTAGCCTAGGGCACCCCTAGGCTTAGGCTAGGGAACCCCTAGGCTTAGGCTAGTACACCCCTAGGGTTAGGCTAGGGCACCCCTAGCGTTAGGCTAAGACTAGGGCTCCCCTAGCCTAACCCTAGGGCACCCCTAGGCTTAGGATAGGGCACCCCTAGGTTTCGGCTAGGGCACCCCTAAGCTTAGGCTAGGGCACCCCTAGTCTTAGGCTAGGGCACCCCTAGGCTTAGGCTAAGGCTAGGCCTCCTCTAGCCTAAGACTCTGGCACGCCTAGGCTTCCGCTCGGGCATCCCTAAGCTTAGGCTATGGCACCCCTAGGCTTAGGCTTAGGCTAGGGCTCAGCTAGCCTAAGGCTAGGGTAAGCCTAGGCTTAGGTTAGGGCACCCCTAGGCTTAGGGTAGGGCACCCCTAGGCTTAGGGTAGGGCACCCCTCGGTTTAGGCTAGGGCACGCCTAGGCTTAGGCTAGGGCAACCCTAGGCTTAGGCTTAGTCTAGTGTTCACCTAGCCTAAGGCTAGGGCACCCCTAGGCTTAGGCTAGGGCACCCCTAGGCTTAGGCTTAGGCTAGGGCTCAGCTAGCCTACGGCTAGGGTAAGCCTAGGCTTAGGCTAGGGCAGCCCTAGGCTTAGGGTAGGGCACCCCTAGGCTTAGGGTAGGGCACCCCTTGGCTTAGGCTAGGGCACCCCTAGGCTTAGGATAGGACACCCCTAGGCTTAGGCTAAGGCTAGGGCTCAGCTAGCCTAAGGCTAGGGCACCCCTAGGCTTAGGCTAGGGCATCCCTAAGCTTAGGCTAGGGCACCCCTAGGCTTAGGCTAGGACACCCCTAGGCTTAGGCTAGGACACCAGTAGGCTTAGGCTAAGGCTAGTGTTCCCCTAGGCTAAGGCTAGGGCTCCACTAGACTAAGGCTATGGCACCCCTAGCATTAGGCTAGGGCACCCCTAGGCTTAGGCTAAGGCACCCCTAGGCTGAGGGTAGGGCACCCCTAGGCTTGGGCTAGGGCACCCCTAGGCTTAGGCTAAGGTTAGGGCTCCCCTAGCCTAAGGCTAGGGCACCCCTAGGCTTAGGCTAGGGCACCCCTAGGCTTAGGATAGGGCACCACTAGGATTAGGCTAGGGCACCCCTAGGCTTAGGCTAGGGCACCCCTAGGCTTAGCCTAGGGCACCCCTAGGCTTAGTCTAGGGCACCGCTTGGCTTAGGCTAGGGCACCCCTAGGCTTAGGCTAAGGCTAGGGCTCCCCTAGCCTAACCCTAGGGCAGCCCTAGGCTTTGGATAGGGCACACCTAGACTTAGGCTAGGGCACCCCTAAGCTTAGGCTAGGGCACCCCTAGTCTTAGGCTAGGGAACCCTTAGGCTTAGGCTAAGGCTAGGGCTCCTCTAGCCTAAGGCTATGGCACCCCTAGGCTTATTCTAGGACACCCGTAGGCTTAGGCTATGGTATCCCTAGGCTTAGGCTAGGGTATCCCTAGGCTTAGGCTTGGGCACCCCTAGGCTTAGGCTTAGGCTAGGGCTCTGCTAGCCTAAGGCTAGGGCAAGGCTAGGCTTAGGCTAGGGCACCCCTAGGCTTAGGGTAGGGCACCCCTAGGGTTAGGGTAGGGCACCCCTCGTCTTAGGCTAGGACACCCCTAGGCTTAGGCTAAAGCTAGGGCTCCCCTAGCCTAGGGCTAGGGCACCCCTAGGCTTAGGCCAGTGCACCCCTACGCTTAGGATAGGGCACCACTAGGATTAGGCTAGGGCACCCCTAGGATTAGGCTAAGGTCAGGGCTCCCCTAGCCTAAGGCTAGGGCACCCCTAGGCTTAGCCTATGGTACCCCTAGGCTTAGGCTAGGGCACCCCTAGGCTTAGGCTAGGGCACCCCTAGGGTTAGGCTAAGGCTAGGGCTCCCCTAGCCTAACCCTAGGGCACCCCTAGGCTTAGGATAGGGCACCCCTAGGCTTTGGCTAGGGCACCCCTAAGCTTAGGCTAGGGCACCCCTAGTCTTAGGCTAGGGCACCCATAGTCTTAGGCTAAGGCTAGGCCTCCTCTAGCCTAAGGCTATGGCACCCCTAGGCATAGGCTAGGGAATCCCTAAGCTTAGGCTAGGGCACAACTAGGCTTAGGGTAGGGCACCCCTAGGCTTAGGGTAAGGCACCCCTCGGCTTAGGCTAGGGCACGCCTAGGCTTAGGCTAGGGCAACCCTAGGCTTAGGCTTAGGCTAGTGTTCCACTAGCCTAAGGATAGGGCACCACTAGGGTTAGGCTAGGGCACCCTTTATGCTTAGGCTAGGGCAACCCTAGGCTTAGGCTAGGGCACCCCTAGGCTTAGGCTAGGACACCCCTAGGCTTAGGCTAGGACACCAGTTGGCTTAGGATAGGACACCCCTAGGCTTAGGCTTAGGCTAGTGTTCCAGTAGCCTAAGGATAGGGCACCCCTAAGCTTAGGCTACGGCACCCCTAGGTTTAGGCTAGGGCACCCCTAGGCTTAGGCTAGGGCACGCCTAGGCTAAGGCTAGGGCACCCCTAGGCTTAGGCTACGGCACGCCTAGGCTTAGGCTAGGGCACCCCTAAGCTTAGGCTAAGGCTAGTGCTCCCCTAGCCTAAGGCTAGGGCACCCCTAGGATTAGGCTAGGGCAGCCAAGGGCTTAGGCTAAGGCTAGGGCTCCCCTAGTCTAAGGCTAGGGCACACCTAGGCTTAGGCTAGGGCACCCTTAGGCTTAGGCTAGGACACCACTAGGCTTAGGCTAGGGCACCCCTAGGCTTAGGCTAAGGCTAGGGCCCCCTAGCCTAAGGCTAGGGCACCCCTAGGCTTAGGGTAGGGCACCCCTAGGCTTAGGCTAGGGCACCCCTAGGCTTAGGCTAGGACACCCCTAGGCTTAGGCTAAGGCTAGGGCTCGCCTAGCCTAAGGCTATGGCACCCGTAGGCTTAGGCTAGGGCACCCCTAGGCTTAGGCTTGGGCACCCCTAGGCTTAGGCTACGGCACACCTAAGCTTTGGCTAAGGCTAGTGCTCCCCTAGCCTAAGGCTAGGGCACCCCTAGGGTTAGGCTAGGGCACCCCTAGGCTTAGGCTAGGGCACCCCTAGGCTTAGACTAGGGTACCCATAGGCTTAGGCTAAGGCTAGGGCTCCTCTATCCTAAGGCCTGGGCTCCCCTAGGTTTAGGCAAGGGCACCCCTAGGTTTAGGCTAGGGCACCCCTAGGCTTAGGCGAGGGCACCCCTAGGCTTAGGCTAGGGCACCCCTAGGCTTAGGCTAAGGCTAGGGGACACCTAGGCTTAGGCTTAGGCACCCCTGAGCTTAGGCTAAGGCTTGGATACCCCTAGGCTTAGGCTTAGGCAACACAAGGCTTAGGCTAGGGCATCCCTAGGCTTAGGCTAGGGCACCCCTAGGCTTAGGCTAAGGCTAGGTCAACCCTAGGCTTAGGTTAAGGCACCACTAGGCTTAGGCTAGGGCACCCCTAGGCTTAGACTAGGGCACTCCTAGGCTTAGGCTAGGGCACCCCTAGGCTGAGGCTAGGGCACCCATAGGCTTAGGCTAAGGCTAGGGCTCCCCTAGCCTAAGGCTAGGGCACCCCTAGGCTTAGGTTAGGGCACACCTAGGCTTAAGCTAGGGCACCCGTAGGCTTAGGTTAAGGCTAGGGCTCCCCTATCCTAAGGCTAGGGCACCCCTAGACTTTGGCTAGGGCACTCCTAGGCTTAGGCTAGGGCACCCCTACGATTAGCCTAAGGCTAGGGCTCCCCTAGCCTAACCCTAGGGCACCCCTTGGCTTAGGATAGGGGACCCCTAGGCTTAGGCTAGGGCACCCCTAAGCTTAGGCTAGGGCACCCCTAGGCTTAGGCTAGGGCACCCCTAGGCTTAGGCTAAGGCTAGGGCTCCCCTAGCCTAAGGCTAGGGCACCACTAGGCTTAGGCCTGGGCATCCTTAGGCTTAGGCTAGGGCACCCCTAAGCTTAGGCTACGGCACCCCTAGGCTTAGGCCCGGGCACCCCTAAGCTTAGGCTAGTGCACGCCCAGGCTTAGGCTAGGGCACCCCTAGGCTTATGCTACGGCACGCCTAGGCTTAGGTTAGGGCACCCCTAGGCTTAGGCTAAGGCTAGGTGACCCCTAGGCTTAGTCTAAGGCACCACTAGGCTTAGGCTACGGCACCCCTAGGCTTAGGCTAGGGCACTCCTGCCTTAGGCTAGAGCACCCCTAGGCTTTGTCTAAGGCACTCCTAGGCTTAAGCTAGGGCACCCCTAAGCTTAGGCTAGGGCACCCTTAGGCTTAGGATAGGGCACCCCTAGGATTAGGCTAGGGCAGCCAAGGGCTTAGGCTAAGGCTAGGGCTCCCCTAGTCTAAGGCTATGGCACACCTAGGCTTAGGCTAGGGCACCCTTAGGCTTAGGCTAGGACACCACTAGGCTTACGCTAGGGCACCCCTAGGCTTAGGCTAAGGCTAGGGCCCCCTAGCCTAAGGCTAGGGCACCCCTAGGCTTAGGGTAGGGCACCCCTAGGCTTAGGCTAGGGCACCCCTAGTCTTAGGCTAGGACACCCCTAGGCTTAGGCTAAGGCTAGGGCTCGCCTAGCCTAAGGCTATGGCACCCGTAGGCTTAGGCTAGGGCACCCCTAGGCTTAGGCTAGGGCACCCCTAGGCTTAGGCTACGGCACCCCTAAGCTTAGGCTAAGGCTAGTGCTCCCCTAGCCTAAGGCTAGGGCACCCCTAGGGTTAGGCTAGGGCACCCGTAGGCTTAGGCTTAGGCTAGGGCTCTGCTAGCCTAAGGCTAGGGCAAGGCTAGGCTTAGGCTAGGGCACCCCTAGGCTTAGGGTAGGGCACCCCTAGGGTTAGGGTAGGGCACCCCTCGTCTTAGGCTAGGACACCCCTAGGCTTAGGCTAAAGCTAGGGCTCCCCTAGCCTAGGGCTAGGGCACCCCTAGGCTTAGGCCAGTGCACCCCTACGCTTAGGATAGGGCACCACTAGGATTAGGCTAGGGCACCCCTAGGATTAGGCTAAGGTCAGGGCTCCCCTAGCCTAAGGCTAGGGCACCCCTAGGCTTAGCCTATGGTACCCCTAGGCTTAGGCTAGGGCACCCCTAGGCTTAGGCTAGGGCACCCCTAGGGTTAGGCTAAGGCTAGGGCTCCCCTAGCCTAACCCTAGGGCACCCCTAGGCTTAGGATAGGGCACCCCTAGGCTTTGGCTAGGGCACCCCTAAGCTTAGGCTAGGGCACCCCTAGTCTTAGGCTAGGGCACCCATAGTCTTAGGCTAAGGCTAGGCCTCCTCTAGCCTAAGGCTATGGCACCCCTAGGCATAGGCTAGGGAATCCCTAAGCTTAGGCTAGGGCACAACTAGGCTTAGGGTAGGGCACCCCTAGGCTTAGGGTAAGGCACCCCTCGGCTTAGGCTAGGGCACGCCTAGGCTTAGGCTAGGGCAACCCTAGGCTTAGGCTTAGGCTAGTGTTCCACTAGCCTAAGGATAGGGCACCACTAGGGTTAGGCTAGGGCACCCTTTATGCTTAGGCTAGGGGACCCCTAGGCTTAGGCTAGGGCACCCCTAGGCTTAGGCTAGGACACCCCTAGGCTTAGGCTAGGACACCAGTAGGCTTAGGATAGGACACCCCTAGGCTTAGGCTTAGGCTAGTGTTCCAGTAGCCTAAGGATAGGGCACCCCTAAGCTTAGGCTACGGCACCCCTAGGTTTAGGCTAGGGCACCCCTAGGCTTAGGCTAGGGCACGCCTAGGCTAAGGCTAGGGCACCCCTAGGCTTAGGCTACGGCACGCCTAGGCTTAGGCTAGGGCACCCCTAAGCTTAGGCTAAGGCTAGTGCTCCCCTAGCCTAAGGCTAGGGCACCCCTAGGATTAGGCTAGGGCAGCCAAGGGCTTAGGCTAAGGCTAGGGCTCCCCTAGTCTAAGGCTAGGGCACACCTAGGCTTAGGCTAGGGCACCCTTAGGCTTAGGCTAGGACACCACTAGGCTTAGGCTAGGGCACCCCTAGGCTTAGGCTAAGGCTAGGGCCCCCTAGCCTAAGGCTAGGGCACCCCTAGGCTTAGGGTAGGGCACCCCTAGGCTTAGGCTAGGGCACCCCTAGGCTTAGGCTAGGACACCCCTAGGCTTAGGCTAAGGCTAGGGCTCGCCTAGCCTAAGGCTATGGCACCCGTAGGCTTAGGCTAGGGCACCCCTAGGCTTAGGCTTGGGCACCCCTAGGCTTAGGCTACGGCACACCTAAGCTTTGGCTAAGGCTAGTGCTCCCCTAGCCTAAGGCTAGGGCACCCCTAGGGTTAGGCTAGGGCACCCCTAGGCTTAGGCTAGGGCACCCCTAGGCTTAGACTAGGGTACCCATAGGCTTAGGCTAAGGCTAGGGCTCCTCTATCCTAAGGCCTGGGCTCCCCTAGGTTTAGGCAAGGGCACCCCTAGGTTTAGGCTAGGGCACCCCTAGGCTTAGGCGAGGGCACCCCTAGGCTTAGGCTAGGGCACCCCTAGGCTTAGGCTAAGGCTAGGGGACACCTAGGCTTAGGCTTAGGCACCCCTGAGCTTAGGCTAAGGCTTGGATACCCCTAGGCTTAGGCTTAGGCAACACAAGGCTTAGGCTAGGGCATCCCTAGGCTTAGGCTAGGGCACCCCTAGGCTTAGGCTAAGGCTAGGTCAACCCTAGGCTTAGGTTAAGGCACCACTAGGCTTAGGCTAGGGCACCCCTAGGCTTAGACTAGGGCACTCCTAGGCTTAGGCTAGGGCACCCCTAGGCTGAGGCTAGGGCACCCATAGGCTTAGGCTAAGGCTAGGGCTCCCCTAGCCTAAGGCTAGGGCACCCCTAGGCTTAGGTTAGGGCACACCTAGGCTTAAGCTAGGGCACCCGTAGGCTTAGGTTAAGGCTAGGGCTCCCCTATCCTAAGGCTAGGGCACCCCTAGACTTTGGCTAGGGCACTCCTAGGCTTAGGCTAGGGCACCCCTACGATTAGCCTAAGGCTAGGGCTCCCCTAGCCTAACCCTAGGGCACCCCTTGGCTTAGGATAGGGGACCCCTAGGCTTAGGCTAGGGCACCCCTAAGCTTAGGCTAGGGCACCCCTAGGCTTAGGCTAGGGCACCCCTAGGCTTAGGCTAAGGCTAGGGCTCCCCTAGCCTAAGGCTAGGGCACCACTAGGCTTAGGCCTGGGCATCCTTAGGCTTAGGCTAGGGCACCCCTAAGCTTAGGCTACGGCACCCCTAGGCTTAGGCCCGGGCACCCCTAAGCTTAGGCTAGTGCACGCCCAGGCTTAGGCTAGGGCACCCCTAGGCTTATGCTACGGCACGCCTAGGCTTAGGTTAGGGCACCCCTAGGCTTAGGCTAAGGCTAGGTGACCCCTAGGCTTAGTCTAAGGCACCACTAGGCTTAGGCTACGGCACCCCTAGGCTTAGGCTAGGGCACTCCTGCCTTAGGCTAGAGCACCCCTAGGCTTTGTCTAAGGCACTCCTAGGCTTAAGCTAGGGCACCCCTAAGCTTAGGCTAGGGCACCCTTAGGCTTAGGATAGGGCACCCCTAGGATTAGGCTAGGGCAGCCAAGGGCTTAGGCTAAGGCTAGGGCTCCCCTAGTCTAAGGCTATGGCACACCTAGGCTTAGGCTAGGGCACCCTTAGGCTTAGGCTAGGACACCACTAGGCTTACGCTAGGGCACCCCTAGGCTTAGGCTAAGGCTAGGGCCCCCTAGCCTAAGGCTAGGGCACCCCTAGGCTTAGGGTAGGGCACCCCTAGGCTTAGGCTAGGGCACCCCTAGTCTTAGGCTAGGACACCCCTAGGCTTAGGCTAAGGCTAGGGCTCGCCTAGCCTAAGGCTATGGCACCCGTAGGCTTAGGCTAGGGCACCCCTAGGCTTAGGCTAGGGCACCCCTAGGCTTAGGCTACGGCACCCCTAAGCTTAGGCTAAGGCTAGTGCTCCCCTAGCCTAAGGCTAGGGCACCCCTAGGGTTAGGCTAGGGCACCCCTAGGCTTAGGCTAGGGCACCCCTAGGCTTAGACTAGGGCACCCATAGGCTTAGGCTAAGGCTAGGGCTCCTCTATCCTAAGGCCTGGGCTCCCCTAGGTTTAGGCTAGGGCACCCCTAGGTTTAGGCTAGGGCACCCCTAGGCTTAGGCTAGGGCACCCCTAGGCTTAGGCTAGGGCACCCCTAGGCTTAGGCTAAGGCTAGGGGACACCTAGGCTTAGGCTTAGGCACCCCTGAGCTTAGGCTAAGGCTTGGATACCCCTAGGCTTAGGCTAAGGCAACACAAGGCTTAGGCTAGGGCATCCCTAGGCTTAGGCTAGGGCACCCCTAGGCTTAGTCTAAGGCTAGGTCAACCCTAGGCTTAGGTTAAGGCACCACTAGGCTTAGGCTAGGGCACCCCTAGGCTTAGACTAGGGCACTCCTAGGCTTAGGCTAGGGCACCCCTAGGCTGAGGCTAGGGCACCCATAGGCTTAGGCTAAGGCTAGGGCTCCCCTAGCCTAAGGCTAGGGCACCCCTAGGCTTAGGTTAGGGCACACCTAGGCTTAAGCTAGGGCACCCGTAGGCTTAGGTTAAGGCTAGGGCTCCCCTATCCTAAGGCTAGGGCACCCCTAGACTTTGGCTAGGGCACTCCTAGGCTTAGGCTAGGGCACCCCTACGATTAGCCTAAGGCTAGGGCTCCCCTAGCCTAACCCTAGGGCACCCCTTGGCTTAGGCTAGGGGACCCCTAGGCTTAGGCTAGGGCACCCCTAAGCTTAGGCTAGGGCACCCCTAGGCTTAGGCTAGGGCACCCCTAGGCTTAGGCTAAGGCTAGGGCTCCCCTAGCCTAAGGCTAGGGCACCCCTAGGCTTAGGCCTGGGCATCCTTAGGCTTAGGCTAGGGCACCCCTAAGCTTAGGCTACGGCACCCCTAGGCTTAGGCCCGGGCACCCCTAAGCTTAGGCTAGTGCACGCCCAGGCTTAGGCTAGGGCACCCCTAGGCTTATGCTACGGCACGCCTAGGCTTAGGTTAGGGCACCCCTAGGCTTAGGCTAAGGCTAGGTGACCCCTAGGCTTAGTCTAAGGCACCACTAGGCTTAGGCTACGGCACCCCTAGGCTTAGGCTAGGGCACTCCTGCCTTAGGCTAGGGCACCCCTAGGCTTTGTCTAAGGCACTCCTAGGCTTAAGCTAGGGCACCCCTAAGCTTAGGCTAGGGCACCCTTAGGCTTAGGATAGGGCACCCCTAGGATTAGGCTAGGGCAGCCAAGGACTTAGGCTAAGGCTAGGGCTCCCCTAGTCTAAGGCTATGGCACACCTAGGCTTAGGCTAGGGCACCCTTAGGCTTAGGCTAGGACACCACTAGGCTTACGCTAGGGCACCCCTAGGCTTAGGCTAAGGCTAGGGCCCCCTAGCCTAAGGCTAGGGCACCCCTAGGCTTAGTCTAGGGCACCCCTAGGCTTAGGCTAGGGCACCCGTAGGCTTAGGCTAGGGCACCCATAAAAATAGGCTAGGGCACCCCTAGGCTTAGGGTAGGGCACCCCTAAGCTTAGGCTAGGGCACCCCTAGGCTTAGGCTAGGGCACCCCTAGGCTAAGGCTAAGGCTAGGGCTCAGCTAGGCTAAGGCTAGGGCACCCCTAAGCTTAGGCTAGGGCACCCCTAAGTTTAGGCTAGGGAACCCCTAGGCTTAGGCTAGGCCCCCCCTAGCTTAGGCTAGGGCACTCCTAGGCTTAGGCTAAGGCAAGGGCTCAGCTAGCCTAAGGCTAGAGCACCCCTAAGCTTAGGCTAGGGCACCCCTAGGCTTAGTGTAGGGTACCCCTAAGCTTAGGCTAGGGCACCCCTAGGCTTAGGCTAGGGCACCCCAAGGCTTAAGCTAGGGCACCCCTAAGCTTAGGCTAGGGCACCACTAGTCTTAGGCTAGGGCACCCCTAGGCTTAGGCTAAGGCTAGGGCTCCCCTAGCCTAAGGCTAGGGCACCCCTATGCATAGGCTAGGGCACCCCTTGGCTTAGGCTAGGGCATCCCTAGGCTTAGGCTAGGGCACCCCTAGGCTTAGGATAGGGCACCCCTAGGCTTAGGCTAAGGCTAGGGCTCAGCTAGCCTAAGGCTATGGCACCCCTAGGCTTAGGCTAGGGCACCCCTAGGCTTAGGCTAGGGCACCCCTAGGCTTAGGCTAGGGCACCCCTAAGCTTAGGCTTAGGCTAGGTCTCAGCTAGCCTAAGGCTAGGGCACCCCTAGGCTTAGGCTAGGGCACCCCTAGGCTTACGGTAGGGCACCCATAGGCTTACGGTAGGGCACCCCTAGGCTTAGGGTAGGGCACGTCTAGGCTTAAGCTAGGGCAGGTCTAGGCTTAGGCTAGGGCACCCCTAGGCTTAGGCTAAGGCTAGTGTTCCCCTAGCCTAAGGCTAGGGCACCACTAGGGTTAGGCTAGGCACCCCTAGGCTTAGGCTAGGGCACCCCTAGGCTTAGGCTAAGTCACCCCTAGGCTTAGACTAGGACACCCCTAGGCTTAGACTCAGGCTAGGGCTCGCGTAGCCTAAGGCTAGGGCACCCGTAGGCTTAGTCTAGGGCACCCCTAGTCTTAGGCTAGGGCACCCCTAGGCTTAGGCGTAGGCTAGGGCTCAGCTAGCCTAAGGCTAGAGCACCCCTAGGCTTAGGCTAGGGCACCCCTAGGCTTAGTGTAGGGTACCCCTAAGCTTAGGCTAGGGCACCCCTAGGCTTAGGCTAGGGCACCCCAAGGCTTAGGCTAGGGCACCCCTAAGCTTAGGCTAGGGCACCCCTAGTCTTAGGCTAGGGCACCCCTAGGCTTAGGCTAAGGCTAGGGCTCCCCTAGCCTAAGGCTAGGGCACCCCTATGCATAGGCTAGGGCACCCCTTGGCTTAGGCTCGGGCATCCCTAGGCTTAGGCTAGGGCACCCCTAGGCTTAGGATAGGGCACCCCTAGGCTTAGGCTAAGGCTAGGGCTCAGCTAGCCTAAGGCTATGGCACCCCTAGGCTTAGGCTAGGGCACCCCTAGGCTTAGGCTAGGGCACCCCTAGGCTTAGGCTAGGGCACCCCTAATCTTAGGCTTAGGCTAGGGCTCAGCTAGCCTAAGGCTAGTGCACCCCTAGGCTTAGGCTAGGGCACCCCTAGGCTTAGGGTAGGGCACCCCTAGGCTTAGGGTAGGGCACGTCTAGGCTTAAGCTAGGGCAGGTCTAGGCTTAGGCTAGGGCACCCCTAGGCTTAGGCTAAGGCTTGTGTTCCCCTAGCCTAAGGCTAGGACACCACTAGTGTTAGGCTAGGCACCCCTAGGCTTAGGCTAGGGCACCCCTAGGCTTAGGCTAGGGCACCCCTAGTCTTAGGCTAGGGCACCCCTAGGCTTAGGCGTAGGCTAGGGCTCAGCTAGCCTAAGGCTAGGGCACCCCTAGGGTTATGCTAGGGCACCCCTAGGCTTAGGGTAGGGCACCCCTAGGCTTAGGCTGGGGCACCCATAGGCATAGGCTAAATCTAGGGCTCCTCTATCCTAAGGCCTGGGCACGCTTAGGTTTAGGCTAGGGCACCCCTAGGTTTAGGCTAGGGCACCCCTAGGCTTAGACTAGGGCACCCCTAGGCTTAGGCTAGGGCACCCCTAGGCTTAGGCTAAGGCTAGGGGACCCCTAGGCTTAGGCTAAGGCATCCCTGGGCTTAGGCTAAGGCTTGGTTACCCCTAGGCTTAGGCTAAGGCAACACAAGTCTTAGGCTAGGGCATCCCTAGGCTTAGGCTAGGGCACCCCTAGGCTTAGGATAAGGCTAGGTCAACCCTAGGCTTAGGTTAACGCACCACTAGGCGTAGGCTAGGGCACCCTTAGGCTTAGGCTACGGCACCCCTAGGCTTAGGCTAGGGCACCCCTAAGCTTAGGCTAGGGCACGCCTAATCTTAGGCTAGGGCACCCCAAGGCTTAGGCTAGGGCACCCCTAAGCTTAGGCTAGGGCACCCCTAGTCTTAGGCTAGGGTACCCCTAGGCTTAGGCTAAGGCTAGGGCTCCCCTAGCCTAAGGCTAGGGCACCCCTATGCATAGGCTAGGGCACCCCTTGGCTTAGGCTAGGGCATCCCTAGGCTTAGGCTAGGGCACCCCTAGGCTTAGGATAGGGCACCCCTAGGCTTAGGCTAAGGCTAGGGCTCAGCTAGCCTAAGGCTATCGCACCCCTAGGCTTAGGCTAGGGCACCCCTAGGCTTAGGTTAGGGCACCCCTAGGCTTAGGCTAGGGCACCCCTAAGCTTAGGCTTAGGCTAGGGCTCAGCTAGCCTAAGGCTAGGGCAAGCCTAGTCTTAGGCTAGGGCACCCCTAGGCTTAGGGTAGGGCACTCCTAGGCTTAGGGTAGGGCACGTCTAGGCTTAGGCTAGGGCACGTCTAGGCTTAGGCTAGGGCACCCCTAGGCTTAGGCTAAGGCACCCCTAGTCTTAGACTAGGACACCCCTAGGCTTAGGCTAAGGCTAGGGCTCGCATAGCCTAAGGCTAGGGCACCCGTAGGCTTAGGCTAGGGCACCCCTAGTCTTAGGCTAGGGTACCCCTAGGCTTAGGCGTAGGCTAGGGCTCAGCTAGCCTAAAGCTAGGGCACCCCTAGGGTTAGGCTAGGTCACCCCTAGGCTTAGGCTAGGGCACCCCTAGGCTTAAGGCTAGGGCACCCATAGGCTTAGGCTAAGGCTAGGGTTCCTCTATCCTAAGGCCTGAGCACCCCTAGGTTTAGGCTAGGGCACCCCTAGGTTTAGGCTAGGGCACCCCTAGGCTTAGGCTAGGGCACCCCTAAACTTAGGCTAGGGCACCCCTAGGCTTAGGCTAGGGCACCCCTAGGCTTAGGCTAAGGCTAGGGGACCCCTAGGCTTAGGCTAAGGCATCCCTGGGCTTAGGCTAAGGCTTGGTTACCCCTAGGCTTAGGCTAAGGCAACACAAGGCTTAGGCTAGGGCATCCCTAGGCTTAGGCTAGGGCACCCCTAGGCTTAGGATAAGGCTAGGTCAACCCTAGGCTTAGGTTAAGGCACCACTAGGCTTAGGCTAAGGCTAGGGCACCACTAGGCTTAGGCTAGGGTACCCTTAGGCTTAGGCTAAGGCACCCCTAAGTTAGGCTAGGGCACCCCTAGGCTTAGGCTAGGGCACCCATAGGCTTAGGCTAGGGCAACTCTAGGCTTAGGCTAGGGCACACCAAGGCTTAGTCTAAGTGTAGTGCTCCCCTAGCCTAAGGCTAGGGCACCCCTAGTGTTAGGCTAGGGCACCCCTAGGCTTAGGCTAAGGCTAGGGCTCCCCTAGCCTAAGGCTAGGGCACCACTAGGCTTAGGCTTAGGCACCCTTAGGCTTAGGCTAGGGCACCCCTAAGCTTAGGCTACGGCACCCCTGGGCTTAGGCTAGGGCACCCCTAAGCTTAGGCTAGGGAACGCCTAGGCTTAGGCTAGGGCACCCCTAGGCTTAGGCTACGGCATGCCTAGGCTTAGGTTAGGGCACCCCTAGGCTTAGGCTAAGGCTAGTGTTCCGCTAGCCTAAGGCCTGGGCACCCCTAGGGTTAGGCTAAGGCACCCCTAGGCTTAGGCAAGGGCACCCTTGGTTTAGGTTCGGGCACCCTTAGGCTTAGGCTAGGGCACCCCTAGGCTTAGGCTAAGGCTAGGTGACCCCTAGGTTTAGTCTAAGGCACCACTAGGCTTAGGCTATGGCACCGTTAGGCTTAGGCTAGGGCACCCCTAGTCTTAGGCTAGGGCACCCCTAGGCTTAGGCGTAGGCTAGGGCTCAGCTAGCCTAAGGCTAGAGCACCCCTAGGCTTAGGCTAGGGCACCCCTAGGCTTAGTGTAGGGTACCCCTAAGCTTAGGCTAGGGCACCCCTAGGCTTAGGCTAAGGCACCCCAAGGCTTAGGCTAGGGCACCCCTAAGCTTAGGCTAGGGCACCCCTAGTCTTAGGCTAGGGTACCCCTAGGCTTAGGCTAAGGCTAGGGCTCCCCTAGCCTAAGGCTAGGGCACCCCTATGCATAGGCTAGGGCACCCCTTGGCTTAGGCTCGGGCATCCCTAGGCTTAGGCTAGGGTACCCCTAGGCTTAGGATAGGGCACCCCTAGGCTTAGGCTAAGGCTAGGGCTCAGCTAGCCTAAGGCTATGGCACCCCTAGGCTTAGGCTAGGGCACCCCTAGGCTTAGGCTAGGGCACCCCTAGGCTTAGGCTAGGGCACCCCTAATCTTAGGCTTAGGCTAGGGCTCAGCTAGCCTAAGGCTAGGGCACCCCTAGGCTTAGGCTAGGGCACCCCTAGGCTTAGGGTAGGGCACCCCTAGGCTTAGGGTAGGGCACGTCTAGGCTTAAGCTAGGGCAGGTCTAGGCTTAGGCTAGGGCACCCCTAGGCTTAGGCTAAGGCTTGTGTTCCCCTAGCCTAAGGCTAGGACACCACTAGTGTTAGGCTAGGCACCCCTAGGCTTAGGCTAGGGCACCCCTAGGCTTAGGCTAGGGCACCCCTAGTCTTAGGCTAGGGCACCCCTAGGCTTAGGCGTAGGCTAGGGCTCAGCTAGCCTAAGGCTAGGGCACCCCTAGGGTTATGCTAGGGCACCCCTAGGCTTAGGGTAGGGCACCCCTAGGCTTAGGCTAGGGCACCCATAGGCATAGGCTAAATCTAGGGCTCCTCTATCCTAAGGCCTGGGCACGCTTAGGTTTAGGCTAGGGCACCCCTAGGTTTAGGCTAGGGCACCCCTAGGCTTAGACTAGGGCACCCCTAGGCTTAGGCTAGGGCACCCCTAGGCTTAGGCTAAGGCTAGGGGACCCCTAGGCTTAGGCTAAGGCATCCCTGGGCTTAGGCTAAGGCTTGGTTACCCCTAGGCTTAGGCTAAGGCAACACAAGTCTTAGGCTAGGGCATCCCTAGGCTTAGGCTAGGGCACCCCTAGGCTTAGGATAAGGCTAGGTCAACCCTAGGCTTAGGTTAACGCACCACTAGGCGTAGGCTAGGGCACCCTTAGGCTTAGGCTACGGCACCCCTAGGCTTAGGCTAGGGCACCCCTAAGCTTAGGCTAGGGCACGCCTAATCTTAGGCTAGGGCACCCCAAGGCTTAGGCTAGGGCACCCCTAAGCTTAGGCTAGGGCACCCCTAGTCTTAGGCTAGGGTACCCCTAGGCTTAGGCTAAGGCTAGGGCTCCCCTAGCCTAAGGCTAGGGCACCCCTATGCATAGGCTAGGGCACCCCTTGGCTTAGGCTAGGGCATCCCTAGGCTTAGGCTAGGGCACCCCTAGGCTTAGGATAGGGCACCCCTAGGCTTAGGCTAAGGCTAGGGCTCAGCTAGCCTAAGGCTATCGCACCCCTAGGCTTAGGCTAGGGCACCCCTAGGCTTAGGTTAGGGCACCCCTAGGCTTAGGCTAGGGCACCCCTAAGCTTAGGCTTAGGCTAGGGCTCAGCTAGCCTAAGGCTAGGGCAAGCCTAGTCTTAGGCTAGGGCACCCCTAGGCTTAGGGTAGGGCACTCCTAGGCTTAGGGTAGGGCACGTCTAGGCTTAGGCTAGGGCACGTCTAGGCTTAGGCTAGGGCACCCCTAGGCTTAGGCTAAGGCACCCCTAGTCTTAGACTAGGACACCCCTAGGCTTAGGCTAAGGCTAGGGCTCGCATAGCCTAAGGCTAGGGCACCCGTAGGCTTAGGCTAGGGCACCCCTAGTCTTAGGCTAGGGCACCCCTAGGCTTAGGCGTAGGCTAGGGCTCAGCTAGCCTAAAGCTAGGGCACCCCTAGGGTTAGGCTAGGTCACCCCTAGGCTTAGGCTAGGGCACCCCTAGGCTTAAGGCTAGGGCACCCATAGGCTTAGGCTAAGGCTAGGGTTCCTCTATCCTAAGGCCTGAGCACCCCTAGGTTTAGGCTAGGGCACCCCTAGGTTTAGGCTAGGGCACCCCTAGGCTTAGGCTAGGGCACCCCTAGGCTTAGGCTAGGGCACCCCTAGGCTTAGGCTAGGGCACCCCTAGGCTTAGGCTAAGGCTAGGGGACCCCTAGGCTTAGGCTAAGGCATCCCTGGGCTTAGGCTAAGGCTTGGTTACCCCTAGGCTTAGGCTAAGGCAACACAAGGCTTAGGCTAGGGCATCCCTAGGCTTAGGCTAGGGCACCCCTAGGCTTAGGATAAGGCTAGGTCAACCCTAGGCTTAGGTTAAGGCACCACTAGGCTTAGGCTAGGGTACCCCTAGGCTGAGGCTAGGGCACCCATAGGCTTAGGCTAAGGCTAGGGCTCCCCTAGCCTAAGGCTAGGGCCCCCTAGGCTTAGGTTAGGGCACACCTAGGCTTAAGCTAGGGCACCCGTAGGGTTATGTTAAGGCTAGGGCTCCCCTATCCTAAGGCTAGGACACCCTTAGGCTTTGGCTAGGGCACTCCTAGGCTTAGGCTAGGGCACCCCTAGGATTAGCCTAAGGCTAGGGCTCCCCTAGCCTAACCCTAGGGCACCCCTACGCTTAGGCTAGGGCACCCCTACGCTTAGGCTAGGGGACCCCTACGCTTAGGCTAGGGGACCCCTAGGCTTAGGCTAGGGCACCCCTAAGCTTATGCTAGGGCACCCTTAGGCTTAGGCTAGGTCACCCCTAAGCTTAGGCTACGGCACCCCTAGGCTTAGGTTAGGGCACCCCTAGGCTTAGGCTAAGGCTAGTGCTCCCCTAGCCTAAGGCTAGGTCACCCCTAGGGTTGGGCTAAGGCACCCCTAGGCTTAGGCAAGGGCACCCTTGGCTTAGGTACGGGCACCCTTAGGCTTAGACTAGGGCAGCCCTAGGCTTAGCCTAAGGTTAGGTGACCCCTAGGCTTAGTCTAAGGCACCCATAGGCTTAGGCTAAGGCTAGGGATCCCCTAGCCTTAGGCTAGGGCACCCCTAAGTTTAGGCTAGGGTACCCCTAGGCTTAGGCTAGGGCACCCCTAGGCTTAAGCTAGGGCACCCGTAGGCTTAGGCTAGGGCACCCGTAGGCTTAGGCTAAGGCTAGGTCTCCCCTATCCTAAGGCAAGGGCACCCCTAGGCTTTGGCTAGGGCACTCCTAGGCTTAGGCTAGGGCACCCCTAGGATTAGGCTAAGGCTAGGGCTCCCCTAGCCTAACCCTAGGGCACCCCTAGGCTTAGGCTAGGGAACTCTAGGCTTAGGCTAGGGCACCCCTAAGCTTAGGCTTCGGCACCCCTAGTCTTAGGCTAGGGCACCCCTAGGCTTAGGCTAAGGCTAGGGCACCACTAGGCTTAGGCTAGGGTACCCTTAGGCTTAGGCTAAGGCACCCCTAAGTTAGGCTAGGGCACCCCTAGGCTTAGGCTAGGGCACCCCTAGGCTTAGGCTAGGGCACCTCTAGGCTTAGGCTAGGGCACACCAAGGCTTAGTCTAAGTGTAGTGCTCCCCTAGCCTAAGGCTAGGGCACCCCTAGTGTTAGGCTAGGGCACCCCTAGGCTTAGGCTAAGGCTAGGGCTCCCCTAGCCTAAGGCTAGGGCACCACTAGGCTTAGGCTTAGGCACCCTTAGGCTTAGGCTAGGGCACCCCTAAGCTTAGGCTACGGCACCCCTGGGCTTAGGCTAGGGCACCCCTAAGCTTAGGCTAGGGAACGCCTAGGCTTAGGCTAGGGCACCCCTAGGCTTAGGCTACGGCATGCCTAGGCTTAGGTTAGGGCACCCCTAGGCTTAGGCTAAGGCTAGTGTTCCCCTAGCCTAAGGCCTAGGCACCCCTAGGGTTAGGCTAAGGCACCCCTAGGCTTAGGCAAGGGCACCCTTGTTTTAGGTTCGGGCACCCTTAGGCTTAGGCTAGGGCACCCCTAGGCTTAGGCTAAGGCTAGGTGACCCCTAGGTTTAGTCTAAGGCACCACTAGGCTTAGGCTATGGCACCGTTAGGCTTAGACTAGGGCACTCCTGGCTTAGGCTAGGGCACCCCTAGGCTTTGTCTAAGGCACTCCTAGGCTTAAGCTAGGGCACCCCTAGGCTTAGGCTAAGGCTAGAGCTCCCATAGCCTAAGGCTAGGGCATCACTAGGCTTAGGCTAGGGCACCCTTAGGCTTAGGATAGGGCACCCCTAAGCTTAGGCTAGGGCACCCTTAGGCTTAGGATAGGTCACCCCTAAGCTTAGGCTACGGCACCCCTAGGTTTAGGCTAGGGCACCCCTAGGCTTAGGCTAGGGCACGCCTAGGCTAAGGCTAGGGCACCCCTAGGCTTAGGCTACGGCACGCCAAGGCTTAGGCTAGGGCACCCCTAAGCTTAGGCTAAGGCTAGTGCTCCCATAGCCTAAGGCTAGGGCACCCCTAGGGTTAGGCTAGGGCACCCCTAAGATTAGGCTAGGGTAGCCAAGGGCTTAGGCTAAGGCTAGGGCTCCCCTAGTCTAAGGCTAGGGCACAGCTAGGCTTAGGCTATGGCACCCTTAGGCTTAGGCTAGGACACCACTAGGCTTAGGCTAGGGCACCCCTAGGCTTAGGCTAAGGCAACCCTAGGCTTAGGCTAGGGCACCCGTAGGCTTAGGCTAGGGCACCCATAAGCATAGGTTAGGGCACCCCGATGCTTAGGGTAGGGCACCCCTAAGCTTAGGCTAGGGCACCCCTAGGCTTAGGCTAGGGCACCCCTAGGCTTAGGCTAAGGCTAGGGCTTAGCTAGGCTAAGGCTAGGGCACCCCTAAGCTTAGGCTAGGGCACCCCTAAGCTTAGGCTAGGGCACCCCTAGGCTTAGGCTAGGGCCCCACTAGCTTAGGCTAGGGCACTCCTAGACTTAGGCTAAGGCAAGGGCTCTGCTAGCCTAAGGCTAGAGCACCCCTAGGCTTAGGCTAGGGCACCCCTAGGCTTAGTGTAGGGCCCCCCTAAACTTAGGCTAGGGCACCCTTAGGCTTAGGATAAGGCTAGGGCTCCCCTAGCCTAAGGCTAGTGCACACCTAGGCTTAGGCTAGGGCACCCCTAGGCTTAGGCTAGGGCACCCCTAGGCTTACGCTAGGGCACCCCTAAGCTTCGGCTAGGGCACCCCTAGTCTTAGGCTAGGGCACCCCAAGGCTTAGGCTAGGGCACCCCTAAGCTTAGGCTAGGGCACCCCTAGTCTTAGGCTAGGGCACCCCTTGGCTTAGGCTAGGGCATCCCTAGGCTTAGGCTAGGGCACCTCTAGGCTTAGGCTAGGGCACCCCAAGGCTTAGTCTAAGTGTAGTGCTCCCCTAGCCTAAGGCTAGGGCACCCCTAGTGTTAGGCTAGGGCACCCCTAGGCTTAGGCTAAGGCTAGGGCTCCCCTAGCCTAAGGCTAGGGCACCACTAGGCTTAGGCTTAGGCACCCTTAGGCTTAGGCTAGGGCACCCCTAAGCTTAGGCTACGGCACCCCTGGGCTTAGGCTAGGGCACCCCTAAGCTTAGGCTAGGGCACGCCTAGGCTTAGGCTAGGGCACCCCTAGGCATAGGCTATGGCACCCATAATCTTAGGCTAGGGCACCCGTAGGCTTAGGCTAGGGCACCCCTATGCGTAGGCTAGGGAACCCCTAGGCTTAGGCTAGGGCACCCCTAGGCTTAGGCTAGGGCATCCCTAGTCTTAGGCTAAGGCTAGGGCTCCCCTAGCCTAACGCTAGGGCACCCCTAGGCTTAGGCTAGGGCACCCCTACGCGTAGGCTAGGGGACCCCTAGGCTTAGGCTAGGGCGCCCCTAAGCTTAGGCTAGGGCACCCCTTGTCTTTTGCTAGGGCACCCCTAGGGTTAGGCTAAGGCTAGGGCTCCGCTAGCCTAAGGCTAGGGCACCCCTAGGCTAAGGGTAGGGCACCCCTAGGCTTAGGCTAGGGTAACCCTAGGCTTAGGTTAGGGCACCCCTAGGCTTAGGATAAGGCTAGGGCTCCCCTAGCCTAAGGCTAGGACACCCCTAGGCTTAGGCTAAGTCACTCCTAGGCTTAGGCTAGGGCACCCCTAGGCTTAGGCTAGGGCACCCCTTGGCTTAGGCTAGAGCACCCCTAGGCTTAGGCTACGGCACCCCTAGGCTTAGGCTAGGGCACCCATAGGCTTAGGCTAAGGCTAGGGCTCTGCTAGCCTAAGGCTAGTGCACCCCTAGGCTTAGGCTAGGGCACCACTAGGCTTAGGCTAGGGCACCCCTAGGCTTAGGCTAGGGCACCCCTAGGCTTAGGCTAGGGCACCCCTTGCCCTATTCTAGGGCACCCCTAGGCTTAGGCTACGGCACCCCTAGGCTTAGGCTAGGGCACCCCTAGGCTTATGCTAGGGCACCCATAGGCTTAGGCTAGGGCACACCTAGGCTTAGGCTAGGGCTCCCCTAGGCTTAGGCCAAGGCTAGGGCTCCACTAGACTAAGGCTAGGGCACTCCTAGGCTTAGGCTAGCGCACCCCTAGGCTTAGGCTAGGGCACCCCTAGGCTTGGGCTAGGGCACCGCGAGGCTTAGGCTAAGGTTAGGGCTCCCCTAGCCTAAGGTTAGGGCTCTCCTAGCCTTAGGCTAGGGCACCCCAAGGCTTAGGCTAAGGCTAGGGCTCCACTATACTAAGGCTAGGGCTCCCCTAGGCTTAGGCTAGGGCACCCCTAGGCTTAGGCTAGGACACCACTAGGCTTAGGCTAGGGCACCCCTAGGCTTAGGCTAAGGCTAGGGCCCCCTAGCCTAAGGCTAGGGCACCCCTAGGCTTAGGCTAGGGCACCCCTAGGCTTAGGCTAGGGCACCCCTAGGCTTAGGCTAGGGCATCCCTAGTCTTAGGCTAAGGCTAGGGCTCCCCTAGCCTAACGCTAGGGCACCCCTAGGCTTAGGCTAGGGCACCCCTACGCTTAGGCTAGGGGACCCCTAGGCTTAGGCTAGGGCGCCCCTAAGCTTAGGCTAGGGCACCCCTTGTCTTTTGCTAGGGCACCCCTAGGCTTAGGCTAAGATTAGGGCTCTGCTAGCCTAAGGCTAGGGCACCCCTAGGCTTAGGGTAGGGCAACCCTAGGCTTAGGCTAGGGCAACCCTAGGCTTTGGTTAGGGCACCCCTAGGCTTAGGATAAGGCTAGGGCTCCCCTAGCCTAAGGCTAGGACACCCCTAGGCTTAGGCTAGGGCACCCCTAAGCTTAGGCTAGGGCACCCCTAGGCTTAGGCTAGGGCACCCCTTGGCCTATTCTAGGGCACCCCTAGGCTTAGGCTACGGCACCCCTAGGCTTAGGCTAGGGCACCCATAGGCTTAGGCTAAGGCTAGGGCTCAGCTAGCCTGAGGCTAGGGCACCCCTAGGCTTAGGCTAGGGCACCCCTAGGCTTAGGGTAGGGCACCCATAGGCTTAGGCTAGGGCACACCTAGGCTTAGGCTAGGGCACCCCTAGGCTTAGGCCAAGGCTAGGGCTCCACTAGACTAAGGCTAGGGCACCACTAGCCTTAAGCTAGGGCACCCCTAGTCTTAGGCTAGGGCACTCCTAGGCTTAGGCTAGGGCACCCCTAGGCTTAGGCTAGGGCACCCCTAGGCTTGGGCTATGGCACCCCAAGGCTTAGGCTAAGGTTAGGGCTCCCCTAGCCTAAGGTTAGGGCTCCCCAAGCCTTAGGCTAGGGCACCCCTAGGCTTAGGCTAGGGCACTCCTAGGCTTAGGCTAGGGCACCCCCAGGCTTAGGCTAGGGCACCCCTAGGCTTGGGCTAGGGCACCCCTAGGCTTAGGCTAAGGCTAAGGCTCCCCTAGCCTAATGCTAAGGCACCCCTAGGTTTAGGCAGGGCACCCCTAGACTTAGGCTAGGGCACCCCTAGCCTTAGGCTAGGGGACCCCTAGGCTTAGGCTAAGGCTAGGTCACCCCTAGGCTTAGTCTAAGGCACCAATAGGCTTAGGCTAGGGCACCCCTAGGCTTAGGCTAAGACTAGGGTTCCCCTAGCCTATGGTGTGGGCACCCCTAGGCTTAGGCTAGGGCACCCCTATTCGTAGGCTAGGGCACCCCTAGGCTTAGGCTAGGGAACCCTTAAGCTTAGGCTAGGGCACCCCAAGGCTTAGGCTAAGGCTAGGGCTCCCCTAGCCTAATGCTAAGGCACCCCTAGGTTTAGGCAGGGCACCCCTAGACTTAGGCTAGGGCACCCGTAGGCTTAGGCTAGGGGACCCCTAGGCTTAGGCTAAGGCTAGGTCACCCCTAGGCTTAGTCTAAGGCACCAATAGGCTTAGGCTAGGGCACCCCTAGGCTTAGGCTAGGGCACTCCTAAGCTTAGGCTAGGGCACCCTTAGGCTGAGGCTAGGGCACCCCTAGGCTGAGGCTTGGGCACCCATAGGCTTAGGCTAAGGCTAGGGCTCCCCTAGCCTAAGGCTGTGGCACCACTAGGCTTAGGCTAGGGCACCCTTAGGCTTAGGCTACGGCACCCCTAGGCTTAGTCTAGGGGACCCCTAGGCTTGGGCTAAGGCTAGTGCTCCCCTAGCCTAAGGCTAAGGCACCCATAGGGTTAGGCTAGGGCACCCCAAGCTTAGGCTAGGGCAGCCCAAGGCTTATGCTAGAGCACCCGTATGCTTAGGCAAGGACACCCTTAGCCTTAGGCTAGGGCACCCCTAGGCGTAGGCTAGGGCACCCCTAGGCTTAGGCTAAAGCTAGGGCTCCCCTTGCCTAAGGCTAGGGCACCCCTAGGCTTAGGTTAGGGCATCCCTAGGCTTAGGCTAGGGCACCCCTAGGCTTAGGCTAAGGCTAGGGCTCCCCTAGTCTAAGGCTAGGGCACCATTAGGCTTAGACTAGGGCCCCCTAGGCTTAGGATAGGGCACCCCTAGGCTTAGGCTAGGGCACCCTTAGGCTTAGACTAGGGCACCCCTAGGCTTAGGCTAGGGCACCCCTAGCCTTAGGCTAGGGCACCCCTATGCTTAGGCTAGGGCATCCCTTGGCCTATTCTAGCGCACCCCTAGGCTTAGGCTACGGCACCCCTAGGCTTAGGCTAGGGCACCCCTAGGATTAGGCTAAGGCTAGGGCTCAGCTAGCCTAAGGATAGGGCACCCCTAGGCTTAGGCTAGGGCACCCCTAGGCTTAGGCTAGGGCACCCCTAGGCTTAGGGTAGGGCACCCATAGGCTTAGGCTAGGGCACACCTAGGCTTAGGCTAGGGCACCCCTAGTCTTAGGCCAAGGCTAGGGCTCCACTAGACTAAGGCTAGGGCACCTCTAGCCTTAGGCTAGGGCACCCCTAGGCTTAGGCTAGGGCACTCCTAGGTTTAGGCTAGGGCACACCTAGGCTTAGGCTAGGGCACCCCTAGGCTTGGGCTAGGGCAACTCGAGGCTTAGGCTAAGGTTAGGGCTCCTCTAGCCTAAGGTTAGGGCTCTCCTAGCCTTAGGCTAGGGCACCCCTATGCTTAGGCTAAGGCTAGGGCTCCACTATACTAAGGCTAGGGCTCCCCTAGGCTTAGGCTAGGGCACCCCTAGGCTTAGGCTAGGGCACCCCTAGGCTTTGGCTAGGGAAACCATAGGCTTAGGCTAGGGCAACCCTAGGCTTAGGCTAGGGTACCCCTAGTCTTAGGCTAAGGCTAGGGCTCCCATAGCCTAACGCTATGGCACCCCTAGGCTTAGGCTAGGGGACCCCTAGGCTTAGGCTAGAGGACCCCTAGGCTTAGGCTAGGGCGCCCCTAAGCTTAGGCTACGGCACCCCTTGTCTTATGCTAGGGCACCCCTAGGCTTAGGCTAAGGCTAGGGCTCCGCTAGCTTAAGGCTAGGGCACCCATAGGCTTAGGCTAGGGAACCCCTAGACTTAGGCTAGGGTACCCCTAGGCTTAGGCTAGGGCACCCCTAGGCTTAGGCTAGGGCACCCGTTGGCTTAGGCTAGGGCACCCCTAGGCTTAGGCTACGGCACCCCTAGGCTTAAGCTAGGGCTACCCTAGGCTTAGGCTAAGGCTGGGGCTCCACTAGACTAATTCTAGGGACCCCTAGCCTTAGGCTAGGGCACCCCTAGGCTTAGGCTAGGGCACCCCTAGGCTTAGGCTAGGGCACCCCTAGGCTTTGGCTAAGGTTAGGGCTCCCCTAGCCTAAGGTTAGGGCTCCCCTAGCCTTAGGCTAGGGCACCCCTAGGCTTAGGCTAAGGCTAGGGCTCCCCTTGCCTAACCCTAGGGCACCCCTAGGCTTAGGCTAGGGCACCCCTAGGCTTAGACTAGGGCACCCCTAAGCTTAGGCTAGGGCACCCATAATCTTAGGCTAGGGCACCCGTAGGCTTAGGCTAGGGCACCCCTATGCGTAGGCTAGGGAACCCCTAGGCTTAGGCTAGGGCACCCCTAGGCTTAGGCTAGGGCATCCCTAGTCTTAGGCTAAGGCTAGGGCTCCCCTAGCCTAACGCTAGGGCACCCCTAGGCTTAGGCTAGGGCACCCCTACGCGTAGGCTAGGGGACCCCTAGGCTTAGGCTAGGGCGCCCCTAAGCTTAGGCTAGGGCACCCCTTGTCTTTTGCTAGGGCACCCCTAGGCTTAGGCTAAGGCTAGGGCTCCGCTAGCCTAAGGCTAGGGCACCCCTAGGCTAAGGGTAGGGCACCCCTAGGCTTAGGCTAGGGTAACCCTAGGCTTAGGTTAGGGCACCCCTAGGCTTAGGATAAGGCTAGGGCTCCCCTAGCCTAAGGCTAGGACACCCCTAGGCTTAGGCTAAGTCACTCCTAGGCTTAGGCTAGGGCACCCCTAGGCTTAGGCTAGGGCACCCCTTGGCTTAGGCTAGAGCACCCCTAGGCTTAGGCTACGGCACCCCTAGGCTTAGGCTAGGGCACCCAAAGGCTTAGGCTAAGGCTAGGGCTCTGCTAGCCTAAGGCTAGTGCACCCCTAGGCTTAGGCTAGGGCACCACTAGGCTTAGGCTAGGGCACCCCTAGGCTTAGGCTAGGGCACCCCTAGGCTTAGGCTAGGGCACCCCTTGCCCTATTCTAGGGCACCCCTAGGCTTAGGCTACGGCACCCCTAGGCTTAGGCTAGGGCACCCCTAGGCTTATGCTAGGGCACCCATAGGCTTAGGCTAGGGCACACCTAGGCTTAGGCTAGGGCTCCCCTAGGCTTAGGCCAAGGCTAGGGCTCCACTAGACTAAGGCTAGGGCACTCCTAGGCTTAGGCTAGCGCACCCCTAGGCTTAGGCTAGGGCACCCCTAGGCTTGGGCTAGGGCACCGCGAGGCTTAGGCTAAGGTTAGGGCTCCCCTAGCCTAAGGTTAGGGCTCTCCTAGCCTTAGGCTAGGGCACCCCAAGGCTTAGGCTAAGGCTAGGGCTCCACTATACTAAGGCTAGGGCTCCCCTAGGCTTAGGCTAGGGCACCCCTAGGCTTAGGCTAGGACACCACTAGGCTTAGGCTAGGGCACCCCTAGGCTTAGGCTAAGGCTAGGGCCCCCTAGCCTAAGGCTAGGGCACCCCTAGGCTTAGGCTAGGGCACCCCTAGGCTTAGGCTAGGGCACCCCTAGGCTTAGGCTAGGGCATCCCTTGTCTTAGGCTAAGGCTAGGGCTCCCCTAGCCTAACGCTAGGGCACCCCTAGGCTTAGGCTAGGGCACCCCTACGCTTAGGCTAGGGGACCCCTAGGCTTAGGCTAGGGCGCCCCTAAGCTTAGGCTAGGGCACCCCTTGTCTTTTGCTAGGGCACCCCTAGGCTTAGGCTAAGATTAGGGCTCTGCTAGCCTAAGGCTAGGGCACCCCTAGGCTTAGGGTAGGGCAACCCTAGGCTTAGGCTAGGGCAACCCTAGGCTTTGGTTAGGGCACCCCTAGGCTTAGGATAAGGCTAGGGCTCCCCTAGCCTAAGGCTAGGACACCCCTAGGCTTAGGCTAGGGCACCCCTAAGCTTAGGCTAGGGCACCCCTAGGCTTAGGCTAGGGCACCCCTTGGCCTATTCTAGGGCACCCCTAGGCTTAGGCTACGGCACCCCTAGGCTTAGGCTAGGGCACCCCTAGGCTTAGGCTAAGGCTAGGGCTCAGCTAGCCTGAGGCTAGGGCACCCCTAGGCTTAGGCTAGGGCACCCCTAGGCTTAGGGTAGGGCACCCATAGGCTTAGGCTAGGGCACACCTAGGCTTAGGCTAGGGCACCCCTAGGCTTAGGCCAAGGCTAGGGCTCCACTAGACTAAGGCTAGGGCACCACTAGCCTTAAGCTAGGGCACCCCTAGTCTTAGGCTAGGGCACTCCTAGGCTTAGGCTAGGGCACCCCTAGGCTTAGGCTAGGGCACCCCTAGGCTTGGGCTATGGCACCCCAAGGCTTAGGCTAAGGTTAGGGCTCCCCTAGCCTAAGGTTAGGGCTCCCCAAGCCTTAGGCTAGGGCACCCCTAGGCTTAGGCTAGGGCACTCCTAGGCTTAGGCTAGGGCACCCCCAGGCTTAGGCTAGGGCACCCCTAGGCTTGGGCTAGGGCACCCCTAGGCTTAGGCTAAGGCTAAGGCTCCCCTAGCCTAATGCTAAGGCACCCCTAGGTTTAGGCAGGGCACCCCTAGACTTAGGCTAGGGCACCCCTAGCCTTAGGCTAGGGGACCCCTAGGCTTAGGCTAAGGCTAGGTCACCCCTAGGCTTAGTCTAAGGCACCAATAGGCTTAGGCTAGGGCACCCCTAGGCTTAGGCTAAGACTAGGGTTCCCCTAGCCTATGGTGTGGGCACCCCTAGGCTTAGGCTAGGGCACCCCTATTCGTAGGCTAGGGCACCCCTAGGCTTAGGCTAGGGAACCCCTAAGCTTAGGCTAGGGCACCCCAAGGCTTAGGCTAAGGCTAGGGCTCCCCTAGCCTAATGCTAAGGCACCCCTAGGTTTAGGCAGGGCACCCCTAGACTTAGGCTAGGGCACCCGTAGGCTTAGGCTAGGGGACCCCTAGGCTTAGGCTAAGGCTAGGTCACCCCTAGGCTTAGTCTAAGGCACCAATAGGCTTAGGCTAGGGCACCCCTAGGCTTAGGCTAGGGCACTCCTAAGCTTAGGCTAGGGCACCCTTAGGCTGAGGCTAGGGCACCCCTAGGCTGAGGCTTGGGCACCCATAGGCTTAGGCTAAGGCTAGGGCTCCCCTAGCCTAAGGCTGTGGCACCACTAGGCTTAGGCTAGGGCACCCTTAGGCTTAGGCTACGGCACCCCTAGGCTTAGTCTAGGGGACCCCTAGGCTTGGGCTAAGGCTAGTGCTCCCCTAGCCTAAGGCTAAGGCACCCATAGGGTTAGGCTAGGGCACCCCAAGCTTAGGCTAGGGCAGCCCAAGGCTTATGCTAGAGCACCCGTATGCTTAGGCAAGGACACCCTTAGCCTTAGGCTAGGGCACCCCTAGGCGTAGGCTAGGGCACCCCTAGGCTTAGGCTAAAGCTAGGGCTCCCCTTGCCTAAGGCTAGGGCACCCCTAGGCTTAGGTTAGGGCATCCCTAGGCTTAGGCTAGGGCACCCCTAGGCTTAGGCTAAGGCTAGGGCTCCCCTAGTCTAAGGCTAGGGCACCATTAGGCTTACACTAGGGCCCCCTAGGCTTAGGATAGGGCACCCCTAGGCTTAGGCTAGGGCACCCTTAGGCTTAGACTGGGGCACCCCTAGGCTTAGGCTAGGTCACCCCTAGCCTTAGGCTAGGGCACCCCTATGCTTAGGCTAGGGCATCCCTTGGCCTATTCTAGCGCACCCCTAGGCTTAGGCTACGGCACCCCTAGGCTTAGGCTAGGGCACCCCTAGGATTAGGCTAAGGCTAGGGCTCAGCTAGCCTAAGGATAGGGCACCCCTAGGCTTAGGCTAGGGCACCCCTAGGCTTAGGCTAGGGCACCCCTAGGCTTAGGGTAGGGCACCCATAGGCTTAGGCTAGGGCACACCTAGGCTTAGGCTAGGGCACCCCTAGTCTTAGGCCAAGGCTAGGGCTCCACTAGACTAAGGCTAGGGCACCTCTAGCCTTAGGCTAGGGCACCCCTAGGCTTAGGCTAGGGCACTCCTAGGTTTAGGCTAGGGCACACCTAGGCTTAGGCTAGGGCACCCCTAGGCTTGGGCTAGGGCAACTCGAGGCTTAGGCTAAGGTTAGGGCTCCTCTAGCCTAAGGTTAGGGCTCTCCTAGCCTTAGGCTAGGGCACCCCTATGCTTAGGCTAAGGCTAGGGCTCCACTATACTAAGGCTAGGGCTCCCCTAGGCTTAGGCTAGGGCACCCCTAGGCTTAGGCTAGGGCACCCCTAGGCTTTGGCTAGGGAAACCATAGGCTTAGGCTAGGGCAACCCTAGGCTTAGGCTAGGGTACCCCTAGTCTTAGGCTAAGGCTAGGGCTCCCATAGCCTAACGCTATGGCACCCCTAGGCTTAGGCTAGGGGACCCCTAGGCTTAGGCTAGAGGACCCCTAGGCTTAGGCTAGGGCGCCCCTAAGCTTAGGCTACGGCACCCCTTGTCTTATGCTAGGGCACCCCTAGGCTTAGGCTAAGGCTAGGGCTCCGCTAGCTTAAGGCTAGGGCACCCATAGGCTTAGGCTAGGGAACCCCTAGGCTTAGGCTAGGGTACCCCTAGGCTTAGGCTAGGGCACCCCTAGGCTTAGGCTAGGGCACCCGTTGGCTTAGGCTAGGGCACCCCTAGGCTTAGGCTACGGCACCCCTAGGCTTAAGCTAGGGCTACCCTAGGCTTAGGCTAAGGCTGGGGCTCCACTAGACTAATTCTAGGGACCCCTAGCCTTAGGCTAGGGCACCCCTAGGCTTAGGCTAGGGCACCCCTAGGCTTAGGCTAGGGCACCCCTAGGCTTTGGCTAAGGTTAGGGCTCCCCTAGCCTAAGGTTAGGGCTCCCCTAGCCTTAGGCTAGGGCACCCCTAGGCTTAGGCTAAGGCTAGGGCTCCCCTTGCCTAACCCTAGGGCACCCCTAGGCTTACGCTAGGGCACCCCTAGGCTTAGACTAGGGCACCCCTAAGCTTAGGCTAGGGCACCCATAATCTTAGGCTAGGGCACCCGTAGGCTTAGGCTAGGGCACCCCTATGCGTAGGCTAGGGAACCCCTAGGTTTAGGCTAGGGCACCCCTAGGCTTAGGCTAGGGCATCCCTAGTCTTAGGCTAAGGCTAGGGCTCCCCTAGCCTAACGCTAGGGCACCCCTAGGCTTAGGCTAGGGCACCCCTACGCTTAGGCTAGGGGACCCCTAGGCTTAGGCTAGGGCGCCCCTAAGCTTAGGCTAGGGCACCCCTTGTCTTTTGCTAGGGCACCCCTAGGCTTAGGCTAAGGCTAGGGCTCCGCTAGCCTAAGGCTAGGGCACCCCTAGGCTAAGGGTAGGGCACCCCTAGGCTTAGGCTAGGGTAACCCTAGGCTTAGGTTAGGGCACCCCTAGGCTTAGGATAAGGCTAGGGCTCCCCTAGCCTAAGGCTAGGACACCCCTAGGCTTAGGCTAAGTCACTCCTAGGCTTAGGCTAGGGCACCCCTAGGCTTAGGCTAGGGCACCCCTTGGCTTAGGCTAGGGCACCCCTAGGCTTAGGCTAGGGCACCCCTAGGCTTAGGCTAAGGCTAGGGCTCTGCTAGCCTAAGGCTAGTGCACCCCTAGGCTTAGGTTAGGGCACCACTAGGCTTAGGGTAGGGCACACATAGGCTTAGGCTAGGGCACACCTAGGCTTAGGCTAGGGCACCCCTAGGCTAGGGCTAGGGCACCCCGAGGCTTAGGCTAAGACTAGGACTCCCCTAGCCTAAGGCTAGGGCACCCTTAGGCTTAGGCTAGGGCATCCCTAGGCATAGGCAGGGCACCCCTAGGCTAAGGCTAAAGCTAGGGCTCAGCTAGCCTAAGGCTAGGGCACCCCTAGGCTTAGGCTAGCTCACCCATAGGCTTAGGCTAGGGCACCCCTAGGCTTAGGCTAGGGCACCCCTAGGCTTAGGCTAAGGCTAGGGCTCTTCTAGCCTAACGCTAGGGCATCCCTATGCTTGGGCTAGGGCACCCCTAGGCTTAGGGTAGGGCACCCCTAGGCTTAGACTAAGGCTACGGCTCCCGTAGCCTAAGGCTAGGGCACCCCTATGCTTAGGCTAGGGAACCCCTAGGCTTAGGTAGGGAACCGCTTGGCTTAGGTTAGGGCACCACTATGCTTAGGCTAGACTCCCCTAGACTTAGGCTAGGGCACCCCTAGGCTTACGCTGGGGCACCCCTAGGCTTAGGCTAAGGCTAAGGCTCCCCTAGCTTAAGGCTATGGTACCCCTAGGCTTAGGTTAAGGCACCCCTAGACTTAGGCTAGGGCACCCCGAGGCTTAGGCTAGGGCACCCCTGGGCTTAGGCTAAGGCTAGGGCTCCTCTAGACTAACGCTAGGGCATCCCTAGGCTAGGGCTAGGGCACCCCAAGGTTTAGGCTAGGGCACCCCTAGGCTTAGGCTAGGGCACCCAAAGGCTTCGGCTAAGGCGAGGACTCCCCTAGCCTAAGGCTAGGGTACACCTAGGCTTAGGCTAGGGCACCCCTAGACTTAGGCTAGGGCACCCAAAGGTTTCGGCTAAGGCGAGGACTCCCCTAGCCTAAGGCTAGGGTACACCTAGGCTTAGGCTAGGGCACCCCTAGACTTAGGCTAGGGCACCCCTAGGCTTACGCTAGGGCACCCCTAGGCTTAGGCTAAGGCTAGGGCTCCTCTAGCCTAACGCTAGGGCATCCCTAGGCTTGGGCTAGGGCACCCCTAGGCTTAGACTAAGGGTTGGGCACCCCTAGGCTTAGGATAGGGCACCCCTAGGCTTAGGATAGGGCACCACTAAGCTTAGGGTGAGGCTAGGTCTCCACTAGACTAAGGCTAGGGCACCCCTAGCCTTAGCCTAGGGCACCCCTAGGCTTAGGCTAGCTCACCCCTTAGCTTAGGCTACGGAACCCCTAGGTTTAGGCTAGGGCACCAGAAGGTTTAGGCTAAGGCTAGGGCTCCCCTAGGCTTAGGATAGGGCACCACTAGGCTTAGGATAGGGCACCCCTAAGCTTAGGGTGAGGCTAGGTCTCCACTAGACTAAGGCTAGGGCACCCCTAGCCTTAGCCTAGGGCACCCCTAGGCTTAGGCTAGCTCACCCATAGGCTTAGGCTAGGGAACCCCTAGGCTTAGGCTAGGGCACGCCTAGGCTTAGGCTAGGACACCCCTAGGCGTAAGCTAGGGCACCCCATGGCTTAGGCTAAGGCTAGGGCTCCCCTAGCCTAAGGCTAGGGGACCCCTAGTCTTAGGCTAGTGCACCCCTAGACTTAGGCTAGGGAACCCCTAGGCTTAAGCTAAGGCTATGGCTCCTCTAGCCTAACACTAGGGCACACCTAGGCTTAGGCTAGGGCACCCCTAGGCATAGGCTAGGGCACCCCTAGGCTTAGGCTAGGGAACCCAAAGGCTTAGGCTAAGGCTAGGGCTCCCCTAGCCTAAGGCTAGGGCACCCCTAGGCTTATGCTAGGGCACCCCTAGGCTTAGGCTAGGGCACCCCTAGGCTTACGCTTGGGCACCCCTAGGCTTACGCTTGGGCACCCCTAAGCTTAGGCTAGGGCACCCCTAGTCTTAGGCTAGGGCACCTCTAGGCTTAGGCTAAGGCTGGGGCTCCCCTAGCCTAAGCCTAGGGCACCCCTAGGCTTAGTCTAGGGCACCCCTTGGCTTAGGCCAGGGCACTCCTTGGCTTAATCTAGGGCACCCCTAGGCTTAGGCTAGGGCACCCCTAGGCTTAGGGTAGGGCACCCCTAGGCTTAGGCTATGGCACATCTATGCTTAGGCTATGGCACCCCTAGGCTTAGGCTAAGGCTAGGGCTCCACTAGACTAAGGCTAGGGCACCCCAAGCCTTAGGCTATGGCACCCCTAGGCTTAGGCTAGGGCACCCCTAGGCTTAGGCTAGGGCACCACTAGGCTTAGGATAGGGCACCCCTAAGCTTAGGCTAAGGCTAGGGCTCCTCTAGACTAATGCTAGGGCACCCCTAGCTTTAGCCTAGGGCACCCCTAGGCTTAGGTTAGCTCACCCCTAGGCTTAGGCTAGGGAACCCCTAGGTTTAGGCTAGGGCGCCCCAAGGCTTATGGTAAAGCTAGGGCTCCCCTAGCCTAAGTCTAGCGCACCCCGGGCTTAGGGTAGGACACCCGTAGGCTTAGGCTAGGGCACCCCTAGGCTTAGGCAAGGGCACCCCTAAGCTTAGGCAAAGGCTAGGGCTCCCCTAGCCTAAGGCTAGGGCACCCCTAGGCTTAGGGTAGGGCTACCCTAGGCTTAGGCTAGGGCACCCCTAGGCTTAGGCTAAGGCTAGGGCACCACTATACTAAGGCTAGGGCTCCCCTAGGCTTAGGCTAGGGCACCCCTAAGCTTAGGCTAGGACACCACTAGGCTTAGGCTAGGGCACCCCTAGGCTTAGGCTAAGGCTAGGGGCCCCTAGCCTAAGGCTAGGGCACCCCTAGGCTTAGGCTAGGGCACTCCTAGGCTTAGGCTAGGGCACCCCTAAGCTTATGCTAGCGTACCGTTCGGCTTAGGCTAAGACTAGTGCTCCCCTAGGCTAAGGCTAGTGCACATTTAGGCTTAGGCTAGGGCACCCTTAGGCGTAGGCTAGGGCACCCCTAGGCTTAGGCTACCGCTAGGGCTCCACTAGACTAAGGCTAGGGCACCGCTAGCCTTAGGCTAGGGCAGACCTAGGCTTAGGCTAGGGCACCCCTAGGCTTAGGCAAGGGAACCCCTAGGCTTAGACTACGGCACCCCTAGGCTTAGGCTAAGGCTAGGGCTCCCCTAGCCTAAGGCTAAGGCACCCCTAGGCTTAGGCTAGGGCACCCATAGGCTTAGGCTAGGGCACCCCTAGGCTTAGGCTAGGGCATCCCTAGTCTTAGGATAAGGCTAGGGCTCCCCTAGCCTAACGCTAGGGCACCCCTAGGCTTAGGCTAGGGCAACCCTACGCTTAGGCTAGGGCACCCCTTGTCTTTTGCTAGGGCACCCCTAGGCTTAGGCTAAGGCAAGGGCTCCCCTAGCCTAAGGCTAAGGCACCCCTAGGCTTAGGCTAGGGCACCCATAGGCTTAGGCTAGGGCACCCCTAGGCTTAGGCTAGGGCATCCCTAGTCTTAGGCTAAGGCTAGGGCTCCCCTAGCCTAACGCTAGGGGACCCCTAGGCTTAGGCTAAGGCGCCCCTAAGCTTAGGCTAGGGCACCCCTTGTCTTTTACTAGGGCACCCCTAGGCTTAGGCTAAGGCTAGGGCTCCGCAAGCCTAAGGCTAGGGCACCCCTAGGCTTAGGGTAGGGCAACCCTAGGCTTAGGCTAGGACAACCCTAGGCTTAGGTTAGGGCACCCCTAGGCTTAGGATAAGGCTAGGGCTCCCCTAGCCTAAGGCTAGGACACACCTAGGCTTAGGCTAGGGCACCCCTAGGCTTAGGCTAGGGCACCCCTAGGCTTAGGCTAGGGCACCCCTAGGCTTAGGCTAGGGCACCCCTTGCCCTATTCTAGGGCACCCCTAGGCTTAGGCTATGGCACCCCTAGGCTTAGGCTAGGGCACCCCTAGGCTTAGGCTAGGGCACCCTTAGGCTTAGGCTAGGGCACACCTAGGCTTAGGCTAGGGCACCCTTAGGCTTAGGCCAAGGCTAGGGCTCCACTAGACTAAGGCTAGGGCACTCCTAGGCTTAGGCTAGGGCACCCCTAGGCTTAGGATAGGGCACCCCTAGGCTTGGGCTAGGCACCGTGAGGCTTAGGCTAAGGTTAGGGCTCCCCTAGCCTAAGGTTAGGGCTCTCCTAGCCTTAGGCTAGGGCACCCCAAGGTTTAGGCTAAGGCTAGGGCTCCACTATACTAAGGCTAGGGCTCCCCTAGGCTTAGGCTAGGGCACCCCTAGGCTTAGGCTAGGGCACCCCTAGGCTTAGGCTAGGGCACCCCTAGGCTTAGGCTAAGGCTAGGGCCCCCTAGCCTAAGGCTAGGGCACCCCTAGGCTTAGGCTAGGGCACCCCTAGGCTTAGGCTAGGGCACCCCCAGGCTTAGGCTAGGGCATCCCTAGTCTTAGGCTAAGGCTAGGGCTCCCCTTGCCTAACGCTAGGGCACCCCTAGGCTTAGGCTAGGGCACCCCTACGCTTAGGCTAGGGGACCCCTAGGCTTAGGCTAGGGCGCCCCTAAGCTTAGGCTAGGGCACCCCTTGTCTTTTGCTAGGGCACCCCTAGGCTTAGGCTAGGGCACCCCTAGGCTTAGGCTAGGGCACCCCTTGGCCTATTCTAGGGCACCCCTAGGCTTAGGCTACGGCACCCCTAGGCTTAGGCTAGGGCACCCCTAGGCTTAGGCTAAGGCTAGGGCTCCACTAGACTAAGGCTAGGGCACCCCTAGCCTTATGCTAGGGCACCCCTTGGCTTAGGCTAGGGCACCCCTAGGCTGAAGCTAAGGCCAGGGCTCCCATAGCCTAAGGCTAGGGCACCCCTAGGCTTAGGCTAGGGCACCCCTAGGCTTAGGCTAGGGCACCCCATGGCTTAGCATAGGGCACCCCTAGGCTTAGGCTAAGGCTAGGGCTCCACTAGACTAAGGCTAGGGCACCCCTAGCCTTAGGCTAGGGCCCCCCTAGGCTTAGGCTAGGGCAACCCTAGGCTTCTGCTAGGGCACCCCTAGGCTTAGGCTAGGGTACCCCTAGCCTTAGGCTAGGGCACCCCTAGACTTAGGCTACGGAACCCCTAGGCTTAGGCTAAGGCTAGGGCTCCTCTAGCCTAACGCTAGGGCATCCCTAGGCTTGGGCTAGGGCACCCCTAGGCTTAGGCTAGGGCACCCCTAGGCTTAGGCTAGGACACCCCAAGTCTTCGGGTAAGGCGAGGACTCACCTAGCCTAAGGCTAGGGTACCCCTAGGCTTAGGCTAGGGCACCCCTAGGATTAGGCTAAGGCTAGGGCTCAGCTAGCCTAAGGCGAGGGCACCCCTAGGCTTAGGATAGGGCACCCCAAGGCTTAGGCTAGGGCACATCTACGCTTAGGCTAGGGCACCCGTAGGCTTAGGCTAAGGCTAGGGCTCCACTAGACTAAGGCTCGGGCACCCCTAGCTTTAGGCTAGGGCACCCCTAGGCTTAGGCTAGGGAACCCCTAGGCATAGGCGAGAGCACCCCTAGGCTTGGGCTAGGGCACCCCTAGGCTTAGGCTAGGGCACCCCTAGGCTTAGGCTAAGGCTAGGGCTCCTCTAGCCTAACGCTAGGGAATCCCTAGGCTTGGGCTAGGGCACCCCTAGGCTTAGGGTAGGGCACCCCTAGGCTTATACTAAGGCTACGGGTCCCCTAGCCTAAGGCTAGGGCACCCCTATGCTTAGGCTAGGGAACCCCTAGGCTTATGTAGGGAACCCCTTGACTTAGGTTAGGGCACCACTTTGCTTAGTCTAGGCTCCCCTAGACTTAGGCTAGGGCACCCCTAGGCTTACGCTGGGGCACCCCTAGGCTTAGGCTAAGGCTAGGGCTCCCCTAGCTTAAGGCTAGGGTACCCCTAGGCTTAGGTTTAGGCACCCCTAGACTTAGGCTAGGGCACCCCTAGGCTTAGGCTAGGGAACCCCTAGGCTTAGGCTAAGGCTAGGGCTCCTCTAGCCTAACGCTAGGGCATCCCTAGGCTTGGGCTAGGGCACCCCTAGGCTTAGGCTAGGGCACCCCTAGGCTTAGGCTAGGGCACCCAAAGGCTTCGGCTAAGGCGAGGACTCCCCTAGCCTAAGGCTAGGGTACACCTAGGCTTAGGCTAGGGCACCCCTAGACTTAGGCTAGGGCACCCCTAGGCTTAGGCTAGGGCACCCCTAGGCTTAGGCTAAGGCTAGGGCTCCTCTAGCCTAACGCTAGGGCATCTCTAGGCTTGGGCTAGCGCACCCCTAGGCTTAGACTAAGGCTAGAGCACCCCTAGGCTTAGGATGGGGCACCCCTAGGCTTAGGATAGGGCACCACTAAGCTTAGGGTGAGGCTAGGTCTCCACTAGACTAAGGCTAGGGAACCCCTAGCCTTAATCTACGCACCCCTAGGCTTAGGCTACCTCGCCCCTAAGCTTAGGCTACGGAACCCCTAGGTTTAGGCTAGGGCGCCCCAAGGTTTAGGCTAAGGCTAGGGCTCCCCTAGGCTTAGGATAGGGCACCCCTAGGCTTAGGATAGGGCACCCCTAAGCTTAGGGTGAGGCTAGGTCTCCACTAGACAAAGGCTAGGGCACCCCTAGCCTTAGCCTAGGGCACCCCTAGGCTTAGGCTAGGGAACCCCTAGGCTTAGGCTAGGGCACCCCTAGGCTTAGGCTAGGACACCCCTAGGCGTAGGCTAGGGCACCCCATGGCTTAGGCTAAGGCTAGGGCTCCCCTAGCCTAAGGCTAGGGTACCCCTAGTCTTAGGCTAGGACACCCCTAGACTTAGGCTAGGGAACCCCTGGGCTTAAGCTAAGGCTATGGCTCCTCTAGCCTAACACTAGGGCACCCCTAGGCTTAGGCTAGGGCACCCCTAGGCATAGGCTAGGGCACCCCTAGGCTTAGGCTAGGGAACCCAAAGGCTTAGGCTAAGGCTAGGGCTCCCCTAGCCTAAGGCTAGGGCACCCCTAGGCTTATGCTAGGGCACCCCTAGGCTTAGGCTAGGGCACCCCTAGGCTTACGCTTGGGCACCCCTAAGCTTAGGCTAGGGCACCCCTACTCTTAGGCTAGGGCACCTCTAGGCTTAGGCTAAGGCTAGGGCTCCACCTAGCCTAAGGCTATTGCACCGCTAGGCTTAGTCTAGGGCACCCCTTGGCTTAGGCCAGGGCACTCCTAGGCTTAGTCTAGGGCACCCCTAGGCTTAGGCTAGGGCACCCCTAGGCTTAGGCTAGGGCACCCCTAGGCTTAGGCTAAGGCTAGGGCTCAGCTAGCCTAAGGCTAAGGCACCCCTAGGCTTAGGCTAGGGCACCCCTAGGCTTAGGGTAGGGCACCCCTAGGCTTAGGCTATGGCACATCTATGCTTAGGCTATGGCACGCCTAGGCTTAGGCTAAGGCTAGGGCTCCACTAGACTAAGGCTAGGGCACCCCTAGCCTTAGACTATGGAACCCCTAGGCTTAGGCTAGGGAACCCCTAGGCTTAGGCTAGGGCACCACTAGGCTTAGGATAGGGCACCCCTAAGCTTAGGCTAAGGCTAGGGCTCCTCTAGACTAATGCTAGGGCACCCCTAGCATTAGCCTAGGGCACCCCTAGGCTTAGGTTATCTCACCCCTAGGCATAGGCTAGGGAACCCCTAGGTTTAGGCTAGGGCGCCCCAAGGCTTATGCTAAAGCTAGGGCTCCCCTAGCCTAAGCCTAGGGCACCCCTGGGCTTAGGGTAGGGCACCCCTAGGCTTAGGCAAGGGCACCCCTTGGCTTAGGCAAAGGTTAGGGCTCCCCTAGCCTAAGGCTAGGGCACCCCTAGGCTTAGGGTAGGGCAACCCTAGGCTTAGGCTAGGGCACCCCTAGGCTTAGGCTAAGGCTAGGGCTCCACTATACTAAGGCTAGGGCTCCCCTAGGCTTAGGCTAGGGCACCCCTAGGCTTAGGCTATGACACCACTAGGCTTAGGCTAGGGCACCCCTAGGCTTAGGCTAAGGCTAGGGGCCCCTAGCCTAAGGCTAGGGCACCCCTAGGCTTAGGCTAGGGCACCCCTAGGCTTAGGCTAGGGCACCCCTAGGCTTAGGCTAGGGCACCCCTAAGCTTATGCTAGCGCACCGTTCGGCTTAGGCTAAGACTAGTCCTCCCCTAGGCTAAGGCTAGTGCACATTTAGGCTTAGGCTAGGGCACCCTTAGGCGTAGGCTAGGGCACCCCTAGGCTTAGGCTATGGCTAGGGCTCCACTAGACTAAGGCTAGGGCACCCCTAGCCTTAGGCTAGGGCACACCTAGGCTTAGGCTAGGGCACCCCTAGGCTTAGGCAAGGGAACCCCTTGGCTTAGACTATGGCACCCCTAGGCTTAGGCTAACGCTAGGGCTCCCCTAGCCTAAAGCTAAGGCACCCCTAGGCTTAGGCTAGGGCACCCATAGGCTTAGGCTAGGGCACCCCTAGGCTTAGGGTAAGGCATCCCTAGTCTTAGGCTAAGGCTAGGGCTCCCCTAGCCTAACGCTAGGGCACCCCTAGGCTTAGGCTAGTGCACCCGTACGCATAGGCTAGGGGACCCCTAGGCTTAGGCTAAGGCCCCCCTTGTCTTTTGCTAGGGCACCCCTAGGCTTAGGCTAAGGCTAGGGCTCCGCTAGCCTAAGGCTAGGGCACCCCTAGGCTTAGGGTAGGGCAACCCTAGGCTTAGGCTAGGGCAACCCTAGGCTTAGGTTAGGGCACCCCTAGGCTTAGCATAAGGCTAGGGCACCCCTAGCCTAAGGCTAGGACACACCTAGGCTTAGGCTAGGGCACCCCTAGGCTTAGGCTAGGGCACCCCTAGGCTTAGGCTAGGGCACCCCTTGGCCTATTCTAGGGCACCCTTGGCTTAGGCTACGGCACCCCTAGGCTTAGGCTAGGGCACCCCTAGGCTTAGGCTAAGGCTAGGGCTCAGCTAGCCTAAGGCTAGGGCACCCCTAGGCTTAGGCTAGGGCACCCCTAGGCTTAGGCTAGGGCACCCCTAGGCTTAGGGTAGGGCACCCATAGGCTTAGGCTAGGGCACACCTAGGCTTAGGCTAGGGCACCCCTAGGCTTAGGCCAAGGCTAGTGCTCCACTATACTAAGGCTTGGGCTCCCCTAGCCTTAGGCTAGGGCACCCCTAGGCTTAGGCTAGGACACCACTAGGCTTAGGCTAGGGCACCCCTAAGCTTAGGCTAGGACACCACTAGGCTTAGGCTAGGGCACCCGTAGGCTTAGGCTAAGGCTAGGGGCCCCTAGCCTAAGGCTAGGGCACCCCTAGGCTTAGGCTAGGTCACCCCTAGGCTTAGGCTAGGGCACCCCTAGGCTTGGGCTAGGGCACTACGAGGCTTAGGCTAAGGTTAGGGCTCCCCTAGCCTAAGGTTAGGGCTCTCCTAGCCTTAGGCTAGGGCACCCCTATGCTTAGGCTAAGGCTAGGGCTCCACTATACTAAGGCTAGGGCTCCCCTAGGCTTAGGCTAGGGCACCCCTAGGCTTAGGCTAGGACACCACTAGACTTAGGCTAGGGCACCCCTAGGCTTAGGCTAATGCTAGGGCCCCCTAGCCTAAGGCTAGGGCACCCCTAGGCTTAGGCTAGGGCACCCCTAGGCTTAGGCTAGGGCACCCCTAGGCTTAGGCTAGGGCATCCCTAGTCTTAGGCTAAGGCTAGGGCTCCCCTAGCCTAACGCTAGGGCACCCCTAGGCTTAGGCTAGGGCAACCCTACGCTTAGGCTAGGGGACCCCTAGGCTTAGGCTAGGGCGCCCCTAAGCTTAGGCTAGGGCACCCCTTGTCTTTTGCTAGGGCACCCCTAGGCTTAGGCTAAGGCTAGGGCTCCGCTAGCCTAAGGCTAGGGCACCCCTAGGCTTAGGGTAGGGCAACCCTAGGCTTAGGCTAGGGCAACCCTAGGCTTAGGTTAGTGCACCCCTAGGCTTAGGCTAAGGCTAGGGCTCAGCTAGCCTAAGGCTAGGGCACGCCTAGGCTTAAACTAGGGCAGCCCTAGGCTTAGGCAAGGGCACCCCTAAGCTTAGGCTAGGGCACCCCTAGGCTTAGGCTAAGGATAGGGCTTCCCTAGCCTAAGGCTAGGGCACCCCTAGGCTTAGGCAAAAGCTAGGGCTCCACTATACTAAGGCTTGGGCTCCCCTAGCCTTAGGCTAGGGCACCCCTAGGCTTAGGCTTGGACACCACTAGGCTTAGGCTAGGGCACCCCAAGCTTAGGCTAGGACACCACTAGGCTTAGGCTAGGGCACCCCTAGGCTTAGGCTAAGGCTAGGGGCCCCTAGCCTAAGGCTAGGGCACCCCTAGGCTTAGGCTAGGTCACCCCTAGGCTTAGGCTAGGGCACCCCTAGGCTTGGGCTAGGGCACCGCGAGGCTTAGGCTAAGGTTAGGGCTCCCCTAGCCTAAGGTTAGGGCTCTCCTAGCTTTGGCTAGGGCACCCCTATGCTTAGGCTAAGGCTAGGGCTCCACTATACTAAGGCTAGGGCTCCCCTAGGCTTAGGCTTGGGCACCCCTAGGCTTAGGCTAGGACACCACTAGACTTAGGCAAGGGCACCCCTAGGCTTAGGCTAAGGCTAGGGCCCCCTAGCCTAAGGCTAGGGCACCCCTAGGCTTAGGCTAGGGCACCCCTAGGCTTAGGCTAGGGCACCCCTAGGCTTAGGCTAGGGCATCCCTAGTCTTAGGCTAAGGCTAGGGCTCCCCTAGCCTAACGCAAGGGCACCCCTAGGCTTAGGCTAGGGCACCTCTATGCTTAGGATAGGGGACCCCTAGGCTTAGGCTAGGGCGCCCCTAAGCTTAGGCTAGGGCACCCCTTGTCTTTTGCTAGGGCACCCCTAGGCTTAGGCTAAGGCTAGGGCTCCGCTAGCCTAAGGCTAGGGCACCCCTAGGCTTAGGGTAGGGCAACCCTAGGCTTAGGCTAGGGCAACCCTAGGCTTACGTTAGTGCACCCCTAGGCTTAGGCTAGGTCTAGGGCTCAGCTAGCCTAAGGCTAGGGCACCCCTAGGCTTAAACTAGGGCAGCCCTAGGCTTAGGCAAGGGCACCCCTAAGCTTAGGCTAGGGCACCCCTAGGCTTAGGCTAAGGCTAGGGCTTCCCTAGCCTAAGGCTAGGGCACCCCAAGGCTTAGGCTAGGGCACCCGTAGGCTTAGGCTAGGGCCCCCTAGGCTTAGGTAGGGAACCGCTAGGCTTAGGTTAGGGCACCTCTATGCTTAGGCTAGGCCTCCCTAGACTTAGGCTAGGGCACCCCTAGGCTTAGGCTGGGGCACCCCTAGGCTTAGGCTAAGGCTAGGGCTCCACTAGACTAAGGCTAGGGCACCCCTAGCCTTAGGCTAGGGCAATCCTAGGCTTAGGCTAGGGCACTCCTAGGCTTAGGCTAGGGCACCCCTAGGCTAGGGCTAGGGCACCCCGAGGCTTAGGCTAAGACTAGGACTCCCCTAGCCTAAGGCTAGGGCACCCCTAGGCTTAGGCTAGGGCATCCCTAGGCGTAGGCAGGGCACCCCTAGGCTTAGGCTAAAGCTAGGGCTCAGCTAGCCTAAGGCTAGGGCACCCCTAGGCTTAGACTAGGGCAACCCTGGGCTTAGGGTCGGGCAACCCTAAGCTTAGGCTAGGGCACCCCTAGGCTTAGGCTAAGGCTAGGGCTCCACTAGACTAAGGCTAGGGCACCCCTAGCCTTATGCTAGGGCACCCCTAGGCTTAGGCTAGGGCACCCCTAGGCTGAAGCTAAGGCCAGGGCTCCCATAGCCTAAGGCTAGGGCACCCCTAGGCTTAGGCTAGGGCACCCCTAGGCTTAGGCTAGGCCACCCCATGGCTTAGCATAGGGTACCCCTAGGCATAGGCTAAGGCTAGGGCTCCACTAGACTAAGGCTAGGGCACCCCTAGCCTTAGGCTAGGGCATCCCTAGGCTTAGGCTAGGGCAACCCTAGGCTTATGCTAGGGCACCCCTAGGCTTAGGCTAGGGTACCCCTAGCCTTAGGCTAGGGCACCCCTAGACTTAGGCTAGGGAACCCCTAGGCTTAGGCTAAGGCTAGGGCTCCTCTAGCCTAACGCTAGGGCATCCCTAGGCTTGGGCTAGGGCACCCCTAGGCTTAGGGTAGGGCACCCCTAGGCTTAGGCTAGGACACCCCAAGGCTTCGGCTAAGGCGAGGACTCACCTAGCCTAAGGCTAGGGTACCCCTAGGCTTAGGCTAGGGCACCCCTAGGCTTAGGCTAGGGCACCCCTAGGCTTAGGCTAAGGCTAGGGCTCCTCTAGCCTAACGCTAGGGAATCCCTAGGCTTGGGCTAGGCACCCCTAGGCTTAGGGTAGGGCACCCCTAGGCTTATACTAAGGCTACGGGTCCCCTAGCCTAAGGCTAGGGCACCCCTATGCTTAGGCTAGGGAACCCCTAGGCTTAGGTAGGGAACCCCTTGGCTTAGGTTAGGGCACCACTTTGCTTAGGCTAGGCTCCCCTAGACTTAGGCTAGGGCACCCCTAGGCTTACGCTGGGGCACCCCTAGGCTTAGGCTAAGGCTAGGGCTCCCCTAGCTTAAGGCTAGGGTACCCCTAGGCTTAGGTTAAGGCACCCCTAGACTTAGGCTAGGGCACCCCTAGGCTTAGACTAGGGAACCCCTAGGCTGAGGCTAAGGCTAGGGCTCCTCTAGCCTAACGCTAGGGCATCCCTATGCTTGGGCTAGGGCACCCCTAGGCTTAGGCTAGGGCACCCCTAGGCTTAGCCTAGGGCACCCAAAGGCTTCGGCTAAGGCGAGGACTCCCCTAGCCTAAGGCTAGGGTACACCTAGGCTTAGGCTAGGGCACCCCTAGACTTAGGCTAGGGCACCCCTAGGCTTAGGCTAGGGCACCCCTAGGCTTAGGCTAAGGCTAGGGCTCCTCTAGCCTAACGCTAGGGCATCCCTAGGCTTGGGCTAGCGCACCCCTAGGCTTAGACTAAGGCTAGAGCACCCCTAGGCTTAGGATGGGGCACCCCTAGGCTTAGGATAGGGCACCACTAAGCTTAGGGTGAGGCTAGGTCTCCACTAGACTAAGGCTAGGGAACCCCTAGCCTTAGCCTACGGCACCCCTAGGCTTAGGCTAGCTCGCCCCTAAGCATAGGCTACGGAACCCCTAGGTTTAGGCTAGGGCGCCCCAAGCTTTAGGCTAAGGCTAGGGCTCCCCTAGGCTTAGGATAGGGCACCCCTAGGCTTAGGATAGGGCACCCCTAAGCTTAGGGTGAGGCTAGGTCTCCACTAGACTAAGGCTAGGGCACCCCTAGCCTTAGCCTAGGGCACCCCTAGGCTTAGGCTAGCTCACCCCTAGGCTTAGGCTAGGGAACCCCTAGGCTTAGGCTAGGGCACCCCTAGGCTTAGGCTAGGACACCCCTAGGCATAGGCTAGGGCACCCCATGGCTTAGGCTAAGGCTAGGGCTCCCCTAGCCTAAGGCTATGGTACCCCTAGTCTTAGGCTAGGACACCCCTAGACTTAGGCTAGGGAACCCCTGGGCTTAAGCTAAGGCTATGGCTCCTCTAGCCTAACACTAGGGCACCCCTAGGCTTAGGCTAGGGCACCCCTAAGCATAGGCTAGGGCACCCCTAGGCTTAGGCTAGGGAACCCAAAGGCTTAGGCTAAGGCTAGGGCTCCCCTAGCCTAAGGCTAGGGCACCCCTAGGCTTATGCTAGGGCACCCCTAGGCTTAGGCTAGGGCACCCCTAGGCTTACGCTTGGGCACCCCTAAGCTTAGGCTAGGGCACCCCTAGTCTTAGGCTAGGGCACCTCTAGGCTTAGGCTAAGGCTAGGGCTCCACCTAGCCTAAGGCTAGGGCACCCCTAGTCTTAGTCTAGGGCACACCTTGGCTTAGGCCAGGGCACTCCTAGGCTTAGTCTTGGGCACCCCTAGGCTTAGGCTAGGGGACGCCTAGGCTTAGGCTAGGGCACCCCTAGGCTTAGGCTAAGGCTAGGGCTCAGCTAGCCTAAGGCTAAGGCACCCCTAGGCTTAGGCTAGGGCACCCCTTGGCTTAGGGTAGGGCACCCCTAGGCTTAGGCTATGGCACATCTATGCTTAGGCTATGGCACCCCTAGGCTTAGGCTAAGGCTAGGGCTCCACTAGACTAAGGCTAGGGCACCCCTAGCCTTAGGCTATGGCACCCCTAGGCTTAGGCTATGGAACCCCTAGGCTTAGGCTAGGGCACCACTAGGCTTAGGATAGGGCACCCCTAAGCTTAGGCTAAGGCTAGGGCTCCTCTAGACTAATGCTAGGGCACCCCTAGCATTAGCCTAGGGCTCCCCTAGGCTTAGGTTATCTCACCCCTTGGCTTAGGCTAGGGAACCAATAGGTTTAGGCTAGGGCGCCCCAAGGCTTATGCTAAAGCTAGGGCTCCCCTAGCCTAAGTCTAGGGCACCCCTGGGCTTAGGGTAGGGCACCCCTAGGCTTAGGCTAGGACACCCGTAGGCTTAGGCTAGGGCACCCCTAGGATTAGGCAAGGGCACCCCTAGGCTTAGGCAAAGGCTAGGGCTCCCCTAGCCTAAGGCTAGGGCACCCCTAGGCTTAGGGTAGGGCAACTCTAGGCTTAGGCTAGGGCACCCCTAGGCTTAGGCTAAGGCTAGGGCTCCACTATACTAAGGCTAGGGCTCCCCTAGGCTTAGGCTAGGGCACCCCTAGGCTTAGGCTATGACACCACTAGGCTTAGGCTAGGGCACCCCTAGGCTTAGGCTAAGGCTAGGGGCCCCTAACCTAAGGCTAGGGCACCCCTAGGCTTAGGCTAGGGCACCCCTAGGCTTAGGCTAGGGCACCCCTAGGCTTAGGTTAGGGCACCCCTAAGCTTATGCTAGCGCACCGTTCGGCTTAGGCTAAGACTAGTCCTCCCCTAGGCTAAGGCTACTGCACATTTAGGCTTAGGCTAGGGCACCCTTAGGCGTAGGCTAGGGCACCCCTAGGCTTAGGCTATGGCTAGGGCTCCACTAGACTAAGGCTAGGGCACCCCTAGCCTTAGGCTAGGGCACACCTAGGCTTAGGCTAGGGCACCCCTAGGCTTAGGCAAGGGAACCCCTTGGCTTAGATTATGGCACCCCTAGGCTTAGGCTAAGGCTAGGGCTCCCCTAGCCTAAAGCTAAGGCACCCCTAGGCTTAGGCTAGGGCACCCATAGGCTTAGGCTAGGGCACCCCTAGGCTTAGGCTAAGGCATCCCTAGTCTTAGGCTAAGGCTAGGGCTCCCCTAGCCTAACGCTAGGGCACCCCTAGGCTTAGGCTAGTGCACCTGTACGCTTAGGCTAGGGGACCCCTAGGCTTAGGCTAAGGCCCCCCTTGTCTTTTGCTAGGGCACCCCTAGGCTTAGGCTAAGGCTAGGGCTCCGCTATCCTAAGGCTAGGGCACCCCTAGGCTTAGGGTAGGGCAACCCTAGGCTTAGGCTAGGGCAACCCTAGGCTTAGGTTAGGGCACCCCTAGGCTTAGGATAAGGCTAGGGCTCCCCTAGCCTAAGGCTAGGACACACCTAGGCTTAGGCTAGGGCACCCCTAGGCTTAGGCTAGGGCACCCCTAGGCTTAGGCTAGGGCACCCCTTGGCCTATTCTAGGGCACCCCTAGGCTTAGGCTACGGCACCCCTAGGCTTAGGCTAGGGCACCCCTAGGCTTAGGCTAAGGCTAGGGCTCAGCTAGCCTAAGGCTAGGGCACCCCTAGGCTTAGGCTAGGGCACCCCTAGGCTTAGGCTAGGGCACCCCTAGGCTTAGGGTAGGGCACCCATAGGCTTAGGCTAGGGCACACCTACGCTTAGGCTAGGGCACCCCTAGGCTTAGGCCAAGGCTTGGGCTCCACTATACTAAGGCTTGGGCTCCCCTAGCCTTAGGCTAGGGCAACCCTAGGCTTAGGCTAGGACACCACTAGGCTTAGGCTAGGGCACCCCTAATCTTAGGCTAGGACACCACTAGGCTTAGGCTAGGGCACCCCTAGGCTTAGGCTAAGGCTAGGGGCCCCTAGCCTAAGGCTAGGGCACCCCTAGGCTTAGGCTAGGTCACCCCTAGGCTTAGGCTAGGGCACCCCTAGGCTTGGGCTAGGGCACCGCGAGGCTTAGGCTAAGTTTAGGGCTCCCCTAGCCTAAGGTTAGGGCTCTCCTAGCCTTAGGCTAGGGCACCCCTATGCTTAGGCTAAGGCTAGGACTCCACTATACTAAGGCTAGGGCTCCCCTAGGCTTAGGCTAGGGCACCCCTAGGCTTAGGCTAGGACACCACTAGGCTTAGGCTAGGGCACCCCTAGGCTTAGGCTAAGGCTAGGGCCCCGTAGCCTAAGGCTAGGGCACCCCTAGGCTTAGGCTAGGTCACCCCTAGGCTTAGGCTAGGGCACCCCTAGGCTTAGGCTAGGGCATCCCTAGTCTAAGGCTAAGGCTAGGGCTCCCCTAGCCTAACGCTAGGGCACCCCTAGGCTTAGGCTAGGGCACCCCTACGCTTAGGCTAGGGGACCCCTAGGCTTAGGCTAGGGCGCCCCTAAGCTTAGGCTAGGGCACCCCTTGTCTTTTGCTAGGGCACCCCTAGGCTTAGGCTAAGGCTAGGGCTCCGCTAGCCTAAGGCTAGGGCACCCCTAGGCTTAGGGTAGGGCAACCCTAGGCTTAGGCTAGGGCAACCCTAGGCTTAGGTTAGTGCACCCCTAGGCTTAGGCTAAGGCTAGGGCTCAGCTAGCCTAAGGCTAGGGCACCCCTAGGCTTAAACTAGGGCAGCCCTAGGCTTAGGCAAGGGCACCCCTAAGCTTAGGCTAGGGCACCCCTAGGCTTAGGCTAAGGCTAGGGTTTCCCTAGCCTAAGGCTAGGGCACCCCTAGGCTTAGGCTAGGGCACCCGTAGGCTTAGGCTAGGGCACCCCTAGGCTTAGGTAGGGAACCGCTAGGCTTAGGTTAGGGCACCTCTATGCTTAGGCTAGGCCTCCCTAGACTTAGGCTAGGGCACCCCTAGGCTTAGGCTGGGGCACCCCTAGGCTTAGGCTAAGGCTAGGGCTCCACTAGACTATGGTTAGGGCACCCCTAGCCTTAGGCTAGGGCACCCCTAGGCTTAGGCTAGGGCACTCCTAGGCTTAGGCTAGGGCACCCCTAGGCTAGGGCTAGGGCACCCCGAGGCTTAGGCTAAGACTAGGACTCCCCTAGCCTAAGGCTAGTGCACCCCTAGGCTTAGGCTAGGGCATCCCTAGGCGTAAGCAGGGCACCCCTAGGCTTAGGCTAAAGCTAGGGCTCAGCTAGCCTAAGGCTAGGGCACCCCTAGGATTAGACTAGGGCAACCCTAGGCTTAGGATCGGGCAACCCTAAGCTTAGGCTAGGGCACCCCTAGGCTTAGGCTAAGGCTAGGGCTCCACTAGACTAAGGCTAGGGCACCCCTAGCCTTATGCTAGGGCACCCCTAGGCTTAGGCTAGGGCACCCCTAGGCTGAAGCTAAGGCCAGGGCTCCCATAGGCTAAGGCTAGGGCACCCCTAGGCTTAGGCTAGGGCACCCCTAGACTTAGGATAGGGCACCCCATGGCTTAGCATAGGGCACCCCTAGGCTTAGTCTAAGGCTAGGGCTCCACTAGACTAAGGCTAGGGCACCCCTAGCCTTAGGCTAGGGCACCCCTAGGCTTAGACTAGGGCAACCCTAGGCTTCTGCTAGGGCACCCCTAGGCTTAGGCTAGGGTACCCCTAGCCTTAGGCTAGGGAACCCTTAGACTTAGGCTAGGGAACCCCTAGGCTTAGGCTAAGGCTAGGGCTCCTCTAGCCTAACGCTAGGGCATCCCTAGGCTTGGGCTAGGGCACCCCTAGGCTTAGGCTAGGGCACCCCTAGGCTTAGGCTAGGACACCCCAAGGCTTCGGCTAAGGCGAGGACTCACCTAGCCTAAGGCTAGGGTACCCCTAGGCTTAGGCTAGGGCACCCCTAGGCTTAGGCTAGGGCACCCCTAGGCTTAGGCTAAGGCTAGGGCTCCTCTAGCCTAATGCTAGGGAATCCCTAGGCTTGGGCTAGGGCACCCCTAGGCTTAGGGTAGGGCACCCCTAGGCTTATACTAAGGCTACGGGTCCCCTAGCCTAAGGCTAGGGCACCCCTATGCTTAGGATAGGGAACCCCTAGGCTTAGGTAGGGAACGCCTTGGCTTAGGTTAGGGCACCACTTTGCTTAGGCTAGGCTCCCCTAGACTTAGGCTAGGGCACCCCTAGGCTTACGCTGGGGCACCCCTAGGCTTAGGCTAAGGCTAGGGCTCCCCTAGCTTAAGGCTAGGGTACCCCTAGGCTTAGGTTAAGGCACCCCTAGACTTCGGCTAGGGCACCCCTAGGCTTAGGCTAGGGAACCCCTAGGCTTAGGCTAAGGCTAGGGCTCCTCTAGCCTAACGCTAGGGCATCCCTAGGCTTGGGCTAGGGCACCCCTAGGCTTAGGCTAGGGCACCCCTATGCTTAGGCTAGGGCACCCAAAGGCTTCGGCTAAGGCGAGGACTCCCCTAGCCTAAGGCTAGGGTACACCTAGACTTAGGCTAGGGCACCCCTAGACTTAGGCTAGGGCACCCCTAGGCTTAGGCTAGGGCACCCCTAGGCTTAGGCTAAGGCTAGGGCTCCTCTAGCCTAACGCTGGGGCATCCCTAGGCTTGGGCTACGGCACCCCTAGGCTTAGGCTAGCTCGCCCCTAAGCTTAGGCTAGGGAACCCCTAGGTTTAGGCTAGGGCGCCCCAAGGTTTAGGCTAAGGCTAGGGCTCCCCTAGGCTTAGGATAGGGCACCCCTAGGCTTAGGATAGGGCACCCCTAAGCTTAGGGTGAGGCTAGGTCTCCACTAGACTAAGGCTAGGGCACTCCTAGCCTTAGCCTAGGGCACCCCTAGGCTTAGGCTAGCTCACCCCTAGGCTTAGGCTAGGGAACCCCTAGGCTTAGGCTAGGGCACCCCTAGGCTTAGGCTAGGACACCCCTAGGCGTAGGCTAGGGCACCCCATGGCTTAGGCTAAGGCTAGGGCTCCCCTAGACTAAGGCTAGGGTACCCCTAGTCTTAGGCTAGGGCACCCCTAGACTTAGGCTAGGGAACCCCAGGGCTTAAGCCAAGGCTATGGCTCCTCTAGCCTAACACTAGGGCACCCCTAGGCTTAGGCTAGGGCACCCCTAGGCATAGGGTAGGGCACCCCTAGGCTTAGGCTAGGGAACCCAAAGGCTTAGGCTAAGGCTAGGGCTCCCCTAGCCTAAGGCTAGGGCACCCCTAGGCTTATGCTAGGGCACCCCTAGGCTTAGGCTAGGGTACCCCTAGGCTTACGATTGGGCACCCCTAAGCTTAGGCTAGGGCACCCCTAGTCTTAGGCTAGGGCACCTCTAGGCTTAGGCTAAGGCTAGGGCTCCACCTAGCCTAAGGCTAGGGCACCCCTAGGCTTATTCTAGGGCACCCCTTTGCTTAGGCCAGGGCACTCCTAGGCTTAGTCTAGGGCACCCCTAGGCTTAGGCTAGGGCACCCCTAGGCTTAGGCTAAGGCTAGGGCTCAGCTAGCCTAAGGCTAAGGCACCCCTAGGCTTAGGCTAGGGCACCCCTAGGCTTAGGGTAGGGCACCCCTAGGCTTAGGCTATGGCATATCTATGCTTAGGCTATGGCACCCCTAGGCTTAGGCTAAGGCTAGGGCTCCACTAGACTAAGGCTAGGGCACCCCTAGCCTTAGGCTATGGCACCCCTAGGCTTAGGCTAGGGAACCCCTAGGCTTAGGCTAGGGCACCACTAGGCTTAGGATAGGGCACCCCTAAGTTTAGGCTAAGGCTAGGGCTCCTCTAGACTAATGCTAGGGCACCCCTAGCATTATCCTAGGGCACCCCTAGGCTTAGGTTATCTCACCCCTAGGCTTAGGCTAGGGAACCCCTAAGTTTAGGCGAGGGCGCCCCAAGGCTTATGCTAAAGCTAGGGCTCCCCTAGCCTAAGTCTAGGGCACCTCTGGGCTTAGGGTAGGGCACCCCTAGGCTTAGGCTAGGACACCCGTAGGCTTAGGCTAGGGCACCCCTAGGCTTAGGCAAGGGCACCCCTAGGCTTAGGCAAAGGCTAGGGCTCCCCTAGCCTAAGGCTAGGGCACCCCTAGGGTTAGGGTAGGGCAACACTAGGCTTAGGCTAGGGCACCCCTAGGCTTAGGCTAAGGCTAGGGCTCCACTATACTAAGGCTAGGGCTCCCCTAGGCTTAGGCTAGGGCACCCCTAGGCTTAGGCTAGGACACCACTAGGCTTAGGCTAGGGCACCCCTAGGCTTAGGCTAAGGCTAGGGGCCCCTAGCCTAAGGCTAGGGCACCCCTAGGCTTAGGCTAGGGCACCCCTAGGCTTAGGCTAGGGCACCCCTAGGCTTAGGCTAGGGCACCCCTAAGCTTATGCTAGCGCACCGTACGGCTTAGGCTAAGACTAGTCCTCCCCTAGGCTAACGCTAGTGCACATTTAGGCTTAGGCTAGGGCACCCTTAGGCGTAGGCTAGGGCACCCCTAGGCTTAGGCTATGGCTAGGGCTCCACTAGACTAAGGCTAGGGCACCCCTAGCCTTAGGCTAGGGCACACCTAGGCTTAGGCTAGGGCACCCCTAGGCTTAGGCAAGGGAACCCCTTGGCTTAGACTATGGCACCCCTAGGCTTAGGCTAAGGCTAGGGCTCCCCTAGCCTAAAGCTAAGGCACCCCTAGGCTTAGGCTAGGGCACCCATAGGCTTAGGCTAGGGCACCCCTAGGCTTAGGCTAAGGCATCCCTAGTCTTAGGCGAAGGCTAGGGCTCCCCTAGCCTAACGCTAGGGCACCCCTAGGCTTAGGCTAGTGCACCCCTACGCTTAGGCTAGGGGACCCCTAGGCTTAGGCTAAGGCGCCCCTTGTCTTTTGCTAGGGCACCCCTAGGCTTAGGCTAAGGCTAGGGCTACGCAAGCCTAAGGCTAGGGCACCTCTAGGCTTAGGGTAGGGCAACCCTAGGCTTAGGCTAGGGCAACCCTAGGCTTAGGTTAGGGCACCCCTAGGCTTAGGATAAGGCTAGGGCTCCCCTAGCCTAAGGCTAGGACACACCTACTCTTAGGCTAGGGCACCACTAGGCTTAGGCTAGGGCACCCCTAGGCTTAGGCTAGGGCACCCCTTGGCCTATTCTAGGGCACCCCTAGGCTTAGGCTAGGGAACCCCTAGGCTTAGGCTAGGGCACCCTTAGGCTTAGGCTAGGGCATCCCTAGTCTTAGGCTAAGGCTAGGGCTCCCCTAGCCTAACGCTAGGGCACCCCTAGGCTTAGGCTAGGGCACCCCTACGCTTAGGCTAGGGGACCCCTAGGCTTAGGCTAGGGCACCCCTAGGCTTAGGCTAGGACACCACTAGGCTTAGGCTAGGGCACCCCTAGGCTTAGGCTAAGGCAGGGGCCCCTAGCCTAAGGCTAGGGCACCCCTAGGCTTAGGCTAGGGCACCCCTAGGCTTGGGCTAGGGCACCCCTAGGCTTAGGCTAGGGCACCCCTAAGCTTATGCTAGCGCACCGTTCGGCTTAGGCTAAGACTAGTCCTCCCCTAGGCTAAGGCTAGTGCACATTTAGGCTTAGGCTAGGGCACCCTTAGGCGTAGGCTAGGGCACCCCTAGGCTTAGGCTACGGCTAGGGCTCCACTAGACTAAGGCTAGGGCACCCCTAGCCTTAGGCTAGGGCACACCTAGGCTTAGGCTAGGGCACCCCTAGGCTTAGGCAAGGGAACCCCTTGGCTTAGACTATGGCACCCCTAGGCTTAGGCTAAGGCTAGGGCTCCCCTAGCCTAAAGCTAAGGCACCCCTAGGCTTTGTCTAGGGCACCCATAGGCTTAGGCTAGGGCACCCCTAGGCTTAGGCTAAGGCATCCCTAGTCTTAGGCTAAGGCTAGGGCTCCCCTAGCCTAACGCTAGGGCACCCCTAGGCTTAAGCTAGTGCACCCCTACGCTTAGGCTAGGGGACCCCTAGGTTTAGGCTAAGGCGCCCCTTGTCTTTTGCTAGGGCACCCCTAGGCTTAGGCTAAGGCTAGGGCTCCGCTAGCCTAAGGCTAGGGCACCCCTAGGCTTAGGGTAGGGCAACCCTAGGCTTAGGCTAGGGCAACCCTAGGCTTAGGTTAGGGCACCCCTAGGCTTAGAATAAGGCTAGGGCTCCCCTAGCCTAAGGCTAGGACACACCTAGGCTTAGGCTAGGGCACCCCTAGGCTTAGGCTAGGACACCCCTAGGCATAGGCTAGGGCACCCCATGGCTTAGGCTAAGGCTAGGGCTCCCCTAGCCTAAGGCTAGGGTACCCCTAGTCTTAGGCTAGGACACCCCTAGACTTAGGCTAGGGAAGCCCTGGGCTTAAGCTAAGGCTATGGCTCCTCTAGCCTAACACTAGGGCACCCCTAGGCTTAGGCTAGGGCACCCCTAAGCATAGGCTAGGGCACCCCTAGGCTTAGGCTAGGGAACCCAAAGGCTTAGGCTAAGGCTAGGGCTCCCCTAGCATAAGGCTAGGGCACCCCTAGGCTTATGCTAGGGCACCCCTAGGCTTAGGCTAGGGCTCCCCTAGGCTTACGCTTGGGCACCCCTAAGCTTAGGCTAGGGCACCCCTAGTCTTAGGCTAGGGCACCTCTAGGCTTAGGCTAAGGCTAGGGCTCCACCTAGCCTAAGGCTAGGGCACCCCTAGCCTTAGTCTAGGGCACACCTTGGCTTAGGCCAGGGCACTCCTAGGCTTAGTCTTGGGCACCCCTAGGCTTAGGCTAGGGGACCCCTAGGCTTAGGCTAGGGCACCCCTAGGCTTAGGCTAAGGCTAGGGCTCAGCTAGCCTAAGGCTAAGGCACCCCTAGGCTTAGGCTAGGGCACCCCTTGGCTTAGGGTAGGGCACCCCTAGGCTTAGGCTATGGCACATCTATGCTTAGGCTATGGCACCCCTAGGCTTAGGCTAAGGCTAGGGCTCCACTAGACTAAGGCTAGGGCACCCCTAGCCTTAGGCTATGGCACCCCTAGGCTTAGGCTATGGAACACCTAGGCTTAGGCTAGGGCACCACTAGGCTTAGGATAGGGCACCCCTAAGCTTAGGCTAAGGCTTGGGCTCCTCTAGACTAATGCTAGGGCACCCCTAGCATTAGCCTAGGGCTCCCCTAGGCTTAGGTTATCTCACCCCTTGGCTTAGGCTAGGGAACCAATAGGTTTAGGCTAGGGCGCCCCAAGGCTTATGCTAAAGCTAGGGCTCCCCTAGCCTAAGTCTAGGGCACCCCTGGGCTTAGGGTAGGGCACCCCTAGGCTTAGGCTAGGACACCCGTAGGCTTAGGCTAGGGCACCCCTAGGATTAGGCAAGGGCACCCCTAGGCTTAGGCAAAGGCTAGGGCTCCCCTAGCCTAAGGCTAGGGCACCCCTAGGCTTAGGGTAGGGCAACTCTAGGCTTAGGCTAGGGCACCCCTAGGCTTAGGCTAAGGCTAGGGCTCCACTATACTAAGGCTAGGGCTCCCCTAGGCTTAGGCTAGGGCACCCCTAGGCTTAGGCTATGACACCACTAGGCTTAGGCTAGGGCACCCCTAGGCTTAGGCTAAGGCTAGGGGCCCCTAGCCTAAGGCTAGGGCACCCCTAGGCTTAGGCTAGGGCACCCCTAGGCTTAGGCTAGGGCACCCCTAGGCTTAGGCTAGGGCACCCCTAAGCTTATGCTAGCGCACCGTTCGGCTTAGGCTAAGACTAGTCCTCCCCTAGGCTAAGGCTACTGCACATTTAGGCTTAGGCTAGGGCACCCTTAGGCGTAGGCTAGGGCACCCCTAGGCTTAGGCTATGGCTAGGGCTCCACTAGACTAAGGCTAGGGCACCCCTAGCCTTAGGCTAGGGCACACCTAGGCTTAGGCTAGGGCACCCCTAGGCTTAGGCAAGGGAACCCCTTGGCTTAGACTATGGTACCCCTAGGCTTAGGCTAAGGCTAGGGCTCCCCTAGCCTAAAGCTAAGGCACCCCTAGGCTTAGGCTAGGGCACCCATAGGCTTAGGCTAGGGCACCCCTAGGCTTAGGCTAAGGCATCCCTAGTCTTAGGCTAAGGCTAGGGCTCCCCTAGCCTAACGCTAGGGCACCCCTAGGCTTAGGCTAGTGCACCTGTACGCTTAGGCTAGGGGACCCCTAGGCTTAGGCTAAGGCCCCCCTTGTCTTTTGCTAGGGCACCCCTAGGCTTAGGCTAAGGCTAGGGCTCCGCTATCCTAAGGCTAGGGCACCCCTAGGCTTAGGGTAGGGCAACCCTAGGCTTAGGCTAGGGCAACCCTAGGCTTAGGTTAGGGCACCCCTAGGCTTAGGATAAGGCTAGGGCTCCCCTAGCCTAAGGCTAGGACACACCTAGGCTTAGGCTAGGGCACCCCTAGGCTTAGGCTAGGGCACCCCTAGGCTTAGGCTAGGGCACCCCTTGGCCTATTCTAGGGCACCCCTAGGCTTAGGCTACGGCACCCCTAGGCTTAGGCTAGGGCACCCCTAGGCTTAGGCTAAGGCTAGGGCTCAGCTAGCCTAAGGCTAGGGCACCCCTAGGCTTAGGCTAGGGCACCCCTAGGCTTAGGCTAGGGCACCCCTAGGCTTAGGGTAGGGCACCCATAGGCTTAGGCTAGGGCACACCTACGCTTAGGCTAGGGCACCCCTAGTCTTAGGCCAAGGCTTGGGCTCCACTATACTAAGGCTTGGGCTCCCCTAGCCTTAGGCTAGGGCACCCCTAGGCTTAGGCTAGGACACCACTAGGCTTAGGCTAGGGCACCCCTAAGCTTAGGCTAGGACACCACTAGGCTTAGGCTAGGGCACCCCTAGGCTTAGGCTAAGGCTAGGGGCCCCTAGCCTAAGGCTAGGGCACCCCTAGGCTTAGGCTAGGTCACCCCTAGGCTTAGGCTAGGGCACCCCTAGGCTTGGGCTAGGGCACCGCGAGGCTTAGGCTAAGGTTAGGGCTCCCCTAGCCTAAGGTTAGGGCTCTCCTAGCCTTAGGCTAGGGCACCCCTATGCTTAGGCTAAGGCTAGGACTCCACTATACTAAGGCTAGGGCTCCCCTAGGCTTAGGCTAGGGCACCCCTAGGCTTAGGCTAGGACACCACTAGGCTTAGGCTAGGGCACCCCTAGGCTTAGGCTAAGGCTAGGGTCCCCTAGCCTAAGGCTAGGGCACCCCTAGGCTTAGGCTAGGGCACCCCTAGGCTTAGGCTAGGGCACCCCTAGGCTTAGGCTAGGGCATCCCTAGTCTAAGGCTAAGGCTAGGGCTCCCCTAGCCTAACGCTAGGGCACCCCTAGGCTTAGGCTAGGGCACCCCTACGCTTAGGCTAGGGGACCCCTAGGCTTAGGCTAGGGCGCCCCTAAGCTTAGGCTAGGGCACCCCTTGTCTTTTGCTAGGGCACCCCTAGGCTTAGGCTAAGGCTAGGGCTCCGCTAGCCTAAGGCTAGGGCACCCCTAGGCTTAGGGTAGGGCAACCCTAGGCTTAGGCTAGGGCAACCCTAGGCTTAGGTTAGTGCACCCCTAGGCTTAGGCTAAGGCTAGGGCTCAGCTAGCCTAAGGCTAGGGCACCCCTAGGCTTAAACTAGGGCAGCCCTAGGCTTAGGCAAGGGCACCCCTAAGCTTAGGCTAGGGCACCCCTAGGCTTAGGCTAAGGCTAGGGTTTCCCTAGCCTAAGGCTAGGGCACCCCTAGGCTTAGGCTAGGGCACCCGTAGGCTTAGGCTAGGGCACCCCTAGGCTTAGGTAGGGAACCGCTAGGCTTAGGTTAGGGCACCTCTATGCTTAGGCTAGGCCTCCCTAGACTTAGGCTAGGGCACCCCTAGGCTTAGGCTGGGGCACCCCTAGGCTTAGGCTAAGGCTAGGGCTCCACTAGACTATGGTTAGGGCACCCCTAGCCTTAGGCTAGGGCACCCCTAGGCTTAGGCTAGGGCACTCCTAGGCTTAGGCTAGGGCACCCCTAGGCTAGGGCTAGGGCACCCCGAGGCTTAGGCTAAGACTAGGACTCCCCTAGCCTAAGGCTAGTGCACCCCTAGGCTTAGGCTAGGGCATCCCTAGGCGTAAGCAGGGCACCCCTAGGCTTAGGCTAAAGCTAGGGCTCAGCTAGCCTAAGGCTAGGGCACCCCTAGGATTAGACTAGGGCAACCCTAGGCTTAGGATCGGGCAACCCTAAGCTTAGGCTAGGGCACCCCTAGGCTTAGGCTAAGGCTAGGGCTCCACTAGACTAAGGCTAGGGCACCCCTAGCCTTATGCTAGGGAACCCCTAGGCTTAGGCTAGGGCACCCCTTGGCTGAAGCTAAGGCCAGGGCTCCCATAGGCTAAGGCTAGGGCACCCCTAGGCTTAGGCTAGGGCACCCCTAGACTTAGGATAGGGCACCCCATGGCTTAGCATAGGGCACCCCTAGGCTTAGGCTAAGGCTAGGGCTCCACTAGACTAAGGCTAGGGCACCCCTAGCCTTAGGCTAGGGCACCCCTAGGCTTAGACTAGGGCAACCCTAGGCTTCTGCTAGGGCACCCCTAGGCTTAGGCTAGGGTACCCCTAGCCTTAGGCTAGGGCACCCTTAGACTTAGGCTAGGGAACCCCTAGGCTTAGGCTAAGGCTAGGGCTCCTCTAGCCTAACGCTAGGGCATCCCTAGGCTTGGGCTAGGGCACCCCTAGGCTTAGGCTAGGGCACCCCTAGGCTTAGGCTAGGACACCCCAAGGCTTCGGCTAAGGCGAGGACTCACCTAGCCTAAGGCTAGGGTACCCCTAGGCTTAGGCTAGGGCACCCCTAGGCTTAGGCTAGGGCACCCCTAGGCTTATGCTAAGGCTAGGGCTCCTCTAGCCTAATGCTAGGGAATCCCTAGGCTTGGGCTAGGGCACCCCTAGGCTTAGGGTAGGGCACCCCTAGGCTTATACTAAGGCTACGGGTCCCCTAGCCTAAGGCTAGGGCACCCCTATGCTTAGGATAGGGAACCCCTAGGCTTAGGTAGGGAACGCCTTGGCTTAGGTTAGGGCACCACTTTGCTTAGGCTAGGCTCCCCTAGACTTAGGCTAGGGCACCCCTAGGCTTACGCTGGGGCACCCCTAGGCTTAGGCTAAGGCTAGGGCTCCCCTAGCTTAAGGCTAGGGTACCCCTAGGCTTAGGTTAAGGCACCCCTAGACTTAGGCTAGGGCACCCCTAGGCTTAGGCTAGGGCACCCCTAGGCTTAGGCTAAGGCTAGGGCTCCTCTAGCCTAACGCTGGGGCATCCCTAGGCTTGGGCTACCGCACCCCTAGGCTTAGACTAAGGCTAGAGCACCCCTAGGCTTAGGATGGGGCACCCCTAGGCTTAGGATAGGGCACCACTAAGCTTAGGGTGAGGCTAGGTCTCCACTAGACTAAGGCTAGGGAACCCTTAGCCTTAGCCTACGGCACCCCTAGGCTTAGGCTAGCTCGCCCCTAAGCTTAGGCTATGGAACCCCTAGGTTTAGGCTAGGGCGCCCCAAGGTTTAGGCTAAGGCTAGGGCTCCCCTAGGCTTAGAATAAGGCACCCCTAGGCTTAGGATAGGGCACCCCTAAGCTTAGGGTGAGGCTAGGTCTCCACTAGACTAAGGCTAGGGCACCCCTAGCCTTAGCCTAGGGCACCCCTAGGCTTAGGCTAGCTCACCCCTAGGCTTAGGCTAGGGAACCCCTAGGCTTAGGCTAGGGCACCCCTAGGCTTAGGCTAGGACACCCCTAGGCGTAGGCTAGGGCACCCCATGGCTTAGGCTAAGGCTAGGGCTCCCCTAGACTAAGGCTAGGGTACCCCTAGTCTTAGGCTAGGGCACCCCTAGACTTAGGCTAGGGAACCCCTGGGCTTAAGCTAAGGCTATGGCTCCTCTAGCCTAACACTAGGGCACCCCTAGGCTTAGGCTAGGGCACCCCTAGGCATAGGGTAGGGCACCCCTAGGCTTAGGCTAGGGAACCCAAAGGCTTAGGCTAAGGCTAGGGCTCCCCTAGCCTAAGGCTAGGGCACCCCTAGGCTTATGCTAGGGCACCCCTAGGCTTAGGCTAGGGTACCCCTAGGCTTACGATTGGGCACCCCTAAGCTTAGGCTAGGGCACCCCTAGTCTTAGGCTAGGGCACCTCTAGGCTTAGGCTAAGGCTAGGGCTCCACCTAGCCTAAGGCTAGGGCACCCCTAGGCTTATTCTAGGGCACCCCTTTGCTTAGGCCAGGGCACTCCTAGGCTTAGTCTAGGGCACCCCTAGGCTTAGGCTAGGGCACCCCTAGGCTTAGGCTAAGGCTAGGGCTCAGCTAGCCTAAGGCTAAGGCACCCCTAGGCTTAGGCTAGGGCACCCCTAGGCTTAGGGTAGGGCACCCCTAGGCTTAGGCTATGGCATATCTATGCTTAGGCTATGGCACCCCTAGGCTTAGGCTAAGGCTAGGGCTCCACTAGACTAAGGCTAGGGCACCCCTAGCCTTAGGCTATGGCACCCCTAGGCTTAGGCTAGGGAACCCCTAGGCTTAGGCTAGGGCACCACTAGGCTTAGGATAGGGCACCCCTAAGTTTAGGCTAAGGCTAGGGCTCCTCTAGACTAATGTTAGGGCACCCCTAGCATTAGCCTAGGGCACCCCTAGGCTTAGGTTATCTCACCCCTAGGCTTAGGCTAGGGAACCCCTAGGTTTAGGCGAGGGAGCCCCAAGGCTTATGCTAAAGCTAGGGCTCCCCTAGCCTAAGTCTAGGGCACCTCTGGGCTTAGGGTAGGGCACCCCTAGGCTTAGGCTAGGACACCCGTAGGCTTAGGCTAGGGCACCCCTAGGCTTAGGCAAGGGCACCCCTAGGCTTAGGCAAAGGCTAGGGCTCCCCTAGCCTAAGGCTAGGGCACCCCTAGGGTTAGGGTAGGGCAACACTAGGCTTAGGCTAGGGCACCCCTAGGCTTAGGCTAAGGCTAGGGCTCCACTATACTAAGGCTAGGGCTCCCCTAGGCTTAGGCTAGGGCACCCCTAGGCTTAGGCTAGGACACCACTAGGCTTAGGCTAGGGCACCCCTAGGCTTAGGCTAAGGCTAGGGGCCCCTAGCCTAAGGCTAGGGCACCCCTAGGCTTAGGCTAGGGCACCGCTAGGCTTAGGCTAGGACACCCCTAGGCTTAGGCTAGGGCACCCCTAAGCTTATGCTAGCGCACCGTACGGCTTAGGCTAAGACTAGTCCTCCCCTAGGCTAAGGCTAGTGCACATTTAGGCTTAGGCTAGGGCACCCTTAGGCGTAGGCTAGGGCACCCCTAGGCTTAGGCTATGGCTAGGGCTCCACTAGACTAAGGCTAGGGCACCCCTAGCCTTAGGCTAGGGCACACCTAGGCTTAGGCTAGGGCACCCCTAGGCTTAGGCAAGGGAACCCCTTGGCTTAGACTATGGCACCCCTAGGCTTAGGCTAAGGCTAGGGCTCCCCTAGCCTAAAGCTAAGGCACCCCTAGGCTTAGGCTAGGGCACCCATAGGCTTAGGCTAGGGCACCCCTAGGCTTAGGCTAAGGCATCCCTAGTCTTAGGCGAAGGCTAGGGCTCCCCTAGCCTAACGCTAGGGCACCCCTAGGCTTAGGCTAATGCACCCCTACGCTTAGGCTAGGGGACCCCTAGGCTTAGGCTAAGGCGCCCCTTGTCTTTTGCTAGGGCACCCCTAGGCTTAGGCTAAGGCTAGGGCTACGCAAGCCTAAGGCTAGGGCACCTCTAGGCTTAGGGTAGGGCAACCCTAGGCTTAGGCTAGGGCAACCCTAGGCTTAGGTTAGGGCACCCCTAGGCTTAGGATAAGGCTAGGGCTCCCCTAGCCTAAGGCTAGGACACACCTAGTCTTAGGCTAGGGCACCACTAGGCTTAGGCTAGGGCACCCCTAGGCTTAGGCTAGGGCACCCCTTGGCCTATTCTAGGGCACCCCTAGGCTTAGGCTACGGCACCCCTAGGCTTAGGCTAGGGCACCCCTAGGCTTACGCTAAGGCTAGGGCTCAGCTAGCCTAAGGCTAGGGCACCCCTAGGCTTAGGCTATGACACCCCTAGGCTTAGGCTAGGGCACCCCTAGGCTTAGGGTAGGGCACCCATAGGCTTAGGCTAGGGCACACCTAGGCTTAGGCTAGGGCACCCCTAGGCTTAGGCCAAGGCTAGGGCTCCACTATACTAAGGCTTCGGCTCCCCTAGCCTTAGGCTAGGGCACCCCTAGGCTTAGGCTAGGACACCACTAGGCTTAGGCTAGGGCACCCCTAGGCTTAGGCTAAGGCTAGGGCCCCCTAGCCTAAGGCTAGGGCACCCCTAGGCTTAGGCTAGGGCACCCCTAGGCTTAGGCTAGGGCACCCCTAGGCTTAGGCTAGGGCATCCCTAGTCTTAGGCTAAGGCTAGGGCTCCCCTAGCCTAACGCTAGGGCACCCCTAGGCTTAGGCTAGGGCACCCCTACGCTTAGGCTAGGGGACCCCTAGTCTTAGGCTAGGGCACCCCTAGGCTTAGGCTAGGACACCACTAGGCTTAGGCTAGGGCACCCCTAGGCTTAGGCTAAGGCAGGGGCCCCTAGCCTAAGGCTAGGGCACCCCTAGGCTTAGGCTAGGGCACCCCTAGGCTTAGGCTAGGGCACCCCTAGGCTTAGGCTAGGGCACCCCTAAGCTTATGCTAGCGCACCGTTCGGCTTAGGCTAAGACTAGTCCTCCCCTAGGCTAAGGCTAGTGCACATTTAGGCTTAGGCTAGGGCACCCTTAGGCGTAGGCTAGGGCACCCCTAGGCTTAGGCTACGGCTAGGGCTCCACTAGACTAAGGCTAGGGCACCCCTAGCCTTAGGCTAGGGCACACCTAGGCTTAGGCTAGGGCACCCCTAGGCTTAGGCAAGGGAACCCCTTGGCTTAGACTATGGCACCCCTAGGCTTAGGCTAAGGCTAGGGCTCCCCTAGCCTAAAGCTAAGGCACCCCTAGGCTTTGTCTAGGGCACCCATAGGCTTAGGCTAGGGCACCCCTAGGCTTAGGCTAAGGCATCCCTAGTCTTAGGCTAAGGCTAGGGCTCCCCTAGCCTAACGCTAGGGCACCCCTAGGCTTAAGCTAGTGCACCCCTACGCTTAGGCTAGGGGACCCCTAGGTTTAGGCTAAGGCGCCCCTTGTCTTTTGCTAGGGCACCCCTAGGCTTAGGCTAAGGCTAGGGCTCCGCTAGCCTAAGGCTAGGGCACCCCTAGGCTTAGGGTAGGGCAACCCTAGGCTTAGGCTAGGGCAACCCTAGGCTTAGGTTAGGGCACCCCTAGGCTTAGAATAAGGCTAGGGCTCCCCTAGCCTAAGGCTAGGACACACCTAGGCTTAGGCTAGGGCACCCCTAGGCTTAGGCTAGGGCACCCCTAGGCTTAGGCTAGGGCACCCCTTGGCCTATTCTAGGGCACCCCTAGGCTTAGGCTACGGCACCCCTAGGCTTAGGCTAGGGCACCCCTAGGCTTAGGCTAAGGCTAGGGCTCAGCTAGCCTAAGGCTAGGGCACCCCTAGGCTTAGGCTAGGGCACCCATAGGCTTAGGCTAGGGCAACCCTAGGCTTAGGGTAGGGCACACCTAGGCTTAGGCTAGGGCACCCCTAGGCTTAGGCCAAGGCTAGGGCTCCACTAGACTAAGGCTAGGACACCCCTAGCCTTAGGCTAGGGCACCCCTAGGCTTAGGCTAGGGCACTCCTAGGCTTAGGCTAGGGCACCCCTAGGCTTGGGCTAGGGCACCCCGATGCTTAGGCTAAGGTTAGGGCTCCCCTAGCCTAAGGTTAGGGCTCCCCTAGCCTTAGGCTAGGGCACCCCTAGGCTTAGGCTAGGGCACCACTGAGCTTAGGCTAGGGCACCCCTATGCTTACGCTAAGTCTAGGGCTCCCCTAGCCTAAGGCTAGGACATCCCTAGGCTTAGGTTAAGTCACCCCTAGGCTTAGGCTAGGGCACCCCTAGGCTTAGGCTAGGGCTCCCCTAGGCTTAGGCTAGGGCACCCCTAGGCTTAGGCTAGGGCACCCCTTGGCTTAGTGTAGGGCACCCCTAGGCTTAGGCTAAGGCTAGGGCTCAGCTAGCCTAAGGCTAGGGCACCCCTAGGCTTAGGCTAGTGCACCCCTAGGCTTAGGGTAGGGCACCCATAGGCTTAGGCTAAGACTAGGGCTCCACTAGACTAAGGCTAGGGCACCCCTAGCCTTAGGCTATGGCACCCTTAGGCTTAGGCTATGGTACCCGTAGGCTTGGGCTAGGGCACCCCGAGGCTTAGGCTAAGGTTAGGGCTCCCCTAGCCTAAGGTTAGGGCTCCCCTAGCCTTAGGCTAGGACACCCCTAGGCTTAGGCTAGGGCACCCGTAAGCTTAGGCTAGTGCACCCCTATGCTTAGGCTAAGGCTAGGGCTCCCCTTGCCTAACCCTAGGGCACCCCTAAGCTTAGGCTAGGGCACCCCTAGGCTTAGACTAGGGCACCCCTAAGCTTAGGCTAGGGCACCCATAGTCTTAGGCTTGGGCACCCCTAGGCTTAGGCTAGGGCACCCCTATTCGTAGGTTAGGGCACCCCTAGGCTTAGGCTAGGGCACCCCTAGGCTTAGGCTAAAGCTAGGGCTCCCCTAGCCTAAAGCTAGGGCACCCCTAGGCTTAGGCTAGGGCACCCCTAGGCTTAGGCTAAGGCTAGGGCTCCACTAGACTAAGGCTAGGGCACCCCTAGCCTTAGGCTAGGGCACCCCTAGGCTTAGGCTAGGGCACTCCTAGGCTTAGCCTAGGGCACCCCTAGGCTTAGGCTAGGGCACCCCTAGGCTTGGGCTAGGGCACCCCGATGCTTATGCTAAGGTTAGGGCTCCCCTAGCCTAAGGTTAGGGCTCCCCTAGCCTTAGGCTAGGGCACCCCTAGGCTTAGGCTAGGGCACCACTGAGCTTAGGCTAGGGCTCCCCTATGCTTACGCTAAGTCTAGGGCTCCCCTAGCCTAAGGCTAGGACATCCCTAGGTTTAGGCAGGGCACCCCTAGACTTAGGCTAGGGCACCCCTAGGCTTAGGCTAGGGGTCCCCTAGGCTTAGGCTAAGGCTAGGTCACCCCTAGGCTTAGTCTAAGGCACCAATAGGCTTAGGCTAGGGCACCCCTAAGCTTAGGCTAGGGCACTCCTAAGCTTAGGCTAGGGCACCCCTAGGCTGAGGCTAGGGCACCCCTAGGCTGAGGCTTGGGCACCCATAGGATTAGGCTAAGGCTAGGGCTCCCCTAGCCTAAGGCTAGGGCACCCCTAAGCTTAGGCTAGGGCACTCCTAGTCTTATGCTAGGGCACCCCTAGGCTTAGGCTAAGGCTAGGGCTCCCCTAGCCTAAGGCTGGGGCACCACTAGGCTTAGGCTAGGGCACCCTTAGGCTTAGGCTACGGCACCCCTAAGCTTAGGGTAGGTCACCCCTAGGCTTAGGCTAGGGCACCACTAGGCTTAGTCTAGGGGACCCCTAGGCTTATGCTAAGGCTAGGGCTCGCCTAGCCTAAGGCTAGCGCACCCCTAGGCTTATGTTAGAGCACCCGTAGGCTTAGGCAAGGACACCCTTAGCCTTAGGCTAGGGCACCCCTAGGCGTAGGCTAGGGCACCCCTAGGCTTAGGCTAAAGCTAGGGCTCACCTTGCCTAAGGCTAGGGCACCCCTAGGCTTAGGCTAGGGCATCCCTAGGCTTAGGCTAGGGCACCCCTAGGCTTAGGCTAAGGCTAGGGCTCACCTAGTCTAAGGCTAGGGCACCATTAAGCTTAGACTAGGGCCCCCTAGGCTTAGGATAGGGCACCCCTAGGCTTAGGCTAGGGCACCCTTAGGCTTAGACTAGGGCACCCCTAGGCTTAGGCTAGGGCACCCCTAGGCTTACGCTAGGGCACCCCTAGGCTTCGGATAGGGCACCCCTAGGCTTAGGCTAGGACACCCCTAGGCTTAGGATAGGGCACCCCTAGGCTTAGGCTAGGGCACCCCTAGGTTTAAACTAGGGCAGCCCTAGGCTTAGGCAAGGGCACCCCTAAGCTTAGGCTGGGGCACCCCTAGGCTAAGGCTAAGGCTAGGGCTCCCCTAGCCTTAGGCTTGGGCACCCCTAGGCTTAGGCTAGGGCACCCGTAGGCTTAGGCTAGGGCACCCTTAGGCTTAGGTAGGGAACCGCTAGGCTTAGGTTAGGGCACCTCTATGCTTAGGCTAAGCCTCCCTAGTCTTAGGCTAGGGCACCCCTAGGCTAAGGCTGGGGCACCCCTAGTCTTAGGCTAAGGCTAGGGCTCCCCTAGCCTAAGGCTAGGGTACCCCTAGGCTTAGGCTTGGGCACCCCAAACTTAGGCTAGGGCACCTGTAGGCTTAGGCTAGGGCACCCCTAGGCTTAGGCTAAGGTTAGAGCTCCTCTAGCCTAACGCCTGGGCATCCCTAGGCTTGGGCTAGGGCACCCCTAGGCTTAGGCTAGGGCACCATTAGGCTTAGGCTAGGACACCGCAAGGCTTCAGCTAAGGTGAGGACTCCCCTAGCCTCAAGCTAGTGTACACCTAGGCTTAGGCTAGGGCACCCCTAGACTTAGGCTAGGGCACCCAAAGGCTTCGGCTAAGACGAGGACTCCCCTAGCCTAAGGCGAGGGTACCCCTAGGCTTAGGCTAAGGCACCCCTAGACTTAAGCTAGGGCACCCCTTGGCTTAGGCTAGGGCCCCCCTAGGCTTAGGCTAAGGCTAGGGCTCCTCTAGCCTACCGCTAGGGCACCCCAGGGCTTGGGCTAAGGTGAGGACTCCTCTAGCCTAAGGCTAGGGTACCCCTAGACTTACGTTAGGGCACCACTTGGCTTAGGCTAGGGCACCCCTAGGCTTAGGCTAGGGCACCCCTAAGCTTAGACTAAGGCTAGGGCTCCGCTACCTTAGGCTAGGGCATCCCTAGCCTTAGGCTAGGGCACCCCTAGGCTTAGGATAGGGCACCCCTAGGTTTAGGCTAGGGCACCCCTAGGTTTAGGCTACGGCACCCCATGGCTTAGGATAGGGCACCCCTAGGATTAGGCTAAGGCTAGGGCTCCAGTAGACTAAGGCTAGGGAACCCCTAGCCTTAGGCTAGGGCACCCCTAGGCTTAGGCTAGGGCAACCCTAGGCTTAGGCTAGGGCACCCCTAGGCTTAGGCTATGGCACCCCTAGGCTTAGGCTAAGGCTAGGGCTCCCCTATTCTAAGGCTAGGGCACCCCAAGTCTTTGGCTAGGGCACCCCTAGGCTTAGGCTAGGACACCACTAGGCTTAGGCTAGGGCACCCCTAGGCTTAGGCTAAGGCTAGGGCCCCCTAGCCAAAGGCTAGGTCACCCCTAGGCTTAGGCTAGGGCACCCCTAGGCTTAGGCTAGGGCACCTTAGGCTTAAGCTAGGGCACCCCTAGGCTTAGGCTAGGGCACCCCTAGGCTTAGGCTAGGGCACCCCTTGGCTTAGATTAGGGCACCCCTAGGCTTAGGCTAAGACTAGGACTCCCCTAGCCTAAGGCTAGGGCACCCCTAGGCTTAGGCTAGGGCACCCCTAGTCTTAGGCTAGGGCACACCTAGGCTTAGGCTAAGACTAGGACTCCCCTAGCCTAAGGCTAGGGCACACCTAGGCTTAGGCTAGGGCATCCCTAGGCGTAGGCAGGGCACCTTAGGCTTAGGCTAGGACACCCCGAGTCTTAGGCTAGGGCACCCCTAAGCTTAGGCTAGGGCACCCCTAGGCTTAGGCTAAGGCTAGGGCTCCTCTAGCCTACCGCTAGGGTACCCCAAGGCTTGGGCCAAGGCGAGGACTCCTCTATCCTAAGGCTAGGGTACCCCTAGACTTAGGTTAGGGAACCACATGGCTTAGGCTAGGGCACCCCTAGGCTTAGGCTAGGGCACCCCTAAGCTTAGACTAAGGCTAGGGCTCCCCTAGCCTAAGACTAGGGAACCCCTAGCCTTAGGCTAGGGCACCCCTAGGCTTAGGATAGGGCACCCCTAGGCTTAGGATAGGGCACCCCTAGGCTTAGGCTAGGGCACCCCTAGGCTTAGGCTAGGGCACCCCTAGGCTTAGGCTAGGGCACCCCTAGGCTTAGCCTAGGGCACCTCTAGGCTTAGGCTAAGGCTAGGGCTCCCCTAGCCTAAGACTAGGGCACCCCTAGGCTTAGGGTAGGGCAACCATAGGTTTATGCTAGGGCACCCCTAGGCTTAGGCTACGGCACCCCATGGCTTAGTATAGGGCACCCCTAGGCTTAGGCTAAGGCTAGGGCTCCACTAGACTAAGGCTAGGGCACCCGTAGCCTTAGGCTAGGGCACCCCTAGGCTTAGGCTAGGGCAACCCTAGTCTTATGCTAGGGCACCCCTAGGCTTAGGCTATGGCACCCCTAGGCTTAGGCTAGGGCTATGGCTCCCCTAGTCTAAGGCTAGGGCACCCCAAGGCTTTGGCTAGGACACCACTAGGCTTAGGCTAGGGCACCCCTAGGCTTACGCTAAGGCTAGGGCCCCCTAGCCTAAGGCTAGGTCACCCCTAGGCTTAGGCTAGGGCACCCCTAGGCTTAGGCTAGTGCACCTTAGGCTTAAGCTAGGGCACCCCTAAGCTTAGGCTAGGGCACCCCTAAGCTTAGGCTAGGGCACCCCTAGGCTTAGGCTAAGGCTAGGGCTCCCCTTGCCTAACCCTAGGGCACCCCTAGGCTTAGGCTAGGGCACCCCTTGGCTTAGACTAGGGCACCCCTAGGCTTAGGCTAAGACTAGGACTCCCCTAGCCTAAGGCTAGGGCACCCCTAGGCTTGGGCTAGGGCACCCCTAGTCTTAGGCTAGGGCACCCCTAGGCTTAGGCGAAGACTAGGACTTCCTTGCCTAAGGCTAGGGCACCCCTAGGCTCAGGCTAGGGCACACCTAGGCTTAGGCTAGAGCACCCCTAGGCTTAGGCTAGGGCACCCCTAGGCTTAAGTTCGGGCCCCCATAGGCTTATGCTAGGGCACCCCTAGTCTTAGGGTAAAGCTAGGCCTCCCCTAGCCTAACCCTAGGGCACCCCTAGGCTTAGGCTAGGGCACCCTTAAGCTTAGGCTAGGGCACCCCATTCTTAGGCTAGGGCACCCCTAGGCTTAGGCTAAGGCTAGGGCTCCCCTTGCCTAACCCTAGGGCACCCCTAGGCTTAGGCTAGGGCACCCCTTGGCTTAGACTAGGGCACCCCTTGGCTTAGGCTAAGACTAGGACTCCCCTAGCCTAACGCTAGGGCACCCCTAGGCTTGGGCTAGGGCACCCCTAGTCTTAGGCTAGGGCACCCCTAGGCTTAGGCTAAGACTAGGACTTCCTTGCCTAAGGCTAGGGCACCCCTAGGCTCAGGCTAGGGCACACCTAGGCTTAGGCTAGAGCACCCCTAGGCTTAGGCTAGGGCACCCCTAGGCTTAAGTTAGGGCCCCCATAGGCTTATGCTAGGGCACCCCTTGTCTTAGGGTAAAGCTAGGCCTCCCCTAGCCTAACCCTAGGGCACCCCTAGGCTTAGGCTAGGGCACCCTTAAGCTTAGGCTAGGGCACCCCCATTCTTAGGCTAGGACACCCCTAGGCTTAGGCTAAGGCTAGGGCTCCCCTAGCCTAAGGCAAGGGCACCCCTAAGCTTAGGCAAGGGCACCCCTAGGCTTAGGCTAGGGCACCCCTAGGCTTAGGCTAGGGCACCCCTAGGCTTAGGCTAAGGTTAGGGCTAAGCTAGCATAAGGCTAAGGCACCCCTGGGCTTAGGCTAGGGCACCCATAGGCTTAGGGTAGGGCACCCCTAGGCTTAGGCTAGGACACCCCTAGGCTCAGGCTAAGGCTAGTGCTTCCCTAGCCTAAGGCTTGGGCACCCCTAGGCTTTAGCTAGGGCTCCCCTAGGATTAGGCTAATGCTACGGCTCCCCTAGCCTGAGGCTAGTGCACCCCTAGACTCAGGCTATGACACCCCTAGGCTTAAGCTAGGGCAATCCTAGGCTAGACTAACGCTAGGGCTCCCCTATCCTCAGGCTAGGGCACCCGTAGTCTCAGGCTATGGCACCCCTAGGCTCAGGCTTGTGCACCCCTAGGCTTAGGCTAGGGCACCCCTTGGCTTAGACTAAGGCTAGGGCTCCCCTAGCCTCAGGCTAGGTCACCCCTAGGCTTAGGCTAGGGCACCCCTAGGCTTAGGCTAAGGCTAGGGCTCCCCTAGCCTAAGGCTAGAGCACCCCTAGGCTTAGGCTAGGCCACCCCTAGGCTTAAGCTAGTGCACCCCTAAGCTTAGGCTAGGGCACCCCTAGGCTTAGGCTAGTGCACCCCTACGCTTAGGCTAGGGGACCCCTAGGCTTAGGCTAAGGCGCCCCTTGTCTTTTGCTAGGGTACCCCTAGGATTAGGCTAAGGCTAGGGCTCCGCTAGCCTAAGGCTAGGGCACCCCTAGGCTTAGGGTAGGGCAACCCTAGGCTTAGGCTAGGGCAACCCTAGGCTTAGGTTAGGGCACCCCTAGGCTTAGGATAAGGCTAGGGCTCCCCTAGCCTAAGGCTAGGACACACCTAGGCTTAGGCTAGGGCACCCCTAGGCTTAGGCTATGGCACCCCTAGGCTTAGGCTAGGGCACCCCTTGGCCTATTCTAGGGCACCCCTAGGCTTAGGCTACGGCACCCCTAGGCTTAGGCTAGGGCACCCCTAGGCTTAGGTTAAGGCTAGGGCTCAGCTAGCCTAAGGCTAGGGCACCCCTAGGCTTAGGCTATGACACCCCTAGGCTTAGGCTAGGGCACCCCTAGGCTTAGGGTAGGGCCCCCATAGGCTTAGGCTAGGGCACACCTAGGCTTAGGCTAGGGCACCCCTAGGCTTAGGCCAAGGCTAGGGCTCCACTATACTAAGGCTTCGGCTCCCCTAGCCTTAGGCTAGGGCACCCCTAGGCTTAGGCTAGGACACCACTAGGCTTAGGCTAGGGCACCCCTAGGCTTAGGCTAAGGCTAGGGCCCCCCAGCCTAAGGCTAGGGCAACCCTAGGCTTAGGCTAGGGCACCCCTAGGCTTAGGCTAGGGCACCCCTAGGCTTAGGCTAGGGCATCCCTAGTCTTAGGCTAAGGCTAGGGCTCCCCTAGCCTAACGCTAGGGCACCCCTAGGCTTAGGCTAGGGCACCCCTACGCTTAGGCTAAGGCTAGGGCTCCACTAGACTAAGGCTAGGGCACCCCTAGCCTTAGGCTATGGCACCCCTAGGCTTAGGCTAGGGAACCCCTAGGCTTAGGCTAGGGCACCACTAGGCTTAGGATAGGGCACCCCTAAGTTTAGGCTAAGGCTAGGGCTCCTCTAGACTAATGCTAGGGCACCCCTAGCATTAGCCTAGGGCACCCCTAGGCTTAGGTTATCTCACCCCTAGGCTTATGCTAGGGAACCCCTAGGTTTAGGCGAGGGCGCCCCAAGGCTTATGCTAAAGCTAGGGCTCCCCTAGCCTAAGTCTAGGGCACCTCTGGGCTTAGGGTAGGGCACCCCTAGGCTTAGGCTAGGACACCCGTAGGCTTAGACTAGGGCACCCCTAGGCTTAGGCAAGGGCACCCCTAGGCTTAGGCAAAGGCTAGGGCTCCCCTAGCCTAAGGCTAGGGCACCCCTAGGCTTAGGGTAGGGCAACTCTAGGCTTAGGCTAGGGCACCCCTAGGCTTAGGCTAAGGCTAGGGCTCCACTATACTAAGGCTAGGGCTCCCCTAGGCTTAGGCTAGGGCACCCCTAGGCTTAGGCTAGGACACCACTAGGCTTAGGCTAGGGCACCCCTAGGCTTAGGCTAGGGCACCCCTAGGCTTAGGCTAGGGCACCCCTAAGCTTATGCTAGCGCACCGTACGGCTTAGGCTAAGACTAGTCCTCCCCTAGGCTAAGGCTAGTGCACATTTAGGCTTAGGCTAGGGCACCCTTAGGCGTAGGCTAGGGCACCCCTAGGCTTAGGCTATGGCTAGGGCTCCACTAGACTAAGGCTAGGGCACCCCTAGCCTTAGGCTAGGGCACACCTAGGCTTAGGCTAGGGCACCCCTAGGCTTAGGCAAGGGAACCCCTTGGCTTAGACTATGGCACCCCTAGGCTTAGGCTAAGTCTAGGGCTCCCCTAGCCTAAAGCTAAGGCACCCCTAGGCTTTGTCTAGGGCACCCATAGGCTTAGGCTAGGGCACCCCTAGGCTTAGGCTAAGGCATCCCTAGTCTTAGGCTAAGGCTAGGGCTCCCCTAGCCTAACGCTAGGGCACCCCTAGGCTTAGGCTAGTGCACCCCTACGCTTAGGCTAGGGGACCCCTAGGCTTAGGCTAAGGCGCCCCTTGTCTTTTGCTAGGGCACCCCTAGGCTTAGGCTAAGGCTAGGGCTCCGCTAGCCTAAGGCTAGGGCACCCCTAGGCTTAGGGTAGGGCAACCCTAGGCTTAGGCTAGGGCAACCCTAGGCTTAGGTTAGGGCACCCTAGGCTTAGAATAAGGCTAGGGCTCCCCTAGCCTAAGGCTAGGACACACCTAGGCTTAGGCTAGGGCACCCCTAGGCTTAGGCTAGGGCACCCCTAGGCTTAGGCTAGGGCACCCCTTGGCCTATTCTAGGGCACCCCTAGGCTTAGGCTACGGCACCCCTAGGCTTAGGCTAGGGCACCCCTAGGCTTAGGCTAGGGCAACCCTAGGCTTAGGGTAGGGCACACCTAGGCTTAGGCTAGGGCACCCCTAGGCTTAGGCCAAGGCTAGGGCTCCACTAGCCTAAGGTTAGGGCTCCCCTAGCCTTAGGCTAGGGCACCCCTAGGCTTAGGCTAGGGCACCCGTAAGCTTAGGCTAGTGCACCCCTATGCTTAGGCTAAGGCTAGGGCTCCCCTTGCCTAACCCTAGGGCACCCCTAAGCTTAGGCTAGGGCACCCCTAGGCTTAGACTCGGCACCCCTAAGCTTAGGCTAGGGCACCCATAGTCTTAGGCTTGGGCACCCCTAGGCTTAGGCTAGGGCACCCCTATTCGTAGGCTAGGGCACCCCTAGGCTTAGGCTAGGGCACCCCTAGGCTTAGGCTAAAGCTAGGGCTCACCTAGCCTAAAGCTAGGGCACCCCTAGGCTTAGGCTAGGGCACCCCTAGGCTTAGGCTAAGGCTAGGGCTCCACTAGACTAAGGCTAGGGCACCCCTAGCCTTAGGCTAGGGCACCCCTAGGCTTAGGCTAGGGTACTCCTAGGCTTAGGCTAGGGCACCCCTAGGCTTAGGCTAGGGCACCCCTAGGCTTGGGCTAGGGCACCCCGATGCTTAGGCTAAGGTTAGGGCTCCCCTAGCCTAAGGTTAGGGCTCCCCTAGCCTTAGGCTAGGGCACCCCTAGGCTTAGGCTAGGGCACCACTGAGCTTAGGCTAGGGCACCCCTATGCTTACGCTAAGTCTAGTGCTCCCCTAGCCTAAGGCTAGGACATCCCTAGGCTTAGGCTAAGTCACCCCTAGGCTTAGGCTAGGGAACCCCTAGGCTTAGGCTAGGGCTCCCCTAGGCTTAGGCTAGGGCACCCCTAGGCTTAGGCTAGGGCACCCCTTGGCTTAGGCTAGGGCACCCCTAGGCTTAGGCTAAGGCTAGGGCTCAGCTAGCCTAAGGCTAGGGCACCCCTAGGCTTAGGCTAGGGCACCCCTAGGCTTAGGGTAGGGCACACATAGGCTTAGGCTAAGGCTAGGGCTCCACTAGACTAAGGCTAAGGCACCCCTAGCCTTAGGCTATGGCACCCTTAGGCTTAGGCTAGGGTACCAGTAGGCTTGGGCTAGGGCACCCCGAGGCTTTGGCTAAGGTTAGGGCTCCCCTAGCCTATGGTTAGGGCTCCCCTAGCCTTAGGCTAGGGCACCCCTAGGCTTAGGCTAGGGCACCCGTAAGCTTAGGCTAGTGCACCCCTATGCTTAGGCTAAGGCTAGGGCTCCCCTTGCCTAACCCTAGGGCACCCCTAAGCTTAGGCTAGGGCACTCCTAGGCTTAGACTAGGGCACCCCTAAGCTTTTGCTAAGGCACCCATAGTCTTAGGCTTGGGCACCCCTAGGCTTAGGCTAGGGCACCCCTATTCGTAGGCTAGGGCACCCCTAGGCTTAGGCTAGGGCACCCCTAGGCTTAGGCTAAAGCTAGGGCTCCCCTAACCTAAAGCTAGGGCACCCCTAGGCTTAGGCTAGGGCACCCCTATGCTTAGGCTAAGGATAGGGCTCCACTAGACTAAGGCTAGGGCACCCCTAGCCTTAGGCTTGGGCACCCCTAGGCTTAGCCTAGGGCACCCCTAGGCTTAGGCTAGGGAACCACTAGGCTTAGGCTAGGGCACCCCTAGGCTTAGGCTAAGGCTAGGGCTCCCCTAGCCTAAAGCTAAGGCACCCCTAGGTTTAGGCAGGGCACCCCTAGACTTAGGCTAGGGCACCCCTAGGCTTAGGCTAGGGGACCCCTAGGCTTAGGCTAAGGCTAGGTCACCCCTAGGCTTAGTCTAAGGCACCAATAGGCTTAGGCTAGGGCACCCCTAAGCTTAGGCTAGGGCACTCCTAAGCTTAGGCTAGGGCACCCCAAGGCTGAGGCTAGGGCACCCCTAGGCTGAGGCTTGGGCACCCATAGGCTTAGGCTAAGGCTAGGGCTCCCCTAGCCTAAGGCTAGGGCACCCCTAAGCTTAGGCTAGGGCACTCCTAGTCTTAGGCTAGGGCACCCCTAGGCTTAGGCTAAGGCTAGGGCTCCCCTAGCCTAAGGCTGGGGCACCACTAGGCTTAGGCTAGGGCACCCTTAGGCTTAGGCTACGGCACCCCTAAGCTTAGGGTAGGTCTCCCCTAGGCTTAGGCTAGGGCACCCCTAGGCTTAGTCTAGGGGACCCCTAGGCTTATGCTAAGGCTAGGGCTCGCCTAGCCTAAGGCTAGGGCACCCCTAGGCTTATGTTAGAGCACCCGTAGGCTTAGGCAAGGACACCCTTAACCTTAGGCTAGGGCACCCCTAGGCGTAGGCTAGGGCACCCCTAGGCTTAGGCTAAAGCTAGGGCTCACCTTGCCTAAGGCTAGGGCACCCCTAGGCTTAGGCTAGGGCATCCCTAGGCTTAGGCTAGGGCACCCCTAGTCTTAGGCTAAGGCTAGGGCTCCCCTAGTCTAAGGCTAGGGCACCATTAAGCTTAGACTAGGGCCCCCTAGGCTTAGGATAGGGCACCCCTAGGCTTAGGCTAGGGCACCCTTAGGCTTAGACTAGGGCACCCCTAGGCTTAGGCTAGGGCACCCCTAAGCTTAGGCTAGGGCACCCCTAGGCTTACGGTAGGGCACCCCTAGGCTTAGGATAGGGCACCCCTAGGCTTAGGCTAGGACACCCCTAGGCTTAGGATAGGGCACCCCTAGGCTTAGGCTAGGGCACCCCTAGGCTTAAACTAGGGCAGCCCTAGGCTTAGGCAAGGGCACCCCTAAGCTTAGGCTGGGGCACCCCTAGGCTTAGGCTAAGGCTAGGGCTCCCCTAGCCTTAGGCTACGGCACCCCTAGGCTTAGGCTAGGGCACCCGTAGGCTTAGGCTAGGGCACCCTTAGGCTTAGGTAGGGAACCGCTAGGCTTAGGTTAGGGCACCTCTATGCTTAGGCTAGGCCTCCCTAGTCTTAAGCTAGGGCACCCCTAGGCTAAGGCTGGGGCACCCCTAGTCTTAGGCTAAGGCTAGGGCTCCCCTAGCCTAAGGCTAGGGTACCCCTAGGCTTAGGCTTTGGCACCCCAAGACTTAGGCTAGGGCACCTGTAGGCTTAGGCTAGGGCACCCCTAGGCTTAGGCTAAGGTTAGAGCTCCTCTAGCCTAACGCTAGGGCATCCCTAGGCTTGGGCTAGGGCACCCCTAAGCTTAGGCTAGGGCACCACTAGGCTTAGGCTAGGACACCCCAAGGCTTCAGCTAAGGTGAGGACTCCCCTAGCCTCAAGCTAGTGTACACCTAGGCTTAGGCTAGGGCACCCCTAGACTTAGGCTAGGGCACCCAAAGGCTTCGGCTAAGACGAGGACTCCCCTAGCCTAAGGCGAGGGTACCCCTAGGCTTAGGCTAAGGCACCCCTAGACTTAAGCTAGGGCACCCCTTGGCTTAGGCTAGGGCCCCCCTAGGCTTAGGCTAAGGCGAGGGCTCCTCTAGCCTACCGCTAGGGCACCCCAGGGCTTGGGCTAAGGTGAGGACTCCTCTAGCCTAAGGCTAGGGTACCCCTAGACTTAGGTTAGGGAACTACATGGCTTAGGCAAGGGCACCCCTAGGCTTAGGCTAGGGCACCCCTAGGCTTAGGCTAGGGCACCCCTAGGCTTAGGCTAGGGCACCCCTAAGCTTAGGCTAGGGCACCTCTAGGCTTAGGCTAAGGCTAGGGCTCCCCTAGCCTAACACTAGGGCACCCCTAGGCTTAGGCTAGGGCAACCATAGGTTTAGGCTAGGGCACCCCTAGGCTTAGGCTACGGAACCCCATGGCTTAGGATAGGGCACCCCTAGGCTTAGGCTAAGGCTAGGGCTCCACTAGACTAAGGCTAGGGCACCCGTAGCCTTAGGCTAGGGCACCCCTAGGCTTAGGCTAGGGCAACCCTAGTCTTATGCTAGGGCACCCCTAGGCTTAGGCTATGGCACCCCTAGGCTTAGGCTAGGGCTATGGCTCCCCTAGTCTAAGGCTAGGGCACCCCAAGGCTTTGGCTAGGGCACCCCTAGGCTTAGGTTAGGACACCACTAGGCTTAGGCTAGGGCACCCCTAGGCTTACGCTAAGGCTAGGGCCCCCTAGCCTAAGGCTAGGTCACCCCTAGGCTTAGGCTAGGGCACCCCTAGGCTTAGGCTAGGGCACCTTAGGCTTAAGCTAGGGCACCCCTAAGCTTAGGCTAGGGCACCCCTAAGCTTAGGCTAGGGCACCCCTAGGCTTAGGCTAAGGCTAGGGCTCCCCTTGCGTAACTCTAGGGCACCCCTAGGCTTAGGCTAGGGCACCCCTTGGCTTAGACTAGGGCACCCCTAGGCTTAGGCTAAGACTAGGACTCCCCTAGCCTAAGGCTAGGGCACCCCTAGGCTTGGGCTAGGGCACCCCTAGTCTTAGGCTAGGGCACCCCTAGGCTTAGGCTAAGACTAGGACTTCCTTGCCTAAGGCTAGGGCACCCTTAGCCTTAGGCTAGGGCATCCTTGGCGTAGGCAGGGCACCCCTAGGCTTAGGCTAAAGCTAGGGCTCAGCTAGCCTAAGGCTAGGGCACCCCTAGGCTTAGGCTAGGGCAACCCTAGGCTTAGGGTAGGGCACCCCTAGGCTTAGGCTAGGGCACCCCTAGTCTTAGGCCAAGGCACCCCTAGGCTTAGGCTAAGGCTAGGGCTCCACTAGAGTAAGGCTAGGGCACCCCTAGCCTTATGCTAGGGCACCCCTAGGGTTAGGCTAGGGCACCCCTAGGCTTAGGCTAGGGAACCGATAGGCTTAGGCTAGGGAACCACTAGGCTTAGGCTAGGGCACCCCTAGGCTGAAGCTAAGGCCAGGGCTCCCATAGCCTAAGGCTAGGGCACCCCTAGGCTTAGGCTAGGGCACCCCAAGGCTTAGGCTAGGGCACCCCATGGCTTAGCATAGGGCACCCCTAGGCTTAGGCTAAGGCTAGGGCTCCACTAGACTAAGGCTAGGGCACCCCTAGGCTTAGGCTAAGGCTAGGGCTCCTCTAGCCTAACGCTAGGGCATCCCTAGGCTTGGGCTAGGGCACCCCTAGGCTTAGGGTAGGGCACCCCTTGGCTTAGACTAAGGGTACGGCTCCCCTAGCCTAAGGCTAGGGCACCCCTAGGCTTAGGCTAGGGAACCCCTAGGCTTAGGTAGGGAACCCCTTGGTTTAGGTTAAGGCACAACTATGCTTAGGCTAGGCTCCCCTAGACTTAGGCTAGGGCACCCCTAGGCTTACGTTGGGGAACCCCTAGGCTTAGGCTAAGGCTAGGGCTCCCGTAGCTTAAGGCTAGGGTACCCCTAGGCTTAGGTTAAGGCACCCCTAGACTTAGGCTAGGGCACCCCTAGGCCTAGGCTAGGGCACCCCTAGGCTTAGGCTAAGGCTAGGGCTCCTCTAGCCTAACGCTAGGGCATCCCTAGGCTTGGGCTAGGGCACCCCTAGGCTTAGGCTAGGGCACCCCTAGTCTTAGGCTAGGGCACCCAAAGGCTTAGGCTAAGGCGAGGACTCCCCTAGCCTAAGGCTAGGGTACACCTAGGCTTAGGCTAGGGCACCCCTAGACTTAGGCTAGGGCACCCCTAGGCTTAGGCTAGGGCACCCCTAGGCTTAGGCTAAGGCTAGGGCTCCTCTAGCCTAACGCTAGGGCATTCCTAGACTTGGGCTAGGGCACCCCTAGGCTTAGGCTAAGGCTAGGGCACCCCTAGGCTTAGGATAGGGCACCCCTAGGCTTAGGATAGGGCACCCCTAAGCTTAGGGTGAGGCTAGGTCTCCACGAGACTAAGGCTAGGGCACCCCTAACATTAGCCAAGGCACGCCTAGGCTTAGGCTAGCTCACCCCTAGGCTTAGGCTAGAGAACCCCTAGGTTTAGGCTAGGGTGCCCCAAGGCTTAGGCTAAGGCTAGGGCTCCCCTAGGCTTAGGATAGGGCACCCCTAGGCTTTCGATAGGGCACCCCTAAGCTTAGGGTGAGGCTAGGTCTCCACTAGACTAAGGCTAGGGCACCCCTAGCCTTAGCCTAGGGCACCCCTAGGCTTAGGCTAGCTCACCCCTAGGCTTGGGCTAGGGAACCCCTAGGCTTAGGCTAGGGCACCCCTAGGCTTAGGCTAGGACACCCATAGGCTTAGGCTAGGGCACCCCTAGGCTTAGGCTAGGGCACCCCTAGGCTTAGGCTAAGGCTAGGGCTCCCCTAGCCTAAGGCTAGGGCACCCCTAGGCTTAGGCTAGGGCAACCCTAAGCTTAGGCTAGGGCACCCCTAGGCGTAGGCTAGGGCACCTCAAGGCTTCGGCTAAGGCTAGGGCTCCCCTAGCCTAAGGCTAGGGTACCCCTAGGCTTAGGCTAGGGAACCCAAAGGCTTAGGCTAAGGGTAGGGCTCCCCTAGCCTAAGGCTAGGGCACCCCTAGGCTTATGCTAGGGCACCTCTAGCCTTAGGGTAGGGCACCCCTAGGCTTACGCTTGGGCACCCCTACGCTTAGGTTGGGCACCCCTAGTCTTAGGCTAGGGCACCTTTAGGCTTAGGCTAAGGCTAGGGCTCCCCTAGCCTAAGGCTAGGGGACCCCTAGGTTTAGGCTAGGGCACCCCTTGGCATAGGCTAGGGCACTCCTAGGCTTCGTCAAGGGCACCCCTAGACTTAGGCTAGGGCACCCCTAGGCTTAGGCTAGGGCACCCCTAGGCTTAGGCTAAAGTTAGGGCTCAGCTAGCCTAAGGCTAGGGCACCCCTAGGCTTATGCTAGGGCACCCCTAGGCTTAGGGTATGGCACCCCTAGGCTTAGGCTATGGCACATCTATGCTTAGGCTATGGCACCCCTAGGCTTAGGCTAAGGCTAGGGCTCCACTAGACTAAGGCTAGGGCACCCCTAGCCTTAGGCTATGGCACCCCTAGGCTTAGGCTAGGGCACCCCTAGGCTTAGGCTAGGGCACCCCTAGGCTTAGGCTAGGGCACCACTAGGCTTAGGATAGGGCACCCCTAAGCTTAGGCTAAAGCTAGGGCTCCTCTAGACTAATGCTAGGGCACCCCTAGCATTATCCTAGGGCACGCCTAAGCTTAGGTTAGCTCACCCCTAGGCATAGGCTAGGGAACCCCTAGGTTTAGGCTAGGGCACCCCAAGGCTTAGGCTAAGGCTAGGGCTCCCCTAGCCTAAGTCTAGGGCACCCCTGGGCTTAGGGTAGGGCACCCCTAGGCTTAGGCTAGGAGAACCGTAGGCTTAGGCTAAGGCTAGGGCACCCCTAGGCTTAGGCAAGGGCACACCTAGGCTTAGGCTAGGGCACCCCTAGGCTTAGGCTAGGGCACCCCTAGGCTTAGGCTAGGGCACCCCTAGGCTTAGGCTAGGGCACCCCTAGGCTTAGGCTAGGGCACCCCTAGGCTTAGGCTAGGGCACCCCTAAGCTTATGCTAGGGCACTGTTCGGCTTAGGCTAAGGTTAGGGCTCCCCTTGCATAAACCTAAGGCACCCCTAGGCTTTGGCTAGGGCACCCATAGGCTTAGACTAGGGCACCCCTAAGCTTAGGCTAGGGCACCCCTAGTCTTAGGCTGGGCACAACTAGGCTTAGGCTAAGACTAGGGCTCCCCTAGCCTAAGGCTAGTGCACCCCTAGGCTTAGGCTAGGGCACCCCTAGGCTTAGGCTACGGCTAGGGCTCAGCTACCCTAAGGCTAGGGCACCCCTAGGCTTAGGCTAGGGCAACACTAGGCTTAGGGTAGGGCACCCTTGGCTTAGGCTAGGCACCGCTAGGCTTAGGCTAGGGTACCCCTAGGCTTAGGCTTAGGCTAGGGCTCCACTAGGCTTAGGCAAGGGAACCCCTAGGCTTAGGCTACAGCACCCCTAGGCTTAGGCTAAGGCTAGGGCTCCCCTAGCCTAAGGCTAAGGCACCCCTAGGCTTAGGCTAGGGCACCCATAGGCTTAGGCTAGGGCACCCCTAGGCTTAGGCTAGGGCATCCCTAGTCTTAGGCTAAGGCTAGGGCTCCCCTAGCCTAACGCTAGGGCACCCCTAGGCTTAGGCTAGGGCACCCCTACGCTTAGGCTAGGGGACCCCTAGGCTTAGGCTAGGGCGCCCCTAAGCTTAGGCTAGGGCACCCTTTGTCTTTTGCTAGGGCACCCCTAGGCTTAGGCTAAGGCTAGGGCTCCGCTAGCCTAAGGATTGGGCACCCCTAGGCTAAGGGTAGGGCACCCCTAGGCTTAGGCTAGGGTAACCCTAGGCTTAGGTTAGTGTACCCCTAGGCTTAGGATAAGGCTAGGGCTCCCCTAGCCTAAGGCTTGGACACCCCTAGGCTTAGGCTAAGTCACCCCTAGGCTTAGGCTAGGGCACCCCAAGGCTTAGGCTAGGGCATCCCTAGGCTTAGGCTAGGGCACCCATTGGCTTAGGCTAGGGCACCCTTAAGCTTAGGCTACGGCACCCCTAGGCTTAGGTTGGGGCACCCCTAGGCTTAGGCTAAGGCTAGGGCTCAGCTAGCCTAAGGCTAGGGCACCGCTAGGCTTTGGATAGGGCACCCCTAGGCTTAGGGTAGGGCACCCATAGGCTTAGGCTAGGGCACACCTAGGCTTAGGCTAGGGCACCCCTAGGCTTAGGCCAATGCTAGGGCTCCACTAGACTAAGGCTAGGGCACCCCTAGCCTTAGGCTAGGGCACCACTAGGCTTAGGCTAGGTCACTCCTAGGCTTAGGCTAGGGCACCCCTAGGCTTAGGCTAGGGCAAACCTAGGCTTGGGCTAGGGCACCCCTAGACTTAGGCTAGGGCACCCCTAGGCTTAGGCTAGGGCACCCCTAGGCTTAGGCTAAGGCTAGGGCTCCTCTAGCCTAACGCTAGGGCATTCCTAGGCTTGGGCTAGGGCACCCCTAGGCTTAGGCTAAGGCTAGGTCACCCCTAGGCTTAGGATAGGGCACCCCTAGGCTTAGGATAGGGCACCCCTAAGCTTAGGGTGAGGCTAGGTCTCCACGAGACTAAGGCTAGGGCACCCCTAACATTAGCCAAGGCACGCCTAGGCTTAGGCTAGCTCACCCCTAGGCTTAGGCTAGAGAACCCCTAGGTTTAGGCTAGGGTGCCCCAAGGCTTAGGCTAAGGCTAGGGCTCCCCTAGGCTTAGGATAGGGCACCCCTAGGCTTTCGATAGGGCACCCCTAAGCTTAGGGTGAGGCTAGGTCTCCACTAGACTAAGGCTAGGGCACCCCTAGCCTTAGCCTAGGGCACCCCTAGGCTTAGGCTAGCTCACCCCTAGGCTTAGGCTAGGGAACACCTAGGCTTAGGCTAGGGCACCCCTAGGCTTAGGCTAGGACACCCATAGGCTTAGGCTAGGGCACCCCTAGGCTTAGGCTAGGGCACCCCTAGGCTTAGGCTAAGGCTAGGGCTCCCCTAGCCTAAGGCTAGGGCACCCCTAGGCTTAGGATAGGGCAACCCTAAGCTTAGGCTAGGGTACCCCTAGGCATAGGCTAGGGCACCTCAAGGCTTCGGCTAAGGCTAGGGCTCCCCTAGCCTAAGGCTAGGGTACCCCTAGGCTTAGGCTAGGGAACCCAAAGGCTTAGGCTAAGGGTAGGGCTCCCCTAGCCTAAGGCTAGGGCACCCCTAGGCTTATGCTAGGGCACCTCTAGCCTTAGGGTAGGGCACCCCTAGGCTTACGCTTGGGCACCCCTACGCTTAGGCTAGGGCACCCCTAGTCTTAGGCTAGGGCACCTTTAGGCTTAGGCTAAGGCTAGGGCTCCCCTAGCCTAAGGCTAGGGGACCCCTAGGTTTAGGCTAGGGCACCCCTTGGCATAGGCTAGGGCACTCCTAGGCTTCGTCAAGGGCACCCCTAGACTTAGGATAGGGCACCCCTAGGTTTAGGCTAGGGCACCCCTAGGCTTAGGCTAAAGTTAGGGCTCAGCTAGCCTAAGGCTAGGGCACCCCTAGGCTTATGCTAGGGCACCCCTAGGCTTAGGGTAGGGTACCCCTAGGCTTAGGCTATGGCACATCTATGCTTAGGCTATGGCACCCCTAGGCTTAGGCTAAGGCTAGGGCTCCACTAGACTAAGGCTAGGGCACCCCTAGCCTTAGGCTATGGCACCCCTAGGCTTAGGCTAGGGCACCCCTAGGCTTAGGCTAGGGCACCCCTAGGCTTAGGCTAGGGCACCACTAGGCTTAGGATAGGGCACCCCTAAGCTTAGGCTAAAGCTAGGGCTCCTCTAGACTAATGCTAGGGCACCCCTAGCATTATCCTAGGGCACCCCTAAGCTTAGGTTAGCTCACCCCTAGGCATAGGCTAGGGAACCCCTAGGTTTAGGCTAGGGCACCCCAAGGCTTAGGCTAAGGCTAGGGCTCCCCTAGCCTAAGTCTAGGGCACCCCTGGGCTTAGGGTAGGGCACCCCTAGGCTTAGGCTAGGAGAACCGTAGGCTTAGGCTAAGGCTAGGGCACCCCTAGGCTTAGGCAAGGGCACACCTAGGCTTAGGCTAGGGCACCCCTAGGCTTAGGCTAGGGCACCCCTAGGCTTAGGCTAGGGCACCCCTAGGCTTAGGCTAGGGCACCCCTAGGCTTAGGCTAGGGCACCCCTAAGCTTATGCTAGGGCACCGTTCGGCTTAGGCTAAGGTTAGGGCTCCCCTTGCATAAACCTAAGGCACCCCTAGGCTTTGGCTAGGGCACCCATAGGCTTAGACTAGGGCACCCCTAAGCTTAGGCTAGGGCACCCCTAGTCTTAGGCTGGGCACAACTAGGCTTAGGCTAAGACTAGGGCTCCCCTAGCCTAAGGCTAGTGCACCCCTAGGCTTAGGCTAGGGCACCCCTAGGCTTAGGCTACGGCTAGGGCTCAGCTACCCTAAGGCTAGGGCACCCCTAGGCTTAGGCTAGGGCAACACTAGGCTTAGGGTAGGGCACCCTTGGCATAGGCTAGGCACCGCTAGGCTTAGGCTAGGGTACCCCTAGGCTTAGGCTTAGGCTAGGGCTCCACTAGGCTTAGGCAAGGGAACCCCTAGGCTTAGGCTACAGCACCCCTAGGCTTAGGCTAAGGCTAGGGCTCCCCTAGCCTAAGGCTAAGGCACCCCTAGGCTTAGGCTAGGGCACCCATAGGCTTAGGCTAGGGCACCCCTAGGCTTAGGCTAGGGCATCCCTAGTCTTAGGCTAAGGCTAGGGCTCCCCTAGCCTAACGCTAGGGCACCCCTAGGCTTAGGCTAGGGCACCCCTACGCTTAGGCTAGGGGACCCCTAGGCTTAGGCTAGGGCGCCCCTAAGCTTAGGCTAGGGCACCCTTTGTCTTTTGCTAGGGCACCCCTAGGCTTAGGCTAAGGCTAGGGCTCCGCTAGCCTAAGGCTTGGGCACCCCTAGGCTAAGGGTAGGGCACCCCTAGGCTTAGGCTAGGGTAACCCTAGGCTTAGGTTAGTGTACCCCTAGGCTTAGGATAAGGCTAGGGCTCCCCTAGCCTAAGGCTTGGACACCCCTAGGCTTAGGCTAAGTCACCCCTAGGCTTAGGCTAGGGCACCCCAAGGCTTAGGCTAGGGCATCCCTAGGCTTAGGCTAGGGCACCCATTGGCTTAGGCTAGGGCACCCCTAAGCTTAGGCTACGGCACCCCTAGGCTTAGGTTGGGGCACCCCTAGGCTTAGGCTAAGGCTAGGGCTCAGCTAGCCTAAGGCTAGGGCACCGCTAGGCTTTGGATAGGGCACCCCTAGGCTTAGGGTAGGGCACCCATAGGCTTAGGCTAGGGCACACCTAGGCTTAGGCTAGGGCACCCCTAGGCTTAGGCCAATGCTAGGGCTCCACTAGACTAAGGCTAGGGCACCCCTAGCCTTAGGCTAGGGCACCACTAGGCTTAGGCTAGGTCACTCCTAGGCTTAGGCTAGGGCACCCCTAGGCTTAGGCTAGGGCAAACCTAGGCTTGGGCTAGGGCACCCCGAGGCTTAGGCTAAGACTAGGATTCCCCTAGCATAAGGCTAGGGCACCCCTAGGCTTAGGCTAGGGCATCCCTAGGCGTAGGCAGGGCACCCCTAGGCTTAGGCTATAGCTAGGGCTCAGCTAGCCTAAGGCTAGGGCACCCCTAGGCTTAGGCTAGGGCAACCCTAGGCTTAGGGTAGGGCACCCCTAGGCTTAGGCTAGGGCACCCCTAGGCTTAGGCTAGGGCACCCCTAGGCTTAGGCTAGGGCACCCCTTGGCTTAGGCTAGGGCACTCCTAGGCTTAGGCTACGGCACCCCTAGGCTTAGGCTAGGGCACCCCTAGGCTTAGGCTAAGGCTAGGGCTCAGCTAGCCTAAGGCTAGGGCACCCCTAGGCTTTGGATAGGTCACCCCTAGGCTTAGGCTAGGGCACCCCTAGGCTTAGGCTAGGGCACCCCATGGCTTAGCATAGGGCACCCCTAGGCTTAGGCTAAGGCAACCCTAGGCTTCTGCTAGGGCACCCCTAGGCTTAGGCTAGGGTACCCCTAGCCTTAGGCTAGGGCACCCCTAGACTTAGGCTAGGGAACCCCTAGGCTTAGGTTAAGGCTAGGGCTCCTCTAGCCTAACGTTAGGGCATCCCTAGGCTTGGGCTAGGGCACCCCTAGGCTTAGGCTAGGGTACCCCTAGGCTTAGGCTAGGACACCCCAAGGCTTCGGCTAAGGCGAGGACTCACCTAGCCTAAGGCTAGTGTACCCCTAGGCTTAGGCTAGGGCACCCCTAGGCTTAAACTAGGGCACCCCTAGGCTTAGGCTAAGGCTAGGGCTCCTCTAGCCTAACGCTAGGGCATCCCTCGGCTTGGGCTAGGGCACCCGTAGGCTTAGGGTAGGGCACCCCTAGGCTTAGACTAAGGCTACGGCTCCGCTAGCCTAAGGCTAGGGCACCCCTAGGCTTAGGCTAGGGAACCCCTAACTTAAGTAGGGAACCCCTAGGCTTAGGTTAGGGCACCACTATGCTTAGGCTAGGCTCCCCTAGACTTAGGCTAGGGCACCTCTAGGCTTACGCTGGGGCACCCCTAGGCTTAGGCTAAGGCTAGGGCTCATCTAGCTTAAGGCTAGGGTACTCCTAGGCTTGGGTTAAGGCACCCCTAGACTTAGGCTAGGGCACCCCTATGCTTAGGCTAGGGCACCCCTAGGCTTAGGCTAAGGCCAGGGCTCCTCTAGCCTAACGCTAGGGCATCCCTAGGCTTGGGCTAGGGCACCCCTAGGCTTAGGCTAGGGCACCCCTAGGATTAGGCTAGGGCACCTAAAGGCTTCGGTTAAGGCGAGGACTCCCCTAGCCTAAGGCTAGGGTACACCTAGGCTTAGGCTAGGGCACCCCTAGACTTAGGCTAGGGCACCCCTAGGCTTAGGCTAGGGCACCCCTAGGTTTAGGCTAAGGCTAGGGCTCCCCTAGCGTAACGCTAGGGCATCCCTAGGCTTGGGCTAGGGCACCCCTAGGCTTAGACTAAGGCTAGGGCACCCCTAGGCTTAGGATACGGCACCCCTAGGCTTAGGATAGGGCACCACTAAGCTTAGGGTGAGGCTAGGTCTCCACTAGACTAAGCCTAGGGCACCCCTACCCTTAGCTTAGGGCACCCCTAGGCTTAGGCTAGCTCACCCCTAAGCTTAGGCTAGGGAACCCCTAGGTTTAGGCTAGGGCGCCCCAAGGTTTAGGCTAAGGCTAGGGCTCCCCTAGGCTTAGGATAGGGCACCCCTAGGCTTATGATAGGGCTCCCCTAAGCTTAGGGTGAGGCTAGGTCTCCACTAGACTACGGCTAGGGCACCCCTAGGCTTAGGCTAGGACACCCCTAGGCGTAGGCTAGGGCACCCCATGGCTTAGGCTAAGGCTAGGACTCCCCTAGCCTAAGGCTAGGGTACCCCTAGTCTTAGGCTAGGGCACCCCTAGACTTAGGCTAGGGAACCCCTAGGCTTAAGCTAAGGCTATGGCTCCTCTAGCCTAACACTAGGGCACCCCTAGGCTTAGGCTAGGGCACCCCTAGGCATAGGCTAGGGAACCCCTAGGCTTAGGCTAGGGCACCTCAAGGCTTCGGCTAAGGCTAGGGCTCCCCTAACCTAAGGCTAGGGCTCCCCTAGCCTAAGGCTAGGGTACCCCTAGCCTTAGGTTATGGAACCCAAAGGCTTAGGCTAAGGCTAGGGCTCCCCTAGCCTAAGGCTAGGGCACCCCTAAGCTTAGGCTAGGGCACCCCTAGGCTTGGGCTACGGCACCCCGAGGCTTAGGCTAAGACTAGGACTCCCCTAGCCTAAGGCTAGGGCACCCCTAGGCTTAGGCTAGGGCATCCCTAGGTGTAGGCAGGGCACCCCTAGGCTTAGGCTAAAGCTAGGGCTCAGCTAGCCTAAGGCTAGGGCACCCCTAGGCTTAGGCTAGGGCAACCCTAGGCTTAGGGTAGGGCACCCCTAGGCTTAGGCTAGGGCACCCCTAGGCTTAGGCTAGGGCACCCCTAGGCTTAGGCTAAGGCTAGGGCTCCACTAGACTAAGGCTAGGGCACCCCTAGCCTTATGCTAGGGCACCCCTAGGCTTAGGCTAGGGCACCCCTAGACTTAGGCTAGGGAACTGATAGTCTTAGGCTAGGGAACCACTAGGCTTAGGCTAGGGCACCCCTAGGCTGAAGCTAAGGCCAGGGCTCCCATAGCCTAAGGCTAGGGCACCCCTAGGCTTAGGCTAGGGCACCCCTAGGCTTAGGCTAGGGCAACCCATGGCTTAGCATACGGCACCCCTAGGCTTAGGCTAAGGCTAGGGCTCCACTAGACTAAGGCTAGGTCACCCCTAGCCTTAGGCTAGGGACCCCTAGGCTTAGGCTAGGGCAACCCTAGGCTTCTGCTAGGGCACCCCTAGCCTTAGGCTAGGGCACCCCTAGAATTGGGCTAGGGAACCCCTCGGCTTAGGCTAAGGCTAGGGCTCCTCTAGCCAAACGCTAGGGCATCCCTAGGCTTGGTCTAGGGCACCCCTGGGCTTAGGCTAGGGCACCCCTAGGCTTAGGCTAGGACACCCCAAGGCTTCGGCTAAGGCGAGGACTCACATAGCCTAAGGCTAGGGTACCCCTAGGCTTAGGCTAGGGCACCCCTAGGCTTAGGCTAAGGCTAGGGCTCCTCTAGCCTAACGCTAGGGCATCCCTAGGCTTGGGCTAGGGCACCCCTAGGCTTAGGCTAGGGCACCCCTAGGCTTAGGCTAGGGCACCGAAAGGCTTCGGCTAAGGCGAGGACTCCCCTAGCCTAAGGCTAGGGTACACCTAGGCTTAGGCTAGGGCAACCCAAGACTTAGGCTAGGGCACCCCTAGGCTTAGGCTAGGGCACCCCTAGGCTTAGGCTAAGGCTAGGGCTCCTCTAGCCTAACGCTAGGGCATCCCTAGGCTTGGGCTAGGGCACCTCTAGGCTTAGACTAAGGCTAGGGCACCCCTAGGCTTAGGATAGGGCACCCCTAGGCTTAGGATAGGGCACCACTAAGCTTAGGTTGAGGCTAGGTCTCCACTAGACTAAGGCTAGGGCACCACTAGCCTTAGCCTAGGGCACCCCTAGGCTTAGGCTAGCTCACCCCTAAGCTTAGGCTAGGGAACCCGTAGGTTTAGGCTAGGGCGCCCCAAGGTTTAGGCTAAGGCTAGGGCTCCCCTAGGCTTAGGATAGGGCACCCCTAGGCTTAGGATAGGGCACCCCTAAGCTTAGGGTGAGGCTAGGTCTCCACTAGACTAAGGCTAGGGCACCCCTAGCCTTAGCCTAGGGCACCCCTTGGCTTAGGCTAGCTAACCCCTAGGCTTAGGTTAGGGAACCCGTAGGCTTAGGCTAGGGCACCCCTAGGCTTAGGCTAGGACACCCCTAGGCGTAGGCTAGGGCACCCCATGGCTTAGGCTAAGGCTAGGGCTCCCCTAGCCTAAGGCTAGGGTACCCCTAGTCTTAGGCTAGGGCACTCCTAGACTTAGGCTAGGGAACCCCTAGGCTTAAGCTAAGGCTATGGCTCCTCTAGCCTAACACTAGGGCACCCCTAGGCTTAGGCTAGGGCACCCCTAGGCATAGGCTAGGGCACCCCTAGGCTTAGGCTAGGGCACCTCAAGGCTTCGCCTAAGGCTAGGGCTCCCCTAGCCTAAGGCTAGGGTACCCCTAGGCTTAGGCTAGGGAACCCAAAGGCTTAGGCTAAGGCTAGGACTCCCCTAGCCTAAGGCTAGGGCACCCCTAGGCTTATGCTAGGGCACCCCTAGGCTTAGGCTAGGGTACCCCTAGGCTTACGCTTGGGCACCCCTAAGCTTAGGCTAGGGCACCCCTAGTTTTAGGCTAGGGCACCTCTAGGCTTAGGCTAAGGCTAGGGCTCCACTAGCCTAAGGCTAGGGCACCCCAAGGCTTAGTCTAGGGCACCCCTTGGCTTAGGCTAGGGCACTCCTAGGCTTAGTCTAGGGCACCCCTAGGCTTAGGCTAGGGCACCCCTAGGCTTAGGCTAGGGCACCCCTAGGTTTAGGCTAAGGCTAGGGCTCAGCTAGCCTAAGGCTAGGGCACCCCTAGGCTTAGGCTAGGGAACCCCTAGGCTTAGGGTAGGGCACCCCTAGGCTTAGGCTATGGCACATCTATGCTTAGGCTATGGCACCCCTAGGCTTAGGCTAAGGCTAGGGCTCCACTAGACTAAGGCAAGGGCACCCCTAGCCTTAGGCTATGGCACCACTAGGCTTAGGCTAGGGCACCCCTAGGCTTAGGCTAGGGCACCACTTGACTTAGGATAGGGCACCCCTAAGCTTAGGCTAAGGCTAGGGTTCCTCTAGACTAATGCTAGGGCACGCCTAGCATTAGCCTAGGGCACCCCTAGGCTTAGGTTAGCTCACCCCTAGGCTTAGGCTAGGGAACCCCTAGGCTTAGGCTAGGGCACCACTTGGCTTAGGATAGGGCACCCCTAAGCTTAGGCTAAGGCTAGGGCTCCTCTAGACTAATGCTAGGGCACGCCTAGCATTAGCCTAGGGCACCCCTAGGCTTAGGTTAGCTCACCCCTAGGCTTAGGCTAGGGAACCCCTAGGTTTAGGCTAGGGCATCCCAAGGCTTAGGCTAAAGCTAGGGCTCCCCTAGCCTAAGTCTAGGGCACCCCTGGGCTTAGGGTAGGGCACCCCTAGGCTTAGGCTAGGACACCCGTAGGCTTAGGCTAGGGCACCCCTAGGCTTAGGCAAGGGCACCCCTAGGCTTAGGCAAAGGCTAGGGCTCCCCTAGCCTAAGGCTAGGGCACCCCTAGGCTTAGGGTAGGGCAACCCTAGGCTTAGGCTAGGGCACCCCTAGGCTTAGGCTAGGGCACCCCTAGGCTTAGGCTAAGGCTAGGGCCCCCTAGCCTAAGGCTAGGGCACCCCTAGGCTTAGGCTACGGCTAGGGCTCCACTAGACTAAGGCTAGGGCACCCCTAGCCTTAGGCCAGGGCAGACCTAGGCTTAGGCTAGGGCACCCCTAGGCTTAGGCAAGGGAACCCCTAGGCTTAGACTACGGCACCCCTAGGCTTAGGCTAATGCTAGGGCTCCCCTAGCCTAAGGCTAAGGCACCCCTAGGCTTAGGCTAGGGCACCCATAGGCTTAGGCTATGGCACCCCTAGGCTTAGGCTAGGGCTTCCCTAGTCTTAGGCTAAGGCTAGGGCTCCCCTAGCCTAACGCTAGGGCACCCCTAGGCATAGGCTAGGGCACCCCTACGCTTAGGCTAGGGGACCCCTAGGCTTAGGCTAGGGCGCCCCTAAGCTTAGGTTAGGGCACCCCTTGTCTTTTGCTAGGGCACCCCTAGGCTTAGGCTAAGGCTAGGGCTCCGCTAGCCTAAGGCTAGGGCACCCCTAGGCTTAGGGTAGGGCAACCCTAGGCTTAGGCTAGGGCAACCCTATGCTTAGGCAAGGGAACCACTAGGCTTAGACTACGGCACCCCTAGGCTTAGGCTAAGGCTAGGGCTCCCCTAGCCTAAGGCTAAGGCACCCCTAGGCTTAGGCTAGGGCTTCCCTAGTCTTAGGCTAAGGCTAGGGCTCCCCTAGCCTAACGCTAGGGCACCCCTAGGCTTAGGCTAGGGCACCCCTACGCTTAGGCTAGGGGACCCCTAGGCTTAGGCTAGGGTGCCCCTAAGCTTAGGCTAGGGCACCCCTTGTCTTTTGCTAGGGCACCCTAGGCTTAGGCTGAGGCTAGGGCTCCGCTAGCCTAAGGCTAGGGCACCCCTAGGCTTAGGGTAGGGCAACCCTAGGCTTAGGATAGGGTAACCCTAGGCTTAGGTTAGGGCACCTCTAGGCTTAGGATAAGGCTAGGGCTCCCCTAGCCTAAGGCTAGGACACCCCTACGCTTAGGCTAGGGCACCCCTAGGCTTAGGCTAGGGCACCCCTTGGCCTATTTTAGGGCACCCCTAGGCTTAGGCTACAGCACCACTAGGCTTAAGCTAGGGCACCCCTAGGCTTAGGCTAAGGCTAGGGCTCAGCTACCCTAAGGCTAGGGCACCCCTAGCCTTAGGCTAGGGCACCCATAGGCTTAGACGAGGGCACCCCTAGGCTTAGGCTAGGGCACTCCTAGGCTTAGGCTAGGGCACCCCTAGGCTTAGGCTAGGGCACCCCTAGGCTTGAGCTAGGGCACCCCGAGGCTTAGGCTAAGGTTAGGGCTCCCCTAGACTAATGTTAGGGCTCCCCTAGCCTTAGGCTAGGGTACCCCTAGGCTTAGGCAAGGGCACCCCTGGGCATAGGCTTGGGCACCCCTATGCTTAGGCTAAGGCTAGGGCTCCCCTAGCCTAAGGCTAGGACACCCCTAGGCTTAGGCTAAGTCACCCCTAGGCTTAGGCTAGGGCACCCCTAGGCTTAGGCTAGGGCACCCCTAGGCTTAGGCTAGGGCACCCCTAGACTTAGGCTAGGGCACCCCTTGGCTTAGGCTAGGGCACCCCTAGGCTTAGGCTAAGGCTAGGGCTCAGCTAGCCTAAGGCTAGGGCACCCCTAGGCTTAGGCTAGGGCACCCCTAGGCTTAGGGTAGGGCACCCATAGGCTCAGGCTAGGGCACACCTAGGCTTAGGCTAGGGTACCCCTAGGCTTTGGCTAAGGCTAGGGCTCCACTAGACTAAGGCTAGGGCACCCCTAGGCTTAGGCTAGGGTACCCCTAGGCTTGGGCTAGGGCACCCCGAGGCTTAGGCTAAGGTTAGGGCTCCCCTAGCCTAAGGTTAGGGCTCCCCTAGCCTTAGGCTAGGGCACCCCTAGGCTTAGGCTAGGGCACCCCTATGCTAAGGCTAAGGCTAGGGCTCCCCTTGCCTAACCCTAGGGCACCCCTAAGCTTAGGCTAGGGCACCCATAGTCTTAGGCTTGGGCACCCCTAGGCTTAGGCTAAGACTAGGGCTCCCCTAGCCTAAGGTGAGGGCACCCCTAGGCTTAGGCTAGGGCACCCCTATTCGTAGGCTAGGGCACCCCTAGGCTTAGGCTAGAGCACCCCTAGGCTTAGGCTAAAGCTAGGGTTCCCCTAGCCTAAAGCTAGGGCACCCCTAGACTTAGGCTAGGGCACCCCTAGGCTTAGGCTAATGCTAGGTCTCCACTAGACTAAGGCTAGGGCACCCCTAGCCTTAGGCTTGGGCACCCCTAGGCTTAGCCTAGGGCACCCCTAGGCTTAGGCTTGGGAACCCCTAGGCTTAGGCTAGGGCACCCCAAGGCTTAGGCTAAGGCTAGGGCTCCCCTAGTCTAATGCTAAGGCACCCCTAGGTTTAGGCAGGGCACCCCTAGACTTAGGCTAGGGAACCCCTAGGCTTAGGCTAACGCTAGCGCTGCCCTAGCCTAAGGCTAGGGCACCACTAGGCTTAGGCTAGAGCACCCCTAGGCTAAGGCTAGGGCACCCCTAGGCTTAGGATTGGCTCCCCTAGGCTTAGGCTAAGGCAAGGGCTCAGCTAGCCTAAGGCTAGGGCACCCCTAAGCTTAGGCTAGGGCACCCCTTGGCTTAGGCTAGGGCACTCCTAGGCTTAGGCTAGGGCACCCCTAGGCTTAGGCTAGGGCACCCCTAGGCTTAGGCTAAGGCTAGGGCTCAGCTAGCCTAATACTAGGGCACCACTAGGCTTAGGGTAGGTCACCCCTAGTTTTAGGCTAGGGAACATCTACGCTTAGGCTAGGGCACCCCTAGGCTTAGGCTAAGGCTAGGGCTCCACTAGACTAAGGCTAGGGAACCCCTAGCCTTAGGTTAGGGCACCCCTAGGCTTAGGCTAGGGAACCCCTAGGCTTAGGCTAGGGAACCCCTAGACTCAGGCTAGGGCACCCCTAGGCTTGGGCTAGGGCACCCCTAGGCTTAGGCTAGGGATCCCCTAGGCTTAGCCTATGCTAGAGCTCCTCTAGCCTAACGCTAGGGCAACCCTAGGCTTGGGCTAGTGCACCCCTTGGCTTAGGCTAGGGCACCCTTAGGCGTAGGCTAGGGCACCCATAGGCTTAGGCTACGGCTAGGGCTCTGCTACCCTAAGGCTAGGGCACCCCTAGGCTTAGGCTAGGGCACCCCTAGGCTTAGGCTAGGGTAACCCTAGGCTTAGGCTAAGGCTAGGGCTCCACTAGACTAAGGCTAGGGCACCCCTAGCCCTAGGTTAGGGCACCCCTCGGCTTAGGCTAGGGCACCCCTAGGCTTAGGCAAGGGAACCCCTAGGCTTAGGCTAGGGCACCCCTAGGCTTAGGCTAACGCTAGGGCTCCCCTAGCCTAAGGATAAGGCAACCCAAGGCTTAGGCTAGGGCACCCCTAGGCTTAGGCTAGGGCACCCCTAAGCTTAGGCTAGGGCACCCCTAGGCTTAGGCTAGGGAACCCCTAGGTTTAGGCTAGGGCACCCCTAGGCTTAGGCTAATGCTAGGGCTCCCCTAGCCTAAGGCTAGGACACCCCTAGGCTTAGGCTAGGGCACCCCTAAGCTTAGGCTAGGGCACCCCTTGTCTTATGCTAGGGCACCCCTAGGCTTAGGCTAAGGTTAGGGCTCCCCTAGCCTTAGGTTAGGGCTCCCCTAGCCTTAGGCTAGGGCACCCCTAGGCTTAGGCTAGGGCACCCCTAGGCTTAGGCTAAGGCTAGGGCTCCCCTAGCCTAAGGCTAGGACACCCCTAGGCTTAGGCTAGGGCACCCCTAAGCTTAGGCTAGGGCACCCCTTGTCTTATGCTAGGGCACCCCTAGTCTTAGGCTAAGGTTAGGGCTCAGCTAGCCAAAGGCTAGGGCACCCCTAGGCTTAGCGTAGTGCACCGCTAGGCTTAGGGTAGGGCACCGCTAGGCTTAGGCTAGGGCAACCCTAGGCTTAGGCTATGGCACCCCTAGGATTAGGTTAGGGCACCCCTAGGCTTAGGATAAGGCTTGGGCTCCCCTAGCCTAAGGCTAGGACACCCCTAGGATTAGTCTACGGCACCCCTAGGCTTAGGCTAGGGCACCCCTAGGCTTAGGCTAGGGCACCCCTAGGCTTTGGCTAGGGCACCCCTAGGCTTAGGCTAGGGCACGCCTTGGCTTAGGCTAGGGCACCCCTAGGCTTAGGCTACGGCACCCCTAGGCTTAGGCTAGGGCACACCTGGGCTTAGGCTAGGGCACCCCTAGGCTTGGGCTAGAGCACCCCTAGGCTTAGGCTAAGGTTAGGGCTCCCCTAACCTTAGGTTAGGGCTCCCCTAGCCTTAGGCTAGGGCACCCCTAGCCTAAGGCTAGAGCACCCCTAGGCTTAGGCTAGGGCACTCCTAGGCGTAGGCTAGGGGACCCCTAGGCTTAGGCTAGGGCACCCCTAGGCTTAGGCTAAGGCTAAGGCTCCCCTAGCCTAAGGCTAGGGCACCCCTAGGCTTAGGCTAGGGCAACCCTAGGCTTAGGCTAGGGCACCCCTAGGCTTAGGTTAGGGCACCCCTAGACTTAGGATAAGGCTAGGGCTCCCCTAGCCTAAGGCTAGGACACCCCTAGGCTTAGGCTAAGGCACCCCTAGGCTTAGGCTAGGGCACCCCTAGGCTTAGGCTAGGGCACCCCTAGGCTTAGGCTAGGGCACCCCTAGGCTTAGTCTAGGGCACCCCTAGTCTTAGGCTAGGGCACCCCTAGGCTTTGGCTAGGGCACCCCTAGGCTTAGGCTAGGGCACGCCTTGGCTTAGGCTAGGGCACCCCTAGGCTTAGGCTACGGCACCCCTAGGCTTAGGCTAGGGCACACCTAGGCTTAGGCTAGGGCACCCCTAGGCTTAGGCTAGGGCACCCCTAGGCTTAGTCTAGGGCACCCCTAGTCTTAGGCTAGGGCACCCCTAGGCTTAGGCTAGGGCACCCCTAGGCTTAGGCTAGTGCACCCATACGATTAGGCTAAGGATAGGGCTCCCCTTGCCTAACCCTAGGGCACCCCTAGGCTTAGGCTAGGGCACCCCTATGCTTAGACTATGACACCCCTAAGCTTAGGCTAGGGCACCCATAGTCTTAGGCTAGGGCAACCCTAGGCTTAGGCTAAGACTAGGGCTCCCCTAGCCTAAGGCTAGGGCACCCCTAGGCTTAGGCTAGGGCAACACTAGGCTTAGGCTAGGGTACCCCTAGGCTTAGGCTAGGGCACCCCTAGGCTTAGGCTAAGGCTAGGGCTCCACTAGACTAAGGCTAGGGCACCCCTAGGCTTAGCCTAGGGCACACCTATACTTAGGATAGGGAACCCAGAGGCTTAGGCTAGGGCACCCCTAGGCTTAGGTTAGGGCACCCGTTGGCTTAGGCTAGGGCACCCCTAGGCTTAGGTAGGGAACCCGTAGGCTTAACTTAAGGCACCTCTATGCTTAGGTTAGGCTCCCCTAGACTTAGGCTAGGACACCCCAAGGCTTCGGCTAAGGCGAGGACTCACCTAGCCTAAGGCTAGGGTACCCCTAGGCTTAGGCTAGGGCACCCCTAGGCTTAGACTAGGGCACCCCTAGGCTTAGGCTAAGGCTAGGGCTCCTCTAGCCTAACGCTAGGGCATCCCTCGGCTTGGGCTAGGGCACCCGTAGGCTTAGGGTAGGGCACCCCTAGGCTTAGACTAAGGCTACGGCTCCGCTAGCCTAAGGCTAGGGCACCCCTAGGCTTAGGCTAGGGAACCCCTAACTTAAGTAGGGAACCCCTAGGCTTAGGTTAGGGCACCACTATGCTTAGGCTAGGCTCCCCTAGACTTAGGCTAGGGCACCTCTAGGCTTACGCTGGGGCACCCCTAGGCTTAGGCTAAGGCTAGGGCTCCCCTAGCTTAAGGCTAGGTTACTCCTAGGCTTGGGTTAAGGCACCCCTAGACTTAGGCTAGGGCACCCCTAGGCTTAGGCTAGGGCACCCCTAGGCTTAGGCTAAGGCCAGGGCTCCTCGAGCCTAACGCTAGGGCACCCCTAGGCTTGGGGTAGGGCACCCCTAGGCTTAGGCTAGGGCACCCAAAGGCTTCGGCTAAGGCGAGGACTCCCCTAGCCTAAGGCTAGGGTACACCTAGGCTTAGGCTAGGGCACCCCTAGACTTAGGCTAGGGCACCCCTAGGCTTAGGCTAGGGCACCCCTAGGTTTAGGCTAAGGCTAGGGCTCTCCTAGCGTAACGCTAGGGCATCCCTAGGCTTGGGCTAGGGCACCCCTAGGCTTAGACTAAGGCTAGGGCACCCCTAGGCTTAGGATACGGCACCCCTAGGCTTAGGATAGGGCACCACTAAGCTTAGGGTGAGGCTAGGTCTCCACTAGACTAAGGCTAGGGCACCCCTACCCTTAGCCTAGGGCACCCCTAGGCTTAGGCTAGCTCACCCCTAAGCTTAGGCTAGGGAACCCCTAGGTTTAGGCTAGGGCGCCCCAAGGTTTAGCTAAGGCTAGGGCTCCCCTAGGCTTAGGATAGGGCACCCCTAGGCTTATGATAGGGCACCCCTAAGCTTAGGGTGAGGCTAGGTCTCCACTAGACTAAGGCTAGGGCACCCCTAGCCTTAGCCTAGGGCACCCCTAGGCTTAGGCTAGCTCACCCCAAGGCTTAGGTTAGGGAACCCCTAGGCTTAGGCTAGGGCACCCCTAGGCTTAGGCTAGGACACCCCTAGGCGTAGGCTAGGGCACCCCATGGCTTAGGCTAAGGCTAGGACTCCCCTAGCCTAAGGCTAGGGTACCCCTAGTCTTAGGATAGGGCACCCCTAGACTTAGGCTAGGGAACCCCTAGGCTTAAGCTAAGGCTATGGCTCCTCTAGCCTAACACTAGGGCACCCCTAGGCTTAGGCTAGGGCACCCCTAGGCATAGGCTAGGGCACCCCTAGGCTTAGGCTAGGGCACCTCAAGGCTTCGGCTAAGGCTAGGGCTCCCCTAACCTAAGGCTAGGGCTCCCCTAGCCTAAGGCTAGGGTACCCCTAGCCTTAGGTTATGGAACCCAAAGGCTTAGGCTAAGGCTAGGGCTCCCCTAGCCTAAGGCTAGGGCACCCCTAGGCTTAGGCTAGGGCACCCCTAGGCTTGGGCTACGGCACCCCGAGGCTTAGGCTAAGACTAGGACTCCCCTAGCCTAAGGCTAGGGCACCCCTAGGCTTAGGCTAGGGCATCCCTAGGTGTAGGCAGGGCACCCCTAGGCTTAGGCTAAAGCTAGGGCTCAGCTAGCCTAAGGCTAGGGCACCCCTAGGCTTAGGCTAGGGCAACCCTAGGCTTAGGGTAGGGCAACCCTAGGCTTAGGCTAGGGCACCCCTAGGCTTAGGCTAGGGCACCCCTAGGCTTAGGCTAAGGCTAGGGCTCCACTAGACTAAGGCTAGGGCACCCCTAGCCTTATGCTAGGGCACCCCAAGGCTTAGGCTAGGGCACCCCTAGACTTAGGCTAGGGAACTGATAGGCTTAGGCTAGGGAACCACTAGGCTTAGGCTAGGGCACCACTAGGCTGAAGCTAAGGCCAGGGCTCCCATAGCCTAAGGCTAGGGCACCCCTAGGCTTAGGCTAGGGCACCCCTAGGCTTAGGCTAGGGCACCCCATGGCTTAGCATACGGCACCCCTAGGCTTAGGCTAAGGCTAGGGCTCCACTAGACTAAGGCTAGGTCACCCCTAGCCTTAGGCTAGGGCACCCCTAGGCTTAGGCTAGGGCAACCCTAGGCTTCTGCTAGGGCACCCCTAGGCTTAGGCTAGGGTACCCCTAGCCTTAGGCTAGGGCACCCCTAGAATTGGGCTAGGGAACCCCTCGGCTTAGGCTAAGGCTAGGGCTCCTCTAGCCAAACGCTAGGGCATCCCTAGGCTTGGTCTAGGGCACCCCTGGGCTTAGGCTAGGGCACCCCTAGGCTTAGGCTAGGACACCCCAAGGCTTCGGCTAAGGCGAGGACTCACCTAGCCTAAGGCTAGGGTACCCCTAGGCTTAGGCTAGGGCACCCCTAGGCTTAGGCTAAGGCTAGGGCTCCTCTAGCCTAACGCTAGGGCATCCCTAGGCTTGGGCTAGGGCACCCCTAGGCTTAGGCTAGGGCACCCCTAGGCTTAGGCTAGGGCACCGAAAGGCTTCGGCTAAGGCGAGGACTCCCCTAGCCTAAGGCTAGGGTACACCTAGGCTTAGGCTAGGGCACCCCAAGACTTAGGCTAGGGCACCCCTAGGCTTAGGCTAGGGCACCCCTAGGCTTAGGCTAAGGCTAGGGCTCCTCTAGCCTAACGCTAGGGCATCCCTAGGCTTGGGCTAGGGCACCCCTAGGCTTAGACTAAGGCTAGGGCACCCCTAGGCTTAGGATAGGGCACCCCTAGGCTTAGGATAGGGCACCACTAAGCTTAGGTTGAGGCTAGGTCTCCACTAGACTAAGGCTAGGGCACCACTAGCCTTAGCCTAGGGCACCCCTAGGCTTAGGCTAGCTCACCCCTAAGCTTAGGCTAGGGAACCCGTAGGTTTAGGCTAGGGCGCCCCAAGGTTTAGGCTAAGGCTAGGGCTCCCCTAGGCTTAGGATAGGGCACCCCTAGGCTTAGGATAGGGCACCCCTAAGCTTAGGGTGAGGCTAGGTCTCCACTAGACTAAGGCTAGGGCACCCCTAGCCTTAGCCTAGGGCACCCCTTGGCTTAGGCTAGCTAACCCCTAGGCTTAGGTTAGGGAACCCCTAGGCTTAGGCTAGGGCACCCCTAGGCTTAGGCTAGGACACCCCTAGGCGTAGGCTAGGGCACCCCATGGCTTAGGCTAAGGCTAGGGCTCCCCTAGCCTAAGGCTAGGGTACCCCTAGTCTTAGGCTAGGGCACCCCTAGACTTAGGCTAGGGAACCCCTAGGCTTAAGCTAAGGCTATGGCTCCTCTAGCCTAACACTAGGGCACCCCTAGGCTTAGGCTAGGGCACCCCTAGGCATAGGCTAGGGCACCCCTAGGCTTAGGCTAGGGCACCTCAAGGCTTCGCCTAAGGCTATGGCTCCCCTAGCCTAAGGCTAGGGTACCCCTAGGCTTAGGCTAGGGAACCCAAAGGCTTAGGCTAAGGCTAGGACTCCCCTAGCCTAAGGCTAGGGCACCCCTAGGCTTATGCTAGGGCACCCCTAGGCTTAGGCGAGGGTACCCCTAGGCTTACGCTTGGGCACCCCTAAGCTTAGGCTAGGGCACCCATAGGCTTAGGCTAGGGCACCCCTAGGCTTAGGCTAGGGCTTCCCTAGTCTTAGGCTAAGGCTAGGGCTCCCCTAGCCTAACGCTAGGGCACCCCTAGGCTTAGGCTAGGGCACCTCTAGGCTTAGGCTAAGGCTAGGGCTCCACTAGCCTAAGGCTAGGGCACCCCAAGGCTTAGTCTAGGGCACCCCTTGGCTTAGGCTAGGGCACTCCTAGGCTTAGTCTAGGGCACCCCTAGGCTTAGGCTAGGGCACCCCTAGGCTTAGGCTAGGGCACCCCTAGGTTTAGGCTAAGGCTAGGGCTCAGCTAGCCTAAGGCTAGGGCACCCCTAGGCTTAGGTTAGGGCACCCCTAGGCTTAGGGTAGGGCACCCCTAGGCTTAGGCTATGGCACATCTATGCTTAGGCTATGGCACCCCTAGGCTTAGGCTAAGGCTAGGGCTCCACTAGACTAAGGCTAGGGCACCCCTAGCCTTAGGCTATGGCACCACTAGGCTTAGGCTAGGGCACCCCTAGGCTTAGGCTAGGGCACCACTTGGCTTAGGATAGGGCACCCCTAAGCTTAGGCTAAGGCTAGGGCTCCTCTAGACTAATGCTAGGGCACGCCTAGCATTAGCCTAGGGCACCCCTAGGCTTAGGTTAGCTCACCCCTAGGCTTAGGCTAGGGAACCCCTAGGTTTAGGCTAGGGCATCCCAAGGCTTAGGCTAAAGCTAGGGCTCCCCTAGCCTAAGTCTAGGGCACCCCTGGGCTTAGGGTAGGGCACCCCTAGGCTTAGGCTAGGACACCCGTAGGCTTAGGCTAGGGCACCCCTAGGCTTAGGCAAGGGCACCCCTAGGCTTAGGCAAAGGCTAGGGCTCCCCTAGCCTAAGGCTAAGGCACCCCTAGGCTTAGGGTAGGGCAACCCTAGGCTTAGGCTAGGGCACCCCTAGGCTTAGGCTAGGGCACCCCTAGGCTTAGGCTAAGGCTAGGGCTCCACTATACTAAGGCTAGGGCTCCCCTAGGCTTAGGCTAGGGCAACCCTACGCTTGGGCTAGGACACCACTAGGCTTAGGCTAGGGCACCCCTAGGCTTAGGCTAAGGCTAGGGCCCCCTAGCCTAAGGCTAGGGCACCCCTAGGCTTAGGCTAGGGCACCACTAGGCTTAGGCTAGGGCACCCCTAGGCTTAGGCTAGGGCACCCCTAAGCTTATGCTAGGGCACCCCTAGGCTTAGGCTAATGTTAGGGCTCCCCTAGCCTAAGGCTAAGGCACCCCTAGGCTTAGGCTAGGGCACCCATAGGCTTAGGCTAGGGCACCCCTAGGCTTAGGCTAGGGCTTCCCTAGTCTTAGGCTAAGGCTAGGGCTCCCCTAGCCTAACGCTAGGGCACCCCTAGGCTTAGGCTAGGGCACCCCTACGCTTAGGCTAGGGGACCCCTAGGCTTAGGCTAGGGCGCCCCTAAGCTTAGGTTAGGGCACCCCTTGTCTTTTGCTAGGGCACCCCTAGGCTTAGGCTAAGGCTAGGGCTCCGCTAGCCTAAGGCTAGGGCACCCCTAGGCTTAGGGTAGGGCAACCCTAGGCTTAGGCTAGGGCAACCCTATGCTTAGGCAAGGGAACCACTAGGCTTAGACTACGGCACCCCTAGGCTTAGGCTAAGGCTAGGGCTCCCCTAGCCTAAGGCTAAGGCACCCCTAGGCTTAGGCTAGGGCACCCATAGGCTTAGGCTAGGGCACCCCTAGGCTTAGGCTAGGGCTTCCCTAGTCTTAGGCTAAGGCTAGGGCTCCCCTAGCCTAACGCTAGGGCACCCCTAGGCTTAGGCTAGGGCACCCCTACGCTTAGGCTAGGGGACCCCTAGGCTTAGGCTAGGGTGCCCCTAAGCTTAGGCTAGGGCACCCCTTGTCTTTTGCTAGGGCACCACTAGGCTTAGGCTGAGGTTAGGGCTCCGCTAGCCTAAGGCTAGGGCACCCCTAGGCTTAGGGTAGGGCAACCCTAGGTTTAGGCTAGGGTAACCCTAGGCTTAGGTTAGGGCACCTCTAGGCTTAGGATAAGGCTAGGGCTCCCCTAGCCTAAGGCTAGGACACCCCTAGGCTTAGGCTAGGGCACCCCTAGGCTTAGGCTAGGGCGCCCCTAGGCTTAGGCTAGGGCACCCCTTGGCCTATTTTAGGGCACCCCTAGGCTTAGGCTACAGCACCACTAGGCTTAAGCTAGGGCACCCCTAGGCTTAGGCTAAGGCTAGGGCTCAGCTAGCCTAAGGCTAGGGCACCCCTAGCCTTAGGCTAGGGCACCCATAGGCTTAGGCTAGGGCACACCTAGGCTTAGGCTAGGGCACCCCTAGGCTTAGGCCAAGGCTAGGGCTCCACTAGACTAAGGCTAGGGCACCCCTAGCCTTAGGCTAGGGCACCCCTAGGCTTAGGCTAGGGCACTCCTAGGCTTAGGCTAGGGCACCCCTAGGCTTAGGCTAGGGCACCCCGAGGCTTAGGCTAAGGTTAGGGCTCCCCTAGACTAATGTTAGGGCTCCCCTAGCCTTAGGCTAGGGCACCCCTAGGCTTAGGCAAGGGCACCCCTGGGCTTAGGCTTGGGCACCCCTATGCTTAGGCTAAGGCTAGGGCTCCCCTAGCCTAAGGCTAGGACACCCCTAGGCTTAGGCTAAGTCACCCCTAGGCTTAGGCTAGGGCACCCCTAGGCTTAGGCTAGGACACCCCTAGGCTTAGGCTAGGGCACCCCTAGACTTAGGCTAGGGCACCCCTTGGCTTAGGCTAGGGCACCCCTAGGCTTAGGCTAAGGCTAGGGCTCAGCTAGCCTAAGGCTAGGGCACCCCTAGGCTTAGGCTAGGGCACCCCTAGGCTTAGGGTAGGGCACCCATAGGCTCAGGCTAGGGCACACCTAGGCTTAGGCTAGGGTACCCCTAGGCTTTGGCTAAGGCTAGGGCTCCACTAGACTAAGGCTAGGGCACCCCTAGGCTTAGGCTAGGGTACCCCTAGGCTTGGGCTAGGGCACCCCGAGGCTTAGGCTAAGGTTAGGGCTCCCCTAGCCTAAGGTTAGGGCTCCCCTAGCCTTAGGCTAGGGCACCCCTAGGCTTAGGCTAGGGCACCCCTATGCTAAGGCTAAGGCTAGGGCTCCCCTTGCCTAACCCTAGGGCACCCCTAAGCTTAGGCTAGGGCACCCATAATCTTAGGCTTGGGCACCCCTAGGCTTAGGCTAAGACTAGGGCTCCCCTAGCCTAAGGAGAGGGCACCCCTAGGCTTAGGCTAGGGCACCCCTATTCATAGGCTAGGGCACCCCTAGGCTTAGGCTAGAGCACCCCTAGTCTTAGGCTAAAGCTAGGGTTCCCCTAGCCTAAAGCTAGGGCACCCCTAGACTTAGGCTAGGGCACCCCTAGGCTTAGGCTAATGCTAGGGCTCCACTAGACTAAGGTTAGGGCACCCCTAGCCTTAGGCTTGGGCACCCCTAGGCTTAGCCTAGGGCACCCCTAGGCTTAGGCTTGGGAACCCCTAGGCTTAGGCTAGGGCACCCCAAGGCTTAGGCTAAGGCTAGGGCTCCCCTAGCCTAATGCTAAGGCACCCCTAGGTTTAGGCAGGGCACCCCTAGACTTAGGCTAGGGAACCCCTAGGCTTAGGCTAACGCTAGCGCTGCCCTAGCCTAATGCTAGGGCACCACTAGGCTTAGGCTAGAGCACCCCTAGGCTAAGGCTAGGGCACCCCTAGGCTTAGGCTTGGCACCCCTAGGCTTAGGCTAAGGCAAGGGCTCAGCTAGCCTAAGGCTAGGGCACCCCTAAGCTTAGTCTAGGGCACCCCTTGGCTTAGGCTAGGGCACTCCTAGGCTTAGGCTAGGGCACCCCTAGGCTTAGGCTAAGGCTAGGGCTCAGCTAGCCTAATACTAGGGCACCCCTAGGCTTAGGGTAGGTCACCCCTAGTTTTAGGCTAGGGCACATCTACGCTTAGGCTAGGGCACCCCTAGGCTTAGGCTAAGGCTAGGGCTCCACTAGACTAAGGCTAGGGAACCCCTAGCCTTAGGCTAGGGCACCCCTAGGCTTAGGCTAGGGAACCCCTAGGCTTAGGCTAGGGAACCCCTAGACTCAGGCTAGGGCACCCCTAGGCTTGGGCTAGGGCACCCCTAGGCTTAGGCTAGGGATCCCCTAGGCTTAGCCTATGCTAGAGCTCCTCTAGCCTAACGCTAGGGCAACCCTAGGCTTGGGCTAGTGCACCCCTTGGCTTAGGCTAGGGCACCCTTAGGCGTAGGCTAGGGCACCCATAGGCTTAGGCTACGGCTAGGGCTCAGCTACCCTAAGGCTAGGGCACCCCTAGGCTTAGGCTAGGGTAACCCTAGGCTTAGGCTAAGGCTAGGGCTCCACTAGACTAAGGCTAGGGCACCCCTAGCCCTAGGCTAGGGCACCCCTCGGCTTAGGCTAGGGCACCCCTAGGCTTAGGCAAGGGAACCCCTAGGCTTAGGCTAGGGGACCCCTAGGCTTAAGCTAAGGCTAGGGCTCCCCTAGCCTAAGGATAAGGCAACCCAAGGCTTAGGCTAGGGCACCCCTAGGCTTAGGCTAGGGCACCCCTAAGCTTAGGCTAGGGCACCCCTAGGCTTAGGCTAGGGAACCCCTAGGTTTAGGCTAGGGCACCCCTAGGCTTAGGCTAATGCTAGGGCTCCCCTAGCCTAAGGCTAGGACACCCCTAGGCTTAGGCTAGGGCACCCCTAAGCTTAGGCTAGGGCACCCCTTGTCTTATGCTAGGGCACCCCTAGGCTTAGGCTAAGGTTAGGGCTCAGCTAGCCAAAGGCTAGGGCACCCCTAGGCTTAGCCTAGTGCACCGCTAGGCTTAGGTTAGGGCACCGCTAGGCTTAGGCTATGGCAACCCTAGGCTTAGGCTATGGCACCCCAAGGATTAGGTTAGGGCACCCCTAGGCTTAGGATAAGGCTTGGGCTCCCCTAGCCTAAGGCTAGGACACCCCTAGGATTAGTCTACGGCACCCCTAGGCTTAGGCTAGGGCACCCCTAGGCTTAGGCTAGGGCACCCCTAGGCTTTGGCTAGGGCACCCCTAGGCTTAGGCTAGGGCACGCCTTGGCTTAGGCTAGGGCACCCCTAGGCTTAGGCTACGGCACCCCTAGGCTTAGGCTAGGGCACACCTAGGCTTAGGCTAGGGCACCCCTAGGCTTGGGCTAGAGCACCCCTAGGCTTAGGCTAAGGTTAGGGCTCCCCTAACCTTAGGTTAGGGCTCCCCTAGCCTTAGGCTAGGGCACCCCTAGGCTTAGGCTAGGGCACCCCTAGGCTTAGGCTAAGGCTAGGGCTCCCCTTGCCTAACCCTAGGGCACCCCTAGTCTTAGGCTAGGGCACAACTATGCTTAGACTATGACACCCCTAAGCTTAGGCTAGGGCACCCATAGTCTTAGGCTAGGGCACCCCTAGGCTTAGGCTAAGACTAGGGCTCCCCTAGCCTAAGGCTAGAGCACCCCTAGGCTTAGGCTAGGGCACTCCTAGGCGTAGGCTAGGGGACCCCTAGCCTTAGGCTAGGGCATCCCTAGGCTTAGGCTAAGGCTAAGGCTCCCCTAGCCTAAGGCTAGGGCACCCCTAGACTTAGGCTAGGGCAACCCTAGGCTTAGGCTAGGGCACCCCTAGGCTTATCCTAGGGCACCCCTAGGCTTAGGCTAGGGCACCCCTAGGCTTAGGTTAGGGCACCCCTAGACTTAGGATAAGGCTAGGGCTCCCCTAGCCTAAGGCTAGGACACCCCTAGGCTTAGGCTAAGGCACCCCTAGGCTTAGGCTAGGGCACCCCTAGGCTTAGGCTAGGGCACCCCTAGGCTTAGGCTAGGGCACCCCTAGGCTTAGTCTAGGGCACCCCTAGGCTTAGGCTAGGGCACCCCTAGGCTTGGGCTAGGGCACCCCTAGGCTTAGGCTACGGTTAGGGCTCCCCTAGCCTAAGATTAGGGCTCCCCTAGCCTTAGGCTAGGGCACCCCTAGGCTTAGGCTAGTGCACCCCTACGCTTAGGCTAAGGATAGGGCTCCCCTTGCCTAACCCTAGGGCACCCCTAGGCTTAGGCTAGGGCACCCCAATGCTTAGACTATGACACCCCTAAGCTTAGGCTAGGGCACCCATAGTCTTAGGCTAGGGCAACCCTAGGCTTAGGCTAAGACTAGGGCTCCCCTAGCCTAAGGCTAGGGCACCCCTAGGCTTAGGCTAGGGCAACACTACGCTTAGTCTAGGGTACCCCTAGGCTTAGGCTAGGGCACCCCTAGGGTTAGGCTAAGGCTAGGGCTCCACTAGACTAAGGCTAGGGCACCCCTAGGCTTAGCCTAGGGCACACCTATACTTAGGCTAGGGAACCCAGAGGCTTAGGCTAGGGCACCCCTAGGCTTAGGTTAGGGCACCCGTTGGCTTAGGCTAGGGCACCCCTTGGCTTAGGTAGGGAACCCGTAGGCTTAACTTTGGGCACCTCTATGCTTAGGCTAGGCTCCCCTGGACTTAGGCTAGGGCACCCCTAGGCTTACGCTGGGGCTCCCCTAGGCTTAGGTTAAGGCTAGGGCTCCCCTAGCTTAAGGCTAGGATACCCCAAGGCTTAGGCTACGGCACCCCTAGACTTAGGCAAGGGCACCCCTAGGCTTAGGCTAGGGCACCCCTAGTCTTAGGCTAAGGCTAGGGCTCCTCTAGCCTAACGCTAGGGCATCCCTAGGCTTAGGCTAGGGCACCCCTAGACTTAGGCTAGGACACCCCAAAGTTAGGCTAGGGCACCCCTAGGCTTAGGCTAAGGCAAGGGCTCCTCTAGCCTAACGCTAGGGCATCCCTAGGCTTTGGCTAGGGCACCCCTAGGCTTAGACTAAGGCTAGGGCACCCCTAGGCTTAGGATAGGGCACCCCTAGGCTTAGGATAGGGCACCCCTAAGCTTAGGCTGAGGCTAGGTCTCCACTAGACTAAGGCTAGGGCACCGCTAGCCTTAGCCTAGGGCACCCCTAGGTTTAGGCTAGCTCACCCCTAGGCTTAGGCTAGGGAACCCCAAGGTTTAGGCTAGGGCGCCCCAAGGCTTAGGCTAAGGCTAGGGCTTCCCTAGTCTAAGGGTAGGGCACCCCTCGGCTTAGGCTAGGGCACCCGAATGCTTAGGATATGGCAAGGGCTCCCCTAGCCTTAGGCTAGGACACCCCTAGGCTTAGGCTAAGGCACCCCTAGGCTTAGGCTAGGGCACCCCTAGGCTTAGGCTAGGGCACCCCTAGGCTTAGGCTAGGGCACCCCTTGGCTTAGGCTAGGGCACTCGTAGGCTTAGGCTAGGGCACCCCTAGGCTTAGGATAGGGCAACCCTAGTCTTAGGCTAAGGCTAGGGCTCAGCTCGCCTAAGGCTAGGGCACCCCTTGGCTTAGGGTAGGGCACCCCTTGGCTTAGGGTAGGTCACCCCTAGGCTTAGGCTAGGGCACATCTACGCTTAGGCTAGGGCACCCCTAGGCTTAGGCTAAGGCTAGGGCTCCACTAGACTAAGGCTAGGGTACCCCTAGCCTTAGGCTAGGGCACCCCTAGGCTTAGGCTAGGGCACCCCTAGGCTTAGGCTAGGGAACCCCTAGGCTTAGGTTAGGGCACCCCTAGGTTTGGGCTAGGGCACCCCTAGGCTTAGGCCAGGGCTCCCCTAGGCTTAGGCTAGGGCACCCATAGGCTTAGGCTAGGGCACCCCTAGGCTTACGCTAGGGCATCCCTAGTCTTAGGCTAAGGCTAGGGCTCCCCTAGCCTAACGCTAGGCCACCCCTAGGCTTAGGCTAGGGCACCCCTAGGCTTAGGCTAGGGGACCCCTAGGCTTAGGCTAGGGCACCCCTAAGCTTAGGCTAGGGCACCCCTTGTCTTTTGCTAGGGCACCCCTAGGCTTAGGCTAAGGCTAGGGCTCCGCTAGCCTAAGGCTAGGGCACCCCTAGGCTTAGGCTAGGGCAACCCTAGGCTTAGGTTAAGGTACCCCTAGGCTTAGGATAAGGCTAGGGCTCCCCTAGCCTAAGGCTAGGACTCCCCTAGGCTTAGGCTAAGTCACCCCTAGGCTTAGGCTAGGGCACCCCTAGGATTAGGCTAGGGCACCCCTAGGCTTAGGTTAGGGCACCCCTAGGCTTAGGCTAGGGCACCCCTAGGCTTAGGCTAGGGCACCCCTTGGCTTAGGCTAGGGCACCCCTAGGCTTAGGCTACGGCACCCCTAGGCTTAGGCTAGGGCACCCCTAGGCTTAGTGTAGGGCACCCCTAGGCTTAGGCTAGGGTACACCTAAGCTTAGGCTAGGGCACCCCTAGGCTTAGGAATTGGCTAGGGCTCCACTAGACTAAGGCTAGGGCACCCCTAGGCTAAGGTTAGGGCTCCCCTAGCCTAAGGTTAGGGCTCCCCTAGCCTTAGGCTAGGGCACCCCTAGGCTTAGGCTAGGGCACCCCTAGGCTTAGGCTAAGGTTAGGGCTCCCCTAGCCTAAGGTTAGGGCTCCCCTAGCCTAAGGCTAGGGCACCCCTAGGCTTAGGCTAGGGCACCCCTAGGATTAGGCTAGGGCACCCCTAGGCTTAGGTTAGGGCACCCCTAGGCTTAGGCTAGGGCACCCCTAGGCTTAGGCTAGGGCACCCCTTGGCTTAGGCTAGGGCACCCCTAGGCTTAGGCTACGGCACCCCTAGTCTTAGGCTAGGGCACCCCTAGGCTTAGTGTAGGGCACCCCTAGGCTTAGGCTAGGGTACACCTAAGCTTAGGCTAGGGCACCCCTAGGCTTAGGAATTGGCTAGGGCTCCACTAGACTAAGGCTAGGGCACCCCTAGGCTAAGGTTAGGGCTCCCCTAGCCTAAGGTTAGGGCTCCCCTAGCCTTAGGCTAGGGCACCCCTAGGCTTAGGCTAGGGCAACCCTAGGCTTAGGCTAAGGTTAGGGCTCCCCTAGCCTAAGGTTAGGGCTCCCCTAGCCTAAGCCTAGGGCACCCCTAGGCTTAGGCTAGGGCACCCCTAGGCTTAGGCTAAGGCTAGGGCTCCCCTAGCCTAAGGCTAAGGCACCCCTAGGCTTAGGCTAGGGCAACCCTAGGCTTAGGCTAGGGCACCCCTAGGCTTAGGCTAGGGGACCCCTAGTCTTAGGCTACCGCTAGGGCTCCCCTAGCTAAGGCTAGGGCACCACTAGGCTTAGGCTAGGGCACCCCTAGGCTTAGGCTAGGGCACCCCTAGGCATAGGCTAGGGCACCCCTAGGCTTAGGCTAAGGCAAGGGCTCAGCTAGCCTAAGGCTAGGGCACCCCAAAGCTTAGGCTAGGGCACCCCTTGGCTTAGGCTAGTGCACTCCTAGGCTTAGGCTAGGGGACCCCTAGGCTTAGGCTAGGGCACCTCTAGGCTTAGGCTAAGGCTAGGGCTCAGCTAGCCTAAGGCTAGGGCACCCCTAGGCTTAGGGTAGGTCACCCCTAGTTTTAGGCTAGGGCACATCTACGCTTAGGCTAGGGCACCCCTAGGCTTAGGCTAAGGCTAGGGCTCCACTAGACTAAGGCTAGGGCACCCCAAGCCTTAGGCTAGGGCACCCCTAGGCTTAGGCTAGGGAACCCCTAGGCTTAGGCTAGGGCACACCTAGGCTTGGGCTAGGGCACCCCTAGGCTTAGGCTAGTGATCCCCTAGGCTTAGGCTATGCTAGAGCTCCTCTAGCCTAACACTAGGGCATCACTAGGCTTGGGCTAGTGCACCCCTTGGCTTAGGCTAGGGCACTCTTAGGCGTAGGCTAGGGCACCCCTAGGCTTAGGCTACGGCTAGGGCTCAGCTACCCTAAGGCTAGTGCACCCCTAGCCTTAGGCTACGGTACCCCTAGACATAAGCTAAGGCTAGGGCTCCACTAGACTAAGGCTAGGGCACCCCTAGCCTTAGGCTAGGGCACCCCTAGGCTTAGGCTAGGGCACCCCTAGGCTTAGGCAAGGGAACCCCTAGGCTTAGGCTAGGGCACCCCTAGGCTTAGGCTAAGGCTAGGGCTACCCTAGCCTAAGGCTAAGGCACCACTAGGCTTAGGCTAGGGCACCCATAGGCTTAGGCTCGGGCACCCCTGGGCTTAGGCTAGGGCACCACTAGGCTTAGGCTAAGGCTAGGGCTCCCCTAGCCTTAGGATAGGACACCCCTAGGCTTAGGCTAGGGCACCCCTAAGCTTAGGCTAGGGCACCCCTTGTCTTATGCTAGGGCACCCCTAGGCTTAGTCTAAGGCTAGGGCTCCGCTAGCCTAAGGCTAGGGCACCACTAGGCTTAGGCTAGGGCACCCCTAGGCTTAGGCTAGGGCACCGTTAGGCTTAGGCTAGGGCACCCCTAGGCTTAGGCTAGGGCACCTCTAGGCTTAGGCTAAGGCTAGGGCTCCCCTTGCCTAACCCTAGGGCACCCCTAGGCTTAGGCTAGGGCACCCCTATTCTTAGACTATGACACCCCTAAGCTTAGGCTAGGGCACCCATAGTCTTAGGCTAGTGCACCCCTAGGCTTAGGCTAAGACTAGGGCTCCACTAGCCTAAGGCTAGGGCACCCCTAGGCTAAGGCTAGGGTACTCCTAGGCGTAGGCTAGGGGACCCCTAGTCTTAGGCTAGGGCAACCCTAGGCTTAGGATAAGGCTAAGGCTCCCCTAGCCTAAGGCTAGGGCACCCCTAGGCTTAGCCTAAGGCACCCCTAGGCTTAGGCTAGCTCACCCCTAGGCTTAGGCTAGGGAACCCCTAGGTTTAGGCTAGGGCGCCCCAAGGCTTAGGCTAAGGCTAGGGCTCCCCTAGTCTAAGGGTAGGGCACCCCTAGGCTTAGGCTAGGGCACGCGAAGGCTTAGGATATGGCTAGGGCTCCCCTTTGCTTAGGGTAGGGCACCCCTTGGCTTAGGGTAGGTCACCCCTAGGCTTAGGCTAGAGCACATCTACGCTTAGGCTAGGGCACCCCTAGGCTTAGGCTAAGGCTAGGGCTCCACTAGACTAAGGCCAGGGTACCCCTAACCTTAGGCTAGGGCACCGTTAGGCTTAGGCTAGGGAACCCCTAGGCTTAGGCTAGGGCACCTCTAGCTTGGGTTAGGGCACCCCTAGGCTTAGGCTAGGGCTCCCCTAGGCTTAGGCTAGGGCACCCATAGGCTTAGGCTAGGGCACCCCTAGGCTTAGGCTAGGGCACCCCTAGTCTTAGGCTAAGGCTAGGGCTCCCCTAGCCTAATGCTAGGGCACCCCTAGGCTTAGGCTAGGGCACCCCTAGGCTTAGGCTAGGGGATCCCTAGGCTTAGGCTAGGGCGCCCCTAAGCTTAGGCTAGGGCACCCCTTGTCTTTTGCTAGGGCACCACTAGGCTTAGGCTATGGCTAGGGCTCCGCTAGCCTAAGGTTAGGGCACCCCTAGGCTTAGGGTAGGGCACCCATAGGCTTAGGCTAGGCCAACCCTAGGCTTAGGTTAAGGCACCCCTAGGCTTAGGATAAGGCTAGGGCTCCCCTAGCCTAAGGCTAGGACACCCCTAGGCTTAGGCTAAGTCACACCTAGGCTTAGGCTAGGGCACCCCTAGGCTTCGGCTAGGGCACCACTAGGCTTAGGTTAGGGCACCCCTAGGCTTAGGCTAGGGCACCCCTAGGCTTAGGCTAGGGCACCCCTAGGCTTAGGGTAGGGCACCCCTAGGCTTGGGCTAGGGCACCCCTAGGCTTTGGCTATTGTTAGGGCTCCCCTAGCCTAAGGTTAGGGCTCCCCTAGCCTTAGGCTAGGGCACCCCTAGGCTTAGGCTAGGGCACCCCTAAGCTTAGGCTAGGGCACCCCTAAGCTTAGGCTAGGGCACCCCAAGGCTTAGGCTAAGACTAGGGCTCCCTTAGCCTAAGGCTAGGGCACCCCTAGCTTAGGCTAGGCTACCCCTCTGTGTAGGCTAGGGCACCCCTAGGCTTAGACTAGGGCACCCCTAGGCTTAGACTAGGGCACCCCTATGCTTAGGTTAGGAAACCCCTCTGTGTAGGCTAGGGCACCCCTAGGCTTAGGCTAGGGCACCCCTAGGCTTAGGCTAAGGCTAGGGCTCCACTAGACTAAGGCTAGGGCACCCCTAGCCTTAGGCTTGGGCACCCCTAGGCTTAGACTAGGGCACCCCTATGCTTAGGCTAGGGAACCCCTAGGCTTAAGCAAGGGCACCCCTAGGCTTAGGCTAAGGCTAGGGCACCCCTAGCCTAAGGCTAAGGCACCCCTATGCTTAGGCTAGGGCAACCCTAGGCTTAGGCTAGGGCACCCCTAGGCTTAGGCTAGGGGACCCCTAGGCTTAGGCTACCGCTAGGGCTCCCCTAGCCTAAGGCAAGTGCACCACTAGGCTTAGGCTAGGGCACCCCTAGGCTTAGGCGAGGGCACCCCTAGGCGTAGGCTAGGGCACCCCTAGGCTTAGGCTAAGGCAAGGGCTCAGCTAGTCTAAGGCTAGGGCACCCCTAGCCTAAGGCTAAGGCACCCCTAGGCTTAGGCTAGGGCAACCCTAGGCTTAGGCTAGGGCAGCCCTAGGCTTAGGCTAGGGGACCCCTAGGCTTAGGCTAGGGCACCCCTAGGCTTAGGCTATGGGACCCCTAGGCTTAGGCTAGGGCACCCCTAGGCTTAGGCTAGGGCACCCCTAGGCTTAGGCTAGGGCACCCCTAGGCTTGGGCTAGGGCACCCCTAGGCTTGGGCTAGGGCACCCCTAGGCTTAGGCTAAGGTTATGGCTCCCCTAGCCTAAGGTTAGGGCTCCCCTAGCCTTAGGCTAGGGCACATTTACGCTTAGGCTAGGGCACCCATAGGCTTAGGCTAAGGCTAGGGCTCCCCTTGCCTAACCCTAGGGCACCCCTAGCCTAAGGCTAGGGCACCCCTAGGCTTAGGCTAGGGCACTCCTAGGCGTAGGCTAGTGGACACCTAGGCTTAGGCTAGGGCACCCCTAGGCTTAGGCTAAGGCTAAGGCTCCCCTAGCCTAAGGCTAGGGCACCCCTAGGCTTAGGCTAGGGCATGCCTAGGCTTAGGCTAGGGCACCCCAGGTCTTAGGCAAGGGCACCGCTAGGCTTAGGCTAAGGCTAGGGCTCCACTAGACTAAGGCTAGGGCACCCCTAGCCTTAGGCTAGGGCACCCCTAGGCTTAGCCTAGGGCACACCTATGCTTAGGCTAGGGAACCCCTAGACTTAGGCTAAGTCTAGGTCTACCCTAGCCTACGGCTAGGGCACCCCTAGGCTTAGGCTAGGGCACCCCTAGGCTTAGGCTAGGGCACCCCTAGGCTTAGGCTAGGGCACCCCTAGGCTTAGGATATGGCTAGGGCTCCCCTAGCCTTAGGCTAGGACACCCCTAGGCTTAGGCTAGGGCACCCCTAGCATTAGGCTATGGCACCCCTAGGCTTAGGCTAGGGTACCCCTAGGCTTGGGCTAGGGCACCCCGAGGCTTAGGGTAAGGTTAGGGCTCCCCTAGCCTAAGGTTAGGGCTCCCCTAGCCTTAGGCTAGGGCACCCCTAGGCTTAGGCTAGGCTACCCCTATGTGTAAGCTAGGGCACCCCTAGGCTTAGACTAGGGCACCCCTAGGCTTAGGCTAGGGTACCCCTAGGCTTAGGCTAAGGCTAGGGCCCCACTAGACTAAGGCTAGGGCACCCCTAGCCTTAGGCTTGGGCACCCCTAGGCTTAGACGAGGGCACCCCTAGGCTTAGGCTAGGGCACCCCTAGGCTTAGGCGAGGGCACCCCTAGGCTTAGGCTAGGGCACCCCTAGGCTAGGGCTAGGGCACCCCGAGGCTTAGGCTAAGGTTAGGGCTCCCCTAGCCTTAGGCTAAGGCACCCCTATGCTTAGGCTAGGGCAACCCTATGCTTAGGCTAGGGCACCCCTAGGCTTAGGCTAGGGGACCCCTAAGCTTAGGCTACCGCTAGGGCTCCCCTAGCCTAAGGCAAGGGCACCACTAGGCTAAGGCAAAGGCACCCCTAGGCTTAGCCTAGGCCACCCCTAGGCGTAGGTAGGGCACCCCTAGGCTTAGGATAGGGGACACCTAGGCTTAGGCTACGGCACCCCTAGGCTTAGGCTAGGGCACACCTAGGCTTAGGCTAGGGCACCCCTAGGCTTAGGCTAGGGCACCCCTAGGCTTAGGCTAGGGCACCCCTAGGCTTGGGCTAGGGCACCCCTAGGCTTAGGCTAAGGTTAGGGCTCCCCTAGCCTAAGGTTAGGGCTCCCCTAGCCTTAGGCTAGGGCACCGCTAGGCTTAGGCTAGTGCACCCCTAGGCTTAGGCTAAGGCTAGGGCTCCCCTTGCCTAACCCTAGGGCACCCCTAGGCTTAGGCTAGGGCACTCCTAGGCATAGGCTAGGGGACCCCTATGCTTAGGCTAGGGCACCCCTAGGCTTAGGCTAGGGCACCCCTAGGCTTAGGCTAGGGCACCCCTAGGCGTAGGCTAGGGGACCCCTAGGCTTAGGCTAACGCTAGGTCTCCCCTAGCCTAAGGCTAGGGCACCAATAAACTTAGGCTAGGGCACCCCTAGGCTTAGGCTAGGGCACCCGTTGGCTTAGGCTAGGGCACCCCTAGGCTTAGGTAGGGAACCCCTAGGCTTAGGGTAGGGCACCACTATGCTTAGGCTAGGCTCCCCTAGACTTAGGCTAGGGCACACCTAGGCTTACGCTGGGGCACCCCTAGGCTTAGGCTAAGGCTAGGGCTCTCCTAGGCTTAGGATAGGGCACCCCTAGGCTTAGTCTAGCTCACCCCTAGGCTTAGGCTAGGGAACCCCTAGGTTTAGGCTAGGGCGCCCCAAGGCATAGGCTAAGGCTAGGGCTCCCCTAGCCTAAGGCTACGGCACCCCTAGGCTTATGCTAGGGAACCCCTAGGCTTAGGATATGGCTAGGGCTCCCCTAGCCTTAGGCTAGGACACCCCTAGGCTTAGGCTAGGGCACCCCTAGGCTTAGGCTAGGGCACCCCTAGCCTTAGGCTATGGCACCCCTAGGCTTAGGCTAGAGTACCCCTAGGCTTGGGCTAGGGCACCCCTAGGCTTAGGATATGGCTAGGGCTCAGCTAGCCTAAGGCTAGGGGACCCCTAGGCTTAGGCTAGGGCACCCCTAGGCTTAGGCTAAGGCTAGTGCTCAGCTAGCCTAAGGCTAGGGCACCCCTAGGATTAGGGTAGGTCACCCCTAGTTTTAGGCTAGGGCACATCTACGCTTAGGCTAGGGCACCCCTAGGCTTAGGCTAAGGCTAGGGCTCCACTAGACTAAGGCTAGGGCACCCCTAGCCTTGGCTAGGGCACCCCTAGGCTTAGGCTAGGGAACCCCTAGGCTTAGGCTAGGGCACCCCTAGGCTTGGGCTAGGGCACTCCTAGGCTTAGGCTAGTGATCCCCTAGGCTTAGGCTATGCTAGAGCTCCTCTAGCCTAACTCTAGGGCATCACTAGGCTTGGGCTAGTGCACCCCTTGGCTTAGGCTAGGGCACCCTTAGGCGTAGGCTAGGGCACCCCTAGGCTTAGGCTACGGCTAGGGCTCAGCTACCCTAAGGCTAGGGCACCCCTAGGATTAGGCTAGGGTACCCCTAGACTTAAGCTAAGGCTAGGGCTCCATTAGACTAAGCCTAGGGCACCCTTAGCCTTAGGCTAGGGCACCCCTAGGCTTAGGTTAGGGCACGCCTAGGCTTAGGCAAGGGAACCCCTAGGCTTAGGCTAGGGCACCCCTAGGCTTAGGCTAAAGCTAGGGCTACCGTAGCCTAAGGCTAAGGCACCACTAGGCTTAGGCTAGGGCACCCATAGGCTTAGGCTAGGGCACCACTAGGCTTAGGCTAAGGCTAGGGCTCCCCTAGCCTTAGGCTAGGACACCACTAGGCTTAGGCTAGGGCACCCCTAAGCTTAGGCTAGGGCACCCCTTGTCTTCTGCTAGGACACCCCTAGGCTTAGGCTAAGGCTAGGGCTCCGCTAGCCTAAGGCTAGGGCACCACTAGGCTTAGGCTAGGGCACCCCTAGGCTTAGGCTAGGGCACCGCTAGGCTTAGGCTAAGGCACCCCTAGGCTTAGGCTAGGGCACCTCTAGGCTTAGGCTAAGGCTAGGGCTCCCCTTGCCTAACCCTAGGGCACCCCTAGGCTCAGGCTAGAGCACCCCTATGCTTAGACTATGACACCCCTAAGCTTAGGCTAGGGCACCCATAGTCTTAGGCTTGGGCACCCCTAGGCTTAGGCTAAGACTAGGGCTCCACTAGCCTAAGGCTAGGGCACCCCTAGGCTTAGGCTAGGGCACTCCTAGGCGTAGGCTAGGGGACCCCTAGGCTTAGGCTAGGGCAACCCTAGGCTTAGGATAAGGCTAAGTCTCCCCTAGCCTAAGGCTAGGGCACCCCTAGGCTTAGGCTAGGGCAACCCTAAGCTTAGGCTAGGGCACCCCTAGGCTTAGGCAAGGGCACCCCTAGGCTTAGGTTAGGGCACCCCTAGGCTTAGGATAAGGCTAGGGCTCCCCTAGCCTAAGGCTAGGACCCACCTAGGATTAGGGTAAGGCACCCCTAGGCTTAGGCTAGGGCACCCCTAGCCTTAGCCTAGGGCACCCCTAGGCTTAGGCTAGCTCACCCCTAGGCTTAGGCTAGGGAACCACTAGGTTTAGGCTAGGGCGCCCCAAGGCTTAGGCTAAGGCTAGGGCTCCCCTAGTCTAAGGGTAGGGCACCCCTAGGCTTAGGCTAGGGCACGCGAAGGCTTAGGATATGGCTAGGGCTCCCCTAGCCTTAGGCTAGGACACCCCTAGGCTTAGGCTAGGGCACCCCTTTGCTTAGGGTAGGGCACCCCTTGGCTTAGGGTAGGCCACCCCTAGGCTTAGGCTAGAGCACATCTACGCTTAGGCTAGGGCACCCCTAGGCTTAGGCTAAGGCTAGGGTTCCACTAGACTAAGGCCAGGGTACCCCTAGCCTTAGGCTAGGGCACCCCTAGGCTTAGGCTAGGGAACCCCTAGGCTTAGGCTAGGGCACCCCTAGCTTGGGCTTGGGAACTCCTAGGCTTAGGCTAGGGCTCCCCTAGGCTTAGGCTAGGGCACCCATAGGCTTAGGCTAGGGCACCCTAGGCTTAGGCTAGGGCACCCCTAGTCTTAGGCTAAGGCTAGGGCTCCCCTAGCCTAACGCTAGGGCACCCCTATGCTTAGGCTAGGGGATCCCTAGGCTTAGGCTATGGCGCCCCTAAGCTTAGGCTAGGGCACCCCTTGTCTTTTGCTAGGGCACCCCTAGGCTTAGGCTAAGGCTAGGGCTCCGCTAGCCTAAGGCTAGGGCACCCCTAGGCTTAGGGTAGGGCACCCCTAGGCTTAGGCTTGGCCAACCCTAGGCTTAGGTTAAGGCACCCCTAGGCTTAGGATAAGGCTAGGGCTCCCCTAGCCTAAGGTTAGGACACCCCTAGGCTTAGGCTAAGTCACCCCTAGGCTTAGGCTAGGGGACCCCTGGCTTCGGCTAGGGCACCCCTAGGCTTAGGTTAGGGCACCCCTAGGCTTAGGCTAGGGCACCCCTTGGCTTAGGCTAGGGCACCCCTAGGCTTAGGCTACGGCACCCCTAGGCTTAGGCTAAGGCTAGGTCTCAGCTAGCCTAAGGCTAGGGCACCCCTAGGCTTAGGGTAGGGCACCCCTAGGCTTAGGCTAGGGCACACCTAGGCTTAGGCTAGGGCACCCCTAGGCTTAGGCGAAGGCTAGGGCTCCACTAGACTAAGGCTAGGGCACCCCTAGGCTTAGGCTAGGGCACCCCTAGGCTTAGGCTAGGGCACCCCTAGCCTTAGGCTAGGGCACCCCTAGGCTTAGCCTAGGGCACACCTATGCTTAGGCTAGGGAACCCCTAGACTTAGGCTAAGTCTAGGTCTACCCTAGCCTACGGCTAGGGCACCCCTAGGCTTAGGCTAGGGCACCCCTAGGCTTAGGCTAGGGCACCCCTAGGCTTAGGCTAGGGCACCCCTAGGCTTAGGATATGGCTAGGGCTCCCCTAGCCTTAGGCTAGGACACCCCTAGGCTTAGGCTAGGGCACCCCTAGCCTTAGGCTATGGCACCCCTAGGCTTAGGCTAGGGTACCCCTAGGCTTGGGCTAGGGCACCCCGAGGCTTAGGCTAAGGTTAGGGCTCCCCTAGCCTAAGGTTAGGGCTCCCCTAGCCTTAGGCTAGGGCACCCCTAGGCTTAGGCTAGGCTATCCCTATGTGTAGGCTAGGGCACCCCTAGGCTTAGACTAGGGCACCCCTAGGCTTAGGCTAGGGTACCCCTAGGCTTAGGCTAAGGCTAGGGCTCCACTAGACTAAGGCTAGGGCACCCCTAGCCTTAGGCTTGGGCACCCCTAGGCTTAGACGAGGGCACCCCTAGGCTTAGGCTAGGGAACCCCTAGGCTTAGGCGAGGGCACCCCTAGGCTTAGGCTAGGGCACCCCTAGGCTAGGGCTAGGGCACCCCGAGGCTTAGGCTAAGGTTAGGGCTCCCCTAGCCTTAGGCTAAGGCACCCCTATTCTTAGGCTAGGGCAACCCTATGCTTAGGCTAGGGCACCCCTAAGCTTAGGCTAGGGGACCCCTAAGCTTAGGCTACCGCTAGGGCTCCCCTAGCCTAAGGCAAGGGCACCACTAGGCTAAGGCAAAGGCACCCCTAGGCTTAGGCTAGGCCACCCCTAGGCGTAGGCTAGGGCACCCCTAGGCTTAGGATAGGGGACACCTAGGCTTAGGCTACGGCACCCCTAGGCTTAGGCTAGGGCACCCCTAGGCTTAGGCTAGGGCACCCCTAGGCTTAGGCTAGGGCACCCCTAGGCTTAGGCTAGGGCACCCCTAGGCTTGGGCTAGGGCACCCCTAGGCTTAGGCTAAGGTTAGGGCTCCCCTAGCCTAAGGTTAGGGCTCCCCTAGCCTTAGGCTAGGGCACCCCTAGGCTTAGGCTAGTGCACCCCTAGGCTTAGGCTAAGGCTAGGGCTCCCCTTGCCTAACCCTAGGGCACCCCTAGGCTTAGGCTAGGGCACTCCTAGGCATAGGCTAGGGGACCCCTATGCTTAGGCTAGGGAACCCCTAGACTTAGGCTAAGTCTAGGTTTACCCTAGCCTAAGGCTAGGGCACCCCTAGGCTTAGGCTAGGGCACCCCTAGGCTTAGGCTAGGGCACCCCTAGGCGTAGGCTAGGGGACCCCTAGGCTTAGGCTAACGCTAGGGCTCCCCTAGCCTAAGGCTAGGGCACCAATAAACTTAGGCTAGGGCACCCCTAGGCTTAGGCTAGGGCACCCGTTGGCTTAGGCTAGGGCACCCCTAGGCTTAGGTAGGGAACCCCTAGGCTTAGGGTAGGGCACCACTATGCTTAGGCTAGGCTCCCCTAGACTTAGGCTAGGGCACACCTAGGCTTACGCTGGGGCGCCCCTAGGCTTAGGCTAAGGCTAGGGCTCCCCTAGGCTTAGGATAGGGCACCCCTAGGCTTAGTCTAGCTCACCCCTAGGCTTCGGCTAGGGAACCCCTAGGTTTAGGCTAGGGCGCCCCAAGGCATAGGCTAAGGCTAGGGCTCCCCTAGCCTAAGGCTACGGCACCCCTAGGCTTATGCTAGGCCACCCCTAAGCTTAGGATATGGCTAGGGCTCCCCTAGCCTTAGGCTAGGACACCCCTAGGCTTAGGCTAGGGCACCCCTAGGCTTAGGCTAGGGCACCCCTAGCCTTAGGCTATGGCACCCCTAGGCTTAGGCTAGAGTACCCCTAGGCGTGGGCTAGGGCACCCCTAGGCTTAGGATATGGCTAGGGCTCAGCTAGCCTAAGGCTAGGGGACCCCTAGGCTTAGGCTAGGGCACCCCTAGGCTTAGGCTAAGGCTAGGGCTCAGCTAGCCTAAGGCTAGGGCACCCCTAGGATTAGGGTAGGTCACCCCTAGTTTTAGGCTAGGGCACATCTACGCTTAGGCTAGGGCACCCCTAGGCTTAGGCTAAGGCTAGGGCTCCACTAGACTAAGGCTAGGGCACGCCTAGCCTTGGCTAGGGCACCCCTAGGCTTAGGCTAGGGAACCCCTAGGCTTAGGCTAGGGCACCCCTAGGCTTGGGCTAGGGCACTCCTAGGCTTAGGCTAGTGATCCCCTAGGCTTAGGCTATGCTAGAGCTCCTCTAGCCTAACGCTAGGGCATCACTAGGCTTGGGCTAGTGCACCCCTTGGCTTAGGCTAGGGCACCCTTAGGCGTAGGCTAGGGCACCCCTAGGCTTAGGCTACGGCTAGGGCTCAGCTACCCTAAGGCTAGGGCACCCCTAGGCTTAGGCTAGGGTACCCCTAGACTTAAGCTAAGGCTAGGGCTCCACTAGACTAAGGCTAGGGCACCCTTAGCCTTAGGCTAGGGCACCCCTAGGCTTAGGTTAGGGCACGCCTAGGCTTAGGCAAGGGAACCCCTAGGCTTAGGCTAGGGCACCCCTAGGCTTAGGCTAAAGCTAGGGCTACCCTAGCCTAAGGCTAAGGCACCACTAGGCTTAGGCTAGGGCACCCATAGGCTTAGGCTAGGGCACCACTAGGCTTAGGCTAAGGCTAGGGCTCCCCTAGCCTTAGGCTAGGACACCCCTAGGCTTAGGCTAGGGCACCCCTAAGCTTAGGCTAGGGCACCCCTTGTCTTATGCTAGGACACCCCTAGGCTTAGGCTAAGGCTAGGGCTCCGCTAGCCTAAGGCTAGGGCACCACTAGGCTTAGGCTAGGGCACCCCTAGTCTTAGGCTAGGGCACCGCTAGGCTTAGGCTAAGGCACCCCTAGGCTTAGGCTAGGGCACCTCTAGGCTTAGGCTAAGGCTAGGGCTCCCCTTGCCTAACCCTAGGGCACCCCTAGGCTCAGGCTAGAGCACCCCTATGCTTAGACTATGACACCCCTAAGCTTAGGCTAGGGCACCCATAGTCTTAGGCTTGGGCACCCCTAGGCTTAGGCTAAGACTAGGGCTCCACTAGCCTAAGGCTAGGGCACCCCTAGGCTTAGGCTAGGGCACTCCTAGGCGTAGGCTAAGGGACCCCTAGGCTTAGGCTAGGGCAACCCTAGGCTTAGGATAAGCCTAAGTCTCCCCTAGCCTAAGGCTAGGGCACCCCTAGGCTTAGGCTAGGGCAACCCTAAGCTTAGGCTAGGGCACCCCTAGGCTTAGGCAAGGGCACCCCTAGGCTTAGGTTAGGGCACCCCTAGGCTTAGGATAAGGCTAGGGCTCCCCTAGCCTAAGGCTAGGACCCACCTAGGATTAGGGTAAGGCACCCCTAGGCTTAGGCTAGGGCACCCCTAGCCTTAGCCTAGGGCACCCCTAGGCTTAGGCTAGCTCACCCCTAGGCTTAGGCTAGGGAACCACTAGGTTTAGGCTAGGGCGCCCCAAGGCTTAGGCTAAGGCTAGGGCTCCCCTAGTCTAAGGGTAGGGCACCCCTAGGCTTAGGCTAGGGCACGCGAAGGCTTAGGATATGGCTAGGGCTCCCCTAGCCTTAGGCTAGGACACCCCTAGGCTTAGGCTAGGGCACCCCTTTGCTTAGGGTAGGGCACCCCTTGGCTTAGGGTAGGTCACCCCTAGGCTTAGGCTAGAGCACATCTACGCTTAGGCTAGGGCACCCCTAGGCTTAGGGTAAGGCTAGGGTTCCACTAGACTAAGGCCAGGGTACCCCTAGCCTTAGGCTAGGGCACCCCTAGGCTTAGGCTAGGGAACCCCTAGGCTTAGGCTAGGGCACCCCTAGCTTGGGCTTGGGAACTCCTAGGCTTAGGCTAGGGCTCGCCTAGGCTTAGGCTAGGGCACCCATAGGCTTAGGCTAGGGCACCCTAGGCTTAGGCTAGGGCACCCCTAGTCTTAGGCTAAGGCTAGGGCTCCCCTAGCCTAACGCTAGGGCACCCCTATGCTTAGGCTAGGGGATCCCTAGGCTTAGGCTATGGCGCCCCTAAGCTTAGGCTAGGGCACCCCTTGTCTTTTGCTAGGGCACCCCTAGGCTTAGGCTAAGGCTAGGGCTCCGCTAGCCTAAGGCTAGGGCACCCCTAGGCTTAGGGTAGGGCACCCCTAGGCTTAGGCTAGGCCAACCCTAGGCTTAGGTTAAGGCACCCCTAGGCTTAGGATAAGGCTAGGGCTCCCCTAGCCTAAGGCTAGGACACCCCTAGGCTTAGGCTAAGTCACCCCTAGGCTTAGGCTAGGGGACCCCTAGGCTTCGGCTAGGGCACCCCTAGGCTTAGGTTAGGGCACCCCTAGGCTTAGGCTAGGGCACCCCTTGTCTTTTGCTAGGGCACCCCTAGGCTTAGGCTACGGCACCCCTAAGCTTAGGCTAAGGCTAGGTCTCAGCAAGGCTAAGGCTAGGGCACCCCTAGGCTTAGGCTAGGGCACCCCTAGGCTTAGGGTAGGGCACCCCTAGGCTTAGGCTAGGGCACACCTAGGCTTAGGCTAGGGCACCCCTAGGCTTAGGCGAAGGCTAGGGCTCCACTAGACTAAGGCTAGGGCACCCCTAGGCTTAGGCTAGCGCACCCCTTGGCTTAGGCTAGGGCACCCCTAGGCTTAGGCTAGGGCACCCCTAGGCTTAGGCTAGGGCACCCCTAGGCTTAGGCTAGGGCACCCTTAGGCTTGGGCTAGGGCACCCCTAGGCTTAAGCTAATGTTAGGGCTCCCCTAGCCTAAGGTTAGGGCTCCCCTAGCCTTAGGCTAGGGCACCCCTAGGCTTAGGCTAGGGCACCCCTAAGCTTAGGCTAGGGCACCCCTAAGCTTAGGCTAGGGCACCCCAAGGCTTAGGCTAAGACTAGGGCTCCCCTAGCATAAGGCTAGGGCACCCCTAGGCTTAGGTTAGGCTACCCCTATGTGTAGGCTAGGGCACCCCTAGGCTTAGACTAGGGCACCCCTAGGCTTAGGCTAGGGTACCCCTAGGCTTAGGCTAAGGCTAGGGCTCCACTAGACTAAGGCTAGGGCACCCCTAGCCTTAGGCTTGGGCACCCCTAGGCTTAGACGAGGGCACCCCTAGGCTTAGGCTAGGGAACCCCTAGGCTTAGGCGAGGGCACCCCTAGGCTTAGGCTAGGGCACCCCTAGGCTAGGGCTAGGGCACCCCGAGGCTTAGGCTAAGGTTAGGGCTCCCCTAGCCTTAGGCTAAGGCACCCCTATGCTTAGGCTAGGGCAACCCTATGCTTAGGCTAGGGCACCCCTAGGCTTAGGCTAGGGGACCCCTAAGCTTAGGCTACCGCTAGGGCTCCCCTAGCCTAAGGCAAGGGCACCACTAGGCTAAGGCAAAGGCACCCCTAGGCTTAGGCTAGGCCACCCCTAGGCGTAGGCTAGGGCACCCCTAGGCTTAGGATAGGGGACACCTAGGCTTAGGCTACGGCACCCCTAGGCTTAGGCTAGGGCACCCCTAGGCTTAGGCTAGGGCACCCCTAGGCTTAGGCTAGGGCACCCCTAGGCTTAGGCGAGGGCACCCCTAGGCTTGGGCTAGGGCACCCCTAGGCTTAGGCTAAGGTTAGGGCTCCCCTAGCCTAAGGTTAGGGCTCCCCTAGCCTTAGGCTAGGGCACCCCTAGGCTTAGGCTAGTGCACCCCCAGGCTTAGGCTAAGGCTAGGGCTCCCCTTGCCTAACTCTAGGGCACCCCTAGGCTTAGGCTAGGGCACTCCTAGGCATAGGATAGGGGACACCTAGGCTTAGGCTACGGCACCCCTAGGCTTAGGCTAGGGCACCCCTAGGCTTAGGCTAGGGCACCCCTAGGCTTAGGCTAGGGCACCCCTAGCCTTAGGCTAGGGCACCCCTAGGCTTAGGCTAGTGCACCCCCAGGCTTAGGCTAAGGCTAGGGCTCCCCTTGCCTAACTCTAGGGCACCCCTAGGCTTAGGCTAGGGCACTCCTAGGCATAGGCTAGGGGACCCCTATGCTTAGGCTAGGGAACCCCTAGACTTAGGCCAAGTCTAGGTTTACCCTAGCCTAAGGCTAGGGCACCCCTAGGCTTAGGCTAGGGCACCCCTAGGCGTAGGCTAGGGGACCCCTAGGCTTAGGCTAACGCTAGGGCTCCCCTAGGCTAAGGCTAGGGCACCACTAAACTTAGGCTAGGGCACCCCTAGGCTTAGGCTAGGGCACCCGTTGGCTTAGGCTAGGGCACCCCTAGGCTTAGGTAGGGAACCCCTAGGCTTAGGGTAGGGCACCACTATGCTTAGGCTAGGCTCCCCTAGACTTAGGCTAGGGCACACCTAGGCTTACGCTGGGGCACCCCTAGGCTTAGGCTAAGGCTAGGGCTCCCCTAGGCTTAGGATAGGGCACCCCTAGGCTTAGTCTAGCTCACCCCTAGGCTTAGGCTAGGGAACCCCTAGGTTTAGGCTAGGGCGTCCCAAGGCATAGGCTAAGGCTAGGGCTCCCCTAGCCTAAGGCTACGGCACCCCTAGGCTTATGCTAGGGCACCCCTAGGCTTAGGATATGGCTAGGGCTCCCCTAGCCTTAGGCTAGGACACCCCTAGGCTTAGGCTAGGGCACCCCTAGGCTTAGGCTAGGGCACCCCTAGCCTTAGGCTATGGCACCCCTAGGCTTAGGCTAGAGTACCCCTAGGCTTGGGCTAGGGCACCCCTAGGCTTAGGATATGGCTAGGGCTCAGCTAGCCTAAGGCTAGGGGACCCCTAGGCTTAGGCTAGGGCACCCCTAGGCTTAGGCTAAGGCTAGGGCTCAGCTAGCCTAAGGCTAGGGCACCCCTAGGATTAGGGTAGGTCACCCCTAGTTTTAGGCTAGGGCACATCTACGCTTAGGCTAGGGCACCCCTAGGCTTAGGCTAACGCTAGGGCTCCACTAGACTAAGGCTAGGGCACCCCTAGCCTTGGCTAGGGCACCCCTAGGCTTAGGCTAGGGAACCCCTAGGCTTAGGCTAGGGCACCCCTAGGCTTGGGCTAGGGCACTCCTAGGCTTAGGCTAGTGATCCCCTAGGCTTAGGCTATGCTAGAGCTCCTCTAGCCTAACGCTAGGGCATCACTAGGCTTGGGCTAGTGCACCCCTTGGCTTAGGCTAGGGCACCCTTAGGCGTAGGCTAGGGCACCCCTAGGCTTAGGCTACGGCTAGGGCTCAGCTACCCTAAGGCTAGGGCACCCCTAGGCTTAGGCTAGGGTACCCCTAGACTTAAGCTAAGGCTAGGGCTCCACTAGACTAAGGCTAGGGCACCCTTAGCCTTAGGCTAGGGCACACCTAGGCTTAGGTTAGGGCACGCCTAGGCTTAGGCAAGGGAACCCCTAGGCTTAGGCTAGGGCACCCCTAGGCTTAGGCTAAAGCTAGGGCTACCCTAGCCTAAGGCTAAGGCACCACTAGGCTTAGGCTAGGGCACCCATAGGCTTAGGCTAGGGCACCACTAGGCTTAGGCTAAGGCTAGGGCTCCCCTAGCCTTAGGCTAGGACACCCCTAGGCTTAGGCTAGGGCACCCCTAAGCTTAGGCTAGGGCACCCCTTGTCTTATGCTAGGACACCCCTAGGCTTAGGCTAAGGCTAGGGCTCCGCTAGCCTAAGGCTAGGGCACCACTAGGCTTAGGCTAGGGCACCCCTAGGCTTAGGCTAGGGCACCGCTAGGCTTAGGCTAGGGCACCCCTAGGCTTAGGCTAGGGCACCTCTAGGCTTAGGCTAAGGCTAGGGCTCCCCTTGCCTAACCCTAGGGCACCCCTAGGCTCAGGCTAGAGCACCCCTAGGCTTAGGCTATGACACCCCTAAGCTTAGGCTAGGGCACCCATAGTCTTAGGCTAGGGCACCCCTAGGCTTAGGCTAAGACTAGGGCTCCACTAGCCTAAGGCTAGGGCACCCCTAGGCTTAGGCTAGGGCACTCCTAGGCGTAGGCTAGGGGACCCCTAGGCTTAGGCTAGGGCAACCCTAGGCTTAGGATAAGGCTAAGTCTCCCCTAGCCTAAGGCTAGGGCACCCCTAGGCTTAGGCTAGGGCAACCCTAAGCTTAGGCTAGGGCACCCCTAGGCTTAGGCAAGGGCACCCCTAGGCTTAGGTTAGGGCACCCCTAGGCTTAGGATAAGGCTAGGGCTCCCCTAGCCTAAGGCTAGGACCCACCTAGGATTAGGGTAAGGCACCCCTAGGCTTAGGCTAGCTCACCCCTAGGCTTAGGCTAGGGAACCACTAGGTTTAGGCTAGGGCGCCCCAAGGCTTAGGCTAAGGCTAGGGCTCCCCTAGTCTAAGGGTAGGGCACCCCTAGGCTTAGGCTAGGGCACGCGAAGGCTTAGGATATGGCTAGGGCTCCCCTAGCCTTAGGCTAGGACACCCCTAGGCTTAGGCTAGGGCACCCCTTTGCTTAGGGTAGGGCACCCCTTGGCTTAGGGTAGGTCACCCCTAGGCTTAGGCTAGAGCACATCTACGCTTAGGCTAGGGCACCCCTAGGCTTAGGCTAAGGCTAGGGCTCCACTAGACTAAGGCCAGGGTACCCCTAGCCTTAGGCTAAGGCACCCCTAGGCTTAGGCTAGGGAACCCCTAGGCTTAGGCTAGGGCACCCCTAGCTTGGGCTTGGGAACTCCTAGGCTTAGGCTAGGGCTCCCCTAGGCTTAGGCTAGGGCACCCATAGGCTTAGGCTAGGGCACCCTAGGCTTAGGCTAGGGCACCCCTAGTCTTAGGCTAAGGCTAGGGCTCCCCTAGCCTAACGCTAGGGCACCCCTATGCTTAGGCTAGGGGATCCCTAGGCTTAGGCTATGGCGCCCCTAAGCTTAGGCTAGGGCACCCCTTGTCTTTTGCTAGGGCACCCCTAGGCTTAGGCTAAGGCTAGGGCTCCACTAGCCTAAGGCTAGGGCACCCCTAGGCTTAGGGTAGGGCACCCCTAGGCTTAGGCTAGGCCAACCCTAGGCTTAGGTTAAGGCACCCCTAAGCTTAGGATAAGGCTAGGGCTCCCCTAGCCTAAGGCTAGGACACCCCTAGGCTTAGGCTAAGTCACCCCTAGGCTTAGGCTAGGGGACCCCTAGGCTTCGGCTAGGGCACCCCTAGGCTTAGGTTAGGGCACCCCTAGGCTTAGGCTAGGGCACCCCTTGGCTTAGGCTAGGGCACCCCTAGGCTTAGGCTACGGCACCCCTAGGCTTAGGCTAAGGCTAGGTCTCAGCTAGCCTAAGGCTAGGGCACCCCTAGGCTTAGGCTAGGGCACCCCTAGGCTTAGGGTAGGGCACCCCTAGGCTTAGGCTAGGGCACACCTAGGCTTAGGCTAGGGCACCCCTAGGCTTAGGCGAAGGCTAGGGCTCCACTAGACTAAGGCTAGGGCACCCCTAGGCTTAGGCTAGGGCACCCCTAGGCTTAGGCTAGGGCACCCCTAGGCTTAGGCTAGGGCACCCCTAGGCTTAGACTAGGGCACCCCTAGGCTTAGGCTAGGGCACCGTTAGGCTTGGGCTAGGGCACCCCTAGGCTTAAGCTAATGTTAGGGCTCCCCTAGCCTAAGGTTAGGGCTCCCCTAGCCTTAGGCTAGGGCACCCCTAGACTTAGGCTAGGGCACCCCTAAGCTTAGGCTAGGGCACCCCTAAGCTTAGGCTAGGGCACCCCAAGGCTTAGGCTAAGACTAGGGCTCCCCTAGCCTAAGGCTAGGGCACCCCTAGGCTTAGGTTAGGCTACCCCTATGTGTAGGCTAGGGCACCCCTAGGCTTAGACTAGGGCACCCCTAGGCTTAGGCTAGGGTACCCCTAGGCTTAGGCTAAGGCTAGGGCTCCACTAGACTAAGGCTAGGGCACCCCTAGCCTTAGGCTTGGGCACCCCTAGGCTTAGACTAGGGCACCCCTAGGCTTAGGCTAGGGAACCCCTAGGCTTAGGCTAGGGCACCCCTAGGCTTAGGCTAAGGCTACGGCTCCCCTAGCCTAAGGCTAAGACACCCCTATGCTTAGGCTAGGGCAACCCTAGGCTTAGGCTAGGGCACCCCTAGGCTTAGGCTAGGGGACCCCTAGGCTTAGGCTACCGCTAGGGCTCCCCTAGCCTAAGGCAAGGGCACCACTAGGCTTAGGCTAGGGCACCCCTAGGCGTAGGCTAGGGCACCCCTAGGCTTAGGCTAAGGCAAGGGCTCAGCTAGTCTAAGGCTAGGGCACCCCTAGCCTAAGGCTAAGGCACCCCTAGGCTTAGGCTAGGGCAACCCTAGGCTTAAGCTAGGGCACCCCTAGGCTTAGGCTAGGGGACCACTAGGCTTAGGCTACGGCACCCCTAGGCTTAGGCTAGGGCACCCCTAGGCTTAGGCTATTGCACCCCTAGGCTTAGGCTAGGGCACCCCTAGGCTTGGGCTAGGGCACCCCTAGGCTTAGGCTAAGGTTAGGGCTCCCCTAGCCTAAGGTTAGGGCTCCCCTAGCCTTAGGCTAGGGCACCCCTAGGCTTAGGCTAGTGCACCCCTAGGCTTAGGCTAAGGCTAGGGCTCCCCTTGCCTAACCCTAGGGCACCCCTAGCCTAAGGCTAGGGCACCCCTAGGCTTAGGCTAGGGCACTCCTAGGCGTAGGCTAGGGGACCCCTAGGCTTAGGCTAGGGCACCCCTAGGCTTAGGCTAAGGCTAAGGCTCCCCTAGCCTAAGGCTAGGGCACCCGTAGGCTTAGGCTAGGGCACCCCTAGGCTTAGGCTAGGGCACCCCTAGTCTTAGGCTAGGGCACCGCTAGGCTTAGGCTAAGGCTAGGGCTCCACTAGACTAAGGCTAGGGCACCCCTAGCCTTAGTCTAGCGCACCCCTAGGCTTAGCCTAGGGCACACCTATGCTTAGGCTAGGGAACCCCTAGACTTAGGCTAAGTCTAGGTCTACACTAGCCTAAGGCTAGGGCACCCCTAGGCTTAGGCAAGGGCACCCCTAGGTTTAGGCTAGGGCACCCCTAGGCTTAGGCTAGGGGACCCCTAGGCTTAGGCTAACGCTAGGGCTCCCCTAGCCTAAGGCTAGGGCACCACTAAACTTAGGCTAGGGCACCCCTAGGCTTAGGCTAAGGCACCCGTTGGCTTAGGCTAGGGCACCCCTAGGCTTAGGTTTGGAACCCCTAGACTTAGGTTAGGGCACAACTATGCTTAGGCTAGGCTCCCCTAGACTTAGGCTAGGGCACCCCTAGGCTTACGCTGGGGCACCCCTAGGCTTAGGCTAAGGCTAGGGCTCCACTAGACTAAGGCTAGGGCACCCCTAGCCTTAGGCTTGGGCACCCCTAGGCTAAGACTAGGTCACCCCTAGGCTTAGGCTAGGGAACCCCTAGGCTTAGGCTAGGGCACCCCTAGGCTTAGGCTAAGGCTAGGGCTCCCCTAGCCTAAGGTTAAGGCACCCCTATGCTTAGGCTAGGGCAACCCTAGGCTTAGGCTAGGGCACCCCTAGGCTTAGGCTAGGGGACCCCTAGGCTTAGGCTACCGCTAGGGCTCCCCTAGCCTAAGGCAAGGGCACCACTAGGCTTAGGCTAGGGCACCCCTAGGCGTAGGCTAGGGCACCCCTAGGCTTAGGCTAAGGCAAGGGCTCAGCTAGTCTAAGCCTAGGGCACCCCTAGCCTAAGGCTAAGGCACCCCTAGGCTTAGGCTAGGGCAACCCTAGGCTTAAGCTAGGGCACCCCTAGGCTTAGGCTAGGGGACCCCTAGGCTTAGGCTACGGCACCCCTAGGCTTAGGCTAGGGCACCCCTAGGCTTAGGCTAGGGCACCCCTAGGCTTAGGCTAGGGCACCCCTAGGCTTGGGCTAGGGCACCCCTAGGCTTAGGCTAAGGTTAGGGCTCCCCTAGCCTAAGGTTAGGGCTCCCCTAGCCTTAGGCTAGGGCACCCCTAGGCTTAGGCTAGTGCACCCCTAGGCTTAGGCTAAGGCTAGGGCTCCCCTTGCCTAACCCTAGGGAAACCCTAGCCTAAGGCTAGGGCACCCCTAGGCTTAGGCTAGGGCACTCCTAGGCGTAGGCTAGGGGACCCCTAGGCTTAGGCTAGGGCACCCCTAGGCTTAGGCTAGGGCACCCCTAGTCTTAGGCTAGGGCACCGCTAGGCTTAGGCTAAGGCTAGGGCTCCACTAGACTAAGGCTAGGGCACCCCTAGTCTTAGGCTAGCGCACCCCTAGGCTTAGCCTAGGGCACACCTATGCTTAGGCTAGCGAACCCCTAGACTTAGGCTAAGTCTAGGTCTACACTAGCCTAAGGCTAGGGCACCCCTATGCTTAGGCTAGGGCACCCCTAGGCTTAGGCTAGGGCACCCCTAGGCTTAGGCTAGGGGACCCCTAGGCTTAGGCTAACGCTAGGGCTCCCCTAGCCTAAGGCTAGGGCACCACTAAACTTAGGCTAGGGCACCCCTAGGCTTAGGCTAGGGCACCCGTTGGCTTAGGCTAGGGCACCCCTTGGCTTAGGTAGGGAACCCCTAGACTTAGGTTAGGGCACCACTATGCTTAGGCTAGGCTCCCCTAGACTTAGGCTACGGCACCCCTAGGCTTACGCTGGGGCACCCCTAGGCTTAGGCTAAGGGTTGGGCTCAACTAGGCTTAGGATAGGGCACCCCTAGGCTTAGGCTAGCTCACCCCTAGGCTTAGGCTAGGGAACCCCTAGGTTTAGGCTAGGGCGCACCTAAGCTTAGGCTAGGGCACCCCTAGGCTTAGGTAGGGAACCCCTTGGCTTAGGTTAGGGCACCACTATGCTTAGGCTAGGCTCCCCTAGACTTAGGCTAGGGCACCCCTAGGCTTACGCTGGGGCACCCCTAGGCTTAGGCTAAGGCTAGGGCTCCCCTAGGCTTAGGATAGGGCACCCCTAGGCTTAGGCTAGCTCACCCCTAGGCTTAGGCTAGGGCACCCCTAGGCTTAGGCTAGGGCGCCCCAAGGCATAGGCTAAGACTAGGGCTCCCCTAGCCTAAGGCTACGGCACCCCTAGCCTTATGCTAGGGCACCCCTAGGCTTAGGATATGGCTAGGGCTCCCCTAGCCTTAGGCTAGGACACCCCTAGGCTTAGGCTAGGGCACCCCTAGGCTTAGGCTAGGGCACGCCTAGCCTTAGGCTATGGCACCCCTAGGCTTAGGCTAGGGTACCCATAGGCTTGAGCTAGGGCACCCCGAGGCTTAGACTAAGGTTAGGGCTCCCCTAGCCTAAGGTTAGGGCTCCCCTAGCCTTAGGCTAGGGCACCCCTAGGCTTAGGCTAGGGCACCCCTTAGCTTAGGCTAGGGCACCCCTATGCTTAGGCTAAGGCTAGGGCTCCCCTTGCCTAACCCTAGGGCACCCCTAAGCTTAGGCTAGGGCACCCCTAGGCTTAGACTAGGACACCCCTAAGCTTAGGCTAGGGCACCCATAGTCTTAGGCTTGGGTACCCCTAGGCTTAGGCTAAGACTAGGGCTCCCCTAGCCTGAGGTGAGTGCACCCCTAGGCTTAGGCTAGGGCACCCCTAGGCTTAGGCTAGGACACCCCTAGGCTTAGGCTAGGGCACCCCTAGGCTTGGGCTAGGGCAACCCTAGGCTTAGGCTAAGGTTAGGGCTCCCCTAGCCTAAGGTTAGGGCTCCCCTAGCCTTAGGCTTGGGCACCCCTAGGCTTAGGCTAGGGCATCCCTAAGCTTAGGCTAGGGCACCCCTAAGCTTAGGCTAGGGCACCCCAAGGCTTAGGCTAAGAATAGGGCTCCCCTAGCCTAAGGCTAGGGCACCCCTAGGCTTAGGCTAGGCTACCCCTATGTGTAGGCTAGGGCACCCCTAGGCTTAGACTAGGGCACCCCTAGGCTTAGGCTAGGGCACCCATAGTCTTAGGCTTGGGCACCCCTAGGCTTAGGCTAAGACTAGGGCTCCCCTAGCCTAAGGTGAAGGCACCCCTAGGCTTAGGCTAGGGCACCCCTATTCGTAGGCTAGGGCACCCCTAGGCTTAGGCTAGGGCACCCCTAGGCTTAGCCTAAAGCTAGGGCTCCCCTAGCCTAAAGCTAGGGCACCCCTAGGCTTAGGCTAGGGCACCCCTAGGCTTAGGCTAAGGCTAGGGCTCCACTAGACTAAGGCTAGGGCACCCCTAGCCTTATGCTTGGGCACCCCTAGGCTTAGCCTAGGGCACCCCTAGGCTTAGGTTGGGGACCCCTAGGCTTAGGCTAAGGCACCCCTAGGCTTAGGCTAACGCTAGGGCTCCCCTAGCCTAAGGCTAGGGCACCACTAGGCTTAGGCTAGAGCATCCCTAGGCTAAGGCTCTGGCACCCCTAGGCTTAGGCTAGGGCACCCCTAGGCTTAGACTAAGGCAAGGGCTCAGGTAGCCTAAGGCTAGGGCACCCCTAAGCTTAGGCTAGGGCACCCCTTGGCTTAGGCTAGGGCACTCCTAGGCTTAGGCTAGGGCACCCCTAGGCTTAGGCTAGGGCACCCCTAGGCTTAGGCTAAGGCTAGGGCTCAGCTAGCCTAAGGTTAGGGCACCCCTATGCTTAGGGTAGGTCACCCCTAGTTTTAGGCTAGGGCACATCTACGCTTAGGCTAGGGCACCCCTAGGCTTAGGCTAAGGCTAGGGCTCCACTAGACTAAGGCTAGGGCACCCCTAGGCTTAGGCTAGGGCACCCCTAGGCTTAGGGGAAGGCACCCCTAGGCTTAGGCTAGGGCACCCCTAGGCTTGTGCTAGGCCACCCCTAGGCTTAGGCTAGGGATCCCCTAGGCTTAGCCTATGCTAGAGCTCCTCTAGCCTAACGCTAGGGCATCCCTAGGATTAGGTTAAGGCACCCCTAGGCTTAGGCTAGGGCACCCCTAAGCTTAGGCTAGGGCACCCCAAGGCTTAGGCTAAGAATAGGGCTCCCCTAGCCTAAGGCTAGGGCACCCCTAGGCTTAGGCTAGGCTACCCCTATGTGTAGGCTAGGGCACCCCTAGGCTTAGACTAGGGCACCCCTAGGCTTAGGCTAGGGCACCCATAGTCTTAGGCTTGGGCACCCCTAGGCTTAGGCTAAGACTAGGGCTCCCCTAGCCTAAGGTGAAGGCACCCCTAGGCTTAGGCTAGGGCACCCCTATTCGTAGGCTAGGGCACCCCTAGGCTTAGGCTAGGGCACCCCTAGGCTTAGCCTAAAGCTAGGGCTCCCCTAGCCTAAAGCTAGGGCACCCCTAGGCTTAGGCTAGGGCACCCCTAGGCTTAGGCTAAGGCTAGGGCTCCACTAGACTAAGGCTAGGGCACCCCTAGCCTTATGCTTGGGCACCCCTAGGCTTAGCCTAGGGCACCCCTAGGCTTAGGTTGGGGACCCCTAGGCTTAGGCTAAGGCACCCCTAGGCTTAGGCTAACGCTAGGGCTCCCCTAGCCTAAGGCTAGGGCACCACTAAGCTTAGGCTAGAGCACCCCTAGGCTAAGGCTAGGGCACCCCTAGGCTTAGGCTAGGGCACCCCTAGGCTTAGACTAAGGCAAGGGCTCAGGTAGCCTAAGGCTAGGGCACCCCTAAGCTTAGGCTAGGGCACCCCTTGGCTTAGTTTAGGGCACTCCTAGGCTTAGGCTAGGGCACCCCTAGGCTTAGGCTAGGGCACCCCTAGGCTTAGGCTAAGGCTAGGGCTCAGCTAGCCTAAGGTTAGGGCACCCCTATGCTTAGGGTAGGTCACCCCTAGTTTTAGGCTAGGGCACATCTACGCTTAGGCTAGGGCACCCCTAGGCTTAGGCTAAGGCTAGGGCTCCACTAGACTAAGGCTAGGGCACCCCTAGGCTTAGGCTAGGGCACCCCTAGGCTTAGGGTAGGGCACCCCTAGGCTTAGGCTAGGGCACCCCTAGGCTTGTGCTAGGCCACCCCTAGGCTTAGGCTAGGGATCCCCTAGGCTTAGCCTATGCTAGAGCTCCTCTAGCCTAACGCTAGGGCATCCCTAGGATTAGGCTAAGGCACCCCTAGGCTTAGGCTAGGGCACCCCTAGGCTTAGGCTAGGGCACCCCTAGGCTTAGGATAGGGCACGCCTTGGCTTAGGCTAGGGCACACCTAGGCTTAGGCTACGGCACCCCTAGGCTTAGGCTAGGTCACCCCTAGGCTTAGGCTAGGGCACCCCTAGGCTTGGGCTAGAGCATCCCTAGACTTAGGCTAAGGTTAGGGCTCCCCTAGCCTTAGGTTAGGGCTCCCCTAGCCTTAGGCTAAGGCACCCCTAGGCTTAGGCTAGGGCACCCCTAGGCTTAGGCTAAGGCTAGGGCTCCCCTTGCCTAAACCTAGGGCACCCCTAGGCTTAGGCTAGGGTACAACTATGCTTAGACTATGACACCCCTATGCTTAGGCTAGGGCACCCATAGTCTTAGGCTAGGGCACCCCTAGGCTTAGGCTAAGACTAGGGCACCCCTAGCCTAAGGCTAGGGCACCCCTAGGCTTAGGCTAGGGCACTCCAAAGCGTAGGCTAGGGGACCCCTAGGCTTAGGCTAGGGCACCCCTAGGTTTAGGCTAAGGCTAAGGATCCCCTAGCCTAAGGCTAGGGCACCCAGAGGCTTAGGCTAGGGCAACCCTAGGCTTAGGCTAGGGCACCCCTAGGCTTAGCCTAGGGCACCCCTAGGCTTAGGCTAGGGCACCCCTAGGCTTAGGTTAGGGCACCCCAGGCTTAGGATAAGGCTAGGGCTCCCCTAGCCTAAGGCTAGGACATCCCTAGGCTTAGGCTAAGGCACCCCTAGACTTAGGCTAGGGCACCCCTAGGCTTAGGCTAGGGCACCCCTAGGCTTATGCTAGGGCACCCCTTTGCTTAGGCTAGGGCACCCCTAGGCTTAGGCTACGGCACCCCTAGGCTTAGGCTAGGGCACCCGTAGTTTTAGGCTAAGGCTAGGGCGCCACTAGACTAAGGCTAGGGCACCCCTAACCTTAGGCTAGGGTACCCTTAGGCTTAGGCTAGGGCACCCCTAGGCTGAGGCTAGGGCACCCCTAGGCTTAGGCTAGGGCACCCCTAGGATTAGGCTAGGGCACCCCTAGGCTTGACCTAGGGCACCCCTAGGCTTAGGCTAAGGTTAGGGCTCCCCTAGTCTAAGGTTAGGGGTCCCCTAGCCTTAGGCTAGGGCACCCCTAGGCTTAGGCTAGTGCACCCCTAGGCTTGGACTAAGGATAGGGCTCCCCTTGCCTAACACTAGGGCACCCCTAGGATTAGGCTAGGGCACCGCTATGCTTAGAGTATGACACCCCTAAGCTTAGGCTAGGGCACCCATAGTCTTAGGCTAGGGCACCCCTAGGCTGAGGCTAAGACTAGGGCTCCCCTAGCCTAAGGCTAGGGCACCCCTAGGCTTAGGCTAGGGCACCCCTAGGCTTAGGCTAGGGCACCCCTAGGCTTAGGCTAAGGCTAAGGCTCCCCTAGCCTAAGGCTAGGGCACCCCTAGACTTAGGCTAGGGCAACACTAGGCTTAGGCTAGGGTACCCCTAGGCTTAGGCTAGGGCACCCCTAGGCTTAGCCTAGGGCACACCTATGCTTAGGCTAGGGAACCCAGAGGCTTAGGCTAGGGCGCCCCTAGACTTAGGCTAAGGCTAGGGCTACCCTAGCCTAAGGCAAGGGCAACCCTAGGCTTAGGCTAGAGCACACCTAGGCTTAGGCTAGGGGACCCATAGGCTTAGGCTAACGCTAGGGCTCCCCTAGCCTAAGGTTAGGGCACCACTAAGCTTAGGCTAGGGCACCCCTAGGCTTAGGCTAGGGGACCCCTAGGCTTAGGCTAGGGCACCCCTAGGCTTAGGTAGGGAACCTGTAGGCTTAACTTAGGGCACCACTATGCTTAGGCTAGGCTCCCCTAGACTTAGGCTAGGGCACCCCTAGGCTTACGCTGGGGCACCCCTAGGCTTAGGCTAACGGTAGGGCTCCCCTAGCTTAAGGCTAGGGTACCCCTAGGCTTAGGCTTAGCCACCCCTAGACTTAGGCTAGGGCACCCCTAGGCTTAGGCTAGGGCAGCCCTAGGCTTAGGCTAAGGCAAGGGCTCCTCTAGCCTAACGCTAGGGCATCCCTAGGATTGGGCTAGGGCACCCCTAGGCTTAGACTAAGGCTAGGGCACCCCTAGGCTTAGGATAGGGCACCCCTAGGCTTAGGATAGGGCACCCCTAGGCTTAGGATAGGGCACCCCTAAGCTTAGGCTGAGGCTAGGTCTCCACTAGACTAAGGCTAGGGCACCCCTAGCCTTAGCCTAGGGCACCCCTAGGCTTAGGCTAGCTCACCCCTAGGCTTAGGCTAGGGAACCCCTAGGTTTAGGCTAGGGCGACCCAAGGCTTAGGCTAAGGCTAGGGCTCCCCTAGTCTAAGGGTAGGGCACCCCTAGGCTTAGGCTACGGCACGCGAAGGCTTAGGATATGGCTAGGGCTCCCCTAGCCTTAGGCTAGGACACCCCTAGGCTTAGGCTAGGGCACCCCTTTGCTTAGGGAAGGGCACCCCTTGGCTTAGGGTAGGTCACCCCTAGGCTTAGGCTAGGGCACATCTACGCTTAGGCTAGGGCACCCCTAGGCTTAGGCTAGGAGACCCATAGGCTTAGGTTAGGGCACCCCTAGGCTTACGCTAGGGCACCCCTAGTCTTAGGCTAAGGCTAGGGCTCCCCTAGCCTAACGCTAGGGCAGCCCTAGGCTTAGGCTAGGGCACCCCTAGGCTTAGGCTAGGGGACCCCTAGGCTTAGTCTAGGGCACCCCTAAGCTTAGGCTAGGGCACCCCTTGTCTTTTGCTAGGGCACCCCTAGACTTAGGCTAAGGCTAGGGCTCCGCTAGCCTAAGGCTAGGGCACCACTAGGCTTAGGGTAGGGCACCCCTAGGCTTAGGCTAGGCCAACCCTAGGCTTAGGTTAAGGCACCCCTAGGCTTAGGATAAGGCTAGGGCTCCCTAGCCTAAGGCTACGACACCCCTAGGCTTAGGCTAAGTCACCCCTAGGCTTAGGCTAGGGCACCCCTAGGCTTCGGCTAGGGCACCCCTAGGCTTAGGCTAAGGCTAGGGCTCCCCTTGCCTAAACCTAGGGCACCCCTAGGCTTAGGCTAGGGTACAACTATGCTTAGACTATGACACCCCTATGCTTAGGCTAGGGCACCCATAGTCTTAGGCTAGGGCACCCCTAGGCTTAGGCTAAGACTAGGGCACCCCTAGCCTAAGGCTAGGGCACCCCTAGGCTTAGGCTAGGGCACTCCAAAGCGTAGGCTAGGGGACCCCTAGGCTTAGGCTAGGGCACCCCTAGGTTTAGGCTAAGGCTAAGGATCCCCTAGCCTAAGGCTAGGGCACCCAGAGGCTTAGGCTAGGGCAACCCTAGGCTTAGGCTAGGGCACCCCTAGGCTTAGCCTAGGGCACCCCTAGGCTTAGGCTAGGGCAACCCTAGGCTTAGGTTAGGGCACCCCAGGCTTAGGATAAGGCTAGGGCTCCCCTAGCCTAAGGCTAGGACATCCCTAGGCTTAGGCTAAGGCACCCCTAGACTTAGGCTAGGGCACCCCTAGGCTTAGGCTAGGGCACCCCTAGGCTTATGCTAGGGCACCCCTTTGCTTAGGCTAGGGCACCCCTAGGCTTAGGCTACGGCACCCCTAGGCTTAGGCTAGGGCACCCGTAGTTTTAGGCTAAGGCTAGGGCGCCACTAGACTAAGGCTAGGGCACCCCTAACCTTAGGCTAGGGTACCCTTAGGCTTAGGCTAGGGCACCCCTAGGCTGAGGCTAGGGCACCCCTAGGCTTAGGCTAGGGCACCCCTAGGATTAGGCTAGGGCACCCCTAGGCTTGACCTAGGGCACCCCTAGGCTTAGGCTAAGGTTAGGGCTCCCCTAGTCTAAGGTTAGGGGTCCCCTAGCCTTAGGCTAGGGCACCCCTAGGCTTAGGCTAGTGCACCCCTAGGCTTGGACTAAGGATAGGGCTCCCCTTGCCTAACACTAGGGCACCCCTAGGATTAGGCTAGGGCACCCCTATGCTTAGAGTATGACACCCCTAAGCTTAGGCTAGGGCACCCATAGTCTTAGGCTAGGGCACCCCTAGGCTGAGGCTAAGACTAGGGCTCCCCTAGCCTAAGGCTAGGGCACCCCTAGGCTTAGGCTAGGGCACCCCTAGGCTTAGGCTAGGGCACCCCTAGGCTTAGGCTAAGGCTAAGGCTCCCCTAGCCTAAGGCTAGGGCACCCCTAGGCTTAGGCTAGGGCAACACTAGGCTTAGGCTAGGGTACCCCTAGGCTTAGGCTAGGGCACCCCTAGGCTTAGCCTAGGGCACACCTATGCTTAGGCTAGGGAACCCAGAGGCTTAGGCTAGGGCGCCCCTAGACTTAGGCTAAGGCTAGGGCTACCCTAGCCTAAGGCAAGGGCAACCCTAGGCTTAGGCTAGAGCACCCCTAGGCTTAGGCTAGGGGACCCATAGGCTTAGGCTAACGCTAGGGCTCCCCTAGCCTAAGGTTAGGGCACCACTAAGCTTAGGCTAGGGCACCCCTAGGCTTAGGCTAGGGGACCCCTAGGCTTAGGCTAGGGCACCCCTAGGCTTAGGTAGGGAACCTGTAGGCTTAACTTAGGGCACCACTATGCTTAGGCTAGGCTCCCCTAGACTTAGGCTAGGGCACCCCTAGGCTTACGCTGGGGCACCCCTAGGCTTAGGCTAACGGTAGGGCTCCCCTAGCTTAAGGCTAGGGTACCCCTAGGCTTAGGCTTAGCCACCCCTAGACTTAGGCTAGGGCACCCCTAGGCTTAGGCTAGGGCAGCCCTAGGCTTAGGCTAAGGCAAGGGCTCCTCTAGCCTAACGCTAGGGCATCCCTAGGATTGGGCTAGGGCACCCCTAGGCTTAGACTAAGGCTAGGGCACCCCTAGGCTTAGGATAGGGCACCCCTAGGCTTAGGATAGGGCACCCCTAGGCTTAGGATAGGGCACCCCTAAGCTTAGGCTGAGGCTAGGTCTCCACTAGACTAAGGCTAGGGCACCCCTAGCCTTAGCCTAGGGCACCCCTAGGCTTAGGCTAGCTCACCCCTAGGCTTAGGCTAGGGAACCCCTAGGTTTAGGCTAGGGCGACCCAAGGCTTAGGCTAAGGCTAGGGCTCCCCTAGTCTAAGGGTAGGGCACCCCTAGGCTTAGGCTACGGCACGCGAAGGCTTAGGATATGGCTAGGGCTCCCCTAGCCTTAGGCTAGGACACCCCTAGGCTTAGGCTAGGGCACCCCTTTGCTTAGGGAAGGGCACCCCTTGGCTTAGGGTAGGTCACCCCTAGGCTTAGGCTAGGGCACATCTACGCTTAGGCTAGGGCACCCCTAGGCTTAGGCTAGGAGACCCATAGGCTTAGGTTAGGGCACCCCTAGGCTTACGCTAGGGCACCCCTAGTCTTAGGCTAAGGCTAGGGCTCCCCTAGCCTAACGCTAGGGCAGCCCTAGGCTTAGGCTAGGGCACCCCTAGGCTTAGGCTAGGGGACCCCTAGGCTTAGTCTAGGGCACCCCTAAGCTTAGGCTAGGGCACCCCTTGTCTTTTGCTAGGGCACCCCTAGACTTAGGCTAAGGCTAGGGCTCCGCTAGCCTAAGGCTAGGGCACCACTAGGCTTAGGGTAGGGCACCCCTAGGCTTAGGCTAGGCCAACCCTAGGCTTAGGTTAAGGCACCCCTAGGCTTAGGATAAGGCTAGGGCTCCCTAGCCTAAGGCTACGACACCCCTAGGCTTAGGCTAAGTCACCCCTAGGCTTAGGCTAGGGCACCCCTAGGCTTCGGCTAGGGCACTCCTAGGCTTAGGTTAGGGCACCCCTAGGCTTAGGCTAGGGCACCCCTAGGCTTAGGCTAGGGCACCCCTTGGCTTAGGCTACGGCACCCGTAGGCTTAGGCTACGGCACCCCTAGGCTTAGGCTAGGGCACCCCTAGGCTTAGGCTAAGGCTAGGTCTCAGATAGCCTAAGGCTAGGGCACCCCTAGGCTTAGGCTAGGGCACCCTTAGGCTTAGGGTAGGGCACCCCTAGGCTTAGGCTAGGGCACACCTAGGCTTAGGCTAGGGCACCCCTAGGCTTAGGCGAAGGCTAGGGCTCCACTAGACTAAGGCTAGGGCACCCCTAGGCTTAGGCTAGGGCACCCCTAGGCTTAGGCTAGGGCACCCATAGGCTTAGGCTAGGGCACCCCTAGGCTTAGGCGAAGGCTAGGGCTCCACTAGACTAAGGCTAGGGCACCCCTAGGCTTAGGCTAGGGCACCCCTAGGCTTAGGCTAGTGCACCCCTAGGCTTGGGCTAGGGAACCCGTAGGCTTAGGCTAAGGTTAGGGCTCCCCTAGCCTAAGGTTAGGGCTCCCCTAGCCTTAGGCTAGGGCACCCCTAGGCTTAGGCTAGGGCACCCCTAAGCTTAGGCTAGGGCACTCCAAGGCTTAGGCTAAGACTAGGCCTCCCCTAGCCTAAGGCTAGGGCACCCCTATGCGTAGGCTAGTGCACCCCTAGGCTTAGACTAGGGCACCCCTAGGCTTAGGCTAGAGTACCCCTAGGCTTAGGCTAAGGCTAGGGCTCCACTAGACTAAGGCTAGGGAACCCCTAGCCTTAGGCTTGGGCACCCCTAGGCTTAGACTAGGGCACCCCTAGGCTTAGGCTAGGGAACCCCTAGGCTTAGGCTAGGGCACCCCTAGGCTTAGGCTAAGGCTAGGGCTCCCCTAGCCTAAGCTAAGGCACCCCTAGGCTTAGGCTTGGGCAACCCTAGGCTTAGGCTAGGGCACCCCTAGGCTTAGGCTAGGGGACCCCTAGGCTTAGGCTACCACTAGGGCTCCCCTAGCCTAAGGCAAGGGCACCACTAGGCTTAGGCTAGGGCACCCCTAGGCTTAGGCTAGGGCACCCCTAGGCGTAGGCTAGGGCACCCCTAGGCTTAGGCTAAGGCAAGGGCTCAGCTAGTCTAAGGCTAGGGCACCCCTAGCCTAAGGCTAAGGCACCCCTAGGCTTAGGCTAGGGCAACCCTAGGCTTAAGCTAGGGCACCCCTAGGCTTAGGCTAGGGGACCCCTAGGCTTAGGCTACCGCTAGGGCTCCCCTAGCCTAAGGCAAGGGCACCACTAGGCTTAGGCTAGGGCACCCCTTGGCTTAGGCTAGGGCACTCCTTGGCTTAGGCTAGGGCAACCCTAGGCTTAGGCTAGGGCACCCCTAGGCTTAGGCTAGGGGACCCATAGGCTTAGGCTAACGCTAGGGCTCCCCTAGCCTAAGGTTAGGGCACCACTAAGCTTAGGCTAGGGCACCCCTAGGCTTAGGCTAGGGGACCCCTAGGCTTAGGCTAGGGCACCCCTAGGCTTAGGTAGGGAACCTGTAGGCTTAACTTAGGGCACCACTATGCTTAGGCTAGGCTCCCCTAGACTTAGGCTAGGGCACCCCTAGGCTTACGCTGGGGCACCCCTAGGCTTAGGCTAACGATAGGGCTCCCCTAGCTTAAGGCTAGGGTACCCCTAGGCTTAGGCTAAGCCACCCCTAGACTTAGGCTAGGGCACCCCTAGGCTTAGGCTAGGGCAGCCCTAGGCTTAGGCTAAGGCTAGGGCTCCTCTCGCCTAACGCTAGGGCATCCCTAGGCTTAGGCTAGGGCACCCCTAGATTTAGGCTAGGACACCCCAAAGCTTAGGCTAACGCACCCCTAGGCTTAGGCTAAGGCAAGGGCTCCTCTAGCCTAACGCTAGGGCATCCCTAGGATTGGGCTAGGGCACCCCTAGGCTTAGACTAAGGCTAGGGCACCCCTAGGCTTAGGATAGGGCACCCCTAGGCTTAGGATAGGGCACCCCTAAGCTTAGGCTGAGGCTAGGTCTCCACTAGACTAAGGCTAGGGCACCCCTAGCCTTAGCCTAGGGCACCCCTAGGCTTAGGCTAGCTCACCCCTAGGCTTAGGCTAGGGAACCCCTAGGTTTAGGCTAGGGCGCCCCAAGGCTTAGGCTAAGGCTAGGGCTCCCCTAGTCTAAGGGTAGGGCACCCCTAGGCTTAGGCTACGGCACGCGAAGGCTTAGGATATGGCTAGGGCTCCCCTAGCCTTAGGCTAGGACACCCCTAGGCTTAGGCTAGGGCACCCCTTTGCTTAGGGAAGGGCACCCCTTGGCTTAGGGTAGGTCACCCCTAGGCTTAGGCTAGGGCACATCTACGCTTAGGCTAGGGCATACCTAGGCTTAGGCTAGGAGACCCATAGGCTTAGGTTAGGGCACCCCTAGGCTTACGCTAGGGCACCCCTAGTCTTAAACTAAGGCTAGGGCTCCCCTAGCCTAACGCTAGGGCACCCCTAGGCTTAGGCTAGGGCACCCCTAGGCTTAGGCTAGGGGACCCCTAGGCTTAGTCTAGGGCACCCCTAAGCTTAGGCTAGGGCACCCTTTGTCTTTTGCTAGGGCACCCCTAGACTTAGGCTAAGGCTAGGGCTCCGCTAGCCTAAGGCTAGGGCACCACTAAGCTTAGGGTAGGGCACCCCTAGGCTTAGGCTAGGCCAACCCTAGGCTTAGGTTAAGGCAACCCTAGGCTTAGGATAAGGCTAGGGCTCCCTAGCCTAAGGCTACGACACCCCTAGGCTTAGGCTAAGTCACCCCTAGGCTTAGGCTAGGGCACCCCTAGGCTTCGGCTAGGGCACTCCTAGGCTTAGGTTAGGGCACCCCTAGGCTTAGGCTAGGGCACCCCTAGGCTTAGGCTAGGGCACCCCTTGGCTTAGGCTAGGGCACCCGTAGGCTTAGGCTACGGCACCCCTAGGCTTAGGCTAGGGCACCCCTAGGCTTAGGCTAAGGCTAGGTCTCAGATAGCCTAAGGCTAGGGCACCCCTAGGCTTAGGCTAGGGCACCCTTAGGCTTAGGGTAGGGCACCCCTAGGCTTAGGCTAGGGCACACCTAGGCTTAGGCTAGGGCACCCCTAGGCTTAGGCGAAGGCTAGGGCTCCACTAGACTAAGGCTAGGGCACCCCTAGGCTTAGGCTAGGGCACCCCTAGGCTTAGGCTAGGGCACCCCTAGGCTTAGGCTAGGGCACCCCTAGGCTTAGGCGAAGGCTAGGGCTCCACTAGACTAAGGCTAGGGCACCCCTAGGCTTAGGCTAGGGCACCCCTAGGCTTAGGCTAGTGCACCCCTAGGCTTGGGCTAGGGAACCCGTAGGCTTAGGCTAAGGTTAGGGCTCCCCTAGCCTAAGGTTAGGGCTCCCCTAGCCTTAGGCTAGGGCACCCCTAGGCTTAGGCTAGGGCACCCCTAAGCTTAGGCTAGGGCACTCCAAGGCTTAGGCTAAGACTAGGCCTCCCCTAGCCTAAGGCTAGGGCACCCCTATGCGTAGGCTAGGGCACCCCTAGGCTTAGACTAGGGCACCCCTAGGCTTAGGCTAGGGAACCCCTAGGCTTAGGCTAGGGCACCCCTAGGCTTAGGCTAAGGCTAGGGCTCCCCTAGCCTAAGCTAAGGCACCCCTAGGCTTAGGCTTGGGCAACCCTAGGCTTAGGCTAGGGCACCCCTAGGCTTAGGCTAGGGGACCCCTAGGCTTAGGCTACCGCTAGGGCTCCCCTAGCCTAAGGCAAGGGCACCACTAGGCTTAGGCTAGGGCACCCCTAGGCTTAGGCTAGGGCACCCCTAGGCGTAGGCTAGGGCACCCCTAGGCTTAGGCTAAGGCAAGGGCTCAGCTAGTCTAAGGCTAGGGCACCCCTATGCGTAGGCTAGGGCACCCCTAGGCTTAGACTAGGGCACCCCTAGGCTTAGGCTAGGGAACCCCTAGGCTTAGGCTAGGGCACCCCTAGGCTTAGGCTAAGGCTAGGGCTCCCCTAGCCTAAGCTAAGGCACCCCTAGGCTTAGGCTTGGGCAACCCTAGGCTTAGGCTAGGGCACCCCTAGGCTTAGGCTAGGGGACCCCTAGGCTTAGGCTACCGCTAGGGCTCCCCTAGCCTAAGGCAAGGGCACCACTAGGCTTAGGCTAGGGCACCCCTTGGCTTAGGCTAGGGCACTCCTAGGCTTAGGCTAGGGCAACCCTAGGCTTAGGCTAGGGCACCCCTAGGCTTAGGCTAGGGGACCCCTAGGCTTAGGCTACCGCTAGGGCTCCCCTAGCCTAAGGCAAGGGCACCACTAGGCTTAGGCTAGGGCACCCCTTGGCTTAGGCTAGGGCACCCCTAGGCTTAGGCTAGGGCAACCCTAGGCTTAGGCTAGGGCACCCCTAGGCTTAGGCTAGGGGACCCCTAGGCTTAGGCTACCGCTACGGCTCCCCTAGCCTAAGGCAAGGGCACCACTAGGCTTAGGCTAGGGCACCCCTTGGCTTAGGCTAGGGCACTCCTAGGCTTAGCCTAGGGGACCCCTAGGCTTAGGCTAGGGCACCCCAAGGCTTAGGGTAAGGCTTGGGCTCAGCTAGCCTAAGGCTAGGGCATCCCTAGGCTTAGGGTAGGTCACCCCTAGTTTTAGGCTAGGGCACATCTACGCTTAGGCTAGGGCACCCCTAGCCTTAGGCTAGGGCACCCCTAGGCTTAGGCTAGGGAACCCCTAGGCTTAAGCTAGGGCAACCCTAGGCTTGGGCTAGGGCACCCCTAGGCTTAGGCTAGTGATCACCTAGGCTTAAGCTATGCTAGAGTTCCTCTAGCCTAACGCTAGGGCATCACTAGGCTTGGGCTAGTGCACGCCTTGGCTTAGGCTAGGGCACCCTTAGGCGTAGGCTAGGGCACACCTAGGCTTAGGCTAGGGTACCCCTAGACTTAAGCTAAGGCTAGGGCTCCACTAGACTAAGGCTAGGGCACCCCTAGCCTTAGGCTAGGGCACGCCTAGGCTTAGGCTAGGGCAACCCTAGGCTTAGGCTAGGGTACCCCTAGACTTAAGCTAAGGCTAGGGCTCCACTAGACTAAGGCTAGGGCACTCCTAGCCTTAGGCTAGGGCACCCCTAGGCTTAGGCTAGGGCACCCCTAGGCTTAGGCAAGGGAACCCCTAGGCTTAGGCTAGGGCACCCCTAGGCTTAGGCTAAGGCTAGGGCTCCCCTAGCCTAAGGCTAAGGCACCCCTAGGCTTAGGCTAGGGCACCCCTAGGCTTAGGCAAGGGAACCCCTAGGCTTAGGCTAGGGCACCCCTAGGCTTAGGCTAAGGCTAGGGCTCCCCTAGCCTAAGGATAGGACACCCCTAGGCTTAGGCTAGGGCACCCCTAAGCTTAGGCTAGGGCACCCCTTGTCTTATGCTAGGGCACCCCTAGGCTTAGGCTAAGGATAGGGCTCCGCTAGCCTAAGGCTAGGGCACCACTAGGCTTAGGTTAGGGCACCCCTAGGCTTAGGCTAGGGCACCCCTAGGCTTAGGCTTGTGCACTCCTAGGCTTAGGCTAAGGCTAAGGCTCCCCTTGCCTAACCCTAGGGTCCCCTAGGCTTAGGCTAGGGCACCCCTATGCTTAGACTATGACACCCCTAAGCTTAGGCTAGGGCACCCATAGTCTTAGGCTAGGGCACCCCTAGGCTTAGGCTAAGGTTAGGGCTCCCCTAGCCTAAGGTTAGGGCTCCCCTAGCCTTAGGCTAGGGCACCCCCAGGCTTAGGCTAGTGCACCCCTAGGCTTAGGCTAAGGCTAGGGCTCCCCTTGCCTAACCCTAGGGCACCCCTAGGCTTAGGCTAGGGCACCCCTATGCTTAGACTATGACACCCCTAAGCTTAGGCTAGGGCACCCATAGTCTTAGGCTAGGGCACCCCTAGGCTTAGGCTAAGACTAGGGCTCCACTAGCCTAAAGCTAGGGCACCCCTAGGCTTAGGCTAGGGCACTCCTAGGCGTAGGATAGGGGACCCCTAGGTTTAGGCTAGGGCACCCCAAGGCTTAGGCTAAGGCTAAGGCTCCCCTAGCCTCAGGCTAGGGCACCCCTAGGCTTAGGCTAGGGCACCCCTAGTCTTAGGCTAGGGCACCCCTAGGCTTAGGCTAAGGTTAGGGCTCCACTAGGCTAAGGCTAGGGCACCCCTAGCCTTAGGCTAGGGCACCCCTAGGCTTAGCCTAGGGCACACCTATGCTTAGGCTAGGGAACCCCTAGATTTAGGCTAAGGCTAGGTCTACCCTAGCCTAAGGCTAGGGCACCCCTAGGCTTAGACTAGGGCACCCCTAGGCTTAGGCTAGGGCACCCTTAGGCTTAGGCTAGGGGACCCCTAGGCTTAGGCTAACGCTAGGGCTCCCTAGCCTAAGGCTAGGGCACCACTAAACTTAGGCTAGGGCACCCCTAGGCTTAGGCTAGGGCACCCGTTGGCTTAGGCTAGGGCACCCCTAGGCTTAGGTAGGGAACCCCTAGGCTTAGGGTAGGGCACCACTATGCTTAGGCTAGGCTCCCCTAGACTTAGGCTAGGGCACCCCTAGGCTTACGCTGGGGCACCCCTAGGCTTAGGCTAAAGCTAGGGCTCCCCTAGGCTTAGGATAGGGCACCCTAGGCTTAGGCTAGCTCACCCCTAGGCTTAGGCTAGGGAACCCCTAGGTTTAGGCTAGGGCGCCCCAAGGCATAGGCTAAGGCTAGGGCTCCCCTAGCCTAAGGCTACGGCACCCCTAGGCTTAGGCTAGGGCACCCCTAGGCTTAGGCTAGGGCACCCCTAGGCTTAGGCTAGGGGACCCCTAGGCTTAGGCTACCGCTAGGGCTCCCCTAGCCTAAGGCAAGGGCACCACTAGGCTTAGGCTAGGGCACCCCTTGGCTTAGGCTAGGGCACCCCTAGGCTTAGGCTAGGGCAACCCTAGGCTTAGGCTAGGGCACCCCTAGGCTTAGGCTAGGGGACCCCTAGGCTTAGGCTACCGCTACGGCTCCCCTAGCCTAAGGCAAGGGCACCACTAGGCTTAGGCTAGGGCACCCCTTGGCTTAGGCTAGGGCACTCCTAGGCTTAGCCTAGGGGACCCCTAGGCTTAGGCTAGGGCACCCCAAGGCTTAGGGTAAGGCTTGGGCTCAGCTAGCCTAAGGCTAGGGCACCCCTAGGCTTAGGGTAGGTCACCCCTAGTTTTAGGCTAGGGCACATCTACGCTTAGGCTAGGGCACCCCTAGCCTTAGGCTAGGGCACCCCTAGGCTTAGGCTAGGGAACCCCTAGGCTTAAGCTAGGGCAACCCTAGGCTTGGGCTAGGGCACCCCTAGGCTTAGGCTAGTGATCACCTAGGCTTAAGCTATGCTAGAGTTCCTCTAGCCTAACGCTAGGGCATCACTAGGCTTGGGCTAGTGCACGCCTTGGCTTAGGCTAGGGCACCCTTAGGCGTAGGCTAGGGCACACCTAGGCTTAGGCTAGGGTACCCCTAGACTTAAGCTAAGGCTAGGGCTCCACTAGACTAAGGCTAGGGCACCCCTAGCCTTAGGCTAGGGCACGCCTAGGCTTAGGCTAGGGCAACCCTAGGCTTAGGCTAGGGTACCCCTAGACTTAAGCTAAGGCTAGGGCTCCACTAGACTAAGGCTAGGGCACTCCTAGCCTTAGGCTAGGGCACCCCTAGGCTTAGGCTAGGGCACCCCTAGGCTTAGGCAAGGGAACCCCTAGGCTTAGGCTAGGGCACCCCTAGGCTTAGGCTAAGGCTAGGGCTCCCCTAGCCTAAGGCTAAGGCACCCCTAGGCTTAGGCTAGGGCACCCCTAGGCTTAGGCAAGGGAACCCCTAGGCTTAGGCTAGGGCACCCCTAGGCTTAGGCTAAGGCTAGGGCTCCCCTAGCCTAAGGATAGGACACCCCTAGGCTTAGGCTAGGGCACCCCTAAGCTTAGGCTAGGGCACCCCTTGTCTTATGCTAGGGCACCCCTAGGCTTAGGCTAAGGATAGGGCTCCGCTAGCCTAAGGCTAGGGCACCACTAGGCTTAGGTTAGGGCACCCCTAGGCTTAGGCTAGGGCACCCCTAGGCTTAGGCTTGTGCACTCCTAGGCTTAGGCTAAGGCTAAGGCTCCCCTTGCCTAACCCTAGGGTCCCCTAGGCTTAGGCTAGGGCACCCCTATGCTTAGACTATGACACCCCTAAGCTTAGGCTAGGGCACCCATAGTCTTAGGCTAGGGCACCCCTAGGCTTAGGCTAAGGTTAGGGCTCCCCTAGCCTAAGGTTAGGGCTCCCCTAGCCTTAGGCTAGGGCACCCCCAGGCTTAGGCTAGTGCACCCCTAGGCTTAGGCTAAGGCTAGGGCTCCCCTTGCCTAACCCTAGGGCACCCCTAGGCTTAGGCTAGGGCACCCCTATGCTTAGACTATGACACCCCTAAGCTTAGGCTAGGGCACCCAGAGTCTTAGGCTAGGGCACCCCTAGGCTTAGGCTAAGACTAGGGCTCCACTAGCCTAAAGCTAGGGCACCCCTAGGCTTAGGCTAGGGCACTCCTAGGCGTAGGATAGGGGACCCCTAGGTTTAGGCTAGGGCACCCCAAGACTTAGGCTAAGGCTAAGGCTCCCCTAGCCTCAGGCTAGGGCACCCCTAGGCTTAGGCTAGGGCACCCCTAGTCTTAGGCTAGGGCACCCCTAGGCTTAGGCTAAGGTTAGGGCTCCACTAGGCTAAGGCTAGGGCACCCCTAGCCTTAGGCTAGGGCACCCCTAGGCTTAGCCTAGGGCACACCTATGCTTAGGCTAGGGAACCCCTAGATTTAGGCTAAGGCTAGGTCTACCCTAGCCTAAGGCTAGGGCACCCCTAGGCTTAGACTAGGGCACCCCTAGGCTTAGGCTAGGGCACCCTTAGGCTTAGGCTAGGGGACCCCTAGGCTTAGGCTAACGCTAGGGCTCCCTAGCCTAAGGCTAGGGCACCACTAAACTTAGGCTAGGGCACCCCTAGGCTTAGGCTAGGGCACCCGTTGGCTTAGGCTAGGGCACCCCTAGGCTTAGGTAGGGAACCCCTAGGCTTAGGGTAGGGCACCACTATGCTTAGGCTAGGCTCCCCTAGACTTAGGCTAGGGCACCCCTAGGCTTACGCTGGGGCACCCCTAGGCTTAGGCTAAAGCTAGGGCTCCCCTAGGCTTAGGATAGGGCACCCTAGGCTTAGGCTAGCTCACCCCTAGGCTTAGGCTAGGGAACCCCTAGGTTTAGGCTAGGGCGCCCCAAGGCATAGGCTAAGGCTAGGGCTCCCCTAGCCTAAGGCTACGGCACCCCTAGGCTTAGGCTAGGGCACCCCTAGGCTTAGGATATGGCTAGGGTTCCCCTAGCCTTAGGCTAGGACACCTCTAGGCTTAGGCTAGGGCACCCCTAGGCTTAGGCTAGGGCACCCCTATCCTTAGGCTATGGCACCCCTAGGCTTAGGCTAGGGTACCCCTAGGCTTGGGCTAGGGCACCCAGAGGCTTAGGCTAAGGTTATGGCTCCCCTAGCCTAAGGTTAGGGCTCCCCTAGCCTTAGGCTAGGGCACCCCTAGGCTTAGGCTAGGGCACCCCTAAGCTTAGGCTAGGGAACCCCTATGCATAGGCTAAGGCTAGGGCTCCCCTTGCCTAACCCTAGGGCACCCCTAAGCTGAGGCAAGGGCGCCCCAAGGCTTAGACTAGGACACCCCTAAGCTTAGGCTAGGGCACCCATAGTCTTAGGCTTGGGCACCCCTAGGCTTAGGCTAAGACTAGGGCTCCCCTTGCCTAAGGTGATGGCACCCCTAGGCTTAGGCTAGGGCACCCCTATTCCTAGGCTAGGGCACCCCTAGGCTTAGGCTAGGGCACCCCTAGGCTTAGGCTAAAGCTTGGGCTCCCCTAGCCTAAAGCTAGGGCACCCCTAGGCTTAGGCTAGGGCACCCCTAGGCTTAGGCTAAGGCTAGGGCTCCACTAGACAAAGGCTAGGGCACCCCTAGCCTTAGGCTTGGGCACCCTTAGGCTTAGCCTAGGGCACCCCTAGGCTTAGGTTGGGAAGCCCTAGGCTTAGGCTAGGGCACCCCTAGGCTTAGGCTAAGGCACCCCTAGGCTTAGGCTAGGGCACTCCTAGGCGTAAGCTAGGGGACCCCTAGGCTTAGGCTAGGGCACCCCTAGGCTTAGGCTAGGGCACCCTAAGCTTAGGTTAGGGCACCCCTAGGCTTAGGCTAGGGCAACTCTAGGCTTAGGTTAGGGCACCCCTAGGCTTAGGATAAGGCTAGGGCTCCCCTAGCCTAAGGCTAGGACACCCCTAGGCTTAGGCTAAGGCACCCCTAGGCTTAGTCTAGGGCACCCCTAGGCTTAGGCTAGGGCACCCCTAGGCTTGGGCTAGGGCACCCCTGGCTTAGGCTAAGGTTATGGCTCCCCAAGCCTAAGGTTAGGGCTCCCCTAGCCTTAGGCTAGGGCACCCCCAGGCTTAGGCTAGTGCACCCCTAGGCTTAGGCTAAGGCTAGGGCTCCCCTTGCCTAACCCTAGGGCACCCCTAGGCTTAGGCTAGGGCACCCCAATGCTTAGACTATGACACCCCTAAGCTTAGGCTAGGGCACCCATAGTCTTAGGATAGGGCACCCCTAGGATTAGGCTAAGACTAGGGCTCCACTAGCCTTAGGCTAGGGCACCCCTAGGCTTAGCCTAGGGCACACCTATGCTTAGGCTAGGGAACCCCTAGACTTAGGCTAAGGCTAGGTCTACCCTAGCCTAAGGCTAGGGCACCCCTAGGCTTAGACTAGGGCACCCCTAGGCTTAGGCTAGGGCACCCTTAGGCTTAGGCTAGGGGACCCCTAGGCTTAGGCTAACGCTAGGGCTCCCCTAGCCTAAGGCTAGTGCACCACTAAACTTAGGCTAGGGCACCCCTAGGCTTAGGCTAGGGCACCCCTATGCTTAGGCTAAGGCTAGGGCTCCCCTTGCCTAACCCTAGGGCACCCCTAAGCTGAGGCAAGGGCGCCCCAAGGCTTAGACTAGGACACCCCTAAGCTTAGGCTAGGGCACCCATAGTTTAGGCTTGGGCACCCCTAGGCTTAGGCTAAGACTAGGGCTCCCCTAGCCTAAAGTGGGGGCACCCCTAGACTTAGGCTAGGGCACCCCTATTCGTAGGCTAGGGCATCCCTAGGCTTAGGCTAAAGCTAGGGCTCCCCTAGCCTAAAGCTAGGGCACCCCTAGGCTTAGGCTAGGGCACCCCTAGGCTTAGGCTAGGGCACCCCTAGGCTTAGGCTAAGGCTAGGGCTCCACTAGACTAAGGCTAGGGCACCCCTAGCCTTAGGCTTGGGCACCCCTAAGCTTAGCCTAGGGCACCCCTAGGCTTAGGTTGGGAACCCCTAGGCTTAGGCTAGGGCACACCTAGGCTTAGGCTAAGGCTAGGGCTCCCCTAGCCTAATGCTAAGGCACCCCTAGGTTTAGGCAGGGCACCCCTAGCCTTAGGCTAGGGCACCCCTAGGCTTAGGCTAGGGCACTCCTAGGCGTAGGCTAGGGGACCCCTAGGCTTAGGCTAGGGCAACCCTAGGCTTAGGATAAGGCTAAGGCTCCCCTAGCCTAAGGCTAGGGCACCCCTAGGCTTAGGCTAGGGCAACCCTAAGCTTAGGTTAGGCCACCCCTAGGCTTAGGCTAGGGAAACTCTAGGCTTAGGTTAGGGCACCCCTAGGCTTAGGATAAGGCTAGGGCTCCCCTAGCCTAAGGCTAGGACACCCCTAGGCTTAGGCTAAGGCACCCCTAGGCTTAGGCTAGGGCACCCCTAGGCTTGGGCTAGGGCACCCCTAGGCTTAGGCTAAGGTTAGGGCTCCCCTAGCCTAAGGTTAACGCTCCCCTAGCCTTAGGCTAGGGCACCCCCAGGTTAGGCTAGTGAACCCCTAGGCTTAGGCTAAGGCTAGGGCTCCCCTTTCCTAACCCTAGGGCACCCCTTGGCTTAGGCTAGGGCACCCCTATGCTTAGACTATGACACCCCTAAGCTTAGGCTAGGGCACCCATAGTCTTAGGCTAGGGCACCCCTAGGCTTAGGCTAAGACTAGGACTCCACTAGCCTAAGGCTAGGGAACCCCTAGGCTTAAGCTAAGGTTAGGGCTCCACTAGACCAAGGCTAGGGCACCCCTAGCCTTAGGCTAGGGCACCCCTAGGCTTAGCCTAGGGCACCCCTAGGCTTAGGCTAGGGCACCCCTAGGCTTAGGCTAGGGGACCCCTAGGCTTAGGCTAACGCTAGGGCTCCCCTAGCCTAAGTCTAGGGCACCACTAAACTTAGGCTAGGGCACCCCTAGGCTTAGGCTAGGGCACCCGTTGGCTTAGGCTAGGGCACCCCTAGGCTTAGGTAGGGAACCCCTAGGCTTAGGTTAGGGCACCACTATGCTTAGGCTAGGCTCCCCAAGACTTAGGCTAGGGTACCCCTAGGCTTACGCTGGGGCACCCCTAGGCTTAGGCTAAGGCTAGGGCTCCCCTAGGCTTAGGATAGGGCACCCTAGGCTTAGGCTAGCTCACCCCTAGGCTTAGGCTAGGGAACCCCTAGGTTTAGGCTAGGGCGCCCCAAGGCATAGGCTAAGGCTAGGGTTCCCCTAGCCTAAGGCTACGGCACCCCTAGGCTTAGGCTAGGGCACCCCTAGGCTTAGGATATGGGTAGGGCTCCCCTAGCCTTAGGCTAGGACACCCCTAGGCTTAGGCTAGGGCACCCCTAGGCTTAGGCTAGGGTACCCCTAGGCTTGGGCTAGGGCACCCCGAGGCTTAGGCTAAGGTTAGGGCTCCCCAAGCCTAAGGTTAGGGCTCCCCTAGCCTTAGGCTTGGGCACCCCTAGGCTTAGGCTAGGGCACCCCTAAGCTTAGGCTAGGGCACCCCTATTCTTAGGCTAAGGCTAGGGCTCCCCTTGCCTAACACTAGGGCACCCCTAAGCTTAGGCTAGGGCACCCCAAGGCTTAGAATAGGACACCCCTAAGCTTAGGCTAGGGCACCCATAGTCTTAGGCTTGGGCACCCCTAGGCTTAGGCTAAGACTAGGGCTCCCCTAGCCTAAGGTGAGAGCACCCCTAGGCTTAGGCTAGGGCACCCCTATTCATAGGCTAGGGCACCCCTAGGCTTAGGCTAGGGCACCCCTAGGCTTAGGCTAAAGCTAGGGCTCCCCTAGCCTAAAGCTAGGGCACCCCTAGGCTTAGGCTAGGGCACCCCTAGGCTTAGGCTAAGGCTAGGGCTCCACTAGACTAAGGCTAGGGCACCCCTAGCCTTAGGCTTGGGCACCCCTAGGCTTAGCCTAGGGCACCCCTAGGCTTAGGCTAAGGCAAGGGCTCAGCTAGCCTAAGGCTAGGGCACCCCTAAGATTAGGCTAGGGCATCCCTTGGCTTAGGCTAGGGCACTCCTAGGCTTAGGCTAGGGCACCCCTAGGCTTAGGCTAGGGCACCCCTAGGCTTAGGCTAAGGCTAGGGCTCAGCTAGCCTAAGGTTAGGGCACCCCTAGGCTTACTGTAGGTCACCCCTATTTTTAGGCTAGGGCACATCTACGCTTAGGTTAGGGCACCCCTAGGCTTAGGCTAAGGCTAGGGCTCCCCTAGCCTAAGGCTAAGGCACCCCTAGGCTTAGGCTAGGGCACCCCTAGGCTTAGGCTAGGGCACCCCTAGGCTTAGGCTAGGGCACCCCTAGGATTAGGCTCGGGCACCCCTAGGCTTAGGCTAAGGCTAGGGCTCCCCTAGCCTAAGGCTAGGACACCCCTAGGCTTAGGCTAGGGCACCCCTAAGCTTAGGCTAGGGCACCCCTTGTCTTATGCTAGGGCACCCCTAGGCTTAGGCTAAGGTTAGGGCTCCCCTAGCCTTAGGTTAGGGCTCGCCTAGGCTTAGGATAGGGCACCGCTAGGCTTAGGGTAGGGCACCCCTAGGCTTAGGTTAGGGCACTCCTAGGCTTAGGCTATGGCACCCCTAGGATTAGGTTAGGGAACCCCTATGCTTAGGATAAGGCTAGGGCTCCCCTAGCCTAAGGCTAGGACACCCCTAGGATTAGGCTAAGGCACCCCTAGGCTTAGGCTAGGGCACCCCTAGGCTTAGGCTAGGGCACCCCTAGGCTTAGGCTAGGGCACGCCTTGGCTTAGGCTAGGGCACCCCTAGGCTTAGGCTACGGCACCCCTAGGCTTAGGCTAGGTCACCCCTAGGCTTAGGCTAGGGCACCCCTAGGCTTGGGCTAGAGCACCCCTAGGCTTAGGCTAAGGTTAGGGCTCCCCTAGCCTTAGGTTAGGGCTCCCCTAGCCTTAGGCTAAGGCACCCCTAGGCTTAGGCTAGGGCACCCCTAGGCTTAGGCTAAGGCTAGGGCTCCCCTTGCCTAAACCTAGGGCACCCCTAGGCTTAGGCTAGGGCACAACTATGCTTAGACTATGACACCCCTAAGCTTAGGCTAGGGCACCCATAGTCTTAGGCTAGGGCACCCCTAGGCTTAGGCTAAGACTAGGGCTCCCCTAGCCTAAGGCTAGGGCACCCCTAGGCTTAGGCTAGGGCACTCCTAGGCGTAGGCTAGGGGACCCCTAGGCTTAGGCTAGGGCACCCCTAGGCTTAGGCTGAAGCTAAGGATCCCCTAGCCTAAGGCTAGGGCACCCCTAGGCTTAGGCTAGGGCAACCCTAGGCTTAGGCTAGGGCACCCCTAGGCTCAGCCTAGGGCACCCCTAGGCTTAGGCTAGGGTACCCCTAGGCTTAGGTTAGGGCACCCCAGGCTTAGGATAAGGCTAGGGCTCCCCTAGCCTAAGGCTAGGACATCCCTAGGCTTAGGCTAAGGCACCCCTAGCCTTAGGCTAGGGCATCCCAAGGCTTAGGCTAGGGCACCCCTAGGCTTAGGTTAGGGCACCCCTTGGCTTAGACTAGGGCACCCCTAGGCTTAGGCTACGGCACCACTAGGCTTAGGCTAGGGCACCCGTAAGTTTAGGCTAAGGCTAGGGCGCCACTAGACTAAGGCTAGGGCACCCCTAACCTTAGGCTAGGGCACCCCTACGCTTAGGCTAGGGCACCCCTAGGCTTAGGCTAGGGCACCCCTAGGCTTGGGCTAGGGCACCCCTAGGCTTAGGCTAAGGTTAGGGCTCCCCTAGCCTAAGGTTAGGGCTCTCCTAGCCTTAGGCTAGGGCACCCCTAGGCTTAGGCTAGTGCACCCCTAGGCTTAGGCTAAGGATAGGGCTCCCCTTGCCTAACACTAGGGCACCCCTAGGATTAGGCTAGGGCACCCCTATGCTTAGAGTATGACACCCCTAAGCTTAGGCTAGGGAACCCATAGTCTTAGGCTAGGGCACCCCTAGAGTTAGGCTAAGACTAGGGCTCCCCTAGCCTAAGGCTAGGGCACCCCTAGGCTTAGGCTAGGGCACTCCAAGGTGAAGGCTAGCGGACCCCTCGTCTTAGGCTAGGGCACCCCTAGGCTTAGGCTAGGGCAACACTAGGCTTAGGCTAGGGTACCCCTAGGCTTAGGCTAGGGCACCCCTAGGCTTAGCCTAGGGCACACCTATGCTTAGGCTAGGGAACCCAGAGGCTTAGGCTAGGGCGCCCCTAGACTTAGGCTAAGGCTAGGGCTACCCTAGCCTAAGGCTAGGGCACCCCTAGGCTTAAGCTAGGGGACCCATAGGCTTAGGCTAACGCTAGGGCTCCCCTAGCCTAAGGTTAGGGCACCACTAAGCTTAGGCTAGGGCACCCCTAGGCTTAGGCTAGGGCACCTGTTGGCTTAGGCTAGGGCACCCCTAGGCTTAGGTAGGGAACCCGTAGGCTTAACTTAGGGCACCACTATGCTTAGGCTAGGCTCCCCTAGACTTAGGCTAGGGCACCCCTAGGCTTACGCTGGGGCACCCCTAGGCTTAGGCTAACGATAGGGCTCCCCTAGCTTAAGGCTAGGGTACCCCTAGGCTTAGGCTAAGGCACCCCTAAACTTAGGCTAGGGCACCCCTAGGCTTAGGCTAGGGCACCCCTAGGCTTAGGCTAAGGCTAGGGCTCCTCTAGCCTAACGCTAGGGCATCCCTAGGCTTAGGCTAGGGCACCCCTAGACTTAGGCTAGGACACCCCAAAGCTTAGGCTAAGGCACCCCTAGGCTTAGGATAAGGCAAGGGCTCCTCTAGCCTAACGCTAGGGCATCCCTAGGCATAGGCTAGGGAACCCCTATGCTTAGGCTAGGGCACCCCTAGGCTTGGGCTAGGGCACCCCTAGGCTTAGGCTAGGGTTCCCCTAGGGTTAGGCTAGGGCACCCATAGGCTTAGGCTAGGGCACCCCTAGGCTTAGGCTAGGGCACCCCTAGTCTTAGGCTAAGGCTAGGGCTCCCCTAGCCTAACGCTAGGGCACCCCTAGGCTTAGGCTAGGGCACCCCTAGGCTTAGGCTAGGGGACCCCTAGGCTTAGGCTAGGGCGCCCCTAAGCTTAGGCTAGGGCACCCCTTGTCTTTTGCTAGGGTACCCCTAGGCTTAGGCTAAGGCTAGGGCTCCGCTAGCCTAAGGCTAGGACACCCCTAGGCTTAGGCTAAGTCACCCCTAGGCTTAGGCTAGGGCACCCCTAGGCTTCGGCTAGGGCACCCCTAGGTTTAGGTTAGGGCACCCCTAGGCTTAGGCTAGGGCACCCCTAAGCTTAGGCTAGGGCACCCCTTGGCTTAGGCTAGGGCACCCCTAGGCTTAGGCTACGGCACCCCTAGTCTTAGGCTAAGGCTAGGGCTCCCCTAGCCTAACGCTAGGGCACCCCTAGGCTTAGGCAAGGGAACCCCTAGGCTTAGGCTAGGGGATCCCTAGGCTTAGGCTAGGTCGCCCATAAGCTTAGGCTAGGGCACCCCTTGTCTTTTTCTAGGGCACCCCTAGGCTTAGGCTAAGGCTAGGGCTCCGCTAGCCTAAGGCTAGGGCACCCCTAGGCTAGGGTAGGGCACCCCTAGGCTTAGGCTAGGTCAACCCTAGGCTTAGGTTAAGGCACCCCTAGGCTTAGGATAAGGCTAGGGCTCCCCTAGCCTAAGGCTAGGACACCCCTAGGCTTAGGCTAAGTCACCCCTAGGCTTACGCTAGGGCACCCCTAGGCTTCGGCTAGGGCACCCCTAGGCTTAGGTTAGGGCACCCCTAGGCTTATGCTAGGGCACCCCTAGGCTTAGGCTAAGGCTAGGTCTCAGCTAGCCTAAGGCTAGGGCACCCCTAGGCTTAGGCTAGGGCAGCCGTAGGCTTAGGCTAGGGCACCCCTAGGCTTAGGCTAGGGCACCCCTAGGCTTAGGCTAGGGCTAGGGCTCAGCTAGCCTAAGGTTAGGGCACCCCTATGCTTAGGGTAGGTCACCCCTAGTTTTAGGCTAGGGCACATCTACGCTTAGGCTAGGGCACCCCTAGGCTTAGGCTAAGGCTAGGGCTCCACTAGACTAAGGCTAGGGCACCCCTAGGCTTAGGCTAGGGCACCCATAGGCTTAGGGTAGGGCACCCCTAGGCTTAGGCTAGGGCACCCCTAGGCTTGTGCTAGGCCACCCCTAGGCTTAGGCTAGGGATCCCCTAGGCTTAGCCTATGCTAGAGCTCCTCTAGCCTAACGCTAGGGCATCCCTAGGATTAGGCTAAGGCACCCCTAGGCTTAGGCTAGGGCACCCCTAGGCTTAGGCTAAGGCACCCCTAGGCTTAGGCTAGGGCACGCCTTGGCTTAGGCTAGGGCACCCCTAGGCTTAGGCTACGGCACCCCTAGGCTTAGGCTAGGTCACCCCTAGGCTTAGGCTAGGGCACCCCTAGGCTTGGGCTAGAGCATCCCTAGACTTAGGCTAAGGTTAGGGCTCCCCTAGCCTTAGGTTAGGGCTCCCCTAGCCTTAGGCTAAGGCACCCCTATGCTTAGGCTAGGGCACCCCTAGGCTTAGGCTAAGGCTAGGGCTCCCCTTGCCTAAACCTAGGGCACCCCTAGGCTTAGGCTAGGGTACAACTATGCTTAGACTATGACACCCCTAAGCTTAGGCTTGGGCACCCATAGTCTTAGGCTGGGGCACCCCTAGGCTTAGGCTAAGACTAGGGCACCCCTAGCCTAAGGCTAGGGCACCCCTAGGCTTAGGCTAGGGCACTCCTAGGCGTAGGCTAGGGGACCCCTAGGCTTAGGCTAGGGCACCCCTAGGTTTAGGCTAAGGCTAAGGATCCCCTAGCCTAAGGCTAGGGCACCCCGAGGCTTAGGCTAGGGCAACCCTAGGCTTAGGCTAGGGCACCCCTAGGCTTAGCCTAGGGCACCCATAGGCTTAGGCTAGGGCACCCCTAGGCTTAGGTTAGGGCACCCCAGGCTTAGGATAAGGCTAGGGCTCCCCTAGCCTAAGGCTAGGACATCCCTAGGCTTAGGCTAAGGCACCCCTAGGCTTAGGCTAGGGCACCCCTAGGCTTAGGCTAGGGCACCCCTAGGCTTATGCTAGGGCACCCCTTGGCTTAGGCTAGGGCACCCCTAGGCTTAGGCTACGGCACCCCTAGGCTTAGGCTAGGGCACCCGTAGGTTTAGGCTAAGGCTAGGGCGCCACTAGACTAAGGCTAGGGCACCCCTAACCTTAGGCTAGGGCACCCTTAGGCTTAGGCTAGGGCACCCCTAGGCTGAGGCTAGGGCACCCCAAGGCTTAGGCTAGGGCACCCCTAGGATTAGGCTAGGGCACCCCTAGGCTTAGGCTAAGGTTAGGGCTCCCCTAGTCTAAGGTTAGGGCTCCCCTAGCCTTAGGCTAGGGCACCCCTAGGCTTAGGCTAGTGCACCCCTAGGCTTGGGCTAAGGATAGGGCTCCCCTTGCCTAACACTAGGGCACCCCTAGGATTAGGCTAGGGCACCCCTATGCTTAGAGTATGACACCCCTAAGCTTAGGCTAGGGCACCCATAGTCTTAGGCTAGGGCACCCATAGGCTTAGGCTAAGACTAGGGCTCCCCTAGCCTAAGGCTAGGGCACCCCTAGGCTTAGGCTAGGGCACCCCTAGGCTTAGGCTAGGGCACCCCTAGGCTTAGGCTAAGGCTAAGGCTCCCCTAGCCTAAGGCTAGGGCACCCCTAGGCTTAGGCTAGGGCAACACTAGGCTTAGGCTAGGGTACCCCTAGGCTTAGGCTAGGGAACCCAGAGGCTTAGGCTAGGGCGCCCCTAGACTTAGGCTAAGGCTAGGGCTACCCTAGCCTAAGGCAAGGGCAACCCTAGGCTTAGGCTAGAGCACCCCTAGGCTTAGGCTAGGGGACCCATAGGCTTAGGCTAACGCTAGGGCTCCCCTAGCCTAAGGTTAGGGCACCACTAAGCTTAGGCTAGGGCACCCCTAGGCTTAGGCTAGGGCACCCGTTGGCTTAGGCTAGGGCACCCCTAGGCTTAGGTAGGGAACCCGTAGGCTTAACTTAGGGCACCACTATGCTTAGGCTAGGCTCCCCTAGACTTAGGCTAGGGCACCCCTAGGCTTACGCTGGGGCACCCCTAGGCTTAGGCTAACGATAGGGCTCCCCTAGCTTAAGGCTAGGGTACCCCTAGGCTTAGGCTAAGGCACCCATAAACTTAGGCTAGGGCACCCCTAGGCTTAGGCTAGGGCACCCCTAGGCTTAGGCTAAGGCTAGGGCTCCTCTAGCCTAACGCTAGGGCATCCCTAGGCTTAGGCTAGGGCACCCCTAGACTTAGGCTAGGACACCCCAAAGCTTAGGCTAAGGCACCCCTAGGCTTAGGATAAGGCAAGGGCTCCTCTAGACTAACGCTAGGGCATCCCTAGACTTGGGCTAGGGCACCCCTAGGCTTAGACTAAGGCTAGGGCACCCCTAGGCTTAGGATAGGGCACCCCTAGGCTAAGGATAGGGCACCCCTCAGCTTAGGCTGAGGCTAGTTCTCCACTAGACTAAGGCTAGGGCACCCCTATCCTTAGCCTAGGGCACCCCTAGGCTTAGGCTAGCTCACCCCTAGGCTTAGGCTAGGGAACCCCTAGGTTTAGGCTAGGGCGCCCCAAGGCTTAGGCTAAGGCTAGGGCTCCTCTAGTCTAAGGGTAGGGCACCCCTAGGCTTAGGCTAGGGCACGCGAAGGCTTAGGATATGGCTAGGGCTCCCCTCGCCTTAGGCTAGGACACCCCTAGGCTTAGGCTAGGGCACCCCTAGGCTTAGGCTAGGGCACATCTACGCTTAGGCTAGGGCACCCCTAAGCTTAGGCTAAGGCTAGGGCTCCACTAGACTAAGGCCATGGTACCCCTAACCTTAGGCTAGGGCACCCCTAGGCATAGGCTAGGGAACCCCTAGGCTTAGGCTAGGGCACCCCTAGGCTTGGGCTAGGGCACCCCTAGGCTTAGGCTAGGGTTCCCCTAGGGTTAGGCTAGGGCACCCATAGGCTTAGGCTAGGGCACCCCTAGGCTTAGGCTAGGGCACCCCTAGTCTTAGGCTAAGGCTAGGGCTCCCCTAGCCTAACGCTAGGGCACCCCTAGGCTTAGGCTAGGGCACCCCTAGGCTTAGGCTAGGGGACCCCTAGGCTTAGGCTAGGGTGCCCCTAAGCTTAGGCTAGGGCACCCCTTGTCTTTTGCTAGGGCACCCCTAGGCTAAGGCTAAGGCTAGGGCTCCGCTAGCCTAAGGCTAGGACACCCCTAGGCTTAGGCTAAGTCACCCCTAGGCTTAGGCTAGGGCACCCCTAGGCTTCGGCTAGGGCACCCCTAGGCTTAGGTTAGGGCACCCCTAGGCTTAGGCTAGGGCACCCCTAAGCTTAGGCTAGGGCACCCCTTGGCTTAGGCTAGGGCACCCCTAGGCTTAGGCTACGGCACCCCTAGTCTTAGGCTAAGGCTAGGGCTCCCCTAGCCTAACGCTAGGGCACCCCTAGGCTTAGGCAAGGGCACCCCTAGGCTTAGGCTAGGGGATCACTAGGCTTAGGCTAGGTCGCCCATAAGCTTAGGCTAGGGCACCCCTTGTCTTTTTCTAGGGCACCCCTAGGCTTAGGCTAAGGCTAGGGCTCCGCTAGCCTAAGGCTAGGGCACCCCTAGGCTTAGGGTAGGGCACCCCTAGGCTTAGGCTAGGTCAACCCTAGGCTTAGGTTAAGGCACCCCTAGGCTTAGGATAAGGCTAGGGCTCCCCTAGCCTAAAGCTAGGACACCCCTAGGCTTAGGCTAAGTCACCCCTAAGCTTAGGCTAGGGCACCCCTAGGCTTCGGCTAGGGCACCCCTAGGCTTAGGTTAGGGCACCCCTAGGCTTATGCTAGGACACCCCTAGGCTTAGGCTAAGGCTAGGTCTCAGCTAGCCTAAGGCTAGGGCACCCCTAGGCTTAGGCTAGGGCAGCCCTAGGCTTAGGCTAGGGCACCCCTAGGCTTAGGCTAGGGCACCCCTAGGCTTAGGCTAGGGCTAGGGCTCAGCTAGCCTAAGGTTAGGGCACCCCTATGCTTAGGGTAGGTCACCCCTAGTTTTAGGCTAGGGCACATCTACGCTTAGGCTAGGGCACCCCTAGGCTTAGGCTAAGGCTAGGGCTCCACTAGACTAAGGCTAGGGCACCCCTAGGCTTAGGCTAGGGCACCCCTAGGCTTAGGGTAGGGCACCCCTAGGCTTAGGCTAGGGCACCCCTAGGCTTGTGCTAGGCCACCCCTAGGCTTAGGCTAGGGATCCCCTAGGCTTAGCCTATGCTAGAGCTCCTCTAGCCTAACGCTAGGGCATCCCTAGGATTAGGCTAAGGCACCCCTAGGCTTAGGCTAGGGCACCCCTAGGCTTAGGCTAGGGCACCCCTAGGCTTAGGCTAGGGCACGCCTTGGCTTAGGCTAGGGCACCCCTAGGCTTAGGCTACGGCACCCCTAGGCTTAGGCTAGGTCACCCCTAGGCTTAGGCTAGGGCACCCCTAGGCTTGGGCTAGAGCATCCCTAGACTTAGGCTAAGGTTAGGGCTCCCCTAGCCTTAGGTTAGGGCTCCCCTAGCCTTAGGCTAAGGCACCCCTAGGCTTAGGCTAGGGCACCCCTAGGCTTAGGCTAAGGCTAGGGCTCCCCTTGCCTAAACCTAGGGCACCCCTAGGCTTAGGCTAGGGTACAACTATGCTTAGACTATGACACCCCTAAGCTTAGGCTAGGGCACCCATAGTCTTAGGCTAGGGCACCCCTAGGCTTAGGCTAAGACTAGGGCACCCCTAGCCTAACGCTAGGGCACCCCTAGGCTTAGGCTAGGGCACTCCTAGGCGTAGGCTAGGGGACCCCTAGGCTTAGGCTAGGGCACCCCTAGGTTTAGGCTAAGGCTAAGGATCCCCTAGCCTAAGGCTAGGGCACCCCGAGGCTTAGGCTAGGGCAACCCTAGGCTTAGGCTAGGGCACCCCTAGGCTTAGGTTAGGGCACCCCAGGCTTAGGATAAGGCTAGGGCTCCCTTAGCCTAAGGCTAGGACATCCCTAGGCTTAGGCTAAGGCACCCCTAGGCTTAGGCTAGGGCACCCCTAGGCTTAGGCTAGGGCACCCCTAGGCTTATGCTAGGGCACCCCTTGGCTTAGGCTAGGGCACCCCTAGGCTTAGGCTACGGCACCCCTAGGCTTAGGCTAGGGCACCCGTAGGTTTAGGCTAAGGCTAGGGCGCCACTAGACTAAGGCTAGGGCACCCCTAACCTTAGGCTAGGTCACCCTTAGGCTTAGGCTAGGGCACCCCTAGGCTGAGGCTAGGGCACCCCTAGGCTTTGGCTAGGGCACCCCTAGGATTAGGCCAGGGCACCCCTAGGCTTGGCCTAGGGCACCCCTAGGCTTAGGCTAAGGTTAGGGCTCCCCTAGTCTAAGGTTAGGGCTCCCCTAGCCTTAGGCTAGGGCACCCCTAGGCTTAGGCTAGTGCACCCCTAGGCTTGGGCTAAGGATAGGGCTCCCCTTGCCTAACACTAGGGCACCCCTAGGATTAGGCTAGGGCACCCCTATGCTTAGAGTATGACACCCCTAAGCTTAGGCTAGGGCACCCATAGTCTTAGGCTAGGGCACCCCTAGGCTTAGGCTAAGACTAGGGCTCCCCTAGCCTAAGGCTAGGGCACCCCTAGGCTTAGGCTAGGGCACCCCTAGGCTTAGGCTAAGGCTAAGGCTCCCCTAGCCTAAGGCTAGGGCACCCCTAGGCTTAGGCTAGGGCAACACTAGGCTTAGGCTAGGGTACCCCTAGGCTTAGGCTAGGGCACCCCTAGGCTTAGCCTAGGGCACACCTATGCTTAGGCTAGGGAACCCAGAGGCTTAGGCTAGGGCGCCCCTAGACTTAGGCTAAGGCTAGGGCTACCCTAGCCTAAGGCAAGGGCAACCCTAGGCTTAGGCTAGAGCACCCCTAGGCTTAGGCTAGGGGACCCATAGGCTTAGGCTAACGCTAGGGCTCCCCTAGCCTAAGGTTAGGGCACCACTAAGCTTAGGCTAGGGCACCCCTAGGCTTAGGCTAGGGCACCCGTTGGCTTAGGCTAGGGCACCCCTAGGCTTAGGTAGGGAACCCGTAGGCTTAACTTAGGGCACCACTATGCTTAGGCTAGGCTCCCCTAGACTTAGGCTTGGGCACCCCTAGGCTTACGCTGGGGCACCCCTAGGCTTAGGCTAACGATAGGGCTCCCCTAGCTTAAGGCTAGGGTACCCTAGGCTTAGGCTAAGGCACCCCTAGACTTAGGCTAGGGCACCCCTAGGCTTAGGCTAGGGCAGCCCTAGGCTTAGGCTAAGGCTAGGGCTCCTCTCGCCTAACGCTAGGGCATCCCTAGGCTTAAGCTAGGGCACCCCTAGATTTAGGCTAGGACACCCCAAAGCTTAGGCTAACGCACCCCTAGGCTTAGGCTAAGGCAAGGGCTCCTCTAGCCTAACGCTAGGGCATCCCTAGGATTGGGCTAGGGCACCCCTAGGCTTAGAATAAGGCTAGGGCACCCCTAGGCTTAGGATAGGGCACCCCTAGGCTTAGGATAGGGCACCCCTAGGCTTAGGATAGGGCACCCCTAAGCTTAGGCTGAGGCTAGGTCTCCACTAGACTAAGGCTAGGGCACCCCTAGCCTTAGCCTAGGGCACCCCTAGGCTTAGGCTAGCTCACCCCTAGGCTTAGGCTAGGGAACCCCTAGGTTTAGGCTAGGGCGCCCCAAGGCTTAGGCTAAGGCTAGGGCTCCCCTAGTCTAAGGGTAGGGCACCCCTAGGCTTAGGCTACGGCACGCGAAGGCTTAGGATATGGCTAGGGCTCCCCTAGCCTTAGGCTAGGACACCCCTAGGCTTAGGCTAGGGCACCCCTTTGCTTAGGGAAGGGCACCCCTTGGCTTAGGGTAGGTCACTCCTAGGCTTAGGCTAGGGCACATCTACGCTTAGGCTAGGGCAACCCTAGGCTTAGGCTAAGGCTAGGGCTCCACTAGACTAAGGCCAGGGTACCCCTCGACTTAGGCTAGGGCACCCCTAGGCTTAGGCTAGGGAACCCCTAGGCTTAGGCTAGGGCACCCCTAGACTTGGGCTAGGGCTCCCCTAGGCTTAGGCTAGGAGACCCATAGGCTTAGGTTAGGGCACCCCTAGGCTTAGGCTAGGGCACCCCTAGTCTTAGGCTAAGGCTAGGGCTGCCCTAGCCTAACGCTAGGGCACCCCTAGGCTTAGGCTAGGGCACCCCTAGGCTTAGGCTAGGGGACCCCTAGGCTTAGGCTAGGGTGCCCCTAAGCTTAGGCTAGGGCACCCCTTGTCTTTTGCTAGGGCACCCCTAGGATTAGGCTAAGGCTAGGGCTCCGCTAGCCTAAGGCTAGGGCACCACTAGGCTTAGGGTAGGGCACCCCTAGGCTTAGGCTAGGCCAACCCTAGGCTTAGGTTAAGGCACCCCTAGGCTTAGGATAAGGCTAGGGCTCCCTAGCCTAAGGCTACGACACCCCTACGCTTAGGCTAAGTCACCCCTAGGCTTAGGCTAGGGCACCCCTAGGCTTCGGCTAGGGCGCTCCTAGGCTTAGGTTAGGGCACCCCTAGGCTTAGGCTAGGGCACCCCTAGGCTTAGGCTAGGGCACCCCTTGGCTTAGGCTATGGCACCCCTAGGCTTAGGCTACGGCACCCCTAGGCTTAGGCTAGGGCACCCCTAGGCTTAGGCTAAGGCTAAGTCTCAGCTAGCCTAAGGCTAGGGCACCCCTAGGCTTAGGCTAGGGCACCCTTAGGCTTAGGGTAGGGCACCCCTAGGCTTAGGCTAGGGCACACCTAGGCTTAGGCTAGGGCACCCCTAGGCTTAGGCGAAGGCTAGGGCTCCACTAGACTAAGGCTAGGGCACCCCTAGGCTTAGGCTAGGGCACCCCTAGGCTTAGGCTAGGGCAGCCCTAGGCTTAGGCTAGGGCACCCCTAGGCTTAGGCGAAGGCTAGGGCTCCACTAGACTAAGGCTAGGGCACCCCTAGGCTTAGGCTAGGGCACCCCTAGGCTTAGGCTAGGGCACCCGTAGGCTTGGGCTAGGGCACCCCTAGTCTTGGGCTAGGGAACCCGTAGGCTTAGGCTAAGGTTAGGGCTCCCCTAGCCTAAGGTTAGGGCTCCCCTAGCCTTAGGCTAGGGCACCCCTAGGCTTAGGCTAGGGCACCCCTAAGCTTAGGCTAGGGCACCCCAAGGCTTAGGCTAAGACTAGGCCTCCCCTAGCCTAAGGCTAGGGCACCCCTATGCGTAGGCTAGGGCACCCCTAGGCTTAGACTAGGGCACCCCTAGGCTTAGGCTAGAGTACCCCTAGGCTTAGGCTAAGGCTAGGGCTCCACTAGACTAAGGCTAGGGCACCCCTAGCCTTAGGCTTGGGCACTCCTAGGCTTAGACTAGGGCACCCCTAGGCTTAGGCTAGGGAACCCCTAGGCTTAGGCTAGGGCACCCCTAGGCTTAGTCAAAGGCTAGGGCTCCCCTAGCCTAAGGCTAAGGCACCCCTAGGCTTAGGCTAGGGCAACCCTAGGCTTAGGCTAGGGCACCCCTAGGCTTAGGCTAGGGGACCCCTAGGCTTAGGCTACCGCTAGGGCTCCCCTAGCCTAAGGCAAGGGCACCACTAGGCTTAGGCTAGGGCACCCCTAGGCTTAGGCTAGGGCACCCCTAGGCTTAGGCTAAGGCAAGGGCTCAGCTAGTCTAAGGCTAGGGCACCCCTAGCCTAAGGCTAAAGCACCCCTAGGCTTAGGCTAGGGCAACCCTAGGCTTAAGCTAGGGCACCCCTAGGCTTAAGCTAGGGGACCCCTAGGCTTAGGCTACCGCTAGGGCTCCCCTAGCCTAAGGCAAGGGCACCACTAGGCTTAGGCTAGGGCACCCCTTGGCTTAGGCTAGGGCACTCCTAGGCTTAGGCTAGGGCAACCCTAGGCTTAGGCTAGGGCACCCCTAGGCTTAGGCTAGGGGACCCCTAGGCTTAGGCTACCGCTAGGGCTCCCCTAGCCTAAGGCAAGGGCACCACTAGGCTTAGGCTAGGGCACCCCTTGGCTTAGGCTAGGGCACCCCTAGGCTTAGGCTAGGGCAACCCTAGGCTTAGGCTAGGGCACCCCTAGGCTTAGGCTAGGGGACCCCTAGGCTTAGGCTACCGCTACGGCTCCCCTAGCCTAAGGCAAGGGCACCACTAGGCTTAGGCTGGGGCACCCCTTGGCTTAGGCTAGGGCACTCCTAGGCTTAGCCTAGGGGACCCCTAGGCTTAGGCTAGGGCACCCCAAGGCTTAGGGTAAGGCTAGAGCTCAGCTAGCCTAAGGCTAGGGCACCCCTAGGCTTAGGGTAGGTCACCCCTAGTTTTAGGCTAGGGCACATCTACGCTTCGGCTAGGGCACCCCTAACCTTAGGCTAGGGCACCCTTAGGCTTAGGCTAGGGAACCCCTAGGCTTAAGCTAGGGCAACCCTAGGCTTGGGCTAGGGCACCCCTAGGCTTAGGCTAGTGATCACCTAGGCTTAAGCTATGCTAGAGTTCCTCTAGCCTAACGCTAGGGCATCACTAGGCTTGGGCTAATGCACGCCTTGGCTTAGGCTAGGGCACCCTTAGGCGTAGGCTAGGGCACACCTAGGCTTAGGCTAGGGTACCCCTAGACTTAAGCTAAGGCTAGGGCTCCACTAGACTAAGGCTAGGGCACCCCTACCCTTAGGCTAGGGCACGCCTAGGCTTAGGCTAGGGCAACCCTAGGCTTAGGCTAGGGTACCCCTAGACTTAAGCTAAGGCTAGGGCTCCACTAGACTAAGGCTAGGGCACCCCTAGCCTTAGGCTAGGGCACCCCTAGGCTTAGGCTAGGGCACCCCTAGGCTTAGGCAAGGGAACCCCTAGGCTTAGGCTAGGGCACCCCTAGGCTTAGGCTAAGGCTAGGGCTCCCCTAGCCTAAGGCTAAGGCACCCCTAGGCTTAGGCTAGGGCACCCATAGGCTTAGGCTCGGGAGCCCTAGGATTAGGCTAGGGCACCCCTAGGCTTAGGCTAAGGCTAGGGCTCCCCTAGCCTAAGGATAGGACACCCCTAGGCTTAGGCTAGGGCACCCCTAAGCTTAGGCTAGGGCACCCCTGGTCTTATGCTAGGGCACCCCTAGGCTTAGGCTAAGGATAGGGCTCCACTAGCCTAAGGCTAGGGCACCACTAGGCTTAGGTTAGGGCACCCCTAGGCTTAGGCTAGGGCACCCCTAGGCTTAGGCTTGTGCACTCCTAGGCTTAGGCTAAGGCTAAGGCTCCCCTTGCCTAACCCTAGGGTACCCCTAGGCTTAGGCTAGGGCACCCCTATGCTTAGACTATGACACCCCTAAGCTTAGGCTAGGGCACCCATAGTCTTAGGCTAGGGCACCCCTAGGCTTAGGCTAAGACTAGGGCTCCACTAGCCTAAGGCTAGGGCACCCCTAGGCTTAGGTTAGGGCACTCCTAGGCGTAGGCTAGGGGACCCCTAGGCTTAGGCTAGGGCAACCCTAGGCTTAGGATAAGGCTAAGGCTCCCCTAGCCTAAGGCTAGGGCACCCCTAGGCTTAGGCTAGGGCAACCCTAAGCTTAGGTTAGGGCACCCCTAGGCTTAGGCTAGGGCAACCCTAGGCTTTGGTTAGGGCACCCCTAGGCTTAGGATAAGGCTAGGGCTCCCCTAGCCTAAGGCTAGGACACCCCTAGGCTTAGGCTAAGGAACCCCTAGGCTTAGGCTAGGGCACCCCTAGGCTTAGGCTAGGGCACCCCTAGGCTTAGGTAGGGAACCCCTAGGCTTAGGGTAGGGCACCACTATGCTTAGGCTAGGCTCCCCTAGACTTAGGCTAGGGCACCCCTAGGCTTACGCTGGGGCACTCCTAGGCTTAGGCTAAGGCTAGGGCTCCCCTAGGCTTAGGATAGGGCACCCTAGGCTTAGGCTAGCTCACCCCTAGGCTTAGGCTAGGGAACCCCTAGGTTTAGGCTAGGACGCCCCAAGGCATAGGCTAAGGCTAGGGCTCCCCTAGCCTAAGGCTACGGCACCCCTATGCTTAGGCTAGGGCACCCCTAGGCTTAGGATATGGCTAGGGCTCCCCTAGCCTTAGGCTTGGACACCTCTAGGCTTAGGCTAGGGCACCCCTAGGCTTAGGCTAGGGCACCCCTATCCTTAGGCTGTGGCATTCCTAGGCTTAGGCTAGGGTACCCATAGGCTTGGGCTAGGGCACCCCGAGGCTTAGGCTAAGGTTAGGGCTCCCCTAGCCTAAGGTTAGGGCTCCCCTAGCCTTAGGCTAGGGCACCCCTAGGCTTAGGCTAGGGCACCCCTAAGCTTAGGCTAGGGAACCCCTATGCTTAGGCTAAGGCTAGGGCTCCCCTTGCCTAACCCTAGGGCACCCCTAAGCTGAGGCAAGGGCGCCCCAAGGCTTAGAATAGGACACCCCTAAGCTTAGGCTAGGGCACCCATAGTCTTAGGCTTGGGCACCCCTAGGCTTAGGCTAAGACTAGGGCTCCCCTAGCCTAAGGTGAGGGCACCTCTAGGCTTAGGTTAGGGCACCCCTATTCGTAGGCTAGGGCACCCCTAGGCTTAGGCTAGGGCACCCCTAGGCTTAGGCTAAAGCTTGGGCTCCCCTAGCCTAAAGCTAGGGCACCCCTAGGCTTAGGCTAGGGCACCCCTAGGCTTAGGCTAAGGCTAGGGCTCCACTATACTAAGGCTAGGGCACCCCTAGCCTTAGGCTTGGGCACCCCTAGGCTTAGCCTAGGGCACCCCTAGGCTTAGGTTGGGAAGCCCTAGGCTTAGGCTAGGGCACCCCTAGGCTTAGGCTAAGGCTAGGGCTCCCCTAGCCTAATGCTAAGGCACCCCTAGGTTTAGGCAGGGCACCCCTAGCCTTAGGCGAGGGCACCCCTAAGCTTAGGCTAGGGCACTCCTAGGCGTAGGCTAGGGGACCCCTAGGCTTAGGCTAGGGCAACCATAGGCTTAGGATAAGGCTAAGGCTCCCCTAGCCTAAGGCTAGGGCACCCCTAGGCTTAGGCTAGGGCACCCTAAGCTTAGGTTAGGGCACCCCTAGGCTTAGGCTAGGGCAATTCTAGGCTTAGTTTAGGGCACCCCTAGGCTTAGGATAAGGCTAGGGCTCCCCTAGCCTAAGGCTAGGACACCCCTAGGCTTAGGCTAAGGCACCCCTAGGCTTAGGCTAGGGCACCCCTAGGCTTAGGCTAGGGCACCCCTAGGATTGGGCTAGGGCACCCCTGGCTTAGGCTAAGGTTAGGGCTCCCCAAGCCTAAGGTTAGTGCTCCCCTAGCCTTAGGCTAGGGCACCCCTAGGCTTAGGCTAGGGCACCCCTAAGCTTAGGCTAGGGCACCCCTATGCTTAGGCTAAGGCTAGGGCTCCCCTTGCCTAACCCTAGGGCACCCCTAAGCTGAGGCAAGGACGCCCCAAGGCTTAGACTAGGACACCCCTAAGCTTAGGCTAGGGCACCCATAGTCTTAGGCTTGGGCACCCCTAGGCTTAGGCTAAGACTAGGGCTCCCCTAGCCTAAGGTGAGGGCACCCCTAGACTTAGGCTAGGGCACCCCTATTCGCAGGCTAGGGCACCCCTAGGCTTAGGCTAGGTCACCTCTAGGCTTAGGCTAAAGCTAGGGCTCCCCTAGCCTAAAGCTAGGGCACCCCTAGGCTTAGGCGAGGGCACCCCTAGGCTTAGGCTAAGGCTAGGGCTCCACTAGACTAAGGCTAGGGCACCCCTAGCCTTAGGCTTGGGCACCCCTAGGCTTAGCCTAGGGCACCCCTAGGCTTAGGTTGGGAACCCCTAGGCTTAGGCTAGGGCACCCCTAGGCTTAGGCTAAGGCTAGGGCTCCCCTAGCCTAATGCTAAGGCACCCCTAGGTTTAGGCAGGCCACCCCTAGCCTTAGGCTAGGGCACCCCTAGGCTTAGGCTAGGGCACTCCTAGGCGTAGGCTAGGGGACCCCTAGGCTTAGGCTAGGGCAACCCTAGGCTTAGGATAAGGCTAAGGCTCCCCTAGCCTAAGGTTAGGGCACCCCTAGGCTTAGGCTAGGGCTACCCTAAGCTTAGGTTAGGCCACCCCTAGGCTTAGGCTAGGGCAACTCTAGGCTTAGGTTAGGGCACCCCTAGGCTTAGGATAAGGCTAGGGCTCCCCTAGCCTAAGGCTAGGACACCCCTAGGCTTAGGCTAAGGCACCCCTAGGCTTAGGCTAAGGCACCCCTAGGCTTAGGCTAGGGCACCCCTAGGCTTGGGCTAGGGCACCCCTAGGCTTAGGCTAAGGTTAGGGCTCCCCTAGCCTAAGGTTAACGCTCCCCTAGCCTTAGGCTAGGGCACCCCCTGGTTAGGCTAGTGCACCCCTAGGCTTAGGCTAAGGCTAGGGCTCCCCTTTCCTAACCCTAGGGCACCCCTAGGCTTAGGCTAGGTCACCCCTATGCTTAGACTATGACACCCCTAAGCTTAAGCTAGGGCACCCATAGTCTTAGGCTAGGGCACCCCTAGGCTTAGGCTAGGGCACCCCTTTGCTTAGGGAAGGGCATCCCTTGGCTTAGGGTAGGTCACCCCTAGGCTTAGGCTAGGGCACATCTACGCTTAGGCTAGGGCACCCCTAGGCTTAGGCTAGGAGACCCATAGGCTTAGGTTAGGGCACCCCTAGGCTTAGGCTAGGGCACCCCTAGTCTTAGGCTAAGGCTAGGGCTCCCCTAGCCTAACGCTAGGGCACCCCTAGGCTTAGGCTAGGGCACCCCTAGGCTTAGGCTAGGGGACCCCTAGGCTTAGGCTAGGGCGCCCCTAAGCTTAGGCTAGGGCACCCCTTGTCTTTTGCTAGGGCACCCCTAGGCTTAGGCTAAGGCTAGGGCTCCGCTAGCCTAAGGCTAGGGCACCACTAGGCTTAGGGTAGGGCACCCCTAGGCTTAGGCTAGGCCAACCCTAGGCTTAGGTTAAGGCACCCCTAGGCTTAGGATAAGGCTAGGGCTCCCTAGCCTAAGGCTACGACACCCCTAGGCTTAGGATAAGTCACCCCTAGGCTTAGGCTAGGGCACCCCTAGGCTTCGGCTAGGGCACTCCTAGGTTTAGGTTAGGGCACCCCTAGGCTTAGGCTAGGGCACCCCTAGGCTTAGGCTAGGGCACCCCTAGGCTTAGGCTAAGGCTAGGTCTCAGCTAGCCTAAGGCTAGGGCACCCCTAGGCTTAGGCTAGGGCACCCTTAGGCTTAAGGTAGGGCACCCCTAGGATTAGGCTAGGGCACACCTAGGCTTAGGCTAGGGCACCCCTACGCTTAGGCGAAGGCTAGGGCTCCACTAGAGTAAGGCTAGGGCACCCCTAGGCTTAGGCTAGGGCACCCCTAGGCTTAGGCTAAGGCACCCCTAGGCTTAGGCTAGGGCACCCGTCGGCTTGGGCTAGGGCACCCCTAGGCTTGGGCTAGGGAACCAGTAGGCTTAGGCTAAGGTTAGGGCTCCCCTAGCCTAAGGTTAGGGCTCCCCTAGCCTTAGGCTAGGGCACCCCTAGGCTTAGGCTAGGGCACCCCTAAGCTTAGGCTAGGGCACCCCAAGGCTTAGGCTAAGATTAGGCCTCCCCTAGCCTAAGGCTAGGGCACCCCTATGCGTAGGCTAGGGCACCCCTAGGCTTAGACTAGGGCACCCCTAGGCTTAGGCTAGAGTACCCCTAGGCTTAGGCTAAGGCTAGGGCTCCACTAGACTAAGGCTAGGGAACCCCTAGCCTTAGGCTTGGGCACCCCTAGGCTTAGACTAGGGCACCCCTAGGCTTAGGCTAGGGAACCCCTAGGCTTAGACTAGGGCACCCCTAGGCTTAGGCTAAGGCTAGGGCTCCCCTAGCCTAAGGCTAAGGCACCCCTAGGCTTAGGCTAGGGCAACCCTAGGCTTAGGCTAGGGCACCCCTAGGCTTAGGCTAGGGGACCCCTAGGCTTAGGCTACCGCTAGGGCTCCCCTAGCCTAAGGCAAGGGCACCACTAGGCTTAGGCTAGGGCACCCCTAGGCTTAGGCTAGGGCACCCCTAGGCGTAGGCTAGGGCACCCCTAGGCTTAGGCTAAGGCAAGGGCTCAGCTAGTCTAAGGCTAGGGCACCCCTAGCCTAAGGCTAAGGCACCCCTAGGCTTAGGCTAGGGCAACCCTAGGCTTAAGCTAGGGCACCCCTAGGCTTAGGCTAGGGGACCCCTAGGCTTAGGCTACCGCTAGGGCTCCCCTAGCCTAAGGCTAGGGCACCACTAGGCTTAGGCTAGGGCACCCCTTGGCTTAGGCTAGGGCACTCCTAGGCTTAGGCTAGGGCAACCCTAGGCTTAGGCTAGGGCACCCCTAGGCTTAGGCTAGGGGACCCCTAGGCTTAGGCTACCGCTAGGGCTCCCCTAGCCTAAGGCAAGGGCACCACTAGGCTTAGGCTAGGGCACCCCTTGGCTTAGGCTAGGGCACCCCTAGGCTTAGGCTAGGGCAACCCTAGGCTTAGGCTAGGGCACCCCTAGGCTTAGGCTAGGGGACCCCTAGGCTTAGGCTACCGCTACGGCTCCCCTAGCCTAAGGCAAGGGCACCACTAGGCTTAGGCTGGGGCACCCCTTGGCTTAGGCTAGGGCACTCCTAGGCTTAGCCTAGGGGACCCCTAGGCTTAGGCTAGGGCACCCCAAGGCTTAGGGTAAGGCTAGGGCTCAGCTAGCCTAAGGCTAGGGCACCCCTAGGCTTAGGGTAGGTCACCCCTAGTTTTAGGCTAGGGCACATCTACGCTTCGGCTAGGGCACCCCTATCCTTAGGCTAGGGCACCCTTAGGCTTAGGCTAGGGAACCCCTAGGCTTAAGCTAGGGCAACCCTAGGCTTGGGCTAGGGCACCCCTAGGCTTAGGCTAGTGATCACCTAGGCTTAAGCTATGCTAGAGTTCCTCTAGCCTAACGCTAGGGCATCACTAGGCTTGGGCTAATGCACGCCTTGGCTTAGGCTAGGGCACCCTTAGGCGTAGGCTAGGGCACACCTAGGCTTAGGCTAGGGTACCCTTAGACTTAAGCTAAGGCTAGGGCTCCACTAGACTAAGGCTAGGGCACCCCTACCCTTAGGCTAGGGCACGCCTAGGCTTAGGCTAGGGCAACCCTAGGCTTAGGCTAGGGTACCCCTAGACTTAAGCTAAGGCTAGGGCTCCACTAGACTAAGGCTAGGGCACCCCTAGCCTTAGGCTAGGGCACCCCTAGGCTTAGGCTAGGGCACCCCTAGGCTTAGGCAAGGGAACCCCTAGGCTTAGGCTAGGGCACCCCTAGGCTTAGGCTAAGGCTAGGGCTCCCCTAGCCTAAGGCTAAGGCACCCCTAGGCTTAGGCTAGGGCACCCATAGGCTTAGGCTCGGGAGCCCTAGGATTAGGCTAGGGCACCCCTAGGCTTAGGCTAAGGCTAGGGCTCCCCTAGCCTAAGGATAGGACACCCCTAGGCTTAGGCTAGGGCACCCCTAAGCTTAGGCTAGGGCACCCCTGGTCTTATGCTAGGGCACCCCTAGGCTTAGGCTAAGGATAGGGCTCCACTAGCCTAAGGCTAGGGCACCACTAGGCTTAGGTTAGGGCACCCCTAGGCTTAGGCTAGGGCACCCCTAGGCTTAGGCTTGTGCACTCCTAGGCTTAGGCTAAGGCTAAGGCTCCCCTTGCCCAACCCTAGGGTACCCTTAGGCTTAGGCTAGGGCACCCCTATGCTTAGACTATGACACCCCTAAGCTTAGGCTAGGGCACCCATAGTCTTAGGCTAGGGCACCCCTAGGCTTAGGCTAAGACTAGGGCTCCACTAGCCTAAGGCTAGGGCACCCCTAGGCTTAGGTTAGGGCACTCCTAGGCGTAGGCTAGGGGACCCCTAGGCTTAGGCTAGGGCAACCCTAGGCTTAGGATAAGGCTAAGGCTCCCCTAGCCTAAGGCTAGGGCACCCCTAGGCTTAGGCTAGGGCAACCCTAAGCTTAGGTTAGGGCACCCCTAGGCTTAGGCTAGGGCAACCCTAGGCTTTGGTTAGGGCACCCCTAGGCTTAGGATAAGGCTAGGGCTCCCCTAGCCTAAGGCTAGGACACCCCTAGGCTTAGGCTAAGGAACCCCTAGGCTTAGGCTAGGGCACCCCTAGGCTTAGGCTAGGGCACCCCTAGGCTTAGGTAGGGAACCCCTAGGCTTAGGGTAGGGCACCACTATGCTTAGGCTAGGCTCCCCTAGACTTAGGCTAGGGCACCCCTAGGCTTACGCTGGGGCACTCCTAGGCTTAGGCTAAGGCTAGGGCTCCCCTAGGCTTAGGATAGGGCACCCTAGGCTTAGGCTAGCTCACCCCTAGGCTTAGGCTAGGGAACCCCTAGGTTTAGGCTAGGACGCCCCAAGGCATAGGCTAAGGCTAGGGCTCCCCTAGCCTAAGGCTACGGCACCCCTAGGCTTAGGCTAGGGCACCCCTAGGCTTAGGATATGGCTAGGGCTCCCCTAGCCTTAGGCTTGGACACCTCTAGGCTTAGGCTAGGGCACCCCTAGGCTTAGGCTAGGGCACCCCTATCCTTAGGCTGTGGCATTCCTAGGCTTAGGCTAGGGTACCCATAGGCTTGGGCTAGGGCACCCCGAGGCTTAGGCTAAGGTTAGGGCTCCCCTAGCCTAAGGTTAGGGCTCCCCTAGCCTTAGGCTAGGGCACCCCTAGGCTTAGGCTAGGGCACCCCTAAGCTTAGGCTAGGGAACCCCTATGCTTAGGCTAAGGCTAGGGCTCCCCTTGCCTAACCCTAGGGCACCCCTAAGCTGAGGCAAGGGCGCCCCAAGGCTTAGAATAGGACACCCCTAAGCTTAGGCTAGGGCACCCATAGTCTTAGGCTTGGGCACCCCTAGGCTTAGGCTAAGACTAGGGCTCCCCTAGCCTAAGGTGAGGGCACCCCTAGGCTTAGGCTAGGGCACCCCTATTCGTAGGCTAGGGCACCCCTAGGCTTAGGATAGGGCACCCCTAGGCTTAGGCTAAAGCTTGGGCTCCCCTAGCCTAAAGCTAGGGCACCCCTAGGCTTAGGCTAGGGCACCCCTAGGCTTAGGCTAAGGCTAGGGCTCCACTATACTAAGGCTAGGGCACCCCTAGCCTTAGGCTTGGGCACCCCTAGGCTTAGCCTAGGGCACCCCTAGGCTTAGGTTGGGAAGCCCTAGGCTTAGGCTAGGGCACCCCTAGGCTTAGGCTAAGGCTAGGGCTCCCCTAGCCTAATGCTAAGGCACCCCTAGGTTTAGGCAGGGCACCCCTAGCCTTAGGCTAGGGCACCCCTAGGCTTAGGCTAGGGCACTCCTAGGCGTAGGCTAGGGGACCCCTAGGCTTAGGCTAGGGCAACCATAGGCTTAGGATAAGGCTAAGGCTCCCCTAGCCTAAGGCTAGGGCACCCCTAGGCTTAGGCTAGGGCACCCTAAGCTTAGGTTAGGGCACCCCTAGGCTTAGGCTAGGGCAATTCTAGGCTTAGGTTAGGGCACCCCTAGGCTTAGGATAAGGCTAGGGCTCCCCTAGCCTAAGGCTAGGACACCCCTAGGCTTAGGCTAAGGCACCCCTAGGCTTAGGCTAGGGCACCCCTAGGCTTAGGCTAGGGCACCCCTAGGATTGGGCTAGGGCACCCCTGGCTTAGGCTAAGGTTAGGGCTCCCCAAGCCTAAGGTTAGTGCTCCCCTAGCCTTAGGCTAGGGCACCCCTAGGCTTAGGCTAGGGCACCCCTAAGCTTAGGCTAGGGCACCCCTATGCTTAGGCTAAGGCTAGGGCTCCCCTTGCCTACCCTAGGGCACCCCTAAGCTGAGGCAAGGACGCCCCAAGGCTTAGACTAGGACACCCCTAAGCTTAGGCTAGGGCACCCATAGTCTTAGGCTTGGGCACCCCTAGGCTTAGGCTAACACTAGGGCTCCCCTAGCCTAAGGTGAGGGCACCCCTAGACTTAGGCTAGGGCACCCCTATTCGCAGGCTAGGGCACCCCTAGGCTTAGGCTAGGTCACCTCTAGGCTTAGGCTAAAGCTAGGGCTCCCCTAGCCTAAAGCTAGGGCACCCCTAGGCTTAGGCTAGGGCACCCCTAGGCTTAGGCTAAGGCTAGGGCTCCACTAGACTAAGGCTAGGGCACCCCTAGCCTTAGGCTTGGGCACCCCTAGGCTTAGCCTAGGGCACCCCTAGGCTTAGGTTGGGAACCCCTAGGCTTAGGCTAGGGCACCCCTAGGCTTAGGCTAAGGCTAGGGCTCCCCTAGCCTAATGCTAAGGCACCCCTAGGTTTAGGCAGGCCACCCCTAGCCTTAGGCTAGGGCACCCCTAGGCTTAGGCTAGGGCACTCCTAGGCGTAGGCTAGGGGACCCCTAGGCTTAGGCTAGGGCAACCCTAGGCTTAGGATAAGGCTAAGGCTCCCCTAGCCTAAGGTTAGGGCACCCCTAGGCTTAGGCTAGGGCTACCCTAAGCTTAGGTTAGGCCACCCCTAGGCTTAGGCTAGGGCACCCCTAGGCTTAGGCTAGGGCACCCCTAGGCTTGGGCTAGGGCACCCCTAGGCTTAGGCTAAGGTTAGGGCTCCCCTAGCCTAAGGTTAACGCTCCCCTAGCCTTAGGCTAGGGCACCCCCTGGTTAGGCTAGTGCACCCCTAGGCTTAGGCTAAGGCTAGGGCTCCCCTTTCCTAACCCTAGGGCACCCCTAGGCTTAGGCTAGGTCACCCCTATGCTTAGACTATGACACCCCTAAGCTTAGGCTAGGGCACCCATAGTCTTAGGCTAGGGCACCCCTAGGCTTAGGCTAGGGCACCCCTTTGCTTAGGGAAGGGCATCCCTTGGCTTAGGGTAGGTCACCCCTAGGCTTAGGCTAGGGCACATCTACGCTTAGGCTAGGGCACCCCTAGGCTTAGGCTAGGAGACCCATAGGCTTAGGTTAGGGCACCCCTAGGCTTAGGCTAGGGCACCCCTAGTCTTAGGCTAAGGCTAGGGCTCCCCTAGCCTAACGCTAGGGCACCCCTAGGCTTAGGCTAGGGCACCCCTAGGCTTAGGCTAGGGGACCCCTAGGCTTAGGCTAGGGCGCCCCTAAGCTTAGGCTAGGGCACCCCTTGTCTTTTGCTAGGGCACCCCTAGGCTTAGGCTAAGGCTAGGGCTCCGCTAGCCTAAGGCTAGGGCACCACTAGGCTTAGGGTAGGGCACCCCTAGGCTTAGGCTAGGCCAACCCTAGGCTTAGGTTAAGGCACCCCTAGGCTTAGGATAAGGCTAGGGCTCCCTAGCCTAAGGCTACGACACCCCTAGGCTTAGGATAAGTCACCCCTAGGCTTAGGCTAGGGCACCCCTAGGCTTCGGCTAGGGCACTCCTAGGCTTAGGTTAGGGCACCCCTAGGCTTAGGCTAGGGCACCCCTAGGCTTAGGCTAGGGCACCCCTAGGCTTAGGCTAAGGCTAGGTCTCAGCTAGCCTAAGGCTAGGGCACCCCTAGGCTTAGGCTAGGGCACCCTTAGGCTTAGGGTAGGGCACCCCTAGGATTAGGCTAGGGCACACCTAGGCTTAGGCTAGGGCACCCCTACGCTTAGGCGAAGGCTAGGGCTCCACTAGACTAAGGCTAGGGCACCCCTAGGCTTAGGCTAGGGCACCCCTAGGCTTAGGCTAAGGCACCCCTAGGCTTAGGCTAGGGCACCCGTCGGCTTAGGCTAGGGCACCCCTAGGCTTAGGCTAGGGCACCCCTAGGCTTAGGTAGGGAACCCCTAGGCTTAGGGTAGGGCACCACTATGCTTAGGCTAGGCTCCCCTAGACTTAGGCTAGGGCACCCCTAGGCTTACGCTGGGGCACTCCTAGGCTTAGGCTAAGGCTAGGGCTCCCCTAGGCTTAGGATAGGGCACCCTAGGCTTAGGCTAGCTCACCCCTAGGCTTAGGCTAGGGAACCCCTAGGTTTAGGCTAGGACGCCCCAAGGCATAGGCTAAGGCTAGGGCTCCCCTAGCCTAAGGCTACGGCACCCCTAGGCTTAGGCTAGGGCACCCCTAGGCTTAGGATATGGCTAGGGCTCCCCTAGCCTTAGGCTTGGACACCTCTAGGCTTAGGCTAGGGCACCCCTAGGCTTAGGCTAGGGCACCCCTATCCTTAGGCTGTGGCATTCCTAGGCTTAGGCTAGGGTACCCATAGGCTTGGGCTAGGGCACCCCGAGGCTTAGGCTAAGGTTAGGGCTCCCCTAGCCTAAGGTTAGGGCTCCCCTAGCCTTAGGCTAGGGCACCCCTAGGCTTAGGCTAGGGCACCCCTAAGCTTAGGCTAGGGAACCCCTATGCTTAGGCTAAGGCTAGGGCTCCCCTTGCCTAACCCTAGGGCACCCCTAAGCTGAGGCAAGGGCGCCCCAAGGCTTAGAATAGGACACCCCTAAGCTTAGGCTAGGGCACCCATAGTCTTAGGCTTGGGCACCCCTAGGCTTAGGCTAAGACTAGGGCTCCCCTAGCCTAAGGTGAGGGCACCTCTAGGCTTAGGTTAGGGCACCCCTATTCGTAGGCTAGGGCACCCCTAGGCTTAGGCTAGGGCACCCCTAGGCTTAGGCTAAAGCTTGGGCTCCCCTAGCCTAAAGCTAGGGCACCCCTAGGCTTAGGCTAGGGCACCCCTAGGCTTAGGCTAAGGCTAGGGCTCCACTATACTAAGGCTAGGGCACCCCTAGCCTTAGGCTTGGGCACCCCTAGGCTTAGCCTAGGGCACCCCTAGGCTTAGGTTGGGAAGCCCTAGGCTTAGGCTAGGGCACCCCTAGGCTTAGGCTAAGGCTAGGGCTCCCCTAGCCTAATGCTAAGGCACCCCTAGGTTTAGGCAGGGCACCCCTAGCCTTAGGCGAGGGCACCCCTAAGCTTAGGCTAGGGCACTCCTAGGCGTAGGCTAGGGGACCCCTAGGCTTAGGCTAGGGCAACCATAGGCTTAGGATAAGGCTAAGGCTCCCCTAGCCTAAGGCTAGGGCACCCCTAGGCTTAGGCTAGGGCACCCTAAGCTTAGGTTAGGGCACCCCTAGGCTTAGGCTAGGGCAATTCTAGGCTTAGTTTAGGGCACCCCTAGGCTTAGGATAAGGCTAGGGCTCCCCTAGCCTAAGGCTAGGACACCCCTAGGCTTAGGCTAAGGCACCCCTAGGCTTAGGCTAGGGCACCCCTAGGCTTAGGCTAGGGCACCCCTAGGATTGGGCTAGGGCACCCCTGGCTTAGGCTAAGGTTAGGGCTCCCCAAGCCTAAGGTTAGTGCTCCCCTAGCCTTAGGCTAGGGCACCCCTAGGCTTAGGCTAGGGCACCCCTAAGCTTAGGCTAGGGCACCCCTATGCTTAGGCTAAGGCTAGGGCTCCCCTTGCCTAACCCTAGGGCACCCCTAAGCTGAGGCAAGGACGCCCCAAGGCTTAGACTAGGACACCCCTAAGCTTAGGCTAGGGCACCCATAGTCTTAGGCTTGGGCACCCCTAGGCTTAGGCTAAGACTAGGGCTCCCCTAGCCTAAGGTGAGGGCACCCCTAGACTTAGGCTAGGGCACCCCTATTCGCAGGCTAGGGCACCCCTAGGCTTAGGCTAGGTCACCTCTAGGCTTAGGCTAAAGCTAGGGCTCCCCTGGCCTAAAGCTAGGGCACCCCTAGGCTTAGGCTAGGGCACCCCTAGGCTTAGGCTAAGGCTAGGGCTCCACTAGACTAAGGCTAGGGCACCCCTAGCCTTAGGCTAGGGCACCTTAGGCTTAAGCTAGGGCACCCCTAGGCTTAGGTTGGGAACCCCTAGGCTTAGGCTAGGGCACACCTAGGCTTAAGCTAAGGCTAGGGCTCCCCTAGCCTAATGCTAAGGCACCCCTAGGTTTAGGCAGGGCACCCCTAGCCTTAGGCTAGGGCACCCCTAGGCTTAGGCTAGGGCACTCCTAGGCGTAGGCTAGGGGACCCCTAGGCTTAGGCTAGGGCAACCCTAGGCTTAGGATAAGGCTAAGGCTCCCCTAGCCTAAGGCTAGGGCACCCCTAGGCTTAGGCTAGGGCAACCCTAAGCTTAGGTTAGGCCACCCCTAGGCTTAGGCTAGGGCAACTCTAGGTTTAGGTTAGGGCACCCCTAGGCTTAGGATAAGGCTAGGGCTCCCCTAGCCTAAGGCTAGGACACCCCTAGGCTTAGGCTAAGGCACCCCTAGGCTTAGGCTAGGGCACCCCTAGGCTTGGGCTAGGGCACCCCTAGGCTTAGGCTAAGGTTAGGGCTCCCCTAGCCTAAGGTTAACGCTCCCCTAGCCTTAGGCTAGGGCACCCCCAGGTTAGGCTAGTGCACCCCTAGGCTTAGGCTAAGGCTAGGGCTCCCCTTTCCTAACACTAGGGCACCCCTAGGTTTAGGCTAGGGCACCCCTATGCTTAGACTATGACACCCCTAAGCTTAGGCTAGGGCACCCATAGTCTTAGGCTAGGGCACCCCTAGGCTTAGGCTAAGACTAGGGCTCCACTAGCCTAAGGCTAGGGAACCCCTAGGCTTAGGCTAAGGTTAGGGCTCCACTAGACCAAGGCTAGGGCACCCCTAGCCTTAGGCTAGGGCACCCCTAGGCTTAGCCTAGGGCACCCCTAGGCTTAGGCTAGGGCACCCCTAGGCTTAGGCTAGGGGACCCCTAGGCTTAGGCTAATGCTAGGGCTCCCCTAGCCTAAGGCTAGGGCACCACTAAACTTAGGCTAGGGCACCCCTAGACTTAGGCTAGGGCACCCGTTGGCTTAGGCTAGGGCACCCCTAGGCTTAGGTAGGGAACCCCTAGGCTTAGGTTAGGGCACCACTATGCTTAGGCTAGGCTCCCCAAGACTTAGGCTAGGGCACCCCTAGTCTTACGCTGGGGCACCCCTAGGCTTAGGCTAAGGCTAGGGCTCCCCTAGGCTTAGGATAGGGCACCCTAGGCTTAGGCTAGCTCACCCCTAGGCTTAGGCTAGGGAACCCCTAGGCTTAGGCTAGGGCACCCCAAGGCTTAGGGTAAAGCTAGGGCTCCCCTAGCCTAAAGCTAGGGCACCCCTAGGCTTAGGCTAGGGCACCCCTAGGCTTAGGCTAAGGCTAGGGCTCCACTAGACTAAGGCTAGGGCACCCCTAGCCTTAGGCTTGGGCACCCCTATGCTTAGCCTAGGGCACCCCTAGGCTTAGGTTGGGAACCCCTAGGCTTAGGCTAGGGCACCCCTAGGCTTAGGCTAAGGCTAGGGCTCCCCTAGCCTAATGCTAAGGCACCCCTAGGTTTAGGCAGGGCACCCCTAGCCTTAGGCTAGGGCACCCCTAGGCTTAGGCTAGGGCACTCCTAGGCGTTGGCTAGGGGACCCCTAGGCTTAGGCTAGGGCAACCCTAGGCTTAGGATAAGGCTAAGGCTCCCCTAGCCTAAGGCTAGGGAACCCCTAGGCTTAGGCTAGGGCAACCCTAAGCTTAGGTTAGGCCACCCCTAGGCTTAGGCTAGGGCAACTCTAGGCTTAGGTTAGGGCACCCCTAGGCTTAGGATAAGGCTAGGGCTCCCCTAGCCTAAGGCTAGGACACCCCTAGGCTTAGGCTAAGGCACCCCTAGGCTTAGGCTAGGGCACCCCTAGGCTTGGGCTAGGGCACCCCTAGGCTTAGGCTAAGGTTAGGGCTCCCCTAGCCTAAGGTTAACGCTCCCCTAGCCTTAGGCTAGGGCACCCCCAGGTTAGGGTAGTGCACCCCTAGACTTAGGCTAAGGCTAGGGCTCCCCTTTCCTAACCCTAGGGCACCCCTAGGCTTAGGCTAGGGCACCCCTATGCTTAGACTATGACACCCCTAAGCTTAGGCTAGGGCACCCATAGTCTTAGGCTAGGGCACCCCTAGGCTTAGGTTAAGAATAGGGCTCCACTAGCCTAAGGCTAGGGAACCCCTAGGCTTAGGCTAAGGTTAGGGCTCCACTAGACCAAGGATAGGGCAACCCTAGCCTTAGGCTAGGGCACCCCTAGGCTTAGCCTAGGGCACCCCTAGGCTTAGGCTAGGGCACCCCTAGGCTTAGGCTAGGGGACCCCTAGGCTTAGGCTAACGCTAGGGCTCCCCTAGCCTAAGGCTAGGGCACCACTAAACTTAGGCTAGGGCACCCCTAGGCTTAGGCTAGGGCACCCGTTGGCTTAGGCTAGGGCACCCCTAGGCTTAGGTAGGGAACCCCTAGGCTTAGGTTAGGGCACCACTATGCTTAGGCTAGGCTCCCCAAGACTTAGGCTAGGGCACCCCTAGTCTTACGCTTGGGGCACCCCTAGGCTTAGGCTAAGGCTAGGGCTCCCTTAGGCTTAGGATAGGGCACCCTAGGCTTAGGCTAGCTCACCCCTAGGCTTAGGCTAGGGAACCCCTAGGTTTAGGCTAGGGCGCCCCAAGGCATAGGCTAAGGCTAGGGTTCCCCTAGCCTAAGGCTACGGCACCCCTAGGCTTAGGCTAGGGCACCCCTAGGCTTAGGATATGGCTAGGGCTCCCCTAGCCTTAGGCTAGGACACCCCTAGGCTTAGGCTAGGGCACCCCTAGGCTTAGGCTAGGGCACCCCTGGCATTAGGCTATGGCACCCCTAGGCTTAGGCTAGGGTACCCCTAGGCTTGGGCTAGGGCACCCCGAGGCTTAGGCTAAGGTTAGGGCTCCCCTAGCCTAAGGTTAGGGCTCCCCTAGCCTTAGGCCAGGGCACCCCTAGGCTTAGGCTAGGGCACCCCTAAGCTTAGGCTAGGGCACCCCTATGCTTAGGCTAAGGCTAGGGATCCCCTTGTCTAACCCTAGGGCACCCCTAATCTTAGGCTAGGGCACCCCAAGGCTTAGACTAGGACACCCCTAAGCTTAGGCTAGATCACCCATAGTCTTAGGCTTGGGCACCTGTAGGCTTAGGCTAAGACTAGGGCTCCCCTAGCCTAAGGTGAGGGCACCCCTAGGCTTAGGCTAGGGCACCCCTATTCATAGGCTAGGGCACCCCTAGGCTTAGGCTAGGGCACCCCTAGGCTTAGGCTAAAGCTAGGGCTCCCCTAGCCTAAAGCTAGGGCACCCCTAGGCTTAGGCTAGGGCACCCCTAGGCTTAGGCTAAGGCTAGGGCTCCACTAGACTAAGGCTAGGGCACCCCTCGCCTTAGGCTTGGGCACCCCTAGGCTTAGCCTAGGGCACCCCTAGGCTTAGGCTAAGGCAAGGGCTCAGCTAGGCTAAGGCTAGGGCACCCCTAAGATTAGGCTAGGGCACCCCTTGGCTTAGGCTAGGGCACTCCTAGGCTTAGGCTAGGGCACCCCTAGGCTTAGGCTAGGGCACCCCTAGGCTTACGCTAAGGCTAGGGCTCAGCTAGCCTAAGGTTAGGGCACCCCTAGGCTTAGGGTAGGTCACCCCTATTTTTAGGCTAGGGCACATCTACGCTTAGGCTAGGGCACCCCTAGGCTTAGTCTAAGGCTAGGGCTCCATTAGACTAAGGCTAGGGCAACCCTAGCCTTAGGCTAGGGCACCCCTAGGCTTAGGCTAGGGAACCCATAGGCTTAGGCTAGGGATCCCATAGGCTTAGCCTATGCTAGAGCTCCTCTAGCCTAACGCTCGGGCATCCCTAGGCTTGGGCTAGTGCACCCTTAGGCGTAGGCTAGGGCACCCCTAGGCTTAGGCTACGGCTAGGGCTCAGCTACCCCAAGGATAGGGCACCCCTAGGTTTAGGCTAGGGCACCCCTAGGCTTAGGCAAGGGTACCCCTAGGCTTAGGCTAAGGCTAGGGCTCCACTAGACTAAGGCTAGGGCACCCCTAGCCTTAGGCTAGGGCACCCCTCGGCTTAGGCTAGGGCACCCCTAGGCTTAGGCAAGGGAACCCCTAGGCTTAGGCTAGGGCACCCCTAGGCTTAGGCTAAGGCTAGGGCTCCCCTAGCCTAAGGCTAAGGCACCCCTAGGCTTAGGCTAGGGCACCCCTAGGCTTAGGCTAGGGCACCCCTAGGCTTAGGCTAGGGCACCCCTAGGATTAGGCTCGGGCACCCCTAAGCTTATGCTAAGGCTAGGGCTCCCCTAGCCTAAGGCTAGGACACCCCTAGGCTTAGGCTAGGGCACCCCTAAGCTTAGGCTAGGGCACCCCTTGTCTTATGCTAGGGCACCCCTAGGCTTAGGCTAAGGTTAGGGCTCCCCTAGCCTTAGGTTAGGGCTCCCCTAGGCTTAGGCTAGGGCACCGCTAGGCTTAGGGTAGGGCACCCCTAGGCTTAGGTTAGGGCACTCCTAGGCTTAGGCTATGGCACCCCTAGGATTAGGTTAGGGAACCCCTATGCTTAGGATAAGGCTAGGGCTCCCCTAGCCCAAGGCTAGGACACCCCTAGGATTAGGCTAAGGCACCCCTAGGCTTAGGCTAGGGCACCCCTAGGCTTAGGCTACGGCACCCCTAGGCTTAGGGTAGGGCACGCCTTGGCATAGGCTAGGGCACCCCTAGGCTTAGGCTACGGCACCCCTAGGCTTAGGCTAGGTCACCCCAAGGCTTAGGCTAGGGCACCCCTAGGCTTGGGCTAGAGCACCCCTAGGCTTAGGCTAAGGTTAGGGCTCCCCTAGCCTTAGGTTAGGGCTCCCCTAGCCTTAGGCTAAGGCACCCCTAGGCTTAGGCTAGGGCACCCCTAGGCTTAGGCTAAGGCTAGGGCTCCCCTTGCCTAAACCTAGGGCACCCCTAGGCTTAGGCTAGGGCACAACTATGCTTAGACTATGACACCCCTAAGCTTAGGCTAGGGCACCCATAGTCTTAGGCTAGGGCACCCCTAGGCTTAGGCTAAGACTAGGGCTCCCCTAGCCTAAGGCTAGGGCACCCCTAGGCTTAGGCTAGGGCACTCCTAGGCGTAGGCTAGGGGACCCCTAGGCTTAGGCTAGGGCACCCCTAGGCTTAGGCTGAAGCTAAGGATCCCCTAGCCTAAGGCTAGGGCACCCCTAGGCTTAGGCTAGGGCAACCCTAGGCTTAGGCTAGGGCACCCCTAGGCTCAGCCTAGGGCACCCCTAGGCTTAGGCTAGGGCACCCCTAGGCTTAGGTTAGGGCACCCCAGGCTTAGGATAAGGCTAGGGCTCCCCTAGCCTAAGGCTAGGACATCCCTAGGCTTAGGCTAAGGCACCCCTAGGCTTAGGCTAGGGCATCCCAAGGCTTAGGCTAGGGCACCCCTAGGCTTAGGTTAGGGCACCCCTTGGCTTAGGCTAGGGCACCCCTAGGCTTAGGCTACGGCACCCCTAGGCTTAGGCTAGGGCACCCGTAAGTTTAGGCTAAGGCTAGGGCGCCACTAGACTAAGGCTAGGGCACCCCTAACCTTAGGCTAGGGCACCCCTAGGCTTAGGCTAGGGCAACCCTAGGCTTAGGCTAGGGCACCCCTAGGCTTAGGCTAGGGCACCCCTAGGCTTAGGCTAGGGCACCCCTAGGCTTGGGCTAGGGCACCCCTAGGCTTAGGCTAAGGTTAGGGCTCCCCTAGCCTAAGGTTAGGGCTCTCCTAGCCTTAGGCTAGGGCACCCCTAGGCTTAGGCTAGTGCACCCCTAGGCTTAGGCTAAGGATAGGGCTCCCCTTGCCTAACACTAGGGCACCTCTAGGATTAGGCTAGGGCACCCGTATGCTTAGAGTATGACACCCCTATGCTTAGGCTAGGGCTCCCATAGTCTTAGGCTAGGGCACCCCTAGAGTTAGGCTAAGACTAGGGCTCCCCTAGCCTAAGGCTAGGGCACCCCTAGGCTTAGGCTAGGGCACTCCAAGGCGAAGGCTAGCGGACCCCTAGTCTTAGGCTAGGGCACCCCTAGGCTTAGGGTAAGGCTAAGGCTCCCCTAGCCTAAGGCTAGGGCACCCCTAGGCTTAGGCTAGGGCAACACAAGGCTTAGGCTAGGGCGCCCCTAGGCTTAGGCTAGGGCACCCCTAGGGTTAGGCTAGGGGACCCATAGGCTTAGGCTAACGCTAGGGCTCCCCTAGCCTAAGGTTAGCGCACCACTAAGCTTAGGCTAGGGCACCCCTAGGCTTAGGCTAGGGCACCCGTTGGCTTAGGCTAGGGCACCCCTAGGTTTAGGTAGGGAACCCGTAGGCTTAACTTAGGGCACCACTATGCTTAGGCTAGGCTCCCCTAGACTTAGGCTAGGGCACCCCTAGGCTTACGCTGGGGCACCCCTAGACTTAGGCTAACGATAGGGCTCCCCTAGCTTAAGGCTAGGGCACCCCTAGGCTTAGGCTAAGGCACCCCTAAACTTAGGCTAGGGCACCCCTAGGCTTAGGCTAGGGCACCCCTAGGCTTAGGCTAAGGCTAGGGCTCCTCTAGCCTAACGCTAGGGCATCCCTAGGCTTAGGCTAGGGCACCCCTAGACTTAGGCTAGGACACCCCAAAGCTTAGGCTAAGGCACCCCTAGGCTTAGGATAAGGCAAGGGCTCCTCTAGCCTAACGCTAGGGCATCCCTTGACTTGGGCTAGGGCACCCCTAGGCTTAGACTAAGGCTAGGGCACCCCTAGGCTTAGGATAGGGCATCCCTAGGCTTAGGATAGGGCACCCCTCAGCTTAGGCTGAGGCTAGGTCTCCACTAGACTAAGGCTAGGGCACCCCTAGCCTTAGCCTAGGGCACCCCTAGGCTTAGGCTAGCTCACACCTAGGCTTAGGCTAGGGCACGCGAAGGCTTAGGATATGGCTAGGGCTCCCCTCGCCTTAGGCTAGGACACCCCTAGGCTTAGGCTAGGGCACCCCTAGGCTTAGGCTATGGCACATCTACGCTTAGGCTAGGGCACCCCTAAGCTTAGGCTAAGGCTAGGGCTCCCCTAGTCTAAGGGTTGGGCACCCCTAGGCTTAGGCTAGGGCACGCGAAGGCTTAGGATATGGCTAGGGCTCCCCTCGCCTTAGGCTAGGACACCCCTAGGCTTAGGCTAGGGCACCCCTAGGCTTAGGCTAGGGCACATCTACGCTTAGGCTAGGGCACCCCTAAGCTTAGGCTAAGGCTAGGGCTCCACTAGACTAAGGCCAGGGTACCCCTAACCTTAGGCTAGGGCACCCCTAGGCATAGGCTAGGGAACCCCTAGGCTTAGGCTAGGGCACCCCTAGGCTTGGGCTAGGGCACCCCTAGGCTTAGGCTAGGGCTCCCCTAGGGTTAGGCTAGGGCACCCATAGGCTTAGGCTAGGGCACCCCTAGGCTTAGGCTAGGGCACCCCTAGTCTTAGGCTAAGGCTAGGGCTCCCCTAGCCTAACGCTAGGGCACCCCTAGGCTTAGGCTAGGGCACCCCTAGGCTTAGGCTAGGGGACCCCTAGGCTTAGGCTAGGGCGCCCCTAAGCTTAGGCTAGCGCACCCCTTGTCTTTTGCTAGGGCACCCCTAGGCTTATTCTAAGGCTAGGGCTCCGCTAGCCTAAGGCTAGGACACCCCTAGGCTTAGGCTAAGTGACCCCTAGGCTTAGGCTAGGGCACCCCTAGGCTTCGGCTAGGGCACCCCTAGGCTTAGGTTAGGGCACCCCTAGGCTTAGGCTAGGGCACCACTAAGCTTAGGCTAGGGCACCCCTTGGCTTAGGCTAGGGAACCCATAGGCTTAGGCTACGGCACCCCTAGTCTTAGGCTAAGGCTAGGGCTCCCCTAGCATAACGCTAGGGCACCCCTAGGCTTAGGCAAGGGCACCCCTAGGCTTAGGCTAGGGGATCCCTAGGCTTAGGCTTGGTCGCCCATAAGCTTAGGCTAGGGCACCCCTTGTCTTTTTCTAGGGCACCCCTAGGCTTAGGCTAAGGCTAGGGCTCCGCTAGCCTAAGGCTAGGGCACCCCTAGGCTTAGGGTAGGGCACCCCTAGGCTTAGGCTAGGTCAAGCCTAGGCTTAGGTTAAGGCACCCCTAGGCTTAGGATAAGGCTAGGGCTCCCCTAGCCTAAGGCTAGGACACCCCTAGGCTTAGGCTAAGTCACCCCTAGGCTTACGCTAGGGCACCCCTAGGCTTCGGCTAGGGCACCCCTAGGCTTAGGTTAGGGCACCCCTAGGCTTATGCTAGGGCACCCCTAGGCTTAGGCTAAGGCTAGGTCTCAGCTAGCCTAAGGCTAGGGCACCCCTAGGCTTAGGCTAGGGCAGCCCTAGGCTTAGGCTAGGGCACCCCTAGGCTTAGGCTAGGGCACCCCTAGGCTTAGGCTAGGGCTAGGGCTCAGCTAGCCTAAGGTTAGGGCACCCCTATGCTTAGGGTAGGTCACCCCTAGTTTTAGGCTAGGGCACATCTACGCTTAGGCTAGGGCACCCCTAGGCTTAGGCTAAGGCTAGGGCTCCACTAGACTAAGGCTAGGGCACCCCTAGGCTTAGGCTAGGGCACCCCTAGGCTTAGGGTAGGGCACCCCTAGGCTTAGGCTAGGGCACCCCTAGGCTTAGGCTAGGGATCCCCTAGGCTTAGCCTATGCTAGAGCTCCTCTAGCATAACGCTAGGGCATCCCTAGGATTAGGCTAAGGCACCCCTAGGCTTAGGCTAGGGCACCCCTAGGCTTAGGCTAGGGCACCCGTAGGCTTAGGCTAGGGCACGCCTTGGCTTAGGCTAGGGCCCCCCTAGGCTTAGGCTACGGCACCCCTAGGCTTAGGCTAGGTCACCCCTAGGCTTAGGCTAGGGCACCCCTAGGCTTGGGCTAGAGCATCCCTAGACTTAGGCTAAGGTAGGGCTCCCCTAGCCTTAGGTTAGGGCTCCCCTAGCCTTAGGCTAAGGCACCCCTAGGCTTAGGCTAGGGCACCCCTAGGCTTAGGCTAAGGCTAGGGCTCCCCTTGCCTAAACCTAGGGCACCCCTAGGCTTAGGCTAGGGTACAATTATGCTTAGACTATGACACCCCTAAGCTTAGGCTAGGGCACCCATAGTCTTAGGCTAGGGCACCCCTAGGCTTAGGCTAAGACTAGGGCACCCCTAGCCTAAGGCTAGGGCACCCCTAGGCTTAGGCTAGGGCACCCCTAGGTTTAGGCTAAGGGTAAGGATCCCCTAGCCTAAGGCTAGGGCACCCCGAGGCTTAGGCTAGGGCAACCCTAGGCTTAGGCTAGGGAACCCCTAGGCTTAGCCTAGGGCACCCCTAGGCTTAGGCTAGGGCACCCCTAGGCTTAGATTAGGGCACCCCAGGCTTAGGATAAGGCTAGGTCTTCCCCAGCCTAAGGCTAGGACATCCCTAGGCTTAGGCTAAGGCACCCCTAGGCTTAGGCTAGGGCACCCCTTAGCTTAGGCTAGGGCACCCCTAGGCTTAGGCTACGGCACCCCTAGGCTTAGGCTAGGGCACCCGTAGGTTTAGGCTAAGGCTAGGGCGCCACTAGACTAAGGCTAGGGCACCCCTAACCTTAGGCTAGGGCACCCTTAGGCTTAGGCTAGGGCACCCCTAGGCTGAGGCTAGGGCACCCCTAGGCTTAGGCTAGGGCACCCCTAGGATTAGGCTAGGGCACCCCTAGGCTTGGCCTAGGGCACCCCTAGGCTTAGGCTAAGGTTAGGGCTCCCCTAGTCTAAGGTTAGGGCTCCCCTAGCCTTAGGCTAGGGCACCCCTAGGCTTAGGCTAGGGCACCCGTTGGGTTAGGCTAGGGCACCCCTAGGCTTAGCTAGGGAACCCCTACGCTTAGGTTAGGGCACCACTATGCTTAGGCTAGGCTCCCCTAGACTTAGGCTAGGGCACCCCTAGGCTTACCATGGGGCACCCCTAGGCTTAGGCTAAGGCTAGGGCTCCCCTAATCTTAGGATAGGGCACCCTAGGCTTAGGCTAGCTCACCCCTAGGCTTAGGCTAGGGAACCCCTAGGTTTAGGCTAGGGCGCCCCAAGGCATAGGCTAAGGCTAGGGCTCCCCTAGCCTAAGGCTACGGCACCCCTAGCCTTAGGCTAGGGCACCCCTAGGCTTAGGATATGGCTAGGGCTCCCCTAGCCTTAGGCTAGGACACCTCTAGGCTTAGGCTAGGGCACCCCTAGGCTTAGGCTAGGGCACCCCTAGCCTTAGGCTATGGCACCCCTAGGCTTAGGCTAGGGTACCCCTAGGCTTGGGCTAGGGCACCCCGAGGCTTAGGCTAAGGTTAGGGCTCCCCTAGCCTAAGGTTAGGGCTCCCCTAGCCTTAGGCTAGGGCACCCCTAGGCTTAGGCTAGGGCACCCCTATGCTTAGGCTAAGGCTAGGGCTCCCCTTGCCTAACCCTAGGGCACCCCTAAGCTGATGCAAGGGCGCCCCAAGGCTTAGACTAGGACACCCCTAAGCTTAGGCTAGGGCACCCATAGTCTTAGGCTTGGGCACCCCTAGGCTTAGGCTAAGACTAGGGCTCCCCTAGCCTAAGGTGAGGGCACCCCTAGACTTAGGCTAGGGCACCCCTATTCGTAGGCTAGGGCACCCCTAGGCTTAGGCTAGGGCACCCCTAGGCTTAGGCTAAAGCTAGGGCTCCCCTAGCCTAAAGCTAGGGCACCCCTAGGCTTAGGCTAAGGCACCCCTAGGCTTAGGCTAAGGCTAGGGCTCCACTAGACTAAGGCTAGGGCACCCCTAGCCTTAGGCTTGGGCACCCCTAGGCTTAGCCTAGGGCACCCCTAGGCTTAGGTTGGGAACCCCTAGGCTTAGGCTAGGGCACCCCTAGGCTTAGGCTAAGGCTAGGGCTCCCCTAGCCTAATGCTAAGGCACCCCTAGGTTTAGGCAGGGCACCCCTAGCCTTAGGCTAGGGCACCCCTAGGCTTAGGCTAGGGCACTCCTAGGCGTAGGCTAGGGGACCCCTAGGCTTAGGCTAGGGCAACCCTAGGCTTAGGATAAGGCTAAGGCTCCCCTAGCCTAAGGCTAGGGCACCCCTAGGCTTAGGCTAGGGCAACCCTAAGCTTAGGTTAGGCCACCCCTAGGCTTAGGCTAGGGCAACTCTAGGTTTAGGTTAGGGCACCCCTAGGCTTAGGATAAGGCTAGGGCTCCCCTAGCCTAAGGCTAGGACACCCCTAGGCTTAGGCTAAGGCACCCCTAGGCTTAGGCTAGGGCACCCCTAGGCTTGGGCTAGGGCACCCCTAGGCTTAGGCTAAGGTTAGGGCTCCCCTAGCCTAAGGTTAACGCTCCCCTAGCCTTAGGCTAGGGCACCCCCAGGTTAGGCTAGTGCACCCCTAGGCTTAGGCTAAGGCTAGGGCTCCCCTTTCCTAACACTAGGGCACCCCTAGGTTTAGGCTAGGGCACCCCTATGCTTAGACTATGACACCCCTAAGCTTAGGCTAGGGCACCCATAGTCTTAGGCTAGGGCACCCCTAGGCTTAGGCTAAGACTAGGGCTCCACTAGCCTAAGGCTAGGGAACCCCTAGGCTTAGGCTAAAGTTAGGGCTCCACTAGACCAAGGCTAGGGCACCCCTAGCCTTAGGCTAGGGCACCCCTAGGCTTAGCCTAGGGCACCCCTAGGCTTAGGCTAGGGCACCCCTAGGCTTAGGCTAGGGGACCCCTAGGCTTAGGCTAATGCTAGGGCTCCCCTAGCCTAAGGCTAGGGCACCACTAAACTTAGGCTAGGGCACCCCTAGACTTAGGCTAGGGCACCCGTTGGCTTAGGCTAGGGCACCCCTAGGCTTAGGTAGGGAACCCCTAGGCTTAGGTTAGGGCACCACTATGCTTAGGCTAGGCTCCCCAAGACTTATGCTGGGCACCCCTAGTCTTACGCTGGGGCACCCCTAGGCTTAGGCTAAGGCTAGGGCTCCCCTAGGCTTAGGATAGGGCACCCTAGGCTTAGGCTAGCTCACCCCTAGGCTTAGGCTAGGGAACCCCTAGGCTTAGGCTAGGGCACCCCAAGGCTTAGGGTAAAGCTAGGGCTCCCCTAGCCTAAAGCTAGGGCACCCCTAGGCTTAGGCTAGGGCACCCCTAGGCTTAGGCTAAGGCTAGGGCTCCACTAGACTAAGGCTAGGGCACCCCTAGCCTTAGGCTTGGGCACCCCTATGCTTAGCCTAGGGCACCCCTAGGCTTAGGTTGGGAACCCCTAGGCTTAGGCTAGGGCACCCCTAGGCTTAGGCTAAGGCTAGGGCTCCCCTAGCCTAATGCTAAGGCACCCCTAGGTTTAGGCAGGGCACCCCTAGCCTTAGGCTAGGGCACCCCTAGGCTTAGGCTAGGGCACTCCTAGGCGTTGGCTAGGGGACCCCTAGGCTTAGGCTAGGGCAACCCTAGGCTTAGGATAAGGCTAAGGCTCCCCTAGCCTAAGGCTAGGGAACCCCTAGGCTTAGGCTAGGGCAACCCTAAGCTTAGGTTAGGCCACCCCTAGGCTTAGGCTAGGGCAACTCTAGGCTTAGGTTAGGGCACCCCTAGGCTTAGGATAAGGCTAGGGCTCCCCTAGCCTAAGGCTAGGACACCCCTAGGCTTAGGCTAAGGCACCCCTAGGCTTAGGCTAGGGCACCCCTAGGCTTGGGCTAGGGCACCCCTAGGCTTAGGCTAAGGTTAGGGCTCCCCTAGCCTAAGGTTAACGCTCCCCTAGCCTTAGGCTAGGGCACCCCCAGGTTAGGCTAGTGCACCCCTAGACTTAGGCTAAGGCTAGGGCTCCCCTTTCCTAACCCTAGGGCACCCCTAGGCTTAGGCTAGGGCACCCCTATGCTTAGACTATGACACCCCTAAGCTTAGGCTAGGGCACCCATAGTCTTAGGCTAGGGCACCCCTAGGCTTAGGTTAAGAATAGGGCTCCACTAGCCTAAGGCTAGGGAACCCCTAGGCTTAGGCTAAGGTTAGGGCTCCACTAGACCAAGGATAGGGCAACCCTAGCCTTAGGCTAGGGCACCCCTAGGCTTAGCCTAGGGCACCCCTAGGCTTAGGCTAGGGCACCCCTAGGCTTAGGCTAGGGGACCCCTAGGCTTAGGCTAACGCTAGGGCTCCCCTAGCCTAAGGCTAGGGCACCACTAAACTTAGGCTAGGGCACCCCTAGGCTTAGGCTAGGGCACCCGTTGGCTTAGGCTAGGGCACCCCTAGGCTTAGGTAGGGAACCCCTAGGCTTAGGTTAGGGCACCACTATGCTTAGGCTAGGCTCCCCAAGACTTAGGCTAGGGCACCCCTAGTCTTACGCTTGGGGCACCCCTAGGCTTAGGCTAAGGCTAGGGCTCCCTTAGGCTTAGGATAGGGCACCCTAGGCTTAGGCTAGCTCACCCCTAGGCTTAGGCTAGGGAACCCCTAGGTTTAGGCTAGGGCGCCCCAAGGCATAGGCTAAGGCTAGGGTTCCCCTAGCCTAAGGCTACGGCACCCCTAGGCTTAGGCTAGGGCACCCCTAGGCTTAGGATATGGCTAGGGCTCCCCTAGCCTTAGGCTAGGACACCCCTAGGCTTAGGCTAGGGCACCCCTAGGCTTAGGCTAGGGCACCCCTGGCATTAGGCTATGGCACCCCTAGGCTTAGGCTAGGGTACCCCTAGGCTTGGGCTAGGGCACCCCGAGGCTTAGGCTAAGGTTAGGGCTCCCCTAGCCTAAGGTTAGGGCTCCCCTAGCCTTAGGCCAGGGCACCCCTAGGCTTAGGCTAGGGCACCCCTAAGCTTAGGCTAGGGCACCCCTATGCTTAGGCTAAGGCTAGGGATCCCCTTGTCTAACCCTAGGGCACCCCTAATCTTAGGCTAGGGCACCCCAAGGCTTAGACTAGGACACCCCTAAGCTTAGGCTAGATCACCCATAGTCTTAGGGTTGGGCACCCCTAGGCTTAGGCTAAGACTAGGGCTCCCCTAGCCTAAGGTGAGGGCACCCCTAGGCTTAGGCTAGGGCACCCCTATTCATAGGCTAGGGCACCCCTAGGCTTAGGCTAGGGCACCCCTAGGCTTAGGCTAAAGCTAGGGCTCCCCTAGCCTAAAGCTAGGGCACCCCTAGGCTTAGGCTAGGGCACCCCTAGGCTTAGGCTAAGGCTAGGGCTCCACTAGACTAAGGCTAGGGCACCCCTCGCCTTAGGCTTGGGCACCCCTAGGCTTAGCCTAGGGCACCCCTAGGCTTAGGCTAAGGCAAAGGCTCAGCTAGGCTAAGGCTAGGGCACCCCTAAGATTAGGCTAGGGCACCCCTTGGCTTAGGCTAGGGCACTCCTAGGCTTAGGCTAGGGCACCCCTAGGCTTAGGCTAGGGCACCCCTAGGCTTACGCTAAGGCTAGGGCTCAGCTAGCCTAAGGTTAGGGCACCCCTAGGCTTAGGGTAGGTCACCCCTATTTTTAGGCTAGGGCACATCTACGCTTAGGCTAGGGCACCCCTAGTCTTAGGCTAAGGCTAGGGCTCCATTAGACTAAGGCTAGGGCAACCCTAGCCTTAGGCTAGGGCACCCCTAGGCTTAGGCTAGGGAACCCATAGGCTTAGGCTAGGGATCCCATAGGCTTAGCCTATGCTAGAGCTCCTCTAGCCTAACGCTCGGGCATCCCTAGGCTTGGGCTAGTGCACCCTTAGGCGTAGGCTAGGGCACCCCTAGGCTTAGGCTACGGCTAGGGCTCAGCTACCCCAAGGATAGGGCACCCCTAGGTTTAGGCTAGGGCACCCCTAGGCTTAGGCAAGGGTACCCCTAGGCTTAGGCTAAGGCTAGGGCTCCACTAGACTAAGGCTAGGGCACCCCTAGCCTTAGGCTAGGGCACCCCTCGGCTTAGGCTAGGGCACCCCTAGGCTTAGGCAAGGGAACCCCTAGGCTTAGGCTAGGGCACCCCTAGGCTTAGGCTAAGGCTAGGGCTCCCCTAGCCTAAGGCTAAGGCACCCCTAGGCTTAGGCTAGGGCACCCCTAGGCTTAGGCTAGGGCACCCCTAGGCTTAGGCTAGGGCACCCCTAGGATTAGGCTCGGGCACCCCTAAGCTTATGCTAAGGCTAGGGCTCCCCTAGCCTAAGGCTAGGACACCCCTAGGCTTAGGCTAGGGCACCCCTAAGCTTAGGCTAGGGCACCCCTTGTCTTATGCTAGGGCACCCCTAGGCTTAGGCTAAGGTTAGGGCTCCCCTAGCCTTAGGTTAGGGCTCCCCTAGGCTTAGGCTAGGGCACCGCTAGGCTTAGGGTAGGGCACCCCTAGGCTTAGGTTAGGGCACTCCTAGGCTTAGGCTATGGCACCCCTAGGATTAGGTTAGGGAACCCCTATGCTTAGGATAAGGCTAGGGCTCCCCTAGCCCAAGGCTAGGACACCCCTAGGATTAGGCTAAGGCACCCCTAGGCTTAGGCTAGGGCACCCCTAGGCTTAGGCTACGGCACCCCTAGGCTTAGGGTAGGGCACGCCTTGGCATAGGCTAGGGCACCCCTAGGCTTAGGCTACGGCACCCCTAGGCTTAGGCTAGGTCACCCCTAGGCTTAGGCTAGGGCACCCCTAGGCTTGGGCTAGAGCACCCCTAGGCTTAGGCTAAGGTTAGGGCTCCCCTAGCCTTAGGTTAGGGCTCCCCTAGCCTTAGGCTAAGGCACCCCTAGGCTTAGGCTAGGGCACCCCTAGGCTTAGGCTAAGGCTAGGGCTCCCCTTGCCTAAACCTAGGGCACCCCTAGGCTTAGGCTAGGGCACAACTATGCTTAGACTATGACACCCCTAAGCTTAGGCTAGGGCACCCATAGTCTTAGGCTAGGGCACCCCTAGGCTTAGGCTAAGACTAGGGCTCCCCTAGCCTAAGGCTAGGGCACCCCTAGGCTTAGGCTAGGGCACTCCTAGGCGTAGGCTAGGGGACCCCTAGGCTTAGGCTAGGGCACCCCTAGGCTTAGGCTGAAGCTAAGGATCCCCTAGCCTAAGGCTAGGGCACCCCTAGGCTTAGGCTAGGGCAACCCTAGGCTTAGGCTAGGGCACCCCTAGGCTCAGCCTAGGGCACCCCTAGGCTTAGGCTAGGGCACCCCTAGGCTTAGGTTAGGGCACCCCAGGCTTAGGATAAGGCTAGGGCTCCCCTAGCCTAAGGCTAGGACATCCCTAGGCTTAGGCTAAGGCACCCCTAGGCTTAGGCTAGGGCATCCCAAGGCTTAGGCTAGGGCACCCCTAGGCTTAGGTTAGGGCACCCCTTGGCTTAGGCTAGGGCACCCCTAGGCTTAGGCTACGGCACCCCTAGGCTTAGGCTAGGGCACCCGTAAGTTTAGGCTAAGGCTAGGGCGCCACTAGACTAAGGCTAGGGCACCCCTAACCTTAGGCTAGGGCACCCCTAGGCTTAGGCTAGGGCAACCCTAGGCTTAGGCTAGGGCACCCCTAGGCTTAGGCTAGGGCACCCCTAGGCTTAGGCTAGGGCACCCCTAGGCTTGGGCTAGGGCACCCCTAGGCTTAGGCTAAGGTTAGGGCTCCCCTAGCCTAAGGTTAGGGCTCTCCTAGCCTTAGGCTAGGGCACCCCTAGGCTTAGGCTAGTGCACCCCTAGGCTTAGGCTAAGGATAGGGCTCCCCTTGCCTAACACTAGGGCACCTCTAGGATTAGGCTAGGGCACCCGTATGCTTAGAGTATGACACCCCTATGCTTAGGCTAGGGCTCCCATAGTCTTAGGCTAGGGCACCCCTAGAGTTAGGCTAAGACTAGGGCTCCTCTAGCCTAAGGCTAGGGCACCCCTAGGCTTAGGCTAGGGCACTCCAAGGCGAAGGCTAGCGGACCCCTAGTCTTAGGCTAGGGCACCCCTAGGCTTAGGGTAAGGCTAAGGCTCCCCTAGCCTAAGGCTAGGGCACCCCTAGGCTTAGGCTAGGGCAACACAAGGCTTAGGCGAGGGCGCCCCTAGGCTTAGGCTAGGGCACCCCTAGGGTTAGGCTAGGGGACCCATAGGCTTAGGCTAACGCTAGGGCTCCCCTAGCCTAAGGTTAGGGCACCACTAAGCTTAGGCTAGGGCACCCCTAGGCTTAGGCTAGGGCACCCGTTGGCTTAGGCTAGGGCACCCCTAGGTTTAGGTAGGGAACCCGTAGGCTTAACTTAGGGCACCACTATGCTTAGGCTAGGCTCCCCTAGACTTAGGCTAGGGCACCCCTAGGCTTACGCTGGGGCACCCCTAGACTTAGGCTAACGATAGGGCTCCCCTAGCTTAAGGCTAGGGCACCCCTAGGCTTAGGCTAAGGCACCCCTAAACTTAGGCTAGGGCACCCCTAGGCTTAGGCTAGGGCACCCCTAGGCTTAGGCTAAGGCTAGGGCTCCTCTAGCCTAACGCTAGGGCATCCCTAGGCTTAGGCTAGGGCACCCCTAGACTTAGGCTAGGACACCCCAAAGCTTAGGCTAAGGCACCCCTAGGCTTAGGATAAGGCAAGGGCTCCTCTAGCCTAACGCTAGGGCATCCCTTGACTTGGGCTAGGGCACCCCTAGGCTTAGACTAAGGCTAGGGCACCCCTAGGCTTAGGATAGGGCATCCCTAGGCTTAGGATAGGGCACCCCTCAGCTTAGGCTGAGGCTAGGTCTCCACTAGACTAAGGCTAGGGCACCCCTAGCCTTAGCCTAGGGCACCCCTAGGCTTAGGCTAGCTCACACCTAGGCTTAGGCTAGGGCACGCGAAGGCTTAGGATATGGCTAGGGCTCCCCTCGCCTTAGGCTAGGACACCCCTAGGCTTAGGCTAGGGCACCCCTAGGCTTAGGCTAGGGCACATCTACGCTTAGGCTAGGGCACCCCTAAGCTTAGGCTAAGGCTAGGGCTCCCCTAGTCTAAGGGTAGGGCACCCCTAGGCTTAGGCTAGGGCACGCGAAGGCTTAGGATATGGCTAGGGCTCCCCTCGCCTTAGGCTAGGACACCCCTAGGCTTAGGCTAGGGCACCCCTAGGCTTAGGCTAGGGCACATCTACGCTTAGGCTAGGGCACCCCTAAGCTTAGGCTAAGGCTAGGGCTCCACTAGACTAAGGCCAGGGTACCCCTAACCTTAGGCTAGGGCACCCCTAGGCATAGGCTAGGGAACCCCTAGGCTTAGGCTAGGGCACCCCTAGGCTTGGGCTAGGGCACCCCTAGGCTTAGGTTAGGGCTCCCCTAGGGTTAGGCTAGGGCACCCATAGGCTTAGGCTAGGGCACCCCTAGGCTTAGGCTAGGGCACCCCTTGTCTTAGGCTAAGGCTAGGGCTCCCCTAGCCTAACGCTAGGGCACCCCTAGGCTTAGGCTAGGGCACCCCTAGGCTTAGGCTAGGGGACCCCTAGGCTTAGGCTAGGGCGCCCCTAAGCTTAGGCTAGCGCACCCCTTGTCTTTTGCTAGGGCACCCCTAGGCTTATTCTAAGGCTAGGGCTCCGCTAGCCTAAGGCTAGGACACCCCTAGGCTTAGGCTAAGTGACCCCTAGGCTTAGGCTAGGGCACCCCTAGGCTTCGGCTAGGGCACCCCTAGGCTTAGGTTAGGGCACCCCTAGGCTTAGGCTAGGGCACCCCTAAGCTTAGGCTAGGGCACCCCTTGGCTTAGGCTAGGGAACCCATAGGCTTAGGCTACGGCACCCCTAGTCTTAGGCTAAGGCTAGGGCTCCCCTAGCCTAACGCTAGGGCACCCCTAGGCTTAGGCAAGGGCACCCCTAGGCTTAGGCTAGGGGATCCCTAGGCTTAGGCTTGGTCGCCCATAAGCTTAGGCTAGGGCACCCCTTGTCTTTTTCTAGGGCACCCCTAGGCTTAGGCTAAGGCTAGGGCTCCGCTAGCCTAAGGCTAGGGCACCCCTAGGCTTAGGGTAGGGCACCCCTAGGCTTAGGCTAGGTCAAGCCTAGGCTTAGGTTAAGGCACCCCTAGGCTTAGGATAAGGCTAGGGCTCCCCTAGCCTAAGGCTAGGACACCCCTAGGCTTAGGCTAAGTCACCCCTAGGCTTACGCTAGGGCACCCCTAGGCTTCGGCTAGGGCACCCCTAGGCTTAGGTTAGGGCACCCCTAGGCTTATGCTAGGGCACCCCTAGGCTTAGGCTAAGGCTAGGTCTCAGCTAGCCTAAGGCTAGGGCACCCCTAGGCTTAGGCTAGGGCAGCCCTAGGCTTAGGCTAGGGCACCCCTAGGCTTAGGCTAGGGCACCCCTAGGCTTAGGCTAGGGCTAGGGCTCAGCTAGCCTTAGGTTAGGGCACCCCTATGCTTAGGGTAGGTCACCCCTAGTTTTAGGCTAGGGCACATCTACGCTTAGGCTAGGGCACCCCTAGGCTTAGGCTAAGGCTAGGGCTCCACTAGACTAAGGCTAGGGCACCCCTAGGCTTAGGCTAGGGCACCCCTAGGCTTAGGGTAGGGCACCCCTAGGCTTAGGCTAGGGCACCCCTAGGCTTGTGCTAGGCCACCCCTAGGCTTAGGCTAGGGATCCCCTAGGCTTAGCCTATGCTAGAGCTCCTCTAGCCTAACGCTAGGGCATCCCTAGGATTAGGCTAAGGCACCCCTAGGCTTAGGCTAGGGCACCCCTAGGCTTAGGCTAGGGCACCCGTAGGCTTAGGCTAGGGCACGCCTTGGCTTAGGCTAGGGCACCCCTAGGCTTAGGCTACGGCACCCCTAGGCTTAGGCTAGGTCACCCCTAGGCTTAGGCTAGGGCACCCCTAGGCTTGCGCTAGAGCATCCCTAGACTTAGGCTAAGGTTAGGGCTCCCCTAGCCTTAGGTTAGGGCTCCCCTAGCCTTAGGCTAAGGCACCCCTAGGCTTAGGCTAGGGCACCCCTAGGCTTAGGCTAAGGCTAGGGCTCCCCTTGCCTAAACCTAGGGCACCCCTAGGCTTAGGCTAGGGTACAATTATGCTTAGACTATGACACCCCTAAGCTTAGGCTAGGGCACCCATAGTCTTAGGCTAGGGCACCCCTAGGCTTAGGCTAAGACTAGGGCACCCCTAGCCTAAGGCTAGGGCACCCCTAGGCTTAGGCTAGGGCACCCCTAGGTTTAGGCTAAGGGTAAGGATCCCCTAGCCTAAGGCTAGGGCACCCCGAGGCTTAGGCTAGGGCAACCCTAGGATTAGGCTAGGGAACCCCTAGGCTTAGCCTAGGGCACCCCTAGGCTTAGGCTAGGGCACCCCTAGGCTTAGATTAGGGCACCCCAGGCTTAGGATAAGGCTAGGGCTCCCCCAGCCTAAGGCTAGGACATCCCTAGGCTTAGGCTAAGGCACCCCTAGGCTTAGGCTAGGGCACCCCTAGGCTTAGGCTAGGGCACCCCTAGGCTTATGCTAGGGCACCCCTTAGCTTAGGCTAGGGCACCCCTAGGCTTAGGCTACGGCACCCCTAGGCTTAGGCTAGGGCACCCGTAGGTTTAGGCTAAGGCTAGGGCGCCACTAGACTAAGGCTAGGGCACCCCTAACCTTAGGCTAGGGCACCCTTAGGCTTAGGCTAGGGCACCCCTAGGCTGAGGCTAGGGCACCCCTAGGCTTAGGCTAGGGCACCCCTAGGATTAGGCTAGGGCACCCCTAGGCTTGGCCTAGGGCACCCCTAGGCTTAGGCTAAGGTTAGGGCTCCCCTAGTCTAAGGTTAGGGCTCCCCTAGCCTTAGGCTAGGGCACCCCTAGGCTTAGGCTAGTGCACCCCTAGGCTTGGGCTAAGGATAGGGCTCCCCTTGCCTAACACTAGGGCACCCCTAGGATTAGGCTAGGGCACCCCTATGCTTAGAGTATGACACCCCTAAGCTTAGGCTAGGACACCCATAGTCTTAGGCTAGGGCACCCCTAGGCTTAGGCTAAGACTAGGGCTCCCCTAGCCTAAGACTAGGGCACCCCTAGGCTTAGGCTAGGGCACCCCTAGGCTTAGGCTAGGGCACCCCTAGGCTTAGGCTAAGGCTAAGGCTCCCCTAGCCTAAGGCTAGGGCACCCCTAGGCTTAGGCTAGGGCAACACTAGGCTTAGGCTAGGGTACCCCTAGGCTTAGGCTAGGGCACCCCTAGGCTTAGCCTAGGGCACACCTATGCTTAGGCTAGGGAACCCAGAGGCTTAGGCTAGGGCGCCCCTAGGCTTAGGCTAAGGCTAGGGCTACCCTAGCCTAAGGCAAAGGCAACCCTAGGCTTAGGCTAGAGCACCCCTAGGCTTAGGCTAGGGGACCCATAGGCTTAGGCTAACGCTAGGGCTCCCCTAGCCTAAGGTTAGGGTACCACTAAGCTTAGGCTAGGGCACCCCTAGGCTTAGGCTAGGGCACCCGTTGGCTTAGGCTAGGGTACCCCTAGGCTTAGGTAGGGAACCCGTAGGCTTAACTTAGGGCACCACTATGCTTAGGCTAAGCTCCCCTAGACTTAGGCTAGGGCACCCGTAGGCTTACGCTAGGGCACCCCTAGGCTTAGGCTAACGATAGGGCTCCCCTAGCTTAAGGCTAGGGTACCCCTAGGCTTAGGCTAAGGCACCCCTAGACTTAGGCTAGGGCACCCCTAGGCTTAGGCTAGGGCAGCCCTAGGCTTAGGCTAACGCTAGGGCTCCTCTCGCCTAACGCTAGGGCATCCCTAGGCTTAGGCTAGGGCACCCCTAGATTTAGGCTAGGACACCCCAAAGCTTAGGCTAACGCACCCCTAGGCATAGGCTAAGGCAAGGGCTCCTCTAGCCTAACGCTAGGGCATCCCTAGGATTGGGCTAGGGCACCCCTAGGCTTAGACTAAGGCTAGGGCACCCCTAGGCTTAGGATAGGGCACCCCTAGGCTTAGGATAGGGCACCCCTAAGCTTAGGCTGAGGCTAGGTATCCACTAGACTAAGGCTAGGGCACCCCTAGCCTTAGCCTAGGGCACCCCTAGTCTTAGGCTAGCTCACCCCTAGGCTTAGGCTAGGGAACCCCTAGGTTTAGGCTAGGGCGCCCCAAGGCTTAGGCTAAGGCTAGGGCTCCCCTAGTCTAAGGGTAGGGCACCCCTAGGCTTAGGCTACGGCACGCGAAGGCTTAGGATATGGCTAGGGCTCCCCTAGCCTTAGGCTAGGACACCCCTAGGCTTAGGCTAGGGCACCCCTTTGCTTAGGGAAGGGCACCCCTTGGCTTAGGGTAGGTCACCCCTAGACTTGGGCTAGGGCTCCCCTAGGCTTAGGCTAGGAGACCCATAGGCTTAGGTTAGGGCACCCCTAGGCTTAGGCTAGGGCACCCCTAGTCTTAGGCTAAGGCTAGGGCTGCCCTAGCCTAACGCTAGGGCACCCCTAGGCTTAGGCTAGGGCACCCCTAGGCTTAGGCTAGGGGACCCCTAGGCTTAGGCTAGGGCGCCCCTAAGCTTAGGCTAGGGCACCCCTTGTCTTTTGCTAGGGCACCCCTAGGCTTAGCCTAAGGCTAGGGCACCACTAGGCTTAGGGTAGGGCACCCCTAGGCTTAGGCTAGGCCAACCCTAGGCTTAGGTTAAGGCACCCCTAGGCTTAGGATAAGGCTAGGGCTCCCTAGCCTAAGGCTACGACACCCCTAGGCTTAGGCTAAGTCACCCCTAGGCTTAGGCTAGGGCACCCCTAGGCTTAGGCTAGGGGACCCCTAGGCTTAGGCTAGGGCGCCCCTAAGCTTAGGCTAGGGCACCCCTTGTCTTTTGCTAGGGCACCCCTAGGCTTATTCTAAGGCTAGGGCTCCGCTAGCCTAAGGCTAGGACACCCCTAGGCTTAGGCTAAGTGACCCCTAGGCTTAGGCTAGGGCACCCCTAGGCTTCGGCTAGGGCACCCCTAGGCTTAGGTTAGGGCACCCCTAGGCTTAGGCTAGGGCACCCCTAAGCTTAGGCTAGGGCACCCCTTGGCTTAGGCTAGGGAACCCATAGGCTTAGGCTACGGCACCCCTAGTCTTAGGCTAAGGCTAGGGCTCCCCTAGCCTAACGCTAGGGCACCCCTAGGCTTAGGCAAGGGCACCCCTAGGCTTAGGCTAGGGGATCCCTAGGCTTAGGCTTGGTCGCCCATAAGCTTAGGCTAGGGCACCCCTTGTCTTTTTCTAGGGCACCCCTAGGCTTCGGCTAAGGCTAGGGCTCCGCTAGCCTAAGGCTAGGGCACCCCTAGGCTTAGGGTAGGGCACCCCTAGGCTTAGGCTAGGTCAAGCCTAGGCTTAGGTTAAGGCACCCCTAGACTTAGGATAAGGCTAGGGCTCCCCTAGCCTAAGGCTAGGACACCCCTAGGCTTAGGCTAAGTCACCCCTAGGCTTACGCTAGGGCACCCCTAGGCTTCGGCTAGGGCACCCCTAGGCTTAGGTTAGGGCACCCCTAGGCTTATGCTAGGGCACCCCTAGGCTTAGGCTAAGGCTAGGTCTCAGCTAGCCTAAGGCTAGGGCACCCCTAGGCTTAGGCTAGGGCAGCCCTAGGCTTAGGCTAGGGCACCCCTAGGCTTAGGCTAGGGCACCCCTAGGCTTAGGCTAGGGCTAGGGCTCAGCTAGCCTAAGGTTAGGGCACCCCTATGCTTAGGGTAGGTCACCCCTAGTTTTAGGCTAGGGCACATCTACGCTTAGGCTAGGGCACCCCTAGGCTTAGGCTAAGGCTAGGGCTCCACTAGACTAAGGCTAGGGCACCCCTAGGCTTAGGCTAGGGCACCCCTAGGCTTAGGGTAGGGCACCCCTAGGCTTAGGCTAGGGCACCCCTAGGCTTGTGCTAGGCCACCCCTAGGCTTAGGCTAGGGATCCCCTAGGCTTAGCCTATGCTAGAGCTCCTCTAGCCTAACGCTAGGGCATCCCTAGGATTAGGCTAAGGCACCCCTAGGCTTAGGCTAGGGCACCCCTAGGCTTAGGCTAGGGCACCCGTAGGCTTAGGCTAGGGCACGCCTTGGCTTAGGCTAGGGCACCCCTAGGCTTAGGCTACGGCACCCCTAGGCTTAGGCTAGGTCACCCCTAGGCTTAGGCTAGGGCACCCCTAGGCTTGGGCTAGAGCATCCCTAGACTTAGGCTAAGGTTAGGGCTCCCCTAGCCTTAGGTTAGGGCTCCCCTAGCCTTAGGCTAAGGCACCCCTAGGCTTAGGCTAGGGCACCCCTAGGCTTAGGCTAAGGCTAGGGCTCCCCTTGCCTAAACCTAGGGCACCCCTAGGCTTAGGCTAGGGTACAATTATGCTTAGACTATGACACCCCTAAGCTTAGGCTAGGGCACCCATAGTCTTAGGCTAGGGCACCCCTAGGCTTAGGCTAAGACTAGGGCACCCCTAGCCTAAGGCTAGGGCACCCCTAGGCTTAGGCTAGGGCACCCCTAGGTTTAGGCTAAGGGTAAGGATCCCCTAGCCTAAGGCTAGGGCACCCCGAGGCTTAGGCTAGGGCAACCCTAGGATTAGGCTAGGGAACCCCTAGGCTTAGCCTAGGGCACCCCTAGGCTTAGGCTAGGGCACCCCTAGGCTTAGATTAGGGCACCCCAGGCTTAGGATAAGGCTAGGGCTCCCCCAGCCTAAGGCTAGGACATCCCTAGGCTTAGGCTAAGGCACCCCTAGGCTTAGGCTAGGGCACCCCTAGGCTTAGGCTAGGGCACCCCTAGGCTTATGCTAGGGCACCCCTTAGCTTAGGCTAGGGCACCCCTAGGCTTAGGCTACGGCACCCCTAGGCTTAGGCTAGGGCACCCGTAGGTTTAGGCTAAGGCTAGGGCGCCACTAGACTAAGGCTAGGGCACCCCTAACCTTAGGCTAGGGCACCCTTAGGCTTAGGCTAGGGCACCCCTAGGCTGAGGCTAGGGCACCCCTAGGCTTAGGCTAGGGCACCCCTAGGATTAGGCTAGGGCACCCCTAGGCTTGGCCTAGGGCACCCCTAGGCTTAGGCTAAGGTTAGGGCTCCCCTAGTCTAAGGTTAGGGCTCCCCTAGCCTTAGGCTAGGGCACCCCTAGGCTTAGGCTAGTGCACCCCTAGGCTTGGGCTAAGGATAGGGCTCCCCTTGCCTAACACTAGGGCACCCCTAGGATTAGGCTAGGGCACCCCTATGCTTAGAGTATGACACCCCTAAGCTTAGGCTAGGACACCCATAGTCTTAGGCTAGGGCACCCCTAGGCTTAGGCTAAGACTAGGGCTCCCCTAGCCTAAGACTAGGGCACCCCTAGGCTTAGGCTAGGGCACCCCTAGGCTTAGGCTAGGGCACCCCTAGGCTTAGGCTAAGGCTAAGGCTCCCCTAGCCTAAGGCTAGGGCACCCCTAGGCTTAGGCTAGGGCAACACTAGGCTTAGGCTAGGGTACCCCTAGGCTTAGGCTAGGGCACCCCTAGGCTTAGCCTAGGGCACACCTATGCTTAGGCTAGGGAACCCAGAGGCTTAGGCTAGGGCGCCCCTAGACTTAGGCTAAGGCTAGGGCTACCCTAGCCTAAGGCAAAGGCAACCCTAGGCTTAGGCTAGAGCACCCCTAGGCTTAGGCTAGGGGACCCATAGGCTTAGGCTAACGCTAGGGCTCCCCTAGCCTAAGGTTAGGGTACCACTAAGCTTAGGCTAGGGCACCCCTAGGCTTAGGCTAGGGCACCCGTTCGCTTAGGCTAGGGTACCCCTAGGCTTAGGTAGGGAACCCGTAGGCTTAACTTAGGGCACCACTATGCTTAGGCTAAGCTCCCCTAGACTTAGGCTAGGGCACCCGTAGGCTTACGCTGGGGCACCCCTAGGCTTAGGCTAACGATAGGGCTCCCCTAGCTTAAGGCTAGGGTACCCCTAGGCTTAGGCTAAGGCACCCCTAGACTTAGGCTAGGGCACCCCTAGGCTTAGGCTAGGGCAGCCCTAGGCTTAGGCTAACGCTAGGGCTCCTCTCGCCTAACGCTAGGGCATCCCTAGGCTTAGGCTAGGGCACCCCTAGATTTAGGCTAGGACACCCCAAAGCTTAGGCTAACGCACCCCTAGGCATAGGCTAAGGCAAGGGCTCCTCTAGCCTAACGCTAGGGCATCCCTAGGATTGGGCTAGGGCACCCCTAGGCTTAGACTAAGGCTAGGGCACCCCTAGGCTTAGGATAGGGCACCCCTAGGCTTAGGATAGGGCACCCCTAAGCTTAGGCTGAGGCTAGGTATCCACTAGACTAAGGCTAGGGCACCCCTAGCCTTAGCCTAGGGCACCCCTAGTCTTAGGCTAGCTCACCCCTAGGCTTAGGCTAGGGAACCCCTAGGTTTAGGCTAGGGCGCCCCAAGGCTTAGGCTAAGGCTAGGGCTCCCCTAGTCTAAGGGTAGGGCACCCCTAGGCTTAGGCTACGGCACGCGAAGGCTTAGGATATGGCTAGGGCTCCCCTAGCCTTAGGCTAGGACACCCCTAGGCTTAGGCTAGGGCACCCCTTTGCTTAGGGAAGGGCACCCCTTGGCTTAGGGTAGGTCACCCCTAGACTTGGGCTAGGGCTCCCCTAGGCTTAGGCTAGGAGACCCATAGGCTTAGGTTAGGGCACCCCTAGGCTTAGGCTAGGGCACCCCTAGTCTTAGGCTAAGGCTAGGGCTGCCCTAGCCTAACGCTAGGGCACCCCTAGGCTTAGGCTAGGGCACCCCTAGGCTTAGGCTAGGGGACCCCTAGGCTTAGGCTAGGGCGCCCCTAAGCTTAGGCTAGGGCACCCCTTGTCTTTTGCTAGGGCACCCCTAGGCTTAGCCTAAGGCTAGGGCACCACTAGGCTTAGGGTAGGGCACCCCTAGGCTTAGGCTAGGCCAACCCTAGGCTTAGGTTAAGGCACCCCTAGGCTTAGGATAAGGCTAGGGCTCCCTAGCCTAAGGCTACGACACCCCTAGGCTTAGGCTAAGTCACCCCTAGGCTTAGGCTAGGGCACCCCTAGGCTTCGGCTAGGGCACTCTTAGGCTTAGGTTAGGGCACCCCTAGGCTTAGGCTAGGGCACCCCTAGGCTTAGGCTAGGGCACCCCTTGGCTTAGGCTAGGGCACCCCTAGGCTTAGGCTACGGCACCCCTAGGCTTAGGCTAGGGCACCCCTAGGCTTAGGCTAAGGCTAGGTCTCAGCTAGCCTAAGGCTAGGGCACCCCTAGGCTTAGGCTAGGGCACCCTTAGGCTTAGGGTAGGGCACCCCTAGGCTTAGGCTAGGGCACACCTAGGCTTAGGCTAGGGCACCCCTAAGCTTAGGCTAGGGCACCCCAAGGCTTAGGCTAAGACTAGGCCTCCCCTAGCCTAAGGCTAGGGCACCCCTATGCGTAGGCTAGGGCACCCCTAGGCTTAGACTAGGGCACCCCTAGGCTTAGGCTAGAGTACCCCTAGGCTTAGGCTAAGGCTAGTGCTCCACTAGACTAAGGCTAGGGAACCCCTAGCCTTAGGCTTGGGCACCCCTAGGCTTAGACTAGCGCACCCCTAGGCTTAGGCTAGGGAACCCCTAGGCTTAGGCTAGGGCACCCCTAGGCTTAGTCTAAGGCTAGGGCTCCCCTAGCCTAAGGCTAAGGCACCCCTAGGCTTAGGCTAGGGCAACCCTAGGCTTAGGCTAGGGCACCCCTAGGCTTAGGCTAGGGGACCACTAGGCTTAGGCTACCGCTAGGGTTCCCCTAGCCTAAGGCAAGGGCACCACTAGGCTTAGGCTAGGGCACCCCTAGGCTTAGGCTAGGGCACCCCTAGGCGTAGGCTAGGGCACCCCTAGGCTTAGGCTAAGGCAAGGGCTCAGCTAGTCTAAGGCTAGGGCACCCCTAGCCTAAGGCTAAGGCACCCCTAGGCTTAGGCTAGGGCAACCCTAGGCTTAAGCTAGGGCACCCCTAGGCTTAGGCTAGGGGACCCCTAGGCTTAGGCTACCGCTAGGGCTCCCCTAGCCTAAGGCAAGGGCACCACTAGGCTTAGGCTAGGGCACCCCTTGGCTTAGGCTAGGGCACTCCTAGGCTTAAGCTAGGGCAACCCTAGGCTTAGGCTAGGGAACCCCTAGGCTTAGGCTAGGGGACCCCTAGGCTTAGGCTACCGCTAGGGCTCCCCTAGCCTAAGGCAAGGGCACCACTAGGCTTAGGCTAGGGCACCCCTTGGCTTAGGCTAGGGCACCCCTAGGCTTAGGCTAGGGCAACCCTAGGCTTAGGCTAGGGCACCCCTCGGCTTAGGCTAGGGGACCCCTAGGCTTAGGCTACCGCTACGGCTCCCCTAGCCTAAGGCAAGGGCACCACTAGGCTTAGGCTAGGGCACCCCTTGGCTTAGGCTAGGGCACTCCTCGGCTTAGCCTAGGGGACCCCTAGGCTTAGGCTAGGGCACCCCAAGGCTTAGGGTAAGGCTAGGGCTCAGCTAGCCTAAGGCTAGGGCACCCGTAGGCTTAGGGTAGGTCACCCCTAGTTTTAGGCTAGGGCACATCTACGCTTAGGCTAGGGCACCCCTAGCCTTAGGCTAGGGCACCCCTAGGCTTAGGCTAGGGAACCCCTAGGCTTAAGCTAGGGCAACCCTAGGCTTGGGCTAGGGCACCCCTAGGCTTAGGCTAGTGATCACCTAGGCTTAAGCTATGCTAGAGTTCCTCTAGCCTAACGCTAGGGCATCACTAGGCTTGGGCTAGTGCACGCCTTGGCTTAGGCTAGGGCACCCTTAGGCGTAGGCTAGGGCACACCTAGGCTTAGGCTAGGGTACCCCTAGACTTAAGCTAAGGCTAGGGCTCCACTAGACTAAGGCTAGGGCACCCCTAGCCTTAGGCTAGGGCACGCCTAGGCTTAGGCTAGGGCAACCCTAGGCTTAGGCTAGGGTACCCCTAGACTTAAGCTAAGGCTAGGGCTCCACTAGACTAAGGCTAGGGCACCCCTAGCCTTAGGCTAGGGCACCCCTAGGCTTAGGCTAGGGCACCCCTAGGCTTAGGCAAGGGAACCCCTAGGCTTAGGCTAGGGCACCCCTAGGCTTAGGCTAAGGCTAGGGCTCCCCTAGCCTAAGGCTAAGGCACCCCTAGGCTTAGGCTAGGGCACCCATAGGCTTAGGCTCGGGAGCCCTAGGATTAGGCTAGGGCACCCCTAGGCTTAGGCTAAGGCTAGGGCTCCCCTAGCCTAAGGATAGGACACCCCTAGGCTTAGGCTAGGGCACCCCTAAGCTTAGGCTAGGGCACCCCTTGTCTTATGCTAGGGCACCCCTAGGCTTAGGCTAAGGATAGGGCTCCACTAGCCTAAGGCTAGGGCACCACTAGGCTTAGGTTAGGGCACCCCTAGGCTTAGGCTAGGGCACCCCTAGGCTTAGGCTTGTGCACTCCTAGGCTTAGGCTAAGGCTAAGGCTCCCCTTGCCTAACCCTAGGGTACCCCTAGGCTTAGGCTAGGGCACCCCTATGCTTAGACTATGACACCCCTAAGCTTAGGCTAGGGCACCCATAGTCTTAGGCTAGGGCACCCCTAGGCTTAGGCTAAGACTAGGGCTCCACTAGCCTAAGGCTAGGGCACCCCTAGGCTTAGGTTAGGGCACTCCTAGGCGTAGGCTAGGGGAGCCCTAGGCTTAGGCTAGGGCAACCCTAGGCTTAGGATAAGGCTAAGGCTCCCCTAGCCTACGGCTAGGGCACCCCTAGGCTTAGGCTAGGGCAACCCTAAGCTTAGGTTAGGGCACCCCTAGGCTTAGGCTAGGGCAACCCTAGGCTTAGGTTAGGGCACCCCTAGGCTTAGGATAAGGCTAGGGCTCCCCTAGCCTAAGGCTAGGACACCCCTAGGATTTGGCTAAGGAACCCCTAGGCTTAGGCTAGGGCACCCCTAGGCTTAGGCTAGGGCACCCCTAGGCTTAGGTAGGGAACCCCTAGGCTTAGGGTAGGGCACCACTATGCTTAGGCTAGGCTCCCCTAGACTTAGGCTAGGGCACCCCTAGGCTTAGGCTGGGGCACCCCTAGGCTTAGGCTAAGGCTAGGGCTCCCCTAGGCTTAGGATAGGGCACCCTAGGCTTAGGCTAGCTCACCCCTAGGCTTAGGCTAGGGAACCCCTAGGTTTAGGCTAGGGCGCCCCAAGGCATAGGCTAAGGCTAGCGCTCCCCTAGCCTAAGGCTACGGCACCCCTAGGCTTAGGCTAGGGCACCCCTAGGCTTAGGATATGGCTAGGGCTCCCCTAGCCTTAGGCTAGGACACCTCTAGGCTTAGGCTAGGGCACCCCTAGGCTTAGGCTAGGGCACCCCTATCCTTAGGCTATGGCACCCCTAGGCTTAGGCTAGGGTACCCCTAGGCTTGGGCTAGGGCACCCCGAGGCTTAGGCTAAGGTTAGGGCTCCCCTAGCCTAAGGTTAGGGCTCCCCTAGCCTTAGGCTAGGGCACCCCTAGGCTTAGGCTAGGGAACCCCTAAGCTTAGGCTAGGGAACCCCTATGCTTAGGCTAAGGCTAGGGCTCCCCTTGCCTAACCCTAGGGCACCCCTAAGCTGAGGCAAGGGCGCCCCAAGGCTTAGAATAGGACACCCCTAAGCTTAGGCTAGGGCACCCATAGTCTTAGGCTTGGGCACCCCTAGGCTTAGGCTAAGACTAGGGCTCCCCTAGCCTAAGGTGAGGGCACCCCTAGGCTTAGGCTAGGGCACCCCTATTCGTAGGCTAGGGCACCCCTAGGCTTAGGCTAGGGCACCCCTAGGCTTAGGCTAAAGCTTGGGCTCCCCTAGCCTAAAGCTAGGGCACCCCTAGGCTTAGGCTAGGGCTAGGGCTCCACTAGACTAAGGCTAGGGCACCCCTAGCCTTAGGCTTGGGCACCCCTAGGCTTAGCCTAGGGCACCCCTAGGCTTAGGTTGGGAAGCCCTAGGCTTAGGCTAGGGCACCCCTAGGCTTAGGCTAAGGCTAGGGCTCCCCTAGCCTAATGCTAAGGCACCCCTAGGTTTAGGCAGGGCACCCCTAGCCTTAGGCTAGGGCACCCCTAGGCTTAGGCTAGGGCACTCCTAGGCGTAGGCTAGGGGACCCCTAGGCTTAAGCTAGGGCAACCCTAGGCTTAGGATAAGGCTAAGGCTCCCCTAGCCTAAGGCTAGGGCACCCCTAAGCTTAGGCTAGGGCACCCTAAGCTTAGGTTAGGGCACCCCTAGGCTTAGGCTAGGGCAATTCTAGGCTTTGGTTAGGGCACCCCTAGGTTTAGGATAAGGCTAGGGCTCCCCTAGCCTAAGACTAGGACACCCCTAGGCTTAGGCTAAGGCACCCCTAGGCTTAGGCTTGGGCACCCCTAGGCTTAGGCTAGGGCACCCCTAGGCTTGGGCTAGGGCACCCCTGGCTTAGGCTAAGGTTAGGGCTCCCCAAGCCTAAGGTTAGGGCTCCCCTAGCCTTAGGCTAGGGCACCCCCAGGCTTAGGCTAGTGCACCCCTAGGCTTAGGCTAAGGCTAGGGCTCCCCTTGCCTAACCCTAGGGCACCCCTAGTCTTAGGCTAGGGCACCCCTATGCTTAGAATATGACACCCCTAAGCTTAGGCTAGGGCACCCATAGTCTTAGGCTAGGGCACCCCTAGGCTTAGGCTAAGTCTAGGGCTCCACTAGCCTAAGGTTAGGGCACCCCTAGGCTTACGCTAGGGCACTCCTAGGCGTAGGCTAGGGGACCCCTAGGCTTAGGCTAGGGCACCCCTAGGCTTAGGCTAAGACTAGGGCTCCACTAGCCTAAGGCTAGGGCACCCCTAGGCTTAGGTTAGGGCACTCCTAGGCGTAGGCTAGGGGAGCCCTAGGCTTAGGCTAGGGCACCCCTAGGCTTAGGATATGGCTAGGGCTCCCCTAGCCTTAGGCTAGGACACCTCTAGGCTTAGGCTAGGGCACCCCTAGGCTTAGGCTAGGGCACCCCTATCCTTAGGCTATGGCACCCCTAGGCTTAGGCTAGGGTACCCCTAGGCTTGGGCTAGGGCACCCCAAGGCTTAGGCTAAGGTTAGGGCTCCCCTAGCCTAAGGTTAGGGCTCCCCTAGCCTTAGGCTAGGGCACCCCTAGGCTTAGGCTAGGGCACCCCTAAGCTTAGGCTAGGGAACCCCTATGCTTAGGCTAAGGCTAGGGCTCCCCTTGCCTAACCCTAGGGCACCCCTAAGCTGAGGCAAGGGCGCCCCAAAGCTTAGAATAGGACACCCCTAAGCTTAGGCTAGGGCACCCATAGTCTTAGGCTTGGGCACCCCTAGGCTTAGGCTAAGACTAGGGCTCCCCTAGCCTAAGGTGAGGGCACCCCTAGGCTTAGGCTAGGGCACCCCTATTCGTAGGCTAGGGCACCCCTAGGCTTAGGCTAGGGCACCCCTAGGCTTAGGCTAAAGCTTGGGCTCCCCTAGCCTAAAGCTAGGGCACCCCTAGGCTTAGGCTAGGGCTAGGGCTCCACTAGACTAAGGCTAGGGCACCCCTAGCCTTAGGCTTGGGCACCCCTAGGCTTAGCCTAGGGCACCCCTAGGCTTAGGTTGGGAAGCCCTAGGCTTAGGCTAGGGCACCCCTAGGCTTAGTCTAAGGCTAGGGCTCCCCTAGCCTAATGCTAAGGCACCCCTAGGTTTAGGCAGGGCACCCCTAGCCTTAGGCTAGGGCACCCCTAGGCTTAGGCTAGGGCACTCCTAGGCGTAGGCTAGGGGACCCCTAGGCTTAGGCTAGGGCAACCCTAGGCTTAGGATAAGGCTAAGGCTCCCCTAGCCTAAGGCTAGGGCACCCCTAGGCTTAGGCTAGGGCACCCTAAGCTTAGGTTAGGGCACCCCTAGGCTTAGGCTAGGGCAATTCTAGGCTTTGGTTAGGGCACCCCTAGGCTTAGGATAAGGCTAGGGCTCCCCTAGCCTAAGACTAGGACGCCCCTAGGCTTAGGCTAAGGCACCCCTAGGCTTAGGCTTGGGCACCCCTAGGCTTAGGCTAGGGCACTCCTAGGCTTGGGCTAGGGCACCCCTGGCTTAGGCTAAGGTTAGGGCTCCCCAAGCCTAAGGTTAGGGCTCCCCTAGCCTTAGGCTAGGGCACCCACAGGCTTAGGCTAGTGCACCCCTAGGCTTAGGCTAAGGCTAGGGCTCCCCTTGCCTAACCCTAGGGCACCCCTAGTCTTAGGCTAGGGCACCCCTATGCTTAGAATATGACACCCCTAAGCTTAGGCTAGGGCACCCATAGTCTTAGGCTAGGGCACCCCTAGGCTTAGGCTAAGTCTAGGGCTCCACTAGCCTAAGGTTAGGGCACCCCTAGGCTTACGCTAGGGCACTCCTAGGCGTAGGCTAGGGGACCCCTAGGCTTAGGCTAGGGCACCCCTAGGCTTAGGCTAAGGCTAAGGCTCCCCTAGCCTAAGGCTAGGGCACCCCTATGCTTAGGCTAGGGCACCCCTTGGCTTAGGCTAGGGCACCCCTAGTCTTAGGCTAGGGCACCCCTAGGCTTAGGCTAAGGTTAGGGATCCACTAGACTAAGGCTAGGGCAACCCTAGCCTTAGGCTAGGGCACCCCTAGGCTTAGCCTAGGGCACACCTATGCTTAGGCTAGGGAACCCCTAGACTTAGGCTAAGGCTAGGTCTACCCTAGCCTAAGGCTAGGGCACCCCTAGGCTTAGACTAGGGCACCCCTAGGCTTAGGCTAGGGCACCCTTAGGCTTAGGCTAGGGGACCCCTAGGCTTAGGCTAATGCTAGGGCTCCCCTAGCCTAAGGCTAGTGCACCACTAAACTTAGGCTAGGGCACCCCTAGGCTTAGGCTAGGGCACCCGTTGGGTTAGGCTAGGGCACCCCTAGGCTTAGCTAGGGAACCCCTAGGCTTAGCTAGGGAACCCCTAGGCTTAGGTTAGGGCACCACTATGCTTAGGCTAGGCTCCCCTAGACTTAGGCTAGGGCACCCCTAGGCTTACCCGGGGCACCCCTAGGCTTAGGCTAAGGCTAGGGCTCCCCTAGGCTTAGGATAGGGCACCCTAGGCTTAGGCTAGCTCACCCCTAGGCTTAGGCTAGGGAACCCCTAGGTTTAGGCTAGGGCGCCCCAAGGCATAGGCTAAGGCTAGGGCTCCCCTAGCCTAATGCTACGGCACCCCTAGGCTTAGGCTAGGGCACCCCTAGGCTTAGGATATGGCTAGGGCTCCCCTAGCCTTAGGCTAGGACACCTCTAGGCTTAGGCTAGGGCACCCCTAGGCTTAGGCTAGGGCACCCCTATCCTTAGGCTATGGCACCCCTAGGCTTAGGCTAGGGTACCCCTAGGCTTGGGCTAGGGCACCCCGAGGCTTAGGCTAAGGTTAGGGCTCCCCTAGCCTAAGGTTAGGGCTCCCCTAGCCTTAGGCTAGGGCACCCCTAGGCTTAGGCTAGGGCACCCCTAAGCTTTGGCTAGGGAACCCCTATGCTTAGGCTAAGGCTAGGGCTCCCCTTGCCTAACCCTAGGGCACCCCTAAGATGAGGCAAGGGCGCCCCAAGGCTTAGAATAGGACACCCCTAAGCTTAGGCTAGGGCACCCATAGTCTTAGGCTTGGGCACCCCTAGGCTTAGGCTAAGACTAGGGCTACCCTAGCCTAAGGTGAGGGCACCCCTAGGCTTAGGCTAGGGCACCCCTATTCGTAGGCTAGGGCACCACTAGGCTTAGGCTAGGGCACCCCTAGGCTTAGGCTAAAGCTTGGGCTCCCCTAGCCTAAAGCTAGGGCACCCCTAGGCTTAGGCTAGGGCACCCCTAGGCTTAGGCTAAGGCTAGGGCTCCACTAGACTAAGGCTAGGGCACCCCTAGCCTTAGGCTTGGGCACCCCTAGGCTTAGCCTAGGGCACCCCTAGGCTTAGGTTGGGAAGCCCTAGGCTTAGGCTAGGGCACCCCTAGGCTTAGGCTAAGGCTAGGGCTCTCCTAGCCTAATGCTAAGGCACCCCTAGGTTTAGGCAGGGCACCCCTAGCCTTATGCTAGGGCACCCCTAGGCTTAGGCTAGGGCACTCCTAGGCGTAGGCTAGGGGACCCCTAGGCTTAGGCTAGGGCAACCCTAGGCTTAGGATAAGGCTAAGGCTCCCCTAGCCTAAGGCTAGGGCACCCCTAGGCTTAGGCTAGGGCACCCTAAGCTTAGGTTAGGGCACCCCTAGGCTTAGGCTAGGGCAATTCTAGGCTTAGGTTAGGGCACCCCTAGGCTTAGCATAAGGCTAGGGCTCCCCTAGCCTAAGGCTAGGACACCCCTAGGCTTAGGCTAAGGCACCCCTAGGCTTAGGCTAGGGCACCCCTAGGCTTAGGCTAGGGCACCCCTAGGCTTAGGATAGGGCACCCCTAGGCTTGGGCTAGGGCACCCCTGGCTTAGGCTAAGGTTAGGACTCCCCAAGCCTAAGGTTAGGGCTCCCCTAGCCTTAGGCTAGGGCACCCCCAGGCTTAGGCTAGTGCACCCCTAGGCTTAGGCTAAGGCTAGGGCTCCCCTTGCCTACACCTAGGGCACCCCTAGGCTTAGGCTAGGGCACCCCTATTCTTAGACTATGACACCCCTAAGCTTAGGCTAGGGCACCCATAGTCTTAGGCTAGGGCACCCCTAGGCTTAGGCTAAGTCTAGGGCTCCACTAGCCTAAGGTTAGGGCACCCCTAGGCTTACGCTAGGGCACTCCTAGGCGTAGGCTAGGGGACCCCTAGGCTTAGGCTAGGGCACCCCTAGGCTTAGGCTAAGGCTAAGGCTCCCCTAGCCTAAGGCTAGGGCACCCCTAGGCTTAGGCTAGGGCACCCCTAGGCTTAGGCTAGGGCACCCCCAGTCTTAGGCTAGGGCACCCCTAGGCTTAGGCTAAGGTTAGGGATCCACTAGACTAAGGCTAGGGCAACCCTAGCCTTAGGCTAGGGCACCCCTAGGCTTAGCCTAGGGCACACCTATGCTTAGGCTAGGGAACCCCTAGACTTGGCTAAGGCTAGGTCTACCCTAGCCTAAGGCTAGGGCACCCCTAGGCTTAGACTAGGGCACCCCTAGGCTTAGGCTAGGGCACCCTTAGGCTTAGGCTTGGGGACCCCTATGCTTAGGCTAACGCTAGGGCTCCCCTAGCCTAAGGCTAGTGCACCACTAAACTTAGGCTAGGGCACCCCTAGGCTTTGGCTAGGGCACCCGTTGGGTTAGGCTAGGGCACCCCTAGGCTTAGCTAGGGAACCCCTAGGCTTAGGTTAGGGCACCACTATGCTTAGGCTAGGCTCCCCTAGACTTAGGCTAGGGCACCCCTAGGCTTACCATGGGGCACCCCTAGGCTTAGGATAAGGCTAGGGCTCCCCTAGTCTTAGGATAGGGCACCCTAGGCTTAGGCTAGCTCAAACCTAGGCTTAGGCTAGGGAACCCCTAGGTTTAGGCTAGGGCGCCCCAAGGCATAGGCTAAGGCTAGGGCTCCCCTAGCCTAAGGCTACGGCACCCCTAGGCTTAGGCTAGGGCACCCCTAGGCTTAGGATATGGCTAGGGCTCCCCTAGCCTTAGGCTAGGATACCTCTAGGCTTAGGCTAGGGCACCCCTAGGCTTAGGCTAGGGCACCCCTAGCCTTAGGCTATGGCACCCCTAGGCTTAGGCTAGGGTACCCCTAGGCTTGGGCTAGGGCACCCCGAGGCTTAGGCTAAGGTTAGGGCTCCCCTAGCCTAAGGTTAGGGCTCCCCTAGCCTTAGGCTAGGGCACCCCTAGGCTTAGGCTAGGGCACCCCTAAGCTTAGGCTAGGGCACCCCTATGCTTAGGCTAAGGCTAGGGCTCCCCTTGCCTAACCCTAGGGCACCCCTAAGCTGAGGCAAGGGCGCCCCAAGGCTTAGACTAGGACACCCCTAAGCTTAGGCTAGGGCACCCATAGTCTTAGGCTTGGGCACCCCTAGGCTTAGGCTAAGACTAGGGCTCCCCTAGCCTAAGGTGAGGGCACCCCTAGACTTAGGCTAGGGCACCCCTATTCATAGGCTAGGGCACCCCTAGGCTTAGGCTAGGGCACCTCTAGGCTTAGGCTAAAGCTAGGGCTCCCCTAGCCTAAAGTTAGGGCACCCCTAGGCTTAGGCTAGGGCACCCCTAGGCTTAGGCTAAGGCTAGGGCTCCACTAGACTAAGGCTAGGGCACCCCTAGCCTTAGGCTTGGGCACCCCTAGGCTTAGCCTAGGGCACCCCTAGGCTTAGGTTGGGAACCCCTAGGCTTAGGCTAGGGCACCCCTAGGCTTAGGCTAAGGCTAGGGCTCCCCTAGCCTAATGCTAAGGCACCCCTAGGTTTAGGCAGGGCACCCCTAGCCTTAGGCTAGGGTACCCCTAGGCTTAGGCTAGGGCACTCCTAGGCGTAGGCTAGGGGACCCCTAGGCTTAGGCTAGGGCAACCCTAGGCTTAGGATAAGGCTAAGGCTCCCCTAGCCTAAGGCTAGGGCACCCCTAGGCTTAGGCTAGGGCAACCCTAAGCTTAGGTTAGGCCACCCCTAGGCTTAGGCTAGGGCAACTCTAGGCTTAGGTTAGGGCACCCCTAAGCTTAGGATAAGGCTAGGGCTCCCCTAGCCTAAGGCTAGGACACCCCTAGGCTTAGGCTAAGGCACCCCTAGGCTTAGGCTATGGCACCCCTAGGCTTAGGCTAGGGCACCCCTAGGCTTGGGCTAGGGCACCCCTAGGCTTAGGCTAAGGTTAGGGCTCCCCAAGCCTAAGGTTAGGGCTCCCCTAGCCTTAGGCTAGGGCACCCCCAGGCTTAGGCTAGTGCACCCCTAGGCTTAGGCTAAGGCTAGGGCTCCCCTTGCCTAACCCTAGGGCACCCCTAGCCTTAGGCTAGGGCACCCCTATGCTTAGACTATGACACCCCTAAGCTTAGGCTAGGGCACCCATAATCTTAGGCTAGGGCACCCCTAGGCTTAGGCTAAGACTAGGGCTCCACTAGCCTAAGGTTAGGGCACCCCTAGGCTTACGCTAGGGCACTCCTAGGCGTAGGCTAGGGGACCCCTAGGCTTAGGCTAGGGCACCCCTAGGCTTAGGCTAAGGCTAAGGCTCCCCTAGCCTAAGGCTAGGGCACCCCTAGGCTTAGGCTAGGGCACCCCTAGGCTTAGGCTAGGGCACCCCTAGTCTTAGGCTAGGGCACCCCTAGGCTTAGGCTAAGGTTAGGGATCCACTAGACTAAGGCTAGGGCAACCCTAGCCTTAGGCTAGGGCACCCCTAGGCTTAGCCTAGGGCACACCTATGCTTAGGCTAGGGAACCCCTAGACTTAGGCTAAGGCTAGGTCTACCCTAGCCTAAGGCTAGGGCACCCCTAGGCTTAGACTAGGGCACCCCTAGGCTTAGGATAGGGCACCCTTAGGCTTAGGCTAGGGCACCCCTAGGCTTAGGCTAGGGCACCCCTAGGCTTAGGCTTAAGCTAGGGCTCCCCTAGCCTAAAGCTAGGGCACCCCTAGGCTTAGGCTAGGGCACCCCTAGGCTTAGGCTAAGGCTAGGGCTCCACTAGACTAAGGCTAGGGCACCCCTAGCCTTAGGCTTGGGCACCCCTAGGCTTAGGTTGGGAACCCCTAGGCTTAGGCTAGGGCACCCCTAAACTTAGGGTAAGGCTAGGGCTCCCCTAGCCTAATGCTAAGGCACCCCTAGGTTTAGGCAGGGCACCCCTAGCCTTAGGCTAGGTCACCCCTAGGCTTAGGCTAGGGCACTCCTAGGCGTAGGCTAGGGGACCCCTAGGCTTAGGCTAGGGCAACCCTAGGCTTAGGATAAGGCTAAGGCTCCCCTAGCCTAAGGCTAGGGCACCCCTAGGCTTAGGCTAGGGCAACCCTAAGCTTAGGTTAGGCCACCCATAGGCTTAGGCTAGGGCAACTCTAGGCTTAGGTTAGGGCACCCCTAGGCTTAGGATAAGGCTAGGGCTCCCCTAGCCTAAGGCTAGGACACCACTAGGCTTAGGCTAAGGCACCCCTAGGCTTAGGCTAAGGCAACCCTAAGCTTAGGCTAGGGCACCCCTAGGCTTGGGCTAGGGCACCCCTAGGCTTAGGCTAAGGTTAGGGCTCCCCTAGCCTAAGGTTAACGCTCCCCTAGCCTTAGGCTAGGGCACCCCCAGGTTAGGCTAGTGCACCCCTAGGCTTAGGCTAAGGCTAGGGCTCCCCTTTCCTAACCCTAGGGCACCCCTAGGCTTAGGCTAGGGCACCCCTATGCTTAGACTATGACACCCCTAAGCTTAGGCTAGGGCACCCATAGTCTTAGGCTAGGGCACCCCTAGGCTTAGGCTAAGACTATGGCTCCACTAGCCTAAGGCTAGGGAACCCCTAGGCTTAGGCTAAAGTTAGGGCTCCACTAGACCAAGGCTAGGGCACCCCTAGCCTTAGGCTAGGGCACCCCTAGGCTTAGGCTAGGGCACCCCTAGGCTTGGGCTAGGGCACCCCTGGCTTAGGCTAAGGTTAGGGCTCCCCAAGCCTAAGGTTAGGGCTCCCCTAGCCTTAGGCTAGGGCACCCCCAGGCTTAGGCTAGTGCACCCCTAGGCTTAGGCTAAGGCTAGGGCTCCCCTTGCCTACCCCTAGGGCACCCCTAGGCTTAGGCTAGGGCACCCCTATTCTTAGACTATGACACCCCTAAGCTTAGGCTAGGGCACCCATAGTCTTAGGCTAGGGCACCCCTAGGCTTAGGCTAAGTCTAGGGCTCCACTAGCCTAAGGTTAGGGCACCCCTAGGCTTACGCTAGGGCACTCCTAGGCGTAGGCTAGGGGACCCCTAGGCTTAGGCTAGGGCACCCCTAGGCTTAGGCTAAGGCTAAGGCTCCCCTAGCCTAAGGCTAGGGCACCCCTAGGCTTAGGCTAGGGCACCCCTAGGCTTAGGCTAGGGCACCCCCAGTCTTAGGCTAGGGCACCCCTAGGCTTAGGCTAAGGTTAGGGATCCACTAGACTAAGGCTAGGGCAACCCTAGCCTTAGGCTAGGGCACCCCTAGGCTTAGCCTAGGGCACACCTATGCTTAGGCAAGGGAACCCCTAGACTTGGCTAAGGCTAGGTCTACCCTAGCCTAAGGCTAGGGCACCCCTAGGCTTAGACTAGGGCACCCCTAGGCTTAGGCTAGGGCACCCTTAGGCTTAGGCTAGGGGACCCCTATGCTTAGGCTAACGCTAGGGCTCCCCTAGCCTAAGGCTAGTGCACCACTAAACTTAGGCTAGGGCACCCCTAGGCTTTGGCTAGGGCACCCGTTGGGTTAGGCTAGGGCACCCCTAGGCTTAGCTAGGGAACCCCTAGGCTTAGGTTAGGGCACCACTATGCTTAGGCTAGGCTCCCCTAGACTGAGGCTAGGGCACCCCTAGGCTTACCATGGGGCACCCCTAGGCTTAGGCTAAGGCTAGGGCTCCCCTAGTCTTAGGATAGGGCACCCTAGGCTTAGGCTAGCTCAAACCTAGGCTTAGGCTAGGGAACCCCTAGGTTTAGGCTAGGGCGCCCCAAGGCATAGGCTAAGGCTAGGGCTCCCCAAGCCTAAGGCTACGGCACCCCTAGGCTTAGGCTAGGGCACCCCTAGGCTTAGGATATGGCTAGGGCTCCCCTAGCCTTAGGCTAGGATACCTCTAGGCTTAGGCTAGGGCACCCCTAGGCTATGGCACCCCTAGGCTTAGGCTAGGGTACCCCTAGGCTTGGGCTAGGGCACCCCGAGGCTTAGGCTAAGGTTAGGGCTCCCCTAGCCTAAGGTTAGGGCTCCCCTAGCCTTAGGCTAGGGCACCCCTAGGCTTAGGCTAGGGCACCCCTAAGCTTAGGCTAGGGCACCCCTATGCTTAGGCTAAGGCTAGGGCTCCCCTTGCCTAACCCTAGGGCACCCCTAAGCTGAGGCAAGGGCGCCCCAAGGCTTAGACTAGGACACCCCTAAGCTTAGGCTAGGGCACCCATAGTCTTAGGCTTGGGCACCCCTAGGCTTAGGCTAAGACTAGGGCTCCCCTAGCCTAAGGTGAGGGCACCCCTAGACTTAGGCTAGGGCACCCCTATTCATAGGCTAGGGCACCCCTAGGCTTAGGCTAGGGCACCTCTAGGCTTAGGCTAAAGCTAGGGCTCCCCTAGCCTAAAGTTAGGGCACCCCTAGGCTTAGGCTAGGGCACCCCTAGGCTTAGGCTAAGGCTAGGGCTCCACTAGACTAAGGCTAGGGCACCCCTAGCCTTAGGCTTGGGCACCCCTAGGCTTAGCCTAGGGCACCCCTAGGCTTAGGTTGGGAACCCCTAGGCTTAGGCTAGGGCACCCCTAGGCTTAGGCTAAGGCTAGGGCTCCCCTAGCCTAATGCTAAGGCACCCCTAGGTTTAGGCAGGGCACCCCTAGCCTTAGGCTAGGGTACCCCTAGGCTTAGGCTAGGGCACTCCTAGGCGTAGGCTAGGGGACCCCTAGGCTTAGGCTAGGGCAACCCTAGGCTTAGGATAAGGCTAAGGCTCCCCTAGCCTAAGGCTAGGGCACCCCTAGGCTTAGGCTAGGGCAACCCTAAGCTTAGGTTAGGCCACCCCTAGGCTTAGGCTAGGGCAACTCTAGGCTTAGGTTAGGGCACCCCTAAGCTTAGGATAAGGCTAGGGCTCCCCTAGCCTAAGGCTAGGACACCCCTAGGCTTAGGCTAAGGCACCCCTAGGCTTAGGCTATGGCACCCCTAGGCTTAGGCTAGGGCACCCCTAGGCTTGGGCTAGGGCACCCCTAGGCTTAGGCTAAGGTTAGGGCTCCCCAAGCCTAAGGTTAGGGCTCCCCTAGCCTTAGGCTAGGGCACCCCCAGGCTTAGGCTAGTGCACCCCTAGGCTTAGGCTAAGGCTAGGGCTCCCCTTGCCTAACCCTAGGGCACCCCTAGCCTTAGGCTAGGGCACCCCTATGCTTAGACTATGACACCCCTAAGCTTAGGCTAGGGCACCCATAATCTTAGGCTAGGGCACCCCTAGGCTTAGGCTAAGACTAGGGCTCCACTAGCCTAACGTTAGGGCACCCCTAGGCTTACGCTAGGGCACTCCTAGGCGTAGGCTAGGGGACCCCTAGGCTTAGGCTAGGGCACCCCTAGGCTTAGGCTAAGGCTAAGGCTCCCCTAGCCTAAGGCTAGGGCACCCCTAGGCTTAGGCTAGGGCACCCCTAGGCTTAGGCTAGGGCACCCCTAGTCTTAGGCTAGGGCACCCCTAGGCTTAGGCTAAGGTTAGGGATCCACTAGACTAAGGCTAGGGCAACCCTAGCCTTAGGCTAGGGCACCCCTAGGCTTAGCCTAGGGCACACCTATGCTTAGGCTAGGGAACCCCTAGACTTAGGCTAAGGCTAGGTCTACCCTAGCCTAAGGCTAGGGCACCCCTAGGCTTAGACTAGGGCACCCCTAGGCTTAGGCTAGGGCACCCTTAGGCTTAGGCTAGGGCACCCCTAGGCTTAGGCTAGGGCACCCCTAGGCTTAGGCTTAAGCTAGGGCTCCCCTAGCCTAAAGCTAGGGCACCCCTAGGCTTAGGCTAGGGCACCCCTAGGCTTAGGCTAAGGCTAGGGCTCCACTAGACTAAGGCTAGGGCACCCCTAGCCTTAGGCTTGGGCACCCCTAGGCTTAGGTTGGGAACCCCTAGGCTTAGGCTAGGGCACCCCTAAACTTAGGGTAAGGCTAGGGCTCCCCTAGCCTAATGCTAAGGCACCCCTAGGTTTAGGCAGGGCACCCCTAGCCTTAGGCTAGGTCACCCCTAGGCTTAGGCTAGGGCACTCCTAGGCGTAGGCTAGGGGACCCCTAGGCTTAGGCTAGGGCAACCCTAGGCTTAGGATAAGGCTAAGGCTCCCCTAGCCTAAGGCTAGGGCACCCCTAGGCTTAGGCTAGGGCAACCCTAAGCTTAGGTTAGGCCACCCATAGGCTTAGGCTAGGGCAACTCTAGGCTTAGGTTAGGGCACCCCTAGGCTTAGGATAAGGCTAGGGCTCCCCTAGCCTAAGGCTAGGACACCCCTAGGCTTAGGCTAAGGCACCCCTAGGCTTAGGCTAAGGCAACCCTAAGCTTAGGCTAGGGCACCCCTAGGCTTGGGCTAGGGCACCCCTAGGCTTAGGCTAAGGTTAGGGCTCCCCTAGCCTAAGGTTAACGCTCCCCTAGCCTTAGGCTAGGGCACCCCCAGGCTTAGGCTAGTGCACCCCTAGGCTTAGGCTAAGGCTAGGGCTCCCCTTGCCTACCCCTAGGGCACCCCTAGGCTTAGGCTAGGGCACCCCTATTCTTAGACTATGACACCCCTAAGCTTAGGCTAGGGCACCCATAGTCTTAGGCTAGGGCACCCCTAGGCTTAGGCTAAGTCTAGGGCTCCACTAGCCTAAGGTTAGGGCACCCCTAGGCTTACGCTAGGGCACTCCTAGGCGTAGGCTAGGGGACCCCTAGGCTTAGGCTAGGGCACCCCTAGGCTTAGGCTAAGGCTAAGGCTCCCCTAGCCTAAGTCTAGGGCACCCCTAGGCTTAGGCTAGGGCACCCCTAGGCTTAGGCTAGGGCACCCCCAGTCTTAGGCTAGGGCACCCCTAGGCTTAGGCTAAGGTTAGGGATCCACTAGACTAAGGCTAGGGCAACCCTAGCCTTAGGCTAGGGCACCCCTAGGCTTAGCCTAGGGCACACCTATGCTTAGGCTAGGGAACCCCTAGACTTGGCTAAGGCTAGGTCTACCCTAGCCTAAGGCTAGGGCACCCCTAGGCTTAGACTAGGGCACCCCTAGGCTTAGGCTAGGGCACCCTTAGGCTTAGGCTAGGGGACCCCTATGCTTAGGCTAACGCTAGGGCTCCCCTAGCCTAAGGCTAGTGCACCACTAAACTTAGGCTAGGGCACCCCTAGGCTTTGGCTAGGGCACCCGTTGGGTTAGGCTAGGGCACCCCTAGGCTTAGCTAGGGAACCCCTAGGCTTAGGTTAGGGCACCACTATGCTTAGGCTAGGCTCCCCTAGACTTAGGCTAGGGCACCCCTAGGCTTACCATGGGGCACCCCTAGGCTTAGGCTAAGGCTAGGGCTCCCCTAGTCTTAGGATAGGGCACCCTAGGCTTAGGCTAGCTCAAACCTAGGCTTAGGCTAGGGAACCCCTAGGTTTAGGCTAGGGCGCCCCAAGGCATAGGCTAAGGCTAGGGCTCCCCTAATCTAAGGCTACGGCACCCCTAGGCTTAGGCTAGGGCACCCCTAGGCTTAGGATATGGCTAGGGCTCCCCTAGCCTTAGGCTAGGATACCTCTAGGCTTAGGCTAGGGCACCCCTAGGCTTAGGCTAGGGCACCCCTAGCCTTAGGCTATGGCACCCCTAGGCTTAGGCTAGGGTACCCCTAGGCTTGGGCTAGGGCACCCCGAGGCTTAGGCTAAGGTTAGGGCTCCCCTAGCCTAAGGTTAGGGCTCCCATAGCCTTAGGCTAGGGCACCCCTAGGCTTAGGCTAGGGCACCCCTAAGCTTAGGCTAGGGCACCCCTATGCTTAGGCTAAGGCTAGGGCTCCCCTTGCCTAACCCTAGGGCACCCCTAAGCTGAGGCAAGGGCGCCCCAAGGCTTAGACTAGGACACCCCTAAGCTTAGGCTAGGGCACCCATAGTCTTAGGCTTGGGCACCCCTAGGCTTAGGCTAAGACTAGGGCTCCCCAAGCCTAAGGTGAGGGCACCCCTAGACTTAGGCTAGGGCACCCCTATTCATAGGCTAGGGCACCCCTAGGCTTAGGCTAGGGCACCTCTAGGCTTAGGCTAAAGCTAGGGCTCCCCTAGCCTAAAGTTAGGGCACCCCTAGGCTTAGGCTAGGGCACCCCTAGGCTTAGGCTAAGGCTAGGGCTCCACTAGACTAAGGCTAGGGCACCCCTAGCCTTAGGCTTGGGCACCCCTAGGCTTAGCCTAGGGCACCCCTAGGCTTAGGTTGGGAACCCCTAGGCTTAGGCTAGGGCACCCCTAGGCTTAGGCTAAGGCTAGGGCTCCCCTAGCCTAATGCTAAGGCACCCCTAGGTTTAGGCAGGGCACCCCTAGCCTTAGGCTAGGGTACCCCTAGGCTTAGGCTAGGGCACTCCTAGGCGTAGGCTAGGGGACCCCTAGGCTTAGGCTAGGGCAACCCTAGGCTTAGGATAAGGCTAAGGCTCCCCTAGCCTAAGGCTAGGGCACCCCTAGGCTTAGGCTAGGGCAACCCTAAGCTTAGGTTAGGCCACCCCTAGGCTTAGGCTAGGGCAACTCTAGGCTTAGGTTAGGGCACCCCTAAGCTTAGGATAAGGCTAGGGCTCCCCTAGCCTAAGGCTAGGACACCCCTAGGCTTAGGCTAAGGCACCCCTAGGCTTAGGCTATGGCACCCCTAGGCTTAGGCTAGGGCACCCCTAGGCTTGGGCTAGGGCACCCCTAGGCTTAGGCTAAGGTTAGGGCTCCCCAAGCCTCAGGTTAGGGCTCCCCTAGCCTTAGGCTAGGGCACCCCCAGGCTTAGGCTAGTGCACCCCTAGGCTTAGGCTAAGGCTAGGGCTCCCCTTGCCTAACCCTAGGGCACCCCTAGCCTTAGGCTAGGGCACCCCTATGCTTAGACTATGACACCCCTAAGCTTAGGCTAGGGCACCCATAATCTTAGGCTAGGGCACCCCTAGGCTTAGGCTAAGACTAGGGATCCACTAGCCTAAGGTTAGGGCACCCCTAGGCTTACGCTAGGGCACTCCTAGGCGTAGGCTAGGGGACCCCTAGGCTTAGGCTAGGGCACCCCTAGGCTTAGGCTAAGGCTAAGGCTCCCCTAGCCTAAGGCTAGGGCACCCCTAGGCTTAGGCTAGGGCACCCCTAGGCTTAGGCTAGGGCACCCCTAGTCTTAGGCTAGGGCACCCCTAGGCTTAGGCTAAGGTTAGGGATCCACTAGACTAAGGCTAGGGCAACCCTAGCCTTAGGCTAGGGCACCCCTAGGCTTAGCCTAGGGCACACCTATGCTTAGGCTAGGGAACCCCTAGACTTAGGCTAAGGCTAGGTCTACCCTAGCCTAAGGCTAGGGCACCCCTAGGCTTAGACTAGGGCACCCCTAGGCTTAGGCTAGGGCACCCTTAGGCTTAGGCTAGGGCACCCCTAGGCTTAGGCTAGGGCACCCCTAGGCTTAGGCTTAAGCTAGGGCTCCCCTAGCCTAAAGCTAGGGCACCCCTAGGCTTAGGCTAGGGCACCCCTAGGCTTAGGCTAAGGCTAGGGCTCCACTAGACTAAGGCTAGGGCACCCCTAGCCTTAGGCTTGGGCACCCCTAGGCTTAGGTTGGGAACCCCTAGGCTTAGGCTAGGGCACCCCTAAACTTAGGGTAAGGCTAGGGCTCCCCTAGCCTAATGCTAAGGCACCCCTAGGTTTAGGCAGGGCACCCCTAGCCTTAGGCTAGGTCACCCCTAGGCTTAGGCTAGGGCACTCCTAGGCGTAGGCTAGGGGACCCCTAGGCTTAGGCTAGGGCAACCCTAGGCTTAGGATAAGGCTAAGGCTCCCCTAGCCTAAGGCTAGGGCACCCCTAGGCTTAGGCTAGGGCAACCCTAAGCTTAGGTTAGGCCACCCATAGGCTTAGGCTAGGGCAACTCTAGGCTTAGGTTAGGGCACCCCTAGGCTTAGGATAAGGCTAGGGCTCCCCTAGCCTAAGGCTAGGACACCCCTAGGCTTAGGCTAAGGCACCCCTAGGCTTAGGCTAAGGCAACCCTAAGCTTAGGCTAGGGCACCCCTAGGCTTGGGCTAGGGCACCCCTAGGCTTAGGCTAAGGTTAGGGCTCCCCTAGCCTAAGGTTAACGCTCCCCTAGCCTTAGGCTAGGGCACCCCCAGGTTAGGCTAGTGCACCCCTAGGCTTAGGCTAAGGCTAGGGCTCCCCTTTCCTAACCCTAGGGCACCCCTAGGCTTAGGCTAGGGCACCCCTATGCTTAGACTATGACACCCCTAAGCTTAGGCTAGGGCACCCATAGTCTTAGGCTAGGGCACCCCTAGGCTTAGGCTAAGACTATGGCTCCACTAGCCTAAGGCTAGGTAACCCCTAGGCTTAGGCTAAGGTTAGGGCTCCACTAGACCAAGGCTAGGGCACCCCTAGCCTTAGGCTAGGGCACCCCTAGGCTTAGGCTAGGGGACCCCTATGCTTAGGCTAACGCTAGGGCTCCCCTAGCCTAAGGCTAGGGCACCACTAAACTTAGGCTAGGGCACCCCTAGGCTTAGGCTATGGCACCCGTTGGCTTAGGCTAGGGCACCCCTAGGCTTAGGTAGGGAACCCCTAGGCTTAGGTTAGGGCACCACTATGCTTAGGCTAGGCTCCCCTAGACTTAGGCTAGGGCACCCCTAGGCTTACGCTGGGGCACCCCTAGGCTTAGGCTAAGGCTAGGGCTCCCCTAGGCTTAGGATAGGGCACCCTAGGCTTAGGCTAGCTCACCCCTAGGCTTAGGCTAGGGAACCCCTAGGTTTAGGCTAGGGCGCCCCAAGGCATAGGCTAAGGCTAGGGCTCCCCTAACCTAAGGCTACGGCACCCCTAGGCTTAGGCTAGGGCACCCCTAGGCTTAGGATATGGCTAGGGCTCCCCTAGCCTTAGGCTAGGACACCCCTAGGCTTAGGCTAGGGCACCCCTTGGCTTAGGCTAGGGCACCCCTTGGCTTAGGCTAGGGCACCCCTGGCCTTAGGCTAGGGCACCCCTAGGCTTAGGCTAGGGCACCCCTAAGCTTAGGCTAGGGTACCCCTATGCTTAGGCTAAGGGTAGGGCTCCCCTTGCCTAACCCTAGGGCACCCCTAAGCTTACGCTAGGGCACCCCAAGGCTTAGACTAGGACACCCCTAAGCTTAGGCTAGGGCACCCATAGTCTTAGGCTTGGGCACCCCTAGGCTTAGGCTAAGACTAGGGCTCCCCTAGCCTAAGGTGAGGGCACCCCTAGGCTTAGGCTAGGGCACCCCTATTCATAGGCTAGGGCACCCCTAGGCTTAGGCTAGGGCACCCCTAGGCTTAGGCTAAAGCTAGGGCTCCCCTAGCCTAAAGCTAGGGCACCCCTAGGCTTAGGCTAGGGCACCCCTAGGCTTAGGCTAAGGCTAGGGCTCCACTAGACTAAGGCTAGGGCACCCCTAGCCTTAGGCTGGGGCACCCCTAGGCTTAGCCTAGGGCACCCCTAGGCTTAGGCTAAGGCAAGGGCTCAGCTAGCCTAAGGCTAGGGCACCCCTAAGATTAGGCTAGGGCACCCCTTGGCTTAGGCTAGGGCACTCCTAGGCTTAGGCTAGGGCACCCCTAGGCTTAGGCTAGGGCACCCCTAGGCTTAGGCTAAGGCTAGGGCTCAGCTAGCCTAAGGTTAGGGCATCCCTAGGCTTAGGGTAGGTCACCCCTATTTTTAGGCTAGGGCACATCTACGCTTAGGCTAGGGCACCCCTAGGCTTACGCTAGGGCACCCCTAGGCTTAGGTTAGGGAACGCCTAGGCTTAGGCTAGGGCACCCCTAGGCTTGGGCTAGGGCACCCATTGGCTTAGGCTAGGGATCCCCTAGGCTTAGCCTATGCTAGAGCTCCTCTAGCCTAACGCTAGGGTATCCCTAGGCTTGGGCTAGTGCACCCCTTGGCTTAGGCTAGGGCACCCTTAGGCGTAGGCTAGGGCACCCCTAGGCTTAGGCTACGGCTAGGGCTCAGCTACCCCAAGGCTAGGGCACCCCTAGGTTTAGGCTAGGGCACCCCTAGGCTTAGGCAAGGGTACCCCTAGGCGTAGGCTAAGGCTAGGGCTCCACTAGACTAAGGCTAGGGCACCCCTAGCCTTAGGCTAGGGCACCCCTCGGCTTACGCTAGGGCACCCCTAGGCTTAGGCAAGGGAACCCCTAGGCTTAGGCTAGGGCACCCCTAGGCTTAGGCTAAGGCTAGGGCTCCCCTAGCCTAAGGCTAAGGCACCAATAGGCTTAGGCTAGGGCACCCCTAGGCTTAGGCTAGGGCACCCCTAGGCTTAGGCTAGGGCACCCCTAGGATTAGGCTCGGGCACCCCTAGGCTTAGGCTCAGGCTAGGGCTCCCCTAGCCTAAGGCTAGGACACCCCTAGGCTTAGGCTAGGGCACCCCTAAGCTTAGGCTAGGGCACCCCTTGTCTTATGCTAGGGCACCCCTAGGCTTAGGCTAAGGTTAGGGCTCCCCTAGCCTTAGGTTAGGGCTCCCCTAGGCTTAGGCTAGGGCACCGCTAGGCTTAGGGTAGGGCACCCCTAGGCTTAGGTTAGGGCACTTCTAGGCTTAGGCTATGGCACCCCTAGGATTAGGTTAGGGAACCCCTATGCTTAGGATAAGGCTAGGGCTCCCCTAGCCTAAGGCTAGGACACCCCTAGGATTAGGCTAAGGCACCCCTAGGCTTAGGCTAGGGCACCCCTAGGCTTAGGCTAGGGCACCCCTAGGCTTAGGCTAGGGCACGCCTTGGCTTAGGCTAGGGCACCCCTAGGCTTAGGCTACGGCACCCCTAGGCTTAGGCTAGGTCACCCCTAGGCTTAGGCTAGGGCACCCCTAGGCTTGGGCTAGAGCACCCCTAGGCTTAGGCTAAGGTTAGGGCTCCCCTAGCCTTAGGTTAGGGCTCCCCTAGCCTTAGGCTAAGGCACCCCTAGGCTTAGGCTAGGGCACCCCTAGGCTTAGGCTAAGGCTAGGGCTCCCCTTGCCTAAACCTAGGGCACCCCTAGGCTTAGGCTAGGGCACAACTATGCTTAGACTATGACACCCCTAAGCTTAGGCTAGGGCACCCATAGTCTTAGGCTAGGGCACCCCTAGGCTTAGGCTAAGACTAGGGCTCCACTAGCCTAAGGTTAGGGCACCCCTAGGCTTACGCTAGGGCACTCCTAGGCGTAGGCTAGGGGACCCCTAGGCTTAGGCTAGGGCACCCCTAGGCTTAGGCTAAGGCTAGGGCTCCCCTTGCCTAAACCTAGGGCACCCCTAGGCTTAGGCTAGGGCACAACTATGCTTAGACTATGACACCCCTAAGCTTAGGCTAGGGCACCCATAGTCTTAGGCTAGGGCACCCCTAGGCTTAGGCTAAGACTAGGGCTCCACTAGCCTAAGGCTAGGGCTCCCCTAGTCTTAGGATAGGGCACCCTAGGCTTAGGCTAGCTCAAACCTAGGCTTAGGCTAGGGAACCCCTAGGTTTAGGCTAGGGCGCCCCAAGGCATAGGCTAAGGCTAGGGCTCCCCTAGCCTAAGGCTACGGCACCCCTAGGCTTAGGCTAGGGCACCCCTAGGCTTAGGATATGGCTAGGGCTCCCCTAGCCTTAGGCTAGGATACCTCTAGGCTTAGGCTAGGGCACCCCTAGGCTTAGGCTAGGGCACCCCTAGCCTTAGGCTATGGCACCCCTAGGCTTAGGCTAGGGTATCCCTAGGCTTGGGCTAGGGCACCCCAAGGCTTAGGCTAAGGTTAGGGCTCCCCTAGCCTAAGGTTAGGGCTCCCCTAGCCTTAGGCTAGGGCACCCCTAGGCTTAGGCTAGGGCACCCCTAAGCTTAGGCTAGGGCACCCCTATGCTTAGGCTAAGGCTAGGGCTCCCCTTGCCTAACCCTAGGGCACCCCTAAGCTGAGGCAAAGGCGCCCCAAGGCTTAGACTAGGACACCCCTAAGCTTAGGCTAGGGCACCCATAGTCTTAGGCTTGGGCACCCCTAGGCTTAGGCTAAGACTAGGGCTCCCCTAGCCTAAGGTGAGGGCACCCCTAGACTTAGGCTAGGGCACTCCTATTCATAGGCTAGGGCACCCCTAGGCTTAGGCTAGGGCACCTCTAGGCTTAGGCTAAAGCTAGGGCTCCCCTAGCCTAAAGCTAGGGCACCCCTAGGCTTAGGCTAGGGCACCCCTAGGCTTAGGCTAAGGCTAGGGCTCCACTAGACTAAGGCTAGGGCACCCCTAGCCTTAGGCTTGGGCACCCCTAGGCTTAGCCTAGGGCACCCCTAGGCTTAGGTTGGGAACCCCTAGGCTTAGGCTAGGGCACCCCTAGGCTTAGGCTAAGGCTAGGGCTCCCCTAGCCTAATGCTAAGGCACCCCTAGGTTTAGTTAGGGCACCCCTAGCCTTAGGCTAGGGCACCCCTAGGCTTAGGCTAGGGCACTCCTAGGCGTAGTCTAGGGGACCCCTAGGCTTAGGCTAGGGCAACCCTAGGCTTAGGATAAGGCTAAGGCTCCCCTAGCCTAAGGCTAGGGCACCCCTAGGCTTAGGCTAGGGCAACCCTAAGCTTAGGTTAGGCCACCCCTAGGCTTAGGCTAGGGCAACTCTAGGCTTAGGTTAGGGCACCCCTAGGCTTAGGCTAAGGTTAGGGCTCCCCAAGCCAAAGGTTAGGGCTCCCCTAGCCTTAGGCTAGGGCACCCCCAGGCTTAGGCTAGTGCAACCCTAGGCTTAGGCTAAGGCTAGGGCTCCCCTTGCCTAACCCTAGGGCACCCCTAGCCTTAGGCTAGGGCACCCCTATGCTTAGACTATGACACCCCTAAGCTTAGGCTAGGGCACCCATAATCTTAGGCTAGGGCACCCCTAGGCTTAGGCTAAGACTAGGGCTCCACTAGCCTAAGGTTAGGGCACCCCTAGGCTTACGCTAGGGCACTCCTAGGCGTAGGCTAGGGGACCCCTAGGCTTAGGCTAGGGCACCCCTAGGCTTAGGCTAAGGCTAAGGCTCCCCTAGCCTAAGGCTAGGGCACCCCTAGGCTTAGGCTAGGGCACCCCTAGGCTTAGGCTAGGGCACCCCTAGTCTTAGGCTAGGGCACCCCTAGGCTTAGGCTAAGGTTAGGGATCCACTAGACTAAGGCTAGGGCAACCCTAGCCTTAGGCTAGGGCACCCCTAGGCTTAGCCTAGGGCACACCTATGCTTAGGCTAGGGAACCCCTAGGCTTAGGCTAAGGCTAGGTCTACCCTAGCCTAAGGCTAGGGCACCCCTAGGCTTAGACTAGGGCACCCCTAGGCTTAGGCTAGGGCACCCTTAGGCTTAGGCTAGGGCACCCCTAGGCTTAGGCTAGGGCACCCCTAGGCTTAGGATAAAGCTAGGGCTCCCCTAGCCTAAAGCTAGGGCACCCCTAGGCTTAGGCTAGGGCACCCCTAGGCTTAGGCTAAGGCTAGGGCTCCACTAGACTAAGGCTAGGGCACCCCTAGCCTTAGGCTTGGGCACCCCTAGGCTTAGCCTAGGGCACCCCTAGGCTTAGGTTGGGAACCCCTAGGCTTAGGCTAGGGCACCCCTAAACTTAGGCTAAGGCTAGGGCTCCCCTAGCCTAATGCTAAGGCACCCCTAGGTTTAGGCAGGGCACCCCTAGCCTTAGGCTAGGTCACCCCTAGGCTTAGGCTAGGGCACTCCTAGGCGTAGGCTAGGGGACCCCTAGGCTTAGGCTAGGGCAACCCTAGGCTTAGGATAAGGCTAAGGCTCCCCTAGCCTAAGGCTAGGGCACCCCTAGGCTTAGGCTAGGGCAACCCTAAGCTTAGGTTAGGCCACCCCTAGGCTTAGGCTAGGGCAACTCTAGGCTTAGGTTAGGGCACCCCTAGGCTTAGGATAAGGCTAGGGCTCCCCTAGCCTAAGGCTAGGACACCCCTAGGCTTAGGCTAAGGCACCCCTAGGCTTAGGCTAAGGCACCCCTAAGCTTAGGCTAGGGCACCCCTAGGCTTGGGCTAGGGCACCCCTAGGCTTAGGCTAAGGTTAGGGCTCCCCTAGCCTAAGGTTAACGCTCCCCTAGCCTTAGGCTAGGGCACCCCCAGGTTAGGCTAGTGCACCCCTAGGCTTAGGCTAAGGCTAGGGCTCCCCTTTCCTAACCCTAGGGCACCCCTAGGCTTAGGCTAGGGCACCCCTATGCTTAGACTATGACACCCCTAAGCTTAGGCTAGGGCACCCATAGTCTTAGGCTAGGGCACCCCTAGGCTTAGGCTAAGACTATGGCTCCACTAGCCTAAGGCTAGGGAACCCCTAGGCTTAGGCTAAGGTTAGGGCTCCACTAGACCAAGGCTAGGGCACCCCTAGCCTTAGGCTAGGGCACCCCTAGGCTTAGGCTAGGGGACCCCTAGGCTTAGGCTAACGCTAGGGCTCCCCTAGCCTAAGGCTAGGGCTCCACTAAACTTAGGCTAGGGCACCCCTAGGCTTAGGCTATGGCACCCGTTGGCTTAGGCTAGGGCACCCCTAGGCTTAGGTAGGGAACCCCTTCGGCTTAGGTTAGGGCACCACTATGCTTAGGCTAGGCTCCCCTAGACTTAGGCTAGGGCACCCCTAGGCTTACGCTGGGGCACCCCTAGGCTTAGGCTAAGGCTAGGGTTCCCCTAGGCTTAGGATAGGGCACCCTAGGCTTAGGCTAGCTCACCCCTAGGCTTAGGCTAGGGAACCCCTAGGTTTAGGCTAGGGCGCCCCAAGGCATAGGCTAAGGCTAGGGCTCCCCTAGCCTAAGGCTACGGCACCCCTAGGCTTAGGCTAGGGCACCCCTAGGCTTAGGATATGGCTAGGGCTCCCCTAGCCTTAGGCTAGGACACCCCTAGGCTTAGGCTAGGGCACCCCTTGGCTTAGGCTAGGGCACCCCTGGCCTTAGGCTATGGCACCCCTAGGCTTAGGCTAGGGTACCCCTAGGCTTGGGCTAGGGCACCCCGAGGCTTAGGCTAAGGTTAGGGCTCCCCTAGCCTAAGGTTAGGCCTCCCCTAGCCTTAGGCTAGGGCACCCCTAGGCTTAGGCTAGGGCACCCCTAAGCTTAGGCTAGGGTACCCCTATGCTTAGGCTAAGGCTAGGGCTCCCCTTGCCTAACCCTAGGGCACCCCTAAGCTTACGCTAGGGCACCCCAAGGCTTAGACTAGGACACCCCTAAGCTTAGGCTAGGGCACCCATAGTCTTAGGCTTGGGCACCCCTAGGCTTAGGCTAAGACTAGGGCTCCCCTAGCCTAAGGTGAGGGCACCCCTAGGCTTAGGCTAGGACAACCCTATTCATAGGCTAGGGCACCCCTAAGCTTAGGCTAGGGCACCCCTAGGCTTAGGCTAAAGCTAGGGCTCCCCTAGCCTAAAGCTAGGGCACCCCTAGGCTTAGGCTAGGGCACCCCTAGGCTTAGGCTAAGGCTAGGGCTCCACTAGACTAAGGCTAGGGCACCCCTAGCCTTAGGCTGGGGCACCCCTAGGCTTAGCCTAGGGCACCCCTAGGCTTAGGCTAAGGCAAGGGCTCAGCTAGCCTAAGGCTAGGGCACCCCTAAGATTAGGCTAGGGCACCCCTTGGCTTAGGCTAGGGCACTCCTAGGCTTAGGCTAGGGCACCCCTAGGCTTAGGCTAGGGCACCCCTAGGCTTAGGCTAAGGCTAGGGCTCAGCTAGCCTAAGGTTAGGGCATCCCTAGGCTTAGGGTAGGTCACCCCTATTTTTAGGCTAGGGCACATCTACGCTTAGGCTAGGGCACCCCTAGGCTTAGGCTAAGGCTAGGGCTCCATTAGACTAAGGCTAGGGCACCCCTAGCCTTAGGCTAGGGCACCCCTAGGCTTAGGTTAGGGAACGCCTAGGCTTAGGCTAGGGCACCCCTAGGCTTGGGCTAGGGCACCCATTGGCTTAGGCTAGGGATCCCCTAGGCTTAGCCTATGCTAGAGCTCCTCTAGCCTAACGCTAGGGTATCCCTAGGCTTGGGCTAGTGCACCCCTTGGCTTAGGCTAGGGCACCCTTAGGCGTAGGCTAGGGCACCCCTAGGCTTAGGCTACGGCTAGGGCTCAGCTACCCCAAGGCTAGGGCACACCTAGGTTTAGGCTAGGGCACCCCTAGGCTTAGGCAAGGGTACCCCTAGGCGTAGGCTAAGGCTAGGGCTCCACTAGACTAAGGCTAGGGCACCCCTAGCCTTAGGCTAGGGCACCCCTCGGCTTACGCTAGGGCACCCCTAGGCTTAGGCAAGGGAACCCCTAGGCTTAGGCTAGGGCACCCCTAGGCTTAGGCTAAGGCTAGGGCTCCCCTAGCCTAAGGCTAAGGCACCCCTAGGCTTAGGCTAGGGCACCCCTAGGCTTAGGCTAGGGCACCCCTAGGCTTAGGCTAGGGCACCCCTAGGATTAGGCTCGGGCACCCCTAGGCTTAGGCTAAGGCTAGGGCTCCCCTAGCCTAAGGCTAGGACACCCCTAGGCTTAGGCTAGGGCACCCCTAAGCTTAGGCTAGGGCACCCCTTGTCTTATGCTAGGGCACCCCTAGGCTTAGGCTAAGGTTAGGGCTCCCCTAGCCTTAGGTTAGGGCTCCCCTAGGCTTAGGCTAGGGCACCGCTATGCTTAGGGTAGGGCACCCCTAGGCTTAGGTTAGGGCACTTCTAGGCTTAGGCTATGGCACCCCTAGGATTAGGTTAGGGAACCCCTATGCTTAGGATAAGGCTAGGGCTCCCCTAGCCTAAGGCTAGGACACCCCTAGGATTAGGCTAAGGCACCCCTAGGCTTAGGCTAGGGCACCCCTAGGCTTAGGCTAGGGCACCCCTAGGCTTAGGCTAGGGCACGCCTTGGCTTAGGCTAGGGCACCCCTAGGCTTAGGCTACGGCACCCCTAGGCTTAGGCTAGGTCACCCCTAGGCTTAGGCTAGGGCACCCCTAGGCTTGGGTTAGAGCACCCCTAGGCTTAGGCTAAGGTTAGGGCTCCCCTAGCCTTAGGTTAGGGCTCCCCTAGCCTTAGGCTAAGGCACCCCTAGGCTTAGGCTAGGGCACCCCTAGGCTTAGGCTAAGGCTAGGGCTCCCCTTGCCTAAACCTAGGGCACCCCTAGGCGTAGGCTAGGGCACAACTATGCTTAGACTATGACACCCCTAAGCTTAGGCTAGGGCACCCATAGTCTTAGGCTAGGGCACCCCTAGGCTTAGGCTAAGACTAGGGCTCCCCTAGCCTAAGGCTAGGGCACCCCTAGGCTTAGGCTAGGGCACTCCTAGGCGTAGGCTAGGGGACCCCTAGGCTTAGGCTAGGGCACCCCTAGGCTTAGGCTGAAGCTAAGGATCCCCTAGCCTAAGGCTAGGGCACCCCTTGGCTTAGGCTAGGGCAACCCTAGGCTTAGGCTAGGGCCCCCTAGGCTCAGCCTAGGGCACCCCTAGGCTCAGGCTAGGGCACCCCTAGGCTTAGGTTAGGGCACCCCAGGCTTAGGATAAGGCTAGGGCTCCCCTAGCCTAAGGCTAGGACATCCCTAGGCTTAGGCTAAGGCACCCCTAGGCTTAGGCTAGGGCATCCCAAGGCTTAGGCGAGGGCACCCCTAGGCTTAGGTTAGGGCACCCCTTGGCTTAGGCTAGGGCACCCCTAGGCTTAGGCTACGGCACCCCTAGGCTTAGGCTAGGGCACCCGTAAGTTTAGGCTAAGGCTAGGGCGCCACTAGACTAAGGCTAGGGCACCCCTAACCTTAGGCTAGGGCACCCCTAGGCTTAGGCTAGGGCACCCCTAGGGTTAGGCTAGGGCACCCCTAGGCTTAGGCTAGGGAACCCCTAGGCTTAGGCTAGGGCACCCCTAGGCTTGGGCTAGGGCACCCCTAGGCTTAGGCTAAGGTTAGGGCTCCCCTAGCCTAAGGTTAGGGCTCTCCTAGCCTTAGGCTAGGGCACCCCTAGGCTTAGGCTAGTGCACCCCTAGGCTTAGGCTAAGGATAGGGCTCCCCTTGCCTAACACTAGGGCACCCCTAGGATTAGGCTAGGGCACCCCTATGCTTAGAGTATGACACCCCTAAGCTTAGGCTAGGGCACCCATAGTCTTAGGCTAGGGCACCCCTAGAGTTAGGCTAAGACTAGGGCTCCCCTAGCCTAAGGCTAGGGCACCCCTAGGCTTAGGCTAGGGCACTCCAAGGCGAAGGCTAGCGGATCCCTAGTCTTAGGCTAGGGCACCCCTAGGCTTAGGGTAAGGCTAAGGCTCCCCTAGCCTAAGGCTAGGGCACCCCTAGGCTTAGGCTAGGGCAACACTAGGCTTAGGCTAGGGTACCCCTAGGCTTAGGCTAGGGCACCCCTAGGCTTAGCCTAGGGCACACCTATGCTTAGGCTAGGGAACCCAGAGGCTTAGGCTAGGGCGCCCCTAGACTTAGGCTAAGGCTAGGGCTACCCTAGCCTAAGGCTAGGGCACCCCTAGGCTTAGGCTAGGGCACCCCTAGGCTTAGGCTAGGGGACCCATAGGCTTATGCTAACGCTAGGGCTCCCCTAGCCTAAGGTTAGGGCACCACTAAGCTTAGGCTAGGGCACCCCTAGGCTTAGGCTAGGGCACCCGTTGGCTTAGGCTAGGGCACCCCTAGGCTTAGGTAGGGAACCCGTAGGCTTAACTTAGGGCACCACTATGCTTAGGATAGGCTCCCCTAGACTTAGGCTAGGGCACCCCTAGGCTTACGCTGGGGCACCCCTAGGCTTAGGCTAACGATAGGGCTCCCCTAGCTTAAGGCTAGGGTACCCCTAGGCTTAGGCTAAGGCACCCCTAAACTTAGGCTAGGGCACCCCTAGGCTTAGGCTAGGGCACCCATAGGCTTAGGCTAAGGCTAGGGCTCTTCTAGCCTAACGCTAGGGCATCCCTAGGCTTAGGCTAGGGCACCCCTAGACTTAGGCTAGGACACCCCAAAGCTTAGGCTAAGGCACCCCTAGGCTTAGGAAAAGGCAAGGGCTCCTCTAGCCTAACGCTAGGGCATCCCTAGACTTGGGCTAGGGCACCCCTAGGCTTAGACTAAGGCTAGGGCACCCCTAGGCTTAGGATAGGGCACCCCTAGGCTTAGGATACGGCACTCCTCAGCTTAGGCTGAGGCTAGGTCTCCACTAGACTAAGGCTAGGGCACCCCTAGCCTTAGCCTAGGGCACCCCTAGGCTTAGGCTAGCTCACCCCTAGGCTTAGGCTAGGGAACCCCTAGGTTTAGGCTAGGGCGCCCCAAGGCTTAGGCTAAGGCTAGGGCTCCCCTAGTCTAAGGGTAGGGCACCCCTAGGCTTAGGCTAGGGCACGCGAAGGCTTAGGCTAAGGCTAGGGCTCCACTAGACTAAGGCCAGGGTACCCCTAACCTTAGGCTAGGGCACCCCTAGGCTTAGGCTAGGGAACCACTAGGCTTAGGCTAGGGCACCCCTAGGCTTGGGCTAGGGCACCCCTAGGCTTGGGCTAGGGCACCCCTAGGCTTAGGCTAGGGCTCCCCTAGGGTTAGGCTAGGGCACCCATAGGCTTAGGCTAGGGCACCCCTAGGCTTAGGCTAGGGCACCCCTAGTCTTAGGCTAAGGCTAGGGCTCCCCTAGCCTAACGCTAGGGCACCCCTAGGCTTAGGCTAGGGCACCCCTAGGCTTAGGCTAGGGGACCCCTAGGCTTAGGCTAGGGCGCCCCTAAGCTTAGGCTAGGGCACCCCTTGTCTTTTGCTAGGGCACCCCTAGGCTTAGGCTAAGGCTAGGGCTCCGCTAGCCTAAGGCTAGGACACCCCTAGGCTTAGGCTAAGTCACCCCTAGGCTTAGGCTAGGGCACCCCTAGGCTTCGGCTAGGGCACTCCTAGGCTTAGGTTAGGGCACCCCTAGACTTAGGCTAGGGCACCCCTAGGCTTAGGCTAGGGCACCCCTTGGCTTAGGCTAGGGCACCCCTAGGCTTAGGCTACGGCACCCCTAGTCTTAGGCTAAGGCTAGGGCTCCCCTAGCCTAACGCTAGGGCACCCCTAGGCTTAGGCAAGGGCACCCCTAGGCTTAGGCTAGGGGATCCCTAGGCTTAGGCTAGGTCGCCCATAAGCTTAGGCTAGGGCACCCCTTGTCTTTTTCTAGGGCACCCCTAGGCTTAGGCTAAGGCTAGGGCTCCGCTAGCCTAAGGCTAGGGCACCCCTAGGCTTAGGGTAGGGCACCCCTAGGCTTAGGCTAGGTCAACCCTAGGCTTAGGTTAAGGCACCCCTAGGCTTAGGATAAGGCTAGGGCTCCCCTAGCCTAAGGCTAGGACACCCCTAGGCTTAGGGTAAGTCACCCCTAGGCTTAGGCTAGGGCACCCCTAGGCTTCGGCTAGGGCACCCCTAGGCTTAGGTTAGGGCACCCCTAGGCTTATGCTAGGGCACCCCTAGGCTTAGGCTAAGGCTAGGTCTCAGCTAGCCTAAGGCTAGGGCACCCCTAGGCTTAGGCTAGGGCAGCCCTAGGCTTAGGCTAGGGCACCCCTAGGCTTAGGCTAGGGCACCCCTAGGCTTAGGCTAGGGCACCCCTAGGCTTGGGCTAGGGCACCCCTAGGCTTAGGCTAAGGTTAGGGCTCCCCTAGCCTAAGGTTAGGGCTCCCCTAGCCTTAGGCTTGGGCACCCCTAGGCTTAGGCTAGGGCACCCGTAAACTTAGGCTAGTGCACCCCTAAGCTTAGGCTGGGGCACCCCCAAGCTTAGGCTAAGACTAGGGCTCCCCTAGCCTAAGGCTAGTGCACCCCTAGGCTTAGGCTAGGGCACCCCTATGCGTAGGCTAGGGCACCCCTAGGCTTAGACTATGGCACCCCTAGGCTTAGGCTAGGGTACCCCTAGGCTTAGGCTAAGGCTAGGGCTCCACTAGACTAAGGCTAGGGCACCCCTAGCCTTAGGCGTGGGAACCCCTAGGCTTAGACTAGGGCAACCCCTAGGCTTAGGCTAGTGCACCCCTAGGCATAGGCTAGGGGACCCCTAGGCTTAGGCTAAGGCAAGGGCTCTGCTAGTCTAAGGCTAGGGCACCCCTAGCCTAAGGTTAAGGCACCCCTAGGCTTAGGCTAGGGCAACCCTAGGCTTAAGCTAGGGCACCACTAGGCTTAGGCTAGGGGACCCCGAGGCTTAGGCTACCGCTAGGGCTCCCCTAGCCTAAGGCAAGGGCACCACTAGGCTTAGGCTAGGGCACCCCTTGGCTTAGGCTAGGGCACCCCTATGCTTAGGCTAGGGCAACGCTAGGCTTAGGCTAGGGCACCCCTAGGCTTAGGCTAGGGGACCCCTAGGCTTAGGCTACCGCTAGGGCTCCCCTAGCCTAAGGCAAGGGCACCACTAGGCTTAGGCTAGGGCACCCCTTGGCTTAGGCTAGGGCACTCCTAGGCTTAGGCTAGGGGACCCCTAGGCTTAGGCTAGGGCACCCCTAGGCTTAGGGTAAGGCTAGGGCTCAGCTAGCCTAAGGCTAGGGCACCCCTAGGCTTAGGGTAGGTCACCCCTAGTTTTAGGCTAGGGCACATCTACGCTTAGGCTAGGGCACACCTAGGCTTAGGCTAAGGCTAGGGATCCCCTAGCCTAAGGTGAGGGCACCCCTAGGCTTAGGCTAGGGCACCCCTATTCATAGGCTAGGGCACCCCTAGGCGAGGCTAGGGCACCCCTAGGCTTAGGCTAAAGGTAGGGCTCCCCTAGCCTAAAATTAGGGCACCCCTAGGCTTAGGCTAGGGCACCCCTAGGCTTAGGCTAAGGCTAGGGCTCCACTAGACTAAGGCTAGGGCACCCCTAGGCTTAGACTAAGGCTAGGGCACCCCTAGGCTTAGGATAGGGCACCCCTAGGCTTAGGATACGGCACTCCTCAGCTTAGGCTGAGGCTAGGTCTCCACTAGACTAAGGCTAGGGCACCCCTAGCCTTAGCCTAGGGCACCCCTAGGCTTAGGCTAGCTCACCCCTAGGCTTAGGCTAGGGAACCCCTAGGTTTAGGCTAAGGGGCCCCAAGGCTTAGGCTAAGGCTAGGGCTCCCCTAGTCTAAGGGTAGGGCACCCCTAGGCTTAGGCTAGGGCACGCGAAGGCTTAGGATATGGCAAGGGCTCCCCTCGCCTTAGGCTAGGACACCCCTAGGCTTAGGCTAGGGCACCCCTAGGCTTAGGCTAGGGCACATCTACGCTTAGGCTAGGGCACCCCTAAGCTTAGGCTAAGGCTAGGGCTCCACTAGACTAAGGCCAGGGTACCCCTAACCTTAGGCTAGGGCACCCCTAGGCTTAGGCTAGGGAACCCCTAGGCTTAGGCTAGGGCACCCCTAGGCTTGGGCTAGGGCACCCCTAGGCTTAGGCTAGGGCTCCCCTAGGGTTAGGCTAGGGCACCCATAGGCTTAGGCTAGGGCACCCCTAGGCTTAGGCTAGGGCACCCCTAGTCTTAGGCTAAGGCTAGGGCTCCCCTAGCCTAACGCTAGGGCACCCCTAGGCTTAGGCTAGGGCACCCCTAGGCTTAGGCTAGGGGACCCCTAGGCTTAGGCTAGGGCGCCCCTAAGCTTAGGCTAGGGCACCCCTTGTCTTTTGCTAGGGCACCCCTAGGCTTAGGCTAAGGCTAGGGCTCCGCTAGCCTAAGGCTAGGACACCCCTAGGCTTAGGCTAAGTGACCCCTAGGCTTAGGCTAGGGCACCCCTAGGCTTCGGCTAGGGCACCCCTAGGCTTAGGTTAGGGCACCCCTAGGCTTAGGCTAGGGCACCCCTAGGCTTAGGCTAGGGCACCCCTTGGCTTAGGCTAGGGCACCCCTAGGCTTAGGCTACGGCACCCCTAGTCTTAGGCTAAGGCTAGGGCTCCCCTAGCCTAACGCTAGGGCACCCCTAGGCTTAGGCAAGGGCACCCCTAGGCTTAGGCTAGGGGATCCCTAGGCTTAGGCTAGGTCGCCCATAAGCTTAGGCTAGGGCACCCCTTGTCTTTTTCTAGGGCACCCCTAGCCTTAGGCTAAGGCTAGGGCTCCGATAGCCTAAGGCTAGGGCACCCCTAGGCTTAGGGTAGGGCACCCCTAGGCTTAGGCTAGGTCAACCCTAGGCTTAGGTTAAGGCACCCCTAGGCTTAGGATAAGGCTAGGGCTCCCCTAGCCTAAGGCTAGGACACCCCTAGGCTTAGGGTAAGTCACCCCTAGGCTTAGGCTAGGGCACCCCTAGGCTTCGGCTAGGGCACCCCTAGGCTTAGGTTAGGGCACCCCTAGGCTTATGCTAGGGCACCCCTAGGCTTAGGCTAAGGCTAGGTCTCAGCTAGCCTAAGGCTAGGGCACCCCTAGGCTTAGGCTAGGGCAGCCCTAGGCTTAGGCTAGGGCACCCCTAGGCTTAGGCTAGGGCACCCCTAGGCTTAGGCTAGGGCACCCCTAGGCTTGGGCTAGGGCACCCCTAGGCTTAGGCTAAGGTTAGGGCTCCCCTAGCCTAAGGTTAGGGCTCCCCTAGCCTTAGGCTTGGGCACCCCTAGGCTTAGGCTAGGGCACCCGTAAACTTAGGCTAGTGCACCCCTAAGCTTAGGCTGGGGCACCCCCAAGCTTAGGCTAAGACTAGGGCTCCCCTAGCCTAAGGCTAGTGCACCCCTAGGCTTAGGCTAGGGCACCCCTATGCGTAGGCTAGGGCACCCCTAGGCTTAGACTATGGCACCCCTAGGCTTAGGCTAGGGTACCCCTAGGCTTAGGCTAAGGCTAGGGCTCCACTAGACTAAGGCTAGGGCACCCCTAGCCTTAGGCGTGGGCACCCCTAGGCTTAGACTAGGGCAACCCCTAGGCTTAGGCTAGTGCACCCCTAGGCATAGGCTAGGGGACCCCTAGGCTTAGGCTAAGGTAAGGGCTCTGCTAGTCTAAGGCTAGGGCACCCCTAGCCTAAGGTTAAGGCACCCCTAGGCTTAGGCTAGGGCAACCCTAGGCTTAAGCTAGGGCACCACTAGGCTTAGGCTAGGGGACCCCGAGGCTTAGGCTACCGCTAGGGCTCCCCTAGCCTAAGGCAAGGGCACCACTAGGCTTAGGCTAGGGCACCCCTTGGCTTAGGCTAGGGCACCCCTATGCTTAGGCTAGGGCACCCCTAGGCTTAGGCTAGGGGACCCCTAGGCTTAGGCTACCGCTAGGGCTCCCCTAGCCTAAGGCAAGGGCACCACTAGGCTTAGGCTAGGGCACCCCTTGGCTTAGGCTAGGGCACTCCTAGGCTTAGGCTAGGGGACCCCTAGGCTTAGGCTAGGGCACCCCTAGGCTTAGGGTAAGGCTAGGGCTCAGCTAGCCTAAGGCTAGGGCACCCCTAGGCTTAGGGTAGGTCACCCCTAGTTTTAGGCTAGGGCACATCTACGCTTAGGCTAGGGCACACCTAGGCTTAGGCTAAGGCTAGGGATCCCCTAGCCTAAGGTGAGGGCACCCCTAGGCTTAGGCTAGGGCACCCCTATTCATAGGCTAGGGCACCCCTAGGCGAGGCTAGGGCACCCCTAGGCTTAGGCTAAAGGTAGGGCTCCCCTAGCCTAAAATTAGGGCACCCCTAGGCTTAGGCTAGGGCACCCCTAGGCTTAGGCTAAGGCTAGGGCTCCACTAGACTAAGGCTAGGGCACCCCTAGGCTTAGACTAAGGCTAGGGCACCCCTAGGCTTAGGATAGGGCACCCCTAGGCTTAGGATACGGCACTCCTCAGCTTAGGCTGAGGCTAGGTCTCCACTAGACTAAGGCTAGGGCACCCCTAGCCTTAGCCTAGGGCACCCCTAGGCTTAGGCTAGCTCACCCCTAGGCTTAGGCTAGGGAACCCCTAGGTTTAGGCTAGGGCGCCCCAAGGCTTAGGCTAAGGCTAGGGCTCCCCTAGTCTAAGGGTAGGGCACCCCTAGGCTTAGGCTAGGGCACGCGAAGGCTTAGGATATGGCTAGGGCTCCCCTCGCCTTAGGCTAGGACACCCCTAGGCTTAGGCTAGGGCACCCCTAGGCTTAGGCTAGGGCACATCTACGCTTAGGCTAGGGCACCCCTAAGCTTAGGCTAAGGCTAGGGCTCCACTAGACTAAGGCCAGGGTACCCCTAACCTTAGGCTAGGGCACCCCTAGGCTTAGGCTAGGGAACCCCTAGGCTTAGGCTAGGGCACCCCTAGGCTTGGGCTAGGGCACCCCTAGGCTTAGGCTAGGGCTCCCCTAGGGTTAGGCTAGGGCACCCATAGGCTTAGGCTAGGGCACCCCTAGGCTTAGGCTAGGGCACCCCTAGTCTTAGGCTAAGGCTAGGGCTCCCCTAGCCTAACGCTGGGGCACCCCTAGGCTTAGGCTAGGGCACCCCTAGGCTTAGGCTAGGGGACCCCTAGGCTTAGGCTAGGGCGCCCCTAAGCTTAGGCTAGGGCACCCCTTGTCTTTTGCTAGGGCACCCCTAGGCTTAGGCTAAGGCTAGGGCTCCGCTAGCCTAAGGCTAGGACACCCCTAGGCTTAGGCTAAGTCACCCCTAGGCTTAGGCTAGGGCACCCCTAGGCTTCGGCTAGGGCACCCCTAGGCTTAGGTTAGGGCACCCCTAGGCTTAGGCTAGGGCACCCCTAGGCTTAGGCTAGGGCACCCCTTGGCTTAGGCTAGGGCACCCCTAGGCTTAGGCTACGGCACCCCTAGTCTTAGGCTAAGGCTAGGGCTCCCCTAGCCTAACGCTAGGGCACCCCTAGGCTTAGGCAAGGGCACCCCTAGGCTTAGGCTAGGGGATCCCTAGGCTTAGGCTAGGTCGCCCATAAGCTTAGGCTAGGGCACCCCTTGTCTTTTTCTAGGGCACCCCTAGCCTTAGGCTAAGGCTAGGGCTCCGATAGCCTAAGGCTAGGGCACCCCTAGGCTTAGGGTAGGGCACCCCTAGGCTTAGGCTAGGTCAACCCTAGGCTTAGGTTAAGGCACCCCTAGGCTTAGGATAAGGCTAGGGCTCCCCTAGCCTAAGGCTAGGATACCCCTAGGCTTAGGGTAAGCCACCCCTAGGCTTAGGCTAGGGCACCCCTAGGCTTCGGCTAGGGCACCCCTAGGCTTAGGTTAGGGCACCCCTAGGCTTATGCTAGGGCACCCCTAGGCTTAGGCTAAGGCTAGGTCTCAGCTAGCCTAAGGCTAGGGCACCCCTAGGCTTAGGCTAGGGCAGCCCTAGGCTTAGGCTAGGGCACCCCTAGGCTTAGGCTAGGGCACCCCTAGGCTTGGGCTAGGGCACCCCTAGGCTTAGGCTAAGGTTAGGGCTCCCCTAGCCTAAGGTTAGGGCTCCCCTAGCCTTAGGCTTGGGCACCCCTAGGCTTAGGCTAGGGCACCCGTAAACTTAGGCTAGTGCACCCCTAAGCTTAGGCTGGGGCACCCCCAAGCTTAGGCTAAGACTAGGGCTCCCCTAGCCTAAGGCTAGGGCACCCCTAGGCTTAGGCTAGGGCACCCCTATGCGTAGGCTAGGGCACCCCTAGGCTTAGACTATGGCACCCCTAGGCTTAGGCTAGGGTACCCCTAGGCTTAGGCTAAGGCTAGGGCTCCACTAGACTAAGGCTAGGGCACCCCTAGCCTTAGGCGTGGGCACCCCTAGGCTTAGACTAGGGCAACCCCTAGGCTTAGGCTAGTGCACCCCTAGGCATAGGCTAGGGGACCCCTAGGCTTAGGCTAAGGCAAGGGCTCTGCTAGTCTAAGGCTAGGGCACCCCTAGCCTAAGGTTAAGGCACCCCTAGGCTTAGGCTAGGGCAACCCTAGGCTTAAGCTAGGGCACCACTAGGCTTAGGCTAGGGGACCCCGAGGCTTAGGCTACCGCTAGGGCTCCCCTAGCCTAAGACAAGGGCACCACTAGGCTTAGGCTAGGGCACCCCTTGGCTTAGGCTAGGGCACCCCTATGCTTAGGCTAGGGCAACGCTAGGCTTAGGCTAGGGCACCCCTAGGCTTAGGCTAGGGGACCCCTAGGCTTAGGCTACCGCTAGGGCTCCCCTAGCCTAAGGCAAGGGCACCACTAGGCTTAGGCTAGGGCACCCCTTGGCTTAGGCTAGGGCACTCCTAGGCTTAGGCTAGGGGACCCCTAGGCTTAGGCTAGGGCACCCCTAGGCTTAGGGTAAGGCTAGGGCTCAGCTAGCCTAAGGCTAGGGCACCCCTAGGCTTAGGGTAGGTCACCCCTAGTTTTAGGCTAGGGCACATCTACGCTTAGGCTAGGGCACACCTAGGCTTAGGCTAAGGCTAGGGATCCCCTAGCCTAAGGTGAGGGCACCCCTAGGCTTAGGCTAGGGCACCCCTTGGCTTAGGCTAGGGCACTCCTAGGCTTAGGCTAGGGCACCCCTAGGCTTAGGCTAGGGCACCCCTAGGCTTAGGCTAAGGCTAGGGCTCATCTAGCCTAAGGTTAGGGCACCCCTAGGCTTAGGGTAGGTCACCCCTTGTTTTAGGCTAGGGCACATCTACGCTTAGGCTAGGGCACCCCTAGGCTTAGGCTAAGGCTGGGGCTCCATTAGACTAAGGCTAGGGCACCCCTAGCCTTAGGCTAGGGCACCCCTAGGCTTAGGCTAGGGAACCCCTAGGCTTAGGCTAGGGCTCCCCTAGGCTTGGGCTAGGGCACCCCTAGGCTTAGGCTAGTGATCCCCTAGGCTTAGCCTATGCTAGAGCTCCTCTAGCCTAACGCTAGGGCATCCCTAGGCTTGGGCTAGTGCACCCCTTGGCTTAGGCTAGGGCACCCTTAGGCGTAGGCTAGGGCACCCGTAGGCTTAGGCTACGGCTAGGGCTCAGCTACCCTAAGGCTAGGGCACCCCTAGGCTTAGGCTAGGGCACCCCTAGGCTTAGGCTAGGGCACACCAAGGCTTAGGCTAGGGCACCCCTAGGCTTAGGCTAGGGCACCCCTAGGATTAGGCTCGGGCACCCCTAGGCTTAGGCTAAGGCTAGGGCTCCCCTAGCCTAAGGCTAGGACACCCCTAGGCTTAGGCTAGGGCACCCCTAAGCTTAGCGAGGGCACCCCTTGTCTTATGCTAGGGCACCCCTAGGCTTAGGCTAAGGTTAGGGCTCCCCTAGCCTTAGGTTAGGGCTCCCCTAGGCTTAGGCTAGGGCACCGCTAGGCTTAGGGTAGGGCACCCCTAGGCTTAGGCTAGGGCACTCCAAGGCTTAGGCTATGGCACCCCTAGGATTAGGTTAGGGCACCCCTAGGCTTAGGATAAGGCTAGGGATCCCCAGCCTAAGGCTAGGACACCCCTACGATTACGCTAAGGCACCCCTAGGCTTAGGCTAGGGCACCCCTAGGCTTAGGCTAGGGCACCCCTAGGCTTAGGCTAGGGCACGCCTTGGCTTATGTTGGGCACCCCTAGGCTTAGGCTACGGCACCCCTAGGCTTAGGCTAGGTCACCCCTAGGCTTAGGCTAGGGCACCCCTAGGCTTGGGCTAGAGCACCCCTAGGCTTAGGCTAAGGTTAGGGCTCCCCTAGCCTTAGGTTAGGGCTCCCCTAGCCTTTGGCTAAGGCACCCCTAGGCTTAGGCTAGGGCACCCCTAGGCTTAGTCTAGGGCACCCGTAAGCTTAGGCTAGGGCACCCCTAAGCTTAGGCTGGGGCACCCCCAAGCTTAGGCTAAGACTAGGGCTCCCCTAGCCTAAGGCTAGGGCACCCCTAGGCTTAGGCTAGGGCACCCCTATGCGTAGGCTAGGGCACCCCTAGGCTTAGACTAGGGCACCCCTAGGCTTAGGCTAGCGTACCCCTAGTCTTAGGCTAAGGCTAGGGCTCCACTAGACTAAGGCTAGGGCACCCCTAGCCTTAGGCGTGGGCACCCCTAGGCTTAGACTAGGGCAACCCCAAGGCTTAGGCTAGGGAACCCCTAGGCTTAGGCTAGGGCACCCCTAGGCTTAGGCTAAGGCTAGGGCTCCCCTAACCTAAGGCTAAGGCACCCCTAGGCTTAGGCTAGGGCACCCCTAGGCTTAGGCTAGGGGACCCCTAGGCTTAGGCTACCGCTAGGGCTTCCCTAGCCTAAGGCAAGGGCACCACTAGGCTTAGGCTAGGGCACCCCTAGGCTTAGGCTAGGGCACCCCTAGGCGTAGGCTAGGGGACCCCTAGGCTTAGGCTAAGGCAAGGGCTCAGCTAGTCTAAGGCTAGGGCACCCCTAGCGTAAGGCTAAGGCACCCCTAGGCTTAGGCTAGGGCAACCCTAGGCTTAAGCTAGGGCACCACTAGGCTTAGGCTAGGGGACCCCGAAGCTTAGGGTACCGCTAGGGCTTCCCTAGCCTAAGGCAAGGGCACCACTAGGCTTAGGCTAGGGCACCCCTTGGCTTAGGCTAGGGCACCCCTATGCTTAGGCTAGGGCAACGCTAGGCTTAGGCTAGGGCACCCCTAGGCTTAGGCTAGGGGACCCCTAGGCTTAGGCTACCGCTAGGGCTCCCCTAGCCTAAGGCAAGGGCACCACTAGGCTTAGGCTAGGGCACCCCTTGGCTTAGGCTAGGGCACTCCTAGGCTTAGGCTAGGGGACCCCTAGGCTTAGGCTAGGGCACCCCTAGGCTTAGGGTAAGGCTAGGGCTCAGCTAGCCTAAGGCTAGGGCACCCCTAGGCTTAGGGTAGGTCACCCCTAGTTTTAGGCTAGGGCACATCTACGCTTAGGCTAGGGCACCCCTAGGCTTAGGCTAAGGCTAGGGCTCCCCTAGCCTAAGGTGAGGGCACCCCTAGGCTTAGGCTAGGGCACCCCTATTCATAGGCTAGGGCACCCCTAGCCTAAAGCTAGGGCACCCCTAGGCTTAGGCTAGGGCACCCCTAGGCTTAGGCTAAGGCTAGGGCTCCACTAGACTAAGGCTAGGGCACCCCTAGCCTTAGGCTTGGGCACCCCTAGGCTTAGCCTAGGGCACCCCTAGCTTAGGTTGGGAACCCCTAGGCTTAGGCTAGGGCACCCCTAGGCTTAGGCTAAGGCTATGGCTCCCCTAGCCTAATGCTAAGGCACCCCTAGGTTTAGGCAGGGCACCCCTAGACTTAGGCTAGGGCACCCCTAGGCTTAGGCTAGGGCTCCCCTAGGCTTAGGCTAAGGCAAGGGCTCAGCTAGCCTAAGGCTAGGGCACCCCTAAGCTTAGGCTAGGGCACCCCTTGGCTTAGGCTAGGGCACTCCTAGGCTTAGGCTAGGGCACCCCTAGGCTTAGGCTAGGGCACCCCTAGGCTTAGGCTAAGGCTAGGGCTCAGCTAGCCTAAGGTTAGGGCACCCCTAGGCTTAGGGTAGGTCACCCCTAGTTTTAGGCTAGGGCACATCTACGCTTAGGCTAGGGTATCCCTAGGCTTAGGCTAAGGCTGGGGCTCCATTAGACTAAGGCTAGGGCACCCCTAGCCTTAGGCTAGGGCACCCCTAGGCTTAGGCTAGGGAACCCCTAGGCTTAGGCTAGGGCACCCCTAGGCTTGGGCTAGGGCACCCCTAGGCTTAGGCTAGGGATCCCCTAGGCTTAGCCTATGCTAGAGCTCCTCTAGCCTAACGCTAGGGCATCCCTAGGCTTGGGCTAGTGCACCCCTTGGCTTAGGCTAGGGCACCCTTAGGCGTAGGCTAGGGCACCCCTAGGCTTAGGCTACGGCTAGGGCTCAGCTACCCTAAGGCTAGGGCACCCCTAGGCTTAGGCTAGGGCACCCCTAGGCTTAGGCTAGGGCACCCCTAGGCTTAGGCTAGGGCACCCCTAGGATTAGGCTCGGGCACCCCTAGGCTTAGGCTAAGGCTAGGGCTCCCCTAGCCTAAGGCTAGGACACCCCTAGGCTTAGGCTAGGGCACCCCTAAGCTTAGGCTAGGGCACCCCTTGTCTTATGCTAGGGCACCCCTAGGCTTAGGCTAAGGTTAGGGCTCCCCTAGCCTTAGGTTAGGGCTCCCCTAGGCTTAGGCTAGGGCACCGCTAGGCTTAGGGTAGGGCACCCCTAGGCTTAGGCTAGGGCACTCCAAGGCTTAGGCTATGGCACCCCTAGGATTAGGTTAGGGCACCCCTAGGCTTAGGATAAGGCTAGGGCTCCCCAGCCTAAGGCTAGGACACCCCTACGATTAGGCTAAGGCACCCCTAGGCTTAGGCTAGGGCACGCCTTGGCTTAGGCTAGGGCACCCCTAGGCTTAGGCTACGGCACCCCTAGGCTTAGGCTAGGTCAACCCTAGGCTTAGGCTAGGGCACACCTAGGCTTGGGCTAGAGCACCCCTAGGCTTAGGCTAAGGTTAGGGCTCCCCTAGCCTTAGGTTAGGGCTCCCCTAGCCTTTGGCTGAGGCACCCCTAGGCTTAGGCTAGGGCACCCCTAGGCTTAGTCTAGGGCACCCGTAAGCTTAGGCTAGGGCACCCCTAACTTAGGCTGGGGCACCCCCAAGCTTAGGCTAAGACTAGGGCTCCCCTAGCCTAAGGCTAGGGCACCCCTAGGCTTAGGCTAGGGCACCCCTAGGCTTAGGCTAGGGCACCCCTATGCGTAGGCTAGGGCACCCCTAGGCTTAGACTAGGGCACCCCTAGGCTTAGGCTAGGGTACCCCTAGGCTTAGGCTAAGGCTAGGGCTCCACTAGACTAAGGCTAGGGCACCCCTAGCCTTAGGCGTGGGCACCCCTAGGCTTAGACTAGGTCAACCCCTAGGCTTAGGCTAGGGAACCGCTAGGCTTAGGCTAGGGCACCCCTAGGCTTAGGCTAAGGCTAGGGCTCCCCTAGCCTAAGGCTAAGGCACCCCTAGACTTAGGCTAGGGTACCCCTAGGCTTAGGCTAGGGGACCCCTAGGCTTAGGCTACCGCTAGGGCTTCCCTAGCCTAAGGCAAGGGCACCACTAAGCTTAGGCTAGGGCACCCCTAGGCTTAGGCTAGGGCACCCCTAGGCGTAGGCTAAGGGACCCCTAGGCTTAGGCTAAGGCAAGGGCTCAGCTAGTCTAAGGCTAGGGCACCCCTAGCCTAAGGCTAAGGCACCCCTAGGCTTAGGCTAGGGCAACCCTAGGCTTAAGCTAGGGCACCACTAGGCTTAGGCTAGGGGACCCCGAGGCTTAGGATACCGCTAGGGCTCCCCTAGCCTAAGGCAAGGGCACCACTAGGCTTAGACTAGGGCACCCCTTGGCTTAGGCTAGGGCACCCCTATGCTTAGGCTAGGGCAACGCTAGGCTTAGGCTAGGGCACCCCTAGGCTTAGGCTAGGGGACCCCTAGGCTTAGGCTACCGCTAGGGCTCCCCTAGCCTAAGGCAAGGGCACCACTAGGCTTAGGCTAGGGCACCCCTTGGCTTAGGCTAGGGCACTCCTAGGCTTAGGCTAGGGGACCCCTAGGCTTAGGCTAGGGCAAACCTAGGCTTAGGGTAAGGCTAGGGCTCAGCTAGCCTAAGGCTAGGGCACCCCTAGGCTTAGGGTAGGTCACCCCTAGTTTTAGGCTAGGGCACATCTACGCTTAGGCTAGGGCACCCCTAGGCTTAGGCAAAGGCTAGGGCTCCCCTAGCCTAAGGTGAGGGCACCCCTAGGCTTAGGCTAGGGCACCCCTATTCATAGGCTAGGGCACCCCTAGCCTAAAGCTAGGGCACCCCTAGGCTTAGGCTAGGGCACCCCTAGGCTTAGGCTAAGGCTAGGGCTCCACTAGACTAAGGCTAGGGCACTCCTAGCCTTAGGCTTGGGCACCCCTAGGCTTAGCCTAGGGCACCCCTAGGCTTAGGTTGGGAACCCCTAGGCTTAGGCTAGGGCACACCTAGGCTTAGGCTAAGGCTAGGGCTCCCCTAGCCTAATGCTAAGGCACCCCTAGGTTTAGGCAGGGCACCCCTTGACTTAGGCTAGGGCACCCCTAGGCTTAGGCTAGGGCACTCCTAGGCTTAGGCTAAGGCAAGGGCTCAGCTAGCCTAAGGCTAGGGCACCCCTAAGCTTAGGCTAGGGCACCCCTTGGCTTAGGCTAGGGCACTCCTAGACTTAGGCTAGGGCACCCCTAGGCTTAGGCTAGGGCACCCCTAGGCTTAGGCTAAGGCTAGGGCTCAGCTAGCCTAAGGTTAGGGCACCCCTAGGCTTAGGGTAGGTCACCCCTAGTTTTAGGCTAGGGCACATCTACGCTTAGGCTAGGGCACCCCTAGGCTTAGGCTAAGGCTGGGGCTCCATTAGAGTAAGGCTAGGGCACCCCTAGCCTTAGGCTAGGGCACCCCTAGGCTTAGGCTAGGGAACCCCTAGGCATAGGCTAGGGCACCCCTAGGCTTGGGATAGGGCACCCCTAGGCTTAGGCTAGGGATCCCCTAGGCTTAGCCTATGCTAGAGCTCCTCTAGCCTAACGCTAGGGCATCCCTAGGCTTGGGCTAGTGCACCCCTTGGCTTAGGCTAGGGCACCCTTAGGCGTAGGCTAGGGCACCCCTAGGCTTAGGCTACGGCTAGGGCTCAGCTACCCTAAGGCTAGGGCACCCCTAGGCTTAGGCTAGGGCACCCCTAGGCTTAGGCTAGGGCACCCCTAGGCTTAGGCTAGGGCACCCCTAGGATTAGGCTCGGGCACCCCTAGGCTTAGGCTAAGGCTAGGGCTCCCCTAGCCTAAGGCTAGGACACCCCTAGGCTTAGGCTAGGGCACCCCTAAGCTTAGGCTAGGGCACCCCTTGTCTTATGCTAGGGCACCCCTAGGCTTAGGCTAAGGTTAGGGCTCCCCTAGCCTTAGGTTAGGGCTCCCCTAGGCTTAGGCTAGGGCACCGCTAGGCTTAGGGTAGGGCACCCCTAGGCTTAGGCTAGGGCACTCCAAGGCTTAGGCTATGGCACCCCTAGGATTAGGTTAGGGCACCTCTAGGCTTAGGATAAGGCTAGGGCTCCCCTAGCCTAAGGCTAGGACATCCCTACGATTAGGCTAAGGCACCCCTAGGCTTAGGCTAGGGCACCCCTAGGCTTAGGCTAGGGCACCCCTAGGCTTAGGCTAGGGCACGCCTTGGCTTAGGCTAGGGCACCCCTAGGCTTAGGCTACGGCACCCCTAGGTTTAGGCTAGGTCACCCCTAGGCTTAGGCTAGGGCACCCCTAGGCTTGGGCTAGAGCACCCCTAGGCTTAGGCTAAGGTTAGGGCTCCCCTAGCCTTAGGTTAGGGCTCCCCTAGCCTTTGGCTAAGGCACCCCTAAGCTTAGGCTAGGGCACCCCTAGGCTTAGGCTAAGGCTAGGGCTCCCCTTGCCTAAACCTAGGGCACCCTTAGGCTTAGGCTAGGGCACAACTATGCTTAGACTATGACACCCCTAAGCTTAGGCTAGGGCACCCATAGTCTTAGGCTAGGGCACCCCTAGGCTTAGGCTAAGACTAGGGCTCCCCTAGCCTAAGGCTAGGGCACCCCTAGGCTTAGGCTAGGGCACCCCTAGGCTTAGGCTGAGGCTAAGGATCCCCTAGCCTAAAGCTAGGGCACCCCTAGGCTTAGGCTAGGGCAACCCTAGGCTTAGGCTAGGGCACCCCTAGGCTTAGGCTAGGGCACCCCTAGGCTTAGGTTAGGGCAGCCCAGGCTTAGGATAAGGCTAGGGCTCCCCTAGCCTAAGGCTAGGACATCCCTAGGCTTAGGCTAAGGCACCCCTAGGCTTAGGCTAGGGCATCCCTAGGCTTAGGCTTGGGCACCCCTAGGCTTAGGTTAGGGCACCCCTTGCCTTAGGCTAGGGCACCCCTAGGCTTAGGCTACGGCACCCCTATGCTTAGGCTAGGGCACCCGTAGGTTTAGGCTAAGGCTAGGGCGCCACTAGACTAAGGCTAGGGCACCCCTAACCTTAGGCTAAGGCACCCATAGGCTTAGGCTAGGGCACCCCTAGGCTTAGACTAGGGCACCCCTAGGCTTAGGCTAGGGCACCCCTAGGCTTAGGCTAGGGCACCCCTAGACTTGGCCTAGGGCACCCCTAGGCTTAGGCTAAGGTTAGGGCTCCCCTAGCCTAAGGTTAGGGCTCCCCAAGCCTTAGGCTAGGGCACCCCTAGGCTTAGGCTAGTGCAACCCTAGGCTTAGGCTAAGGATAGGGCTCCCCTTGCCTAACACTAGGGCACCCCTAGGATTAGGCTAGGGCACCCCTATGCTTAGAGTATGACACCCCTAAGCTTAGGCTAGGGCACCCATAGTCTTAGGCTAGGGCACCCCTAGAGTTAGGCCAAGACTAGGGCTCCCCTAGCCTAAGGCTAGGGCACCCCTAGGCTTAGGCTAGGGCACTCCAAGGCGAAGGCTAGCGGACCCCTAGGCTTAGGCTAGGGAACCCCTAGGTTTAGGCTAGGGCGCCCCAAGGCTTAGGCTAAGGCTAGGGCTCCCCTAGTCTAAGGGTAGGGCACCCCTAGGCTTAGGCTAGGGCACCCGAAGGCTTAGGATATGGCTAGGGCTCCCCTCGCCTTAGGCTAGGACACACCTAGGCTTAGGCTAGGGCACCCCTAAGCTTAGGCTAGGGCACATCTACGCTTAGGCTAGGGCACCCCTAGGCTTAGGCTAAGGCTAGGGCTCCACTAGACTAAGGCCAGGGTACCCCTAACCTTAGGCTAGGGCACCCCTAGACTTAGGCTAGGGAACCCCTAGGCTTAGGCTAGGGCACCCCTAGGCTTGGGCTAGGGCACCCCTAGGCTTAGGCTAGGGCTCCCCTAGTGTTAGGCTAGGGCACCCATAGGCTTAGGCTAGGGCACCCCTAGGCTTAGGCTAGGGCACCCCTAGTCTTAGGCTAAGGCTAGGGCTCCCCTAGCCTAACTCTAGGGCACCCCTAGGCTTAGGCTAGGGCACCCCTAGGCTTAGGCTAGGGGACCCCTTGGCTTAGGCTAGGGCGCCCCTAAGCTTAGGCAAGGCACCCCTTGTCTTTTGCAAGGGGACCCCAAGGCTTAGACTAAGGCTAGGGCTCCGCTAGCCTAAGGCAAGGGAACCCCTAGGCTTAGGGTAGGGCACCCCTAGGCTTAGGCTAGGCCAACCCTAGGCTTAGGTTAAGGCACCCCTAGGCTTAGTATAAGGCTAGGGCTCCCATAGCCTAAGGCTAGGACACCCCTAGGCTTAGGCTAAGTCACCCCTAGGCTTAGGCTAGGGCACCCCTAGGCTTCGGCTAGGGCACCCCTAGGCTTAGGTTAGGGCACCCCTAGGCTTAGGCTAGGGCACCCCTAGGCTTAGGCTAAGGCTAGGGCACCCCTAGGCTTAGGCTAGGGCACCCCTAGGCTTAGGCTAGGGGACCCCTAGGCTTAGGCTAGGGCGCCCCTAAGCTTAGGCAAGGCACCCCTTGTCTTTTGCAAGGGCACCCCAAGGCTTAGACTAAGGCTAGGGCTCCGCTAGCCTAAGGCAAGGGCACCCCTAGGCTTAGGGTAGGGCACCCCTAAGCTTCGGCTAGGGCACCCCTAGGCTTAGGTTAGGGCACCCCTAGGCTTAGGCTAGGGCACCCCTAGGCTTAGGCTAGGGCACCCCTAGGCTTAGGCTAGGGCACCCCTAGGCTTAGGCTAGGGCACCCCTAGGCTTGGGCTATGGCACCCCTAGGCTTAGGCTAAGGTTAGGGCTCCCCTAGCCTAAGGTTAGGGCTCCCCTAGCCTTAGGCTTGGGCACCCCTAGGCTTAGGCTAGGGCACCCCTAAGCTTAGGCTAGGGCTCCCCTAAGCTTAGGCTGGGGCACCCCCAAGCTTAGGCTAAGAATAGGGCTCCACTAGCCTAAGGCTAGGGCACCCCTAGGCTTAGGCTAGGGCACCCCTATGCGTAGGCTAGGGCACCCCTAGGCTTAGACTAGGGCACCCCTAGGCTTAGGCTAGGGTACCCCTAGGCTTAGGCTAAGGCTAGGGCTCCACTAGACTAAGGCTAGGGCACCCCTAGCCTTAGGCTTGGGCACCCCTAGGCTTAGACTAGGGCACCCCTAGGCTTAGGCTAGGGAACCCCTAGGCTTAGGCTAGGGCACCCCTAGGCTTAGGCTAAGGCTAGGGCTCCCCTAGCCTAAGGCTAAGGCACCCCTAAGCTTAGGCTAGGGCAACCCTAGGCTTAGGCTAGGGCACCCCTAGGCTTAGGCTAGGGGACCCCTAGGCTTAGGCTACCGCTAGGGCTCCCCTAGCCTAAGGCAAGGGCACCACTAGGCTTAGGCTAGGGCACCCCTAGGCTTAGGCTAGGGCACCCCTAGGCGTAGGCTAGGGCACCCCTAGGCTTAGGCTAAGGCAAGGGCTCAGCTAGTCTAAGGCTAGGGCACCCCTAGCCTAAGGCTAAGGCACCCCTAGGCTTAGGCTAGGGCAACCCTAGGCTTAAGCTAGGGCACCCCTAGGCTTAAGCTAGGGGACCCCTAGTCTTAGGCTACCGCTAGGGCTCTCCTAGCCTAAGGCAAGGGCACCACTAGGCTTAGGCTAGGGGACCCCTTGGCTTAGGCTAGGGCACCCCTATGCTTAGGCTAGGGCAACCCTAGTCTTCGGCTAGGGCACCCCTAGGCTTAGGCTAGGGGACCCCTAGGCTTAGGCTACCGCTAGGGCTCCCCTAGCCTAAGGCAAGGGCACCACTAGGCTTAGGCTATGTCACCCCTTGGCTTAGGCTAGGGCACTCCTAGGCTTAGGCTAGGGGACCCCTAGGCTTAGGCTAGGGCACCCCTAGGCTTAGGGTAGGTCACCCATAGTTTTAGGCTAGGGCACATCTACGCTTAGGCTAGGGCACCCCTAGGCTTAGGCTAAGGTTAGGGCTCCACTAGACTAAGGCTAGGGCACCCCTAGCCTTAGGCTAGGGCACCCCTAGCCTTAGGCTAGGGCACCCCTAGGCTTAGGCTAGGGAACCCCTAGGCTTAGGCTAGGGCACCCCTAGGCTTTTGCTAGGGCAACCCTAGGCTTAGGCTAGTGATCCCCTAGGCTTAAGCTATGCTAGAGCTCCTCTAGACTAACGCTAGGGCATCACTAGGCTTGGGCTAGTGCACCCCTTGGCTTAGGCTATGGCACCCTTAGGCGTAGGCTAGGGCACACCTAGGCTTAAGCTAGGGTACCCCTAGATTTAAGCTAAGGCTAGGGCTCCACTACACTAAGGCTAGGGCACCCCTAGCCTTAGGCTAGGGCACCCCTAGGCTTAGGCTATGGAAACCCTAGGCTTAGGCTAGGGTACCCCTAGACTTAAGCTAAGGCTAGGGCTCCACTAGACTAAGGCTAGGGCACCCCTAGGCTTAGGCTTGGGCACCCCTAGGCTTAGGCAAGGGAACCATTAGGCTTAGGCTAAGGCACCCCTAGGCTTAGGCTAAGGCTAGGGCTCCCCTAGCCTAAGGCTAAGGCACCCCTAGGCTTAGGCTAGGGCACCCATAGGCTTAGGCTCGGGCACCCCTAGGATTAGGCTAGGGCACCCCTAGGCTTAGGCTAAGGCTAGGGCTCCCCTAGCCTAAGGCTAGGACACCCCTAGGCTTAGGCTAGGGCACCCCTAAGCTTAGGCTAGGGCACCACTTGTCTTATGCTAGGGTACCCCTAGGCTTAGGCTAAGGCTAGGGCTCCGCTAGCCTAAGGCTAGGGCACCACTAGGCTTAGGCTAGGGCACCCCTAGGCTTAGGATAGGGCACCCCTAGGCTTAGGATTGTGCACTCCTAGGCTTAGGCTAAGGCTAAGGCTTCCCTTGCCTAACCCTAGGGCACCCCTAGGCTTAGGCTAGGGCACCCCTATGCTTAGACTATGACACCCCTAAGCTTAGGCTAGGGCACACATAGTCTTAGGCTAGGGCACCCCTAGGCTTAGGCTAGGGCACTCCTAGGCGTAGGCTAGGGGACCCCTAGGCTTAGGCTAGGGCAACCCTAGGCTTAGGATAAGGCTAAGGCTCCCCTAGCCTAAGGCTAGGGCACCCGTAGGCTTAGGCTAGGGCAACCCTAAGCTTAGGCTAGGGCACCCCTAGGCTTAGGCTAGGGCACCCCTAGGCTTAGGGTAGGGCACCCCTAGGCTTAGGATAAGGCCAGGGCTCCCCTAGCCTAAGGCTAGGACACCCCTAGGCTTAGGCTAAGGCACCCCTAGGATTAGGCTAGGGCACCCCTAGGCTTAGGCTAGGGCACCCCTAGGCTTAGGCTAGTGCACCCCTAGGCTTAGGGTAAGGCTAGGGCTCCACTTGCCTAACCCTAGGGCACCCCTAGCCTAAGGCTAGGGCACCCCCAGGCTTAGGCTAGGGCACTCCTAGGCGTAGGCTAGGGGACCCCTATGCTTAGGCTAGGGAACCCCTAGGCTTAGGCTAAGGCTAAGGCTCCCCTAGCCTAAGGCTAGGGCACCCCTAGGCTTAGGCTAGGGCAACCCTAGGCTTAGGCTAGGGCACCCCTAGGCTTAGACTAGGGCACCCCTAGGCTTAGGCTAGGGCACCCCTAGGCTTAGGCTAGGGCACCCCTAGGCTTAGGCTAAGGCTAGGGCTCCACTAGACTAAGGCTAGGCCACCCCTAGCCTTAGGCAAGGGCACCCCTAGGCTTAGCCTAGGGCACACCTATGCTTAGGCTAGGGAACCCCTAGACTTAGGCTAAGGCTAGGTCTACCCTAGCCTAAGGCTAGGACACCCCTAGGCTTAGGTTAATGCACCCCTAGGCTTAGGCTAGGGCACCCCTAGGCTTAGGCTAGGGGACCCCTAGGCTTACGCTAACGCTAGGGCTCCCCTAGCCTAAGGCTAGGGCACCACTAAACTTTGGCTAGGGCACCCCTAGGCTTAGGCTAGGGCACCCGTTGGCTTAGGCTAGGGCACCCCTAGGCTTAGGTGGGGAACCGCTAGGCTTAGGTTAGGGCACCACTATGCTTAGTCTAGGCTCCCATAGACTTAGGATAGGGCACCCCTAGGCTTACGCTGGGGCACCCCTAGGCTTAGGCTAAGGCTAGGGCTCCCCTAGGCTTAGGATAGGGCACCCCTAGGCTTAGGCTAGCTCACCCCTAGGCTTAGGCTAGGGAACCCCTAGGTTTAGGCTAGGGCGCCCCAAGGCATAGGCTAGGGCACCCCTAGTCTTAGGCTAGTGATCCCCTAGGCTTAAGCTATGCTAGAGCTCCTCTAGCCTAACGCTAGGGCATCACTAGGCTTGGGCTAGTGCACTCCTTGGCTTAGGCTAGGGCACTTTAAGGCGTAGGCTACGGCACCCCTAGGCGTAGGCTAGGGCACCCCTAGGCTTTGGATATGGCTAGGGCTCCCCTAGCCTTAGGCTAGGACACCCCTAGGCTTAGGCTAGGGCACGCCTAGGCTTAGGCTAGGGCACCCCTTGGCTAAGGGTAGGGCACTCCTAGGCTTAGGCTAGGGCACCCCTAGGCTTAGGCTAGGGCACCCCTAGTCTTAGGCTAAGGCTAGGGCTCAGCTCGCCTAAGGCTAGGGCACCCCTTGGCTTAGGGTAGGTCACCCCTACGCTTAGGCTAGGGCACATCTACGCTTAGGCTAGGGCACCCCTAGGCTTAGGCTAGGGCACCCCTAGGCTTAGGCTAGGGCACCCCTAGTGTTAGGCTAGGGCACCCCTAGGCTTGGGCTAGGGCACCCCTAGGCTTAGGCTAAGGTTAGGGCTCCCCTAGCCTAAGGTTAGGGCTCCCCTAGCCTTAGGCTTGGGCACCCCTAGGCTTAGGCTAGGGCACCCCTAAGCTTAGGCTAGGGCACCACTAAGCTTAGGCTAGGGCACCCCCAGGCTTAGGCTAAGACTAGGGCTCCCCTAGCCTAAGGCTAGGGCACCCCTAGCCTTAGGCTTGGGCACCCCTATGCGTAGGCTAGGGCACGCCTAGGCTTAGACTAGGGCACCCCTAGGCTTAGGCTAGGGTACCCCTAGGCTTAGGCTAAGGCTAGGGCTCCCCTAGCGTAAGGCTAAGGCACCCCTAGGCTTAGGCTAGGGCAACCCTAGGCTTAGGCTAGGGCACCCCTAGGCTTAGGCTAGGGGACCCCTAGGCTTAGGCTACCGCTAGGGCTCCCCTAGCCTAAGGCAAGGGCACCACTAGGCTTAGGCTAGGGCACCCCTAGGCTTAGGCTAGGGCACCCCTAGGCGTAGGCTAGGGCACCCCTAGGCTTAGGCTAAGGCAAGGGCTCAGCTAGTCTAAGGCTAGGGCACCCTTAGCCTAAGGCTAAGGCACCCCTAGGCTTAGGCTAGTGCAACCCTAGGCTTAAGCTAGGGCACCCCTAGGCTTAGGCTAGGGGACCCCTAGGCTTAGGCTACCGCTAGGGCTCCCCTAGCCTAAGGCAAGGGCACCACTAGGCTTAGGCTAGGACCCCCTTAGGTGTAGGCTAGGGCACCCCTAGGCTTTTCGCTACGGCTAGGGCTCAGCTACCCTAAGGCTAGGGCACCCCTAGGCTTAGGCTAGGGCACCCCTAGGCTTAGGCTAGGGCACCCCTAGGCTTAGGCTAGGGCACCCCTAGGCTTAGGCTAGGGCATCCCTAGGATTAGGCTCGGGCACCCCTAGGCTTAGGCTATGGCTAAGGCTCCCCTAGCCTAAGGCTAGGACACCCCTAGGCTTAGGCTAGGGCACCCCTAAGCTTAGGCTAGGGCACCCCTTGTCTTATGCTAGGGCACCCCTAGGCTTAGGCTAAGGTTAGGGCTCCCCTAGCCTTAGGTTAGGGCTCCCCTAGGCTTAGGCTAGGGCACCGCTAGGCTTAGGGTAGGGCACCCCTAGGCTTAGGCTAGGGCACTCCTAGGCTTAGGCTATGGCACCCCTAGGATTAGGTTAGGGCACCCCTAGGCTTAGGATAAGGCTAGGGCTCCCCTAGCCTCAGGCTAGGACACCCCTAGGATTAGGCTAAGGCACCCCTAGGCTTAGGCTAGGACACCCCTAGGCTTAGGCTAGGGCACCCCTAGGCTTAGGCTAGGGCACGCCTTGGCTTAGGCTAGGGCACCCCTAAGCTTAGGCTACGGCACCCCTAGGCTTAGGCTAGGTCTCCCCTAGGCTTAGGCTAGGGCACCCCTAGGCTTGGGCTAGAGCACCCCTATGCTTAGGCTAAGGTTAGGGCTCCCCTAGCCTTAGGTTAGGGCTTCCCTTGCCTTAGGCTAAGGCACCCCTAGGCTTAGGCTAGGGCACCCCTAGGCTTAGGCTAAGGCTAGGGCTCCCCTTGCCTAAACCTAGGGCACCCCTAGGCTTAGGCTAGGGCACAACTATGCTTAGACTATGACACCCCTAAGCTTAGGCTAGGGCACCCATAGTCTTAGGCTAGGGCACCCCTAGGCTTAGGCTAAGACTAGGGCTTCCCTAGCCTAAGGCTAGGGCACCCCTAGGCTTAGGCTAGGGCACTCCTAGGCATAGGCTAGGGGACCCCTAGGCTTAGGCTAGGGCACCCCTAGGCTTAGGCTGAGGCTAAGGATCCCCTAGCCTAAGGCTAGGGCACCCCTAGGCTTAGGCTAGGGCAACCCTAGGCTTAGGCTAGGGCACCCCTAGGCTTAGCCTAGGGCACCCCTAGGCTTAGGCTAGGGCACCCCTAGGCTTAGGTTAGGGCACCCCAGGCTTAGGATAAGGCTAGGGCTCCCCTAGCCTAAGGCTAGGACATCCCTAGGCTTAGGCTAAGGCACCCCTAGGCTTAGGCTAGGGCATCCCTAGGCTTAGGCTAGGGCACCCCTAGGCTTAGGTTAGGGCACCCCTTGCCTTAGGCTAGGGCACCCCTAGGCTTAGGGTAAGGCTAAGGCTCCCCTAGCCTAAGGCTAGGGCACCCCTAGGCTTAGGCTAGGGCTACACTAGGCTTAGGCTAGGGTACCCCTAGGCTTAGGCTAGGGCACCCCTAGGCTTAGCCTAGGGCACACCTATGCTTAGGCTAGGGAACCCAGAGGCTTAGGCTAGGGCGCCCCTAGACTTAGGCTAAGGCATGGGCTACCCTAGCCTAAGGCTAGGGCACCCCTAGGCTTACGCTAGGGCACCCCTAGGCTTAGGCTAGGGGACCCATAGGCTTAGGCTAACGCTAGGGCTCCCCTAGCCTAAGGTTAGGGCAACACTAAGCTTAGGCTAGTGCACCCCTAGGCTTAGGCTAGGGCACCCGTTGGCTTAGGCTAGGGCACCCCTAGGCTTAGGTAGGGAACCCGTAGACTTAACTTAGGGCACCACTATGCTTAGGCTAGGCTCCCCTAGACTTAGGCTAGGGCACCCCTAGGCTTACGCTGGGACACCCCTAGGCTTAGGCTAACGATAGGGCTCCCCTAGCTTAAGGCTAGGGTACCCCTAGGCTTAGGCTAAGGCACCCCTAGACTTAGACTAGGGCACCCCTAGGCTTAGGCTAGGGCACCCCTAGGCTTAGGCTAAGGCTAGGGCTCCTCTAGCCTAACGCTAGGGCATCCCTAGGCTTAGGCTAGGGCACCCCTAGACTTAGGCTAGGACACCCCAAAGCTTAGGCTAAGGCACCCCTAGGCTTAGGATAAGGCAAGGGCTCCTCTAGCCTAACGCTAGGGCATCCCTAGACTTGGGCTAGGGCACCCCTAGGCTTAGACTAAGGCTAGGGCACCCCTAGGCTTAGGATAGGGCACCCCAAGGCTTAGGATAGGGCACCCCTCAGCTTAGGCTGAGGCTAGGTCTCCACTAGACTAAGGCTAGGGCACCCCTAGCCTTATCCTAGGGCTCCCCTAGGCTTAGGCTAGCTCACCCCTAGGCTTAGGCTAGGGAACCCCTAGGTTTAGGCTAGGGTGCCCCAAGGCTTAGGCTAAGGCTAGGGCTCCCCTAGTCTAAGGGTAGGGCACCCCTAGGCTTAGGCTAGGGCACGCGAAGGCTTAGGATATGGCTAGGGCTCCCCTCGCCTTAGGCTAGGACACCCCTAGGCTTAGGCTAGGGCACCCTTGGCTTAGGCTAGGGCATATCTACGCTTAGGCTAGGGCACCACTAGGCTTAGGCTAGGGAACCCCTAGGCTTAGGCTAGGGCACCCCTAGGCTTGGGCTAGGGCACCCTTAGGCTTAGGCTAGGGCTCCCCTAGGGTTAGGCTAGGGCACCCATAGGCTTAGGCTAGGGCACCCCTAGGCTTAGGCTAGGGCACCCCTAGGCTTAGGCTAAGGCTAGGGCTCCCCTAGCCTAACGCTAGGGCACCCCTAGGCTTAGGCTAGGGCACCCCTAGGCTTAGGCTAGGGGACCCCTAGGCTTAGACTAGGGCGCCCCTAAGCTTAGGCTAGGGCACCCCTTGTCTTTTGCTAGGGCACCCCTAGGCTTAGGCTACGGCTAGGGCTCCGCTAGCCTAAGGCTAGGGCACCCCTAGGCTTAGGGTAGGGCACCCCTAGGCTTAGGCTAGGCCAACCCTAGGTTTAGGTTAAGGCACCCCTAGGCTTAGGATAAGGCTAGGGCTCCCCTAGCCTAAGGCTAGGACACCCCTAGGCTTAGGCTAAGTCACCCCTAGGCTTAGGCTAGGGCACCCCTAGGCTTCGGCTAGGGCACCCCTAGGCTTAGGTTAGGGCACCCCTAGGCTTAGGCTAGGGCACCCCTAGGCTTAGGCTAGGGCACCCCTTGGCTTAGGCTAGGGCACCCCTAGGCTTAGGCTACGGCACCCCTAGTCTTAGGCTAAGGCTAGGGCTCCCCTAGCCTAACGCTAGGGCACCCCTAGGCTTAGGCTAGGGCACCCCTAGGCTTAGGCTAGGGGATCCCTAGGCTTAGGCTAGGTCGCCCCTAAGCTTAGGCTAGGGCACCCCTTGTCTTTTGTTAGGGCACCCCTAGGCTTAGGCTAAGGCTAGGGCTCCGCTAGCCTAAGGCTAGGGCACCCCTAGGCTTAGGGTAGGGCACCCCTAGGCTTAGGCTAGGCCAACCCTAGGCTTAGGTTAAGGCACACCTAGGCTTAGGGTAAGGCTAGGGCTGCCCTAGCCTAAGGCTAGGACACCCCTAGGCTTAGGCTAAGTCACCCCTAGGCTTAGGCTAGGGCACCCCTAGGCTTCGGCTAGGGCACCCCAAGGCTTAGGTTAGGGCACCCCTAGGCTTAGGCTAGGGCACCCCTAGGCTTAGGCTAAGGCTAGGTCTCAGCTACCCTAAGGCTAGGGCACCCCTAGGCTTAGGCTAGGGCACCCCTAGGCTTAGGCTAGGGCACCCCTAGGCTTAGGCTAGGGCACCCCTAGGCTTAGGCTAGGGCACCCCTATGCGTAGGCTAGGGCACCCCTAGGCTTAGACTAGGGCACCCCTAGGCTTAGGCTAGGGTACCCCTAGGCTTAGGCTAAGGCTAGGGCTCCACTAGACTAAGGCTAGGGCACCCCTAGGCTTAGGCTAGGGCACCCCTATGCGTAGGCTAGGGCACCCCTAGGCTTAGACTAGGGCACCCCTAGGCTTAGGCTAGGGTACCCCTAGGCTTAGGCTAAGGCTAGGGCTCCACTAGACTAAGGCTAGGGCACCCCTAGCCTTAGGCTTGGGCACCCCTAGGCTTAGACTAGGGCACCCCTAGGCTTACGCTAGGGAACGCCTAGGCTTAGGCTAGGGCACCCCTAGGCTTAGGCTAAGGCTAGGGCTCCCCTAGCCTAAGGCTAAGGCACCCCTAGGCTTAGGCTAGGGCAACCCTAGGCTTAGGCTAGGGCACCCCTAGGCTTAGGCTAGGGGACCCCTAGGTTTAGGCTACCGATAGGGCTCCCCTAGCCTAAGGCAAGGGCACCACTAGGCTTAGGCTAGGGCACCCCTAGGCTTAGGCTAGGGCACCCCTAGGCTTAGGCTAAGGCAAGGGCTCAGCTAGTCTAAGGCTAGGGCACCCCTAGCCTAAGGCTAAGGCACCCCTAGGCTTAGGCTAGGGCAACCCTAGGCTTAAGCTAGGGCACCCCTAGGCTTAGGCTAGGGGACCCCTAGTCTTAGGCTACCGCTAGGGCTCCCCTAGCCTAAGGCAAGAGCACCACTAGGCTTAGGCTAGGGCACCCCTTGGCTTAGGCTAGGGCACCCCTATGCTTAGGCTAGGGCAACCCTAGGCTTAGGCTAGGGCACCCCTAGGCTTAGGCTAGGGGACCCCTAGACTTAGGCTACCGCTAGGGCTCCCCTAGCCTAAGGCAAGGGCACCACTAGGCTTAGGCTAGGGCACCCCTTGGCTTAGGCTACGGCACTCCTAGGCTTAGGCTAGGGGACCCCTAGGCTTAGGCTAGGGCACCCCTAGGCTTAGGGTAGGTCACCCCTAGTTTTAGGCTAGGGCACATCTACGCTTAGGCTAGGGCACCCCTAGGCTTAGGCTAAGGCTAGGGCTCCACTAGACTAAGGCTAGGGCACCCCTAGCCTTAGGCTAGGGCACCCCTAGCCTTAGGCTAGGGCACCCCTAACCTTAGGCTAGGGCACCCCTAGCCTTAGGCTAGGGCACCCCTAGGCTTAGGCTAGGGAACCCCTAGGCTTAGGCTACGGCACCCCTAGGCTTTTGCTAGGGCACCCCTAGGCTTAGGCTAGTGATCCCCTAGGCTTAAGCTATGCTAGAGCTCCTCTAGCCTAACGCTAGGGCATCACTAGGCTTGGGCTAGTGCACCCCTTGGCTTAGGCTAGGGCACCCTTAGGCGTAGGCGAGGGCACACCTAAGCTTAGGCTAGGGTACCCCTAGATTTAAGCTAAGGCTAGGGCTCCACTACACTAAGGCTAGGGCACCCCTAGCCTTAGGCTAGGGCACCCCTAGGCTTAGGCTAGGGAAACCCTAGGCTTAGGCTAGGGTACCCCTAGACTTAAGCTAAGGCTAGGGCTCCACTAGACTAAGGCTAGGGCACCCCTAGCCTTAGGCTAGGGCACCCCTAGGCTTAGGCAAGGGAACCATTAGGCTTAGGCTAAGGCACCCCTAGGCTTAGGCTAAGGCTAGGGCTCCCCTAGCCTAAGGCTAAGGCACCCCTAGGCTTAGGCTAGGGCACCCATAGGCTTAGGCTCGGGCACCCCTAGGATTAGGCTAGGGCACCCCTAGACTTAGGCTAAGGCTAGGGCTCCCCTAGCCTAAGGCTAGGACACCCCTAGGCTTAGGCTAGGGCACCCCTAAGCTTAGGCTAGGGCACCCCTTGTCTTATGCTAGGGCACCCCTAGGCTTAGGCTAAGGCTAGGGCTCCGCTAGCCTAAGGCTAGGGCACCACTAGGCTTAGGCTAGGGCACCCCTAGGCTTAGGCTAGGGCACCCCTAGGCTTAGGCTTGTGCACTCCTAGGCTTAGGCTAAGGCTAAGGCTCCCCTTGCCTAACCCTAGGGCACCCCTAGGCTTAGGCTAGGGCACCCCTATGCTTAGACTATGACACCCCTAAGCTTAGGCTAGGGCACCCATAGTCTTAGGCTAGGGCATCCCTAGGCTTAGGCTAAGACTAGGGCTCCACTAGCCTAAGGCTAGGGCACCCCTAGGCTTAGGCTAGGGCACTCCTAGGTGTAGGCTTGGGGACCCCTAGGCTTAGGCTAGGGCAACCCTAGGCTTAGGATAAGGTTAAGGCTCCCCTAGCCTAAGGCTAGGGCACCCGTAGGCTTAGGCTAGGGCAACCCTAACCTTAGGCTAGGGCACCCCTAGGCTTAGGCTAGGGCACCCCTAGGCTTAGGTTAAAGCACCCCTAGGCTTAGGATAAGGCTAGGGCTCCCCTAGCCTAAGGCTAGGACACCCCTAGGCTAAGGCTAAGGCACCCCTAGGCTTAGGCTAGGGCACCCCTAGGCTTAGGCTAGGGCACCCCTAGGCTTGGGCTAGGGCACCCCTAGGCTTAGGCTAAGGTTAGGGCTCCCCTAGCCTAACGTTAGGGCTCCCCTAGCCTTAGGCTAGGGCACCCCTAGGCTTAGGCTAGTGCACCCATAGGCTTAGGCTAAGGCTAGGGCTCCCCTTGACTAACCCTAGGGCACCCCTAGCCTAAGGCTAGGGCACCCCCAGGCTTAGGCTAGGGCACTCCTAGGCGTAGGCTAGGGGACCCCTAGGCTTAGGCTAGGGCACCCCTAGGCTTAGGCTTAGGCTAAGGCTCCCCTAGCCTAAGGCTAGGGCACCCCTAGGCTTAGGCTAGGGCAACCCTAGGCTTAGGCTAGGGCACCTCTAGGCTTAGGCTAGGGCACCCCTAGGCTTAGGCTAGGGCACCCCTAGGCTTAGGCTAAGGCTAGGGCTCCACTAGACTAAGGCTAGGCCACCCCTAGCCTTAGCCTAGGGCACCCCTAGGCTTAGCCTAGGGCACACCTATGCTTAGGCTAGGGAACCCCTAGACTTAGGCTAAGGCTAGGTCTACCCTAGCCTAAGGCTAGGGCACCCCTAGGCTTAGGCTAATGCACCCCTAGGCTTAGGCTAGGGCACCCCTAGGCTTAGGCTAGGGGACCCCTAGGCTTACACTAACGCTAGGGCTCCCCTAGCCTAAGGCTAGGGCACCACTAAACTTAGGCTAGGGCACCCCTAGGCTTAGGCTAGGGCACCCGTTGGCTTAGGCTAGGGCACCCCTAGGCTTAGGTAGGGAACCGCTAGGCTTAGGTTAGGGCACCACTATGCTTAGTCTAGGCTCCCCTAGACTTAGGCTAGGGCACCCCTAGGCTTACGCTGGGGCACCCCTAGGCTTAGGCTAAGGCTAGGGCTCCCCTAGGCTTAGGATAGGGCACCCCTAGGCTTAGGCTAGCTCACCCCTAGGCTTAGGCTAGGGAACCCCTAGGTTTAGGCTAGGGCGCCCCAAGGCATAGGCTAGGGCACCCCTAGTCTTAGGCTAGTGATCCCCTAGGCTTAAGCTATGCTAGAGCTCCTCTAGCCTAACGCTAGGGCATCACTAGGCTTGGGCTAGTGCACTCCTTGGCTTAGGCTAGGGCACTTTTAGGCGTAGGCTACGGCACCCCTAAGCTTAGGCTAGGGCACCCCTAGGCTTGGGCTAGGGCACCCCTAGTGTTAGGCTAGGGCACCCCTAGGCTTAGGGTAAGGCACCCCTAGGCTTAGGCTAGGGCACCCCTAGGCTTGGGCTAGGGCACCCCTAGGCTTAGGCTAAGGTTAGGGCTCCCCTAGCCTAAGGTTAGGGCTCCCCTAGCCTTAGGCTTGGGCACCCCTAGGCTTAGGCTAGGGCACCCCTTAGCTTAGGCTAGGGCACCCCTAAGCTTAGGCTACGGCACCCCCAGGCTTAGGCTAAGACTAGGGCTCCCCTAGCCTAAGGCTAGGGCACCCCTAGGCTTAGGCTAGGGCACCCCTATGCGTAGGCTAGGGCACCCCTAGGCTTAGACTAGGGCACCCCTAGGCTTAGGCTAGGGTACCCCTAGGCTTAGGCTAAGGCTAGGGCTCCACTAGACTAAGGCTAGGGCACCCCTAGGCTTGGGCTAGGGCACCCGTAATCTTAGGCTAGGGCACCCCTAGGCTTAGACTAAGGCTGGGGCTCCCCTAGCCTAAGGCTAGGGCACCCCTAGGCTTACGCAAGGGCACCCCCAGGTTTTGGCTAGGGCACCCCCAGGCTTAGGCTAGGGCATGCCTAGGCTTAGGCTAGGGCACCCCTAGGCTTAGGCTAGGGCACCCCTAGTCTTAGGCTGGGGCACCCCTAGGCTTAGGCTAGGGCACCCCTAGGCTTAGGCTGGGGCACCCCTAGGCTTAGGCTAAGGCTAGGGCACCCCTAGCCTAAGGCTAGTGTACCCCTAGGCTTAGGATAGGGCACCCCTAGACTTAGGCTAGGGCACCCCAAGGCTTAGGCTAGGGCACCCCTAGGCTTAGGCTAAGGCAAGGGCTTTGCTAGCCTAAGGCTAGGGCACCACTAGGCCTAGGCTAGGGCACCACTAGGCTTAGGGGAGGGCACCCCTAGGCTTAGGCTAGGGCACCCCTAGCCTTAGGCAAGGGCACCCCTAGGCTTAGGCTAGGGCACCCCAAGGCTTAGGCTAGGGCACCCCTAGGCTTAGGCTAGGGCACCCCTAGGCTTACACTAGGGCACCCCTAAGCTTAGACTAGGGCAACCCTTGTCTTGGCTAGGGCACCCCTACGCTTAGGCTAAGGATAGGGCTCAGCTAGCCTAAGGCTAGGGTACCCCTTGGCTTAGGGTAGGTCAACCCTAGGCTTAGGCTAGGGCACATCTATGCTTAGGATAGGGCACCCCTAGGCCTAGGCTAGGGCAACCCTAGGCTTAGGGTAGGGCACCCCTAGGCTTAGGCTAGGGCACCCCTAGGCTTAGGCTAGGGCACCCCTAGGCTTAGAATAGGGCACGCCTAAGCGTAGGCTAAGATAGGGCTCCACTAAACTAAGGCTAGGGCACCACTAGCCTTAGCCTAGGGCACCCCTAGGCTTAGGCTAGGTCACCCCTAGGCTTAGGATAGGGAACTCCTAGGTTTAGGCTAGGGCGCCCCAAGGCTTAGGCTAAAGCTAGGGCTCCCCTAGCCTAAGGCTAGGGCACTCCTAGGCTTAGGCTAGGGCACCCCTAGGCTTAGGCTAGGACACCCATAGGCTTAGGCTATGGCACCCCTAGGCTTAAGCTAGGGCACCCCTAGGCTTAGGCTAAGGCTAGGGCTCCCCTAGCCTAAGGTTAGGGAACCCCTTGTCTTAGGCTAGGGCAACCCTAGGCTTAGGCTAGGGCACCCCTAGGCATAGGCTAGGGCACCCCATGGCTTAGGATAGGGCACCCCTAGGCTTAGGCTAAGGCTTGTGCTCCACTCGACTAAGGCTAGGGCACCCCTAGCCTTAGGCTAGGGCACGCCTAGGATTAGGCTAGGGCAACCCTAGGCTAATGCTAGGGCACCCCTAGGCTTAGGCTAGGGCACCCCTAGGATTAGGCTAAGGCTAGGGCTCCCCTAGCCTAAGGCTTGGGTATTCCAAGGCTTAGGCTAGGACACCCCTAGACTTAGGCTAGGGAACCCCTATGCTTAGGCTTAGGCTAGGGCTCCTCTAGCCTAACGCTAGGGTATCCCTAGGCTTAGGCTAGGGCACCCCTAGGCTTAGGCTAGGGCACCCCTAGGCTTAGGCTAGGGCACCCCAAGGCTTCGGTTAAGGCGAGGACTCCCCTAACCTAAGGCTAAGGTAACCCTAGGCTTAGGCTAGGGCACCCCCAGACTTAGGCTAGGGCACCCCTAGGCTTAGGGTAGGGCACCCCTAGGCTTAGGCTAAGGCTAGGGCTCCTCCAGCCTAACGCTAGGGCATCCCTAGGCTTTGGCAAGGCACCCGTAGGCTTAGACTAAGGCTGGGGCTCCCCTAGCCTAAGGCTAGGGCACCCCTAGGCTTATGCAAGGGCACCCCCAGGCTTTGGCTAGGGCACCCTCAGGCTTAGGCTAGGGCACCCCTAGGCTTAGGCTAGGGCACCCCTAGGCTTAGGCTGGGGCACCCCTAGGCTTAGGCTAAGGCTAGGGCTCCCCTAGCCTAAGGCTAATGTACCCCTAGGCTTAGTATAGGGCAACCCTAGACTTAGGCTAGGGCACCCCAAGGCTTAGGCTAGCGCACCCCTAGGTTTAGGCTAAGGCTAGGGCTCCTCTAGCCTAACGCTATGGCATCCCTACTTGGTCTAGGGCACCCCTAGGCTTAGCCTAGGGCACCCCTAGGCTTAGGCTAGGGCACCCCATGGCTTCGGCTAAGGCTAGGGTACCCCTAGCCTAAGGCTAGGGTACCCCTAGGCTTAGGCTAGGGCACCCCTAGACTTAGGCTAGGGCACCCCTAGGCTTAGGCTAGGGCACCTTTAGGCTTGGGCTAGGGCACCCGTAGGCTTAAGATAGGGCACACGTAAGTTTAGGCTAATGCTAGGGCTCTACTAGACTAAGGCTAGGGCACCCCTAGCCTTAGCCTAGGGCACCCCTAGTCTTAGGCTAGAGAACACCTAGGCTTAGGCTAGGGAACCCCTAGGTTTAGGCTAGGGAACCCTTAGGCTAAGGCTACGGCACCCCTAGGCTTAGGCTAGGGCACCCCTAGGCTTAGGTTTGGGCACCCCTAGGCTTAGGATAAGGCTAGGGCTCCCCTAGCCTAAGGCTAGGACACCCCTAGGCTTAGGCTCAAGTACCCCTCGGCTTAGGCTGGGGCACCCCTAGGCTTAGGCTAGGGCACCCCTAGGCTTAGGCTACGGCACCCCTCGACTTAGGCTAGGGCACCCCTAGGCTTAGGCTACAGCACCCCTAGGCTTAGGCTAGGTCACCCCTAGGTTTAGGCTAAGGCTAAGGCTCCATGAGACTAAGGCTAGGGCACCCCTAGCCTTAGGCTAGGGCACCCCTAGGCTTATGCTAGGGCACCCCTAGTCTTAGGCTAGGGCACCCCTAGGCTTAGACTGTGGCACCCCTAAACTTAGGCTAGGGCACCCATAGTCTTAGGCTAGTTCACCCCTAGGTTTAGGCTAAGGCTAGGGCTCCACTAGACTAAGGCTAGGGCACCCCTAGGCTTAGGCTAGGGCACTCCTAGGCGTAGGCTAGGGGACCCCTAGGCTTAGGCTAGGGCACCCCAAGGCTTAGGCTAAGGCTAAGGCTCCCCTAGCCTAAGGCTAGGGCACCCCTAGGCCTAGGCTAGGGCTACCCTAGGCTTAGGGTAGGGCACCCCTAGGCTTAGGCTAGGGCACCCCTAGGCTTAGGCTAGGGCACCCCTAGGCTTAGGCTAAGGCTAGGGCTCCACTAGACTAAGGCTAGGGCACCCCTAGGCTTAGCCTAGGGCACCCCTAGGCTTAGCCTAGGGAACACCTAGGCTTAGGCTAGGGAACCCCGAGGCTTAGGCTAGGGCTACCCTAGCCTAAGGTTAGGGCACCCCTAGGCTTAGGCTAGGGCACCCCTAGGCTTAGGCTAACGCTAGGGCTCCCCTAGCCTAAGGCTAGGGCACCACTAAGCTTAGGCTAGGGCACCCCTAGGCTTAGGCTAGGGCACCCCTAGGCTTAGGCTAGGGCACCCCTTGGCTTCGGCTAGGGCACCCCTAGGCTTACGCTAGGGCACCCCTAAGCTTAGGCTAGGGCACCCCTAGGTTTAGGCTAGGGCACCCCTAGGCTTAGGCTTGGGGACCCCTAGGCTTAGGCTCACGCTAGGGTTCCCCTAGCATAAGGCTACGGCACCACTAGGCTTAGGCTAGGGCACCCCTAGGCTTAGGCTAGGGCACCCCTAGGCTTAGGCTAAGGCAAGGGCTCAGCTAGCCTAAGGCTAGGGCACCCCTAGGCTTAGGCTAGGGCACCCCTAGGCTTAGGGGATGGCACCCCTAGGCTTAGGCTAGGGCACCCCTAGGCTTAGGCTAGGGCACCCCTAGGCTTACGCTAGGGCACCCCTAAGCTTAGGCTAGGGCACCCCTAGTCTTAGCCTAGTGCACCCCTAGGCTTAGGCTAAGGATTGTGCTCAGCTAGCCTAAGGATAGGGTACCCCTAGGCTTAGGGTAGGTCAACCCTAGGCTTAGGCTAGGGCACATCTACGCTTAGGCTAGGGCACCCCTAGGCTTAGGCTAAGGATAGGGCTCAGCTAGCCTAAGGCTAGGGTACCCCTAGGCTTAGGGTAGGTCAACCCTAGGCTTAGGCTAGGGCACATCTACGCTTAGGCTAGGGCACACTTAGGCTTAGGCTACGGAACCCCTAGGCTTAGGCTAGGGCACCGCTAGATGGGCTAGGGCACCCCTAGGCTTAGGCAAGGGCACCCCTAGGCTTAGGCTAAGCTAGGGCTCCTCTAGCCTAACGCTAGGGCTTCCCTAGGCTTGGGCTACGGCACCCCTACGCTTAGGCTAGGGCACCCCTAGGCTTAGAATAGGGCACGCCTAAGCGTAGGCTAAGGATAGGGCTCCACTAAACTAAGGCTAGGGCACCCCTAGCCTTAGCCTAGGGCACCCCTAGGCTTAGGCTAGGTCACCCCTAGGCTTAGGTTAGGGAACCCCTAGGTTTAGGCTAGGGCACCCCAAGGCTTAGGCTAAGGCTAGGGCTCCCCTAGCCTAAGGCTAGGGCACTCCTAGGCTTAGGCTAGGGCACCCCTAGGCTTAGGCTAGGACACCCATAGGCTTAGGCTAGGGCACCCCAAGGCTTACGCTAGGGCACCCCTAGGCTTAGGCTAAGGCACCCCTAGGCTTAGGCTAGGGCAACCCTAGGCTAATGCTAGGGCACCCCTAGGCTTAGGCTAGGGCACCCCTAGGCTTAGGCTAAGGCTAGGGCTCCCATAGCCTAAGGCTTGGGTATCCCAAGGCTTAGGCTAGGACACCCCTAGACTTAGGATAGGGAACCCCTAGGCTTAGGCTAAGGCTAGGGCTCCTCTAGCCTAACGCTAGGGCATCCCTAGGCTTGGGCTAGGGCACCCCTAGTCTTAGGCTAGGGCACCCCTAGGCTTAGGCTAGGGCACCCCAAGGCTTCTGCTAAGGCGAGGACTCCCCTAACCTAAGGCTATGGTACCCCTACGCTTAGGCTAGGGCACCCTTAGACTTAGGCTAGGGCACCCCTAGGCTTAGGCTATGGCACCCCAAGGCTTAGGCAAAGGCTAGGGCTCCTCCAGCCTAACGCTAGGGAATCCCTAGGCTTGGGCTAGGGCACCCCTTGGCTTAGGCTAAGGATAGGGTTCAGCTAGCCTAAGGCTAGGGTACCCCTTGGCTTAGGGTAGGTCAACCCTAGGCTTAGGCTAGGGCACATCTACGCTTAGGCTAGGGCACCCCTAGGCCTAGGCTAGGGCAACCCTAGGCTTAGGGTAGGGCACCCCTAGGCTTAGGCTAGGGCACCCCTAGGCTAAGGCTAGGGCACCCCTAGGCTTAGAATAGGGCACGCCTAAGCGTAGGCTAAGGATAGGGCTCCACTAAACTAAGGTTAGGGCACCCCTAGCCTTAGCCTAGGGCACCCCTAGGCTTAGGCTAGGTCACCCCTAGGCTTAGGTTAGGGAACTCCTAGGTTTAGTCTAGGGCGCCCCAAGGCTTAGGCTAAGGCTAGGGCTCCCCTAGCCTAAGGCTAGGGCACTCCTAGGCTTAGGCTAGGGCACCCCTAGGCTTAGGCTAGGACACCCATAGGCTTAGGCTATGGCACCCCTAGGCTTCAGCTAGGGCACCCCAAGGCTTAGGCTAAGGCTAGGGCTCCCCTAGCCTAAGGCTAGGGAACCCCTTGTCTTAGGCTAGGGCAACCCTAGGCATAGGCTAGGGCACCCCTAGGCATAGGCTAGGGCACCCCATGGCTTAGGATAGGGCACCCCTAGGCTTAGGCTAAGGCTTGTGCTCCACTCGACTAAGGCTAGGGCACCCCTAGGCTTAGGGTAGGGCACCCCTAGGCTTAGGCTAAGGCTAGGGCTCCTCCAGCCTAACGCTAGGGCATCCCTAGGCTTGGGCTAGGGCACCCGTAGGCTTAGACTAAGGCTGGGGCTCCCCTAGCCTAAGGCTAGGGCACCCCTAGGCTTAGGATAGGGCAACCCTAGACTTAGACTAGGGCACCCCAAGGCTTAGGCTAGCGCACCCCTAGGTTTAGGCTAAGGCTGGGGCTCCTCTAGCCTAACGCTATGGCATCCCTACTTGGTCTAGGGCAACCCTAGGCTTAGGCTAGGGCACCCCTAGGCTTAGGCTAGGGCACCCCATGGCTTCGGCTAAGGCTAGAGTACCCCTAGCCTAAGGCTAGGGCACCCCTAGGCTTAGGCTAGGGCACCCCTAGGCTTAGGCTAGGGCACCCCTAGGCTTAGGTTAAAGCTAGGGCTCCTCTAGCCTAACGCTAGGGCATCCCTAGGCTTGGGCTAGGGCACCCCTAGGCTTAGATTAAGGCTAGGGTTCCCCTAGCCTAAGGCTACGGCAACCCTAGCCTTAGGCTAGGGCACCTTTAGGCTTGGGCTAGGGCACCCGTAGGCTTAAGACAGGGCACACGTAAGCTTTCGCTAATGCTAGGGCTCTACTAGACTAAGGCTAGGGCACCCCTAGCCTTAGCCTAGGGCACCCCTAGGCTTAGGCTAGAGAACACCTAGGCTTAGGCTAGGGAACCCCTAGGTTTAGGCTAGGGAACCCTTAGGCTAAGGCTAGGGCACCCCTAGGCTTAGGCTAGGGCACCCCTAGGCTTAGGTTTGGGCACCCCTAGGCTTAGGATAAGGCTAGGGCTCCCCTAGCCTAAGGCTAGGACACCCCTAGGCTTAGGCTCAGGCACCCCTCGGCTTAGGCTAGGGCACCCCTAGGCTTAGGCTAGGGCACCCCTAGGCTTAGGCTACGGCACCCCTCGACTTAGGCTAGGGCACCCCTAGGCTTAGGCTACAGCACCCCTAGGCTTAGGCTAGGTCACCCCTAGGTTTAGGCTAAGGCTAGGGCTCCATGAGACTAAGGCTAGGGCACCCCTTGCCTTAGGCTAGGGCACCCCTAGGCTTAGGCTAGGGCACCCCTAGTCTTAGGCTAGGGCACCCCTAGGCTTAGACTATGGCACCCCTAAACTTAGGCTAGGGCACCCATAGTCTTAGGCTAGTTCACCCCTAGGTTTAGGCTAAGGCTAGGGCTCCACTAGACTAAGGCTAGGGCTACCCTAGGCTTAGGCTAGGGCACTCCTAGGCGTAGGCTAGGGGACCCCTAGGCTTAGGCTAGGGCACCCCAAGGCTTAGGCTAAGGCTAAGGCTCCCCTAGCCTAAGGCTAGGGCACCCCTAGGCCTAGACTAGGGCTACCCTAGGCTTAGGGTAGGGCACCCCTAGGCTTAGGCTAGGGCACCCCTAGGCTTAGGCTAGGGCACACCTAGGCTTAGGCTAGGGAACCCCGAGGCTTAGGCTAGGGCTACCCTAGCCTAAGGTTAGGGCACCCCTAGGCTTAGGCTAGGGCACCCCTAGGCTTAGGCTAGGGTACCCCTAGGTTTAGGCTAACGCTAGGGCTCCCCTAGCTAGGATAAGGCAAGGGCTCAGCTAGCCTAAGGCTAGGGCACCCCTAGGCTTAGTCTAGGGCACCCCTAGGCTTAGGCTAGGGCACCCCTAGGCTTAGGCTAGGGCACCCCTTGGCTTCGGCTAGGGCACCCCTAGGCTTACGCTAGGGCACCCCTAAGCTTAGGCTAGGGCACCCCTAGGTATAGGCTAGGGCACCCCTAGGCTTAGGCTTGGGGACCCGTATTCTTAGGCTCACGCTAGGGCTCCCCTAGCATAAGGCTAGGGCACCACTAGGCTTAGGCTAGGGCACCCCTAGGCTTAGGCTAGGGCACCCCTAGGCTTAGGCTAAGGCAAGGGCTCAGCTAGCCTAAGGCTAGGGCACCCCTAGGCTTAGGCTAGGGCACCCCTAGGCTTAGGGGAGGGCACCCCTAGGCTTAGGCTAGGGCACCCCTAGGCTTAGGCTAGGGCACCCCTAGGCTTAGGCTAGGGCAACCCTAGGCTTACGCTAGGGCACCCCTAAGCTTAGGCTAGGGCACCCCAAGGCTTCTGCTAAGGCGAGGACTCCCCTAACCTAAGACTATGGTACCCCTAGGCTTAGGCTAGGGCACCCCTAGACTTAGGCTAGGGCACCCCTAGGCTTAGGCTATGGCACCCCAAGGCTTAGGCAAAGGCTAGGGCTCCTCCAGCCTAACGCAAGAGAATCCCTAGGCTTGGGCTAGGGCACCCCTTGGCTTAGGCTAAGGATAGGGTTCAGCTAGCCTAAGGCTAGGGTACCCCTTGGCTTAGGGTAGGTCAACCCTAGGCTTAGGCTAGGGCACATCTACGCTTAGGCTAGGGCACCCCTAGGCTTAGGCTAGGGCACCCCTAGGCTTAGGCTAGGGCACCCCTAGGCTTAGAATAGGGCACGCCTAAGCGTAGGCTAAGGATAGGGCTCCACTAAACTAAGGTTAGGGCACCCCTAGCCTTAGCCTAGGGCACCCCTAGGCTTAGGCTAGGTCACCCCTAGGCTTAGGTTAGGGAACTCCTAGTTTTAGGCTAGGGCGCCCCAAGGCTTAGGCTAAGGCTAGGGCTCCCCTAGCCTAAGGCTAGGGCACTCCTAGGCTTAGGCTAGGGCACCCCTAGGCTTAGGCTAGGACACCCATAGGCTTAGGCTATGGCACCCCTAGGCTTAAGCTAGGGCACCCCTAGGCTTAGGCTAAGGCTAGGGCTCCCCTAGCCTAAGGCTAGGGAACCCCTTGTCTTAGGCTAGGGCAACCCTAGGCTTAGGCTAGGGCACCCCTAGGCATAGGCTAGGGCACCCCATGGCTTAGGATAGGGCACCCCTAGGCTTAGGCTAAGGCTTGTGCTCCACTCGACTAAGGCTAGGGCACCCCCAGCCTTAGGCTAGGGCACGCCTAGGATTAGGCTAGGGCAACTCTAGGCTAATGCTAGGGCACCCCGACGCTTAGGCTAGGGCACCCCTAGGATTAGGCTAAGGCTAGGGCTCCCCTAGCCTAAGGCTTGGGTATTCCAAGGCTTAGGCAAGGACACCCCTAGACTTAGGCTAGGGAACCCCTATGCTTAGGCTAAGGCTAGGGCTCCTCTAGCCTAACGCTAGGGTATCCCTAGGCTTGGGCTAGGGCACCCCTAGGCTTAGGCTAGGGCACCCCTAGGCTTAGGCTAGGGCACCCCAAGGCTTCGGCTAAGGCGAGGACTCCCCAAACCTAAGGCTAAGGTACCCCTAGGCTTAGGCTAGGGCACCTCTAGACTTAGGCTAGGGCACCCCTAGGCTTAGGGTAGGGCACCCCTAGGCTTAGGCTAAGGCTAGGGCTCCTCCAGCCTAACGCTAGGGCATCCCTAGGCTTGGGCTAGGGCACCCGTAGGCTTAGACTAAGGCTGGGGCTCCCCTAGCCTAAGGCTAGGGCACCCCTAGGCTTATGCAAGGGCACCCCCAGGCTTTGGCTAGGGCACCCTCAGGCTTAGGCTAGGGCACCCCTAGGCTTAGGCTGGGGCACCCCTAGGCTTAGGCTGGGGCACCCCTAGGCTTAGGCTAAGGCTAGGGCTCCCCTAGCCTAAGGCTAGTGTACCCCTAGGCTTAGGATAGGGCAACCCTAGACTTAGGCTAGGGCACCCCAAGGCTTAGGCTAGCGCACCCCTAGGTTTAGGCTAAGGCTAGGGCTCCACTAGACTAAGGCTAGGGCACCCCTAGGCTTAGCCTAGGGCACTCCTAGGCGTAGGCTAGGGGACCCCTAGGCTTAGGCTAGGGCACCCCTAGGCTTAGGCTAGGGCACCCCATGGCTTCGGCTAAGGCTAGGGTACCCCTAGCCTAAGGCTAGGGTACCCCTAGGCTTAGGCTAGGGCACCCCTAGACTTAGGCTAGGGCACCCCTAGGCTTAGGCTAGGGCACCCCTAGGCTTAGGCTAGGGCACCCCTAGGCTTAGGTTAAGGCTAGGGCTCCTCTAGCCTAACGATAGGGCATCCCTAGGCTTGGGCTAGGGCACCCCTAGGCTTAGATTAAGGCTAGGGTTCCCCTAGCCTAAGGCTACGGCAACCCTAGCCTTAGGCTAGGGCACCTTTAGGCTTGGGCTAGGGCACCCGTAGGGTTAAGATAGGGCACATGTAAGCTTAGGCTTATGCTAGGGCTCTACTAGACTAAGGCTAGGGCACCCCTAGCCTTAGCCTAGGGTACCCCTAGGCTTAGGCTAGAGAACACCTAGGCTTAGGCTAGGGAACCCCTAGGTTTAGGCTAGGGAACCCTTAGGCTAAGGCTAGGGCACCCCTAGGCTTAGGCTAGGGCACCCCTAGGCTTAGGTTTGGGCACCCCTAGGCTTAGGATAAGGCTAGGGCTCCCCTAGCCTAAGGCTAGGACACCCCTAGGCTTAGGCTCAGGCACCCCTCGGCTTAGGCTAGGGCACCCCTAGGCTTAGGCTAGGGCACCCCTAGGCTTAGGCTACGGCACCCCTCGACTTAGGCTAGGGCACCCCTAGGCTTAGGCTACAGCACCCCTAGGCTTAGGCTAGGTCACCCCTAGGTTTAGGCTAAGGCTAGGGCTCCATGAGACTAAGGCTAGGGCACCCCTAGCCTTAGGCTAGGGCACCCCTAGGCTTAGGCTAGGGCACCCCTAGTCTTAGGCTAGGGCACCCCTAGGCTTAGACTATGGCACCCCTAAACTTAGGCTAGGGCACCCATAGTCTTAGGCTAGTTCACCCCTAGGTTTAGGCTAAGGCTAGGGCTCCACTAGACTAAGGCTAGGGCACCCCTAGGCTTAGCCTAGGGCACTCCTAGGCGTAGGCTAGGGGACCCCTAGGCTTAGGCTAGGGCACCCCAAGGCTTAGGCTAAGGCTAAGGCTCCCCTAGCCTAAGGCTAGGGCACCCCTAGGCCTAGGCTAGGGCTACCCTAGTCTTAGGGTAGGGCACCCCTAGGCTTAGGCTAGGGCACCCCTAGGCTTAGGCTAGGGCACCCCTAGGCTTAGGCTAAGGCTAGGGCTCCACTAGACTAAGGCTAGGGCACCCCTAGGGTTAGCCTAGGGCACCCCTAGGCTTAGCCTAGGGCACACCTAGGCTTAGGCTAGGGAACCCCGAGGCTTAGGCTAGGGCTACCCTAGCCTAAGTTTAGGGCACCCCTAGGCTTAGGCTAGGGCACCCCTAGGCTTAGGCTAGGGCACCCCTAGCCTTAGGCTAGGGTACCCCTAGGTTTAGGCTAACGCTAGGGCTCCCCTAGCCTAAGTTTAGGGCACCACTAAGCTTAGGCTAGGGCACCCCTAGGCTTAGGCTAGGGCACCCCTAGGCTTAGGCTAAGGCAAGGGCTCAGCTAGCCTAAGGCTAGGGCACCCCTAGGCTTAGTCTAGGGCACCCCTAGGCTTAGGCTAGGGCACCCTAGCCTTAGGATAGGGCACCCCTTGGCTTCGGCTAGGGCACCCCTAGGCTTACGCTAGGGCACCCCTAAGCTTAGGCTAGGGCACCCCTAGGTATAGGCTAGGGCACCCCTAGGCTTAGGCTTGGGGACCCCTAGGCTTAGGCTCACGCTAGGGCTCCCCTAGCATAAGGCTAGGGCACCACTAGGCTTAGGCTAGGGCACCCCATGGCTTCGGCTAAGGCGAGGACTCCCCAAACCTAAGGCTAAGGTACCCCTAGGCTTAGGCTAGGGCACCTCTAGACTTAGGCTAGGGCACCCCTAGGCTTAGGGTAGGGCACCCCTAGGCTTAGGCTAAGGCTAGGGCTCCTCCAGCCTAACACTAGGGCATCCCTAGGCTTGGGCTAGGGCACCCGTAGGCTTAGACTAAGGCTGGGGCTCCCCTAGCCTAAGGCTAGGGCACCCCTAGGCTTATGCAAGGGCACCCCCAGGCTTTGGCTAGGGCACCCTCAGGCTTAGGCTAGGGCACCCCTAGGCTTAGGCTAGGGCACCCCTAGGCTTAGGCTGGGGCACCCCTAGGCTTAGGCTAAGGCTAGGGCTCCCCTAGCCTAAGGCTAGTGTACCCCTAGGCTTAGGATAGGGCAACCCTAGACTTAGGCTAGGGCACCCCAAGGCTTAGGCTAGTGCACCCCTAGGTTTAGGCTAAGGCTAGGGCTCCACTAGACTAAGGCTAGGGCACCCCTAGGCTTAGCCTAGGGCACTCCTAGGCGTAGGCTAGGGGACCCCTAGGCTTAGGCTAGGGCACCCCTAGGCTTAGGCTAGGGCACCCCATGGCTTCGGCTAAGGCTAGGGTACCCCTAGCCTAAGGCTAGGGTACCCCTAGTCTTAGGCTAGGGCACCCCTAGACTTAGGCTAGGGCACCCCTAGGCTTAGGCTAGGGCACCCCTAGGCTTAGGCTAGGGCACCCCTAGGATTAGGCTAGGGCACCCCTAGGCTTAGGTTAAGGCTAGGGCTCCTCTAGCCTAACGATAGGGCATCCCTAGGCTTGGGCTAGGGCACCCCTAGGCTTAGATTAAGGCTAGGGTTCCCCTAGCCTAAGGCTACGGCAACCCTAGCCTTAGGCTAGGGCACCTTTAGGCTTGGGCTAGGGCACCCGTAGGCTTAAGATAGGGCACACGTAAGCTTAGGCTTATGCTAGGGCTCTACTAGACTAAGGCTAGGGCACCCCTAGCCTTAGCCTAGGGCACCCCTAGGCTTAGGCTAGAGAACACCTAGGCTTAGGCTAGGGAACCCCTAGGTTTAGGCTAGGGAACCCTTAGGCTAAGGCTAGGGCACCCCTAGGCTTAGGCTAGGGCACCCCTAGGCTTAGGTTTGGGCACCCCTAGGCTTAGGACAAGGCTAGGGCTCCCCTAGCCTAAGGCTAGGACACCCCTAGGCTTAGGCTCAGGCACCCCTCGGCTTAGGCTAGGGCACCCCTAGGCTTAGGCTAGGGCACCCCTAGGCTTAGGCTACGGCACCCCTCGACTTAGGCTAGGGCACCCCTAGGCTTAGGCTACAGCACCCCTAGGCTTAGGCTAGGTCACCCCTAGGTTTAGGCTAAGACTAGGGCTCCATGAGACTAAGGCTAGGGCACCCCTAGCCTTAGGCTAGGGCACCCCTAGGCTTAGGCTAGGGCACCCCTAGTCTTAGGCTAGGGCACCCCTAGGCTTAGACTATGGCACCCCTAAACTTAGGCTAGGGCACCCATAGTCTTAGGCTAGTTCACCCCTAGGTTTAGGCTAAGGCTAGGGCTCCACTAGACTAAGGCTAGGGCACCCCTAGGCTTAGCCTAGGGCACTCCTAGGCGTAGGCTAGGGGACCCCTAGGCTTAGGCTAGGGCACCCCAAGGCTTAGGCTAAGGCTAAGGCTCCCCTAGCCTAAGGCTAGGGCACCCCTAGGCCTAGGCTAGGGCTACCCTAGTCTTAGGGTAGGGCACCCCTAGGCTTAGGCTAGGGCACCCCTAGGCTTAGGCTAGGGCACCCCTAGGCTTAGGCTAAGGCTAGGGCTCCACTAGACTAAGGCTAGGGCACCCCTAGGGTTAGCCTAGGGCACCCCTAGGCTTAGCCTAGGGCACCCCTAGGCTTAGGCTAGGGAACCCCGAGGCTTAGGCTAGGGCTACCCTAGCCTAAGGTTAGGGCACCCCTAGGCTTAGGCTAGGGCACCCCTAGGCTTAGGCTAGGGCACCCCTAGCCTTAGGCTAGGGTACCCCTAGGTTTAGGCTAACGCTAGGGCTCCCCTAGCCTAAGTTTAGGGCACCACTAAGCTTAGGCTAGGGCACCCCTAGGCTTAGGCTAGGGCACCCCTAGGCTTAGGCTAAGGCAAGGGCTCAGCTAGCCTAAGGCTAGGGCACCCCTAGGCTTAGTCTAGGGCACCCCTAGGCTTAGGCTAGGGCACCCCTAGCCTTAGGATAGGGCACCCCTTGGCTTCGGCTAGGGCACCCCTAGGCTTACGCTAGGGCACCCCTAAGCTTAGGCTAGGGCACCCCTAGGTATAGGCTAGGGCACCCCTAGGCTTAGGCTTGGGGACCCCTAGGCTTAGGCTCACGCTAGGGCTCCCCTAGCATAAGGCTAGGGCACCACTAGGCTTAGGCTAGGGCACCCCTAGGCTTAGGCTAGGGCACCCCTAGGCTTAGGCTAAGGCAAGGGCTCAGCTAGCCTAAGGCTAGGGCACCCCTAGGCTTAGGCTAGGGCACCCCTAGGCTTAGGGGAGGGCACCCCTAGGCTTAGGCTAGGGCACCCCTAGGCTTAGGCTAGGGCAACCCTAGGCTTACGCTAGGGCACCCCTAAGCTTAGGCTAGGGCACCCCTAGTCTTAGCCTAGGGCACCCCTAGGCTTAGGTTAAGGATTGGGCTCAGCTAGCCGAAGGATAGGGTACCCCTAGGCTTAGGGTAGGTCAACCCTAGGCTTAGGCTAGGGCACATCTACGCTTAGGCTAGGGCACCCCTAGGCTTAGGCTAAGGATAGGGCTCAGCTAGCCTAAGGCTAGGGTACCCCTAGGCTTAGGGTAGGTCAACCCTAGGCTTAGGCTAGGGCACATCTACGCTTAGGCTAGGGCACCCCTAGGCTTAGGCTAGGTCCCCCCTAGGCTTAGGTTAGGGAACCCCTAGGTTTAGGCTAGGGCACCCCAAGGCTTAGGCTAAGGCTAGGGCTCCCCTAGCCTAAGGCTAGGGCACTCCTAGGCTTAGGCTAGGGCACCCCTAGGCTTAGGCTAGGACACCCATAGGCTTAGGCTAGGGCACCCCTAGGCTTACGCTAGGGCACCCCTAGGCTTAGGCTAAGGCACCCCTAGGCTTAGGCTAGGGCAACCCTAGGCTAATGCTAGGGCACCCCTAGGCTTAGGCTAGGGCACCCCTAGGCTTAGGCTAAGGCTAGGGCTCCCGTAGCCTAAGGCTTGGGTATCCCAAGGCTTAGGCTAGGACAAACCTAGACTTAGGATAGGGAACCCCTAGGCTTAGGCTAAGGCTAGGGCTCCTCTAGCCTAATGCTAGGGCATCCCTAGGCTTGGGCTAGGGCACCCCTAGTCTTAGTCTAGGGCACCCCTAGGCTTAGGCTAGGGCACCCCAAGGCTTCTGCTAAGGCGAGGACTCCCCTAACCTAAGGCTATGGTACCCCTAGGCTTAGGCTAGGGCACCCATAGACTTAGGCTAGGGCACACCTAGGCTTAGGCTATGGCACCCCAAGGCTTAGGCAAAGGCTAGGGCTCCTCCAGCCTAACGCTAGGGAATCCCTAGGCTTGGGCTAGGGCACCCCTTGGCTTAGGCTAAGGATAGGGTTCAACTAGCCTAAGGCTAGGGTACCCCTTGGCTTAGGGTAGGTCAACCCTAGGCTTAGGCTAGGGCACATCTACGCTTAGGCTAGGGCACCCCTAGGCCTAGGCTAGGGCAACCTTAGGCTTAGGCTAGGGCACCCCTAGGCTTAGGCTAGGTCCCCCCTAGGCTTAGGTTAGGGAACCCCTAGGTTTAGGCTAGGGCACCCCAAGGCTTAGGCTAAGGCTAGGGCTCCCCTAGCCTAAGGCTAGGGCACTCCTAGGCTTAGGCTAGGGCACCCCTAGGCTTAGGCTAGGACACCCATAGGCTTAGGCTAGGGCACCCCTAGGCTTACGCTAGGGCACCCCTAGGCTTAGGCTAAGGCACCCCTAGGCTTAGGCTAGGGCAACCCTAGGCTAATGCTAGGGCACCCCTAGGCTTAGGCTAGGGCATCCCTAGACTTAGGATAGGGAACCCCTAGGCTTAGGCTAAGGCTAGGGCTCCTCTAGCCTAACGCTAGGGCATCCCTAGGCTTGGGCTAGGGCACCCCTAGTCTTAGTCTAGGGCACCCCTAGGCTTAGGCTAGGGCACCCCAAGGCTTCTGCTAAGGCGAGGACTCCGCTAACCTAAGGCTATGGTACCCCTAGGCTTAGGCTAGGGCACCCATAGACTTAGGCTAGGGCACACCTAGGCTTAGGCTATGGCACCCCAAGGCTTAGGCAAAGGCTAGGGCTCCTCCAGCCTAACGCTAGGGAATCCCTAGGCTTGGGCTAGGGCACCCCTTGGCTTAGGCTAAGGATAGGGTTCAACTAGCCTAAGGCTAGGGTACCCCTTGGCTTAGGGTAGGTCAACCCTAGGCTTAGGCTAGGGCACATCTACGCTTAGGCTAGGGCACCCCTAGGCCTAGGCTAGGGCAACCCTAGGCTTAGGGTAGGGCACCCCTAGGCTTAGGCTAGGGCACCCCTAGGCTTAGGCTAGGGCACCCCTAGGCTTAGAATAGGGCACGCCTAAGCGTAGGCTAAGGATAGGGCTCCACTAAACTAAGGTTAGGGCACCCCTAGCCTTAGCCTGGGGCACCCCTAGGCTTAGGGTAGGACACCCATAGGCTTAGGCTATGGCACCCCTAGGCTTAGGTTAGGGAACTCCTAGGTTTAGGCTAGGGCGCCCCAAGGCTTAGGCTAAGGCTAGGGCTCCCATAGCCTAAGGCTAGGGCACTCCTAGGCTTAGGCTAGGGCACCCCTAGGCTTAGGCTAGGACACCCATAGGCTTAGGCTATGGCACCCCTAGGCTTTAGCTAGGGCACCCCTAGGCTTAGGCTAAGGCTAGGGCTCTCCTAGCCTAAGGCTAGGGAACCCCTTGTCTTAGGCTAGGGCAACCCTAAGCTTAGGCTAGGGCACCCCTAGGCCTAGGCTAGGGGTGCCCTAGGCTTAGGGTAGGGCACCCCTAGGCTTAGGCTAGGGCACCCCTAGGCTTAGGCTAAAGCTAGGGCTCCTCTAGCCTAACGCTAGGGCATCCCTAGGCTTGGGCTAGGGCACCCCTAGGCTTAGGCTAGGGCACCCCAAGGCTTCTCCTAAGGCGAGGACTCCCCTAACCTAAGGCTATGGTACCCCTAGGCTTAGGCTAGGGCACCCCTAGGCTTAGGCTAAGGGTAGGGCTCCACTAGACTAAGGCTAGGGCACTCCTAGCCTTAGCCTAGGGCACCCCTAGGCTTAGCCTAGGGCACACCTAGGCTTATGCTAGCGAACCCCGAGGCTTAGGCTAGGGCTACCCTAGCCTAAGGTTAGGGCACCCCTAGACTTAGGCTAGGGCACCCCTAGCCTTAGGCTAGGGTACCCCTAGGCTTAGGCTAACGCTAGGGCTCCCCTAGCCTAAGGCTAGGGTACCACTAAGCTTAGGCTAGGGCACCCCTAGGCTTAGCCTAGGGCACACCTAGGCTTAGGCTAGGGAACCCCGAGGCTTAGGCTAGGGCTACCCTAGCCTAAGGTTAGGGCACCCCTAGGCTTACGCTAGGGCACCCCTAGGCTTAGGCTAGGGCACCCCTAGCCTTAGGCTAGGGTACCCCTAGGTTTAGGCTAACGCTAGGGCTCCCCTAGCCTAAGTTTAGGGCACCACTAAGCTTAGGCTAGGGCACCCCTAGGCTTAGGCTAGGGCACCCCTAGGCTTAGGCTAAGGCAAGGGCTCAGCTAGCCTAAGGCTAGGGCACCCCTAGGCTTAGTCTAGGGCACCCCTAGGCTTAGGCTAGGGCACCCCTAGGCTTAGGCTAGGGCACCCCTTGGCTTCGGCTAGGGCACCCCTAGGCTTACGCTAGGGCACCCCTAACCTTAGGCTAGGGCACCCCTAGGTATAGGCTAGGGCACCCCTAGGCTTAAGCTTGGGGACCCCTAGGCTTAGGCTCACGCTAGGGCTCCCCTAGCATAAGGCTAGGGCACCACTAGGCTTAGGCTAGGGCACCCCTAGGCTTAGGCTAGGGCACCCCTAGGCTTAGGCTAAGGCAAGGGCTCAGCTAGCCTAAGGCTAGGGCACCCCTAGGCTTAGGCTAGGGCACCCCTAGGCTTAGGGGAGGGCACCCCTAGGCTTAGGCTAGGGCACCCCTAGGCTTAGGCTAGGGCAACCCTAGGCTTACGCTAGGGCACCCCTAAGCTTAGGCTAGGGCACCCCTAGTCTTAGCCTAGGGCACCCCTAGGCTTAGGCTAAGGATTGGGCTCAGCTAGCCGAAGGATAGGGTACCCCTAGGCTTAGGGTAGGTCAACCCTAGGCTTAGGCTAGGGCACATCTACGCTTAGGCTAGGGCACCCCTAGGCTTAGGCTAAGGATAGGGCTCAGCTAGCCTAAGACTAGGGTACCCCTAGGCTTAGGGTAGGTCAACCCTAGGCTTAGGCTAGGGCACATCTACGCTTAGGCTAGGGCACCCCTAGGCTTAGGCTAGGTCCCCCCTAGGCTTAGGTTAGGGAACCCCTAGGTTTAGGCTAGGGCACCCCAAGGCTTAGGCTAAGGCTAGGGCTCCCCTAGCCTAAGGCTAGGGCACTCCTAGGCTTAGGCTAGGGCACCCCTAGGCTTAGGCTAGGACACCCATAGGCTTAGGCTAGGGCACCCCTAGGCTTACGCTAGGGCACCCCTAGGCTTAGGCTAAGGCACCCCTAGGCTTAGGCTAGGGCAACCCTAGGCTAATGCTAGGGCACCCCTAGGCTTAGGCTAGGGCACCCCTAGGCTTAGGCTAAGGCTAGGGCTCCGTAGCCTAAGGCTTGGGTATCCCAAGGCTTAGGCAAGGACACCCCTAGACTTAGGATAGGGAACCCCTAGGCTTAGGCTAAGGCTAGGGCTCCTCTAGCCTAAAGCTAGGGCATCCCTAGGCTTGGGCTAGGGCACCCCTAGTCTTAGTCTAGGGCACCCCTAGGCTTAGGCTAGGGCACCCCAAGGCTTCTGCTAAGGCGAGGACTCCCCTAACCTAAGGCTATGGTACCCCTAGGCTTAGGCTAGGGCACCCATAGACTTAGGCTAGGGCACACCTAGGCTTAGGCTATGGCACCCCAAGGCTTAGGCAAAGGCTAGGGCTCCTCCAGCCTAACGCTAGGGAATCCCTAGGCTTGGGCTAGGGCACCCCTTGGCTTAGGCTAAGGATAGGGTTCAACTAGCCTAAGGCTAGGGTACCCCTTGGCTTAGGGTAGGTCAACCCTAGGCTTAGGGTAGGGCACATCTACGCTTAGGCTAGGGCACCCCTAGGCCTAGGCTAGGGCAACCTTAGGCTTAGGCTAGGGCACCCCTAGGCTTAGGCTAGGTCCCCCCTAGGCTTAGGTTAGGGAACCCCTAGGTTTAGGCTAGGGCACCCCAAGGCTTAGGCTAAGGCTAGGGCTCCCCTAGCCTAAGGCTAGGGCACTCCTAGGCTTAGGCTAGGGCACCCCTAGGCTTAGGCTAGGACACCCATAGGCTTAGGCTAGGGCACCCCTAGGCTTACGCTAGGGCACCCCTAGGCTTAGGCTAAGGCACCCCTAGGCTTAGGCTAGGGCAACCCTAGGCTAATGATAGGGCACCCCTAGGCTTAGGCTAGGGCACCCCTAGACTTAGGATAGGGAACCCCTAGGCTTAGGCTAAGGCTAGGGCTCCTCTAGCCTAACGCTAGGGCATCCCTAGGCTTGGGCTAGGGCACCCCTAGTCTTAGTCTAGGGCACCCCTAGGCTTAGGCTAGGGCACCCCAAGGCTTCTGCTAAGGCGAGGACTCCCCTAACCTAAGGCTATGGTACCCCTAGGCTTAGGCTAGGGCACCCATAGACTTAGGCTAGGGCACACCTAGGCTTAGGCTATGGCACCCCAAGGCTTAGGCAAAGGCTAGGGCTCCTCCAGCCTAACGCTAGGGAATCCCTAGGCTTGGGCTAGGGCACCCCTTGGCTTAGGCTAAGGATAGGGTTCAACTAGCCTAAGGCTAGGGTACCCCTTGGCTTAGGGTAGGTCAACCCTAGGCTTAGGCTAGGGCACATCTACGCTTAGGCTAGGGCACCCCTAGGCCTAGGCTAGGGCAACCCTAGGCTTAGGGTAGGGCACCCCTAGGCTTAGGCTAGGGCACCCCTAGGCTTAGGCTAGGGCACCCCTAGGCTTAGAATAGGGCACGCCTAAGCGTAGGCTAAGGATAGGGCTCCACTAAACTAAGGTTAGGGCACCCCTAGCCTTAGCCTAGGGCACCCCTAGGCTTAGGCTAGGACACCCATAGGCTTAGGCTATGGCACCCCTAGGCTTAGGTTAGGGAACTCCTAGGTTTAGGCTAGGGCCCCCAAGGCTTAGGCTAAGGCTAGGGCTCCCCTAGCCTAAGGCTAGGGCACTCCTAGGCTTAGGCTAGGGCACCCCTAGGCTTAGGCTAGGACACCCATAGGCTTAGGCTATGGCACCCCTAGGCTTTAGCTAGGGCACCCCTAGGCTTAGGCTAAGGCTAGGGCTCCCCTAGCCTAAGGCTAGGGAACCCCTTGTCTTAGGCTAGGGCAACCCTAAGCTTAGGCTAGGGCACCCCTAGGCCTAGGCTAGGGGTACCCTAGGCTTAGGGTAGGGCACCCCTAGGCTTAGGCTAGGGCACCCCTAGGCTTAGGCTAAAGCTAGGGCTCCTCTAGCCTAACGCTAGGGCATCCCTAGGCTTGGGCTAGGGCACCCCTAGGCTTAGGCTAGGGCACCCCAAGGCTTCTGCTAAGGCGAGGACTCCCCTAACCTAAGGCTATGGTACCCCTAGGCTTAGGCTAGGGCACCCCTAGGCTTAGGCTAAGGGTAGGGCTCCACTAGACTAAGGCTAGGGCACTCCTAGCCTTAGCCTAGGGCACCCCTAGGCTTAGCCTAGGGCACACCTAGGCTTATGCTAGGGAACCCCGAGGCTTAGGCTAGGGCTACCCTAGCCTAAGGTTAGGGCACCCCTAGGCTTAGGCTAGGGCACCCCTAGCCTTAGGCTAGGGTACCCCTAGGCTTAGGCTAACGCTAGGGCTCCCCTAGCCTAAGGCTAGGGTACCACTAAGCTTAGGATAGGGCACCCCTAGGCTTAGGCTAGGGCACCCCTAGGCTTAGGCTAAGGCAAGGGCTCAGCTAGCCTAAGGCTAGGGCACCCCTAGGCTTAGGCTAGGGCACCCCTAGGCTTAGTCTAGGGCACCCCTAGGCTTAGGGTAGGGAACCCCTAGGCTTAGGCTAGGGCACCCCTAGGCTTAGGCTAGGACACCTCTAGGCTTACGCTAGGGCACCCCTAAGCTTAGGCTACGGCAACCCTAGGTTTAGGCTAGGGCACCCCTAGGCTTAGGCTAAGGCAAGGGCTCAGCTAGCCTAAGGCTAGGGCACCCCTAGGCTTAGGCTAGGGCACCCCTAGGCTTAGGGGAGGGCACCCAGAGGCTTAGGCTAGTGCACCCCTAGGCTTAGGCTAGGGCACCACTAAGCTTAGGCTAGGGCACCCCTAGTCTTAGCCTAGGGCACCCCTAGGCTTAGGCTAAGGATTGGGCTCAGCTAGCCTGAGGCTAGGGTACCCCTAGGCTTAGAGTAGGTCAACCCTAGGCTTAGGCTAGGGCACATTTACGCTTAGGCTAGGGCACCCCTAGGCTTAGGCTAAGGATAGGGCTCAGCTAGCCTAAGGCTAGGGTACCCCTAGGCTTAGGGTAGGTCAACCCTAGGCTTAGGCTAGGGCACATCTACGCTTAGGCTAGGGCACCCCTAGGCTTAGGCTAAGGCTAGGGCTCCACTAGAATAAGGCTAGGGCACCCCTAACCTTAGGCTAGGGCACCCCTAGGCTTAGGCTAGGGAACCCCTAGGCTTAGGCTGGGGCACCGCTAGACTTGGGCTAGGGCACCCCTAGGCTTAGGCAAGGGCACCCCTAGGCTTAGGCTAAGCTAGGGCTCCTCTAGCCTAACGCTAGGGCTTCCCTAGGCTTGGGCTACGGCACCCCTACGCTTAGGCTAGGGCACCCCTAGGCTTAGAATAGGGCACGCCTAAGCGTAGGCTAAGGATAGGGCTCCACTAAACTAAGGCTAGGGCACCCCTAGCCTTAGCCTAGGGCACCCCTATGCTTAGGCTAGGTCACCATTAGGCTTAGGTTAGGGAACCCCTAGGTTTAGGCTAGGGCACCCCAAGGCTTAGGCTAAGGCTAGGGCTCCCCTAGCCTAAGGCTAGGGCACTCCTAGGCTTAGGCTAGGGCACCCCTAGGCTTAGGCTAGGACACCCATAGGCTTAGGCTAGGGCACCCCTAGGCTTACGCTAGGGCACCCCTAGGCTTAGGCTAAGGCACCCCTAGGCTTAGGCTAGGGCAACCCTAGGGTAATGCTAGGGCACCCCTAGGCTTAGGCTAGGGCACCCCTAGGCTTAGGCTAAGGCTAGGGCTCCCGTAGCCTAAGGCTTGGGTATCCCAAGGCTTAGGCTAGGACACACCTAGACTTAGGATAGGGAACCCCTAGACTTAGGCTAAAGCTAGGGCTCCTCTAGCCTAACGCTAGGGCATCCCTAGGCTTGGGCTAGGGCACCCCTAGGCTTAGGCTAGGGCACCCCAAGGCTTCTGCTAAGGCGAGGACTCCCCTAACGTAAGGCTATGGTACCCCTAGGCTTAGGCTAGGGCACCCCTAGACTTAGGCTAGGGCACCCCTAGGCTTAGGCTATGGCACCCCAAGTCTTAGGCTAAGGCTAGGGCTCCTCCAGCCTAACGCTAGGGCATCCCTAGGCTTGGGCTAGGGCACCCGTAGGCTTAGGCTAGGGCACCCCTAGGCTTAGGCTAAGGATAGGGCTCAGTTAGCCTAAGGCTAGGGTACCCCTTGGCTTAGGGTAGGTCAACCCTAACCTTAGGCTAGGTCACATCTACGCTTAGGCTAGGGCACCCCTAGGCCTAGGCTAGGGCAACCATAGGCTTAGGGTAGGGCACCCCTAGGCTTAGGCTAGGGCACCCCTAGGCTTAGGCTAGGGCACCCCTAGGCTTAGAATAGGGCACGCCTAAGCGTAGGCTAAGGATAGGGCTCCACTAAACTAAGGTTAGGGCACCCCTAGCCTTAGCCTAGGGCATCCCTAGGCTTAGGCTAGGTTACCCCTAGGCATAGGTTAGGGAACTCCTAGGTTTAGGCTAGGGCGCCCCAAGGCTTAGGCTAAGGCTAGGGCTCCCCTAGCCTAAGGCTAGGGCACTCCTAGGCTTAGGCTAGGGCACCCCTAGGCTTAGGCTAGGACACCCATAGGCTTAGGCTATGGCACCACTAGGCTTAAGCTAGGGCACCCCTAGGCTTAGGCTAAGGCTAGGGCTCCCCTAGCCTAAGGCTAGGGAACCCCTTGTCTTAGGCTAGGGCACCCCTAGTCTTAGCCTAGGGCACCCCTCGGCTTAGGCTAAGGATTGGGCTCAGCTAGCCTAAGGCTAGGGTACCCCTAGGCTTAGGGTAGGTCAACCCTAGGCTTAGGCTAGGGCACATCTACGCTTAGGCTAGGGCACCCCTAGGCTTAGGCTAAGGATAGGGCTCAGCTAGCCTAAGGCTAGGGTACCCCTAGGCTTAGGGTAGGTCAACCCTAGGCTTAGGCTAGGGCACATCTACGCTTAGGCTAGGGCACCCCTAGGCTTAGGATAAGGCTAGGGCTCCACTAGACTAAGGGTAGGGCACCCCTAGCCTTAGGCTAGGGCACCCCTAGGCTTAGGCTAGGGAACCCCTAGGCTTAGGCTAGGGCACCGGTAGACTTGGACTAGGGCACCCCTAGGCTTAGGCAAGGGCACCCCTAGGCTTAGGCTAAGCTAGGGCTCCTCTAGCCTAACGCTAGGGCTTCCCTAGGCTTGGGCTACGGCACCCCTACGCTTAGGCTAGGGCACCCCTAGGCTTAGAATAGGGCACGCCTAAGCGTAGGCTAAGGATAGGTCTCCACTAAACTAAGGCTAGGGCACCCCTAGCCTTAGCTTAGGGCACCCCTAGGCTTAGGCTAGGTCAACCCTAGGCTTAGGTTAGGGAACCCCTAGGTTTAGGCTAGGGCACCCCAAGGCTTAGGCTAGGGCACTCCTAGGCTTAGGCTAGGGCACCCCTAGGCTTAGGCTAGGACACCCATAGGCTTAGGCTAGGGCACCCCTAGGCTTACGCTAGGGCACCCCTAGGCTTAGGCTAAGGCACCCCTAGGCTTAGGCTAGGGCAACCCTAGGCTAATGCTAGGGCACCCCTAGGCTTAGGCTAGGGCACCCCTAGGCTTAGGCTAAGGCTAGGGCTCCCGTAGCCTAAGGCTTGGGTATCCCAAGGCTTAGGCTAGGACACACCTAGACTTAGGATAGGGAACCCCTAGGCTTAGGCTAAAGCTAGGGCTCCTCTAGCCTAACGCTAGGGCATCCCTAGGCTTGGGCTAGGGCACCCCTAGTCTTAGGCTAGGGCACCCTTAGGCTTAGGCTAGGGCACCCCAAGGCTTCTGCTAAGGCGAGGACTCCCCTAACCTAAGGCTATGGTACCCCTAGGCTTAGGCTAGGGCACCCCTAGACTTAGGCTAGGGTACCCCTAGGCTTAGGCTATGGCACCCCAAGTCTTAGGCTAAGGCTAGGTCTCCTCCAGCCTAACGCTAGGACATCCCTAGGCTTGGGCTAGGGCACCCGTAGGCTTAGGCTAGGGCACCCCTAAGCTTAGGCTAAGGATAGGGCTCAGCTAGCCTAAGGCTAGGGTACCCCTTGGCTTAGGGTAGGTCAACCCTAGGCTTAGGCTAGGGCACATCTACGCTTAGGCTAGGGAACCCCTAGGCATAGGCTAGGGCACCCCATGGCTTAGGATAGGGCACCCCTAGGCTTAGGCTAAGGCTTGTGCTCCACTAGACTAAGGCTAGGGCACCCCTAGCCTTAGGCTAGGGCACCCCTAGGATTAGGCTAGGGCAACCCTAGGCTAATGCTAGGGCACCCCTAGGCTTAGGCTAGGGCACCCTTATGATTAGGCTAAGGCTAGGGCTCCCCTAGCCTAAGGCTTGGGTATTCCAAGGCTTAGGCTAGGACACCCCTAGACATAGGCTAGGGAACCCCTATGCTTAGGCTAAGGCTAGGGCTCCTCTAGCCTAACGCTAGGGTATCCCTAGGCTTGGGCTAGGGCACCCCTAGGCTTAGTCTAGGGCACCCCTAGGCTTAGGCTAGGGCACCCCAAGGCTTTGGCTAAGGCAAGGACTCCCCTAACCTAAGGCTAAGGTACCCCTAGGCTTAGGCTAGGGCACCCCTAGGCTTAGGGTGGGGCACCCCTATGCTTAGGCTAAGGCTAGGGCTCCCCGAGCCTAAGGCTAGTGTACCCCTAGGCTTAGGATAGGGCAACCCTAGACTTAGGCTAGGGCACCCCAAGGCTTAGGCTAGCGCACCCCTAGGTTTAGGCTAAGGCTAGGGCTCCTCTAGCCTAACGCTATGGCATCACTACTTGGTCTAGGCACCCCTAGGCTTAGGCTAGGGCACCCCATGGCTTCGGCTAAGGCTAGGGTACCCCTAGCCTAAGGCTAGGGTACCCCTAGGCTTAGGCTAGGGCACCCCTAGACTTAGGCTAGGGCAACCCTAGGCTTAGGCTAGGGCACCCCTAGGCTTAGGCTAGGGCACCCCTAGGCTTAGGCTAAAGCTAGGGCTCCTCTAGCCTAACGCTAGGGCATCCCTAGGCTTGGGCTAGGGCACCCCTAGGCTTAGATTAAGGCTAGGGTTCCTCTAGCCTAAGGCTAAGGCAGCCCTAGGCTTAGGCTAGGGCACCTTTAGGCTTAGGCTAGGGCACCCGTAGGCTTAAGATAGGGCACACGTAAGCTTAGGCTAATGCTAGGGCTCTACTAGACTAAGGCTAGGGCACCCCTAGCCTTAGCCTAGGGTACCCCTAGGCTTAGGCTAGGGAACACCTAGGCTTAGGCTAGGGAACCCCTAGGTTTAGGCTAGGGAACCCCTAGGCTAAGGCTAGGGCACCCCTAGGCTTAGACTAGGGCACCCCTAGGCTTAGGTTTGGGCACCCCTAGGCTTAGGATAAGGCTAGGGCTCCCCTAGCCTAAGGCTTGGACACCCCTAGGCTTAGGCTCAGGCACCCCTAGGCTTAGGCTAGGGTACCCCTAAGCTTAGGTTAGGGCACCCCTAGGCTTAGGTTACGGCACCCCTCGACTTAGGCTAGGGCACCCCTAGGCTTAGGCTACAGCACCCCTAGGCTTATGCTAGGTCACCCCTAGGTTTAGGCTAAGGCTAGGGCTCCACTAGACTAAGGCTAGGGCACCCCTAGCCTTAGGCAAGGGCACCCCTAGGCTTAGGCTAGGGCACCCCTAGGCTTAGACTATGGCACCCCTAAACTTAGGCTAGGGCACCCATAGTCTTAGGCTAGTTCACCACTAGGTTTAGGCTAAGGCTAGGGCTCCACTAGACTAAGGCTAGGGCACCCCTAGGCTTAGGCTAGGGCACTCCTAGGCGTAGGCTAGGGGACCCCTAGGCTTAGGCTAGGGCACCCCAAGGCTTAGGCTAAGGCTAAGGCTCCCCTAGCCTAAGGCTAGGGCACCCTTAGGCCACGCCTAGGGCTACCTTAGGCTTAGGGTAGGGCACCCCTAGGCTTAGGCTAGGGCACCCCTAGGCTTAGGCTAGGGCACCCCTAGGCTTAGGCTAGGGCTACCCTAGCCTAAGGTTAGGGCACCCCTAGGCTTAGGCTAGGGCACCCCTAGGCTTAGGCTAGGGCACCCCTAGGCTTAGGGGAGGGCCCCCCTAGGCTTAGGCTAGGGCACCCCTAGGCTTAGGCTAGGGCAACCCTAGGCTTAGGCTAGGGCATCCCTAGGCTTAGGCTAGGGCACCCCTAGGCTTACGCTAGGGCACCCCTAAGCTTAGGCTAGGGCACCCCTAGTCTGAGCCTAGGGCACCCCTAGGCTTAGGCTAAGGATTGGGCTCAGCTAGCCTAAGGCTAGGGTACCCCTAGGCTTAGGGTAGGTCAACCCTAGGCTTAGGCTAGGGCACATCTACGCTTAGGCTAGGGCACCCCTAGGCTTAGGCTAAGGATAGGGCTCAGCTAGCCTAAGGCTAGGGTACCCCTAGGCTTAGGGTAGGTCAACCCTAGGCTTAGGCTAGGGCACATCTACGCTTAGGCTAGGGCACCCCTAGGCTTAGGCTAAGGCTAGGGCTCCACTAGACTAAGGCTAGGGCACCCCTAGCCTTAGGCTAGGGCACCCCTAGGCTTAGGCTAGGGAACCCCTAGGCTTAGGCTAGGGCACCGCTAGACTTGGGCTAGGGCACCCCTAGGCTTAGGCAAGGGCACCCCTAGGCTTAGGCTCAGCTAGGGCTCCTCTAGCCTAACGCTAGGGCTTCCCTAGGCTTGGGCTACGGCACCCCTACGCTTAGGATAGGGCACCCCTAGGCTTAGAATAGGGCACGCCTAAGAGTAGGCTAAGGATAGGGCTCCACTAAACTAAAGCTAGGGAACCCCTAGCCTTAGCCTAGGGCACCCCTAGGCTTAGGCGAGGTCACCCCTAGGCTTAGGTTAGGGAACCCCTAGGTTTAGGCTAGGGCGCCCCAAGGCTTAGGCTAAGGCTAGGGCTCCCCTAGCCTAATGCTAGGGCACTCCTAGGCTTAGGCTAGGGCACCCCTAGGCTTAGGCTAGGACACCCATAGGCTTAGGCTAGGGCACCCCTAGGCTTACGCTAGGGCACCCCTAGGCTTAGGCTAAGGCACCCCTAGGCTTAGGCTAGGGCAACCCTAGGCTAATGCTAGGGCACCCCTAGGCTTAGGCTAGGGCACCCCTAAGCTTAGGCTAGGGCAACCCTAGGTTTAGGCTAGGGCACCCCTAGGCTTAGGTATGGGGACCCCTAGGCTTAGGCTCACGCTAGGGCTCCCCTAGCCTAAGTCTAGGGCACCCGTAGGCTTAGGCTAGGGCACCCCTAGGCTTATGCTAGGGCACCCCTAGGCTTAGGCTAGGGCACCCCTAGGCTTAGGCTAGGGCAACCCTAGGCTAATGCTAGGGCACCCCTATGCTTAGGCTAGGGCACCCCTAGGCTTAGGCTAAGGCTAGGGCTCCCCTAGCCTAAGGCTTGGGTATCCCAATGCTTAGGCTAGGACACCCCTAGACTTAGGCTAGGGAACCCCTAGGCTTAGGCTAAGGCTAGGGCTCCTCTAGCCTAACGCTAGGGCATCCCTAGGCTTGGTCTAGGGCACCCCTAGGCTTAGGCTAGGGCACCACTAGGCTTAGGCTAGGGCACCCCAAGGCTTCGGCTAAGGCGAGGACTCCCCTAACCTAAGGCTATGATATCCCTAGGCTTAGGCTAGGGAACACCTAGACTTAAGCTAGGGCACCCCTCGGCTTAGGCTAGGGCACCCCTAGGCTTAGGCTAAGGCTAGGGCTCCTCCAGCCTAACGCTAGGGCATCCCTAGGCTTGGGCTAGGGCACCCGTAGGCTTAGGCTAGGGCACCCCTAGGCTTAGGCTAGGGCACCCCTAGGCTTAGGCTAGGGCACCCCTAGGCTTAGGCTAGGGCACCCCTAGGCTTAGGCTAGGGCACCCCTAGGCTTAGGCTAGGGCACCCCTAGGCTCAGGCTAGGGCACCCCTAGGCTTAGGCTAGGGCACCCCTAGGCTTAGGCTAGGGCACCCCTAGGCTTAGCCTAAGGCTAGGGCTCCTCTATCCTAACGCTCGGGCATCCCTAGGCTTGGGCTAGGGCACCCCTAGGCTTAGACTAAGGCTAGGGTTCCCCTAGCCTAAGGCTAGGGCACCCCTAGCCTTAGGCTAGGGCACTTTTAGGCTTAGGCTAGGGCACCCGTAGGCTTAAGATAGGGCACACCTAAGCTTAGGCTAATGCTAGGGCTCCACTAGACTAAGGCTAGGGCACCCCTAGATTTAGCCTAGGGCACCCCTAGGCTTAGGCTAGGGAACACCTAGGCTTAGGCTAGGGAACCCCTAGGTTTAGGCTAGGGAACCCCTAGGCTAAGGCTAGGGCTCCCCTTGCCTAACCCTAGGGCACCCCTAAGCTTAGGCTAGGGCACCCCTAGGCTTAGGCTAAGGCTAGGGCTCCCCTTGCCTAATCCTAGGGACCCCTAGGCTTAGGCTAGGGCACCCCTAGGCTTAGACTATGGCACCCCTAAGCTTAGGCTAGGGCACCCATAATCTTAGGCTAGGGCACCCCTAGGCTTAGGCTGAGACTAGGGCTCCCCTAGCCTAAAGCTAGGACACCCCTAGGCTTAGGCTAGGGCACTCCTAGGCGTAGGCTAGGGGACCCCTAGGCTTAGGCTAGGGCACCCCTAGGCTTAGGCTAAGGCTACAGCACCCCTAGCGTAAGGCTAGGGCACCCCTAGGCCTAGGCTAGGGCAACCCAAGGCTTAGGGTAGGGCACCCCTAGGCTTAGGCTAGGGCACGCCTAGGCTTAGGCTAGGGCACCCCTAGTCTTAGGCTAAGACTAGGGCTCCACTAGACTAAGGCTAGGGCACCCCTAGCCTTAGGCTAGGGAACCCCGAGGCTTAGGCTAGGGCTACCCTAGCCTAAGGCTAGGGCACCCCTAGGCTTAGGTTAGGGCACCCCTAGGCTTAGGCTAAGGCAAGGGCTCAGCTAGCCTAATGCTAGGGCACCCCTAGGCTTAGGCTAGGGCACCCCTAGGCTTAGGGTAGGGCACCCCTAGGCTTAGGCTAGGGCACCCCTAGGATTACGCTAGGGCACCCCAAAGCTTAGGCTAGGGCACCCCTAGGTTTAGGCTAGGGCACCCCTAGGCTTAGGCTTGGGGATCACTGGGCTTAGGCTCACGCTAGGGATCCCCTAGCCTAAGGCTAGGGCACCACTAAGCTTAGGCTAGGGCACCCCTAGGCTTAGGCTAGGGCACCCCTAGGCTTAGGCTAAGGCAAGGGCTCAGCTAGCCTAAGGCTAGGGCACCCCTAGGCTTAGGCTAGGGAACCCCTTGGCTTAGGGGAGGGCACCCCTAGGCTTAGGCTAGTGCACCCCTAGGCTTAAGCTAGGGCACCCCTAGGCTTAGGCTAGGGCACACCAATGCTTAGGCTAGGGCACCCCTAGGCTTAGGTTAGGGCACCCCTAGGCTTACGCTAGGGCACCCCTAAGCTTAGGTTAGGGCACCCCTAGTCTTAGGCTAGGGCACCCCTAGGCTTAGGCTAAGGATAGGGCTCAGCTAGCCTAAGGCTAGAATACCCCTAGGCTTAGGGTAAGTCAACCCTAGGCTTAGGCTAGGGTACATCTACGCTTAGGCTAGGGCACCCCTAAGCTTAGGCTAAGGCTAGGGCTCCACTAGAATAAGGCTAGGGCACCCCTAGCCTTAGGCTAGGGCACCCCTAGGCTTAGGTTAGTGAACCCCTAGGCTTAGGCTAGTGAACCCCTAGGCTTAGGCTAGGGCACCGCTAGACTTGGCCTAGGGCACCCCTAGGCTTAGGCTAGGGCACACCAAGGCTTAGGCTAAGCTAGGGCTCCTCTAGCCTAACGCTAGGGCTTCCCTAGGCTTGGGCTACGGCACCCCTAGGCTTAGGCTAGGGCACCCCTAGGCTTAGAATAGGGCACGCCTAAGCGTAGGCTAAGGATAGGGCTCCACTAAACTAAGACTAGGGCACCCCTAGCCTTAGCCTAGGGCACCCCTAGGCTTAGGCTAGGTCACCCATAGGCTTAGGTTAGGGAACCCCTAGGTTTAGGCTACGGTGCCCCAAGGCTTAGGCTAAGGCTAGGGCTCCCCTAGCCTAAGGATAGGGCACTCCTACGCTTAGGCTAGGGCACCCCTAGGCTTAGGCTAGGACACCCATAGGCTTAGGCTAGGGCACCCCTAGGCTTAGGCTAGGGCAACCCTAGGCTAATGCTAGGGCACCCCTAGGCTTAGGCTAGGGCACCCCTAAGCTTAGGCTAAGGCAAGGGCTCCCCTAGCCTAAGGCTTGGGTATCCCAAGGCTTAGGCTATTACACCCCTAGACTTAGGCTAGGGAACCCCTAGGCTTAGGCTAAGGCTAGGGCTCCTCTAGCCTAACGCTAGGACATCCCTAGGCTTGGGCTAGGGCACCCCTAGGCTTAGGCTAGGGCAACCCCTAGGCTTAGGGTAGGGCACCCCAAGGCTTCGGCTACGGCGAGGACTCCCCTAACCTAAGGCTATGGTACCCCTAGGTTTAGGCTAGGGAACCCCTAGGCTAAGGCTAGGGCACCCCTAGGCTTAGTCTAGGGCACCCCTAGGCTTAGGCTAGGGCACCCCTAGGCTTAGGTTTGGGCACCCCTAGGCTTAGGATAAAGCTAGGGCTCCCCTAGCCTAAGGCTAGGACACCCCTAGGCTTAGGCTCAGGCACCCCTAGGCTTAGGCTAGGGCACCCCTAGGCTTAGGCTAGGGCACCCCTAGGCTTAGGCAAGGGCACCACTAGGCTTATCCCACGGCACCCCTTGGCTTAGGCTAGGGCACCCCTAGGCTTAGACTAGGGCACCCCTAGGCTTAGGCTAGGGCACGCCTAGCCTTAGGCTAGGGCACCCCAAACTTGGGCTAGGGCACCCCTAGGCTTAGGCTAAGGTTAGGGCTCCCCTAGCCTAAGGTTAGGGCTCCCCTAGCCTTAGGCTAGGGCACCCCTAGGCTTAGGCTAGGCCACCCCTAAGCTTAGGCTAAGGCTAGGGCTCCACTTGCCTAACCCTAGGGCACCCCTCAGCTTAGGCTAGGGCACCCCTAGGCTAAGGCTAAGGCTAGGGCTCCCCTTGCCTAACCCTAGGGCACCCCTAGGCTTAGGCTAGGGCACCCCCAGGCTTCGACTATGGCACCCCTTAGCTTAGGCTAGGGCACCCATAGTCTTAGGCTAGGGCACCCCTTGGCTTAGGCTAAGACTAGGGCTCCCCTAGCCTAAGGCTAGGGCACCCCTAGGCTTAGGCTAGGGCACTCCTAGGCGTAGGCTAGGGGACCGCTAGGCTTAGGCTAGGGCACCCCTAAGCTTAGGCTAAGACTAAGGCTCCCCTAGCCTAAGGCTATGGCACCCCTAGGCCTAGGCTAGGGCAACCCTAGGCTTAGGGTAGGGCACCCCTAGGCTCAGGCTAGGGCACCTCTAGGCTCAGGCTAGGGCACCCCTAGGCTTAGGCTAGGGCACCCCTAGGCTTAGGCTAGGGCACCCCTAGGCTTAGGCTAAGGCTAGGGCTCCTCTATCCTAACGCTCGGGCATCCCTAGGCTTGGGCTAGGGCACCCCTAGGCTTAGACTAAGGCTAGGGTTCCCCTAGCCTAAGGCTAGGGCACCACTAGCCTTAGGCTAGGGCACTTTTAGGCTTAGGCTAGGGCACCCGTAGGCTTAAGATAGGGCACACCTAAGCTTAGGCTAATGCTAGGGCTCCACTAGACTAAGGCTAGGGCACCCCTAGCTTTAGCCTAGGGCACCCCTAGGATTAGGCTAGGGAACACCTAGGCTTAGGCTAGGGAACCCCTAGGTTTAGGCTAGGGAACCCCTAGGCTAAGGCTAGGGCTCCCCTTGCCTAACCCTAGGGCACCCCTAAGCTTAGGCTAGGGCACCCCTAGGCTTAGGCTAAGGCTAGGGCTCCCCTTGCCTAATCCTAGGGACCCCTAGGCTTAGGCAAGGGCACCCCTAGGCTTAGACTATGGCACCCCTAAGCTTAGGCTAGGGCACCCATAATCTTAGGCTAGGGCACCCCTAGGCTTAGGCTGAGACTAGGGCTCCCCTAGCCTAAGGCTAGGACACCCCTAGGCTTAGGCTAGGGCACTCCTAGGCGTAGGCTAGGGGACCCCTAGGCTTAGGCTAGGGCACCCCTAGGCTTAGGCTAAGGCTACAGCACCCCTAGCCTAAGGCTAGGGCACCCCTAGGCCTAGGCTAGGGCAACCCAAGGCTTAGGGTAGGGCACCCCTAGGCTTAGGCTAGGGCACGCCTAGGCTTAGGCTAGGGCACCCCTAGTCTTAGGCTAAGACTAGGGCTCCACTAGACTAAGGCTAGGGCACCCCTAGCCTTAGGCTAGGGAACCCCGAGGCTTAGGTTAGGGCACCCCTAGGCTTAGGCTAGGGCACCCCTAGCCTTAGGCTAGGGGACCCCTAGGCTTAGGCTAACGCTAGGGCTCCACTAGCCTAAGGCTAGGGCACCACTAAGCTTAGGCTAGGGCACCCCTAGGCTTAGGCTAAGGTAAGGGCTCAGCTAGCCTAATGCTAGGGCACCCCTAGGCTTAGGCTAGGGCACCCCTAGGCTTAGGGTAGGGCACCCCTAGGCTTAGGCTAGGGCACCCCTAGGCTTACGCTAGGGCACCCCAAAGCTTAGGCTAGGGCACCCCTAGGTTTAGGCTAGGGCACCCCTAGGCTTAGGCTTGGGGATCCCTGGGCTTAGGCTCACGCTAGGGCTCCCCTAGCCTAAGGCTAGGGCACCACTAAGCTTAGGCTAGGGCACCCCTAGGCTTAGGCTAGGGCACCCCTAGGCTTAGGCTAAGGCAAGGGCTCAGCTAGCCTAAGGCTAGGGCACCCCTAGGCTTAGGCTACGGCACCCCTTGGCTTAGGGGAGGGCACCCCTAGGCTTAGGCTAGTGCACCCCTAGGCTTAGGCTAGGGCACCCCTAGGCTTAGGCTAGGGCACACCAATGCTTAGGCTAGGGCACCCCTAGGCTTAGGCTAGGGCACCCCTAGTCTTACGCTAGGGCACCCCTAAGCTTAGGTTAGGGCACCCCTAGTCTTAGGCTAGGGCACCCCTAGGCTTAGGCTAAGGATAGGGCTCAGCTAGCCTAAGGCTAGGGGACCCCTAGGCTTAGGGTAAGTCAACCCTAGGCTTAGGCTAGGGTACATCTACGCTTAGGCTAGGGCACCCCTAAGCTTAGGCTAAGGCTAGGGCTCCACTAGAATAAGGCTAGGGCACCCCTAGCCTTAGGCTAGGGCACCCCTAGGCTTAGGTTAGTGAACCCCTAGGCTTAGGCTAGTGAACCCCTAGGCTTAGGCTAGGGCACCGCTAGACTTGGGCTAGGGCACCCCTAGGCTTAGGCTAGGGCACACCAAGGCTTAGGCTAAGCTAGGGCTCCTCTAGCCTAACGCTAGGGCTTCCCTAGGCTTGGGCTACGGCACCCCTAGGCTTAGGCTAGGGCACCCCTAGGCTTAGAATAGGGCACGCCTAAGCGTAGGCTAAGGATAGGGCTCCACTAAACTAAGACTAGGGCACCCCTAGCCTTAGCCTAGGGCACCCCTAGGCTTAGGCTAGGTCACCCATAGGCTTAGGTTAGGGAACCCCTAGGTTTAGGCTACGGTGTCCCAAGGCTTAGGCTAAGGCTAGGGCTCCCCTAGCCTAAGGATAGGGCACTCCTACGCTTAGGCTAGGGCACCCCTAGGCTTAGGCTAGGACACCCATAGGCTTAGGCTAGGGCACCCCTAGGCTTAGGCTAGGGCAACCCTAGGCTAATGCTAGGGCACCCCTAGGCTTAGGCTAGGGCACCCCTAGGCTTAGGCTAGGGAACCCCTAGGCTTAGGCTAAGGCTAGGGCTCCTCTAGCCTAACACTAGGACATCCCTAGGCTTGGGCTAGGGCACCCCTAGGCTTAGGCTAGGGCAACCCCTAGGCTTAGGGTAGGGCACCCCAAGGCTTCGGCTACGGCGAGAACTCCCCTAACCTAAGGCTATGGTACCCCTAGGTTTAGGCTAGGGAACCCCTAGGCTAAGGCTAGGGCACCCCTAGGCTTAGTCTAGGGCACCCCTAGGCTTAGGCTAGGGCACCCCTAGGCTTAGGTTTGGGCACCCCTAGGCTTAGGATAAAGCTAAGGCTCCCCTTGCCTAAGGCTAGGACAACCCTAGGCTTAGGTTCAGGCACCCCTAGGCTTAGGCTAGGGCACCCCTAGGCTTAGGCTAGGGCACCCCTAGGCTTAGGCAAGGGCACCACTAGGCTTAGCCCACGGCACCCCTTGGCTTAGGCTAGGGCACCCCTAGGCTTAGACTAGGGCACCCCTAGGCTTAGGCTAGGGCACGCCTAGCCTTAGGCTAGGGCACCCCAAACTTGGGCTAGGGCACCCCTAGGCTTAGGCTAAGGTTAGGGCTCCCCTAGCCTAAGGTTAGTGCTCCCCTAGCCTTAGGCTACGGCACCCCTAGGCTTAGGCTAGGGCACCCCTAAGCTTAGGCTAAGGCTAGGGCTCCCCTTGCCTAACCCTAGGGCACCCCTCAGCTTAGGCTAGGGCACCCCTAGGCTAAGGCTAAGGCTAGGGCTCCCCTTGCCTAACCCTAGGGCACCCCTAGGCTTAGGCTAGGGCACCCCCAGGCTTCGACTATGGCACCCCTTAGCTTAGGCTAGGGCACCCATAGTCTTAGGCTAGGGCACCCCTAGGCTTAGGCTAAGACTAGGGCTCCCCTAGCCTAAGGCTAGGGCACCCCTAGGCTTAGGCTAGGGCACTCCTAGGCGTAGGCTAGGGGACCCCTAGGCTTAGGCTAGGGCACCCCTTAGCTTAGGCTAAGACTAAGGCTCCCCTAGCCTAAGGCTATGGCACCCCTAGGCCTAGGCTAGGGCAACCCTAGGCTTAGGCTAGGGCACCCCTAGTCTTAGGCTAGGGCACCCCTAGGCTTAGGCTACGGCTAGGGCTCCACTAGACTAAGGCTAGGGCACCTCTAGCCTTAGCCTAGGGCACCCCTAGGCTTAGCCTAGGGCACACCTAGGCTTAGGCTAGGGAACCCCGAGGCTTAGGCTAGGGCTACCCTAGCCTAAGGCTAGGACACCCCTCGGCTTAGGCTAGGGCACCCCTAGGCTTAGGCTAAGGCACCCCTAGCCTTAGGCTAGGGGACCCCTGGGCTTAGGCTAACGCTAGGGCTCCCCTATCCTAAGGCTAGGGCAACACTCAGCTTAGGCTAGGGCACCACTAAGCTTAGGCTAGGGCACCCGTAGGCTTAGGCTAGGGCACCCCTAGGCTTAGGCTAAGGCAAGGGATCAGCTAGCCTAAGGCTAGGGCACCCCAAGGCTTAGGGTAGGGCACCCCTAGGCTTAGGCTAGGGCACCCCTAGGCTTAGGCTAGGCACCCCTAGGCTTACGCTAGGGCACCCCTAAGCTTAGGCTAGGGAAACCCTAGGTTTAGGCTAGGGCACCCCTAGGCTTAGGCTCACGCTAGGGCTCCCCTAGCCTAAGTCTAGGGCACCACTAGGCTTAGGCTAGGGCACCCCTAGGCTTAGGCTAGGGCACCCCTAGGCTTAGGCTAGGGAACCCCTAGGTTTAGGCTAGGGAACCTCTAGGCTAAGGCTAGGGCACCCCTAAGCTTAGGCTAGGGCACCCCTAGGCTTAGGCTAGGGCACCACTAGGCTTAGGTTTGGGCACCCCTAGGCTTAGGATAAGGATAGGGCTCCCCTAGCCTAAGGCTAGGACACCCCTAGGCTTAGGCTAGGGCACCCCTAGCTTTAGCCTAGGGCACCCCTAGGCTTAGGCTAGGGAACACCTAGGCTTAGGCTATGGCACCCCTAGGCTTAGGCTAGGGCACCCCTAGACTTACGCAAGGGCACCCCCAGGCTTTGGCTAGGGCACCCCCAGGCTTAGGCTAGGGCACCCTTAGGCTTAGGCTAGGGCACCCCTAGGCTTAGGCTAGGGCACCCCTAGGCTTAGGCTGGGGCACCCCTAGGCTTAGGCTAAGGCTAAGGCTCCCCTAGCCTAAGGCTAGTGTACCACTAGTCTTAGGATAGGGCACCCCTAGACTTAGGCTAGGGCACCCCAAGGCTTAGGCTAGGGCACCCCTAGGTTTAGGCTAAGGCTACGGCTCCTCTAGCCTAACGCTAGGGGATCCCTACTTGGTCTAGGGCACCCCTAGGCTTAGGCTAGGGCACCCCTAGACTTAGGCTAGGGCACCCCTAGGCTTAGGCTAGGGCACCCCTAGGCTTAGGCTAGGGCACCCCAGGGCTTAGGCTAGGGCACCCCAGGGCTTAGGCTAAGGCTAGGGCTCCTCTAGCCTAACGCTAGGGCATCCCAAGGCTTGGGCTAGGGCACCCCTAGGCTTAGACTAAGGCTAGGGTTCCCCTAGCCTACGGCTAGGGCACCCCTAGCCTTAGGCTAGGGCACCTTTAGGCTTAGGCTAGGGCACCCGTAGGCTTAAGATAGGGCACACCTAAGCTTAGGCTAATGCTAGGGCTCCACTAGATTAAGGCTAGGGCACCCCTAGCCTTAGCCTAGGGCACCCCTAGGCTTAGGCTAGGGAACACCTAGGCTAAGGCTAGGGAACCCCTAGGTTTAGGCTAGGGCACCCCTAGGCTTAGGCTAAGAATAGGGCTCCCCTAGCCTAAGGCTAGGGCACCCCTAGGCTTAGGCTAGGGCACTCCTATGCGTAGGCTAGGGGATCCCTAGGCTTAGATTAGGGCACCCCTAGGCTTAGGCTAAGAATAAGGCTCCCCTAGCCTAAGGCTAGGGCACCCCTAGGCCTAGGCTAGGGCAACCCTAGGCTTAGGGTAGGGCACCCCTAGGCTTAGGCTAGGGCACCCCTAGGCTTAGGCTAGGACACCCCTAGGCTTAGGGTAGGGCACCCCAAGGCTTAGGCTAGGGCACCCCTAGGCTTAGGCTAGGGCACCCCTAGGCTTACGCTAGGGCACCCCTAAGCTTAGGTTAGGGCACCCCTAGGTTTAGGCTAGGGCACCCCTAGGCTTAGGCTTGGGGACCCCTAGGCTTAGTCTCACACTAGGGCTCCCCTAGCCTAAGGCTAGTGCACCACTAGGCTTAGGCTAGGGCACCCCTAGGATTAGACTAGGGCACCCCTAGGCTTAGGCTAAGGCAAGGGCCCAGCTAGCCTAAGGCTAGGGCACCCCTAGGCTTAGGCTAGGGCAGCCCTAGGCTTAGGGTAGGTCAACCCTAGGCTTAGGCTAGGGCACATCTACGCTTAGGCTAGGGCACCCCTAGGCTTAGGCTAAGGCTAGGGCTTCACTAAACGAAGGCTAGGGCACCCCTAGCCTTAGGATAGGGCACCCCTAGGCTTAGGCTAGGGAACCCCTAGGCTTAGGTTAGGGAACCCCTAGGTTTAGGCTAGGGCGCCCCAAGGCTTAGGCTAAGGCTCCTCTAGCCTAACGCTAGGGTATCCCTAGGCTTAGGCTAGGGCACCCCTAGGCTTAGGCTAGGATACCCATAGGCTTAGGCTAGGGCACCCCTAGGCTTAGGCTAAGGCACCCCTAGGCTAGGGCTCCCTTGGGTATCCCAAGGCTTAGGCTAGGACACCCCTAGACTTAGGCTAGGGAACCCCTAGGCTTAGGCTAAGGCTAGGGCTCCTCTAGCCTAACGCTAGGGAATCCCTAGGCTTGGGCTAGGGCACCCCTAGGCTTAGGCTAGGGCACCCCCAGGCTTTCGCTAGGGCACCCCCAGGCTTAGGCTAGGGCACCCCTAGGCTTACGCAAGGGCACCCCCAGGCTTTGGCTAGGGCACCCCCAGGCTTAGGCTAGGGGACCCCTAAGCTTAGGCTAGAGCACCCCTAGGCGTTGGCTAGGGCACCCCTAGGCTTAGGCTGGGGCACTCCTATGCTTAGGCTAAGGCTAGGGATCCCCTAGCCTAAGGCTAGTGTACCCCTAGGCTTAGGATAGGGCACCCCTAGACTTAGGCTAGGGCACCCCAAGGCTTAGGCTAGGGCACCCCTAGGTTTAGGCTAAGGCTACGGCTCCTCTAGCCTAACGCTAGCGCATCCCTACTTGGTCTAGGGCACCCCTAGGCTTAGGCTAGGGCACCCCTAGGCTTAGGCTAGGGCACCCCAAGGCTTCGGCTAAGGCGAGGACTACCCTAACCTAAGGCTAGGGCACCCCTAGGCTTAGGCTAGGGCACCCCTAGGCTTAGGCTAGGGCACCCCTAGGCTTAGGCTAGGGCACCCCTAGGCTTAGCCTAGGGCACCCCTAGGCTTAGGCTAGGGCACCCCTAGGCTTAGACTAAGGCTAGGGTTCCCCTAGCCTAAGGCTAGGGCACCCCTAGCCTTAGGCTAGGGCACCTTTAGGCTTAGGCTAGGGCACCCGTAGGCTTAAGATAGGGCACACCTAAGCTTAGGCTAATACTAGGGCTCCACTATACTAAGGCTAGGGCACCTCTAGCCGTAGCCTAGGGCACCCCTAGGCTGAGGCTAGGGAACACCTAGGCTTAGGCTAGGGAACCCCTAGGTTTAGGCTACAGAACCCCTAGGCTAAGGCTAGGGCACCCCTAGGCTTAGGCTAGGGCACCCCTAGGCTTAGGCTAGGGCACCCCTAGGCTTAGGTTTGGGCACCCCTAGGCTTAGGATAAGGATAGGGCTTCCCTAGCCTAAGGCTAGGACACCCCTAGGCTTAGCCTAGGGCACCCCTTGGCTTAGGCTAGGGCACCCCTAGGCTTAGGCTAGGGCACCCCTAGGCTTGGGCTAGGGCACCCCTAGGCTTGGCTAGGGCACCCCTAGGCTTGGGCTAGCGCACCCCTAGGCTTAGCCTAAGGTTAGGGCTCCCCTAGCCTAAGGTTAGGGCTCCCCTAGCCTTAGGCTAGGGCACCCCTAGGCTTAGGCTAGGCCACCCCTAAGCTTAGGCTAAGGCTAGGTTAGGCTAGGGCACCCCTAGGCTTAGGCTAGGGCACTCCTAGGCTTAGGCTAGGGCACCCTAAGGCTTAGGCTAAGGCTAGGGCTCCCCTAGCCTAAGGCTAGGGCACCCCTAGGCTTAGGCTAGGGCACCCCTAGGCTTAGGCTAGGGCACCCCTAGGTTAAGGCTAGGGCACCCCTAGGCTTAGGCTAAGGCTAGGGCTCCACTAGAATAAGGCTAGGGCACCCCTTGCCTTAGGCTAGGGCTCCCCTAGGCTTAGGCTAGGGCACCACTAGGCTTAGGCTAAGGCACCCCTAGGCTTATGCTATGGCTCCCCTAGCCTTAGGCTAGGGCACCCCTAGGCTTAGGCTAGGGCACCCCCAGGCTTAGGCTAGGGCACCCCTAGGCTTAGGTTAGGGCACCCCTAGCCTAACCCTAGGGCACCCATAGGCTTAGGTTATGGCACCCCTAGGCTTAGGCTAGGGCACCCATAGGCTTTGGCTTAGGCTAGGGCTCAGCTAGCCTAAGGCTAGGGAAAACCTAGACTTACGCTAGGGCATACCTAGGCTTAGGGTAGGGCACCACTAGGCTTAGGGTAGGGCACCCCTAGGCTTAGGCTAGGGCACGCCTAGGTTAGGCTAGGGCACCCCTAGGCTTAGGCTAAGGTTAGTGCTCCCCTAGCCTAAGGCTAGGGCACCCCTAGTGTTAGTCTAGGGCACCCCTAGGCTTAGGCTAGGGCACCCCTAGGCATAGGCTAGGGCAGCCATAGGCTTAGGCTAAGACTAGGGCTCCTCTAGCCTAAGGCCTGGGCACCCCTAGGCTGAGGCTAGGGCACCCCTAGGCTTAGGCTAGGGCACCCCTAGGCTTACGCTAGGGCACCCCTAGGCTTACGCTAGGGCACCCCTAGGCTTAGGCTAAGGCTAGGGGACCCCTAGGCTTAGGCTAAGGCACCCCTAAGCTTAGGCAATGGCACCCTAGGCTTAGGTTAGGCCACCCTTAGGCTTAGGCTAGGGCACCCCTAGGCTTAGGCTAAGGCACCACTAGGCTTAGGCTAGGGCACCTCTAGGTTTAGGCTAGGGCACTCCTAGGCTTAGATTTGGTCACCCCTAGGCTGAGGCTAGGGCACCCCTAGGCTGAGGCTAGGGCACCCATAGGCTTAGGCTAAGGCTAGGGTTAGCCTAGCCTAAGGCTAGGGTACCCCTAGGCTTAGGTTAGTGCACCCTAGGTTTAGGCTAAGGCTAGGGCAACCCTAGGCTTTGGCTAGGGCACACCTAGGCTTAGGCAAGGGCACCCCTAGGATTAGGCTAAGGCTAGGGCTCCCCTAGCCTAACACTATTGCACCCCTAGGCTTTGGCTAGGGGACCCCTAGGCTTAGGCTAGGGCACCCCTAAGCTTAGTCTAGGGCACCCATAGTCTTAGGCTAGGGCACCCATATTCTTAAGCTAGGGCACCACTAGGCTTAGGCTACGGCACCCTTAGGCTTAGGCTAGGGCAACCCTAAGCTTAAGCTAGGGAACCCCTAAGCATAGGCTAGGGCACTCCTAGGCTTAGGCTAGGCCACCCCTAAGCTTTGGCTAAGGTTAGGTTAGGCTAGGGCACCCCTAGGTTAGGCTAGGGCACCCCTAGGCTTAGGCTAGGGCACTCCTAGGCTTAGGCTAGTGCACCCTAAGGCTTAGGCTAAGGCTAGGGCTCTTCTAGCCTAAGGCTAGGGCACCCCTAGGCTTAGGCTAGGGCACCCCTAGGCTTAGGCTAGGGCACCACTAGGTTAAGGCTAGGGCACCCCTAGGCTTAGGCTAAGGCTAGGGCTCCACTAGAATAAGGCTAGGGCACAAATTGCCTTAGGCTAGGGCTCCCCTAGGCTTAGGCTATGGCACCACTAGGCTTAGGCTAAGGCACCACTAGGCTTAGGCTTAGGCTTGGGATCCCCTAGCCTTAGGCTAGGGCACCCCTAGGCTTAGGCTAGGGCACCCCCAGGCTTAGGCTAGGGCATCCCTAGGCTAAGGCTAGGGCACCCCTAGCCTAACCCTAGGGCACCCATAGGCTTAGGTTATGGCACCCCTAGGCTTAGGCTAGGGCACCCATAGGCTTTGGCTTAGGCTAGGGCTCAGCTAGCCTAAGGCTAGGGAAAACCTAGACTTACGCTAGGGCATACCTAGGCTTAGGGTAGGGCACCACTAGGCTTAGGGTAGGGCACCCCTAGGCTTAGGCTAGGGCACGCCTAGGTTAGGCTAGGGCACCCCTAGGCTTAGGCTAAGGTTAGTGCTCCCCTAGCCTAAGGCTAGGGCACCCCTAGTGTTAGGCTAGGGCAGGCCTAGGCTTAGGCTAGGGCACCCCTAGGCATAGGCTAGGGCAGCCATAGGCTTAGGCTAAGACTAGGGCTCCTCTAGCCTAAGGCCTGGGCACCCCTAGGCTGAGGCTAGGGCACCCCTAGGCTTAGGCTAGGGCACCCCTAGGCTTACGCTAGGGCAACCCTAGGCTTACGCTAGGGCACCCCTAGGCTTAGGCTAAGGCTAGCGGACCCCTAGGCTTAGGCTAAGGCACCCCTAGGCTTAGGCAAGGGCACCCTAGGCTTAGGTTAGGCCACCTTTAGGCTTAGGCTAGGGCACCCCTAGGCTTAGGCTATGGCTAGGTCACCCCTAGGCTTAGGCTAAGGCACCACTAGGCTTAGGCTAAGGCACCTCTAGGCTTAGGCTAGGGCACTCCTAGGCTTAGACTTGGTCACCCCTTGGCTGAGGCTAGGGCACCCCTAGGCTGAGGCTAGGGAACCCATAGGCTTAGGCTAAGGCTAGGGTTAGCCTAGCCTAAGGCTTGGGCACGCCTAGGCTTAGGTTAGTGCACCCCTAGGTTTAGGCTAAGGCTAAGGCACCCCTAGGCTTTGGCTAGGGCACACCTAGGCTTAGGCTAGGGCACCCCTAGGATTAGGCTAAGGCTAGGGATCCCCTAGCCTAACACTATTGCACCCCTAGGCTTAGGCTACGGACCCCTAGGCGTAGGCTAGGGCACCCCTAAGCTTAGGCTAGTGCACCCATAGTCTTAGGCTAGGGCACCCATATTCTTAAGCTAGGGCACCACTAGGCTTAGGCTAGGGCACCCTTAGGCTTAGGCTAGGGCAACCCTAAGCTTAGGCTAGGGAACCCCTAAGCATAGGCTAGGGCACCCCTAGACTTAGGCTAGGGCACCCCTAGTCTTAGGCTAGGGCACCCCTAGGCTTATGCTATGGCACCCCTAGGCTTAGGCTAGGGCACCCCTAGGCTTAGGCTAAGGCTACTGCTCCCCTAGCCTAAGGCTAGGGCACGCCTAGGGTTAGGCTAGGGCACCCCTAGGCTTAGGCTAGGGCACCCCTAGGCTTAGGCTAGGGCACCCCTAGGCTTAGGCTAGGGCAGCCATAGGCTTAGGCTAAGGCTAGGGCTCCTCTAGCCTAAGGCCTGGGCAACCCTAGGCTTAGGCTAGGGCACCTCTAGGCTTAGGCTAAGGCTAGGGCTCCCCTAGCCTAAGGCTAGGACACCCCTAGGCTTAGGCTTGTGCACCCCTAGGCTTAGGCTAGGGCACCACTAGGCTTAGGCTAGGGCACCCCTAGGCTTAGGCTAGGGCACCCCTAAGCTTAGGCTAGGGCACCCCTAGATTTAGGCTAGGCCACCCCTAGGCTTAGGCTAAGGCTAGGGCTCCCCTAGCCTAACCCTAGGTTACCCCTAGGCTTAGGCTAGGGCACCCCTAGGCTTAAGCTAGGGCAGCCCTAAGCTTAGGCTAGGGAACCCCTCGTCTTAGGCTAGGGCACCCCTAGGCTTAGGCTAGGGCACCCCTGGGCTTAGGCTAGGGCACCCCTAGGCTTAGGCTGGGGCACCCCTAGGCTTAGTCTAAGGCTAGGGCTCCCCTAGCCTAACCATAGGGCACCCCTAGGCTTAGGCTAGGGCACCCATAAGCTTAGGCTAGGCCACGCCTAAGCTTAGGCTAGGGCACCCGTAGTCTTAGTCTAGGGCACCCCTAGGCTTAGGCTAAGGCTAGGGCTCCCCTAGCCTAAGGCTAGGGCACCCCTAGGCTTACGCTAGTGCACCCCTAGTCTTAGGCTAGGGCACACCTAGCCTTAGGCAAGGGCACCCCCAGCCTTAGGCTAGGGCACCCCTAGGCTTAGGTTAAGGCTAGGGCTCAGCTAGCCTAAGGCAAGGGCACCCCTAGGCTTAGGCTAGGGCACCCCTAGGCTTAGGGTAGGGCACCCCTAGGCTTAGGGTAATGCACCCCTAGGCTTAGGCTAGGGCACGCCTAGGCTTAGGCTAGGGCACCACTAGGCTTAGGCTAAGGCTAGGGCTCCCCTAGCCTAAGGCTAGGGCACCCCTAGGCTTAGGCTAGGGCACCCCTAGCCTTAGACTAGGGCAACCATAGGCGTAGGCAAGGCTAGGGCTCCTCTAGCCTAAGGCCTGGTCACCCCTAGGCTTAGGCTAGGGCACTCTTTGGCTTAGTCTAGGGCACCCCTAGGCTTAGGCTAGGGCACCCCTAAGCTTAGGCTAGGACACCCCTAGGCTTATGCTAGGACACCCCTAGGCTTAGGCTAAGGCTAGGGCTCAGCTAGCCTAAGGCTACGGCAAGCCTAGGCTTAGGCTAGGGCACCCCTAGGCTTAGGGTAGGGCACACCTAGGCTTAGGGTAGGGCACCCCTATGCTTAGGCTAGGGCACCCCTAGGCTTAGTCTAGGGCACCCCTAGGCTTAGGCTAGGGCACCCCTAAGCTTAGGCTAGGACACCCCTAGGCTTAGGCTAGGACACCCCTAAGGTTAGGCTAAGGCTAGGGCTCCCCTAGCCTAAGGCTAGGGCACCCCTAGGCTTAGGTTAAGGCTAGGGCTCAGTTAGCCTAAGGCTAGGGTAAGCCTAGGCTTAGGCTAGGGCACCCCTAGGCTTAGGGTAGGGCACACCTAGGCTTAGGGTAGGGCACCCGTAGGCTTAGGCTAAGGCACACCTAGGCTTAGGCTAGGGCACCCCTAGGCTTAGGCTAAGGCTAGGGCTCCCGTATCCTCAGGCTAGGCCACCCCTAGGGTTAGGCTAGGGCACCCCTAGGCTTAGGCTAGGGACCCCTAGGGTTAGGCTAGGGCAGACATAGGCTTAGGCTAATGCTATGGCTCCTCTAGCCTAAGGTCTGGGCACCCATAGGCTTAGGCTAGCGCACCACTACGCTTAGTCTATGGCACCCCTAGGCTTAGGCTAGGGCACCGCTAGGCTTAAGCTAGGCACCCCTAGGAGTGGCTAAGTCTAGGGGACCCCATAGGTTTGGGCTAAGGCACCCCTAAGCTTAGGCAAGGGCACCCTAGGCTTAGGTTAGGGCACTCTTAGGCTTAGGCTAGGGCACCCCTAGACTTAGGCTAAGGCTAGGTCACCCCTAGGCTTAGGCTAAGGCAGCCCTAGGCTTAGGCTAGTGCACCCCTATGCTTAGGCTAGAGCACCCGTAGGCTTAGGCAAGCACACCCTTAGCCTTAGGCTAGGGCACCTCCAGGCTTAAGCTAGGGCACCCCTAGGCTTCGGCTAAGGCTAGGGCTCCACTAGCCTAAGGCTAGGGCACCCCTAGCCTCAGGCAAAGGCATCCCTAGGCTTAGGCTAAGGCACCCCTAGGCTTAGGCTAAGGCTAGCGCTCCCTAGCCTAAGGCTAGGGCACCCCTAGGCTTAGGCTAGGGAACCCCTAGACTTAGGCTAGGGCACCCCTAGGCTTAGGCTAAGGCTACGGCTCCCCTAGCCTCAGGCTAGGGCACCCCTAGACTCAGGCTATTGCACCCCTAGGCTTTGGCTAGGGCAATCCGAGGCTAGACTAAGGCTAGGGCTCCCCTAGCCTCAGGCTAGGGCACCCGTAGGCTCAGGCTAGGGCACCCCTAGGCTTTGGCTAGGGCAATCCTAGGCTAAACTAAGGCTAGGGCTCCCCTAGCCTCAGGCTAGGGCACCCGTAGGCTCAGGCTAGGGCACCCCTAGGTTCAGGTTAGGGCACCCCTAGGCTTAGGCTAGGGCACCCCTAGGCTTAGGCTAGGGCACCCATAGGCTTAGGCTAGGGCACCCCTAGGCTTAGTCTAGGACACCCCTAGGCTTAGGCTAGGGCACCCCTAAGCTTAGGCTAGGACACCCCTAGACTTAGGCTAGGACACCCCTAAGGTTAGGCTAAGGCTAGGGCTCCCCTATCCTAAGGCTAGGGCACCCCTAGGCTTAGGTTAAGGCTAGGGCTCAGCTAGCCTAAGGCTAGGGTAAGCCTAGGCTTAGGTTAGGGCACCCCTAGGCTTAGGGTAGGGCACACCTAAGCTTAGGGTAGGGCACCCGTAGGCTTAGGCTAAGGCACACCTAGGCTTAGGCTAGGGCACCCCTAGGCTTAGGCTAGGGCACCGCTAGGCTTAAGCTAGGCACCCCTAGGCTTAGGCTAAGGCTAGGGGACCCCTAGGTTTGGGCTAAGGCACCCCTAGGCTTAGGCAAGGGCACCCTAGGCTTAGGTTAGGGCACTCTTAGGCTTAGGCTAGGGCAGCCCTAGACTTAGGCTAAGGCTAGGTCACCCCTAGGCTTAGGCTAAGGCACCCCTAGGCTTAGGCTAGTGCACCCCTATGCTTAGGCTAGAGCACCCGTAGGCTTAGGCAAGCGCACCCTTAGCCTTAGGCTAGGGCACCTCCAGGCTTAGGCTAGGGCACCCCTAAGCTTCGGCTAAGGCTAGGGCTCCACTAGCCTAAGGCTAGGGCACCCCTAGGCTCAGGCAAAGGCATCCCTAGGCTTAGGCTAAGGCACCCCTAGGCTTAGGCTAAGGTTAGCGCTCCCTAGCCTAAGGCTAGGGCACCCCTAGGCTTAGGCTAGGGAACCCCTAGACTTAGGCTAGGGCACCCCTAGGCTTAGGCTAGGGCACCCCTAGGCTTAGGCTAAGGCTAGGGCTCCTCTATCCTAACGCTAGGGCATCCCTAGGCTTGGGCTAGGGCACCCCTAGGCTTAGACTAAGGCTAGGGTTCCCCTAGCCTAAGGCTAGGGCACCCCTAGCCTTAGGCTAGGGCACTTTTAGGCTTAGGCTAGGGCACCCGTAGGCTTAAGATAGGGCACACCTAAGCTTAGGCTAATGCTAGGGCTCCACTAGACTAAGGCTAGGGCACCCCTAGCTTTAGCCTAGGGCACCCCTAGGCTTAGGCTAGGGAACACCTAGGCTTAGGCTAGGGAACCCCTAGGTTTAGGCTAGGGAACCCCTAGGCTAAGGCTAGGGCTCCCCTTGCCTAACCCTAGGGCACCTCTAAGCTTAGGCTAGGGCACCCCTAGGCTTAGGCTAAGGCTGGGCTCCCCTTGCCTAATCCTAGGGACCCCTAGGCTTAGGCTAGGGCACCCCTAGGCTTAGACTATGGCACCCCTAAGCTTAGGCTAGGGCACCCATAATCTTAGGCTAGGGCACCCCTAGGCTTAGGCTGAGACTAGGGCTCCCCTAGCCTAAGGCTAGGACACCCCTAGGCTTAGGCTAGGGCACTCCTAGGCGTAGGCTAGGGAACCCCTAGGCTTAGGCTAGGGTACCCCTAGGCTTAGGCTAAGGCTACAGCACCCCTAGCCTAAGGCTAGGGCACCCCTAGGCCTAGGCTAGGGCAACCCAAGGCTTAGGGTAGGGCACCCCTAGGCTTAGGCTAGGGCACGCCTAGGCTTAGGCTAGGGCACCCCTAGTCTTAGGCTAAGACTAGGGCTCCACTAGACTAAGGCTAGGGCACCCCTAGCCTTAGGCTTGGGAACCCCGAGGCTTAGGCTAGGGCTACCCTAGCCTAAGGCTAGGGCACCCCTAGGCTTAGGTTAGGGCACCCCTAGGCTTAGACTAGGGCACCCCTAGCCTTAGGCTAGGGGACCCCTAGGCTTAGGCTAACGCTAGGGCTCCACTAGCCTAAGGCTAGGGCACCACTAAGCTTAGGCTAGGGCACCCCTAGGCTTAGGCTAGGGCACCCCTAGGCTTAGGCTAAGGCAAGGGCTCAGCTAGCCTAATGCTAGGGCACCCCTAGGCTTAGGCTAGGGCACCCCTAGGCTTAGGCTAGGGCACCCCTAGGCTTAGGCTAGGGCACCCCTAGGCTTACGCTAGGGCACCCCAAAGCTTAGGCTAGGGCACCACTAGGTTTAGGCTAGGGCACCCCTAGGCTTAGGCTTGGGGATCCCTAGGCTTAGGCTCACGCTAGGGCTCCCCTAGCCTAAGGCTAGGGCACCACTAAGCTTAGGCTAGGGCACCCCTAGGCTTAGGCTAGGGCACCCCTAGGCTTAGGCTAAGGCAAGGGCTCAGCTAGCCTAAGGCTAGGGCACCCCTAGGCTTAGGCTAGGGCACCCCTAGACTTACGCAAGGGCACCCCCAGGCTTTGGCTGGGGCACCCCCATGCTTAGGCTAGGGCACCCTTAGGCTTAGGCTAGGGCACCCCTAGGCTTAGGCTAGGGCACCCCTAGGCTTAGTCTGGGGCACCCCAAGGCTTAGGCTAAGGCTAGGGCTCCCCTAGCCTAAGGCTAGTGTACCCCTAGTCTTAGGATAGGGCACCCCTAGACTTAGGCTAGGGCACCCCAAGGCTTAGGCTAGGGCACCCCTAGGTTTAGGCTAAGGCTACGGCTCCTCTAGCCTAACGCTAGGGGATCCCTACTTGGTCTAGGGCACCCCTAGGCTTAGGCTAGGGCACCCCTAGACTTAGGCTAGGGCACCCCTAGGCTTAGGCTAGGGAACCCCGAGGCTTAGGCTAGGGCTACCCTAGCCTAAGGCTAGGACACCCCTCGGCTTAGGCTAGGGCACCCCTAGGCTTAGGCTAAGGCACCCCTAGCCTTAGGCTAGGGGACCCCTGGCCTTAGGCTAACGCTAGGGCTCCCCTATCCTAAGGCTAGGGCAACACTAAGCTTAGGCTAGGGCACCACTAAGCTTAGGCTAGGGCACCCCTAGGCTTAGGCTAGGGCACCCCTAGGCTTAGGCTAAGGCAAGGGATCAGCTAGCCTAAGGCTAGGGCAACCCTAGGCTTAGGGTAGGGCACCCCTAGGCTTAGGCTAGGGCACCCCTAGGCTTAGGCTAGGGCACCCCTAGGCTTAGGCCAGGGCACCCCTAGGCTTACGCTAGGGCACCCCTAAGCTTAGGCTAGGGCAACCCTAGGTTTAGGCTAGGGCACCCCTAGGCTTAGGCTTGGGGACCCCTAGGCTTAGGCTCACGCTAGGGCTCCCCTAGCCTAAGTCTAGGGCACCACTAGGCTTAGGCTAGGGCACCCCTAGGCTTAGGCTAGGGCACCCCTAAGCTTAGGCTAAGGCAAGGGCTCAGCTAGCCTAAGGCTAGGGCACACCTAGGCTTAGGCTAGGGCACCCCTAGGCTTAGGGGAGGGCACCCCTAGGCTTAGGCTAGGGCACCACTAGGTGTAGGCTAGGGCACCCCTAGGCTTAGGCTAGGGCACCCCAAGGCTTAGGCAAGGGCACCCCTAGGCTTAGGCTAGGGCACCCCTAGGCTTAGGCTAGGGCACACCTAGACTTAGGCCTAGAACCCCTAGGCTTAGGCTAGGGCACCCCTAGGCTTAGGCTAAGGCTAGGGCTCCTCCAGCCTAACGCTAGGGCATCCCTAGGCTTGGGCTAGGGCACCCGTAGGCTTAGGCTAGGGCACCCCTAGGCTTAGGCTAGGGCACCCCTAGGCTTAGGCTAGGGCACCCCTAGGCTTAGGCTAGGGCACCCCTAGGCTTAGGCTAGGGCACCCCTAGGCTTAGACTAGGGCACCCCTAGGCTTAGGCTAGGGCACCCCTAGGCTTAGGCTAGGGCACCCCTAGGCTTAGGCTAGGGCACCCCTAGGCTTAGGCTAAGGCTAGGGCTCCTCTATCCTAACGCTAGGGAATCCCTAGGCTTGGGCTAGGGCACCCCTAGGCTTAGACTAAGGCTAGGGTTCCCCTAGCCTAAGGCTAGGGCACCCCTAGCCTTAGGCTAGGGCACTTTTAGGCTTAGGCTAGGGCACCCGTAGGCTTAAGATAGGGCACACCTAAGCTTAGGCTAATGCTAGGGCTCCACTAGACTAAGGCTAGGGCACCCCTAGCTTTAGCCTAGGGCACCCCTAGGCTTAGGCTAGGGAACACCTAGGCTTAGGCTAGGGAACCCCTAGGTTTAGGCTAGGGAACCTCTAGGCTAAGGCTAGGGCACCCCTAGGCTTAGGCTAGGGCACCCCTAGGCTTAGGCTAGGGCACCCCTAGGCTTAGGCTAGGGCACCCCTAGGCTTAGGCTGGGGCACCCCTAGGCTTATGCTAAGGCTAGGGCTCCCCTAGCCTAAGGCTAGTGTACCCCTAGTCTTAGGATAGGGCACCCCTAGACTTAGGCTAGGGCACCCCAAGGCTTAGGCTAGGGCACCCCTAGGTTTAGGCTAAGGCTACGGCTCCTCTAGCCTAACGCTAGGGGATCCCTACTTGGTCTAGGGCACCCCTAGGCTTAGGCTAGGGCACCCCTAGACTTAGGCTAGGGCACCCCTAGGCTTAGGCTAGGGCACCCCTAGGCTTAGGCTAGGGCACCCCAGGGCTTAGGCTAGGGCACCCCAGGGCTTAGGCTAAGGCTAGGGCTCCTCTAGCCTAACGCTAGGGCATCCCAAGGCTTGGGCTAGGGCACCCCTAGGCTTAGGCTAAGGCACCCCTAGCCTTAGGCTAGGGGACCCCTGGGCTTTGGCTAACGCTAGGGCTCCCCTATCCTAAGGCTAGGGCAACACTAAGCTTAGGCTAGGGCACCACTAAGCTTAGGCTAGGGCACCCCTAGGCTTAGGCTAGGGCACCCCTAGGCTTAGGCTATTGCAAGGGATCAGCTAGCCTAAGGCTAGGGCACCCCTAGGCTTAGGGTAGGGCACCCCTAGGCTTAGGCTAGGGCACCCCTAGGCTTAGGCTAGGGCACCCCTAGGCTTACGCTAGGGCACCCCTAAGCTTAGGCTAGGGCAACCCTAGTTTTAGGCTAGGGCACACCTAGGCTTAGGCTTGGGGACACCTAGGCTTAGGCTCACGCTAGGGCTCCCCTAGCCTAAGTCTAGGGCCAAACTAGGCTTAGGCTAGGGCACCCCTAGGCTTAGGCTAGGGAACACCTAGGCTTAGGCTAGGGAACCCCTAGGTTTAGGCTAGGGAACCTCTAGGCTAAGGCTAGGGCACCCCTAGGCTTAGACTAGGGCACCCCTAGGCTTAGGCTAGGGCACCCCTAGGCTTAGGTTTGGGCACCCCTAGGCTTAGGATAAGGATAGGGCTCCCCTAGCCTAAGGCTAGGACACCCCTAGGCTTAGGCTCAGGCACCCATAGGCTTAGGCTATGGCACCCCTAGGCTTAGGCTAGGGCACCCCTAGACTTATGCAAGTGCACCCCCAGGCTTTGGCTAGGGCACCCCCAGGCTTAGGCTAGGGCACCCTTAGGCTTAGGCTAGGGCACCCCTAGGCTTAGGCTAGGGCACCCCTAGGCTTAGGCTGGGGCACCCCTAGGCTTAGCCTAAGGCTAGGGCTCCCCTAGCCTAAGGCTAGTGTACCCCTAGTCTTAGGATAGGGCACCCCTAGACTTAGGCTAGGGCACCCCAAGGCTTAGGCTAGGGCACCCCTAGGTTTAGGCTAAGGCTACGGCTCCTCTAGCCTAACGCTAGGGGATCCCTACTTGGTCTAGGGCACCCCTAGGCTTAGGCAAGGGCACCCCTAGACTTAGGCTAGGGCACCCCTAGGCTTAGGCTAGGGCACCCCTAGGCTTAGGCTAGGGCACCCCAGGGCTTAGGCTAGGGCACCCCAGGGCTTAGGCTAAGGCTAGGGCTCCTCTAGCCTAACGCTAGGGCATCCCTAGGCTTGGGCTAGGGCACCCCTAGGCTTAGGCTAGGGCACCCCCAGGCTTTGGCTAGGGCACCCCCAGGCTTAGGCTAGGGCACCCCTAGGCTTACGCAAGGGCACCCCCAGGCTTTGGCTAGGGCACCCCCAGGCTTAGGCTAGGGGACCCCTAAGCTTAGGCTAGAGCACCCCTAGGCGTAGGCTAGGGCACCCCTAGGCTTAGGCAGGGGGACTCCTATGCTTAGGCTAAGGCTAGGGATCCCCTAGCCTAAGGCTAGTGTACCCCTAGGCTTAGGATAGGGCACCCCTAGACTTAGGCTTAGGCACCCCAAGGCTTAGGCTAGGACACCCCTAGGTTTAGGCTAAGGCTAGGGCTCCTCTAGCCTAACGCTAGGGCATCCCTACTTGGTCTAGGGCACCCCTAGGCTTAGGCTAGGGCACCCCTAGGCTTAGGCTAGGGCACCCCAAGGCTTCGGCTAAGGCGAGGACTACCCTAACCTAAGGCTAGGGCACCCCTAGGCTTAGGCTAGGGCACCCCTAGGCTTAGGCTAGGGCACCCCTAGGCTTAGGCTAGGGCACCCCTAGGCTTAGGCTAGAGTACCCCTAGGCTTAGGCTAGGGCACCCCTAGGCTTAGGCTAGGGCACCCCTAGGCTTAGGCTAAGGCTAGGGCTCCTCTAGCCTAACGCTAGGGCATCCCTAGGCTTGGGCTAGGGCACCCCTAGGCTTAGACTAAGGCTAGGGCACCTTTAGGCTTAGGCTAGGGCACCCGTAGGCTTAAGCTAGGGCACACCTAAGCTTAGGCTAATACTAGGGCTCCACTATACTAAGGCTAGGGCACCCCTAGCCGTAGCCTAGGGCACCCCTAGGCTTAGGCTAGGGAACACCTAGGCTTAGGCTAGGGAACCCCTAGGTTTAGGCTACGGAACCCCTAGGCTAAGGCTAGGGCACCCCTAGGCTTAGGCTAGGGCACCCCTTGGCTTAGGCTAGGGCACCCCTAGGCTTAGGTTTGGGCACCCCTAGGCTTAGGATAAGGATAGGGCTTCCCTAGCCTAAGGCTAGGACACCCCTTGGCTTATCCTAGGGCACCCCTTGGCTTAGGCTAGGGCACCCCTAGGCTTAGGCTAGGGCACCCCTAGGCTTGGGCTAGGGCACCCCTAGGCTTGGCTAGGGCACCCCTAGGCTTGGGCTAGCGCACCTCTAGGCTTAGGCTAAGGTTAGGGCTCCCCTAGCCTAAGGTTAGGGATCCCCTAGCCTTAGGCTAGGGCACCCCTAGGCTTAGGCTAGGCCACCCCTAAGCTTAGGCTAAGGCTAGGTTAGGCTAGGGCACCCCTAGGTTAGGATAGGGCACCCCTAGGCTTAGGCTAGGGCACTCCTAGGCTTAGGCTAGGGCACCCTAAGGCTTAGGCTAAGGCTAGGGCTCCCCTAGCCTAAGGCTAGGGCACCCCTAGGCTTAGGCTAGGGCACCCCTAGGCTTAGGCTAGGGCACCCCTAGGCTAAGGCTAGGGCACCCCTAGGCTTAGGATAAGGCTAGGGCTCCACTAGAATAAGGCTAGGGCACCCCTTGCCTTAGGCTAGGGCTCCCCTAGGCTTAGGCTAGGGCACCACTAGGCTTAGGCTAAGGCACCCCTAGGCTTAGGCTAGGGCTCCCCTAGCCTTAGGCTAGGGCACCCCTAGGCTTAGGCTAGGGCACCCCCAGGCTTAGGCTAGGGCACCCCTAGGCTTAGGCTAGGGCACCCCTAGCCTAACCCTAGGGCACCCATAGGCTTAGGTTATGGCACCCCTAGGCTTAGGCTAGGGCACCCATAGGCTTTGGCTTAGGCTAGGGTTCAGCTAGCCTAAGGCTAGGGAAAACCTAGACTTACGCTAGGGCATACCTAGGCTTAGGGTAGGGCACCACTAGGCTTAGGGTAGGGCACCCCTAGGCTTAGGCTAGGGCATGCCTAGGTTAGGCTAGGGCACCCCTAGGCTTAGGCTAAGGTTAGAGCTCCCCTAGCCTAAGGCTAGGGCACCCCTAGTGTTAGGCTAGGGCACCCCTAGGCTTAGGCTAGGGCACCCCTAGGCATAGGCTAGGGCAGCCATAGGCTTAGGCTAAGACTAGGGCTCCTCTAGCCTAAGGCCTGGGCACCCCTAGGCTGAGGCTAGGGCACCCCTAGGCTTACGCTAGGGCACCCCTAGGCTTACGCTAGGGCACCCCTAGGCTTACGCTAGGGCACCCCTAGGCTTAGGCTAAGGCTAGGGGACCCCTCGGCTTAGGCTAATGCACCCCTAAGCTTATGCAAGGGCACCCTAGGCTTAGGTTAGGCCACCCTTAGGCTTAGGCTAGGGCACCCCTAGGCTTAGGCTAAGGCTAGGTCACCCCTAGGCTTAGGCTAAGGCACCACTAGGCTTAGGCTAGGGCACCTCTAGGTTTAGGCTAGGGCACTCCTAGGCTTAGACTTGGTCACCCCTAGGCTGAGGCTAGGGCACCCCTAGGCTGAGGCTAGGGCACCCATAGGCTTAGGCTAAGGCTAGGGTTAGCCTAGCCTAAGGCTAGGGTACCCCTAGGCTTAGGTTAGTGCACCCCTAGGTTTAGGCTAAGGCTAGGGCACCCCTAGGCTTTGGCTAGGGCACACCTAGGCTTAGGCAAGGGCACCCCTAGGATTAGGCTAAGGCTAGGGCTCCCCTAGCCTAACACTATTGCACCCCTAGGCTTAGGCTAGGGGACCCCTAGGCTTAGGCTAGGGCACCCCTAAGCTTAGGCTAGGGCACCCATAGTCTTAGGCTAGGGCACCCATATTCTTAAGCTCGGGCACCACTAGGCTTAGGCTACGGCACCCTTAGGCTTAGGCTAGGGCAACCCTAAGCTTAGGCTAGGGAACCCCTAAGCATAGGCTAGGGCACTCCTAGGCTTAGGCTAGGCCACCCCTAAGCTTTGGCTAAGGCTAGGTTAGGCTAGGGCACCCCTAGGTTAGGCTAGGGCACCCCTAGGCTTAGGCTAGGGCACTCCTAGGCTTAGGCTAGTGCACCCTAAGGCTTAGGCTAAGGCTAGGGCTGTTCTAGCCTAAGGCTAGGGCACCCCTAGGCTTAGGCTAGGGCACCCCTAGGCTTAGGCTAGGGCTCCACTAGAATAAGGCTAGGGCACCCCTTGCCTTAGGCTAGGGCTCCCCTAGGCTTAGGCTATGGCACCACTAGGCTTAGGCTAAGGCACCCCTAGGCTTAGGCTTAGGCTTGGGATCCCCTAGCCTTAGGCTAGGGCACCCCTAGGCTTAGGCTAGGGCACCCCCAGGCTTAGGCTAGGGCACCCCTAGGCTTAGGCTAGGGCACCCCTAGCCTAACCCTAGGGCACCCATAGGCTTAGGTTATGGCACCCCTAGGCTTAGGCTAGGGCACCCATAGGCTTTGGCTTAGGCTAGGGCTCAGCTAGCCTAAGGCTAGGGAAAACCTAGACTTACGCTAGGGCATACCTAGGCTTAGGGTAGGGCACCACTAGGCTTAGGGTAGGGCACCCCTAGGCTTAGGCTAGGGCACGCCTAGGTTAGGCTAGGGCACCCCTAGGCTTAGGCTAAGGTTAGCGGACCCCTAGGCTTAGGCTAAGGCACCCCTAGGCTTAGGCAAGGGCACCCTAGGCTTAGGTTAGGCCACCTTTAGGCTTAGGCTAGGGCACCCCTAGGCTTAGGCTATGGCTAGGTCACCCCTAGGCTTAGGCTAAGGCACCACTAGGCTTAGGCTAAGGCACCTCTAGGCTTAGGCTAGGGCACTCCTAGGCTTAGACTTGGTCACCCCTAGGCTGAGGCTAGGGCACCCCTAGGCTGAGGCTAGGGAACCCATAGGCTTAGGCTAAGGCTAGGGTTAGCCTAGCCTAAGGCTTGGGCACGCCTAGGCTTAGGTTAGTGCACCCCTAAGTTTAGGCTAAGGCTAAGGCACCCCTAGGCTTTGGCTAGGGCACACCTAGGCTTAGGCTAGGGCACCCCTAGGATTAGGCTAAGGCTAGGGCTCCCCTAGCCTAACACTATTGCACCCCTAGGCTTAGGCTACGGACCCCTAGGCGTAGGCTTGGGCACCCCTAAGCTTAGGCTAGTGCACCCATAGTCTTAGGCTAGGGCACCCATATTCTTAAGCTAGGGCACCACTAGGCTTAGGCTAGGGCACCCTTAGGCTTAGGCTAGGGCAACCCTAAGCTTAGGCTAGGGAACCCCTAAGCATAGGCTAGGGCACCCCTAGACTTAGGCTAGGGCACCCCTAGTCTTAGGCTAGGGCACCCCTAGGCTTAGGCTATGGCACCCCTAGGCTTAGGCTAGGGCACCCCTAGGCTTAGGCTAAGGCTACTGCTCCCCTAACTAAGGCTAGGGCACGCCTAGGGTTAGGCTAGGGCACCCCTAGGCTTAGGCTAGGGCACCCCTAGGCTTAGGCTAGGGCACCCCTAGGCTTAGGCTAGGGCAGCCATAGGATTAGGCTAAGGCTAGGGCTCCTCTAGCCTAAGGCCTGGGCAACCCTAGGCTTAGGCTAGGGCACCTCTAGGCTTAGGCTAAGGCTAGGGCTCCCCTAGCCTAAGGCTAGGACACCCCTAGGCTTAGGCTTGTGCACCCCTAGGCTTAGGCTAGGGCACCACTAGGCTTAGGCTAGGGCACCCCTAGGCTTAGGCTAGGGCACCCCTAGGCTTAGGCTAGGGCACCCCTAGATTTAGGCTAGGCCACCCCTAGGCTTAGGCTAAGGCTAGGGCTCCCCTAGCCTAACCCTAGGTTACCCCTAGGCTTAGGCTAGGGCACCCCTAGGCTTAAGCTAGGGCAGCCCTAAGCTTAGGCTAGGGAACCCCTCGTCTTAGGCTAGGGCACCCCTAGGCTTAGGCTAGGGCACCCCTGGGCTTAGGCTAGGGCTCCTCTAGCCTAACGCTAGGGCATCCCTAGGCTTGGGCTAGGGCACCCCTAGGCTTAGACTAAGGCTAGGGCACCTTTAGGCTTAGGCTAGGGCACCCGTAAGCTTAAGATAGGGCACACCTAAGCTTAGGCTAATGCTAGGGCTCCACTAGATTAAGGCTAGGGAACCCCTAGCCTTAGCCTAGGGCACCCCTAGGCTTAGGCTAGGGAACACCTAGGCTAAGGCTAGGGAACCCCTAGGTTTAGGCTAGGGAACCCCTAGAGTAAGGCTAGGGCACCCCTAGGCTTAGTCTAGGGCACCCCTAGGCTTAGGATAGCGCACCCCTAGGCTTAGCTTTGGGCAGCCCTAGGCTTAGGATAAGGCTAGGGCTCCCCTAGCCTAAGGCTAGGGCACCCCTTGGCTTAGGCTAGGGCACCCCTAGGCTTTGACTAGGGCACCCCTAGGCTTAGGCTAGGGCACCCCTAGGTTTAGGTTAGGGCACCCCTAGGCTTGGGCTAGGGCACCCCTAGGCTTAGGCTAAGGTTAGGGCTCCCCTAGCCTAAGGTTAGGGCTCCCCTAGCCTTAGGCTAGGGCACCCCTAGGCTTAGGCTAGGCCACCCCTAAGCTTAGGCTAAGGCTAGGGCTCCCCTTGCCTAACCCTAGGGCACCCCTAAGCTTAGGCTAGGGCACCCCTAGGCTTAGGCTAAGGCTAGGGCTCCCCTTGCCTAACCCTAGGGCACCCCTAGGCTTAGGCTAGGGCACCCCTAGGCTTCGACTATGGCACCCCTAAGCTTAGGCTAGGGCACCCATAGTCTTAGGCTAGGGCACCCCTAGGCTTAGGCTAAGAATAGGGCTCCCCTAGCCTAAGGCTAGGGCACCCCTAGGCTTAGGCTAGGGCACTCCTAGGCGTAGGCTAGGGGATCCCTACGCTTAGGCTAGGGCACCCCTAGGCTTAGGCTAAGAATAAGGCTCCCCTAGCCTAAGGCTATGGCACCCCTAGGCCTAGGCTAGGGCAACCCTAGGCTTAGGGTAGGGCACCCCTAAGCTTAGGCTAGGGCACCCCTAGGCTTAGGCTAGGGCACCCCTAGGCTTAGGGTAGGGCACCCCTAGGCTTAGGCTAGGGCACCCCTAGGCTTAGGCTAGGGCACCCCTAGGCTTACGCTAGGGCACCCCTAAGCTTAGGCTAGGGCACCCCTAGGTTTAGGCTAGGGCACCCCATGGCTTAGGCTTGGGGACCCCTAGGATTAGTCTCACGCTAGGGCTCCCCTAGCCTAAGGCTAGGGCACCACTAGGCTTAGGCTAGGGCACCCCTAGGCTTAGACTAGGGCACCGCTAGGCTTAGGCTAAGGCAAGGGCCCAGCTAGCCTAAGGCTAGGGCACCCCTAGGCTTAGCCTAGGGCAGCCCTAGGCTTAGGGTAGGTCAACCCTAGGCTTAGGCTAGGGCACATCTACGCTTAGGCTAGGGCACCCCTAGGCTTAGGCTAAGGCTAGGGCTCCACTACACGAAGGCTAGGGCACCCCTAGCCTTAGGATAGGGCACCCCTAGGCTTAGGCTAGGGAACCCCTAGGCTTAGGATAGGGAACCCCTAGGTTTAGGCTAGGGCGCCCCAAGGCTTAGGCTAAGGCTCCTCTAGCCTAACGCTAGGGCATCCCTAGGCTTAGGCTAGGGCACCCCTAGGCTTAGGCTAGGATACCCATAGGCTTAGGCTAGGGCACCCCTAGGCTCAGGCTAAGGCACCCCTAGGCTTAGGCTAGGGCAACCCTAGGCTAATGCTAGGGCACCCCTAGACTTGGGCTTGGGCACCCCTAGGCTTAGGCTAAGGCTAGGGCTCCCCTAGCCTAAGGCTTGGGTATCCCAAGGCTTAGGCTAGGACACCCCTAGACTTAGGCTAGGGAACCCCTAGGCTTAGGCTAAGGCTAGGGCTCCTCTAGCCTAACGCTAGGGCATCCCTAGGCTTGGGCTAGGGCACCCCTAGGCTTAGGCTAGGGCACCCCCAGGCTTTGGCTAGGGCGCCCCCAGGCTTAGGCTAGGGCACCCCTAGGCTTACGCAAGGGCACCCCCAGGCTTTGGCTAGGGCACCCCCAGGCTTAGGCTAGGGGACCCCTAAGCTTAGGCTAGAGCACCCCTAGGCGTAGGCTAGGGCACCCCTAGGCTTAGGCAGGGGCACTCCTATGCTTAGGCTAAGGCTAGGGATCCCCTAGCCTAAGGCTAGTGTACCCCTAGGCTTAGGATAGGGCACCCCTAGACTTAGGCTTAGGCACCCCAAGGCTTAGGCTAGGACACCCCTAGGTTTAGGCTAAGGCTAGGGCTCCTCTAGCCTAACGCTAGGGCATCCCTACTTGGTCTAGGGCACCCCTAGGCTTAGGCTAGGGCACCCCTAGGCTTAGGCTAGGGCACCCCAAGGCTTCGGCTAAGGCGAGGACTACCCTAACCTAAGGCTAGGGCACCCCTAGGCTTAGGCTAGGGCACCCCTAGGCTTAGGCTAGGGCACCCCTAGGCTTAGGCTAGGGCACCCCTAGGCTTAGGCTAGGGCACCCCTAGGCTTAGGCTAGGGCACCCCTAGGCTTAGGCTAAGGCTAGGGCTCCTCTAGCCTAACGCTAGGGCATCCCTAGGCTTGGGCTAGGGCACCCCTAGGCTTAGACTAAGGCTAGGGCACCTTTAGGCTTAGGCTAGGGCACCCGTAGGCTTAAGATAGGGCACACCTAAGCTTAGGCTAATACTAGGGCTCCACTATACTAAGGCTAGGGCACCCCTAGCCGTAGCCTAGGGCACCCCTAGGCTTAGGCTAGGGAACACCTAGGCTTAGGCTAGGGAACCCCTAGGTTTAGGCTACGGAACCCCTAGGCTAAGGCTAGGGCACCCCTAGGCTTAGGCTAGGGCACCCCTTGGCTTAGGCTAGGGCACCCCTAGGCTTAGGTTTGGGCACCCCTAGGCTTAGGATAAGGATAGGGCTTCCCTAGCCTAAGGCTAGGACACCCCTTGGCTTAGCCTAGGGCACCCCTTGGCTTAGGCTAGGGCACCCCTAGGCTTAGGCTAGGGCACCCCTAGGCTTGGGCTAGGGCACCCCTAGGCTTGGCTAGGGCACCCCTAGGCTTGGGCTAGCGCACCCCTAGGCTTAGGCTAAGGTTAGGGCTCCCCTAGCCTAAGGTTAGGGATCCCCTAGCCTTAGGCTAGGGCACCCCTAGGCTTAGGCTAGGCCACCCCTAAGCTTAGGCTAAGGCTAGGTTAGGCTAGGGCACCCCTAGGTTAGGCTAGGGCACCCCTAGGCTTAGGCTAGGGCACTCCTAGGCTTAGGCTAGGGCACCCTAAGGCTTAGGCTAAAGCTAGGGCTCCCCTAGCCTAAGGCTAGGGCACCCCTAGGCTTAGGCTAGGGCACCCCTAGGCTTAGGCTAGGGCACCCCTAGGGTAAGGCTAGGGCACCCCTAGGCTTAGGATAAGGCTAGGGCTCCACTAGAATAAGGCTAGGGCACCCCTTGCCTTAGGCTAGGGCTCCCCTAGGCTTAGGCTAGGGCACCACTAGGCTTAGGCTAGGGCTCCCCTAGCCTTAGGCTAGGGCACCCCTAGGCTTAGGCTAGGGCACCCCCAGGCTTAGGCTAGGGCACCCCTAGGCTTAGGCTAGGGCACCCCTAGCCTAACCCTAGGGCACCCATAGGCTTAGGTTATGGCACCCCTAGGCTTAGGCTAGGGCACCCATAGGCTTTGGCTTAGGCTAGGGTTCAGCTAGCCTAAGGCTAGGGAAAACCTAGACTTACGCTAGGGCATACCTAGGCTTAGGGTAGGGCACCACTAGGCTTAGGGTAGGGCACCCCTAGGCTTAGGCTAGGGCATGCCTAGGTTAGGGTAGGGCACCCCTAGGCTTAGGCTAAGGCTAGTGCTCCCCTAGCCTAAGGCTAGGGCACCCCTAGTGTTAGGCTAGGGCACCCCTAGGCTTAGGCTAGGGCACCCCTAGGCATAGGCTAGGGCAGCCATAGGCTTAGGCTAAGACTAGGGCTCCTCTAGCCTAAGGCCTGGGCACCCCTAGGCTGAGGCTAGGGCACCCCTAGGCTTAGGCTAGGGCACCCCTAGGCTTACGCTAGGGCACCCCTAGGCTTACGCTAGGGCACCCCTAGGCTTAGGCTAAGGCTAGGGGACCCCTCGGCTTAGGCTAATGCACCCCTAAGCTTAGGCAAGGGCACCCTAGGCTTAGGTTAGGCCACCCTTAGGCTTAGGCTAGGGCACCCCTAGGCTTAGGCTAAGGCTAGGTCACCCCTAGGCTTAGGCTAAGGCACCACTAGGCTTAGGCTAGGGCACCTCTAGGTTTAGGCTAGGGCACTCCTAGGCTTAGACTTGGTCACCCCTAGGCTGAGGCTAGGGCACCCCTAGGCTGAGGCTAGGGCACCCATAGGCTTAGGCTAAGGCTAGGGTTAGCCTAGCCTAAGGCTAGGGTACCCCTAGGCTTAGGTTAGTGCACCCCTAGGTTTAGGCTAAGGCTAGGGCACCCCTAGGCTTTGGCTAGGGCACACCTAGGCTTAGGCAAGGGCACCCCTAGGATTAGGCTAAGGCTAGGGCTCCCCTAGCCTAACACTATTGCACCCCTAGGCTTAGGCTAGGGGACCCCTAGGCTTAGGCTAGGGCACCCCTAAGCTTAGGCTAGGGCACCCATAGTCTTAGGCTAGGGCACCCATATTCTTAAGCTCGGGCACCACTAGGCTTAGGCTACGGCACCCTTAGGCTTAGGCTAGGGCAACCCTAAGCTTAGGCTATGGAACCCCTAAGCATAGGCTAGGGCACTCCTAGGCTTAGGCTAGGCCACCCCTAAGCTTTGGCCAAGGCTAGGTTAGGCTAGGGCACCCCTAGGTTAGGCTAGGGCACCCCTAGGCTTAGGCTAGGGCACTCCTAGGCTTAGGCTAGTGCACCCTAAGGCTTAGGCTAAGGCTAGGGCTCTTCTAGCCCAAGGCTAGGGCACCCCTAGGCTTAGGCTAGGGCACCCCTAGGCTTAGGCTAGGGCACCACTAGGTTAAGGCTAGGGCACCCCTAGGCTTAGGCTAAGGCTAGGGCTCCACTAGAATAAGGCTAGGGCACCCCTTGCCTTAGGCTAGGGCTCCCCTAGGCTTAGGCTATGGCACCACTAGGCTTAGGCTAAGGCACCCCTAGGCTTAGGCTTAGGCTTGGGATCCCCTAGCCTTAGGCTAGGGCACCCCTAGGCTTAGGCTAGGGCACCCCCAGGCTTAGGCTAGGGCACCCCTAGGCTTAGGCTAGGGCACCCCTAGCCTAACCCTAGGGCACCCATAGGCTTAGGTTATGGCACCCCTAGGCTTAGGCTAGGGCACCCATAGGCTTTGGCTTAGTCTAGGGCTCAGCTAGCCTAAGGCTAGGGAAAACCTAGACTTACGCTAGGGCATACCTAGGCTTAGGGTAGGGCACCACTAGGCTTAGGGTAGGGCACCCCTAGGCTTAGGCTAGGGCACGCCTAGGTTAGGCTAGGGCACCTCTAGGCTTAGGCTAAGGTTAGTGCTCCCCTAGCCTAAGGCTAGGGCACCCCTAGTGTTAGGCTAGGGCACGCCTAGGCTTAGGCTAGGGCACCCCTAGGCATAGGCTAGGGCAGCCATAGGCTTAGGCTAAGACTAGGGCTCCTCTAGCCTAAGGCCTGGGCACCCCTAGGCTGAGGCTAGGGCACCCCTAGGCTTAGGCTAGGGCACCCCTAGGCTTACGCTAGGGCAACCCTAGGCTTACGCTAGGGCACCCCTAGGCTTAGGCTAAGGCTAGCGGACCCCTAGGCTTAGGCTAAGGCACCCCTAGGCTTAGGCAAGGGCACCCTAGGCTTAGGTTAGGCCACCTTTAGGCTTAGGCTAGGGCACCCCTAGGCTTAGGCTATGGCTAGGTCACCCCTAGGCTTAGGCTAAGGCACCACTAGGCTTAGGCTAAGGCACCTCTAGGCTTAGGCTAGGGCACTCCTAGGCTTAGACTTGGTCACCCCTATGCTGAGGCTAGGGCACCCCTAGGCTGAGGCTAGGGAACCCATAGGCTTAGGCTAAGGCTAGGGTTAGCCTAGCCTAAGGCTTGGGCACGCCTAGGCTTCGGTTAGTGCACCCCTAAGTTTAGGCTAAGGCTAAGGCACCCCTAGGCTTTGGCTAGGGCACACCTAGGCTTAGGCTAGGGCACCCCTAGGATTAGGCTAAGGCTAGGGCTCCCCTAGCCTAACACTATTGCACCCCTAGGCTTAGGCTACGGACCCCTAGGCGTAGGCTAGGGCACCCCTAAGCTTAGGCTAGTGCACCCATAGTCTTAGGCTAGGGCACCCATATTCTTAAGCTAGGGCACCACTAGGCTTAGGGTAGGGCACCCTTAGGCTTAGGCTAGGGCAACCCTAAGCTTAGGCTAGGGAACCCCTAAGCATAGGCTAGGGCACCCCTAGACTTAGGCTAGGGCACCCCTAGTCTTAGGCTAGGGCACCCCTAGGCTTAGGCTATGGCACCCCTAGGCTTAGGCTAGGGCACCCCTAGGCTTAGGCTAAGGCTACTGCTCCCCTAGCCTAAGGCTAGGGCACGCCTAGGGTTAGGCTAGGGCACCCCTAGACTTAGGCTAGGGCACCCCTAGGCTTAGGCTAGGGCACCCCTAGGCTTAGGCTAGGGCAGCCATAGGATTAGGCTAAGGCTAGGGCTCCTCTAGCCTAAGGCCTGGGCAACCCTAGGCTTAGGCTAGGGCACCTCTAGGCTTAGGCTAAGGCTAGGGCTCCCCTAGCCTAAGGCTAGGACACCCCTAGGCTTAGGCTTGTGCACCCCTAGGCTTAGGCTAGGGCACCACTAGGCTTAGGCTAGGGCACCCCTAGGCTTAGGCTAGGGCACCCCTAGGCTTAGGCTAGGGCACCCCTAGATTTAGGCTAGGCCACCCCTAGGCTTAGGCTAAGGCTAGGGCTCCCCTAGCCTAACCCTAGGTTACCCCTAGGCTTAGGCTAGGGCACCCCTAGGCTTAAGCTAGGGCAGCCCTAAGCTTAGGCTAGGGAACCCCTCGTCTTAGGCTAGGGCACCCCTAGGCTTAGGCTAGGGCACCCCTGGGCTTAGGCTAGGGCACCCCTAGGCATAGGCTGGGGCACCCCTAGGCTTAGTCTAAGGCTAGGGCTCCCCTAGCCTAACCATAGGGCACCCCTAGGCTTAGGCTAGGGCACCCATAAGCTTAGGCTAGGCCACGCCTAAGCTTAGGCTAGGGCACCCGTAGTCTTAGGCTAGGGCACCCCTAGGCTTAGGCTAAGGCTAGGGCTCCCCTAGCCTAAGGCTAGGGCACCCCTAGGCTTACGCTAGTGTACCCCTAGGCTTAGGCTAGGGCACACCTAGCCTTAGGCAAGGGCACCCCAGCCTTAGGCTAGGGCACCCCTAGGCTTAGGCTAAGGCTAGGGCTCAGCTAGCCTAAGGCTAGGGCACCCCTAGGCTTAGGCTATGACACCCCTAGGCTTAGGGTAGGGCACCCCTAGGCTTAGGGTAGTGCACCCCTAGGCTTATGCTAGGGCACGCCTAGGCTTAGGCTAGGGCACCACTAGGCTTAGGCTAAGGCTAGGGCTCCCCTAGCCTAAGGCTAGGGCACCCCTAGGCTTAGGCTAGGATACCCATAGGCTTAGGCTAGGGCACCCCTAGGCTTAGGCTAAGGCACCCCTAGGCTTAGGCTAGGGCAACCCTAGGCTAATGCTAGGGCACCCCTAGGCTTGGGCTTGGGCACCCCTAGGCTTAGGCTAAGGCTAGGGCTCCCCTAGCCTAAGGCTTGGGTATCCCAAGGCTTAGGCTAGGACACCCCTAGACTTAGGCTAGGGAACCCCTAGGCTTAGGCTAAGGCTAGGGCTCCTCTAGCCTAACGCTAGGGCATCCCTAGGCTTGGGCTAGGGCACCCCTAGGTTTAGGCTAGGGCACCCCCAGGCTTTGGCTAGGGCACCCCCAGGCTTAGGCTAGGGCACCCCTAGGCTTACGCAAGGGCACCCCCAGGCTTTGGCTAGGGCACCCCCAGGCTTAGGCTAGGGGACCCCTAAGCTTAGGCTAGAGCACCCCTAGGCGTAGGCTAGGGCACCCCTAGGCTTAGGCAGGGGCACTCCTATGCTTAGGCTAAGGCTAGGGATCCCCTAGCCTAAGGCTAGTGTACCCCTAGGCTTAGGATAGGGCACCACTAGACTTAGGCTAGGGCACCCCAAGGCTTAGGCTAGGACACCCCAAGGTTTAGGCTAAGGCTAGGGCTCCTCTAGCCTAACGCTAGGGCATCCCTACTTGGTCTAGGGCACCCCTAGGCTTAGGCTAGGGCACCCCTAGGCTTAGGCTAGGGCACCCCAAGGCTTCGGCTAAGGCGAGGACTACCCTAACCTAAGGCTAGGGCACCCCTAGGCTTAGGCTAGGGCACCCCTAGGCTTAGGCTAGGGCACCCCTAGGCTTAGGCTAGGGCACCCCTAGGCTTAGGCTAGGGCACCCCTAGGCTTAGGCTAGGGCACCCCTAGGTTTAGGCTAGGGCACCCCTAGGCTTAGGCTAAGGCTAGGGCTCCTCTAGCCTAACGCTAGGGCATCCCTAGGCTTGGGCTAGGGCACCCCTAGCTTAGACTAAGGCTAGGGCACCTTTAGGCTTAGGCTAGGGCACCCGTAGGCTTAAGATAGGGCACACCTAAGCTTAGGCTAATACTAGGGCTCCACTATACTAAGGCTAGTGCACCCCTAGCCGTAGCCTAGGGCACCCCTAGGCTTAGGCTAGGGAACACCTAGGCTTAGGCTAGGGAACCCCTAGGTTTAGGCTACGGAACCCCTAGACTAAGGCTAGGGCACCCCTAGGCTTAGGCTAGGGCACCCCTAGGCTTAGGCTAGGGCACCCCTAGGCTTAGGTTTGGGCACCCCTAAGCTTAGGCTAAGGCTAGGTTAGGCTAGGGCACCCCTAGGTTAGGCTAGGGCACCCCTAGGCTTAGGCTAGGGCACTCCTAGGCTTAGGCTAGGGCACCCTAAGGCTTAGGCTAAGGCTAGGGCTCCCCTAGCCTAAGGCTAGGGCACCCCTAGGCTTAGGCTAGGGCACCCCTAGGCTTAGGCTAGGGCACCCCTAGGCTAAGGCTAGGGCACCCCTAGGCTTAGGTTTGGGCACCCCTAAGCTTAGGTTAAGGCTAGGTTAGGCTAGGGCACCACTAGGCTTAGGCTAAGGCACCCCTAGGCTTAGGCTAGGGCTTCCCTAGCCTTAGGCTAGGGCACCCCTAGGCTTAGGCTAGGGCACCCCCAGGCTTAGGCTAGGGCACCCCTAGGCTTAGGCTAGGGCACCCCTAGCCTAACCCTAGGGCACCCATAGGCTTAGGTTATGGCACCCCTAGGCTTAGGCTAGGGCACCCACAGGCTTTGGCTTAGGCTAGGGTTCAGCTAGCCTAAGGCTAGGGAAAACCTAGACTTACGCTAGGGCATACCTAGGCTTAGGGTAGGGCACCACTAGGCTTAGGGTAGGGCACCCCTAGGCTTAGGCTAGGGCATGCCTAGGTTAGGCTAGGGCACCCCTAGGCTTAGGCTAAGGTTAGTGCTCCCCTAGCCTAAGGCTAGGGCACCCCTAGTGTTAGGCTAGGGCACCCCTAGGCTTAGGCTAGGGCACCCCTAGGCATAGGCTAGGGCAGCCATAGGCTTAGGCTAAGACTAGGGCTCCTCTAGCCTAAGGCCTGGGCACCCCTAGGCTGAGGCTAGGGCACCCCTAGGCTTAGGCTAGGGCACCCCTAGGCTTACGCTAGGGCACCCCTAGGCTTACGCTAGGGCACCCCTAGGCTTAGGCTAAGGCTAGGGGACCCCTAGGCTTAGGCTAAGGCACCCCTAAGCTTAGGCAAGGGCACCCTAGGCTTAGGTTAGGCCACCCTTAGGCTTAGGCTAGGGCACCCCTAGGCTTAGGCTAAGGCTAGGTCACCCCTAGGCTTAGGCTAAGGCACCACTAGGCTTAGGCTAGGGCACCTCTAGGTTTAGGCTAGGGCACTCCTAGGCTTAGACTTGGTAACCCCTAGGCTGAGGCTAGGGCACCCCTAGGCTGAGGCTAGGGCACCCATAGGCTTAGGCTAAGGCTAGGGTTAGCCTAGCCTAAGGCTAGGGTACCCCTAGGCTTAGGTTAGTGCACCCCTAGGTTTAGGCTAAGGCTAGGGCACCCCTAGGCTTTGGCTAGGGCACACCTAGGCTTAACGCAAGGGCACCCCTAGGATTAGGCTAAGGCTAGGGCTCCCCTAGCCTAACACTATTGCACCCCTAGGCTGAGGCTAGGGCACCCCTAGGCTGAGGCTAGGGCACCCATAGGCTTAGGCTAAGGCTAGGGTTAGCCTAGCCTAAGGCTAGGGTACCCCTAGGCTTAGGTTAGTGCACCCCTAGGTTTAGGCTAAGGCTAGGGCACCCCTAGGCTTTGGCTAGGGCACACCTAGGCTTAGGCAAGGGCACCCCTAGGATTAGGCTAAGGCTAGGGCTCCCCTAGCCTAACACTATTGCACCCCTAGGCTTAGGCTAGGGGACCCCTAGGCTTAGGCTAGGGCACCCCTAAGCTTAGGCTAGGGCACCCATAGTCTTAGGCTAGGGCACCCATATTCTTAAGCTAGGGCACCACTAGGCTTAGGCTACGGCACCCTTAGGCTTAGGCTAGGGCAACCCTAAGCTTAGGCTAGGGAACCCCTAAGCATAGGCTAGGGCACTCCTAGGCTTAGGCTAGGCCACCCCTAAGCTTTGGCTAAGGCTAGGTTAGGCTAGGGCACCCCTAGGTTAGGCTAGGGCACCCCTAGGCTTAGGCTAGGGCACTCCTAGGCTTAGGCTAGTGCACCCTAAGGCTTAGGCTAAGGCTAGGGCTCTTCTAGCCTAAGTCTAGGGCACCCCTAGGCTTAGGCTAGGGCACCCCTAGGCTTAGGCTAGGGCACCACTAGGTTAAGGCTAGGGCACCCCTAGGCTTAGGCTAAGGCTAGGGCTCCACTAGAATAAGGCTAGGGCACCCCTTGCCTTAGGCTAGGGCTCCCCTAGGCTTAGGCTATGGCACCACTAGGCTTAGGCTAAGGCACCCCTAGGCTTAGGCTTAGGCTTGGGATCCCCTAGCCTTAGGCTAGGGCACCCCTAGGCTTAGGCTAGGGCACCCCCAGGCTTAGGCTAGGGCACCCCTAAGCTTAGGCTAGGGCACCCCTAGCCTAACCCTAGGGCACCCATAGGCTTAGGTTATGGCACCCCTAGGCTTAGGCTAGGGCACCCATAGGCTTTGGCTTAGGCTAGGGCTCAGCTAGCCTAAGGCTAGGGAAAACCTAGACTTACGCTAGGGCATACCTAGGCTTAGGGTAGGGCACCACTAGGCTTAGGGTAGGGCACCCCTAGGCTTAGGCTAGGGCACGCCTAGGTTAGGCTAGGGCACCCCTAGGCTTAAGCTAAGGTTAGTGCTCCCCTAGCCTAAGGCTAGGGCACCCCTAGTGTTAGGCTAGGGCACGCCTAGGCTTAGGCTAGGGCACCCCTAGGCATAGGCTAGGGCAGCCATAGGCTTAGGCTAAGACTAGGGCTCCTCTAGCCTAAGGCCTGGGCACCCCTAGGCTGAGGCTAGGGCACCCCTAGGCTTAGGCTAGGGCACCCCTAGGCTTACGCTAGGGCAACCCTAGGCTTACGCTAGGGCACCCCTAGGCTTAGGCTAAGGCTAGCGGACCCCTAGGCTTAGTCTAAGGCACCCCTAGGCTTAGGCAAGGGCACCCTAGGCTTAGGTTAGGCCACCTTTAGGCTTAGGCTAGGGCACCCCTAGGCTTAGGCTATGGCTAGGTCACCCCTAGGCTTAGGCTAAGGCACCACTAGGCTTAGGCTAAGGCACCTCTAGGCTTAGGCTAGGGCACTCCTAGGCTTAGACTTGGTCACCCCTAGGCTGAGGCTAGGGCACCCCTAGGCTGAGGCTAGGGAACCCATAGGCTTAGGCTAAGGCTAGGGTTAGCCTAGCCTAAGGCTTGGGCACGCCTAGGCTTAGGTTAGTGCACCCCTAGGTTTAGGCTAAGGCTAAGGCACCCCTAGGCTTTGGCTAGGGCACAACTAGGCTTAGGCTAGGGCACCCCTAGGATTAGGCTAAGGCTAGGGCTCCCCTAGCCTAACACTATTGCACCCCTAGGCTTAGGCTACGGACCCCTAGGCGTAGGCTAGGGCACCCCTAAGCTTAGGCTAGTGCACCCATAGTCTTAGGCTAGGGCACCCATATTCTTAAGCTAGGGCACCACTAGGCTTAGGCTAGGGCACCCTTAGGCTTAGGCTAGGGCAACCCTAAGCTTAGGCTAGGGAACCCCTAAGCATAGGCTAGGGCACCCCTAGACTTAGGCTAGGGCACCCCTAGTCTTAGGCTAGGGCACCCCTAGGCTTAGGCTATGGCACCCCTAGGCTTAGGCTAGGGCACCCCTAGGCTTAGGCTAAGGCTACTGCTCCCCTAGCCTAAGGCTAGGGCACGCCTAGGGTTAGGCTAGGGCACCCCTAGGCTTAGGCTAGGGCACCCCTAGGCTTAGGCTAGGGCACCCCTAGGCTTAGGCTAGGGCAGCCATAGGCTTAGGCTAAGGCTAGGGCTCCTCTAGCCTAAGGCCTGGGCAACCCTAGGCTTAGGCTAGGGCACCTCTAGGCTTAGGCTAAGGCTAGGGCTCCCCTAGCCTAAGGCTAGGACACCCCTAGGCTTAGGCTTGTGCACCCCTAGGCTTAGGCTAGGGCACCACTAGGCTTAGGCTAGGGCACCCCTAGGCTTAGGCTAGGGCACCCCTAGGAATAGGCTAGGGCACCCCTAGATTTAGGCTAGGCCACCCCTAGGCTTAGGCTAAGGCTAGGGCTCCCCTAGCCTAACCCTAGGTTACCCCTAGGCTTAGGCTAGGGCACCCCTAGGCTTAAGCTAGGGCAGCCCTAAGCTTAGGCTAGGGAACCCCTCGTCTTAGGCTAGGGCACCCCTAGGCTTAGGCTAGGGCACCCCTGGGCTTAGGCTAGGGCACCCCTAGGCTTAGGCTGGGGCACCCTTAGGCTTAGTCTAAGGCTAGGGCTCCCCTAGCCTAACCATAGGGCACCCCTAGGCTTAGGCTAGGGCACCCATAAGCTTAGGCTAGGCCACGCCTAAGCTTAGGCTAGGGCACCCGTAGTCTTAGGCTAGGGCACCCCTAGGCTTAGGCTAAGGCTAGGGCTCCCCTAGCCTAAGGCTAGGGCACCCCTAGGCTTACGCTAGTGTACCCCTAGGCTTAGGCTAGGGCACACCTAGCCTTAGGCAAGGGCACCCCCAGCCTTAGGCTAGGGCACCCCTAGACTTAGGCTAAGGCTAGGGCTCAGCTAGCCTAAGGCAAGGGCACCCCTAGGCTTAGGCTAGGGCACCCCTAGGCTTAGGGTAGGGCACCCCTAGGCTTAGGGTAGTGCACCCCTAGGCTTAGGCTAGGGCACGCCTAGGCTTAGGCTAGGGCACCACTAGGCTTAGGCTAAGGCTAGGGCTCCCCTAGCCTAAGGCTAGGGCACCCCTAGGCTTAGGCTAGGGCACCCCTAGCCTTAGACTAGGGCAACCATAGGCGTAGGCAAGGCTAGGGCTCCTCTAGCCTAAGGCCTGGTCACCCCTAGGCTTAGGCTAGGGCACCCCTTGGCTTAGTCTAGGGCACCCCTAGGCTTAGGCTAGGGCACCCCTAAGCTTAGGCTAGGACACCCCTAGGCTTATGCTAGGACACCCCTAGGCTTAGGCTAAGGCTAGGGCTCAGCTAGCCTAAGGCTAGGGCAAGCCTAGGCTTAGGCTAGGGCACCCCTAGGCTTAGGGTAGGGCACACCTAGGCTTAGGGTAGGTTACCCCTATGCTTAGGCTAGGGCACCCCTAGGCTTAGTCTAGGGCACCCCTAGGCTTAGGCTAGGGCACCCCTAAGCTTAGGCTAGGACACCCCTAGGCTTAGGCTAGGACACCCCTAAGGTTAGGCTAAGGCTAGGGCTCCCCTAGCCTAAGGCTAGGGCACCCCTAGGCTTAGGTTAAGGCTAGGGCTCAGCTAGCCTAAGGCTAGGGTAAGCCTAGGCTTAGGCTAGGGCACCCCTAGGCTTAGGGTAGGGCACACCTAGGCTTAGGGTAGGGCACCCGTAGGCTTAGGCTAAGGCACACCTAGGCTTAGGCTAGGGCACCCCTAGGCTTAGGCTAAGGCTAGGGCTCCCGTATCCTCAGGCTAGGCCACCCCTAGGGTTAGGCTAGGGCACCCCTAGGCTTAGGCTAGGGACCCCTAGGGTTAGGCTAGGGCAGACATAGGCTTAGGCTAATGCTATGGCTCCTCTAGCCTAAGGTCTGCGCACCCATAGGCTTAGGCTAGCGCACCCCTACGCTTAGTCTATGGCACCCCTAGGCTTAGGCTAGGGCACCGCTAGGCTTAAGCTAGGCACCCCTAGGAGTGGCTAAGGCTAGGGGACCCCATAGGTTTGGGCTAAGGCACCCCTAAGCTTAGGCAAGGGCACCCTAGGCTTAGGTTAGGGCACTCTTAGGCTTAGGCTAGGGCACCCCTAGACTTAGGCTAAGGCTAGGTCACCCCTAGGCTTAGGCTAAGGCACCCCTAGGCTTAGGGTAGTGCACCCCTATGCTTAGGCTAGAGCACCCGTAGGCTTAGGCAAGCGCACCCTTAGCCTTAGGCTAGGGCACCCCTAGGCTTCGGCTAAGGCTAGGGCTCCACTAGCCTAAGGCTAGGGCACCCCTAGCCTCAGGCAAAGGCATCCCTAGGCTTAGGCTAAGGCACCCCTAGGCTTAGGCTAAGGCTAGCGCTCCCTAGCCTAAGGCTAGGGCACCCCTAGGCTTAGGCTAGGGAACCCCTAGACTTAGGTAGGGGACCCCTAGGCTTAGGCTAAGGCTACGGCTCCCCTAGCCTCAGGCTAGGGCACCCCTAGACTCAGGATATTGCACCCCTAGGCTTTGGCTAGGGCAATCCTAGGCTAGACTAAGGCTAGGGCTCCCCTAGCCTCAGGCTAGGGCACCCGTAGGCTCAGGCTAGGGCACCCCTAGGCTCAGGTTAGGGCACCCCTAGGCTTAGGCTAGGGCACCCCTAGGCTTAGGCTAGGGCACCCATAGGCTTAGGCTAGGGCACCCCTAGGCTTAGTCTAGGACACCCCTAGGCTTAGGCTAGGGCACCCCTATCCTAAGGCTAGGGCACCCCTAGGCTTAGGTTAAGGCTAGGGCTCAGCTAGCCAAAGGCTAGGGTAAGCCTAGGCTTAGGCTAGGGCACCCCTAGGCTTAGGGTAGGGCACACCTAGGCTTAGGGTAGGGCACCCGTAGGCTTAGGCTAAGGCACACCTAGGCTTAGGCTAGGGCACCCCTAGGCTTAGGCTAAGGCTAGTGCTCCCGTATCCTCAGGCTAGGCCACCCCTAGGGTTAGGCTAGGGCACCCCTAGGCTTAGGCTAGGGCACCCCTAGGCTTAGGCTAGGGCAGACATAGGCTTAGGCTAATGCTATGGCTCCTCTAGCCTAAGGCATGGGCACCCATAGGCTTAGGCTAGGGCACCCCTACGCTTAGTCTATGGCACCCCTAGGCTTAGGCTAGGGCACCGCTAGGCTTAAGCTAGGCACCCCTAGGCTTAGGTTAAGACTAGGGGACCCCTAGGTTTGGGCTAAGGCACCCCTAGGCTTAGGCAAGGGCACCCTAGGCTTAGGTTAGGGCACTCTTAGGCTTAGGCTAGGGCACCCCTAGACTTAGGCTAAGGCTAGGTCACCCCTAGGCTTAGGCTAAGGCACCCCTAGGCTTAGGCTAGTGCACCCCTATGCTTAGGCTAGAGCACCCGTAGGCTTAGGCAAGCGCACCCTTAGCCTTAGGCTAGGGCACCTCCAGGCTTAGGCTAGGGCACCCCTAGGCTTCGGCTAAGGCTAGGGCTCCACTAGCCTAAGGCTAGGGCACCCCTAGGCTCAGGCAAAGGCATCCCTAGGCTTAGGCTAAGGCACCCCTAGGCTTAGGCTAAGGCTAGCGCTCCCTAGCCTAAGGCTAGGGCACCCCTAGGCTTAGGCTAGGGAACCCCTAGACTTAGGCTAGGGCACCCCTAGGATTAGGCTAGGGCACCCCTAGGCTTAGGCTAAGGCTAGGGCTCCTCTATCCTAACGCTAGGGCATCCCTAGGCTTGGGCTAGGGCACCCCTAGACTCAGGCTATTGCACCCCTAGGCTTTGGCTAGGGCAATCCTAGGCTAGACAAAGGCTAGGGCTCCCCTAGCCTCAGGCTAGGGCACCCATAGGCTCAGGCTAGGGCACCCCTAGGCTCAGGTGAGGGCACCCCTAGGCTCAGGCTAGGGCACCCCTAGGCTTAGGCTAGGGCACCCATAGGCTTAGGCTAGGGCACCCCTAGGCTTAGGCTAAGGCTAGGGCTCCTCTAATCTTAGGCTAGGGCACCCTTAGTCTTAGACTAGGGCACCCCTAGGCTTAGGCTAGGGCACCCCTAGGCTTAGGCTAGGGCACACTTAGGCTTAGGCTGGGGCAGCCCTAGGCTTAGACTAGGGCACCCCTAGGCTTAGCCTAAGGCTAGGGCTTCCCTAGCCTAAGGCTAGGGCACCCCTAGGCTTAGTCTAGGGCACCCGTTGGCTTAGGCTAGGGCACCCCTAGGCTTAAGTAGCGAACCGCTAGGCTTAGGTTAGGGGACCCCTATGCTTAGGCTAAGGCTAGAGCTCCTCTAGCCTAACGCTAGGGCATCCCTAGGCTTGGGCTAGGGCACACCTTGGCTTATGCTAGGGCACCCCAAGGCTTCGGCTAAGGCGAGGACTCCCCTAGCCTAAGGGTAGGGTACAACTAGGCTTAGTCTACGGGACCCCTAGACTTAGGCTACGGCACCCCTAGGCTTAGGCTAGGGCACCCCTAGGCTTACGCTAAGCTATGGCTCCTCTAGCCTAACACTAGGGCATCCCTAGGCTTGGGCTAGTGCACCCCTAGGCTTAGGCTAGTGCACCCCTAGGCTTAGACTAAGGCTAGGGCTCCCCTAGGCTTAGGCTAGTGCACCCCTAGGCTTAGGCTAGGGAACCCCTAGGCTTAGCATAGGTCACCACTAAGCTTAGGCTAGGACACCCGTAGGCTTAGGCTAGGGCACGCCTAGGCTTAGGCTAGGGCAACCCTAGGCTTAGGCTAAGGCTAGGGCTCCCCTAGCCTAAGGCTAGGGCACCCCTAGGCTTAGGCTAGGGCAACACTAGGCTTAGGCTAGGGCACGCCTAGGCTTAGGCTAGGGCACCCCATTTCTTAGGATAGGGCACCCCTAGGCTTAGGCTAAGGCTAGGGCTCCCCTAGCCTAAGGCTAGGGTACCTCTAGGCTTAGGCTAGGGCACCCCTAGACTTAGGCTAGGGCACCCCTTGGCTTAGGCTAGCGCACCCGTAGGCTTAGGCTAAGGCTAGGGCTCCTCTAGGCTAACGCTAGGGCATCCCTGGGCTTGGGCTATGGCACCCCTAGGCTTAGTTTAGGGCACCCCTAGTCTTAGGCTAGGGCACACCAAGGCTTCGGTCAAGGCGAGGACTCCCCTAGCCTAAGGCTAGGGTACCCGTAGGATTAGGCTAGGGCACCCCTAGACTTAGGCTGGGGCACCCCTAGGCTTAGGCTAGGGCACCCCTAGGCTTGGGCTAAGGCTAGGGCTCCTCTAGACTAACGCTAGGGCATCCCTAAGCTTGGGCTAGGGCACCCCTAGGCTTAGGCTAGGGCACCCCTAGGCTTAGGCTAAGGCTAGGGCTCCCCAAGACTAAGACTAGGGCACCCCTAGGCTTAGGGTAGGGCAACACTAGGCTTAGGCTAGGGCACCCCTAGGCTTAGGCTAGGGCACCCATGGCTTAGGATAGGGCACCCCTAGGCTTAGGCTAAGGCTAGTGCTCCACTAGACTAAGGCTAGGCACCCCTAGCCTTAGGCTAGGGCACCCCTAGGCTTAGGCTAGGGCAACCCTACGCTTATGCTAGGGCACCCCTAGGCTTAGGCTAGGGCACCCATAGGCTTAGGCTAAGGCTAGGGCTCCCCTAGTCTAAGGCTTGGGCACCCCTAGGCTTAGGCTAGGGCACCCCTAGGCCTCGGCTAGGGCACCCCTAGGCTTAGGATAGGACACCCCTAAGCTTAGGCTAGGGCACGCCTAGGCTTAGGCTAAGGCTAGGGCTCCCCTTGCCTAACCCTAGGGCAACCCTAGGCTTAGGCTACGGCGCCCCTAGACTTAGACTAGGGCACCCCTAAGCTTAGGCTAGCGTACCCCTAGTCTTAGGCTAGGCACCCCTAGGCTTAGGCTAAGACTAGGGCTCCCCTAGCCTAAGGCTAGGGCACCCTTAGGCTTAGTCTAGGGCACCCCTAGTCGTAGGCTAGGGCACCCATAGGCTTAGTCTAAGGCTAGGGCTCCGCTAGCCTAAGGCTAGGGCACCACTAGGCTTAGGCTAGGGCAACCCTAGGCTTAGGGTAGGGCACCCCTAGGCTTAGGCTAGGGCACCCCTAGGCTTAGGCTAGAGCACCCCTAGGTTTTGGCTAGGGAACCCCTAAGCTTAGCCTAGGGCACCCCTAGGCTTAGGCTAAGGCTAGGGCTCCCCTAGCCTAAGGCTAGGGCACCCCTAGGCTTAGGCTAGGCCACCCCTAGGCTTAGGCTAGGGGACCCCTAGGCTTAGGCTAAGGCTAGGGCTCCCCTAGCCTAAGGCTAGGGCACCACTAGGCTTAGGCTAGGGCACCCCTAGGCTTAGGCTAGGGCACCCCTAGGCTTAGGATAGGGCAACCCTAGGCTTAGGCTAAGGCTAGGGCTCCCGTAGCCTAAGGCTAGGACACCCCTAGGCTTAGGCTAGGGCACCCCTAGGCTTAGGCTAGGCACCCCTAGTCTTAGGCTAGGGTAGCCCTAGGCTTAGGCTCGGGCAACCCTAGGCTTAGGCTAAGGCTAGGGCTCCTCTAGCCTAACGCTAGGGCATCCCTAGGCTTGGGCTAGGGCACCCCTAGGCTTAGGCTAGGGCACCCCTAGGCATAGACTAAGGCTAGGGCTCCCCTAGCCTAACGCTAGGGCATCCCTAGGCTTGGGATAGGGCACCACTAGGCTTAGGCTAGGGCACCCCTAGGCTTAGGCTAGGGCACCCCTAGGCTTAGGATAGGGCACTCCAAGGCTTCGGCTAAGGCGAGGACTCCCCTAGCCTAAGGCTAGGGTACCCCTAGGCTTAGGCTACGGCACCCCTAGGCTTAGGCTAGGGCACCCCTAGGCTTAGGCTAGGGCACCCCTAGGCTTAGGCTAGGGCACCCCTAGGCTTAGGCTAGGGCACCCCTAGGCTTAGGCTAGGGCACCCCTAGGCTTAGGCTAAGGCTACGGCTCCCCTAGCCTAAGGCTAGGGCACGCCTAGGCTTAGGCTAGGGCACCCCTAGGCTTAGGTTGGGTACCCCTAGGCTTAGGCTAGGGGACCCCTAGGCATAGGCTAAGGCTAGGGCTCCCCTAGCCTAAGGCTATGTTACCCATAGGCTTAGGCTAGGACACCCCTAGACTTATGCTAGGGCACCCATAGGCTAAGGCTAGAACACCCGTAGGCTTAGGCTAGAACAGCCGTAGGCTTAGGCTAGGGCACCCCTAGGCTTAGGCTAGGGCACCCCTAGGCTTTGGCTAAGGCTAGGGCTCCCCTAGCCTAAGGCTAGGGCACCCCTAGACTTAGGCTAGGGCACCCCTAGGCTTAGGCTAGGACACCCGTAGGCTTAGGCTAGGGCACCCTTGGCTTAGGCTAGGGCACCCCGAGGCTTAGGCTAAGGCTTGGGCTCCCCTAGCCTAAGGCTAGGGAACCCCTAGGCTTAGGCTAGGGCAACCCTAGGCTTAGGCTAGGGCACCCCTAGGCTTAGGCTAGGGCACCCCCATGGCTTAGGATAGGGCACCCCTAGGCTTAGGCTAAGGCGAGGGCTCCACTAGACTAAGGTTAGGCCACCCCTAGCCTTAGGCTAGGGCACCCCTAGCCTTAGTCTAGGGCACCCCTAAGTTTGGGCTAGGGCAAACTTAGGCTTATGCTAGGGCACCCCTAGGCTTAGGCTAGGGCACCCCTAGGCTTAGGCTAAGGCTACGGCTCCTCTAGGCTAACGCTAGGGCATCCCTGGGCTTGGGCTAGGGCACCCCTAGGCTTAGGCTAGGGCACCCCTAGGCTTAGGCTAGGGCACCCCAAGGCTTCGGCTAAGGCGAGGACTCCCCTAGCCTAAGGTTAGGGTACCCTTAGGATTAGGCTAGGGCACCCCTAGACGTAGGCTAGGGCACCCCTAGGCTTAGGCTAAGGCTAGGGCTCCTCTAGCCTAACGCTAGGGCATCCCTAGGCTTGGGCTAGGGCACCCCTGGGCTTAGGCTAGGGCACCCTTAGACTTAGGCTAGGGCATCCCTAGGCTAAGGCTAGTGCACCCCTAGGCTTAGACTAGGGCAGCCCTAAGCTTAGGCTAGGGCACCCCTAGGCTTAGGCTAGGGCACCCCTAGGTTTAGGCTAGGGCACCCCTAGGTTAGGCTAAGGCTAGGGCTCCACTAGACTAAGGCTAGCGCACCCCTAGCCTTAGGCTAGGGCACCCCTAGTCTTAGGCTAGGGCACCCCAAGGCTTAGGCTAGGGAACCCCTAGGCTTAGCCTAGGGCACCCCTAGGCTTCGGCTAAGGCTAGGGCTCCCCTAGCCTAAGGCTAGGGCTCAACTAGGCTTAGGCTAGGGCACCCTTAGGCTTAGGCTAGGGCACCCCTAGGCTTAGGCTAGGGCACCCCTAGGCTTAGGCTAGCGTACCCCTAGGCTTAGGCTAGGGCACCCCTAGGCTTAGGCTAAGGCTAGGGCTCCCCTAGCCAAAGGCTAGGACACCCCTAGGCTTAGGCTAGGGCACCCCTAGGCTTAGGCTAGGGCACCCGTAGGCTTAGGCTAGGGCAGCCCTAGGCTTAGGCTCGGGCACCCCTAGGCTTAGGCTAAGGCTAGGGCTCCTTTAGCCTAAAGCTAGGGCATCCCTGGGCTTGGGCTAGGGCACACCTAGGATTAGGCTAGGGCACCCCTATGCTTAGACTAAGGCTAGGGCTCCCCTAGCATAAGGATAGGGCTCCCCTAGCCTTAGGCTAGGGCACCCCAAGGCTTTGGCTAAGGCGAGGACTCCCCTAGCCTAAGGCTAGTTTACCCCTAGGTTTAGGCTAGAGCACCCCTAGACTTATGCTAGGGCACCCATAGGCTTAGGCTAGAACACCCATAGGCTTAGGTTAGGGCACCCCTAGGCTTAGCCTAGGGCATCCCTAGGCTTAGGCTAAGGCTAGGGCTCCCCTAGCCTAAGGCTAGGGCACCCCTAGACTTAGGCTAGGGCACCCCTAGGCTTAGGCTAGGACACCCGTAGGCTTAGGCTAGGGCACCCCTAGGCTTAGGCTAGGGCAAACCTAGGCTTAGGCTAAGTCTAGGGCTCCCCTAGCCTAAGGCTAGGTCACCCCTAGGCTTAGGCTAGGGCAACCCTAGGCTTAGGCTAGGGCACCCCTAGGCTTAGGCTAGGGCACTCCATGGCTTAGGATAGGGCACCCCTAGGCTTAGGCCAAGGCTAGGGCTCCACTAGACTAAGGCTAGGGCACCCCTAGCCTTAGGCTAGGGCACCCCTAATTTTGGCTAGGGCAACCCTAGGCTTATGCTACAGCACCCCAAGGTTTAGGCTAGGGCACCCCTAGGCTTAGGCTAAGGCTAGGGCTCCCCTAGCCTAAGGCTGGGGTACCTCTAGGCTTAGGCTAGGGCACCCCTAGACTTAGGCTAGGGCACCCCTTGGCTTAGGGTAGTGTACCCCTAGGCTTAGTCTGAGGCTAGGGCTCCTCTAGGCTAACGCTAGGGCATCCCTGGGCTTGGGCTAGGGCACCCTTAGGCTTAGGCTAGGGCACCCCTAGGCTTAGGCTAAGGCTAGGGCTCCCCTAGCCTAAGGCTAGGACACGCCTAGGCTTAGGTTAGGGCACCCCTAGGCTTAGGTTGGGCACCCCTAGGCTTAGGTTAGGGGACCTCTAGGCTTAGGCTAGGGCAACCCTAGGCTTAGGCTAGGGCACCCATAGGCTTAGGCTAGGGCACCCCTAGGCTTAGGCTAAGGCTAGGGTTCCCCTAGCCTAAGGCTAGGACACCCCTAGGCTTAGGCTAGGGCACCCCTAGGCTTAGGCTAGGGCAGCCCTAGGCTTAGGCTAGGGCAGCCCTAGGCTTAGGCTCCGGCACCCATAGGCTTAGGCTAAGGCTAGGGCTACTCTAGTCTAACGATAGGGCATCCCTAGGCTTGGGCTAGGGCACCCCTAGGTTTAGGCTAGGGCACCCCTATGCTTAGACTAAGGCTAGGGCTCCCCTAGCCTAAGGCTAGGGCTCCCCTAGCATAAGGATAGGGCACCCCTAGCCTTAGGCTAGGGCACCCCAAGGCTTCGGCTAAGGCGAGGACTCCCCTAGCCTAAGGCTAGGTTACCCATAGGCTTAGGCTAAGGCACCCCTAGACTTTTGCTAGGGCACCCATAGGCTTAGGCTAGAACACCCGTAGGCTTAGGTTAGGGCACCCCAAGGCTTAGGCTAAGGCTAGGGCACCCCTACCCTAAGGCTAGGGCAGCCCTAGGCTTAGGCTAGGGCATCCCTAGACTTGGGCTAGGGCACCACTAGGCTTAGGCTAGGGCACCCATAGGCTTAGGCTAGGGCACCCCGAGGCTTAGGCTAGGGCACCCCAAGGCTTAGGCTAAGGCTAGGGCTCCCCTAGCCTAAGGCTAGGACACCCCTAGGCTTAGGCTAGGGCACCCCTAGGCTTAGGCTAGGGCACCCCTAGGCTTAGGATAGGGCACCCCTAGGCTTAGGCTGAGGCACCCCTAGGCTTAGGCTAAGGCTAGGGCTCCTCTAGCCTAACGCTAGGGCATCCCTAGGCTTGGGCTAGGGCACCCCTAGGATTTTGCTAGGGCACCCCTATGCTTAGACTAAGGCTAGGGCTCCCCTAGTCTAAGGCTAGGGCTCCTCTAGCCTAACACTAGGGCATCCCTAGGCTTGGGCTAGGGCACCCGTAGGCTTAGGCTAGGGCACCACTAGGCATAGACTAAGGCTAGGGCTCCCCTAGCCTAACGCTAGGGCATCCTTAGGCTTGGGCTAGGGCACCACTAGGCTTAGGCTAGGGCACCCCTAGGCTTAGGCTAGGGGACCCCTAGGCTTAGGATAGGGCACTCCAAGGCTTCGGCTAAGGCGAGGACTCCCCTAGCCTAAGGCTAGGGTACACCTAGGCTTAGGCTAGGGCACCCCTAGGCTTAGGCTAAGGCTACGGCTCCCCTAGCCTAAGGCTAGGGCACGCCTAGGCTTAGGCTAGGGCACCCCTAGGCTTAGGTTGGGCACGCCTAGGCTTAGGCTAGGGGACCCCTAGGCATAGGCTAAGGCTAGGGCTCCCCTAGCCTAAGGCTAGGTTACCCCTAGGCTTAGGCTAGGGCACCCCTAGACTTATGCTAGGGCACCCATAGGCTAAGGCTAGAACACCCGTAGGCTTAGGCTAGAACACCCGTAGGCTTAGGCTAGGGCACCCCTAGGCTTAGGCTAGGGCACCCCTAGGCTTAGGCAAGGACACCCGTAGGCTTAGGCTAGGGCACCCTTGGCTTAGGCTAGGGCACCCCGAGGCTTAGGCTAATGCTTGGGCTCCCCTAGCCTACGGCTAGGGCACCCCTAGGCTTAGGCTAGGGTAACCCTAGGCTTAGGCTAGGGCAACCCTAGGCTTAGGCTAGGGCACCCCTAGGCTTAGGCTAGGGCACCCCATGGCTTAGGATAGGGCACCCCTAGGCTTAGGCTAAGGCGAGGGCTCCACTAGACTAAGGCTAGGGCACCCCTAGCCTTAGGCTAGGGCACCCCTAGGTTTGGGCTAGGGCAAACTTAGGCTTATGCTAGGGCACCCCTAGGCTTAGGCTAGGGCACCCCTAGGCTTAGGCTAAGGCTAGGGCTCCTCTAGGCTAACGCTAGGGCATCCCTGGGCTTGGGCTAGGGCACCCCTAGGCTTAGGCTAGGGCACACCTAGGCTTAGGCTAGGGCACCCCAAGGCTTCGGCTAATGCGAGGACTCCCCTAGCCTAAGGTTAGGGTACCCATAGGATTAGGCTAGGGCACCCCTAGACGTAGGCTAGGGCACGCCTAGGCTTAGGCTAGGGCACCCCTAGGCTTAGGCTAGGGCACGCCTAGGCTTAGGCTAAAGCTAGGGCTCCTCTAGCCTAACGCTAGGGCATCCCTAGGCTTGGGCTAGGGCACCCCTGGGCTTAGGCTAGGGCACCCTTAGACTTAGGCTAGGGCATCCCTAAGCTAAGGCTAGTGCACCTCTAGGCTTAGACTAGGGCAGCCCTAAGCTTAGGCTAGGACACCCCTAGGCTTAGGCTAGGGCACCCCTAGGCTTAGGCTAGGGCACCCCTAGGCTTAGGCTAAGGCTAGGGCTCCACTAGATTAAGGCTAGCGCACCCCTAGCCTTAGGCTAGGGCACCCCCAGTCTTAGGCTAGGGCACCCCAAGGCTTAGGCTAGGGAACCCCTAGGCTTAGCCTAGGGCACCCCTAGGCTTAGGCTAAGGCTAGGGCTCCCCTAGCCTAAGGCTAGGGCACAACTAGGCTTAGGCTAGCGCACCCTTAGGCTTAGGCTAGGGCACCCCTAGGCTTAGGCTAAGGCTAGGGCTCCCCTAGCCTAAGGCTAGGACACCCCTACGCTTAGGCAAGGGCACCCGTAGGCTTAGGCTAGGGCACCCCTAGGCTTTGGCTAAGGCTAGGGCTCCCCTAGCCTAAGCTAGGACACCCCTAGGCTTAGGCTTGGGCACCCCTAAGCTTAGGCTAGGGCACCCCGAGGCTTAGGCTAGGACAGCCCTAGGCTTAGGCTCGGGCACCCGTAGGCTTAGGCTAAGGCTAGGGCTCCTCTAGCCTAACGCTAGGGCATCCCTAGGCTTGGGCTATGGCACCCCTAGGCTTAGGCTAGGGCACCCCTAGGCTTAGATTAAGGCTAGGGATCCCCTAGCCTAAGGCTAGGGCACCCCAAGGCTTCGGCTAAGGCGAGGACTCCCCTAGCCTAAGGCTAGGTTACCCCTAGGCTTAGGCTAGTGCACTCCTAGGCTTAGGCTAAGGCTAGGGGTCCCCTAGCCTAAGGCTAGGACACCCCTAGGCTTAGGCTAGGGCACCCCTAGGCTTAGGCTAGGGCACCCCCAGGGTTAGGCTAGGGCAGCCCTAGGCTTAGGCTCTGGCACCCGTAGGCTTAGTCTAAGGCTAGGGCTCCTCTAGCCTAACGCTAGGGCATCCCTAGGCTTGGGCTAGGGCACGCCTAGGCTTAGGCTAGGGCACCCCTAGGCTTAGGTTGGGCACCCCTAGGCTTAGGCTAGGGGACCCCTAGGCTTAGGCTAAGGCTAGGGCTTCCCTAGCTTAACGTTAGGGCACCACTAGGCTTAGGCTAGGGCACCCCTAGGCTTAGGCTAGGGCACCCCTAGGCTTAGGCTAGGACACTCCATGGCTTAGGATAGGGCACCCCTAGGCTTAGGCCAAGGCTAGGGCTCCACTAGACTAAGGCTAGGGCACCCCTAGCCTTAGGCTAGGGCACCCCTTATTTTGGCTAGGGCAACCCTAGGCTTATGCTACAGCACCCCAAGGTTTAGGCTAGGGCACCCCTAGGCTTAGGCTAAGGCTAGGGCTCCCCTAGCCTAAGGCTAGGGTACCTCTAGGCTTAGGCTAGGGCACCCCTAGACTTAGGCTAGGGCACCCCTTGGCTTAGGGTAGTGCACCCCTAAGCTTAGTCTGAGGCTGGGGCTCCTCTAGGCTAACGTTAGGGCATCCCTGGGCTTGGGCTAGGGCACCCCTAGGCTTAGGCTAGGGCACCCCTAGGCTTAGGCTAAGGCTAGGGCTCCCCTAGCCTAAGGCTAGGACACGCCTAGGCTTAGGTTAGGGCACCCCTAGGCTTAGGTTGGGCACCCCTAGGCTTAGGATAGGGGACCTCTAGGCTTAGGCTAGGGCAACCCTAGGCTTAGGCTAGGGCACCCATAGGCTTAGGCTAGGGCACCCCTAGGCTTAGGCTAAGGCTAGGGTTCCCCTAGCCTAAGGCTAGGACACCCCTAGGCTTAGGCTAGGGCACCCCTAGGCTTAGGCTAGGGCAGCCCTAGGCTTAGGCTAGGGCAGCCCTAGGCATAGGCTCGGGCACCCATAGGCTTAGGCTAAGGCTAGGGCTACTCTAGTCTAACGATAGGGCATCCCTAGGCTTGGGCTAGGGCACCCCTAGGTTTAGGCTAGGGCACCCCTATGCTTAGACTAAGGCTAGGGCTCCCCTAGCCTAAGGCTAGGGCTCCCCTAGCATAAGGATAGGGCACCCCTAGCCTTAGGCTAGGGCACCCCAAGGCTTCGGCTAAGGCGAGGACTCCCCTAGCCTAAGGCTAGGTTACCCATAGGCTTAGGCTAAGGCACCCCTAGACTTTTGCTAGGGCACCCATAGGCTTAGGCTAGAACACCCGTAGGCTTAGGTTAGGGCACCCCAAGGCTTAGGCTAAGGCTAGGGCACCCCTACCCTAAGGCTAGGGCAGCCCTAGGCTTAGGCTAGGGCATCCCTAGACTTGGGCTAGGGCACCACTAGGCTTAGGCTAGGGCACCCCTAGGCTTAGGCTAGGGCAGCCCTAGGCTTAGGCTAGGGCAGCCCTAGGCTTAGGCTCGGGCACCCATAGGCTTAGGCTAAGGCTAGGGCTACTCTAGTCTAACGATAGGGCATCCCTAGGCTTGGGCTAGGGCACCCCTAGGTTTAGGCTAGGGCACCCCTATGCTTAGACTAAGGCTAGGGCTCCCCTAGCCTAAGGCTAGGGCTCCCCTAGCATAAGGATAGGGCACCCCTAGCCTTAGGCTAGGGCACCCCAAGGCTTCGGCTAAGGCGAGGACTCCCCTAGCCTAAGGCTAGGGCACCCATAGGCTTAGGCTAGAACACCCGTAGGCTTAGGTTAGGTGACCCCAAGGCTTAGGCTAAGGCTAGGGCACCCCTACCCTAAGGCTAGGGCAGCCCTAGGCTTAGGCTAGGGCATCCCTAGACTTGGGCTAGGGCACCACTAGGCTTAGGCTAGGGCACCCCTAGGCTTAGGCTAGGGCACCCCGAGGCTTAGGCTAGGGCACCCCAAGGCTTAGGCTAAGGCTAGGGCTCCCCTAGCCTAAGGCTAGGACACCCCTAGGCTTAGGCTAGGGCACCCCTAGGCTTAGGCTAGGGCACCCCTAGGCTTAGGCTAGGGCACCCCTAGGCTTAGGATAGGGCACCCCTAGGCTTAGGCTGAGGCACCCCTAGGCTTAGGCTAAGGCTAGGGCTCCTCTAGCCTAACGCTAGGGCATCCCTAGGCTTGGGCTAGGGCACCCCTAGGATTTGGCTAGGGCACCCCTATGCTTAGACTAAGGCTAGGGCTCCCCTAGTCTAAGGCTAGGGCTCCTCTAGCCTAACGCTAGGGCATCCCTAGGCTTGGGCTAGGGCACCCGTAGGCTTAGGATAGGGCACCCCTAGGCATAGACTAAGGCTAGGGCTCCCCTAGCCTAACGCTAGGGCATCCTTAGGCTTGGGCTAGGGCACCACTAGGCTTAGGCTAGGGCACCTCTAGGCTTAGGCTAGGGGACCCCTAGGCTTAGGATAGGGCACTCCAAGGCTTCGGCTAAGGCGAGGACTCCCCTAGCCTAAGGCTAGGGTACACCTAGGCTTAGGCTAGGGCACCCCTAGGCTTAGGCTAAGGCTACGGCTCCCCTAGCCTAAGGCTAGGGCACGCCTAGGCTTAGGCTAGGGCACCCCTAGGCTTAGGTTGGGCACGCCTAGGCTTAGGCTAGGGGACCCCTAGGCATAGGCTAAGGCTAGGGCTCCCCTAGCCTAAGGCTAGGTTACCCCTAGGCTTAGGCTAGGGCACCCCTAGACTTATGCTAGGGCACCCATAGGCTAAGGCTAGAACACCCGTAGGCTTAGGCTAGAACACCCGTAGGCTTAGGCTAGGCCACCCCTAGGCTTAGGTTAGGGCACCCCTAGGCTTACGCAAGGACACCCGTAGGCTTAGGCTAGGGCACCCTTGGCTTAGGCTAGGGCACCCCGAGGCTTAGGCTAAGGCTTGGGCTCCCCTAGCCTAAGGCTAGGGCACCCCTAGGCTTAGGCTAGGGCAACCCTAGGCTTAGGCTAGGGCAACCCTAGGCTTAGGCTAGGGCACCCCTAGGCTTAGGCTAGGGCACCCCATGGCTTAGGATAGGGCACCCCTAGGCTTAGGCTAAGGCGAGGGCTCCACTAGACTAAGGCTAGGGCACCCCTAGCCTTAGGCTAGGGCACCCCTAGGTTTGGGCTAGGGCAAACTTAGGCTTATGCTAGGGCACCCCAAGGCTTCCGCTAAGGCGAGGACTCCCCTAGCCTAAGGTTAGGGTACCCATAGGATTAGGCTAGGGCACCCCTAGACGTAGGCTAGGGCACGCCTAGGCTTAGGCTAGGGCACCCCTAGGCTTAGGCTAAAGCTAGGGCTCCTCTAGCCTAACGCTAGGGCATCCCTAGGCTTGGGCTAGGGCACCCCTGGGCTTAGGCTAGGGCACCCTTAGACTTAGGCTAGGGCATCCCTAGGCTAAGGCTAGTGCACCTCTAGGCTTAGACTAGGGCAGCCCTAAGCTTAGGCTAGGACACCCCTAGGCTTAGGCTAGGGCACCCCTAGGCTTAGGCTAGGGCACCCCTAGGCTTAGGCTAAGGCTAGGGCTCCACTAGATTAAGGCTAGCGCACCCCTAGCCTTAGGCTAGGGCACCCCTAGTCTTAGGCTAGGGCACCCCAAGGCTTAGGCTAGGGAACCCCTAGGCTTAGCCTAGGGCACCCCTAGGCTTAGGCTAAGGCTAGGGCTCCCCTAGCCTAAGGCTAGGGCACAACTAGGCTTAGGCTAGCGCACCCTTAGGCTTAGGCTAGGGCACCCCTAGGCTTAGGCTAGGGCACCCCTAGGCTTAGGCTAAGGCTAGGGCTCCCCTAGCCTAAGGCTAGGACACCCCTACGCTTAGGCAAGGGCACCCGTAGGCTTAGGCTAGGGCACCCCTAGGCTTAGGCTAGGGCAGCCCTAGGCTTAGGCTAGGGCAGCCCTAGGCTTTGGCTCGGGCACCCATAGGCTTAGGCTAAGGCTAGGGCTACTCTAGTCTAACGATAGGGCATCCCTAGGCTTGGGCTAGGGCACCCCTAGGTTTAGGCTAGGGCACCCCTATGCTTAGACTAAGGCTAGGGCTCCCCTAGCCTAAGGCTAGGGCTCCCCTAGCATAAGGATAGGGCACCCCTAGCCTTAGGCTAGGGCACCCCAAGGCTTCGGCTAAGGCGAGGACTCCCCTAGCCTAAGGCTAGGTTACCCATAGGCTTAGGCTAAGGCACCCCAAGACTTTTGCTAGGGCACCCATAGGCTTAGGCTAGAACACCCGTAGGCTTAGGTTAGGGCACCCCAAGGCTTAGGCTAAGGCTAGGGCACCCCTACCCTAAGGCTAGGGCAGCCCTAGGCTTAGGCTAGGGCATCCCTAGACTTGGGCTAGGGCACCACTAGGCTTAGGCTAGGGCACCCCTAGGCTTAGGCTAGGGCAGCCCTAGGCTTAGGCTAGGGCAGCCCTAGGCTTAGGCTCGGGCACCCATAGGCTTAGGCTAAGGCTAGGGCTACTCTAGTCTAACGATAGGGCATCCCTAGGCTTGGGCTAGGGCACCCCTAGGTTTAGGCTAGGGCACCCCTATGCTTAGACTAAGGCTAGGGCTCCCCTAGCCTAAGGCGAGGGCTCCCCTAGCATAAGGATAGGGCACCCCTAGCCTTAGGCTAGGGCACCCCAAGGCTTCGGCTAAGGCGAGGACTCCCCTAGCCTAAGGCTAGGTTACCCATAGGCTTAGGCTAAGGCACCCCTAGACTTTTGCTAGGGCACCCATAGGCTTAGGCTAGAACACCCGTAGGCTTAGGTTAGGGCACCCCAAGGCTTAGGCTAAGGCTAGGGCACCCCTACCCTAAGGCTAGGGCAGCCCTAGGCTTAGGCTAGGGCATCCCTAGACTTGGGCTAGGGCACCACTAGGCTTAGGCTAGGGCACCCCTAGGCTTAGGCTAGGGCACCCCGAGGCTTAGGCTAGGGCACCCCAAGGCTTAGGCTAAGGCTAGGGCTCCCCTAGCCTAAGGCTAGGACACCCCTAGGCTTAGGCTAGGGCACCCCTAGGCTTAGGCTAGGGCACCCCTAGGCTTAGGCTAGGGCACCCCTAGGCTTAGGATAGGGCACCCCTAGGCTTAGGCTGAGGCACCCCTAGGCTTAGGCTAAGGCTAGGGCTCCTCTAGCCTAACGCTAGGGCATCCCTAGACTTGGGCTAGGGCACCCCTAGGATTTGGCTAGGGCACCCCTATGCTTAGACTAAGGCTAGGGCTCCCCTAGTCTAAGGCTAGGGCTCCTCTAGCCTAACGCTAGGGCATCCCTAGGCTTGGGCTAGGGCACCCGTAGGCTTAGGATAGGGCACCCCTAGGCATAGACTAAGGCTAGGGCTCCCCTATCCTAACGCTAGGGCATCCTTAGGCTTGGGCTAGGGCACCACTAGGCTTAGGCTAGGGCACCTCTAGGCTTAGGCTAGGGGACCCCTAGGCTTAGGATAGGGCACTCCAAGGCTTCGGCTAAGGCGAGGACTCCCCTAGCCTAAGGCTAGGGTACACCTAGGCTTAGGCTAGGGCACCCCTAGGCTTAGGCTAAGGCTACGGCTCCCCTAGCCTAAGGCTAGGGCACGCCTAGGCTTAGGCTAGGGCACCCCTAGGCTTAGGTTGGGCACGCCTAGGCTTAGGCTAGGGGACCCCTAGGCATAGGCTAAGGCTAGGGCTCCCCTAGCCTAAGGCTAGGTTACCCCTAGGCTTAGGCTAGGGCACCCCTAGACTTATGCTAGGGCACCCATAAGCTAAGGCTAGAACACCCGTAGGCTTAGGCTAGAACACCCGTAGGCTTAGGCTAGGCCACCCCTAGGCTTAGGTTAGGGCACCCCTAGGCTTAGGCAAGGACACCCGTAGGCTTAGGCTAGGGCACCCTTGGCTTAGGCTAGGGCACCCCGAGGCTTAGGCTAAGGCTTGGGCTCCCCTAGCCTAAGGCTAGGGCACCCCTAGGCTTAGGCTAGGGCAACCCTAGGCTTAGGCTAGGGCAACCCTAGGCTTAGGCTAGGGCACCCCTAGGCTTAGGCTAGGGCACCCCATGGCTTAGGATAGGGCACCCCTAGGCTTAGGCTAAGGCGAGGGCTCCACTAGACTAAGGCTAGGGCACCCCTAGCCTTAGGCTAGGGCACCCCTAGGTTTGGGCTAGGGCAAACTTAGGCTTATGCTAGGGCACCCCAAGGCTTCCGCTAAGGCGAGGACTCCCCTAGCCTAAGGTTAGGGTACCCATAGGATTAGGCTAGGGCACCCCTAGACGTAGGCTAGGGCACGCCTAGGCTTAGGCTAGGGCACCCCTAGGCTTAGGCTAAAGCTAGGGCTCCTCTAGCCTAACGCTAGGGCATCCCTAGGCTTGGGCTAGGGCACCCCTGGGCTTAGGCTAGGGCACCCTTAGACTTAGGCTAGGGCATCCCTAGGCTAAGGCTAGTGCACCTCTAGGCTTAGACTAGGGCAGCCCTAAGCTTAGGCTAGGACACCCCTAGGCTTAGGCTAGGGCACCCCTAGGCTTAGGCTAGGGCACCCCTAGGCTTAGGCTAAGGCTAGGGCTCCACTAGATTAAGGCTAGCGCACCCCTAGCCTTAGGCTAGGGCACCCCTAGTCTTAGGCTAGGGCACCCCAAGGCTTAGGCTAGGGAACCCCTAGGCTTAGCCTAGGGCACCCCTAGGCTTAGGCTAAGGCTAGGGCTCCCCTAGCCTAAGGCTAGGGCACAACTAGGCTTAGGCTAGCGCACCCTTAGGCTTAGGCTAGGGCACCCCTAGGCTTAGGCTAGGGCACCCCTAGGCTTAGGCTAAGGCTAGGGCTCCCCTAGCCTAAGGCTAGGACACCCCTACGCTTAGGCAAGGGCACCCGTAGGCTTAGGCTAGGGCACCCCTAGGCTTTGGCTAAGGCTAGGGCTCCCCTAGCCTAAGGCTAGGACACCCCTAGGCTTAGGCTTGGGCACCCCTAAGCTTAGGCTAGGGCACCCCGAGGCTTAGGCTAGGACAGCCCTAGGCTTAGGCTCGGGCACCCGTAGGCTTAGGCTAAGGCTAGGGCTCCTCTAGCCTAACGCTAGGGCATCCCTAGGCTTGGGCTAGAGCACCCCTAGGCTTAGGCTAGGGCACCCCTAGGCTTAGATTAAGGCTAGGGCTCCCCTAGCCTAAGGCTAGGGCACCCCAAGGCTTCGGCTAAGGCGAGGACTCCCCTAGCCTAAGGCTAGGTTACCCCTAGGCTTAGGCTAGTGCACTCCTAGGCTTAGGCTAAGGCTAGGGGTCCCCTAGCCTAAGGGTAGGACACCCCTAGGCTTAGGCTAGGGCACCCCTAGGCTTAGGCTAGGGCACCCCCAGGGTTAGGCTAGGGCAGCCCTAGGCTTAGGCTCCGGCACCCGTAGGCTTAGTCTAAGGCTAGGGCTCCTCTAGCCTAACGCTAGGGCATCCCTAGGCTTGGGCTAGGGCATGCCTAGGCTTAGGCTAGGGCACCCCTAGGCTTAGGTTGGGCACCCCTAGGCTTAGGCTAGGGGACCCCTAGGCTTAGGCTAAGGCTAGGGCTTCCCTAGCTTAACGTTAGGGCACCACTAGGCTTAGGCTAGGGCACCCCTAGGCTTAGGCTAGCGCACCCCTAGGCTTAGGCTAGGGCACCCCTAGGCTTAGGCTAAGGCTAGCGCTCCCCTAGCCAAAGGCTAGGACACCCCTAGGCTTAGGCTAGGGCACCCCTAGGCTTAGGCTAGGGCACCCGTAGGCTTAGGCTAGGGCAGCCCTAGGCTTAGGCTCGGGCACCCCTAGGCTTAGGCTAAGGCTAGGGCTCCTCTAGCCTAACGCTAGGGCATCCCTGGGCTTGGGATAGGGCACCCCTAGGTTTAGGCTAGGGCACCCCTATGCTTAGACTAAGGCTAGGGCTCCCCTAGCATAAGGATAGGGCACCCCTAGCCTTAGGCTAGGGCACCCCAAGGCTTCGGCTAAGGCGAGGACTCCCCTAGCCTAAGGCTAGTTTACCCCTAGGTTTAGGCTAGGGCACCCCTAGACTTATGCTAGGGCACCCATAGGCTTAGGCTAGAAAACCCGTAGGCTTAGGTTAGGGCACCCCTAAGCTTAGCCTAGGGCACCCCTAGGCTTAGGCTAAGGCTAGGGCTCCCCTAGCCTAAGGCTAGGGCACCCCTAGACTTAGGCTAGGGCACCCCTAGGCTTAGGCTAGGACACCCGTAGGCTTAGGCTAGGGCACCCCTAGGCTTAGGCTAGGGCAAACCTAGGCTTAGGCTAAGTCTAGGGCTCCCCTAGCCTAAGGCTAGGGCACCCCTAGGCTTAGGCTAGGGCAACCCTAGGCTTAGGCTAGGGCACCCCTAGGCTTAGGCTAGGGCACTCCATGGCTTAGGATAGGGCACCCCTAGGCTTAGGCCAAGGCTAGGGCTCCACTAGACTAAGGCTAGGGCACCCCTAGCCTTAGGCTAGGGCACCCCTAGCCTTAGGCTAGGGCACCCCTAATTTTGGCTAGGGCAACCCTAGGCTTATGCTACAGCACCCCAAGGTTTAGGCTAGGGCACCCCTAGGCTTAGGCTAAGGCTAGGGCTCCCCTAGCCTAAGGCTAGGGTACCTCTAGGCTTAGGCTAGGGCACCCCTAGACTTAGGCTAGGGCACCCCTTGGCTTAGGGTAGTGCACCCCTAGGCTTAGTCTGAGGCTAGGGCTCCTCTAGGCTAACGCTAGGGCATCCCTGGGCTTGGGCTAGGGCACCCCTAGGCTTAGGCTAGGGCACCCCTAGGCTTAGGCTAAGGCTAGGGCTCCCCTAGCCTAAGGCTAGGACACGCCTAGGCTTAGGCTAGGGCACCCCTAGGCTTAGGTTGGGCACCCCTAGGCTTAGGTTAGGGGACCTCTAGGCTTAGGCTAGGGCAAACCTAGGCTTAGGCTAGGGCACCCATACGCTTAGGCTAGGGCACCCCGAGGCTTAGGCTAAGGCTAGGGTTCCCCTAGCCTAAGGCTAGGACACCCCTAGGCTTAGGCTAGTGCACCCCTAGGCTTAGGCTAGGGCAGCCCTAGGCTTAGGCTAGGGCAGCCCTAGGCTTAGGCTCGGGCACCCATAGGCTTAGGCTAAGGCTAGGGCTACTCTAGTCTAACGCTAGGGCATCCCTAGGCTTGGGCTAGGGCACCCCTAGGTTTAGGCTAGGGCACCCCTATGCTTAGACTAAGGCTAGGGCTCCCCTAGCCTAAGGCTTGGGCTCCCCTAGCATAAGGATAGGGCACCCCTAGCCTTAGGCTAGGGCACCCAAGGCTTCGGCTAAGGCGAGGACTCCCCTAGCCTAAGGCTAGGTTACCCCTAGGCTTAGGCTAAGGCACCCCTAGACTTTTGCTAGGGCACCCATAGGCTTAGGCTAGAACACCCGTAGTCTTAGGTTAGGGCACCCCAAGGCTTAGGCTAAGGCTAGGGCACCCCTACCCTAAGGCTAGGGCAGCCCTAGGCCTAGGCTAGGGCATCCCTAGGCTTGGGCTAGGGCACCACTAGGCTTAGGCTAGGGCACCCCTAGGCATAGGCTAGGGCACCCCGAGGCTTAAGCTAGGGCACCCCAAGGCTTAGGCTAAGGCTAGGGCTCCCCTAGCCTAAGGCTAGGACACCCCTAGGCTTAGGCTAGGGCACCCCTAGGCTTAGGCTAGGGCAGCCCTAGGCTTAGGCTGAGGCACCCCTAGGCTTAGGCTAAGGCTAGGGCTCCTCTAGCCTAACGCTAGGGCATCCCTAGGCTTGGGCTAGGGCACCCCTAGGATTTGGCTAGGGCACCCCTATGCTTAGACTAAGGCTAGGGCTCCCCTAGTCTAAGGCTAGGGCTCCTCTAGTCTAACACTAGGGCATCCCTAGGCTTGGGCTAGGGCACCCGTAGGCTTAGGCTAGGGCACCCCTAGGCTTAGGCTAGGGCACCCCTAGGTTTAGGCTAAGGATAGGGCTCCTCTAGCCTAACGCTAGGGCATCCCTAGGCTTGGGCTAGGGCACCCCTAGGCTTAGGCTAGGGCACCCCTAGGCTTAGGCTAGGGCACCCCTAGGTTTAGGCTAAGGATAGGGCTCCTCTAGCCTAACGCTAGGGCATACCTTGGCTTAGGCTAGGGCACCCCTAGGCTTAGGATAGGGCAGCCGTAGGCATAGGCTAAGGCTAGGCCTCCCATAGCATAATGTAAGGTACCCCTAGGCTTTGGCTAGGGAACCCCTAGACTTAGCCTAGGGCACCCCTAGGCTTAGGCTAAGGATAGGGTTCCTCTAGCCTAACGCTAGGGCATCCCTAGGCTTGGGTAAGGGCACCCCTAGGCTTAGGCTAGGGCACCCCTAGGCTTAGGCTAGGGAAACCCTAGGTTTAGGCTAGGGCACCCCAAGGCTTAGGCTAGGATACCCGTAGGCTTAGGCTAGGGCACCCCTAGACTTAGGCTAGGGCACCCCTAGGCTTAGGCTAGGGCACCCCTAGGTTTAGGCTAAGGCTAGGGCTCCGCTAGCCTAACGCTAGGATATCCCTAGGCTTAGGCTAGGGCACCCCTAGGCTTAGGATAGGGCACCCCTAAGCTTAGGCTTAGGCGAGGGCTCCACTAGACTAAGGCTAGGGCACCCCAACCTTAGCCTAAGGCACCCCTAGGCTTAGGCTAGTTCACCCCTAGGCTTAGGCTAGGGAACCCCTAGGTTTAGGCTTGGGCACCCCTAGGCTTAGGCTAAGGCTAGGGCTCCCCTAGCCTAAGACTAGGGCACCCCTCGTCTTAGTATAGGGCAACCTTTTGGCTTAGGCTAGGGCACCCATACGCTTACTCTAAGGCTAGGGCTCAGCTAGCCTAAGGCTAGGGCACCACTATGCTTAGGCTAGGGCAACCCTAGGCTTAGGGTAGGGCACCCCTAGGCTTAGGCTAGGGCACCCCTAGGCTTAGGCTATGGCACCCCTAGGCTTAGGCTAAGGCTAGGGCTCCACTAGACTAAGGCTAGGGTACCCCTAACCTTAGGCTAGGGCTCCCCTAGGCTTAGGCTAGGGCACACCTAGGCTTAGGCTAGGGAACCCCTAGGCTTAACCTAGGGCACCCCTAGGCTTAGGCTAAGGCTAGGGCTCCCCTAGCCTAAGGCTAGGGCACGCCTAGTCTTAGGCTAGGGCACCCCTAGGCTTGGGCTAGGACACCTGTAGGCTTAGGCTAGGGCAACGTTGGCTTAGGCTAGGGCACCCCTAGGCATAGGCTAGGGCACCCCTAGACTTATGCTAGGGCACCCATAGGCTTAGGCTAGAACACCCGTAGGCTGAGGCTAGGGCACCCCTAGGCTTAGGCTAAGGCTAGGGCTCCCCTAGCCTAAGGCTAGGGCACCCCTAGACTTAGGCTAGGGTACCCCTAGGCTTAGGCTAGGACACCCGTAGGCTTAGGCTAGGGCACCCTTGGCTTAGGCTAGGGCACCCCTAGGCTTAGGCTAAGGCTTGGGCTCCCCTAGCCTAAGGCTAGGGCACCCCTAGGCTTAGGCTAGGGCACCCCTAGGCTTAGGCTAGGGCAACCCTAGGCTTAGGCTAGGGCACCCCTAGGCTTAGGCTAAGGCTAGGGCTCCTCTAGGCTAACGCTAGGGCATCCCTGGGCTTGGGCTAGGGCACCCCTACGCTTAGGCTAGGGCACCCCTACGCTTAGGCTAGGGCACCCCAAGGCTTCGGCTAAGGCGAGGACTCCCCTAGCCTAAGGCTAGGGAACCCATAGGATTTGGCTAGGGCACCCCTAGACGTAGGCTAGGGCACCCCTAGGCTTATGCTAGGGCACCCCTAGGCTTAGGCTAGGGCACCCCTAGGCTTAGGCTAAGGCTAGGGCTCCTCTAGCCTAACGCTAGGGCATCCCTAGGCTTGGGCTAGGGCACCCCTAGGCTTAGGCTAGGGCACCCCTAGGCTTAGGCTAGGGCACCCCTAGGCTTAGGCTAAGGCTAGGGCTCCTCTAGCCTAACGCTAGGGCATCCCTAGGCTTGGGCTAGGGCACTCCTAGGCTTAGGCTAGGGCACCCCTAGACTTAGGCTAGGGCACCCCTAAGCTTAGGCTAGGGCACCCCTAGTGTTAGGCTAGGGCAACCCTAGGCTTAGGGTAGGGCACCCCTAGGCTTAGGCTAGGGCACCCCTAGGCTTAGGCTAAGGCTAGGGCTCCACTAGACTAAGGCTAGGGCACCCCTAGCCTTAGGCTAGGGCACCCCTAGGCTTAGGCTAGGGCACCCATAGGCTTAGGCTAGGGAACCCCTAGGCTTAGCCTAGGGCACCCGTAAGCTTAGGCTAAGGCTAGGGCTCCCCTAGCCTAAGGCTAGGGCACGCCTAGGCTTAGGCTAGGGCACCCCTAGGCTTAGGCTAGGGCACCCCTAGGCTTAGCCTAGGGCACCCCAAGGCTTAGGCTAGTGGACCCCTAGGCTTAGGCTAAGGCTAGGGCTCCCCTAGCCTAAGGCTAGGGCACAACTAGGCTTAGGCTAGTGCACCCCTAGGCTTAGGCTAGGGCACCCCTATGCTTAGGCTAGGGCACCCCCAGGCTTAGGCTAAGGCTAGGGCTCCCCTAGCCTAAAGCTAGGACACCCCTACGCTTAGGCAAGGGCACCCGTAGGCTTAGGCTAGGGCACCCCTAGACTTAGGCTAAGGCTAGGGCTCCCCTAGACTAAGGCTAGGACACCCCTAGGCTTAGGCTAGGGCACCCCTAGGCTTAGGCTAGGGCACCCCGAGGCTTAGGCTAGGGCAGCCCTAGGCTTGGGCTCGGGCACCCGTAGGCTTAGGCTAAGGCTAGGGCTCCTCAAGCCTAACGCTAGGGCATCCCTAGGCTTGGGCTAGGGCACCCATAGGCTTAGGCTAGGGCACCGCTAGCCTAAGGCTAGCGCACCCCAAGGCTCCGGCTAAGGCGAGGACTCCCCTAGCATAAGGCTAGGGTACCCCTAGGCTTAGGCTAGGGCACCCCTAGGCTTAGGCTAAGGCTATGGCTCCCCTAGCCTAAGGCTAGGACACCCCTAGGCTTAAGCTCCGGCACCCGTAGGCTTAAGCTAAAGCTAGGGCTCCCCTAGCCTAAGGCTAGGGCACCCCAAGTCTTCGGCTAAGGCGAGGACTCCCCTAGCCTAAGGCTAGGGCACCCCAAGGCTTAGACAAAGACTTGGGCTCCCCTAGCCTAAGGCTAGGACACCCGTAGGCTTAGGCTAGGGCACCCCTAGGCTTAGGCTAAGGCTAGGGCTCCCCTAGCCTAAGGTTAGGGCACACCTAGGCTTAGGCTAGGGCACCCCAAGGCTTAGGTTGGGTACCCCTAGGCTTAGGCTAGGGGACCCCTAGGCTTAGTCTAAGGCTAGGGCTCCCCTAGCTTAACGTTAGGGCACCACTAGGCTTAGGCTAGGGCACCCCTAGGCTTAGGCTAGGGCACCCCTAGGCTTAGGCTAATGCTAGGGCTCCCCTAGCCTAAGGCTAGGACACCCCTAGGCTTAGGCTAGGGCACCCCTAGGCTTAGGCTAGGGCACCCGTAGGCTTAGGCTAGGGCAGCCCTAGGCTTAGGCTCGGGCACCCCTAGGCTTAGGCTAAGGCTAGGGCTCCTCTAGCCTAACGCTAGGTCATCCCTAGGCTTGTGCTAGAGCACCCCTAGGCTTAGGCTAGGGCACCCCTATGCTTAGACTAAGGCTAGGGCTCCCTTAGCCTAAGGCTAGGGCTCCCCTAGCATAAGGATAGGGCACCCCTAGCCTTAGGCTAGGGCACCCCAAGGCTTCGGCTAAGGCGAGAACTCCCCTAGCCTAAGGCTAGTTTACCCCTAGTTTTAGGCTAGGGCACCCCTAGACTTATGCTAGGGCACCCCTAGGCTTAGGCTAAGGCTAGGGCTCCCCTAGCCTAAGGCTAGGGCACCCCTAGACTTAGGCTAGTGCACCCCTAGTCTTAGGCTAGGACACCCGTAGGCTTAGGCTAGGTCACCCCTAGGCTTAGGCTAGGGCAAACCTAGGCTTAGGCTAAGGCTATGGCTCCCCTAGCCTAAGGCTAGGACACCCCTAGGCTTAGACTAGGGCAACCGTAGGCTTAGGCTAGGGCACCCCTAGGTTTAGGCTAGGGCACTCCATGGCTTAGTATAGGGCACCACTAGGCTTAGGCCAAGGCTAGGGCTCCACTAGACTAAGGCTAGGGCACCCCTAGACTTAGGCTAGGGCAACCCTAGGTTTAGGCTAGGGCAACCCTAGGGTTATGCTACGGCACCCCTAGGCTTAGGCTAGGGCATCCCTAGGCTTAGCCTAAGGCTAGGGCTCTCCTAGCCTAAGGCTAGGGTACCTATAGGCTTAGGCTAGGGCACCACTAGACTTAGGCTGGGGGACCCCTTGGCTTAGGGTAGTGCACCCCTAGGCTTAGTCTAAGGCTAGGGCTCCTCTAGGCTAACGCTAGGGCATGCCTGGGCTTGGGCTAGGGCACCCCTAGGCTTAGGCTAGGGCACCCCTAGGCTTAGGCTAGGGCACCGCTAGGCTTAGGCTAAGGCTAGGGCTCCCCTAGCCTAAGGCTAGGGCACGCCTAGGCTTAGGTTAGGGCACCCCTAGGCTTAGGTTGGGCACCCCTAGGCTTAGGCTAGGGGTCCCCTAGGCTTAGGCTAAGGCTAGGGCTCCCCTAGCTTAAGGCTAGGGCACCACTAGGCTTAGGCTAGGGCACCCCTAAGCTTAGGCTAAGGCTAGGGCTCCACTAGACTAAGGCTAGGGCACCCCTAGCCTTAGGCTAGGGCACCCCTAGGCTTAGGCTAGGGCACCCATAGGCTTAGGCTAGGGAACCCCTATGCTTAGCCTAGGGCACCCGTAAGCTTAGGCTAAGGCTAGGGCTCCCCTAGCCTAAGGCTAGGGCACGCCTAGGCTTAGGCTAGGGCACCCCTAGGCTTAGGCTAGGGCACCCCTAGGCTTAGGCTAGGGCACCCCTAGGCTTAGGCTAGTGGACCCCTAGGCTTAGGCTAAGGCTAGGGCTCCCCTAGCCTAAGGCTAGGGCACAACTAGGCTTAGGCTAGTGCACCCCTAGGCTTAGGCTAGGGCACCCCTAGGCTTAGGCTCGGGCACCCCTAGGCTTAGGCTAAGGCTAGGGCTCCCCTAGCCTAAGGCTATGACACCCCTAGGCTTAGGCTAGGGCACCCCTAGGCTTAGCCTAGGGCACCCCGAGGCTTAGGCTAGGGCAGCCCTAGGCTTGGGCTCGGGCACCCGTAGGCTTAGGCTAAGGCTAGGGCTCCTCAAGCCTAACGCTAGGGCATCCCTAGGCTTGGGCTAGGGCACCCCTAGGCTTAGGCTAGGGCACCGCTAGCCTAAGGCTAGGGCACCCCAAGGCTCCGGCTAAGGCGAGGACTCCCCTAGCATAAGGCTAGGGTACCCCTAGGCTTAGGCTAGGGCACCCCTAGGCTTAGGCTAAGGCTATGGCTCCCCTAGCCTAAGGCTAGGACACCCCTAGGCTTAGGCTAGGGCAACCCGAGGCTTAGGCTAGGGAAGCCCTAGGCTTAAGCTCGGGCACCCGTAGGCTTAAGCTAAAGCTAGGGCTCCCCTAGCCTAAGGCTAGGGCACCCCAAGTCTTCGGCTAAGGCGAGGACTCCCCTAGCTTAAGGCTAGGGCACCCCAAGGCTTAGACAAAGGTTTGGGCTCCCCTAGCCTAAGGCTAGGACACCCGTAGGCTTAGGCTAGGGCACCCCTAGGCTTAGGCTAAGGCTAGGGCTCCCCTAGCCTAAGGTTAGGGCACACCTAGGCTTAGGCTAGGGCACCCCAAGGCTTAGGTTGGGTACCCCTAGGCTTAGGCTAGGGGACCCCTAGGCTTAAGCTAAGGCTAGGGCTCCCCTAGCTTAACGTTAGGGCACCACTAGGCTTAGGCTAGGGCACCCCTAGGCTTAGGCTAGGGCACCCCTAGGCTTAGGCTAGGGCACCCCTAGGCTTAGGCTAAGGCTAGGGCTCCTCTAGCCTAACGCTAGGGCATCCCTAGGCTTGGGCTAGGGCACCCCTAGGCTTAGGCTAGGGCACCCCTAGGCTTAGGCTAGGGCACCCCTAGGCTTAGGCTAAGGCTAGGGCTCCTCTAGCCTAACGCTAGGGCATCCCTAGGCTTGGGCTTGGGCACTCCTAGGCTTAGGCTAGGGCACCCCTAGACTTAGGCTAGGGCACCCCTAAGCTTAGGCTAGGGCACCCCTAGTGTTAGGCTAGGGCAACCCTAGGCTTAGGGTAGGGCACCCCTAGGCTTAGGCTAGGGCACCCCTAGGCTTAGGCTAAGGCTAGGGCTCCACTAGACTAAGGCTAGGGCACCCCTAGCCTTAGGCTAGGGCACCCCTAGGCTTAGGCTAGGGCACCCATAGGCTTAGGCTAGGGAACCCCTAGGCTTAGCCTAGGGCACCCGTAAGCTTAGGCTAAGGCTAGGGCTCCCCTAGCCTAAGGCTAGGGCACGCCTAGGCTTAGGCTAGGGCACCCCTAGGCTTAGGCTAGGGCACCCCTAGGCTTAGGCTAGGGCACCCCAAGGCTTAGGCTAGTGGACCCCTAGGCTTAGGCTAAGGCTAGGGCTCCCCTAGCCTAAGGCTAGGGCACAACTAGGCTTAGGCTAGTGCACCCCTAGGCTTAGGCTAGGGCACCCCTATGCTTAGGCTAGGGCACCCCCAGGCTTAGGCTAAGGCTAGGGCTCCCCTAGCCTAAAGCTAGGACACCCCTACGCTTAGGCAAGGGCACCCGTAGGCTTAGGCTAGGGCACCCCTAGACTTAGGCTAAGGCTAGGGCTCCCCTAGACTAAGGCTAGGACACCCTTAGGCTTAGGCTAGGGCACCCCTAGGCTTAGGCTAGGGCACCCCGAGGCTTAGGCTAGGGCAGCCCTAGGCTTGGGCTCGGGCACCCGTAGGCTTAGGCTAAGGCTAGGGCTCCTCAAGCCTAACGCTAGGGCATCCCTAGGCTTGGGCTAGGGCACCCCTAGGCTTAGGCTAGGGCACCGCTAGCCTAAGGCTAGCGCACCCCAAGGCTCCGGCTAAGGCGAGGACTCCCCTAGCATAAGGCTAGGGTACCCCTAGGCTTAGGCTAGGGCACCCCTAGGCTTAGGCTAAGGCTATGGCTCCCCTAGCCTAAGGCTAGGACACCCCTAGGCTTAAGCTCGGGCACCCGTAGGCTTAAGCTAAAGCTAGGGCTCCCCTAGCCTAAGGCTAGGGCACCCCAAGTCTTCGGCTAAGGCGAGGACTCCCCTAGCCTAAGGCTAGGGCACCCCAAGGCTTAGACAAAGGCTTGGGCTCCCCTAGCCTAAGGCTAGGACACCCGTAGGCTTAGGCTAGGGCACCCCTAGGCTTAGGCTAAGGCTAGGGCTCCCCTAGCCTAAGGTTAGGGCACACCTAGGCTTAGGCTAGGGCACCCCAAGGCTTAGGTTGGGTACCCCTAGGCTTAGGCTTGGGGACCCCTAGGCTTAGTCTAAGGCTAGGGCTCCCCTAGCTTAACGTTAGGGCACCACTAGGCTTAGGCTAGGGCACCCCTAGGCTTAGGCTAGGGCACCCCTAGGCTTAGGCTAATGCTAGGGCTCCCCTAGCCTAAGGCTAGGACACCCCTAGGCTTAGGCTAGGGCACCCCTAGGCTTAGGCTAGGGCACCCGTAGGCTTAGGCTAGGGCAGCCCTAGGCTTAGGCTCGGGCACCCCTAGGCTTAGGCTAAGGCTAGGGCTCCTCTAGCCTAACGCTAGGTCATCCCTAGGCTTGTGCTAGAGCACCCCTAGGCTTAGGCTAGGGCACGCCTATGCTTAGACTAAGGCTAGGGCTCCCTTAGCCTAAGGCTAGGGCTCCCCTAGCATAAGGATAGGGCACCCCTAGCCTTAGGCTAGGGCACCCCAAGGCTTCGGCTAAGGCGAGAACTCCCCTAGCCTAAGGCTAGTTTACCCCTAGGTTTAGGCTAGGGCACCCCTAGACTTATGCTAGGGCACCCCTAGGCTTAGGCTAAGGCTAGGGCTCCCCTAGCCTAAGGCTAGGGCACCCCTAGACTTAGGCTAGTGCACCCCTAGTCTTAGGCTAGGACACCCGTAGGCTTAGGCTAGGTCACCACTAGGCTTAAGCTAGGGCTCCACTAGACTAAGGCTAGGGCACCCCTAGACTTAGGCTAGGGCAACCCTAGGTTTAGGCTAGGGCAACCCTAGGGTTATGCTACGGCACCCCTAGGCTTAGGCTAGGGCATCCCTAGGCTTAGCCTAAGGCTAGGGCTCTCCTAGCCTAAGGCTAGGGTACCTATAGGCTTAGGCTAGGGCACCCCTAGACTTAGGCTGGGCGACCCCTTGGCTTAGGGTAGTGCACCCCTAGGCTTAGTCTAAGGCTAGGGCTCCTCTAGGCTAACGCTAGGGCATGCCTGGGCTTGGGCTAGGGCACCCCTAGGCTTAGGCTAGGGCACCCCTAGGCTTAGGCTAGGGCACCGCTAGGCTTAGGCTAAGGCTAGGGCTCCCCTAGCCTAAGGCTAGGGCACGCCTAGGCTTAGGTTAGGGCACCCCTAGGCTTAGGTTGGGCACCCCTAGGCTTAGGCTAGGGGTCCCCTAGGCTTAGGCTAAGGCTAGGGCTCCCCTAGCTTAAGGCTAGGGCACCACTAGGCTTAGGCTAGGGCACCCCTAAGCTTAGGCTAAGGCTAGGGCTCCACTAGACTAAGGCTAGGGCACCCCTAGCCTTAGGCTAGGGCACCCCTAGGCTTAGGCTAGGGCACCCATAGGCTTAGGCTAGGGAACCCCTATGCTTAGCCTAGGGCACCCGTAAGCTTAGGCTAAGGCTAGGGCTCCCCTAGCCTAAGGCTAGGGCACGCCTAGGCTTAGGCTAGGGCACCCCTAGGCTTAGGCTAGGGCACCCCTAGGCTTAGGCTAGGGCACCCCTAGGCTTAGGCTAGTGGACCCCTAGGCTTAGGCTAAGGCTAGGGCTCCCCTAGCCTAAGGCTAGGGCACAACTAGGCTTAGGCTAGTGCACCCCTAGGCTTAGGCTAGGGCACCCCTAGGCTTAGGCTCGGGCACCCCTAGGCTTAGGCTAAGGCTAGGGCTCCCCTAGCCTAAGGCTATGACACCCCTAGGCTTAGGCTAGGGCACCCCTAGGCTTAGCCTAGGGCACCCTGAGGCTTAGGCTAGGGCAGCCCTAGGCTTGGGCTCGGGCACCCGTAGGCTTAGGCTAAGGCTAGGGCTCCTCAAGCCTAACGCTAGGGCATCCCTAGGCTTGGGCTAGGGCACCCCTAGGCTTAGGCTAGGGCACCGCTAGCCTAAGGCTAGGGCACCCCAAGGCTCCGGCTAAGGCGAGGACTCCCCTAGCATAAGGCTAGGGTACCCCTAGGCTTAGGCTAGGGCACCCCTAGGCTTAGGCTAAGGCTATGGCTCCCTTAGCCTAAGGCTAGGACACCCCTAGGCTTAGGCTAGGGCAACCCGAGGCTTAGGCTAGGGAAGCCCTAGGCTTAAGCTCGGGCACCCGTAGGCTTAAGCTAAAGCTAGGGCTCCCCTAGCCTAAGGCTAGGGCACCCCAAGTCTTCGGCTAAGGCGAGGACTCCCCTAGCCTGAGGTTAGGGCACACCTAGGCTTAGGCTAGGGCACCCCAAGGCTTAGGTTGGGTACCCCTAGGCTTAGGCTAGGGGACCCCTAGGCTTAAGCTAAGGCTAGGGCTCCCCTAGCTTAACGTTAGGGCACCACTAGGCTTAGGCTAGGGCACCCCTAGGCTTAGGCTAGGGCACCCCTAGGCTTAGGCTAGGGCACCCCTAGGCTTAGGCTAATGCTAGGGCTCCCCTAGCCTAAGGCTAGGACACCCCTAGGCTTAGGCTAGGGCACCCCTAGGCTTAGGCTAGGGCACCCGTAGGCTTAGGCTAGGGCAGCCCTAGGCTTAGGCTCGGGCACCCCTAGGCTTAGGCTAAGGCTAGGGCTCCTCTAGCCTAACGCTAGGGCATCCCTAGGCTTGTGCTAGAGCACCCCTAGGCTTAGGCTAGGGCACCCCTATGCTTAGACTAAGGCTAGGGCTCCCTTAGCCTAAGGCTAGGGCTCCCCTAGCATAAGGATAGGGCACCCCTAGCCTTAGGCTAGGGCACCCCAAGCTTCGGCTAAGGCGAGAACTCCCCTAGCCTAAGGCTAGTTTACCCCTAGGTGTAGGCTTACGCTAGGGCACCCCTAGGCTTAGGCTAAGGCTAGGGCTCCCCTAGCCTAAGGCTAGGGCACCCCTAGACTTAGGCTAGTGCACCCCTAGTCTTAGGCTAGGACACCCGTAGGCTTAGGCTAGGTCACCCCTAGGCTTAGGGTAGGGCAAACCTAGGCTTAGGCTAAGGCTAGGGCTCCCCTAGCCTAAGGATAGGACACCCCTAGGCTTAGACTAGGGCAACCCTAGGCTTAGGCTAGGGCACCCCTAGGCTTAGGCTAGGGCACTCCATGGCTTAGTATAGGGCACCACTAGGCTTAGGCCAAGGCTAGGGCTCCACTAGACTAAGGCTAGGGCACCCCTAGACTTAGGATAGGGCAACCCTAGGTTTAGGCTAGGGCAACCCTAGGGTTATGCTACGGCACCCCTAGGCTTAGGCTAGGGCACCCCTAGGCTTAGGCTAGGGCACTCCATGGCTTAGTATAGGGCACCACTAGGCTTAGGCCAAGGCTAGGGCTCCACTAGACTAAGGCTAGGGCACCCCTAGCCTTAGGCTAGGGCAACCCTAAGTATAGGCTAGGGCAACCCTAGGGTTATGCTACGGCACCCCTAGGCTTAGGCTAGGGCACCCCTAGGCTTAGCCTAAGGCTAGGGCTCCCCTAGCCTAAGGCTAGGGTACCTCTAGGCTTAGGCTAGGGCACCCCTAGACTTAGGCTGGGGGACCCCTTGGCTTAGGGTAGTGCACCCCTAGGCTTAGTCTAAGGCTAGGGCTCCTCTAGGCTAACGCTAGGGCATCCCTGGGCTTGGGCTAGGGCACCCCTAGGCTTAGTCTAGTGCACCCCTAGGCTTAGGCTAGGGCACCCCTAGGCTTAGGCTAAGGCTAGGGCTCCCCTAGCCTAAGGCTAGGGCACGCCTAGGCTTAGGCTAGGGCACCCCTAGGCTTAGGTTGGGCACCCCTAGGCTTAGGCTAGGGGTCCCCTAGGCTTAGGCTAAGGCTAGGGCTCCCCTAGCTTAAGGCTAGGGCACCACTAGGCTTAGGCTAGGGCACCCCTAAGCTTAGGCTAGGGCACCCCGAGGCTTATGCTAGGGCACCCCTAGGCCTAGGCTAAGGCTAGGGCTCCCCTAGCCTAAGGCTAGGACACCCCTAGGCTTAGGCTAGGGCACCCCTAGGCTTAGGCTAGGGCACCCCTAAGCTTAGGCTAGGGCAGCCCTAGGCTTAGGCTCAGGCACCCCTAGGCTTAGGTTAAGGCTAGGGCTCCTCTAGCCTAACGCTAGGGCACCCCTAGGCTTAGGCTAGGGCACCCCTATGCTTACACTAAGGCTAGGGCTCCCCTAGTCTAAGGCTAGGGCTCCTCTAGCCTAACACTAGGGCATCCCTAGGCTTGGGCTAGGGCACCCGTAGGCTTAGGCTAGGGCACCCCTAGGCTTAGGCTAGGGCACCCCGAGGTTTAGGCTAAGGATAGGGCTCCTCTAGCCTAACGCTAGGGCATCCCTAGGCTTGGGCTAGGGCACCACTAGGCTTAGGCTTGGACACCCCTAGGCTTAGGCTAGGGCACCCCTAGGCTTAGGCTAGGGCAGCCCTAGGCTTAGGCTAAAGCTAGGCCTCCCGTAGCCTAAGGTAAGGTACCCCTAGGCTTTGGCTAGGGCACCCCTAGACTTAGCCTAGGGCACCCCTAGGCTTAGGCTAGGGCACCCCTAGGCTTAGGCTAAGGATAGGGTTCCTCTAGCCTAACTCTAGGGTATCCCTAGGCTTGGGCTAGGGCACCACTAAGCTTAGGCTACAGCACCCCTAGGCTTAGGCTAGGGAACCCCTAGGTTTAGGATAGGGCAACCCAAGGTTTAGGCTAGGACACCCGTGGCTTAGGCTAGGGCACCCCTAGACTAAAGCTAGGACACCCCTAGGCTTAGGCTAGGGCACCCCTAGGCTTAGGCTAAGGCTAGGGCTCCGTTAGCCTAACGCTAGGGCATCCCTTGGCTTAGGCTAGGGCACCCCTAGGCTTAGGATAGGGAATCCCTAAGCTTAGGCTAAGGCTAGGGCTCCACTAGACTAAGGCATGGGCACCCCTAGCCTTAGCCTAGGGCACCCCTAGGCTTAGGCTAGCTCACCCCTAGGCTTAGGCTAGGGAACCCCTAGGTTTAGGCTAGGGCACCCCTAGGCTTAGGCTAGGGCACCCCTAGGCTTAGGCTAGGGCAACCCTAGGCTTAGGCTAGGGGACCCCTAAGCTTAGGCTAGGGCACCCATAGGCATAGGCTAAGACTAGGGCTCCCCTAGTCTAAGGCTAGGGCAGCCCTAGGCTTAGGCTAGGGCACCCCTAGGCTTAGGCTAGGACACCACTAGGCTTAGGTTAGGGAACCCATAGGCTTAACCTAGGGCACCCCTTGGCTTAGGCTAAGTCTAGGGCTCCCCTAGCCTAAGGCTGGGGCACCACTAGGCTTAGGCTAGGGCACCCCTAGGCTTAGGCTAGGGCACCCCTAGGCTTAGGCTAGGGTACCCCTAGGCTTAGGCTAGGGCACCCCTAGGCTTAGGCTAGGGCACCCCTAGGCTTAGGCTAAGGCTAGGGCTCCCCTAGCCTAAGGCTAGGACACCCCTACGCTTAGGCAAGGGCACCCGTAGACTTAGGCTAGGGCACCCCTCGGCTTAGGCTAAGGCTAGGGCTCCCCTTGCCTAAGGCTAGGGCACCCCTAGGCTTAGGCTAGGCCAACCTTAGGCTTAGGCTAGGGCACCCCTAGGCTTAGGCTAGGGAACCCCATGACTTAGGATAGGGCACCCCTATTCTTAGGCTAAGGCTAGGGCTCCCAGCCTAAGGCTAGGGCACCCCTAGGCTTAGGCTAGGGCACCCCTAGGCTTAGGCTAGGGCACCCCTAGGCTTAGGCTAAGGCTAGGGCACCCATAGGCTCAGGCTAGGGCACCACTACACTTAGGCTAGGGCACCCCTAGGCTAAGGTTAGGGCACTCCTAGGCTTAGGCTAGGGTAACCCTAGGGTTAGGCTAGGGAACCCCTAAGCTTTGGCTAGGGCACCCCTAGGCTTAGTCTAGGGCACCATAGGCTTGGCTAGGGCACCCCTAGGATTAGGCTAAGGCTAGGGCTCCCCTAGCCTAAAGCCAGGGCACCCCTAGGCTTAGGCTAGGGCACCCAAAGGCTTAGGGTAGGGCACCCCTAGACTTAGGCTTGGGCACCCCTAGGATTAGGCTAAGGCTAGGGTTACCCTAGCCTAAGGCTAGGGCACCCATAGGCTTAGGCTAGGGCACGCCTAGGCTTCGGCTAGGGCACCCCTAGGCTTAAGCTAGGGCACCCCTAGGCTTAGGCTAGGGCACCCTTAGACTTAGGCTAAGGCTAGGGCTTCCCTAGCCTAAGGCTAGGGCACACCTAGGCTTAGGCTAGGGCACCCCTAGGCTTAGGCTAGGGCAACCCTAGGCTTATGCTAGGGCACCCCTAGGCTTAGGCTAGGGCACCACTAGGCTTAGGCTAGGGCACCCCTAGGCTTAGGCTACGGCACACCTAGGCTTACGCTAGGGCACCCCTAAGCTTAGACTAGGGCACCCCTAGGCTTAGGCTAAGGCTTGGGCTGCCCTTGCCTAACCCTAGGGCACCCCTAAGCTTAGGCTAGGGCACCCCTATGCTTAGACTAGGGCACCCCTAAGCTTAGGCTAGGGCACCCCTAGGTTTAGGCTAGGGCAACCCTAGGCTTATGCTACGGCACCCCTAGGCTTAGGCTAGGGCACCCCTAGGCTTAGGCTAGGGCACCCCTAGGCTTAGGCTAGGGCACCCATAGGCTTAGGCTATGGAACCCATAGGCTTAACCTAGGGCACCCCTAAGCTTAGGCTAAGTCTAGGGCTCCCCTAGCCTAAGGCTGGGGCACGCCTAGTCTTAGGCTAGGGCACCCCTTGGCTTAGGCTAGGGCACCCCTAGGCTTAGGCTAGGGGACCCCTAGGCTTAGGCTAAGGCTAGGGCTCCCCTAGCCTAAGGCTAGGGCACCATTAGGCTTAGGCTAATGCCCCCCTAGGCTTAGGCTAGGGCACCCCTTGGCTTAGGCTAAGGCTAGGGCTCCCCTAGCCTAAGGCTAGGACACCCCTACGCTTAGGCAAGGGCACCCGTAGGCTTAGGCTAGGGCACCCCTAGGCTTAGGCTAAGGCTAGGGCTCCCCTAGCCTAAGGCTAGGGCACCCCTAGGCTTAGGCTAGGCCAACCCATGACTTAGGATAGGGCACCCCTAGGCTTAGGCTAGGGCACCCCATGACTTAGGATAGGGCACCCCTAGGCTTAGGCTAAAGCTAGGGCTCCACTAGACTAAGGCTAGGGCACCCCTAGCCTTAGGCTAGGGCACCCCTAGGTTTAGGCTAGGGCACCCCTAGGCTTAGGCTAAGGCTAGGGCTCCCCTAGCCTAAGGCTAGGGTACCTCTAGGCTTAGGCTAGGGCACCCCTAGACTTAGGCTAGGGCACCCCTTGGCTTAGGCTAGGGCACCCCTAGGCTTAGGCTAAGGCTAGGGCTCCTCTAGGCTAACGCTAGGGCATCCCTGGGCTTTGGCTAGGGCACCCCTAGGCTTAGGCTAGGGCACCCCTAGGCTTAGGCTAGGACACCCCAAGGCTTCGGCTAAGGCGAGGACTCCACTAGCCTAAGGCGAGGGTACCCCTAGGATTAGGCTAGGGCACACCTAGACTTAGGCTAGGGCACCCCTAGGCTTAGGCTAGGGCACCCCTAGGCTTAGGCTAAGGCTAGGGCTCCTCTAGCCTAACGCTATGGCATCCCTAGGCTTGGGCTAGGGCACCCATAAGCTTAGGCTAGGGCACCACTAGGCTTAGGCTAGGGCACCCCTAGGCTTAGGCTAGGGCACCCCTAGGCTTAGGCTAGGGCAGCCCTAGGCTTAAGCTAAGGCTAGGCCTCCCGTAGCCTAATTTAAGGTACCCCTAGGCTTAGGCTAGGGTACCCCTAGACTTAGGCTAGGGCAACCCTAGGCTTAGGCTAGGGCACCCTAGGCTTAGGCTAAGGATAGGGTTCCTCTAGCCTAATGCTAGGGCATCCCTTGGCTTGGGCTAGTGCACCCCTAGGCTTAGGCTAGGGCACCCCTAGGCTTAGGCTAGAGCACCCCAAGGCTTCAGCTAAGGCGAGGATTCCCCTAGCCTAAGCCTAGGGCACCCCTACCCTTAGCCTAGGGCACCCCTAGGCTTAGGCTAGCTCACCCCTAGGCTTAGGCTAGGGAACCCCTAGGTTTAGGCTAGGGCACACCAAGGCTTAGGCTAGGACACCCGTAGGCTTAGGCTAGGCTACCCCTAGACTTAGGCTAGGGCACCCCTAGGCTTAGGCTAGGGCACCCCTAGGCTTAGGCTAGGGCACCCCTAGGCTTAGGCTAGGGCACCCCTAAGCTTAGGCTAGGGCACCCCTAGGCTTAGGCTAAGGCTAGGGCTCCCCTTGCCTTACCCTAGTGCACCCCTATGCTTAGGGTAGGGCACCCCTAGGCTTAGGCTAGGGCACCCCTAGGCTTAGGCTAGGGCACCCCTAGGCTTAGGCTAAGGCTAGGGCTCCTCTAGACTAAGGGTAGGGCACCCCTAGCCTTAGGATAGGGCACCCTTAGGCTTAGGCTAGGGCACCCCAAGGCTTAGGCTAGGGCACCCCTAGGTTTAGGCTAGGGCACCCCTAGGCTTAGGCTAGGGCAGCCCTAGGCTTAGGCTCGGGCACCCCTAGGCTTAGGCTAAGGCTAGGGCTCAGCTAGCCTAAGGCTAGGGCACCCCTAGGCTTAGGGTAGGGCACCCCTAGGCTTAGGGTAGGGCACCGTTAGGCTTAGGCTAGGGCACATATAGGCTTAGGCTAGGGCACCCCAAGGCTTAGGCTAAAGCTAGGGCTCCACTAGACTAAGGCTAGGGCACACCTAGCCTTAGGCTAGGGCACCCCTAGGCTTAGGCTAGGGCACCCCTAGGCTTAGGCTAAGCCTAGGGCTCCCCTAGCCTAAGGCTAGGGCACCCCTAGGCTTAGGCTAGGGCAACCCTAGGCTTAGGCTAGGGCACCCCTAGGCTTAGGCTAGGGCACCCCATGACTTAGGATAGGGCACCCCTAGGCTTAGGCTAAGGCTAGGGCTCCACTAGACTAAGGCTAGGGCACCCCTAGCCTTAGGCTAGGGCACCCCTTGGTTTAGGCTAGGGCAACCCTAGGCTTATGCTAGGGCACCCCTAGGCTTAGGCAAGGGCACCCCTAGGCTTAGGCTAAGGCTAGGGCTCCCCTAGCCTAAGGCTAGGGTACCTCTAGGCTTAGGCTAGGGCACCCCTAGACTTAGGCTAGGGCACCCCTTGGCTTAGGCTAGGGCACCCCTAGGCTTAGGCTAAGGCTAGGGCTCCTCTAGGCTAACGCTAGGGCATCCCTGGGCTTTGGCTAGGGGACCCCTAGGCTTAGGTTAGGGCACCCCTAGGCTTACGCTAGGGCACCCCAAGGATTCGGCTAAGACGAGGAGTCCCCTAGCCTAAGGCGAGGGTACCCCTAGGATTAGGCTAGGGCACCCCTAGACTTAGGCTAGGGCACCCCTAGGCTTAGGCTAGGGCACCCCTAGGCTTAGGCTAGGGCACCCCTAGGCTTAGGCTAAGGCTAGGGCTCCTCTAGCCTAACGCTAGGGCATCCCTAGGCTTGGGCTAGGGCACCCGTAGGCTTAGGCTAGGGCACCCCTAGGCTTAGGCTAGGGCAGCCCTAGGCTTAGGCTAAGGCTAGGCCTCTCGTAGCCTAAGGTAAGGTACCCCTAGGCTTAGGCTCGGGTACCCCTAGACTTAGGCTAGGGCACCCCTAGGCTTAGGCTAGGGCACCCCTAGGCTTAGGCTAGGGTACCCCAAGGCTTCAGCTAAGGCGAGGATTCCCCTAGCCTAAGGCTAGGGCACCCCTACCCTTAGCCTAGGGCACCCCTAGGCTTAGGCTAGCTCACCCCTAGGCTTAGGCTAGGGAACCCCTAGGTTTAGGCTAGGACACCCCAAGGCTTAGGCTAGGACACCCGTAGGCTTAGGCTAGGGCAACCCTATACTTATGCTAGGGCACCCCTAGGCTTAGGCTAGGGCACCCCTAGGCTTAGGCTAAGGCTAGGACTCCGCTAGCCTAACGCTAGGGCATCCCAAGGCTTAGGCTTGGGCACCCCTAGGCTTAGGATAGGGCAACCCTAAGCTTAGGCTAAGGCTAGGGCTCCACTAGACTAAGGCTAGGGCACCCCTAGCCTTAGCCTAGGGCACCCCTAGGATTAGGCTAGCTCACCCCTAGGATTAGGCTAGGGAACCCCAAGGTTTAGGCTAGGGCACCCCTAGGTTTAGGCTAGGGCAACCCTAGGCTTATGCTAGGGTACCCCTTGGCTTAGGCTAAGGCTAGGGCTGCCATAGCCTACGGCTACGGTACCTCTAGGCTTAGGCTAGGGCACCCCTAGACTTAGGCTAGGGCACCCCTTGGCTTAGGCTAGGGCACCCCTAGGCTTAGGCTAAGGCTAGGGCTCCACTAGACTAAGGCTAGGGCACACCTAGCCTTAGGCTGGGTCACCCCTAGGCATTGGCTAGGGCACGCCTAGCCTTAGGCTAGGGCACCCCTAGGCTTAGGCTAAGGTTAGGGCTCCTCTAGGCTAACGCTAGGGCATCCCTAGGCTTGGGCTAGGGCACCCCTAGGCTTAACCTAGGGCACCCCAAGGCTTCGGCAAAGGCGAGGACTCCCCTAGCCTAAGGCTAGGGTACCCTTAGGCTTAGGCTAGGGCACCCCTAGAATTATGCTAGGGCACCCCTAAGCTTAGGCCAGGGCACCCCTAGGCTTAGCCTAACGCTAGGGCTCCTCTAGCCTAACGCTAAGGCATCCCTAGGCTTTGGTTGGGCACCCCTAGCCTTAGGCTAGGGCTCCCTAGGCTTAGGCTAGGGCACCCCTAGGCTTAGGCTAAGGCTTCGGCTCCCCTAGCCTCAGGCTAGGGCACCCCTAGACTCAGGCTATGGCACCCCTAGGTTTAGGCTAGGGCAATCCTAGGTTTAGGCTAAGGCTAGGGCTCCCCTAGCCTAAGGCTAGGGCACCCCTAGGCTTAGGCTTGGGCACCCATAGGCTTAGGCTAGGGCACACCTAGACTCAGGCTAAGGCAACGGCTTCCCTAGCCTCAGGCTAGGGCACCCCTAGACTCATGCTAGGGCACACCTAAGCTTAGGCTAGGGCAATCCTAGGCTTAGGCTATGGCTAGGGCTCCCCTATCCTCAGGCTAGGGCACCCCTAGGCTCAGGCTAGGGAACCCCTAGGCTTAGACTAGAGCACCTCTAGACTTAGGCTAAGGCTAGGGGTCTCCTAGTCTAACGCTACGGCACCCCGAGGCTCAGGCTAGGGCACACCTAGGGTTAGGCTAGGGCACCCCTAGGTTTAGGCTAGGGGCCCCCTTGGCTTAGGCTAAGGCTAGGGCTCCACTAGCCTAAGGATAAGGCACCCCTAGGCTCAGGCTTGGGCACCCCAAGGCTTAGGCTAGGGCACCCCTAGGCTTAGGCTAAGGCTGGGGCTCCCCTAGCCTTAGGCGAGGGCACCCCTAGCCTTAGGCGAGGGCACCCCTAGGCTTAGGCGAGGGCAACCCTAGGCTTAGGCGAGGGCACCCCTAGGCTTAAACTAGGGCACCCCTAGGCTTAGGCTAGGGCACCCCTAGGCTTAGGCTAGGGCACCCCTAGGCTTAGGCTAGGGCACCCCTAGGCTTAGGCTAAGGCTATGGCTCCCATTGCCTCAGGCTAGGGCACCCCTAGACTCAGGCTATGGCACCCCTAGGCTTAGGCTAGAGCAATCTTAGGCTAGACTAAGGCTAGGGCTCCCCTATCCTCAGGCTAGGGCACCCGTAGGCTCAGGCTAGGGCACCCCTAGGCTCAGGCTAGGGCAGCCCTAGGCTGAGGCTAGGGCACCCCTAGGTTTAGGCTAGGGCACCCCTAGGCTTAGGCTAAGGCTAGGGCTCCCCCAGCCTAAGGCTCGGGAACCCCTAGGCTTAGGGTAGGGTACCCCTAGGCTTAGGCTAGGGAACCCCTAGCCTAAGGCTAGTGCACCCCTAAGCTTAGGCTAGGGTACCCCTAGGCTTAGGCTAAGGCTAGGGCTCCACTAGCCTAAGGATAAGGCACCCCTAGGCTCAGGCTTGGGCACCCCTAGGCTTAGGCTAGGGCACCCCTAGGCTTAGGCTAAGGCTAGGGCTCCCCTAGCCTTAGGCGAGGGCAGCCCTAGGCTTAGGCGAGGGCACCCCTAGCCTTAGGCGAGGGCACCCCTAGGCTTAGGCGAGGGCACCCCTAGGCTTAGGAGAGGGCACCCCTAGGCTTAGATGAGGGCACCCCTAGGCTTAGGCGAGGGGACCCCTAGGCTTAGGCTAGGGCACCCCTAGGCTTAGGCTAAGGCTATGGCTCCCATAGCCTCAGGCTAGGGCACCCCTAGACTCAGGCTATGGCACCCCTAGGCTTAGGCTTGAGCGATCCTAGGCTAGAATAAGGCTAGGGCTCCCCTATCCTCAGGCTAGGGCACCCGTAGGCTCAGGCTAGGCACCCCTAGGCTCAGGGTAGGGCAGCCCTAGGCTTAGGCTAGGGCACCCCTAGGTTTAGGCTAGGGCACCCCGAGGCTTAGGCTAAGGCTAGGGCTCCCCCAGCCTATGGCTAGCTCACCCCTAGGCTTAGCATAGGGCACCCCTAGGCTTAGGCTAGGGCAGCCCTAGGCTTAGGCAAGGGCACCCCTAGGCTTAGGTCAGGGCACTCCTAGGCTTAGGCTAGGGCACCCCTAGGCTCAGGCTAAGGCTAGGGCTCCCCTAGCCTCAGGCGAAAGCACCCCTAGGCTCAGGCGAGGGCACACCTAGGCTCAGGCTAGGGCTCCCATAGGCTTAGTCTAGGGCACCCCTAGGCTTAGGCTAAGGCTACGGCTCCCCTATCCTCAGGCTAGGGCACCCATAGTCTCAGGCTAGGGCATCCCTAGGCTTAGGCTAGGGCACCCCTAGGCTTAGGAAAAGGCCAGGACTCCCCTAGCCTAAGGCTAGGGCACACCTAGGCTTAGGCTAGGGCTCCCCTAGGCTTAGGGTAGGGCACCCCTAGACTTAAGCTAGGGCTCACCTAGGCTTAGGCTAAAGCTATGGATCCCCTAGCCTCAGGCTAGTGCACCCCTAGACTCAGGCTATGACACCCCTAGTCTTAGGCTAGGGCAATCCTAGGCTAGACTAACACTAGGGCTGCATAGCCTCAGGCTAGGGCACCCCTAGGCTCAGGCTTGGGCACCCCTAGGCTTAGACTAGGGCACCCCTAGACTTAGGCTAACTCTAGGGCTCCCCTAGCCTATGGCTAGGTCTCCCCTAGCCTATGGCTAGCTCACCCCTAGGCTTAGCGTAGGGCACCCCTAGGCTTAGGCTAGGGCACCCCTAGGCTTAGGCAAGGGCACCCCTAGGCTTAGGTTAGGGCACCCCTAGGCTTAGGCTAGGGCACCCCTAGGCTTAGGCTAAGGCTAGGGCTCCCCTAGCCTCAGGCGAAAGCACCCCTAGGCTCAGGCGAGGGCACACCTAGGCTAACGCTAGGGCTCCCCAAGCCTTAGGCTAGGGCACCCCTAGGCTTAGGTTAGGGCACCCCTAGGCTTAGGCTAGGGCACCCCTAGGTTTAGGTTAGGGCACGCCTAGGCTTAGGCTAGGGTACCCCTAGGCTTAGGCTAAGGCTAGGGCTCCCCTAGCCTCAGGCGAAAGCACCCCTAGGCTCAGGCGAGGGCACACCTAGGCTCAGGCTAGGGCTCCCCTAGCCTCAGGCTAGTGCACCCCTAGACTCAGGCTATGGCACCCCTAGGTTTAGGCTAGGGCACTCCTAGGCTACACTAACGCTAGGGGTCCCCTAGCCTCAGGCTAGGGTACCCGTAGGCTCAGGCTAGGGCACCCCTAGGCTTAGGCTAGGGCACCCCAAAGTTTAGGCTAGGGCACCCCTTGGCTTAGGCTAAGGCTAGGGCTCCACTAGCCTAAGGATAGGGCACCCCTATGCTCAGGCTTGGGCACCACTAGGCTTAGGCTAGGGCACCCCTAGGCATAGGCTAGGGCACCCCTAGGATTAAGCTAGGGAACCCCTAGACGTAGGGTAAGGCAACGGTTCCCCTAGCCTCAGGCTAGAACACCCCTAGACTCAGGCTAGGGCACCCCTAAGCTTAGTCTAGGGCACCCCTAGGCTTAGGCTAAGACTAGGGCTCCCCTAGCCTAAGGCTACAGCACCCCTAGGCTCAGGCTAGGGAACCTCTATTCTTAGAATAGGGCACCCCTAGGCTTAGTCTAGGGCACCCCTAGGCTGAGCCTAAGGCTAGGGCTCCAGTAGCCTCAGGCTAGAGCACCCCTAGGCTCAGGCTAGGGCACCTCTAAGCTTAGACTAGGGCACCCCTAGACTTAGGCTAAGACTAGGGCTCCCCTAGCCTAAGGCTTCAGCACCCCTAGGCTCAGGCTAGGGCACCCCTAGGCTTAGGCTAGGGCACCCCTAGCCTTAGGATAATGCTAGGGCTCCCCTAGCCTAAGGCTAGAGCACCCCTAGGCTTAGGCTAGGGCACCCCAAGCTTAGGCCCGGGCACCCCTAGGCTTAGGCTAAGGCTAGGGCTCCCCAAACCTATGGCTAGGTCTCTCCTAGCCTATGGCTAGCGTACCCCTAGGCTTAACCTAGGGCACCTCTAGGCTTAGGCAAGGGCACCCCTAGCCTTAGGCTAGGGCACCCCTAGGCTTAGGCTAGGGCACCCCTAGGCTTAGGCTAGGGCACCCCTAGGCTTAGGCTAATGCTAGGGCTCCCCTAGCCTAAGGCTAGGGCACCCCTAGGCTAGACTAAGGCTAGGGATCCCCTAGCCTCAGGCTAGGGCACCCATAGACTCAGGCTAGGGCACCCCTAGGCTCAGTCTAGGGCAGCCCTAGGCTCAGGCTAGGGCACCTCTAGGCTTAGGCAAGGGCACCCCTAGGTTTAGGCTAATGCTAGGGCTCCCCTAGCCTAAGGCTAGGGCACCCCTAGGCTTAGGCTAGGGAACCTCGAGCCTAAGGTTAGGGCACCCCAGGCTTAAGCTAGGGCACCCATAGGCTTAGGCTAGGGCACACCTAGGCTTAGGCTAGGGCACGCCTAGACTTAAGCTAGGGCTCCCCTAGGCTTAGTCTAAAGCTACGGCTCCCCTAGCCTCAGGCTAGTGCACCCCTAGACTCAGGCTATGGCACCTCTAGGCTTAGGCAAGGGCAATCCTAGGCTAGACTAACGCTGGGGCTCCCCTAGCCTCAGGCTTGTGTACCCGTAGGCTCAGGCTAGGGCCGCCCTAGGCTTAGGCTAGGGCACACCTAGGTTTAGGCTTGGGCAGCCCTTGGCTTAGGCTAAGGCTAGGGATCCACTAGCCCAAGGATAGGGCACCCCTAGGCTCAGGCTTGGGCACTCCTAGGCTTACGCTACGGCACCCCTAGGCTTAGGCGAGGGCACCCCTAGGCTTAGGCAAGGGCACACTTAGGCTTAGGCGAGGGCACCCCTAGGCTTAGGCTAGGGCACCCCTAGGCTTAGGCTAAGGCTACGGCTCCCCTAGCCTCAGGCTAGGGCACCCCTAGACTCAGGTTATGGCACCCCTAGGCTTAGGCTAGAACAATCTTAGGCTAGACTAAGGCTAGGGATCCCCTATCCTCAGGCTAGGGCACCCGTAGGCTCAGGCTAGGGCACCCCTAGTCTAAGGCTCGGGCAGCCCAAGGCTTAGGCTAGGGCACCCCTAGGCTTAGGCTAGGGCACCCCTAGGCTTAGGCTAAGGCTAGGGCTCCCCCAGCCTAAGGCTCGGGAACCCCTAGGCTTAGGCTAGGGTACCCCTAGGCTTAGGCTAGGGAACCCCTAGCTTAAGGCTAGGGCACCCCTAGGCTTAGGCTAGGGCACCCCTAGGTTTAGGCTAGGGCACCCCTAGGCTTAGGCTAAGGCTAGGGCTCCCCCAGCCTAAAGCTCGGGAACCCCTAGGCTTAGGCTAGGGTACCCCTAGGCTTAGGCTAGGGAACCCCTAGCCTAAGGCTAGTGCACCCCTAAGCTTAGGCTAGGGCACCACTAGGCTTAGGCTAGGGCACCCCTAGGTTTAGGCTAAGTCTAGGGCTCCCCTAGCCTTTGGCTAGTTCTCCCCTAGCCTATGGCTAGCTCACCCCTAGGCTTAGCATAGGGCACCCCTAGGCTTAGGCTAGGGCAGCCCTAGGCTTAGGCAAGGGCACCCCTAGGCTTAGGTTAGGGCACTCCTAAGCTTAGGCTAGGGCACCCCTAGGCTTAGGCTAAGGCTAGGGCTCCCCTAGCCTCAGGCGAAAGCACCCCTAGGCTCAGGCGAGGCCACACCTAGGCTCAGGCTAGGGCTCCCATAGGCTTAGTCTAGGGCACCCCTAGGCTTAGGCTAAGGCTATGGCTCCCCTATCCTCAGGCTAGGGCACCCCTAGGCTCAGGCTAGGGCATCCCTAGGCTTAGGCTAGGGCACCCCTAGGCTTAGGAAAAGGCCAGGACTCCCCTAGCCTAAGGCTAGGGCACCCCTAGGCTTAGGCTAGGGCACCCCTAGGCTTAGGGTAGGGCACCCCTAGACTTAAGCTAGGGCTCACCTAGGCTTAGGCTAAAGCTACGGATCCCCTTGCCTCAGGCTTCTGCACCCCTAGACTCAGGCTTTGACACCCCTAGTCTTAGGCTAGGGCAATCCTAGGCTAGACTAACACTAGGGCTGCATAGCCTCAGGCTAGGGCACCCCTAGGCTCAGGCTTGGGCACCCCTAGGCTTAGACTAGGGCACCCCTAGACTTAGGCTAGGGCAATCCTAGGCTAGACTAACACTAGGGCTGCATAGCCTCAGGCTAGAGCACCCCTAGGCTTAGGCTAGGGCACCCCAAGCTTAGGCCCGGGAACCCCTAGGCTTAGGCTAAGGCTAGGGCTCCCCTAGCCTAAGGCTAGTGCACCCCTAGGCTTAGGCTAAGGCACCCCTATTCCTAGGCTAGGGCACCCCTAGGCTTAGGCTAGGGCACCCCTAGGCTTAGGCTAAGGCTAGGGCTCCCCTAGCCTAAGGCTAGAGCACCCCTAGGCTCAGGCTAGGGTACCTCTAGGCTTAGACTAGGGCACCCCTAGACTTAGGCTAAGACTAGGGCTCCCCTAGCCTAAGGCTAGTGCACCCCTAGGCTTAGGCTAGGGCACCCCTAGGCTTAGGCTAGGGCACCCCTAGGCTTAGGCTATAGCACCCCTAGGTTAAGGCTAGGGCAATCCTAGGCTACACTAAGGCTAGGGCTCCCCTAGGCTCAAGCTAGGGCACCCCTAGGCTTAGGCTAGGGCACTCCTAGGCTTAGGCTAAGGCTACGGCTCCCCTAGCCTCAGGCTAGGGCATCCCTAGACTCAGGCTATGGCAACCCTAAGTTTAGGCTAGGGCAATCCTACGCTAGACTAAGGCTATGGCTCCCCTAGCCTCAGGCTAGGGCCCCTGTAGGCTCAGGCTAGGGCACGCTAGCTTCAGGCTAGGGCACCCCTAGGCTCAGGCTAGGGCACCCCTAGGCTTAGGCTAAGGCTAGGGCTCCCCCAAAATAAGGCAAGGGCACCCCTAGGCTTAGGCTAGGGCACCCCTAGGCTTGGGCTATGGAACCCCTAGCCTAAGGCTAGGGCACCCCTAGGCTTAGGCTAGGGCACCCCTTGACTTAAGCTAAGGCAACGGCTCCCCTTGCCTCAGGCTAGGGCCCCCCTAGACTCAGGCTAGGGCACCCATAAGCTTAGGCTAGGGCAATCCTAGGCATAGGCTAAGGCTAGGGCTCCCCTAGCCTTAGGCTACGGCACCCCTAGGCTCTGGCTAGGGCAGCCTTAGGCTTGGGCTAGGGCACCCCTAGGCTTAATCTAGGGCACCCCTAGCTTAGGCTAAGGCTAGGGCTCGCCTAGCCTCAGGCTAGGGCACCCCTAGGCTTAGGCTAGGGCACCCCTAGGCTTAGGCTAGGGCATCCCTAGGCTTAGGCTAAGACTAGGGCTCACCTAGCCTAAGGCTCGGGAACCCCTAGGCTTAGGCTAGGGTACCCCTAGGCTTAGGCTAGGGAACCCCTAGCCTAAGGCTAGTGCACCCCTAAGCTTAGGCTAGGGCACCACTAGGCTTAGGCTAGGGCACCCCTAGGTTTAGGCTAAGTCTAGGGCTCCCCTAGCCTTTGGCTAGTTCTCCCCTAGCCTATGGCTAGCTCACCCCTAGGCTTAGCATAGGGCACCCCTAGGCTTAGGCTAGGGCAGCCCTAGGCTTAGGCAAGGGCACCCCTAGGCTTAGGATAGGGCACTCCTAAGCTTAGGCTAGGGCACCCCTAGGCTTAGGCTAAGGCTAGGGCTCCCCTAGCCTCAGGCGAAAGCACCCCTAGGCTCAGGCGAGGGCACACCTAGGCTTAGGCTAGGGCTCCCATAGGCTTAGTCTAGGGCACCCCTAGGCTTAGGCTAAGGCTATGGCTCCCCTATTCTCAGGCTAGGGCACCCCTAGGCTCAGGCTAGGGCATCCCTAGGCTTAGGCTAGGGCACCCCTAGGCTTAGGAAAAGGCCAGGAATCCCCTAGCCTAAGGCTAGGGCACCCCTAGGCTTAGGCTAGGGCACCCCTAGGCTTAGGGTAGGGCACCCCTAGACTTAAGCTAGGGCTCACCTAGGCTTAGGCTAAAGCTACGGATCCCCTTGCCTCAGGCTTCTGCACCCCTAGACTCAGGCTATGACACCCCTAGTCTTAGGCTAGGGCAATCCTAGGCTAGACTAACACTAGGGCTGCATAGCCTCAGGCTAGGGCACCCCTAGGCTCAGGCTTGGGCACCCCTAGGCTTAGACTAGGGCACCCCTAGACTTAGGCTAGGGCAATCCTAGGCTAGACTAACACTCGGGCTGCATAGCCTCAGGCTAGAGCACCCCTAGGCTTAGGCTAGGGCACCCCAAGCTTAGGCCCGGGAACCCCTAGGCTTAGGCTAAGGCACCCCTATTCCTAGGCTAGGGCACCCCTAGGCTTAGGCTAGGGCACCCCTAGGCTTAGGCTAAGGCTAGGGCTCCCCTAGCCTAAGGCTAGAGCACCCCTAGGCTCAGGCTAGGGTACCTCTAGGCTTAGACTAGGGCACCCCTAGACTTAGGCTAAGACTAGGGCTCCCCTAGCCTAAGGCTAGTGCACCCCTAGGCTTAGGCTAGGGCACCCCTAGGCTTAGGCTAGGGCACCCCTAGGCTTAGGCTATGGCACCCCTAGGTTAAGGCTAGGGCAATCCTAGGCTACACTAAGGCTAGGGCTCCCCTAGTCTCAGGCTAGGGCACCCCTAGGCTTAGGCTAGGGCACTCCTAGGCTTAGGCTAAGGCTACGGCTCCCCTAGCCTCAGGCTAGGGCATCCCTAGACTCAGGCTATGGCAACCCTAAGTTTAGGCTAGGGCAATCCTACGCTAGACTAAGGCTATGGCTCCCCTAGCCTCAGGCTAGGGCCCCTGTAGGCTCAGGCTAGGGCACGCTAGCTTCAGGCTAGGGCACCCCTAGGCTCAGGCTAGGGCACCCCTAGGCTTAGGCTAAGGCTAGGGCTCCCCCAAACTAAGGCAAGGGCACCCCTAGGCTCAGGCTAGGGCAGCCTTAGGCTTGGGCTAGGGCACCCCTAGGCTTAATCTAGGGCACCCCTAACTTAGGCTAAGGCTAGGGCTCGCCTAGCCTCAGGCTAGGGCACCCCTAGGCTTAGGCTAGGGCACCCCTAGGCTTAGGCTAGGGCATCCCTAGGCTTAGGCTAAGACTAGGGCTCACCTAGCCTCAGGCAAGGGCACCCCTAGGCTCAGGCTCGGGCACCCCTAGGCTTAGGTTAGGGCACCCCTCCGCTTAGGCTAAGGGCACCCCTAGGCTTAGGCTAGGGTACCCGTAGGCTTAAGCTAGGGCACCCCTAGGCTTAGGCTAAGGATAGGGCACCCCTAGGCTCAGGCTAGGGCACCCCTAGGCTCAGGCTAGGGCACCCCTAAGCTTAGGCTAGGGCACCCCTAGGCTTAGCCTAGGGCACCCCTAGGCATAGGTTAAGGCTAGGGCTCCCCTAGCCTAAGGCTAGGGCACCTCTAGGCTTAGGCTAGGGTTCCCCTAGACTTAGGCTAGGGCTCCCATAACCGAAGGCTAGTGCTCCCCTATCCTTAGTCCAGGGCACACCTAGGCTTAGTCCAGGGATCCCCTAGCCTAAGGCTAGGGCTCTCCTAGGCTTAGGCTAGGGCGCCCCTAGGCTTAGGTTAGGGCTCCCCTAGCCTTAGGCTCGTGCTCCCCTAGCCTTAGGCTCGGGCACCCCTAGCCTTAGGCTCGGGCTCCCCTAGACTTAGTCCAGGGCTCCCCTAGCCTTAGGCTAGGGCTCCCCTAGCCTTAGGCTTGGCCTCCCATACCCTTAGGGTAGGGCACCCCTAGGCTTAGGCTAGGGCTCCCTTAGCTTTAGGCTAGGGTTCCCCTAGCCTTAGGGTAGGTCCCCCCTAGGCTTAGGCTAGGGCTCCCCTAGCCTTAGGCTAGGGCACCCCTAGGCTAAGGCTAGGGCACCCCTAGGCTAAGGCTAAGGCTAGGGCTCCTCTAGCCTTAGGCTAGTGCTCCCCAACCTTAGGCTAGGGCACCCCTAGGCTTAGGCTAGGGCTCCCCTAGCCTTTGGCTCGTGCTCCCCTAGCCTTAGGCTCGGGCACCCCTAGCCTTAGGCTAGGGCTCCCCTACCCTTAGGGTAGGGCACCCCTAGCCTTATGCTAGGGCTCCCCTAGCCTAAGTCTAGGGCTCCCCTAACCTTAGGCTAGGGCACCCCTAGGCTTAGGCTAAGGCTAGGGCTCCCCTAGCCTTAGGGTAGGGGTCTCCTAGCCTTGGCTAGGGCACCGCTAGGCTTAGGCTAACGCTAGGGCTCCCATAGCCTTAGGCTAGGGCTCCCCGAGCTTTAGGCTAGGGCACCCCTAGGCTTAGGCTAAGGCTAGGGCTCTCTTTGCCTAAGGCTAGGGCACCCCTACACTTAGGCTAGAGCACCCCTAGGCTTAGGCTAGGACACCCCTAGGCTTAGGCTAGGTCACCCCCAGGCTTAAGCTAGGACACCCCTAGTCTTACGCTAAGGCTAGGGCTCCCCTAGCCTAAGGCTAGGGCACCCCTAGGCTTAGGCTAGGGCACCCCTAGGCTTAGGCTAGGGCTAGGGGTCCCCTAGCCTAACCCTAGGGCACCCCTAGGCTTAGGCTAGGGCACCCCTAGGCTTACGCTAGGGCACCCCTAAGCTTAGGCTAGGACACCCCTAGTCTTAGGCTAGGGCACCCCTGGCTTATGGTAGGGCATCCCTAGGCTTAGGCTAGGGCACCCCTAGGCTTAGGCTAAGGCTAGGGCTCCACTAGACTAAGGCTAGGGCACCCCTAGCCTAAGGATAGGGCACCCTTACGCTTAGGCTAGGGCACCCCTAGGCTTAGGCTAAGGCACACCTAGGCTTGGGTAGGGCACCACTAGACTTAGGTTAAGGCTAGGGGTCCCCTAACCTAAGGCTAAGGCACCCCTAGGCTTAGGCTAGGGCACCCCTAGGCTTAGGCTAAGGCTAGGGCTCCCCTAGCCTAAGGCTAGGGCACCCCTAGGCTTAGGCTAAGGCTCCCATAGCCTTAGGTTAGGGCACCCCTAGGCTTAGGCTAAGGTAGGGCTCCCCTAGCCTTAGGCTAGGCCTCCCCTAGCCTATGGCTAGGGCACCCCTAGGCTTAGGCTCGGGCACCCTTAGCCTTAGGCTAGGACTCCCCTAGCCTTAGGCTACGGCACACCTAGGCTTAGGCTAGGGCTCCCCTAGCCTTAGGTTCGGGCACCCCTTGTCTTTGGCTAGGGCTCCACTCACCTTAGACTAGGGCACCTCTAGGCTTAGGCTAGGACTCCCCTAGCCTTAGGTTAGGGCACCCCTTGGCTTAGGCTAGGGTTCCCTTAACCTTGGGCTAGGGCTCCCCTACCCTAAGGCTAGGATTCCCCTAGCCTTAGGCTAGGGCACCCCTAGGCTTAGGCTAAGGCTAGGGATCCCCTAGCCTTAGGTTAGGACTCCCCTAGCCTTAGGTTAGGGCACCCCTAGGCTTAGGCTAGGGCTCCCTTAGCTTTAGGCTAGGGCTCCCCTAACCTTAGGGTAGGGCCCCTCTTGGCTTAGGCTAGGGCTCCTCTAGCCTTAGGCTAGTGCTCTCCAACCTTAGGCTAGGTCACCCCTAGGCTTAGGCTAAGGCTAGCGCTCCCCTAGCCTTAGGCTACGGCTCCCCTAGCCTTAAGCAAGAGCTCCCCTAGCCTTAGGCAAGGGCATCCGTAGGCTTAGGCTAAGGCTAGGGCTCCCCGAGCCTTTGGCTAGGGCACCCATAGGCTTAGGCTAGGGCACCCATAGGCTTAGGCTAAGGCTAGGGCTCCCCTAGCCTTAGGTATGGCAGCCCTAGGCTTAGGCTTAGGCTAGGGCTCGGACACCCCTAGGCTTAGGCTAGGGCACCCCTAGACTTAGGCTAGGGCACCCCTAGGCTTAGGCTAAGGCTAGGGCTCCCCTAGCCTAAGGCTAGGGCACCCCTAGGCTTAGGCTAGGGCACCCCTAGGCTTAGGCAAGGGCAAACCTAGTCTTAGGCTAGGGCACCCCTAGGCTTAGGCTAGGGCACCCCTAAGCTTAGGGTAAGGCTACGGCTCCCCTAGCCTCAGGCTAGGGCTCCCCTAGCCTCAGGCTATGGCACCCCTAGGCTTAGGCTAGGGCAATTCTAGGCTAGACTAAGGCTAGGGCTCCCCTAGGCTTAGGCTAGGGCACCCCTAGGCTTAGGCTAGGGCACCCCTAGGCGTAGGCGAAGGCTAGGGCTCCCCTAGTCTAAGGCTAGGGCACCCCTAGGCTTAGGCTAGGGCACCCCTAGGCTTAGGCTCGGGCACACCTAGGCTTAGGCTCGGGCACACCTAGGCTTAGGCTAAGGCTAGGTCTCCCCTATCCATAGACTACAGCACCCCTAGGCTCAGGCTAGGGCACCCCTAGGCTTAGGCTAGGGCACCCCTATGCTTTAGCTAGGGCTCCCCTAGGCTTAGACTAAGGCTATGGCTCCCCTAGCCTCAGTCTAGTGCACCCCTAGACTCAGGTTATGACACCCCCAGTCAGCAAGGGCGTCTGCCCACTCCTTCACCCGATACCTCAACAGCCATGAGCCAAGAGGTAAGGACAAGTGCAAGGCAGGCCAGCTGCCCTGGCCAGAGCCCCTCAATGCCCCTCCCTCTAACAGCAGCTGGCCAGAGGGCCCACAGCCCCGTGCAATTAGGGGGAAGGAGTCAGCAAGCCTTATAAGGCACCTGATGTTTAGGCAAAGACACACTCAGAAAAGGCCGGCCAAGAGAAAGGCAGCAGAGGCAGCGGACAGGGCCAGCACACTTACTGTGATGCTGTCTTTGTGCTGAGCAAAAGAGGAAAGCAGAGGAAGAGGCAGAGACAGAGAGCGTGAGCGAGCAGAGAGGTCCCCAAACAGCTTCCTCCGCCTGGGGCCTCCCCCAGCGTACATGCAGACCCTGCTGCTAGCCCCAGGACCCCTGGAGCCTGGAGGTGACAGACGGGAGGGTGCTGACAAAGCATTCACTTACCCTCAGCTCCACCCCCTTGTCCAACAGTCTCTGGTCACTGAACTCACACAGCTGCCCCGAGGATGTGATACAGAAGGTGCTGTCAGCCTTCTTCCTGCGGCCACAGGCTACATCAGTGAACAGGTTGTTCCGCAGGTCCCCCAGCAGCCCGGAGCGGCCCAGCAGGGGCACAGTGGCATTCACCTGTGGAGGCACACCACAGGTGCCACCCACCCACCCACCCTGCAGGCTACCCCCTGAAAAGCAGGCCCTGGGGAGAGAGGGAAAAGGCTTCCCTTGCAGATTGACATAGCACCTGGCCCAGCTGAGACTTCCAAGGGGCTTTTGCGCATGCAGAAGTGGGCGCAGGTGGAACAGATCTGGGCAGACCCCACCCTGGTGGCTACCTGCTGCCTCACCTTTGAGGTCTTGCTGTCATCAAGGTACCAGAATTTGATGTGCCGGTTGCCTGCAATGACAAAGTAGCTGCAGTCCTCAGAGAAATATACTGCTGTCACCCGACTGGACACCTTGTTGGAAGCCACTACAATGTTTTTCTGGAGAGAAAGTAAAGGGAAATCAAGGCTCTGCTTCTAGGAGCTGAGGGAAAAGAAACTTACACACTGAAGGAGGTTAGACAAGCTGTGAACTTGACCTCTCCTTCTGCCCCTTCTTCAGCATCCTAGATACCCAGTTGCTCCTTTCTGCTCAGAGTTCTCTAGAAAGGGACTGAGGCCAGCAGGTGGAAGTGAAGGCCACCTGTCAGCAGTTTCTTGGCTCCCCTCCCGGCCCTGCCTGTCCTGAGGCCAGCAGCCCACTCACCTTCCAGGCCCAGACATTGAAGATCATGTCATGCTGGTAGCCCACTGAGACAATGTACTTGGCGCTGGGTGAGAAGGCCACACACGCCACGCCATACTTATGCTCCTGAAGCTCCACCACCTGGCTGCGCTCCGACACGTCCCATACCCACACAGCAGGCATGTGTCCACTCTGCGGGGACGAAGACCCCGAAGTAAAAGCCAGAGGCAACCAGCTCCCTCCCCATCGACGGAGGCCTGGCCTTCCCAGCCACTGGACAAGAGCCTGCACATAAATGAAGGACACCTAACCTAATGTGCCTGCGCATGAATCAAGGACACCCCCGGAGGGAATGTGATCAGTGTTGGGGAACAGGGACTCTCAGGGATGGGCTCCTGGCGTGATTTGCATGGGCAAGAACCACCACTCCTGCGGTTTGCTCCCACAGCCTCACAGGGCAAGTCTATGGGAGGGCAGCCCTGTTCCACACTGTGACCAGCAGGGATAAGGAATGTTTTAAGGAGGTGTTTTCCAAAATGTGGTTCCCAAATTGGCAGCTTCAGCCTCATCGGGAACTACTTGTTAGCATTGCAAACTGAAGAGAGCCAACCCAGACCTGCTGAACCCAAGAGCCAGCAGTCTGTACTACGGGGCCACCATAGCACTTCTGACGCAGGCTACAGCCTAAGAACACTGCTCTAGGGCAGACCAAACCCCCAAAGTGGACACCAGTACAGAAAGTCAAACTTGGCACCAGTCCTATGCGGGGCACAGGCTGTCACTCTCTGCTAAGTCCAGGCCACCCCCACTGCAGTGCCTGAGCTTCCTTCCTCACTCACCTCGCCAGTGACCAGGTACTTGCCATCAGGAGAGAAGGCAAAGGCAGTGATGGTTTTCCTGAAAGGAATGGGGGCAGGCTCAAGAGGGGCACTGGCAGCCTGGCCCAGGCCTGGCCTCTCACAGTCCCCTCTCAAAACAAGGGCAGCAAACCCGCCCTCCCTGTGCTGCTTCCCTTGCAGGCCTAGGGCCCAACAGGGCCCAATGCCACAGAGAAGCAGGTGGCACCCCTCTGGCCATCCCTGGGGAAAGGTGGCACTCCCCAAAGCCCCAGAGCCCATTTACCTGGAGCTGTTGAGGATGTGGTGCTGCTTGTGTTTCCGGGGATTGAAGAGCACAACCACACACCTGGGGAGAGGGAGAGGGGAGCACAGCCTTAGCACCCCACCTCAGTGGCCCAGCCCAGAGGACCCCACGTTGCCAGAGTGCAGCTGGCTCCTGGCAGCACTCTTCTGCCTTTCTCCCCTTCTGTAGCCCCACATGGTGCAAGGGCCTGTAGGGAGCCCTGCCTGCCCAGTGCTCTGTGCACCAGCACCATCGGACCATGCCCCATAGTGATGGGGTGGCCGGTCTTCCCAGAGCCCTTGTCTCTACCCCAGGGCAGAGGGCAGTGAGAAGGATGCACATGATTAGGGTAAGAACAGGCCTCAGCTGTGCCATTGCTTATAGACCTCCTGGTTTCCAGGAGAGAGTGGGATCTCTCATGTCCGCACCCATGTGTGTACTTGGCAAGAGCCAGCCCTCCACATGTTGGATGAGGAAGCAAGTGGAAGGTCAGGGCCCAGGGCCAGGCCTGCAGGGAGACTAAGGGGGATGGAGAGGCAGAAAACTGCCTGAGGGAGGGAACTTCATGGAGCTGCTGGCCCACGTCAGATTCTTTAGCCCAAAGAGCCTGAGCAGCGCCATTCTAACAGCCTCCAGGCTCCCTCTCCAGTCAGGCAGCAAGGCTGGGTGAGATTGCATGGAGACTGAAATTCAAGAGTGAACTCGAGAGAGGGAGGCAGGTAAGAGTCAGGGACAGGGAGCTGGGAGCCAACAGCTCGCCAGTGTCTTAGGGGCCATGGCGCTCAGCAGGTTTAGGCCCTCTGCCCAGCTGTCTCCTCTCTTCATTAGCGCTATGCCTACTACTTGCCACAGCAAGCCTGGAGCCTGCTCCCCCAGGTAAGGGGGTCGACTGCGTAGATGGAGGAGAGACTCAGTAGAAGGCTACTTGTCCCAACACTGCCTTTTACAACAGGAAGCAGACACAGGACCCGCATCTGGACCCCACTGCTTGCAGATGGGAGCAGGAGCTGCAGCACAGGGATTGGTCTCTTCTGCAGACAGAGGTCTCCGGCTCGGCTCAATGAGCCAGTTCGCTATGCAAATTCCACTGTCAACTAGGGATTCTGGGATCTTGGAGGTGCACCAGGTAAGCTCACAGCTGGCTACCAGGCTGATTGACAGCCTTAGAAGCCTGAGCAACGCCCTCTTCTCCTCAGACCCCCGCTCCAATCCTTTTTCACCCTCCTTTTCTTTGTTCTCTTTTTAATCTCCTTTCTCTCTTTAAACCGATTTGAAGAACCCTGCTCTCCACATCCCTTGAATGAGAAAAACAAGATGACATTAGAAACACGCAGACACATACCTGCCCAGTTGCTCTGAAGGAGAGTCTAATACATGGGACTGACCTAACTCCTTTAAAACAGAGATGCCTGCACAGAGGATGAAAGGAACTGTGCTCAAACACTCAACCACATTCACTGTCGCTGAGTCGATTCTGACTCACAGTGACCCTACAGAACACAGCAAAACTGCCCCTGTGGGTTTCTGATACGAACTATCTAGGGGACCACAAAGTGTCATCTTTCTCCTTTGGAGTGCCTGGTGTGGCCTAACTTCTGTCCTTGCCGTTAGAACCCCAACACAGAACCAGGACACCCTCATGTATCTGGGCATCCAAAATTGAGAGATAAGGAACACTAAGGAATAGAGCCAGGATTCACAAACAGGGCTTCTGATTTTGGGTCCTTTTTACACACACACACACACACACACACACACTCACACTCACACACACAGCCAAATGCATACCCATACCCTTGCAGAATCTCTGGAAGGCATCTGACTTCATGTCCTTTTTACAAACACACACACACACACACACACACACACACACCCCTTGCAGGATCACTAGAGAGCTTCCTATTTTGTTTCCTTTTACACACACACACACACACACACACACTCACACTAACACTCATACCCAGGCAGAATCACTAGAGGGCTTCTGACATCGTGTCCCTTTTACACACAAACACACATACACACCGTTGCAGAATCTCTAGAAGGCTTCTGATTTACTGTCCTTTACACATACACACACACACACACACTTGCAGAACCTCTGGAGGGCTTCTGACTTCGTGTCCTTTTTACACACTCACACACACTCATATACACACATGCACGCACCCTTGCAGAATATCTGGAGGGATTCTGATTTCCTGTCCTTTTTACACGCACACACCCATACAGACACACAAACACCCTTGCAGAATCTATAGAGGGCTTCTGAATTCGTGTTTTTTTACACACACTCACAATCATACCCTTCCAGAATCTCCTTAGGGCTTCGAACTTCATGTCCTTTTTCCAAACACACACATACATGCACCCTTGCAGAATCTTCAGAGGGCTTCTGACTTCGTGTTCTTTTTACACACCCACTCACACTCATACCCTTGAAGAATCTCTAGAGGGCTTTTGACATCTTGTCCTTTATACACACACACACGCACACCCTTGATGAATCTCTGGAGGGTTTCTAAAGTCATGTCCTTTTTACATACAAACACACACACCCTTGCAGAATCTGTAGAGGGCTTCGGACTTCGTGTCCATTTTACAGACACACACACACACACACACGTTCACACTCATACCCTTCCATAATCTCTGGATGTCTTCTGACTTCGTGTTCTTTTTACACACACACACACACACACAAACACACACACACACACACACCCTTGAAGAATCTCTGGAGAGGGTTTGAACGACCCTGTTGGTCATGGTATGTCATGTGACTAGAAGTGTATATGAGCAGAGAATCCCTCAGAGAACAATTACTGAAGTCTATAGAGCAGGGGTCAGGGATACACTGCGGGTCTCTCGGTCCATGCATGTGGCTCTGAAGTAAAATGGAAACCTTTTCAAGGACAGTGATTATTCAGATAATGGTGATTGAAGTTGCAAAAATATATATTTTTTATCTCAAAGAATGTTTCAATTTTTGTGAGAGAAAAAGTAGGCTCTTCTATCTCAAAAGTTTGCCTCCCCGATGTAGATCAAGATGGCGGCTATGTCTAGAAACAGTCACTTCACATTTTGATATTTTTGTTTAATAAAGTGTCTGTGGTTTTAGAGCAATGCTTTCTGACTTACCCTCAAATACTTTTACAGAATAAGTGATGAAGCAGCTGCTTGGACTGGGTGGGCACAGGGAAGCTGGGAAGGGTGAGGACCAGGAACAATCACTAGATAATCAATTATTTAATACATCTGCATCGGGACTGTGGCTCCAGAGCTACAACTCCGGTGCTGTGCAGCACATTTCTTCCAGTTTGAAACAAAATTGGAGTCAATTATTATCTTCCTCATCAGTCATCATTTCCTATGGTTCTGGGGATTGGCAGTACTAAGCTAGCAGATTCTTCTGTGCGGTTGCCGTCTGACAATGGCTTATGATGGAGACATCTCACAGAGCTTCCCCACTGGTGTACTTGACAATGGACACTGGTGATTGCTGGGACTTTAAGAGGGACTAGTGTCAGCATCTGCATGTGGCTTCTTCATCACACTTCCTCACAGCAAGGGGACTGGACTCCGAGGGTCTTGTACAGAGAAAGAGCCAGGTGGGAGCTGTATTACCTCAGAAGTCACACCGCACCTCACCTGCCAAACTTGACTCCTGGAGAGCCATAAGGCTGGCGTGGGTTCAAAGGAGGAAACATAGACTCCAACTTGGGATGTAGAATGACAAGATTCTGGAAGAGCTTGTAGGGAAGAAACAATCCCTTGAAGGCATTTTGTGAGCTACAGTCTTCCCCAGGACATAAACCTTAACTGGGCAACTCAGTGGTAGCCTTGCCAACTCTGGCTGGTGAGTTCCAGTGACTTTCTTTTGAAGGGAGGGAAGGCAAATTTGGAAGGGAACCCTCAGAAGCCCCCAAGTGGCGTGGAACCTCACCTTTGCAGACACCCACTGAGAGATCCTTCCTCCTTCAGGGAGTTAAGCTTGGCGATAGGATGGGAGCTGGATGGACAAAAGGAATTGACTAATACTCTGGAATTACATCACTCGCTCTCTTTGTAAGTTTTTCACTATTGTTCTAGTCCTGTGTTGAATCTATCTTTTCCTTACTCTCCCCTAGGACCTTCCCCTTAGATATGGGGCTGCGGGGACGGGTTGATTGATCTGTGCTGAAATCAGGGAGGTAGGTAGTAATAGAGGGAACCCGTTACTACTCCCATAGTTCCCATAGTAACCTGGACCAATTGGTGGGAGGAATGGGCAGATAAAGGCTGCATTGGGGTTTCGGTGCTTGGTGGAGGTGAAGGCTGATGTGTTTAGAGTGGAGAGAGGAAAACAGCCTGTTGGGGAAATGTTATTGGAGATGGCTTTGAGACTAGCCTCTACTGGTCTCTTGCTCCTCACTCTCCTCTTGGTAGCAGCACGTGTGTTCCCCTCCCCACCATCCCCTCATCCCAACTTGGATCCCTTCTGTCTATTATTTCCTTATGGAAAAGCTGTCAGCTCATCATCCTGCTTTCTTCCATTCATGCTTCTTTAGCTCCGTGTTGACTTCTAACAGGAGAGAATCAGAAAAGTTAAGTCCCCACCCCACAGGGCCTTTGCTGAAGGAGACTGCAATCTGTGTACGGAATATCTCCTAGCTCACTTCTCCCTAATAGATTATTCCTGCCACAGCTCCTGGCTGGAGGGGATAGAGAGTTCAAGTGATGCCACAGAAGTCACAGCAAAAGAACCAAGGCACTCGAAGGACCATTCATGAGCTGGAATATGATAGAAGCTCTTGAATGGGAAGCCACCGTTCTGGCAGTAAACATGCTCCTATGGACCCTCCCAGTTCTAAGGCTTTAGTGCAGTCCCACCTGAATGAGTTCTCCCTGGGTGAGTTCCTCCTGAAAGCGAAAGAGGGTTTATCATTCTTTATCTTTGAAGCTATGCCTTCTATACCTACTGGGTCCAGATATTGAGGATCTTCGCTTCCTGATTACTGAACTCAACTGTGCTGATTGATAGCTGCATGGCCAAGGACCCGGACACAGCTCTGGATTCTCTGTTCACTCTCTTTAGCCACCATTGGTTTCCTTTTGTCTAATTGTGCAACAGAAATCTCGGAGGATGCTTTATTCTAAAGTTCTTCCACTTCCCTAAAGGCGGGTATAGAGAAAAGCAAAGTTAACTGGAGTCTCTCCAGCACACACTAGAACCCCAAGAGGGCTGCATAGGTCTCATCCAAAAGTGGAGATCTGCTGCCTCACCCCTAGACTGGGAACCCATCATGGGTAGGGGTCAAGTGCTGTTTCTATCTGGACCTTCAGGGTCTTCTCAGTGCCTGGCTCATAGAGGAAATGAAAAATGCTTGTTTCTTCTTAACAAGTCAGAGATTTACTATTGTTGTTAGGGTCGGTCCTGTTGGTTCCCACTCATAACAACCCTATGTCAAACAGAACACAACGCCACCCAGTACCATCATCACAATTGTTCTTATGTTTGAGCCCATTACTGCAGCCCCCATGTCCATCCATCCCATGAGAGCCTTCCTCTTTTCCATTGCCCTTCCACTTTACCAAGCATGATGTCCTATTCCTGGGCCTGGTCTCTCCTGACAACATGTTGAAAATACATATCCAAAGGGTGACAAAATCTGGCCATCCTTACTTCTAAGGAGCATTTGGCCTGTGCTTCTTCCAAGACAAGTTTATTGGTGCTTCTGGTAGTCCATAGTACTTTCTATGGTTCTTTTTTCCTAGCACCATAATTCAAATGCATCGATTCTTCTTTGGCCTGCCTTATTTAATCTCCAAATTTTACATGCATAGGAAGTGTTGAACACACTATGGCTTGTGTCAGATGCACCTTAGTTCTCAAAATAACATCCCTGCTTTTCAATACTCTAAAGAGGTCTTGTGAATATTTAGCCAATACAATGCAATGCATTTTTTAAGCTGTAGACTGCTGCTTGCATGAGCGTTGATCATGGATCCAAGGAAGAGGAAATCCATGACCACCTCACAATTCTACATCTAAGCATATACCTCAAAGAATAACAAACAGAGACTCAAAGAGATAGTGGTATACAAGTTCACTGCAGCACTACCCACAATAGCTGAAAGGTGACTATTACCAAAATGCCCGGGGCCCGAAGAATGGATAAACCAAACAATATCTAAGTCATACAATGGAATATTATTCAGCCTTTAAAAAGGAATGATGTTTTGGAACATGCTACACCATGCAGGGACCTTGAACACCTTCTGCTGAGTGAAACAAGTCAGACCATAATGAAATTGATATAAAATATGCAGAATCCATAGGGAAATCCATAGACAGCAAGCAGAGTCACGGTTGATAAGGATTGGGTGACAAAAGCAATGGGGAGTGACTGGTTAATGAGCATTGACTGTGTCTCCATTCAGAGTGATCCAAATGTTGGCCTGATCCTATATTCGATTTGCATGGAGCCCCTGCCCTCTCCTGAGGGGTAGCCTCAGCAAAGGCACTGACAGGCTCAGAATCTTGGTTTCCTGACCTGTGAGTGTGCTGGAAAGATTAGATGGAGTAATAAATAATGACACTGATCACAACCAATAATTATACAGCACTTACTATGGGCCAGACATTGTTCCCCAGCCGTGCTTCTAGCAGGCACACAAATACAATGCCCTTGGGGCCTAACAGAAACTCAGATTCCACTTCAGCAGATCTGAAGCAAGCTGCGAGAAATGGAGTTTCTCATGGGGACAACAGTGAGGACCAGGATTCTCAGAAGGATTGAGGCATTTGAATGGCAGTGATGGCAAAGACCGTGTGTGGAGTATACTGTGTGTGGCCAGGAGAACGAGCAAATCAGTCCTGGAGGAAATTGAGCCAGGACACTCTTCAAAGAATGTTCTTAGAAGAGAGAATGGCAAAATGTTGTCATGTCGTTAGGAAAGACCAGTTGCAAGAAGAGGACATCCTGTGGATCTGGGGAAACTCTTCATGACACGGACTGGCACCATAATCGCAACAATGACCTCAAACCTGCCGATGGGCAGGAAGATGGCATAGGATTGGGCAGTGATTTGTCCTATCAGACCTACGGTCAAAAGGAGTCAAATTTGACTTACTGGAGACTAACAACAACAACAAGGTCTTTCTATCTATTGATGCATTCAAACTCAACCTCGAACACACAACCTAAGCACTATTTTTCACTTCCCTTCTACACACAGCAGCGCAAAGGGGGTTCAATGATTTGTCCCAGGTCATGGAACTAGAAGGACATAGAGCCAGGTCTGGACAATGGAGCGATCTGACAACAGAGACATTAAACATAAGCAGGGCTTTGTCTCCCACAAAGATCATAGACATAATCATAGTGGACTTGGCACAAGTCCTGCCGCATGGCAAGCTTTCAGCAGATAGGTGCTATCTTAGTGCCATCCAGTTGACAGCAAGTCAGTGACTGTATAGGACAGGGTAGAACTGTCTGTGGGTTTTTGACACGAAATATTTACAGCAGTAGCACTCCTCATCTTTCTCCCACAAAAGTCCCTATGATTGTTAGTAATTTGGTCAGAAGTCACTTTAATGGTGACCAAATCCTTCCTTTTTTGGGATTCAACATTATACCCCACTGCTTCTAATAGCTCCTCGCCCCAAACCAAAACAGGCATGAGAGAGTTGATTCTGACTCATGGTGCCCCCATGTGTGCATTGCATAGGACTTTCAAGACTATAGGCTTTAAGCAGGTTGCCAGGCCTTTCCTCCATGGTGTCCCTGGGTGGGTTCCAACGGCAAATGATTTGTTAAATAGTTGTGTGTGGAACTGTTTGCCCCCCTTCCGGAACTCCAATATCCTTGCAGCTCTCTATTCACAAGGACTGTCCTTCCAACCAAGAGCTCAGAGTGCTTGTTTTCTCTCTCTTATTTTCTTTACATCAAGTTGTTTGGGACTCCCCAGGAGCTGGGTCCCAGGGACATATTTATATGTAATTATGACCCTGTCATCTACAACATGATCATGATAAATGGAGAAAAGGCTGAAGTGATCAGAGCTATCTTCGTTCTGGAGTCCACAATAAATGATCATGCGAGCCCCGGTCAAGAACTCAAGGGATGTATTGTATTGGGTAAATCTGCTGTTTGAGATCTCTTTCTTTTTTTCTTTTTTTGCAGCTGGGAAAGAGAAAGGGGAGATGGGCTGTTCTCCCAAGTTGGGGTCCCTGCCAGGGCACACCCCACTCAAACCTGGCCAACTCCACTCGGGAATAGAGTTCCCTGCCACTTCTGTAGAACTGCCCTGTGGAAGGACCAATGTCCTAAAAGTTCAGAATGGAGAAGACAAGTTTCAAGAGCTACAGCCTAGCCCCTTACAGCCAGAGTGATATGCAACAAGGGCGCCCACAGGCACTTTCTAGGGATCTTAAATAGTTGGGGCTTAAGGAGAGTGGCATGGGGCTCTAGCAAGCTAGGAGCCCATCCCAGGCTGGGGTTAAATATCCCAAGCCCTTGATGGGGAGGCCTCAGGTAAGCAGTGGGCCCAATGGAGTTCTGGGTATGTGGGCCTGGGGGAGGGGAGCCACCTTTGGGGCTGGACCAACCCAGGGCTTCCCAAGTGGGATTGGGTGCAGGGGCCTGGGCAGGGTCCCTCTTCCTCTCCATCCTCCATGGCCAGTCAGGCTAACACAAGATCTTGGGCAGGAAGGGGGCCTGGGGCAGTGCCCAGATGAGGCAGGGGCTAGCTGGGCAGGGGGTGTTTCCTGGGTAGGCAGAGGGCCTCGGGCAGGGTCTTTGTGGCAGGCCCAGACACAGGTGGGCAGGGACTTGGAACAGGGATCCAAGGTGTGTGCCCGGCCTGGACTGGACCCAGGGTTGGCAAGGGCCCTTATGCAGGTTCCTGGGTGGGCAGCGGGCCAAGGGTAGAGTCTTGGTGGTGAGCAGGCCCAGGGTGGGGTCAGGTGGTCTGGAGTGTGGTTCTGGGTGGGTCAGCTGGGCAGGGCGAGGATCCTGGTTGCTGGCCAGGTGCCTGGTGGGCTGCAGACCCATATCAGGGGTCATGGTGGCAAGGCCCTCCCTGGTGGGCAGGAGTCTGGGAAGGGGCGGGAAGGCTGCACAGGCCACACCTGGTCTTTGAAGTCCTAGGCCTTGTGCATTAGGTCATTATGGCCCATGGAGGCGGTGCGGCTCTGAGGCTGGCTCACAGCCTTCAGAATGAGCCCTTTACCTCTATAGGAAGTGCTGGCTGGCCTCCTGTCATGTTCTCAATAGGCTCCAGCTGCTGCCAAGTAGGCCAAGCCTTAAAGGGGCCATGGGCTTCCACCTGTGCGCCCCTCCTCCTCACCCTTAAACGGACCGCGTGCTGCCGCCAGAGATCTCTTTCAAAAGTGTTCTTCAAAGTGTTTAAGAGCAAGAATGTTACATTAAGGTGCACCTGACTAAAGCCATCTTAGTCATATTTTCGATGGCCTTCTATGCACGTGAAAGTTGGACATTGAAAAGGAAGATCAGAGAAGAATCAATGCATTTGAATTGGGAGGCTGGTGAAGAATATTGAAAGTACTATGAACTGCCAAAGAACAAACAAATGTGGGTTAGAAGTACAGCCAGAATACTCCTTAGAAGCCAGGATGGTGAGGCTTCCCCTCACGTACTTTGGACATACTGTTAGGGAGAGACCAGTCCCTGGAGGAGGAAGTACGTCCTGCTAGGTGAAGCAGAGAGGCAGTGAAAATGAGGAAGAACTTCGGCCAATGGATTGACACAGTGGCTGCAACAAGGGGCTCAAACATAACAACAATTGAGAGGATGGGGCAGGACTGGGTTGTGTTTCATTCTATTATCCATAGGGTGGCTAGGGGTTGGAACTGACTCAATGGCATCTAACAGCAGAAACTATGTCCACACCCACTACTAACAGGACAGGAAGTTTCCCAACCCCTCTCATCTCTCAACCCCAGGAACAGAGATGCCACCTTCCTTCTAGCTTTATTCCCAGTATCTAGAGCAGAGCTCAGCAATGAAGTACCTAACAAACCTGAAGTAGCTGCTACTTAGCTCCATGCCTAAGAAGTCTCAGTTCCCAAGTCCCAAAACAATGACATCAGTGTTGTTGTTTGTTGCCATCAAGTCGACTTCCAGTTACACCTGCGTCACACCTGCCTACCTAGAATCACACCTTATGAAAATAAGCCAGAACAATGATTCTCGCCCACGGTGTCTGCAAACTATGACTCACCACTCTGAAGGGATGTCATGTAAATGTTGAACTGCTAGCTCAAAGGTTGACTGTTCAAACCACCAGCTACTTCAAGGGAAACGATGAGGCTGTCTGTTCCAGTAATGTTGGACAACGTTGGAAAACTTACATAGGGTCTCCATGAGTTGGAATTGACTGGACAGTAATGGGTTTGCTGTACCTGGAATGATGATGCGACCAGAGAAAGAATGAGAGGGAAGTCTGAAAAAGAAGCACTGACCTGCCCTCCATCGGGCTGTTTTGTGATTTTTTTTTGCAGCAGATGGTTCGAAGGGAACAGGGAATGAAGAGGCGGAGTGCATGGCACGGTTGAGGGCTATTTGCCATTCTGACCAAGTGCCTCTCTGAGAAAAGGGGGAGGGGAAGCTTGACCTGGATCTTGATCAAATCCCAAGAAAATATATGAATTTCCAGAATGAGAGAGGTTTCCCAAGTCAGGGTAGTAACAGGAGCTGACAGCTCTCACCTCTGACCCTGTGTGCCCTGTTCAAAGAATCTCCTGGACTGGGTGGGAGGTGGGTGGTTAGGCAGAGAGACAAAGAGAGAGTCGAACTAGGAACTCTGGCTCTTTCCCAGCCTGAGCCTGAGCCCCTAAGCCTCCTCAACTGCACTCTCCCCCTTCCCTGGCACCCCACAGGGACACCTTCCAGAGGTCTTCCTATACCCGTATGTAGGTGTTGGCTCTTCCTGCTTTTGGCTCTGCTCAGTGGCAGGGCATTTGAAGGGTGGTTGTGGGATTTGTACAGTTGACATTAGGGTAAATGCGTGATCATTTCTTAAATTTATCCTACTGCAGCTTTAGGCTGTGTTTCCAAACTCCCTGTCCTCACAGAGGCTCTGCAGAGGGGACAGAGGCTCTGATTCCACCTGGAAGTTCCTGGTTGAGCACATGGATTTCCCATCCCAGTCTAGCCATGGCACCAGGGATCAGGGTGCTAGGAGAGGGGCAAATGGGTCCCCAAAGGAGATGTGTGGTGACCACAAAAGTGACACACTGGTGGTCACCTACTAATTGTACATGGTGGTGCTTGCCCCTCTCAAGGTGGAAACATACAATTTCGCTTATGCCTCTTCTCTAAAAGCAAGTGGACCTGCTTGTGACATGAGGTTTTGGAAAGTTCTTTCATGGGCCACAAAGAAGTGTGGCTGATCCAGTGTCTCAAGCTGATTTCGAGTAGTGTCCAGAGAGTTCGTGGTGAAAGGGGGTAGGGAACTGTGGGGGGCTGGCCAGGGAGTGAACACGAAGTAATTTGAGCCAGACAGAGTAATGAATGGGAGGCAGAATGGCTAGCAGGATGCTTAACCCACAGCATCACCAAAACTCCTTAGCAAGAAGGGTATTACCACAACCACAGCCACCACCCCTTTTTCCTAATTTTCTGAGAGATAGAGAGGAAAGAGTGCTGTCCAGCGTTCGACTCCCTTTAAAGAAAATGGGAGGGCCAGGGTGATGACAGCAGGTGGCTGGAACATCCCAGCCTGGCATCCAGGGCCACCCGGAAAGATCCTCCCTTGTGGGCTCTGTGAAGCAGGCACACTCAAAGACCACAGGACCTCGGTCTCAGCTGTCGGCCTCGGGGCTTGGGTTTCTTAGTTCCTCCTGCTTGGGGAGGGGCTGCTCGATGGAGAGCCTTGTCACTTAGCATCATGGCTGCTCAGACATGATACCCCTGAATCGTGTAATTTACATTTCATGCACAATTGAAGCAGCTAATGGTGTCATTCTCCAATGGGGGAACAAGTTGTCATAATGTTAATTACATTGCAGGCTTGCTCCCTCTCCTTTGTCCCCAAATGCTCCATGGGAAGTTCCCAGGTAGCAGTCGAGTGGGTGTCCAAGAGAGTGGCTTTGGCTCTCTGCAAGGTGTCAGGGCTGAGGAGTGGTTACAAGGCCAAGAATACTTTCTCTGACTTTGTTGTGGGTGTGTTGGCGCAGTGCGAGTAGAGGTGGCAGCTAAAACAGCCCAGTGATCTCCCCATCTTTTCTCCCCTGCGCGTGTGCAATCGGGCAGGGCTGGAGGGTGCCTGTTCAATACTCAAGCTAATTTTGCTTGATAGGGGACAGTGGAGATGATGTGTAGGGCAAAGGAGGCAAAATCCAACCACTCTTAGTCCAGATATCAGCAGACGGTAGAGCTAAGCCTGTAGTCTCTGAGGCTGGTCTGCTGGGATTTAAATTCCAGCTCTCCCTTGGATAACCTGGTTACCCCTGGGCCAGATGGCTTCACCTCTCTGTGCATTCGTGTTCTCACCTATAGACAGAAGCTGATGCACTACCAATGGGTCAGTCGATTCCAACTCATAGTGAGCCTGGAGGACAGAGTGGAACCATTCTATAGGCGTTCCCATAGGCTGTGACTGATACTGGAGCAAATTGACGCATCATTCTCATGGGAAGCTGCTGAGGGTTTCGCTATGCTAGTGGTAAATAGTCAAGGGCTTCTCTATTGCCCCGATAGCGCTCCTCTTAAAGGGGTTGCAAAAGTCACCAAAACCCCACTTCTCTAGAGTTCATTCAGACTCATAGCAACTCAGCAGGATAAAGTAATAACTGTCCCTGCAGACGTCCGAACCTGAAAATCTTTATGAGCTCAAACAGCCCCATCTTGATTCCGAAGAACAGCTGGTGGGTTTGAACCACCAACCTTCTGGTTAGCAGTTCTAATGCTTCACCCACACCACCACCCGTGGGATGAAATGAGTGATTGTACATGCAATGCTTAGAACACTAGTACATAACATGCACTTAGTAATTTTGAGCTATTGTGGTAGGAGGGGAGTCCAAAAACCAAACCAAACTCACTGCCATCGAATCCACTCTGACTCCCCATGACCTGAGTTCTACCCTATAGGACAGGGTCCAACTGCTCCTGTGGGTATTTGAGATTGTAACTTTATAGGATTGGAAAGTTTCATGTTTTTCCCTGAGAGTGGCTGGTGGTTTTGAACTGTTGGCTTTGGGCTTAGCAGCCCAATATGTAATCACCCACGCCATTATTAAATGAGAGCTACGAGTTTCTGACATTTTCTGTGAGGTGGTAGAAGTATATGTCATTCCTATATTTAAAGAAGGTAAATCTACTGAAAGAGAACAATTGCCATGGCTTTCCAAAGAGAGGAGAGATGTCAGTTTTAAGGATATATAGAGCTGTGAGTCATCCCTGGAGAGTACAAATGGTTAAAACACTTGGCCATTAACAGAAACTGAGGAGGTTCAAGCGCACCCAGAAATACCTTGGAAGAAAAGCCTGGCCATCTGTTTCTGAAAGGTTATGCCCATTGAAAGTCCTATGACTCACCATGAATCGCAATCAACTCAGTGTCAAATGGTCATTTTAAATTTCAGGATGGTTCCTGGGCACAAAGCAAACATCTAAGTTGTCTATTGAAGAGGAGGTTTGTGAGAGCACCTGGCCCATTCAAACACAACTGATGAGGAACCTCGGTGGGGCCACTGTACACAGACCAGGCCTTGCTTTCTCCACATCTGGTTTTGTTGGATGCTGTCAAGTTGGTTTCAACTCGTGGCGACTCTACATACAACCGAAAGAAACACTGCCTGCTCCTGTGCCGGCCTCACAATTGTTATGTTTTAGTGTGTTGTTGTAGAAACTTTGTCCATCCATCTTGGTGAGGGTCCTCCCCTTTTGGGCGCCCCTTTACCAAGCATGATGCCCTTTTCCATGATGTTGCTCCTCATAGCTCCTGATGCCCAAGGATGTGAGATGAAGTCTAGCCATCCTTGCCTCTAAGGAGCAATCTGGATACACTTCTTTCAAGACAGATCTTGCTCCTCAACTGAAATTCTTGCAGAGAGAGTGAAAACACACCTGATTTTCCTAGAGTCTCGTTTCCCAAAGTGGGCAACACCACCCACCTACTGGGCACAGAAAAATCCAGAGATCTACAAATCAGATATCTACATTTTATCCTGGATGGTGGGCTATAGTACAAAATTCTTTCATTGCTGGGGGGTCCTGAGTAATTTCTTTTTCTGAAAAGAGGGCAGTAGGCAGAATACGTTTGGGAACCCTTGGTCTGGAGCAGGAGCTCGAAACCTGTTTTTCTGCCAAGGACCATGTGGTGATTTATAACATCATTCATGGGGCCATAGAGGTCAAATATTTAATGAACTCACCCCTAAGGTGATGGCTACAAATGCTTCTCGTTGGTGAGATGTGTAATGCTGGCAGCAATTGATTATTTGGGGGGCCCTATACAGCCCTCGGGTCATACGTTGGTCTAAGGTAGTGGATCTCAACCAGTGGGTCACGACACCTTTGGGGGTCCAATGACACTTTCACAGGGGTTGCCTGGTTCATCGCAGTAGCAAAATTACTGTGATGAATTAGCAATGAAATAATTTTTATGATCGGGGTAAACACAACCTGAGGAACTGTATGAAAGAATCATGGCATTCGGAAGTTTGAGAAACACTTGTCTAGGGAATGGTTGGGATCTCCATGTAGGCTACACATGAACTTCATAGGCAGTCAGGCAGCGTATCACTTGGGTTTCATTGGAGAGGAAAGAACTATTGATCATGTTTCAAGGACAAACAAATCTGGAAGGAAATGCTATTGTGGATGAAAACAAAACATAAAACAAACTCTTGAAAGATTTCTGTATGCTAGAGATGAATTGCAATCCAGAAAATTAAATGATATCTCTGAGGGTTCCAGCAGAAAACAAACCATGCAGAAGGTTTAATTAAAGAGAGTTTAATGAAGACTATTCACAGTGGTGGGGATGGGCTTAAGAAAGCCAACAAAAGATAAGGAGGCCTCGAGGGTCTAACAAGAGCATAAAGCTGTTGCCACGTGTCCTATAGAATTTTCTCTTCAGCTCTTTGACTTTGTCATTTCTTCTCATTGTCTTAGCTACTCTATGATATAGAGCAATTCTGACTCATAGGAATTTGATACTACTGTCCTCTCCCAATTTCCTTTATTTTCCAATTTCATGTGTGTTAAAATATGCAGTATTGCATCAGATTTCCTATGCTCTAAACTAGTGGTTCTCAACCTTCCTAATGCCTTAGCACTATAATGAAGTTCCTGATGTTGTGGTGAACATCCATTCGTAAAAATATTTTCGTTGCTACTTCATAACTGTAATTTTGCTACTATGAAGAAGAGACCGACCCCTGTGAATGGGTATCTCAACCCCCAAAGAGGGCCCGATCCACAGGTTGAGAACCGCTGCTCTAAACTAAGAGGTGTTTCTTTAAGATGTAGTTCAGTATATTGTTAGACGCCCAAGTCCTGTTGTTGTTGTTGTTGTTGTTAGGTGCCGTCGAGTGGATTTTGGCTCACAGCAACTCTATGTACAATGTACTGAAACGCTGCCCCGTCCTGTGCATTCCTCACAGTGGTTCTTTGCTTGCGCTCATTGTTGCAACCACTGAGCTATTCCAAATTATAGGGGCTGCCTTTCTTTTGCTGCCCTTCTACTCTACCAATATCTGTGTCTTCCTCTAGGACAGTGCTTCTCAACCTTCCTAAATCCACGGCACTTTCATACAGTTTCCTTTGTAGTGGTAGACCCCCAATCATAAAATTATATTCTTTGCTACTTCGTAACTCTCGTTTTGTTACAAGTTATGAATAGTGCAACCCTGTAAAGGGTTCGTCTAAGCCCCAAAGGGGTCACGACACACATGGTGAGAACCGCTGCTCTAAATTGAGAGGAGTTTCTCTTCAGGTCTATTTCACCATACTGTTAGAAGCTCAAGTCCATTGGTTGTTGTTGTTAGGTGCCGTCGAGTGGGTATGTCTCATAGCAACTCTACGCACAATATAATGAAACGCAGCCCTGTCCTGTGACATCCTCACAGTGGTTCTCTGCTTGCGCTCATTGTTGCAGCCACTGTGCTAATGCATCTTGTTGGGGACCGCCTCTCTTTTCCTGCCCTTTCATACCAAGATTTGGGACTTCCTCTAGAGCAGTGGTTCTCAACTTTCCTAATGCCATGATATTTTCATACCGATTCTCATTTAGTGGTGACCCCCCCAACCATAAAATGATTTCATTGCAGCTTCATAACTGTAATTTTGTTACTGTTATGAGTCACGACACCCCTGTGAAATTTTCATTCCATATCCACAAAGGGGTTGCGACACACAGGTGAAGATCCCCTGCTCTAAACTAAGAGGAGATTCTCTTAAGATAGAATTCAGCATACTGGTAGATGCACAAGTTCTGTTGTTATTGGTGTTAGGCACCATCGAGTGGGTTTTGGCTCATAGTAACTCTATGTACAATATAATGAAACGCTTTCCCATCCTATGCCATCCTCACAGTGGTTCTTTTGCTTGTGCGCATTGTTGCAGCCACTGTGCTAATCCAACTTTTGGGTAGCTGCCTCTTTTTTGTGGCCTTTCTACTGTACCAAGACTTGTGTCTTCCTCTAGGGCAGTGGTTGTCAAATTTCCTAATGCCATGACCCTTTCATACAGTTCCTCATGTAGTGGTGACCCCCATCATAACATTATTGTTACTTCATAACTGTAATTTTCCTACAGTTATGAATCATTTCACACCTGTGAAAGGTTCATTCGATCGCGAAAAGTGGTCGCGAACCACAGGTTAAAAACCGCTGGTCTAAAGTAAGAGGAGTTTCTCTTAATATCTACTTCATCCTATTGTCAGAAGCACAAATCCTATAGTTATTGTTAGATTCTGTTATGTAGCTTTTGACGCCTAGCAACTCTAAGCACAATATGATGGAAAGGTGTCCTGTCCTGCGCCATCCTCCCAGTGGTTCTTTTGCTTGCGCGGATTGTTGCAGTCACTGTTGTATTCCATCGTGCTGTTGGCTGCCTCTTTTTGCTGCCCTTCTACTGTACCCAGATCTATGTCTCCCTCTAGGGCAGTGGTTCTCAACCTTTATAATGTCATGACACTTTCACACAATTCCTCATGTACTAGTGACCCCCCCCAGTCATAAAATTATTTTCCTTGTTACTCCATAACTATAAATTTGCTATTGTTATGAATCAGGTCACCCATGTGAAATGCTCATTTTCCCTCCTAAGACGTCGTGACCCACAGTTAGAGAACTGTTACTCTACACTAAGAGTTTCTTTTAAAGTCTTCTTCAGTATATTGTTAGAGGCACAAATCCTGTTGTTTGGTGCCTTCGAATGGGTTTAGGCTCATACCAACTCTATGCACCATGTAATGAAATGCTTTCCCATCCTGTGCCTTCCATACAGTGGTTCTTTTGCTCACACTCATTTTTGCAGCCACTGTGCTAATCCATCTTGTTGGGCACTGCCTCTCGTTTCCTGCCCTTCTGTACCAAGATATGTGTCTTCCTCTAGAGCAGTGGTTCTCAACTTTCCAAATGCCACAACCACTTCACACCATTCCTCGTGTAGTGGTGACATCCAACCATAAAATATTTGCATTGCTACATCATAATTGTAATTTTGCCTCTGTTATGGATCATAAAATTATATTCATTGATATTTCATAACTGTACTTTTGCTACTGTTATGAATCAGGCCATCACTGTGAAGGGGTGATTCGAAACACCCCCCACCTGAAAGTGTTCACGACCCAATGTTGAGAACCCTGCTGTAAACTAAGAAGAGTTGCTCTTAAGATTTACTTCAGCATATTGTTAAACACACAAACCCTGTTGTTATTGTTGTTAAGTTCCGCGGAGGGGGTTTTCGCTCATCGCATCTCTATGCACAATATCATGAAATGCTTCCCAGACCTGTGCCATCCTGCCAGTGGTTGTTTGCTAGTGCTCATTGTTGGAGCCATATTTGGGGGGGCTGGCTATTTTTTGTTGCCCTTCTACTCTACCAAGATTTGTGTCTTCCTTTAGGGCAGTGGTTCTCAACCTTCCTAATGCCACATTTTCATACCGTTCCTCATATAGTGCTGACTGCCAAATCATAAAATTATTTCCATTGCAACTTTGTAACTCTAATTTTTCTACTGTTATGACTGGGCGACCACTATGAAAGGTTCATTCATCCCCCAACAGGGCTCGTGACCCAAAAGTTGAGAACCGCTGCACTAAACTAATAGGAGTTTCTCTTAAGGTCTACTTCAGCACATTATAAGAAACACAAGTCCTGTTGTTTTGTTGTCAGGTGCAGTCGAGTGGGTTTTGACTCATAGCAACTCTATGCTCCATATAATGTAACGCTGCCCCATCTTGTGCCATCCTCACAGTGTTCCCTTAGCTTGAGTTCATTGCTGCAGCCACTATGCTATTCCATCTATTTGGGGGCTGACTCTATATTGCGGCCCTTCAACTGTATCAAGACTTGTGTCTTCCTGTAGGACTGTGGTTTTCAGCAATCCTAATGCCACGACCCTTTCATACAGTGCCTCGTCTAGTAATGACCCCCCAACCAAAAAATTATACTGTTGCCAGTTCATAACTGTAATTTTGCTACTGTTACGTATCTGGCCACGCCTATAGGAGGGTCATTCGAACACCCCCAAAGGATTTACCACTCACAAGTTGAGAACGGCTGCTCTAAACTAAGAGCAGTTTCTCTCAAGGTTTATTTGAGCATACTCTTAGATGTATGGTATCTCCTGTTATTGTTGTTGGGGCTGTGGAGAGGGTATGGGCTCATAGCAACCCTGTGCACAATGTAATAAAGGCCTGCCCAGTCTTGCATCATCCTCACGGTGGTTCTTTCCTTGCGCCCATTGTTGCAGCCACCGTGCAAATCTGTCTTGTAGGGACTTCCTCTCTTCTGCTGCCCTTCTACTGTACTTGCGTCTTCCTCTAGGACAGTGTTTCTCACCCTTCCTATTTCTACGACCTTTCCATACACTTCCCAATGTGTAGTGGTGGTCCCCAAAGCATAAAGGTTTTTTTCTACTGTTATTCCATAACTGTAATTTTGCAAGTCTTATGAATCTAGTCACCCTGTGAAAGGGTTGTTCAACCAAGCAAAGTGGTCACAAATCACAGGTTGAGAACCGCTGTTCTAAATTAAGAGGAGTTTCTCCTGTGGTATAGCTCAGTATATTATTACACGCACGAGTCCTGTTCTTATTGTTGTTAGGGGCTGTCGAGTGGGTTTGGCTCAAAGTTGGCTCATAACAACTCTATGCATAGTATCATGAAACACTGTTCCATCCTCTAACACCCTCACACTTTTTTTTTCACTCATTGTTGCAGTCTCTGTGCTAATCCATCTTTTGGGGGACTGACTCTCATTTGCTGACACTCTACTGAACCCAGATTTGTGTCTTCCTCTAGGGCAGTGGTTCTCAAACTTCCTAATGCACGACTCTTTCACACCATTCCTCATGTATTGGTGACCTTCCCCCCCCCAATCATAAAATTACTTTCCTTGTTACTTTATAACTAAAATTATGCTACTGTTATGAATCAGGCCACCATGTGATATAGTCCTTCTCCACCCCACCCCCCAAAAGGCATCACGACCCACAGTTTGAGAACTGCTATTCTACACTAAGAGGAGTTTCTTTTTAAGGGATGTTTCAGCATATTGTTAGAAGCACAAATCCTGTTCTTGTTTTTGGTTGCCTTCAAATGGGTTTTGGCTCATACCAACCCTATGCACAATGTAATGAAACGTTGTCCTGCCCTGTGCATCCTCACGGTGGTTCTTCTGTTTGCGCTCATTGTTGCGGCCACTGTGGTAATCCATCTTGTTAGTGACTACCTCTCTTTTCCTTCCCTTCCGTACCAAGATTTGTGTCTTCCTCAAGAATAGTTGTTCTCAACTTTCTGAATGCCACTACTATTTCATACCAGTCCTCATGTAGTGGTGACTCCCCAACCATAAAATATTTTCATTGCTACATCATAACTGTAATTCCGCTTCTGTTATGGATCAGGACACCCATGTGAAAGGTTCATTAGTCTTCTAAAGGCACTGTGTCACAGTTTGAGAACCACTGGTCTAAACTAAGGGGAGTTTCTCTTAAGGTTTATTTCAGCATATTCATAGACACACAGTCCTGTTGTTATTGTTTGGTGCCTTTGAGTGTGTGCTGGCTCATAGCAACTCTATACACAATATAATGAAACGTGACCCCATCTCGTGCCAACTTCACAGTGGTTATTTTGCTTGTTGTCATTGTTGCAACCATGGGCTAATCCAACTTTTGGGGGGCTGCCTCTCTTTTGCTGCCCCTCTACTGCCCTTTCATTCATTTCCTCATGTAGTGATGAACCCCCAATCATAAAATTATTTTCATTGCTACTTCGTAACTTTAATTTTGCTACAGTCATGAATCAGGCCTCCACTGTGAAAGGGTCATTTGACCCTCCCAAAGGGCTCGCGACCCACAGGTTGAGAACCACTGCTCTAAACTAAGAGGATTTTCTCTTAGGATCTACAGCACCGTATTGTGAAAAGCATGAGTCCTACAGTGATTGTTGTTAGGTGTTGTCCTGTGGGTTTTGATTCTCAGCAACTCCACACACAAGATAATGAAACGCTGCCCCGTCCTGTGCCATCCTCACAGTGGTTTCTTGTCTGCACGCATTGTTGCAGCCACTGCGCTAATCTATCATCTGGGGGTCTGCCTCTCATTTGCTGCCTTTCTGCTCTGCCAAGATTTCTGTCTTGCTCGAGGACAGTGGCTCTCAACCTTCCTCTAATGCCACAGGCCTTTTATACCACTCCTCATGTAGTGGGTACAATCCCAGTCATAAATTTATCGTCATTGCTACTTCATAACTGTAATGTAGCTACTGCTATGAATTGGGCCACCCCTGTGCAAGGGTAGTTCATCACCCTAATGGAGTCATGACCCACAGGTTGAGAATCTCTGCTCCAAACTATGAAGAATGTCTCTTAAGATATATTTCAGCACATTGTTAGAAGCAAAAGTCCTGTTGTTATTGTATTTAGGTGCCTTCAAGTGGGTTTTGGCTCATAGCAACTCCATGCAAAATATAACGAAACGCTCCCCCATCCTGTGCATTCCTCACAGTGGTTCTTTGCTTGCGCTGATTGTTGCAGCCACTGAGCTATTCCAACTTGGAGGGGCTGCCTCTCCTTTGCTGCCCTTCTACTCTACCAACATTTGTGTCTTCCTCTCGGACAGTGGTTCTCAATCTTCCTAAATCCACGACCCTTTCATGCAGTTCCCAAAATAGTGGTGGACCCCCAGTCATACAAAATTTTCGCTGATATTTCATAATTGTAATTTTGCTAAACTTACGAATCAGGCAACCCTTGTGAAAGGGTCATTCAACCCACTCACTCCCCAAAAGGGTTCGTGATTCATAGGCTGAGAAGCCTGCACTAAACTAAGAGGCGTTTCTCTTATGATCTACGTCAGCATATTGTTAGAAGCTCTAGTTCTTTTTGTGTTGCTGTTAGTTGCCGTCAAGTGGGTTTTGACTCTCAGCAACTCTACGCACAATATAATGAAACGCTGCCCCGTCCTGTGCCGTCCTCACAGTGGTTCGTTGATGGCATTCATTGTTGCAGCCACTGAGCTATTCCATCTTGTAGGGTCTGCCTCTCACTTGCTGCCCTTCTGCAGTACCACGTTTTGTGTATTCCTCTCAGGCAGTGTTTCTGAACCTTCTTAATGGCATGGCTCCTTTATACAATTCTTAATGTTGTGGTGATCCTCCAACAGTAAATTTTTTTCATTGTTACTCCATTACTGTGATTTCACTACTGTTATGAATCAGGCAACCCTTGTGAAAGGGTCATTCAACCCACTCACTCCCCAAAAGGGTTCGTGATTCATAGGCTGAGAAGCCTGCACTAAACTAAGAGGCGTTTCTCTTAAGATCTACGTCAGCATATTGTTAGAAGCTCTAGTTCTTTTTGTGTTGCTGTTAGTTGCCGTCAAGTGGGTTTTGACTCTCAGCAACTCTACGCACAATATAATGAAACGCTGCCCCGTCCTGTGCCGTCCTCACAGTGGTTCGTTGATGGCATTCATTGTTGCAGCCACTGAGCTATTCCATCTTGTAGGGTCTGCCTCTCACTTGCTGCCCTTCTGCAGTACCACGTTTTGTGTATTCCTCTCAGGCAGTGTTTCTGAACCTTCTTAATGGCATGGCTCCTTTATACAATTCTTAATGTTGTGGTGATCCTCCAACAGTAAATTTTTTTCATTGTTACTCCATTACTGTGATTTCACTACTGTTATGAATCAGGCAACCCTTGTGAAAGGGTCATTCAACCCACTCACTCCCCAAAAGGGTTCGTGATTCATAGGCTGAGAAGCCTGCACTAAACTAAGAGGCGTTTCTCTTAAGATCTACGTCAGCATATTGTTAGAAGCTCTAGTTCTTTTTGTGTTGCTGTTAGTTGCCGTCAAGTGGGTTTTGACTCTCAGCAACTCTACGCACAATATAATGAAACGCTGCCCCGTCCTGTGCCGTCCTCACAGTGGTTCGTTGATGGCATTCATTGTTGCAGCCACTGAGCTATTCCATCTTGTAGGGTCTGCCTCTCACTTGCTGCCCTTCTGCAGTACCACGTTTTGTGTATTCCTCTCAGGCAGTGTTTCTGAACCTTCTTAATGGCATGGCTCCTTTATACAATTCTTAATGTTGTGGTGATCCTCCAACAGTAAATTTTTTTCATTGTTACTCCATTACTGTGATTTCACTACTGTTATGAATTAGGCAACACCTGTGAGAGGCTCGTCTGAAACCCCATAGGGGTCACGACCCACAAGTTAAGGACCACTGCTCTAAATTTAGAGGAGTTTCTCTTAAGATCTAGTTCAGCATATTGTTAGAAGTACACGTCCTGTAGTTATTGTCGTTAAGTTCCGTCGAGTGGGTTTTGACTCTTAGCAACTCTATGCACAATATAATGAAACGCTGCCCTGCCCTGTGCCACCCTCATCGTGCTTGTGTGCTTGGCCTCAGTGTTGCAGCCACTGTGCTAATCCAACTTGTTGGAGACTCCCGCTCTCTTCCTTCCCTTCTGTACCAAATTTGTGTCTTTCCCTAGAGAAGTGGTTCTTAACCTTCCTAATGCCACTACCCTTTCATATCGATTCTCATTTAGTGGGGACCAGCAACCATAAAATTATTTTCATTGGTATTTTGTCACCCTAATTGAACTACCGTTATGAATCCGACCACCCCAGTGAAAGGGTCATTCTACCCTCCCAAGGGGCGCGACCCACAGGTTGAGAACTGCTGCTCTAAAGTTAAAGGACTTTCTCTGAAGTCCTACTTCACCATATTTTAGAAGCACAAGTCCTGTAGTTATTTTTGTTGAGTGCTGTCGAGTGGGTTTCTGGTCACAGCAACTCTATGCACAATATAATGAAATGCTGCCCAGTCCAATGCCATGCTCAGAGTTGTTCATTTGCCTGTGCTCATTGTTGCAGCCACTGGGCTAATCAATCTTGTAGGGGTTGCCTCTCCATTGCTGCCCTTCTACTCTACCAAGAATTCTGTCTTCCTCTAGGGAAGTGGTTCTCAACCTTCCTAATGCCACGACTCTTTCATACCATTCCTCATGTAGTGGTGACTGCCAAATCATGAAATTATTTTCATTGCTACATCATAACTCTAATTTTTCCACTTTAATGAACGGTCCACTGCCGTGAAAGGGTCATTCATCCCCCAAAAGGGGTCACGACCCTCAGTTTGAGGCCCGCTGCGCTAAATTAATAGGAGATTCTCTTAAGGTCTACTTAGGTACAGTGTTAGAAAAACAAGTCCTGTTTTTTTTTTTTTCTTGTGGGTTTTGACTCATAGCAACTCTATGTCAATATAATGAAATACTGTCCCGTCTTGTGCCATCCTTGCAGTGTTTCCTTGGCTTGTGTTTATTGTTGCAGCCACTGTGCTATCCATCTATATTGGGGCTGAGTCTATTTTGTTGCCCTTCAACTGTATCAAGAATTGAGTCTTCCTCTTGGACAGTGGTTTTCAACATTCTTACTCACGACCCTTTCATACAGTTCCTCATATAGTCGTGACCAACCAACCATAAAATTATTTTTGTTGCTACATCATAGCTATAATTTTGCTACTGCTATAATTCAGGCCACCCCATGAAAGGGCTGTTTGACCCCCTAAGTAGACACGACACACAGGTCGAGAGCCGCTGCTCTAAATGAAGGGGAGATTCTCTTAAGGTCTTCTTCAGCATATTGTTAGAAGCACAAGTCCTGCTGTTATTGTTGTTGGGTGCAGTCGAGTGAGTTTGGCTCATAGCCACTCTCTGCACAATATAATGAAACTCTGGGGGTCTTAAAGGCTTGAAGGCAAACAGGCTGAAATCTAGCTCGGAAGCAACAAAGCCCACAGAGAAGAAGCACACAAGCCTAAGTGAACACGAGGTGTTGAAGGGATCAGGTAGCAGACACCAAAGAACAAAAACCATCATTGTGTGATCACCTTCCTCATATACGCTGAAGATGAATGTGTGCATAAGTAAGTGTGGTGAAGAAGGCTGATGGTGGCTGGCTATCAAGCGATATAGCATCCCGGGTCTTAGAGGCTTGAAAGTAAAAAATCTGGCCCAGAAGCAACAAAGCCCACATGGAAGCATCACACCAACATGGGTGATCATGAAGGGCTGAGGGGACCAGTTTTCAAGCAACAAAGGCGGGAGGGGGATTATATCATCGTGAATGAGGGGAGTGCATGACGGGGGACCAATGCCCACCTGTAGACAACTGGACACCCTTACGGAGGGGTGGTGGGAAGGAGATGAGTCACTCAGGGTTCAGTGTAGCAATAATGAAACTCACAACCTTCCTCTAGATATTAAATGATTCCTCCCCCCACCTCTCATGAACCCAATTCTACCTTGCAAACCTGATTAGACCAGAAGATACACAGCAGTACAGACGGGAACTGGAAACATAGGGAATCCAGGACAGATGAACCCCCCAGGACTAGCGGTGAGAGTGGCGATACTGGGAGGGAAGTGGGTGTAGAAATGGGAAACCGATCACAAGGATCTACATATAACTTCCCCCCTGGGAGATGGGCAACAGAAAATTGGGTGAAGGGAGATGCTGCACAGTGTAAGATAAGAGAAAATAATAATGTATAAATTATTAAGGGTTCATGAGGGAAGAGGAGCAGGGTGAGAGGGGGAGAGGGGAAAGGGGAAATGAGCTGATTCCAGGAACCCAAGCGGAAAGCAAATTTTGAGAATGATGAAGGCAACGAATGTATAAGTGTGCTTTACACAATTGGTGTATGTATGGATTGTGATGAGTTGTATGAGCCCCAATAAAATGAATTTAAAAAAGAAAAGGAAAGAAATGTGTATAAATGAATGAAGGCAACATATGTACAAAAAGCCTGATGCAATCAATATGGATTGCAACAAAAGTTGTAAGAGTCTCCAAGAAAAGATTTTTAATAAAAATGTATATATAATAAATATTTTCCTAACTTATATAAATGATTAATAAGAATAAAATTAAGCAACCTGGGTTTTTATAGGAAAAATGATAAAAGAACAAATGAGAGATACAGCAGGAAGCAATGGATAGGAAAATATTATAAGGAAAATTTTCTCTTATATGGAATGTACATTCTCTTACATGACATCAATCAGAATATGCCGTAAGAACCTCAGACCAAATACTAGAATAAAATAGAGGAAAAAATTCCCAACCCTACAATAAAATGCTATATGCTTTCTATGATTTTCACAAAAGTTCAAATTCTTTAACAAAATATTTTGTTCATTCAAATTTTTAATTATGCATAAATGTATGTCTACACTCATTACATCTCATAAAAAGGCATAAGAATTGTTTTTGCACTATCTAACACTAAATAGAAGATAGTGAAGGTGAAAAAATAGCTTTCGTGAATGTTGCTTTGAAATACAAATGGCATTGTCCTAAGAAATTTAAATGATTTAATTTTTTTAAATCATTTTATTAGGGGCACATACAACTCTTATCACAATCCATACATACATCAGTTGTGTAAAGCACATCCATACATTCATTGCCCTCATCATTCTCAAAACATTTGCTCTCCACTTATGGCCCTGGCATCATGTCCTCATTTTTCTCATCGCTCTCCCTGTTTCCCCCTCACTCATGAACAATTGATAATTTGTCAGATCTTACATATTTTGTCTCCCTTCACCCACTTTTCTGTTGTCCATCCCCCATGGAGGAAGTTATATGTAGATCCTTGTAACTGAGGTCTCAGAGCAGCTGGGTGTGATGCAGGGGAGTCTCTGGAAGCAGCTGCAGACACTGCGGGAGTTGGCAGCCCAACAGTGAGGGTCACTGCATCCGTGGGTACCAGAAAACTGGCTGGGGTTGCTTATTCCCCTAGATGCTACCCCTGCCTTGAAGAGAACCGTGACGGAGGCCTGTAGACATGTGTCAGGAATAGATGAGTCCTTCACTGTTTCCTCTTCCCACAAACCTTTGAGGAGAGCCTGCAGGGCAGGGGCTCGGCTCCCTGGCTCCAGTCACCTGCCCTTCCCCACAGCCACACCCTCGCCAGCCCCAACTCCCCCTGGCCTGGGTTTGCTTCTTGAATCCAGAGGAGCAGCCTGGGCAAAGACCATGAAGAACCTTGTCCTTCAGGCAGCCCCTTTGATTGGGTCCCTTGTCCTGCAGAGTGTGGACACATGCACACTAACTGTTGGGGGACTCAGGCTGTCACGACAGGGGCCAGGATCTGAAGAGGATGCTGGCACTGCAGGGCTTCCTGAGGGAAGCTGAGGACTTGCAGAGCTGGCTGAGCAGCCAGCAGCAGGTGGCCAGAGGAGAGAGGACTATGAGCACACCCTAGTGAGGAAGGGGCTAGGGGCAAGGAAGGTGCCCTGGAGCCGAATGAAGACGGGTGGTGGAGGGGGGGCTGCATGCACAATGGGCTGATGGGGAACATCAGTCTGGACTGAGGACACCTGTGACTTCCTATTCCCCTCTCTGCGTAGAGGGGCAAGTTCTGTGGCTATCCAGTCCTGCCCTGCCCAGTCACTCACTGAGGTGTCTCACAGCCCACCAGCCAGGGCCCCCTGTGACCCCTCTCCTCTCTTCTCAGCTCCTCTTAACCAAGTTTGCAATGTTTCTGCACCAAGTGAAGATGGGTGGCCACCAGGGGGCAGCCTGCCCCACTAGCGGAGAGCCTGCTGGAGTGGTGGCCCAGCACTGCCCCCAGGGCCCAGCAGTGGTGACAGGACCTACAGTGAGTACCAGCTGCCTGGAGCAGGGATGAGTTTGGGGGAGGTGCTGGGCATGGGGTGGAGGGGCTTCCTGGGAGACCCTTGCTGTGCTGCGGCTTTGCCAAACCCCTGAGAGGTGAACTGGCTTTCTGTGTGCCCACATTGGGGGCCCGGGCCACGTGTTCCAGGGAGCAACTTGTGCAGCCTGGAGCTTGGGACCCCTTACTTAAGCTGAGAGGCCATGTAGGACGACCTTCAGCAAAGCTGAGCCTTTGAGTTCTGGGCTCCTGGCTTCAGGGCACGGTGAGGGCAGCTGCTGGTTCTGGCCCAGCTGCAAGCAGCCTGGCTGTACCTGGCCCTTCTGGGGACTCCAGATAGCACTGGGGAAACTGGGTGCACCGAGAGGCTGGGTTACTTGCTAGAGACCACAGCTAATTAGCAGTGGAGTTGAGACCCGATATGGCCCTCACCATAAAAAGGAAGTGTTTTCTGCCCTGGTGACCCTTGGCCTTCCCTGAGGTCAAGGGTGACCATAGCAGCCACATGAAGAGTGTCAGAAGCAGGGCACAGTGACTGCCTCAACCTCCCCACTCTCCCCCCGCCGGGGCTCTTCCAGTCTTGGCCTAGTGCCTCTATTGCTGGGGAGCAGGCTGGAGAGTCCCCCACCCCTGCAGGGCCCACAACCTTCCTAGCAGTGCCAGCGGATCTGAGGAGGCACAGCCTGGCAGTGTGTGGCCAGGCTCCCTGGAAATGGTCCCATTGAAGATCTGGAGAGCAGACTGATTGTTTTCCTTTGATTGTGTTACAGACACCTTACAGGAGAGAAGGATGTTTATAGATCACTGTCTACAGTTTCTGACCTTCAAAGCACTCAAAACATTGCCATCGAGTCGATTTCTATCATCGAGGCCCTGTAGGACAGCACACGACGGCCCCTGCGGCTCTCTGAGGCTGTCACTACGGGAGCAGATAGCTGAGCCGCGTCTTTCTGATGGGTTTCAGATCACTGACCTTGCCACGAGCAGTAGCCCGGGGCATGCCTTTTTCTGACCTTGGGTTTGACTAATATATATATATACACATATAATGCACATATATATATGAATTTTAATATAGAGGGTTTTTGTTTTAAGTGGAAACATGCAGAGCAGTTTAACAATAATATAACACAGCACTCTTCTTGCCTCCTCCCTGACCCCTCCCTCCCTCCTGATTTTTGAGGGCAAATGCTCCCGTTTGCTCTGGGAAGCACTTGCCTCACAGGTGCCATGCGTTCACTTTATCAGCTCGACTGTTGCTTGGGCAGGGGTGATTCCCGGAGCTGGGCTCTGTTTTGGATTTGAAGGGCCCTGGTCTCGGGGTTCAAGCAGTCCCTGTCAAACTTGTAATGCCCTCTCTTCATGAAGTCAACTTCCATTGGCTTTCAAGCTGTGCACAAGTTGCCAGTTTGAGCTCAACCAGAGCATTTTGAGGAGGTGGCTGGGCACCATCTACCTCTCCTGGTCTCCAGGACAAGGATGGAGGGCTGTGGTGTTGGTGGTCCGTTAGTCCTGTGGACTGCTTTGCTTCAGTTTTTGATTTTCTTCACTCGTCAACTCCAGATGGGGAGAGAGGGGATCCTAGTTGCTAGAGGTGGCTTTGCAATGGAGACAAACATTTTATACTAAAGTGAGATTCTTACGTGACATTTGCGTGACTGCAGCAGCCCCTGCTCATCTTCCTCCGTGCTCACCCTAGCTGACCACCTTCCTACCTCAGAGGATGGGGCACTCCCTCTGCCCGTCCACCCTCAGGTCCTCACTTTCAGTCCCACAGGATCCTGTGGTATCAATCCCCCCCACCCCGCTATCAGCCCCACCCCCAGCCTACACAAGGATTACAAACCCTCGCTCCACTCAGATTCTCGGTAGCTAGTGTCACCTCCCCTGTGTTCCTCAGAGTGTGCTCTGCACCCATGAGATTATTGATTGGTTTCCACCCATAGTGACCCTCTGTGTCCCACAGGGCTTGCTCTGGGGGCAGCTCTCAGAGGGGGAAACCAGGAGGAGGAGGGGAGGGAGCAGTTGGGCAGAAGAAGCTGTGATGGACCCCACAGAGCCAGACTGCCCATGGAGGACAGGACCCTGCGGCTGTTTCCCCAAATGGGTGCCCCTCAGGGCAGATCAATGCTTTGGAGACCCCACCACAGGTGGAGGCCCATCGACCCCTCCTCAGTCCCACCCTCCACACCCTCACCTACATTTGGAGCTGGGTGAGCTTCTCCTCCCGGGCTGCCAGCTGCCTTTCCAAGTCCTGGTGCCAGGCATGTGGCCCTCTAAGGGGCGGATCCCTGCTCACCCCACAGTCAGGATCTAGCAGGAGGTCCTCTCAGGAGGCCAGCCAGACCTCGGCCTGACCCAGCATTCCCCGCAGCTCCTCCTGGTCCTGGCTCACCTGGCAGTGCTCCTGGTGAAGGGCCCAGGCCGTCCAGAGCTCCTGCAGCTGCCTGTCCATTTCCCGGAGACACTGTGACCTGGGGGGCAGAGGGCTGTTGGGAGGGGCTCAGGGTGTCGCCTGGGTGGGGCAGGGCTGGGTTACCATGGAGCAGGGAGAAGCAGGAAAGGGAGCTCTGGCCACGCACCACCCTGGCCCTAGCCCTCAGCGCGCACATCATTGGGGCCATGACGTGGCTGGTGTCCAGCAGCTGCTACCCCGCCGGCCGCACTGCCTGGGCTCTCAGGCAGAGCTCCTGCCCCAGTGTCTCCTTGGCCCCAGCTGGCCTTTCTGAGGATATAGACTAGCGCCTGCTTCTCTTGAGCCCGAGTGCTGGGTGGGGGACAGGGCATGGGATCCGGTCTCAGGGCCAGAGGGCAGAACAGGGAGGAGGCAGGGAAGAGCTGGGTGCCCCCACCCGCATGGAACAGAGCGAGCCCCCATCCTGGCAGTGCCTGAGGAAGGCGTGGCCATGGGCTACCCACTCCAGCTGCTGGCCCTGCTCCCTGGCCTTCATGTCCAGGTGGCCCAGGCCTCCTGCACCTCAGCCAGCTGCCCGGCCAGGCTCTCCTGGACCGCAGGGTGTACCTGGATGGACTCCATCCCCATCTGAAACACCACCTTGTCCACAGCCACCAACTCCCTCTGCAGCTGGCAGAGAGCAGGCTGAATGCTCCTCCACCCAGGACTCTGCAGGCCATCCTGGCTGTACCCCAGCCTAGGTCAAGCCCAGGCCCATCACCCCCCATCCCAGAGGGGACAGGGGCAGGCTGCAGTCCTGCCTGGGGTCAGCTGGGGGTGAGGGCTCCTCATCCATCCATTGCCTACAAAGAGGGGTTCTTGCGGTGGGGAGGGACTGGGCCCCTCCCCTGCAGGAGGCGGTGCTGGCACTGCAGGACCTCCACAGACGCCAGGTCGTGGCCAAGGACAGCACCCTCCACCAGGACCACCTTCTGCATGTGGCCCCACAGCTCTAGCGCCGCCTGGTGGAAATCGAGGGCACAGCGGGAAGGAAGGCCAGCAACTTTCTCCCTGAGAACAGGGCCACCTCCTTTTGAGCAAAGACTGTGGCTTGGGGATTTGTGGGGCGTTAACACGGAGGGAAATAGGACGAAGACTCTATTCCCTAACTTATAACAGGGAGAATCTGGAAAGCTGGTATTCCACGGTAGGAAAGCCTCTACTTTGGTAAGTTAGAGGTAAAGTCCAAGTACATTATCCTGCTTTAAAAATCATTCCCACGGATTCTCCGTTAACAGCTAGGCTGCCTTAATGTGAGCACATGGCTGATTGTATCTCTGTGTAGAAGCAGATATGGTCCTTTTGCCCTCTCTTCCCACCGTGACACCCAGCCCCCCTTGTAGCTTCCCCCAATGCAGGCATTAGCTTTTCTCACCTTGGTGAGCTCAAGTACAGGGGCCTTACGATAGATACCGCTCACCTTGTGACCCATGTCACTACTGAAGAGGTGTGTCTCCATGCTCCCTATACACGTCCGAAGATAGCAAAGGTTCCACTTCTCCCAGTTCCACGTGGTCCATCAAGAGGAGCTGAAGTGAGCATGCCTAATAAAACATGTCTGACTCTGTATTGTATTCTCTCGACCCTGTCTTTCCTGTCCTCTATGACTTTACCATGACCTTTACCTATTATCATCGCTGTACATTCGCGCCTTCTTGCCCTTCGGTGGTTAGAAGATGGATTGTTTCCTCTGATCACAGCAGGTTCCTGATGAGGCCCGGGGCCCACAGGCAGGGCCCGAGGGAGGAAAGGGTCTTGACATGCATGTTGGGAGGAAGGCAAAAAGATGGGGAGCCCTGAGCACATGAGGATTGCGGCTCAGGGAGCGAGTGGGCTGCCTGTCAGGGGGTCTGCCTGTAGCAACTCCAACAGTCAGTGAGGAGAGGGCTGGCCCCGGAGCCACCCAGCCCCAGGATTTCGGTTGCAGGACCTGTCAGGTGCTCAGTGCACTGAGACACCAGATCCCGAGAAAGGAGGGTGTGGGGAGGGGGGGAAGGGAGCTCTAAGAGTGGCAGTCAGCAAGAAGAAAGCTGGGTCGGTGGATCGGGAGCCTGGTCACAAAACCCACTTAGCAGGGTCACTTTCCCAAGCCAGGGGCTCCCTGCACCTGCAGGGGCATTCTGGGAAGAGTTGAGCTGGGCTGAGGATGCCCTGCACAGCCCCAGACTGACCCAGGTCACAGTAGAAGCTACTGCGTTTCCAGCCCAGATGGAGCTTAGGCGAGATAACGATTTGCCCATGATCCTAGCCCAGAGGCGGGCCCAGAGTCTCAGGGGCCCTGCATTTGCTGCATGTAAGAACCATGGAGGGGTGCAGCTTCTACCTTTGAAGGGTGTGCAGTCTCCTCCAAACACACAGCCTGCTTGGGTGGCACACAACGTGGCTACCTGTGGAGTGCCGGGCTTTAGAATGACCCCACCTGCTGACTCATGGGGATCCTCCAGAGGGTTTGAAAGCCAGTAAATCTTTCCAGGAGCAGGGAACCTCTTCTATCTCCTGAGGAGCAGTTAGTGGGACTGAACCAGGCAACAGCCCAACACTTCCCAAGCAGGCCTCCTGGAGCATCGTTAGAGCAAGGGGTAAACTGCTAGTAATACTGGGCTCCTGGGAGGAGAGTTTGCAGAAAGTCCTGAAGCTCTGAGCAAGATCTCAGGATGGTGGCCCTCAGGGAGCTTAGGACAAGTTCTAAACCCAGCCAGGAAGCTTAAGGGCTGACCAGAGAGAAGCTGAGGGGGAGGAAAGAGCATGCTGGGATAACTGCTGACCCCCGCCTGGGGCAGGGCTTCCAGGTTGGAGCTGTGGGAGCTGACTCAGGCCAGACCCCACCTGCTCTGAGACGCTGAGGCCACCATCAAAGTTCACAGCCAAGTGTCTCATGTGCTCGTCCATATCCAGGTGGGTGCCTGGGGGAGGGGGTGGCTTCTGCAAGTGCTGCCACCCCAGGCCCAGAGTCCCACCCTCAATGCCCGGGCCCTTGGCCACCATGCTGTCTCAGGAGAAAGCCACAAGTATCCCAGATGCTGTGTCCCACTGGGTGGAGGCCCCCCTGAGGAGACATGGATCACACCAATGAATCACACAATCTGCCTCTGACCCCTTGAGGCCTCCTCACCCTCCAATATCATCATCCCAGTGCCGCTTCCCACTCTGGACTAGAATGCATAGGTATTAGCAAGAGATAAAACTCACAACACATGGAACCCAGGAACAGGAATGGGAATAGAGATACCAAAAGGGTAGGGGGAAGGAGGGTAGAGGATGGAAGTAAGGGGAACCGATAGCCATGAATGACATATAACCACACACCCCTCGCAGGGAAAGGAGCAACAGAAAGCTGAGGATAAAAGAGACAATGGTCGATGTGAGATATGAAAATAATAACAATCTATAATCTATCAAGGAACCACGAGTGGGGGAGGAGGAAAGAAAGGGGAGCTGATCCCAAGGGCTCAATAGAAAGTAAATGTCTAGAAAAGAATGATGGCAATATACGTATGACTATGTCAGATACAATTGGTGTATGGATTGTAACAAGAGTTGTCAGAGCCCCCAATAAGGACACACTGAGGATGACGAAATACACCACTGAAAACCTTATGCTAATCATTGATACACTGTCAGGTAGTGGAGGACTAGTAAAACTAGGCAGAACCTTCTCAGGAAGAGGACCAAAATACGAACACTTTTGGTCAGATTAAAGGGGAGGATCAGTGACAAAGAGCCATGCCATTTGAAGAATGCATGGCCAAGGGAGCTGCAACGATGGGTTCAAACATCAGAAAGAAATGAGGGTGGCCCAGGACTGGCAAGCCTTTCCTTGTCCTGTACATTGAGGTTGCTTTGAAGCAGACAAACTGGACAGCACCTACCAACAAGACCAACCGAGGAAGAGGAAGCCACTATGATCCCAGAAACAGACATCACTAGGAAGTGTCAGGAGACTTCTATAAAGGTAACCAATGGCCTGGCCCTTCATCGCAGAAAGCTGGGGAAGCACCATTGTCATGGTTTACCAGACGATCCCCAGATAAATTACTGTCCAGCTGCCCATAGGAAGGAGAAATACCTATAGACATGATGGAAGGGAGGTTCACTCCTCTATGGGAATATGCTAATCTGTGCACTTAAATGTTGAAATCCACAGACACACGTATAAAAGAGAGTTGTAAATAAATATTAAATGCACATCAAGAAAACTTCGCTACAAGATTTTTTTAACCTCATAAGCCCACCATTATGCCATAGGCCCCCCAGAATCCACAACCATCTACAAAAGAGATGGAATGAGGCTGAATGCTAGTAAGAGCCAAGTCAGAGAAAGCAAAATAATCTCATGTTTGGTGGGCATCTGCATATAACTGGGGAGCACCCAAAGCTGTTTCACGTAGATAATGTGGCTTCTGCTCAGATATGTCTGAGTGTACGTGAGGTTTGGAAGGAGTAGCATTTAACTGGCTAAGGCATCATCTCCCTTTACTGAATTTCAAAATCAAGATGCTCATGAACTTGCAATGCTAAAGTGACCAATGCATGAATCATTCCGCCCTTCAGTTAACACCACCTGTGCATCTTGGACATTTGGCGTGATAAGCTAACAATATGAGTGAGCATAACCTGTTGTGAAAAACAGGAAGATACAGAAATCTCCATTGTTTAATGTAATTATTGTATACGGGAACCTGCAGGATGTAAAATTTCCCATCAACAACTGATGATGGAAAATGATAATGCTCCTTAACCAACCCCCCCAAAAAAAACTCATGTTGAGGCACTCTAGAAATGAAAAACGTAAATCTGGGTGAGGCAACACTGAAGACAGCCTATGAAATGCGGCATGTTAAGATTTCCTTCACATTCAAATAGTTGAAAATCTAAGGCATGAGCTGAGAATAGTAAAACTCTTTGAGACTCCATAATCGTTGCAGGGGAAACACCAGAATAATTGCCTCTTCCTTAAGATACTTGAATCTGCTGGAGTTACATTTGGAGGTGAGATATGGGAAACTCTTTGAATTACAATAGTATGAAAGTAAAAGCAATTTCACACTGTGAGAAGCTCAAGTGTACTCATTGGAATCGGTTGTCTGAATGACACCCACCTGGAGCTTTTTTTTTTTTTTTCAGTTGTAGCTTTTGATTCTGTGTCTTCTCTTCTGCAGGCTAGGTTTTCAAGCTATGACTGCTCTTTCTAGACTTTTGGCAAACATTTAGTCTGCAGGTTTAACGTCTGGTGCTGGCTGCAGTTTTGTCTATGGGAAGGAGAAGGACACAGAATCAAAGGGTTTACTCAGAAGGTCTATGTGTCCTAACGTGGAAGTCAGACAGAACAGGCTCAGGCTAGGGCACCTCTAGGCTTAGGCTGGGGCACCCCTAGGCTTAGTCTAAGGCTACGGCTCGCCTAGCCTAAGGCTAGGGCACCCCTAGGCTTAGTCTAGGGCACCTCTAGGCTTAGGCTAGGGCACCCCTAGACTTAGTCTTAGGCTAGGGCACCCTTAGGCTTAGGCTAGGGCACCCCTAGGATTAGGCAAGGGCACCACTAGGCATAGGCTAAGGCTAGGGCTCCCATAGGCTCAGGTTAGGGCACCCCTAGCCTTAGGCTAAGGTACCCCTAGGCTTAGTCTAAGGTTAGGGCTCCCCTAGCTTAAGGCTAGGGCACCCATAGGCTTAGGCTAGGGCACCCCTAGGCTTAGGCTAGGGCACCACAAGGCGTAGGCTAAGGCTAGGGTTCCCCTAAACTCAGGCAAGTGCTCCCCTAGCCTCAGGCTAGGGCACCCCTAAGCTCAGGCTAGGGCACCCCTAGGCTGAGGCTCAGGCTAGAGCTCTCCTAGCCTCTGGCTAGGGCACCCATAGGCTCAGGCAAGGGCACCCCTAGGCTTAGGCTAAGGCACCACTAGGCTTAGACTAGGGCACCCCTAGGCTTAGGCTAAGGCTAGGGCTCCCCTAGCGTCAGGCTGGGGCACCCCTAGGCTCAGGCTAGGGCACCCCTAGGCTCAGGCTAGGGCACCACAAGGCTTAGGCTAGGGCACCCCTAGGCTTAGGCTAAGGCTAGGGCTCCCCTAGCCTAAGGCTAGGGCACCCCTAAGTTTAGGCTAGGGCACCCCTATACTTAGGCTAGGGAACCCCTAGGTTTAGGCTTAGGATAGGGCTCCCCTAGCTTAAGGATAGGGCACCCCTAGGCTTAGGCTAGGGAACCCCTAGGCTTAGGCTAGGAAACCCCTACGCTTAGGCTAGGGCATCCCTAGGCTTAGGCTAGGGCACCCCTAGGCTTAGGCTAGGGCACCCCTAGGCTTAGGCTAAGGCAAGGGCTCCCCTAGCCTAAGGCTAGGGCACACCTAGGCTTAGGCTAAGGCTAGGGCACCCTTAGGCTAAGGCTAGGGCACCCTTAGGCTTAGGCTAAGGCTAGGGGACCCCTAAGCTTAGGCTAAGGCAACCCTAGGCTTAGGCTAGGGCAACCCTAGGCTTAGGCTAGGGAACCCCTAGGCTTAGGCTAAGGCTAGGGCTCCCCTAGCCTAAGGCTAGGGCAACCCTAGGCTTAGGCTAGGGCACCCCTAGGCTTAAGCTAGGGCATCCGTAGGCATAGGCTAAGGCTAGGGCTCCCCTAGCCTAAGGCTAGGGCACCCCTAGGCTTTGGCTAGGGCAACCCTAGGCTTAGGATAGGGAACCCCTAGGTTTTGGCAAGGGCACCCCTAGGCTTAGGCTAGGGCACTCCTAGGCTTAGGCTAAGGCTAGGGCTCCCCTAGCCTAAGGGTAGGGCACTCCAAGGCTTAGGCTAGGGCACCCCTAGGCTTAGGCTAGGGCACCCCTAGGCTTAAGCTAGGGCAACCCTAGGCTTAGGCTTAGGCTAGGGATCCCCCAGCTTAAGGATAGGGCACTCCTAGGCTTAGGCTAGGGCACCCCTAGGCTTAGGCTAAGGCTAGGGCTCCTCTAGCCTAAGGCTATGGCACCCCTAGGCTTAGTCTAGGGCACCTCAAGGCTTAGGCTAGGGCACCCCTAGGCTTAGGCTAGGGCACCCCTAGGCTTAGGCTTAGGCTAGGTATCAGCTAGCCTAAGGTAGGGCAAGCCTAGGCTTAGGCTAGGGCACCCCTAGGCTTAGGGTAGGGCACCCCTAGGCTTAGGCTAGGGCACCCCTAGACTTAGTCTAAGGTTAGGGCTCCCCTAGCTAAAGGCTAGGGCACCTCAAGGCTTAGGCTAGGGCACCCCTAGGCTTAGGCTAGGGCACCCCTAGGCTTAGGCTTAGGCTAGGTATCAGCTAGCCTAAGGTAGGGCAAGCCTAGGCTTAGGCTAGGGCACCCCTAGGCTTAGGGTAGGGCACCCCTAGGCTTAGGCTAGGGCACCCCTAGACTTAGTCTAAGGTTAGGGCTCCCCTAGCCTCAGTCTAGGGCACCCCTAAGCTCAGGCTAGGGCACCCCTAGGCTGAGGCTCAGGCTAGAGCTCTCCTAGCCTCTGGCTAGGGCACCCATAGGCTCAGGCAAGGGCACCCCTAGGCTTAGGCTAAGGCACCACTAGGCTTAGACTAGGGCACCCCTAGGCTTAGGCTAAGGCTAGGGCTCCCCTAGCGTCAGGCTGGGGCACCCCTAGGCTCAGGCTAGGGCACCCCTAGGCTCAGGCTAGGGCACCACAAGGCTTAGGCTAGGGGACCCCTAGGCTTAGGCTAAGGCTAGGGCTCCCCTAGCCTAAGGCTAGGGCACCCCTAAGCTCAGGCTAGGGCACCCCTAGGCTGAGGCTCAGGCTAGAGCTCTCCTAGCCTCTGGCTAGGGCACCCATAGGCTCAGGCAAGGGCACCCCTAGGCTTAGGCTAAGGCACCACTAGGCTTAGACTAGGGCACCCCTAGGCTTAGGCTAAGGCTAGGGCTCCCCTAGCGTCAGGCTGGGGCACCCCTAGGCTCAGGCTAGGGCACCCCTAGGCTCAGGCTAGGGCACCACAAGGCTTAGGCTAGGGCACCCCTAGGCTTAGGCTAAGGCTAGGGCTCCCCTAGCCTAAGGCTAGGGCACCCCTAAGCTTAGGCTAGGGCACCCCTATGCTTAGGCTAGGGAACCCCTAGGTTTAGGCTTAGGATAGGGCTCCCCTAGCTTAAGGATAGGGCACCCGTAGGCTTAGGCTAGGGAACCCCTAGGCTTAGGCTAGGAAACCCCTACGCTTAGGCTAGGGCATCCCTAGGCTTAGGCTAGGGCACCCCTAGGCTTAGGCTAGGGCACCCCTAGGCTTAGGCTAAGGCAAGGGCTCCCCTAGCCTAAGGCTAGGGCACACCTAGGCTTAGGCTAAGGCTAGGGCACCCTTAGGCTAAGGTTAGGGCACCCTTAGGCTTAGGCTAAGGCTAGGGGACCCCTAAGCTTAGGCTAAGGCAACCCTAGGCTTAGGCTAGGGCAACCCTAGGCTTAGGCTAGGGAACCCCTAGGCTTAGGCTAAGGCTAGGGCTCCCCTAGCCTAAGGCTAGGGCAACCCTAGGCTTAGGCTAGGGCAGCCCTAGGCTTAAGCTAGGGCATCCGTAGGCATAGGCTAAGGCTAGGGCTCCCCTAGCCTAAGGCTAGGGCACCCCTAGGCTTTGGCTAGGGCAACCCTAGGCTTAGGATAGGGAACCCCTAGGTTTTGGCAAGGGCACCCCTAGGCTTAGGCTAGGGCACTCCTAGGCTTAGGCTAAGGCTAGGGCTCCCCTAGCCTAAGGCTAGGGCACCCCTAGGCTTTGGCTAGGGCAACCCTAGGCTTAGGATAGGGAACCCCTAGGTTTTGGCAAGGGCACCCCTAGGCTTAGGCTTAGGCTAGGGATCCGCCAGCTTAAGGATAGGGCACTCCTAGGCTTAGGCTAGGGCACCCCTAGGCTTAGGCTAAGGCTAGGGTTCCTCTAGCCTAAGGCTATGGCACCCCTAGGCTTAGTCTAGGGCACCTCAAGGCTTAGGCTAGGGCACCCCTAGGCTTAGGCTAGGGCACCCCTAGGCTTAGGCTTAGGCTAGGTATCAGCTAGCCTAAGGTAGGGCAAGCCTAGGCTTAGGCTAGGGCACCCCTAGGCTTAGGGTAGGGCACCCCTAGGCTTAGGGTAGGGCACCCCTCGGCTTAGGCTGGGGCACGCCTAGGCTTAGGCTAGGGCACCCCTGGCTTAGGCTAAGTCTAGTGTTCCCCTAGCCTAAGGCTAGGGCACCACTAGGGTTAGGCTAGGGCACCCCTAGGCTTAGGCTACGGCACCCCTAGGCTTAGGCTAGGGCACCCCTAGGCTTAGGCTAGGACACCCCTAGGCTTAGGCTAGGACACCCCAAGGTTTAGGCTAAGCTAAGGCTCCCCCAGCCTAAGGCTAGGGCACCCCTAGGCTTAGGCTAGGGCACCCCTAGGCTTAGGCTAGGGCACCCCTAGGCTGAGGCTAGGGCATCCCTAGGCTTAGGCTTAGGCTAGGGCTCAACTAGCCTAAGGCTAGGGCAAGCCTAGGCTTAGGCTAGGGAACCCCTAGGCTTAGGGTAGGGTACCCCTAGGCTTAGGGTAGGGCACCCCTAGGCTTAGGCTGGGGCACGCCTAGGCTTAGGCTAGGGCACCCCTGGCTTAGGCTAAGGCTAGTGTTCCCCTAGCCTAAGGCTAGGGCACCACTAGGGTTAGGCTAGGGCACCCCTAGGCTTAGGCTACGGCACCCCTAGGCTTAGGCTAGGGCACCCCTAGGCTTAGGCTAGGACACCCCTAGGCTTAGGCTAGGACACCCCAAGGTTTAGGCTAAGGCTAAGGCTCCCCCAGCCTAAGGCTAGGGCACCCCTAGGCTTAGGCTAGGGCACCCCTAGGCTTAGGCTAGGGCACCCCTAGGCTGAGGCTAGGGCATCCCTAGGCTTAGGCTTAGGCTAGGGCTCAACTAGCCTAAGGCTAGGGCAAGCCTAGGCTTAGGCTAGGGAACCCCTAGGCTTAGGGTAGGGTACCCCTAGGCTTAGGGTAGGGCACCCCTAGGCTTAGGCTAGGGCACGCCTAGGCTTAGGCTAGGGCACCCCTAGGCATAGGCTAAGGCTAGTGCTCCCCTAGCCTAAGGCTAGGGCACCCCTACGCTTAGGCTAAGACTAGGGCTCCCATAGCCTAAGGCTAGGGCACCACTAGGCTTAGGCTAGGGCACCCTTAGGGTTAGGCTAGGGCACCCCTAAGCTTAGGCTAGGGCACCCCAAGGCTTAGGCTAGGGCACTCATAGGATTAGGCTAGGGCACCCCTAGGCATAGGCTAAGGCAAGTGCTCCACTAGCCTAAGTCTAGGGCACCCCTAGGCTTAGGCTAGGGCACCCCATGGCTTAGGATAGGGCACCCCTAGGCATAGGCTAAGGCTAGGGCTCGACTAGACTAAGGCTAGGGCACCCCTAGCCTTAGCTAGGGCATCCCTAGGCTTAGGCTAGTACAACCCTAGGCATATGCAAGGGCACCCCTAGGCTTAGGCTAGGGCACCCATAGGCTTAGGTTGGGCACCCCTAGGCTTAGGCTAGGGCACCCCTAGGCTTAGGCGTAGGCTAGGGCTCAGCTAGCCTAAGGCTAGGGCAAGCCTAGGCTTAGGCTTGGGCACCCCTAGGCTTAGGGTAGGGCACCCCTAGGCTTAGGGTTAGGCACCCCTCGGCTTAAGCTGGGGCACACCTAGGCTTAGGCTAGGGCACCCCTAGGCTTAGGCTAAGGCTAGTGTTCCCCTAGCCTAAGGTTGGGCACCACTAGTGTTAGGCTAGGGCACCCCTAGGCTTAGGCTAGGGCACCCCTAGGCTTAGGCTAGGACACCACTAGGCTTAGGCTAAGGCTAGGGCTCCCCTAGCCTAAGGCTAGGGCACCCCTAGGCTTAGGCTAGGGCACCCCTAGGCTTAGGCTAGGGCACCCCTAGGCTTAGTCTTAGGCTAGGGCTCAGCTAGCCTAAGGCTAGGGCAAGCCTAGGCTTAGGCTAGGGCACCCCTAGGGTTAGGGTAGGACACCCCTAGGCTTAGGGTAGGGCACTCCTAGGCTTAGGCTATGGCATGCCTAGGCTTAGGCTAGGGCACCCCTAGGCTTAGGCTAGGGCACCCCAAGGCTTAGGCTAAGGCTAGTGCTCCCCTAGCCTAAGGCTAGGGCACCCCTAGGATTAGGCTAGGGCACCCCTAGGCTTAGGCTAGGGCACCCCTAGGCTTAGGCTAGGGCTCCCCTAAGCTTAGACTAGGGCACTCCTAGGCTTAGGCTAGGGCACCCCTAGGCTTAGGCTAAGGCTAGGGGACCCCTAGGCTTAGGCTAAAGCACCCCTAGGCTTAGGCTAAGGCTAGGTCACCCCTAGGCTTAGGCTAAGGCACCACTAGGCTTAGGCTAGGGCACCCCTAGGCTTAGGCTAGGACACCCCTAGGCTTAGGCTAGGACACCCCAAGGTTTAGGCTAAGGCTAAGGCTCCCCCAGCCTAAGGCTAGGGCACCCCTAGGCTTAGGCTAGGGCACCCCTAGGCTTAGGCTAGGGCACCCCTAGGCTGAGGCTAGGGCATCCCTAGGCTTAGGCTTAAGCTAGGGCTCAACTAGCCTAAGGCTAGGGCAAGCCTAGGCTTAGGCTAGGGAACCCCTAGGCTTAGGGTAGGGTACCCCTAGGCTTAGGGTAGGGCACCCTTAGGCTTAGGCTAGGGCACGCCTAGGCTTAGGCTAGGGCACCCCTAGGCATAGGCTAAGGCTAGTGCTCCCCTAGCCTAAGGCTAGGGCACCCCTACGCTTAGGCTAAGACTAGGGCTCCCATAGCCTAAGGCTAGGGCACCACTAGGCTTAGGCTAGGGCACCCTTAGGGTTAGGCTAGGGCACCCCTAAGCTTAGGCTAGGGCACCCCAAGGCTTAGGCTAGGGCACTCATAGGATTAGGCTAGGGCACCCCTAGGCATAGGCTAAGGCAAGTGCTCCACTAGCCTAAGTCTAGGGCACCCCTAGGCTTAGGCTAGGGCACCCCATGGCTTAGGATAGGGCACCCCTAGGCATAGGCTAAGGCTAGGGCTCCACTAGACTAAGGCTAGGGCACCCCTAGCCTTAGCTAGGGCATCACTAGTCTTAGGCTAGTACAACCCTAGGCATATGCAAGGGCACCCCTAGGCTTAGGCTAGGGCACCCATAGGCTTAGGTTGGGCACCCCTAGGCTTAGGGTAGGGCACCCCTAGGCTTAGGGTTAGGCACCCCTCGGCTTAAGCTGGGGCACACCTAGGCTTAGGCTAGGGCACCCCTAGGCTTAGGCTAAGGCTAGTGTTCCCCTAGCCTAAGGTTGGGCACCACTAGTGTTAGGCTAGGGCACCCCTAGGCTTAGGCTAGGGCACCCCTAGGCTTAGGCTAGGACACCACTAGGCTTAGGCTAAGGCTAGGGCTCCCCTAGCCTAAGGCTAGGGCACCCCTAGGCTTAGGCTAGGGCACCCCTAGGCTTAGGCTAGGGCACCCCTAGGCTTAGTCTTAGGCTAGGGCTCAGCTAGCCTAAGGCTAGGGCAAGCCTAGGCTTAGGCTAGGGCACCCCTAGGGTTAGGGTAGGACACCCCTAGGCTTAGGGTAGGGCACTCCTAGGCTTAGGCTATGGCATGCCTAGGCTTAGGCTAGGGCACCCCTAGGCTTAGGCTAGGGCACCCCAAGGCTTAGGCTAAGACTAGTGCTCCCCTAGCCTAAGGCTAGGGCACCCCTAGGATTAGGCTAGGGCACCCCTAGGCTTAGGCTAGGGCACCCCTAGGCTTACGCTAGGGCTCCCCTAAGCTTAGACTAGGGCACTCCTAGGCTTAGGCTAGGGCACCCCTAGGCTTAGGCTAAGGCTAGGGGACCCCTAGGCTTAGGCTAAAGCACCCCTAGGCTTAGGCTAAGGCTAGGTCACCCCTAGGCTTAGGCTAAGGCACCACTAGGCTTAGGCTAGGGCACCCCTAGGCTTAGGCTAGGGCACCCCTAGGCTTAGGCTAAGGCTAGGTAAACCCTAGGCTTAGGTTAAGGCACCACTAGGCTTAGACTAGGGCACCCCTAGGCTTAGGCTAGGGCACTCCTAGTCTTAGGCTAAGGCACCCCTAGGCTGAGGCTAGGGCACCCATAGGCTTAGGCTAAGGCTAGGGCTCCCCTAGCCTAAGGCGAGGGCACCCCTAGGCTTAGGCTAGGGCACCCCTAGGCTTAAGCTAGGGCACCCGTAGGCTTAGGTTAAGGCTAGGGCTCCCCTATCCTAAGGCTAGGGCACCCCTAGCTTTGGCTAGGGCACTCCTAGTCTTAGGCTAGTGCACCCATATGATTAGGCTAAGTCTAGGGCTCCACTATCCTAACCCTAGGGCAACCCTAGGCTTAGGCTAGGGGATCCCTAGGCTTAGGCTTGGGCACCCCTGAGCTTAGGCTAGGGCACCCCTAGGCTTAGGCTAGGGCACCCCTAGGCTTAGGGTAGGGCATGCCTAGGCCTAGGCTAGGGCACCTCTAGGCTTAGGCTACGGTACGCCTAGGCTTAGGGTAGGGCACCCAAGGCTTAGGCTAAGGCTAATGCTCCCCTAGCCTAAGGCTAGGGCACCCCTACGGTTAGGCTAGGGCACCCCTAGGATTAGGCTAGGGCACCCCTAGGCTTAGGCTAGGGCAGCCATAGGCTTAGGCTAAGGCTAGGGCTCCTCTACCCTAAGGCCTGGGCACCTCTAGGCTTAGGCTAGGGCACCCCTAGCCTTAGGCTAGGGCACCGCTAGGCTTAGGCTAGGGCACCCCAAGGCTTAGGGTAGGGCACCCCTAGGGTTAGGGTAGGGCACAACTAGGCTTAGGCTAGGGCACCCCTAGGGTTAGGCTAGGGCATCCTTAGGCTTAGGCTAAGGCTAGGGCTCCTCTAGCCTAAGGCCTGGGCACCCGTAGGCTTAGGCTAGGGCACCCCTAGGCTTAGGCTAGGGCACCCCTAGGCTTAGGCTTGGGCACCCCTAGGCTTATGCTAAGGCTAGGGGACCCCTAGGTTTAGGCTAAGGCACCCCTAGGCTTAGGCAATGGCACCGTAGTCTTAGGTTAGGGCACCCTTAGGCTTAGGCTAGGGCACCACTAGGCTTAGGCGAAGGCTAGGTCACCCCTAGGCTTAGTCTAAGGCACCACTAGGCTTAGGCTAGGGCACCCCTAGGCTTAGGCTAGGGCACTCCTAGGCTTAGGCTAGGGCACCCCTAGGCTGAGGCTAGGGCACCCGTAGGCTTAGGCTAAGGCTAGGTCTCCCCTATCCTAAGGCTAGGGCACCCCTAGGCTTTGGCAAGGGCACTCATAGGCTTAGGCTTAGGCACCCCTAGGCTTAGGCTAAGGCTAGGGCTCCCCTAGCCTAAGGCTAGGGCACCACTAGGCTTAGGCTAGGGCACCCTTAGGATTAGGCTAGAGCACCCCTAAGCTTAGGCTAGGGCACCCCTAGGCTAAGGCTAGGGCACCACTAGGCTTAGGCTAGGGCACCCCTAGGCTTAGGCTAAGGCTAGTGCTCCCCTAGCCTAAGGCTAAGGCACCCCTAGGGTTAGGTTAGGGCACCCCTAGGCTTAGGCTAGAGCACCAGTAGGCTTAGGCAAGGGCACCCTTAGCCTTAGGCTAGGGCACCCCTAGGCGTAGGCTAGGGCACCCCTAGGCTTAGGCTAAGGCTAGGGCTCCCCTAGCCTAAGGCTAGGGCACCCCTAGGCTCAGGCTAGGGCATCCCTAAGCTTAGGCTAGGGCAACCCTAGGCTTAGGCTAAAGCTAGGGCTCCCCTAGTCTAAGGCTAGGGCACCCTTAGGCTTAGACTAGGGCACCCCTAGGCTTAGGCTAGGGCACCCCTAGGCTTAGGCTAGGGCACCCCTAGGCTTAGGCTAAGGCTAGGGCTCCCCTAGCCTAAGGCTCGGGCAGCCCTAGCCTTAGGCTAGGGGACCCCTAAACTTAGGCTAGGGCACCATTGGGCTTAGGCTAGAGCACCCCTAGGCTTAGGATAGCGCACCCCTAGGCTTAGGCTAGGGCACCCCTAGGCTTAGGCTAGGGCACCCCTAGGCTTAGGCTAGGGCACCCCTAGGCTTAGGCTAAGGCTAGGGCTCCCCTAGCCTAAGGCTAGGGCACCCCTAGGCTTAGGCTAAGGCTAGGGCAACCCTAGGCTTAGGCTAGGGCACCCCTAGCCTAATGCTAGGTCACCCCTAGGCTTAGGCTAAGGCTAGGTCACCCCTAGGCTTCGGTTAAGGCACCACTAGGCCTAGGCTAGGGAACCCCTAGCTTTGGCTAGGGCACCCCAAGGCTTAGGGTAGGGCACCACAAGGCTGAGGCTAGGGCACCCCTAAGCTGATGCTAGGGCATCCATCGCCTTAGGCTAAGGATAGGGCTACCCTAGCCTAATGTTAGCGCACCGCTAGGCTTAGGCTAGGGCACCCCTAGGCTAAGGCTAGGGCACACCTAGGCTTAGGCTAAGGCTAGTGGACCCCTAGGCTTGGGCTAAGGCAACCCTTGGTTTAGTCTAGGGCACCCATAAGCTTATGCTAGGGCACCCCTAGGCTTAGGCTAGGGCACCCCTAGGCTTAGGCAAAGGCTAGGTCACCCCTAGGCTTAGGCTAAGGCACCACTAGGCTTAGGCTAGGGAACCCCTAGCTTAGGCTAGGGCACCCCTAGGCTGAGGGTAGGGCTCCACTAGGCTGAGGCTAGGGCACCCCTAGGCTTAGGCTAGAGCACCCGTAGGCTTAGGCAAGGGCACCCTTAGCCTTAGGCTAGGGCACCCCTAGGCGTAGGCTAGGGCACCCCTAGGCTTAGGCTAAGGCTAGGTCTACCCTAGCCTAATGTTAGCGCACCCCTAGCCTTAGGCTAGGGAACCCCTAGGCTTAGGCTAAGGCTAGGGCTCCCCTAGCCTAAGGCTAAGGCACTCTTAGGGTTAGGCTAGGGCACTCCTAGGCTTAGGCTAGGGCACCCCTAGGCTGAGGCTAGGGCACCCATAGGCTTAGGCTAAGGCTAGGGCTCCCCTAGCCTAAGGCGAGGGCACCCCTAGGCTTAGGCTAGGGCACCCCAAGGCTTAAGCTAGGGCACCCGTAGGCTTAGGTTAAGGCTAGGGCTCCCCTATCCTAAGGCTAGGGCACCCCTAGCTTTGGCTAGGGCACTCCTAGTCTTAGGCTAGGGCACCCATAGGATTAGGCTAAGTCTAGGGCTCCACTAGCCTAACCCTAGGGCAACCCTAGGCTTAGGCTAGGGGATCCCTAGGCTTAGGCTACGGCACCCCTAGGCTTAAGCTAGGGCACCCCTAGGCTTAGGGTAGGGCACGCCTAGGCCTAGGCTAGGGCACCCCTAGGCTTAGGCTACGGCACGCCTAGGCTTAGGCTAGGGCACCCCAAGGCTTAGGCTAAGGCTAGTGCTCCCCTAGCCTAAGGCTAGGGCACCCCTACGGTTAGGCTAGGGCACCCCTAGGATTAGGCTAGGGCACCCCTAGGCTTAGGCTAGGGCACCCCAAGGCTTAAGGTAGGGCACCCCTAGGGTTAGGGTAGGGCACAACTAGGCTTAGGCTAGGGCACCACTAGGCTTAGGCTAAGGTTAGTGTTCCCCTAGCCTAAGGCTAGGGCACCCCTAGGTTTAGGCTAGGGCATCCTTAGGCTTAGGCTAAGGCTAGGGCTCCTCTAGCCTAAGGCCTGGGCACCCGTAGGCTTAGGCTAGGGCACCCCTAGGCTTAGGCTAGGGCACCCCTAGGCTTAGGCTTGGGCACCCCTAGGCTTATGCTAAGGCTAGGGGACAACTAGGTTTAGGCTAAGGCACCCCTAGGCTTAGGCAATGGCACCGTAGTCTTAGGTTAGGGCACCATTAGGCTTAGGCTAGGGCACCACTAGGCTTAGGCGAAGGCTAGGTCACTCCTAGGCTTAGTCTAAGGCACCACTAGGCTTAGGCTAGGGCACCCCTAGGCTTAGGCTAGGGCAATCCTAGGCTTAGGCTAGGGCACCCCTAGGCTGAGGCTAGGGCACCCGTAGTCTTAGGCTAAGGCTAGGTCTCCCCTATCCTAAGGCTAGGGCACCCCTAGGCTTTGGCAAGGGCACTCATAGGCTTAGGCTAGGGCACCCCTAGGCTTAGGCTAAGGCTAGGGCTCCCCTAGCCTAAGGCTAGGGCACCACTAGGCTTAGGCTAGGGCACCCTTAGGCTTAGGCTAGAGCACCCCTAAGCTTAGGCTAGGGCACCCCTAGGCTAAGGCTAGGGCACCCCTAGGCTTAGGCTAGGGCACCCCTAGGCTTAGGCTAAGGCTAGTGCTCCCCTAGCCTAAGGCTAAGGCACCCCTAGGGTTAGGTTAGGGCACCTCTAGGCTTAGGCTAGAGCACCAGTAGGCTTAGGCAAGGGCACCCTTAGCCTTAGGAGAGGGCACCCCTAGGCATAGGCTAGGGCACCCCTAGGCTTAGGCTAAGGCTAGGGCACCCCTAGGCTCAGGCTAAGGCATCCCTAATCTTAGGCTAGGGCAACCCTAGCCTTAGGCTAAAGCTAGGGCTCCCCTAGTCTAAGGCTAGGGCACCATTAGGCTTAGACTAGGGCACCCCTAGGCTTAGGCTAGGGCACCCCTAGGCTTAGGCTAGGGCACCCCTAGGCTTAGGCTAAGGCTAGGGCTCCCCTAGCCTAAGGCTCGGGCAGCCCTAGCCTTAGGCTAGGGCACCCCTAAACTTAGGCTAGGGCACCCCTGGGCTTAGGATAGGGCGCCCCTAGGCTTAGGATAGCGCACCCCTAGGCTTAGGCTAGGGCACCCCTAGGCTTAGGCTAGGGCACCCATAGGCTTAGGCTAGGGCACCCCTTGGCTTAGGCTAGGTAACCCCCACGCTTAGGCTAGGGCATCCCTTGGCTTAGGCTAGGGCACCCCTAGGCTTAGGCTAGGGCACCCCTAGGCTTAGGCTAAGGCTAGGGCTCCACTAGCCTAAGGCTAGGGCACCCCTAGGCTTAGGCTAAGGCTAGGGCAACCCTAGGCTTAGGCTAGGGCACCCCTAGCCTAATGCTAGGTCACCCCTAGGCTTAGGCTAGGGCACCCCTAGGCCTAGGCTAAGGCTAGGTCACCCCTAGGCTTCGGTTAAGTCACCACTAGTCCTAGGCTAGGGACCCCCTAGCTTTGGCTAGGGCACCCCTAGGCTTAGGGTAGGGCACCACAAGGCTGAGGCTAGGGCACCCCTAAGCTGATGCTAGGGCATTCATAGCCTTAGGATAAGGATAGGGCTACGCTTGCCTAATGTTAGCGCACCGCTAGGCTTAGGCTAGGGCACCCCTAGGCTAAGGCTAGGGCACACCTAGGCTTAGGCTAAGGCTAGCAGACCCCTAGGCTTGGGCTAAGGCAACCCTTGGCTTAGTCTAGGGCACCCATAAGCTTATGCTAGGGCACCCCTAGGCTTAGGCTAGGGCACCCCTAGGCTTAGGCAAAGGCTAGGTCACCCCTAGGCTTAGGCTAAGGCACCACTAGGCTTAGGCTAGGGAACCCCTAGCTTAGGCTAGGGCACCCCTAGGCTTAGGGTAGGGCTCCACTAGGCTGAGGCTAGGGCACCCCTAGGCTTAGGCTAGAGCACCCGTAGGCTTAGGCAAGGGCACCCTTAGCCTTAGGCTAGGGCACCCCTAGGCGTAGGCTAGGGCACCCCTAGGCTTAGGCTAAGGCTAGGTCTACCCTAGCCTAATGTTAGCGCACCCCTAGCCTTAGGCTAGGGAACCCCTAGGCTTAGGCTAAGGCTAGGGCTCCCGTAGCCTAAGGCTAAGGCACTCCTAGGGTTAGGCTAGGGCACCCCTAGGCTTAGGCTAGAGCACCCGTAGGCTTAGGCAAGGGCACCCTTAGCCTTAGGCTAGGGCACCTCTAGGCGTAGGCTAGGGCACCCCTAGGCTGAGGCTAAGGCTAGGGCTCCCCTAGCCTAAGGCTAGGGCACCCCAAGGCTCAGGCTAGGGCATCCCTAAGCTTAGGCTAGGGCAACCCTAGGCTTAGGCTAAAGCTAGGGCTCCTCTAGTCTAAGGCTAGGGCACCCTTAGGCTTAGACTAGGTCACCCCTAAGCTTAGGCTAGGGCACCCCTAGGATTAGGCTAGGGCACCCCTAGGCTTAGGCTAAAGCTAGGGCTCCTCTAGTCTAAGGCTAGGGCACCCTTAGGCTTAGACTAGGGCACCCCTAAACTTAGGCTAGGGCACCCCTAGGCTTAGGCTAGGGCGCCCTTAGGCTTAGGATAGTCCACCCCTAGGCTTAGGCTAGGAAACCCCTACGCTTAGGCTAGGGCATCTCTAGGCTTAGGCTAGGGCACCCCTAGGCTTAAGCTAGGGCACCCCTAGGCTTAGCCTAAGGCTAGGTCACCCCTAGGCTTCGGCTAAGGCACCACTAGGCTTAGGCTAGGGAACCCCTAGCTTAGGCTAGGGCACCCCTAGGCTTAGGGTAGGGCACCACTAGGCTGAGGCTAGGGCACCCCTAAGCTGATGCTAGGGCATCCCTAGGCTTAGGCTAAGGCTAGGGCTACCCTAGCCTAATGTTAGCGCACCGCTAGGCTTAGGCTAGGGCACCCCTAGGCTTAGGCTAAGGCTAGGGCACCCCTAGGCTAAGGCTAGGGCACACCTAGGCTTAGGCTAAGGCTAGGGGACCCCTAGGCTTAGGCTAAGGCAACCCTTGGCTTAGGCTAGGGCACCCCTAGGGTTAGGCTAGGACACCCCTAGGCTTAGGCTAAGTCTAGGTTACCCCTAGGCTTAGGCTAAGGCACCACTAGGCTTAGGCTAAGGAACCCCTAGCTTAGGCTAGGGCACCCCTAGGCTTAGGGTAGGTCTCCACTAGGCTGAGGCTAGGGCACCCCTAGGCTTAGGCTAGAGCACCCGTAGGCTTAGGCAAGAGCACCCTTAGCCTTAGGCTAGGGCACCCCTAGGCGTAGGCTAGGGCACCCGTAGGCTTAGGCTAAGGTTAGGTCTACCCTAGCCTAATGTTAGCGCACCCCTAGCCTTAGGCTAGGGAACCCCAAGGCTTAGGCTAAGGCTAGGGCTCCCCTAGCCTAAGGCTAGGGCAACCCTAGGCTTAGGCTAGGGCACCCCTAGGCTTAAGCTAGGGCACCCGTAGGCATAGGCAAGGGCACCCCTAGGCTTAGGCTAAGGCTAGGGCTCCCCAAGCCTAAGGGTAAGGCACCCAAAGGCTTAGGCTAGGGCACCCCTAGGCTTAGGCTAGGGCACCCCTAGTCTTAAGCTACGGCACCCCTAGGTTTAGGCTTAGGCTAGGGATCCCCTAGCTTAAGGATAGGGCACTCCTAGGCTTAGGCTAGGGCACCCATAGGATTAGGCTAGCGCACCCCTATACTTAGGCTAGGGCACCCCTAGGATTAGGCTAAGGGTGGGCTCCCCTACCCTAAGGCTAGGGCACCCCAAGGCTTAGGCTAGGGCACTCCAAGGCTTAGGCTAGGGCACACCAAGGCTTAGGCTAGGGCACCCTTAGGCTTACGCTATTGTTAGGGCTCCCCTAGCCTAAGGCGAGGGCACCTCTAGGCTTAGGCTAGGGCACCCTTAGTCTTTGGATAGGGCACCCCTAGGCTTAGGTTAAGGCTAGGGTTCCCCTATCCTAAGGCTAGGGCACCCCTAGGCTTAGGCTAGGGCACTCCTAGGCTTATGCTAGGGCACCCCTAGGCTGAGGCCAGCGCACCCGTAGCCTGAGGCTAGGGCACCCATAGGCTTAGTCTAAAGTTAGGGCTCCCCTAGTCTAAGGCTAGGGCACCCCTAGGCTTAAGCTAGGGCACCCGTAGGCTTAGGCTAAGGCTAGGTCTCCCCTATCCTAAGGCTAGTGCCCCCCTAGGCTTTGGTTAGGGCACTCCTAGGCTTAGGCTAGGGCACCCCTAGGATTAGGCTAAGGCTAGGGCTCCCCTAGCCTAACCCTAGGGCACCGCTAGGGTTAGGCTAGGGACCCCTAGGCTTAGGCTAGGGCACCCCTAAGCTTAGGCTAGGGCACCGCTAGGCTTAGGCTAGGGCACCCCATGGCTTAGGATAGGGCACCCCTAGGCACAGGCTAAGGCTAGGGCTCCACTAGACTAAGGCTAGGGCACCCCTAGCCTTAGGCAAGGGCACCCCTAGGCTTAGGCTAGGGCAACCCTAGGCTTATGCTAGGGCACCCCTAGGCTTAGGCTAGGGCACCCCTAGGCTTAGGCTAAGGCTAGGGCTCCCTAGTCTAAGGCTAGGGCACCCCTAGATTTAGGCTAGGGCACCCCTAGGCTTAGGCTAGGACACCACTAGGCTTAGGCTAGGGCACCCCTAGGCATAGGCTAAGGCTAGGGACCCCTAGCCTAAGTTTAAGGCACCCCTAGGCTTAGGCTAGGGCACCCCTAGGCTTAGGCTAGGGCACCCCTAAGCTTAGGCTAGGGCACCCATAGGCTTAGGGTAGGGCACCCCTAAGCATAGGCTAGGGCACCCCTAGGCTTAGGCTAGGGCACCCCTAGGATTAGGCTAAGGCTAGGGCTCAGCTAGGCCAAGGCTAGGGCACCTCTAGCCTTAGGCTAGGGCACCCCTAGGCTTACGCTAGGGCACCTCGAGGCTTAGGTTAGGGCACCCCTAGGCTTAGGCTAAGGCTATGGCTCCCCTAGCCTAAGGCTAGGGCATCCCTAGGCTTAGGCTAGGGCACCCCTAGGCTTAGGCTAGGGCACCACTATGCTTAGGGTAGGGTACCCCTAGGCTTAGTCTAAGGCTAAGTCTCCCCTAGCCTAAGTCTAGGGCACCCCAAGGCTTAGGCTAGGGCACCCCTAGGCTTAGGCTAGGGCACCCCTAGGCTTAGGCTAGGGCACCCCTAGGCTGAGGCTAAGGCTAGGGCTCCCCTAGCCTAAGGCTAGGGCACCCCTAGGCTCAGGCTAGGGCATCCCTAAGCTTAGGCTAGGGCAACCCTAGGCTTAGGCTAAAGCTAGGGCTCCTCTAGTCTAAGGCTAGGGCACCCTTAGGCTTGAACTAGGGCACCCCTAGGCTTAGGCTAGGGCACCCCTAGGCTTAGGCTAAGGCTAGGGCTCCCCTAGCCTAAGGCTGGGGCACCCCTAGCCTTAGGCTAAGGCACCCCTAAACTTAGGCTAGGGCACCCCTAGGCTTAGGCTAGGGCGCCCCTAGGCTTAGGATAGCGCACCCCTAGGCTTAGGCTAGGAAACCCCTACGCTTAGGCTAGGGCATCCCTAGGCTTAGGCTAGGGCACGCCTAGGCTTAAGCTAGGGCACCCCTAGGCTTAGGCTAAGGCTAGGTCACCCCTAGGCTTCGGCTAAGGCACCACTAGGCTTAGGCTAGGGAACCCCTAGCTTAGGCTAGGGCACCCCTAGGTTTAGGGTTGGGCACCACTAGGCTGAGGCTAGGGCACCCGTAAGCTGATGCTAGGGCATCCCTAGGCTTAGGCTAAGGCTAGGGCTACCCTAGCCTAATGTTAGCGCACCGCTAGACTTAGGCTAGGGCACCCCTAGGCTTAGGCTAAGGCTAGGGGACCCCTAGGCTTAGGCTAAGGCAACCCTTGGCTTAGGCTAGGGCACCCATAAGCTTATGCTAGGGCACCCCTAGGGTTAGGCTAGGAGACCCCTAGGCTTAGGCTAAGTCTAGGTCACCCCTAGGCTTAGGCTAAGGCACCACTAGGCTTAGGCTAAGGAACCCCTAGCTTAGGCTAGGGCACCCCTAGGCTTAGGGTAAGTCTCCACTAGGCTGAGGCTAGGGCACCCCTAGGCTTAGGCTAGAGCACCCTTAGGCTTAGGCAAGGGCACCCTTAGCCTTAGGCTAGGGCACCCCTAGGCATAGGCTAGGGCACCCCTAGGCTTAGGAAAGGCTAGGTCTACCCTAGCCTAATGTTAGCGCACCCCTAACCTTAGGCTAGGGAACCCCAAGGCTTAGGCTAAGGCTAGGGCTCCCCTAGCCTAAGGCTAGGGCAACCCTAGGCTTAGGCTAGGGCACCCCTAGGCTTAAGCTAGGGCACCCGTAGGCATAGGCAAGGGCACCCCTAGGCTTAGGCTAAGGCTAGGGCTCCCCAAGCCTAAGGGTAGGGCACCCAAAGGCTTAGGCTAGGGCACCCCTAGGCTTAGGCTAGGGCACCCCTAGTCTTAAGCTACGGCACCCCTAGGTTTAGGCTTAGGCTAGGGATCCCCTAGCTTAAGGATAGGGCACTCCTAGGCTTAGGCTAGGGCACCCATAGGATTAGGCTAGCGCACCCCTATACTTAGGCTAGGGCAACCCTAGGATTAGGCTAAGGGTGGGCTCCCCTACCCTAAGGCTAGGGCACCTCAAGGCTTAGGCTAGGGCACTCCAAGGCTTAGGCTAGGGCACACCAAGGCTTAGGCTAGGGCACCCTTAGGCTTACGCTATTGTTAGGGCTCCCCTAGCCTAAGGCGAGGGCACCTCTAGGCTTAGGCTAGGGCACCCTTAGGCTTTGGCTAGGGCACCCCTAGGCTTAGGTTAAGGCTAGGGTTCCCCTATCCTAAGGCTAGGGCACCCCTAGGCTGAGGCTAGGGCACCCGTAGCCTGAGGCTAGGGCACCCATAGGCTTAGTCTAAAGTTACGGCTCCCCTAGCCTAAGGCTAGAGCACCCCTAGGCTTAAGATAGGGCACCCGTAGGCTTAGGCTAAGGCTAGGTCTCCCCTATCCTAAGGCTAGTGCCCCCCTAGGCTTTGGCTAGGGCACTCCTAGGCTTAGGCTAGGGCACCCCTAAGATTAGGCTAAGGCTAGGGCTCCCCTAGCCTAACCCTAGGGCACCGCTAGGGTTAGGCTAGGGACCCCTAGGCTTAGGCTAGGGCACCCCTAAGCTTAGGCTAGGGCACCCCTAGTCTTAGGCTAGGGCACCCCAAGGCTTAGGCTAGGGCAGCCCTAGGATTAGGCTAGGGCACCCCTAGGCTTAGGCTAAGGCTAGTGCTCCCCTAGCCTAAGGCTAGGGCACCGCTAGGCTTAGGCTAGGGTACCCCATGGCTTAGGAAAGGGCACCACTAGGCACAGGCTAAGGCTAGGGCTCCACCAGACTAAGGCTAGGGCACCCCTAGCCTTAGGCAAGGGCACCCCTAGGCTTAGGCTAGGGCAACCCTAGGCTTATGCTAGGGCACCCCTAGGCTTAGGCTAGGACACCTCTAGGCTTAGGATAAGGCTAGGGCTCCCCTAGTCTAAGGCTAGGGTACCCCTAGATTTAGGCTAGGGCACCCCTAGGCTTAGGCTAGGACACCACTAGGCTTAGGCTAGGGCACCCCTAGGCTTAGGCTAAGGCTAGGGACCCCTAGCCTAAGTTTAGGGCTCCCCTAGGCTTAGGCTAGGGCACCCCTAGGCTTAGGCTAGGGCACCCCTAAGCTTAGGCTAGGGCACCCCTAGGCTTATGGTAGAGCACCCCTAAGCTTAGGCTAGGGCACCCCTAGGCTTAGCCTAGGGCACCCCTAGGATTAGGCTAAGGCTAGGGCTCAGCTAGGCCAAGGCTAGGGCACCTCTAGCCTTAGGCTAGGGCACCCCTAGGCTTACGCTAGGGCACCTCGAGGCTTAGGCTAGGGAACCCCTAGGCTTAGGCTAGGGCACCCCTAGGCTTAGGCTAAGGCTATGGCTCCCCTAGCCTAAGGCTAGGGCATCCCTAGGCTTAGGCTAGGGCACCCCTTGGCTTAGGCTAGGGCACCCCTAGGCTTAGGCTAGGGCACCCCTAGGCTTAGGCTAGGGCACCCCTAGGCTTAGGCTAGGGCACCCCTAGGCTTATGCTAAGGCTAGGTGACCCCTAAGCTTAGGCTAAGGCACCCCTAGGCTTAGGCAAGGCTAGGTCACCCCTAGGCTTAGGGTAAGGCACCACTAGGTTTAGGCTAGGGCACCCCTAGGCTTAGGCTAGGGCACCCCTAGGCTTAGGCTAAGGCTAGGTCAACCCTAGGCTTAGGTTAAGGCACCACTAGGCTTAGACTAGGGCACCTCTAGGCTTAGGCTAGGGCACTCCTAGGCTTAGGCGAGGGCACCCCTAGGCTGAGGCTAGAGCACCCATAGGCTTAGGCTAAAGCTAGGGACCCCTAGCCTAAGGCTAGGGCACCCCTTGGCTTAGGCTAGGGCACCCCTAGGCTTAAGCTAGGGAACCCGTAGGCTTAGGTTAAGGCTAGGGCTCCCCTATCCTAAGGCTAGGGCACCCCTAGCTTTGGCTAGGGCACTCCTAGGCTTAGGCTAGGGCACCCCTAGGATTAGGCTAAGGCTAGGGCTCCCCTAGCCTAACCCTAGGGCACCCCTAGGCTTATGCTAGGGGACCCCTAGCCTTAGGCTAGGGCATCCCTGAGCTTAGGCTAGGTCAGCCCTAGGATTAGGCTAGGGCACCCCTAACCTTAGGCTACGGCACCCATAGGCTTAGGCTAGGGCACCCCTAGGCTTAGGCTAGGGCACGCCTAGGCTTAGGCTTGAGCACGCCTAGTCTAAGGCTACGGCACGCCTAGGCTTACACTAGGGCACCCCTAGGCTTAGGCTAAGGTTAGTGCTCCCCTAGCCTAAGGCTAGGGCACCCCTACGGTTAGGCTAGGGCACCCGTAGGCTTAGGCTAAGGCTAGGGCTACCCTATCCTAAGGCTAGGGCACCCCTAGGCTTAGGCTACGGCACCCCTAGGCTTAGGCTAGGGCACCACTAGGCTTAGGCTAGGGCACCCCTAGGCTTAGTCTAAGGCTAGGGCTCCCCTAGCCTAAGGCTAGGGCACCCCTAGGCTTAGGCTAGGGCACCCCTAGGCTTAGGCTAGGGCACCCTTAGGCTTAGGCTAAGGCAAGCGCTCAGCTAGCCTAAGGCTAGAGCACCCCTAGGCTTAAGCTAGGCCACCCCTAGGCTTAGGCTAGGGCACCCCTAGGCTTAGGCTAGGGCACCCTTAGGCTTAGGCTAGGGCACCCCTAGGCTTAGGCTAGGGCACTCCTAGGCTTAGGCTAAGGCAAGGGCTCAGCTAGCCTAAGGCTAGAGCACCCCTAGGCTTAGGCTAGGGCACCCCTAGGATTAGGGTAGGGCACCCCTAGGATTAGGCTAGGGCACCCCTAGGCTTAGGCTAGGGCACCCCTAGGCTTAGGATAAGGCTAGGGCTCCCCTAGCCTAAGGCTAGGGCACCCCTAGGCTTAGGCTAGGGCACCCCTAGGCTTAGGCTAGGGCACCCCTAGGCTTAGGCTAGGGCACCCCTAGGCTTAGGCTAGGGCACCCCTAGGCTTACGCTAGGGCACCCCTAATCTTAGGCTAGGGCAACCCTTGTCTTAGGCTAGGTCACCCCTAGGCTTGGGTTAAGGCTAGGGCTCCCCTAGCCTAAGGCTAAGGCACCCCTATGCATAGTCTAGGGCACCCCTTGGCTTAGGCTAGGGCACCCCTAGGCTTAGGCTAGGGCACCCCTATGCTTAGGCTAGGGCACCCCTAGGCTTAGGCTAAAGCTAGGGCTCAGCTAGCCTAAGGCTAGGGAACCCATAGGCTTACGCTAGGGCACCCCTAGGCTTAGGCTAGGGCACCCTTAGGCTTAGGCTAAGGCAAGGGCTCAGCTAGCCTAAGGCTAGAGCACCCCTAGGCTTAAGCTAGGGCACTCCTAGGCTTAGGCTAGGGCACCCCTAGGCTTAGGCTAGGGCACCCTTAGGCTTAGGCTAGGGCACCCCTAGGCTTAGGCTAGGGCACTCCAAGGCTTAGGCTAAGGCAAGGACTCAGCTAGCCTAAGGCTAGAGCACCCCTAGGCTTAGGCTAGGGCACCCCTAGGATTAGGGTAGGGCACCCCTAGGATTAGGCTAGGGCACCCCTAGGCTTAGGCTAGGGCACCCCTAGGCTTAGGATAAGGCTAGGGCTCCCCTAGCCTAAGGCTATGGCACCCCTAGGCTTAGGCTAGGGCACCCCTAGGCTTAGGCTAGGGCACCCCTAGGCTTACGCTAGGGCACCCCTAATCTTAGGCTAGGGCACCCCTAGTCTTAGGCTAGATCACCCCTAGGCTTGGGTTAAGGCTAGGTCTCCCCTAGCCTAAGGCTAAGGCACCCCTATGCATAGTCTAGGGCACCCCTTGGCTTAGGCTAGGACACCCCTAGGCTTAGGCTAGGCTCCCCTATGCTTAGGCTAGGGCACCCCTAGGCTTAGGCTAAAGCTAGGGCTCAGCTAGCCTAAGGCTAGGGAACCCCTAGGCTTAGGCTAGGGCACCCCTAGGCTTAGGGTAGGGCACCCCTAGGCTTAGGCTAGGGCACATCTAGGCTTTGGCTAGGGCACCCCTAGGCTTAGGCTAAGGCTAGGGCTCCACTATACTAAGGCTAGGGCACCCCTAGGCTTACACTTAGGCTAGGGCTCAGCTAGCCTAAGTCTAGGGCAGGCCTAGGCTTAGGCTAGGGCACCCCTAGGCTTAGGGTAGGGCACCTCTAGGCTTAGGGTAGGTCACCCCTAGTCTTAGGCTAGGGCACATCTAGGCTTAGGCTAGGGCACCCCTAGGCTTAGGCTAAGGTTAGGGCTCCCCTAGCCTAAAGCAAGGGCACCCCTAGGCTTAGGCTAGGGCACCCCTAGGCTTAGGCTAGGGCACCACTTGGCTTAGGCTAGGGCACCCCTATGCTTAGGCTAAGGTAAGGGCTCCCCTATCCTAAGTCTAGGGCACCCCTAGTCTTAGGCTAGGGCACCCCTAGGCTTAGGCTAGGGCACCACTAGGCTTAGGCTAGGGCACCCCAAGGCATAGGCTAGGGCACCCCTAGGCTTAGGCTAGGGCACCCCTAGGCGTAGGCTAAGGCTAGTGCTCCCCTAGCCTAAGGCTACGTACCACTAGGGTTAGGCTAGGGCACCACTAGGCTTAGGCTAGGGCACCCCTAGGCTTAGGCTAGGGCAGCCATTGGCTTAGGCTAAGGCTAGGGCTCTTCTATCCTGAGGCCTGGGCACCCCTAGGCTTAGGCTAGGGCACCCCTAGGCTTAGGCTGGGGCACCCCTAGGCTTATGCTAGTGCATCCGTAGGCTTAGGCTAGGGCACCCCCAGGCTTAGGCTAGGGCACCCCTAGGCTTAGGCTAAGGCTAGGGGACCCCTAGGCTTAGGCTAAGGCACCCCTAGGCTTAGGCTAAAGCTAGGTCACCCCTAGGCTTAGGCTAAGGCACCACTAGGCTTAGGCTAGGGCACCCCTAGGCTTAGGCTAGGGCACCCCTAGGCTTAGGCTAAGGCTAGGTCAACCCTAGGCTTAGGTTAAGGCACCACTAGGCGTAGGCTAGGGCACCCCTAGGCTTAGGCTATGGCACTCCTAGGCTTAGGCTAGGGCACCCCTAGGCTTAGGCTAGGGCACCCATAGGCTTAGGCTAAGGCTAGGGCTCCCCTAACCTAAGGCTAGGGAACCCCTAGGCTTAGGCTAGGGCACGCCTAGGCTTAAGCTAGGGCACCCGTAGGCTTAGGTTAAGGCTAGGGCTCCCCTATCCTAAGGCTACGGCACCCCTAGGGTTTGGCTAAGGCACTCCTAGGCTTGGGCTAGGGCACCCCTAGGATTAGGCTAAGGTTAGGGCTCCCCTAGCCTAAACCTAGGGCACCCCTAGGCTTAGGCTAGGGGTCCCCTAGGCTTAGGCTAGGGCACCCCTAGGCTTAGGCTAAGGTTAGGGCTCCCCTAGCCTAAGGCTAGGGGACCACTAGGCTTAGGCTAGGGCACCCTTAGGCTTAGGCTAGGGCACCCCTAAGCTTAGGCTAGGACACCCATAGGCTTAGGATAGGGCACCCCTAAGCTTAGGCTACGGCACCCCTAGGTTTAGGGTAGAGCACCCCTAGGCTTAGGTTAGGGCACGCCTAGGCTAAGGCTAGGGCACCCCTAGGCTTAGGCTACGGCACGCCTAGGGTTAGGTTAGGGCACCCCTAGGCTTAGACTAAGGCTAGTGCTCCCCTAGCCTAAGGCTAGGGCACCCCTAGGGTTAGGCTAGGGCACCCCTAGGCTTAGGCTAGGGCACCCGTAGGCTTAGGCTAGGGCACCCCTAAGCATAGGCTAGGGCACCCCTAGGCTTAGTGTAGGGCACCCCTAAGCTAAGGTTAGGGCACCCCTAGGCTTAGGTTAAGGCTAGGGCTCAGCTAGGCTACTGCTAGGGCACCCCTAGGCTTAGGCTAGGGCACCCCTAAGCTTAGGCTTGGGCACCCCTAGGCTTAGGCTAAGGCCCCCCTAGGCTTAGGCTAGGGCACTCCTAGGCTTAGGCTAAGGCAAGGGCTCAGGTAGCCTAAGGCTAAAGCACCCCAAGGCTGAGGCTAGCGCACCTCTAGGCTTAGGGTAGGGCACCCCTAAGCTTAGGCTAGGGCACCCCTAGGCTTAGGATAAGGCTAGGGCTCCCCTAGCCTAAGGCTAGGGCACCCCTAGGCTTAGGCTAGGGCACCCCTAGGCTTAGGGTAGGGCACGCCTAGGCTTAGGCTAGGGCACATCTAAGCTTAGGCTAGGGCACCCCTAGACTTAGGCTAAGGCTAGGGTTCAGCTAGGCTAATGCTAGGGCACCCCTAAGCTTAGGCTTGGGCACCCCTAAGCTTAGGCTAGGGCACCCCTAGGCTTAGGCTAGAGCCCCCCTAGCTTAGGCTAGGGCACTCCTAGGCTTAGGCTAAGGCAAGGGCTCAGCTAGCCTAAGGCTAGAGCACCCATAGGCTTAGGCTAGGGCACCCCTAGGCTTAGGCTAGGGCACCCTTAGGCTTAGGATAAGGCAAGGGCTCAGCTAGCCTAAGGCTAGAGCACCCCTAGGCTTAAGCTAGGGCACTCCTAGGCTTAGGCTAGGGCACCCCTAGGCTTAGGCTAGGGCACCCTTAGGCTTAGGCTAGGGCACCCCTAGGCTTAGGCTAGGGCACTCCTAGGCTTAGGCTAAGGCAAGGGCTCAGCTAGCCTAAGGCTAGAGCACCCCTAGGCTTAGGCTAGGGCACCCCTAGGATTAGGGTAGGGCACCCCTAGGATTAGGCTAGGGCACCCCTAGGCTTAGGCTAGGGCACCCCTAGGCTTAGGATAATGCTACGGCTCCCCTAGCCTAAGGCTAGGGCACCCCTAGGCTTACACGTAGGCTAGGGCTCAGCTAGCCTAAGTCTAGGGCAAGCCTAGGCTTAGGCTAGGGCACCCCTAGGCTTAGGGTAGGGCACCTCTAGGCTTAGGGTAGGTCACCCCTACTCTTAGGCTAGGACACATCTAGGCTTAGGCTAGGGCACCCCTAGGCTTAGGCTAAGGTTAGGGCTCCCCTAGCCTAAAGCAAGGGCACCCCTAGGCTTAGGCTAGGGCACCCCTAGGCTTAGGCTAGGGCACCACTTGGCTTAGGCTAGGGCACCCCTAGGCTTAGGCTAAGGTAAGGGCTCCCCTATCCTAAGTCTAGGGCACCCCTAGTCTTAGGCTAGGGCACCCCTAGGCTTAGGCTAGGGCACCACTAGGCTTAGGCTAGGGCACCCCAAGGGATAGGCTAGGGCACCCCTAGGCTTAGGCTAGGGCACGCCTAGGCGTAGGCTAAGGCTAGTGCTCCCCTAGCCTAAGGCTACGCACCACTAGGGTTAGGCTAGGGCACCACTAGGCTTAGGCTAGGGCACCCCTAGGCTTAGGCTAGGGCAGCCATTGGTTTAGGCTAAGGCTAGGGCTCTTCTATCCTGAGGCCTGGGCACCCCTAGGCTTAGGCTAGGGCACCCCTAGGCTTAGGCTGGGGCACCCCTAGGCTTATGCTAGGGCATCCGTAGGCTTAGGCTAGGGCACCCCCAGGCTTAGGCTAGGGCACCCCTAGGCTTAGGCTAAGGCTAGGGGACACCTAGGCTTAGGCTAAGGCACCCCTAGGCTTAGGCTAAGGCTAGGTCACCCCTAGGCTTAGGTTAAGGCACCACTAGGCTTAGGCTAGGGCACCCCTAGGCTTAGGCTAGGGCACCCCTAGGCTTAGGCTAAGGCTAGGTCAACCCTAGGCTTAGGTTAAGGCACCACTAGGCGTAGGCTAGGGCACCCCTAGGCTTAGGCTATGGCACTCCTAGGCTTAGGCTAGGGCACCCCTAGGCTTAGGCTAGAGCCCCCCTAGCTTAGGCTAGGGCACTCCTAGGCTTAGGCTAAGGCACCCTTAGGCTTAGGCTAAGGCAAGGGCTCAGCTAGCCTAAGGCTAGAGCACCCATAGGCTTAGGCTAGGGCACCCCTAGACTTAGGCTAGGGCACCCTTAGGCTTAGGCTAAGGCAAGGGCTCAGCTAGCCTAAGACTAGAGCACCCCTAGGCTTAAGCTAGGGCACTCCTAGGCTTAGGCTAGGGCACCCCTAGGCTTAGGCTAGGGCACCCTTAGGCTTAGGCTAGGGCACCCCTACGCTTAGGCTAGGGCACTCCTAGGCTTAGGCTAAGGCAAGGGCTCAGCTAGCCTAAGGCTAGAGCACCCCTAGGCTTAGGCTAGGGCACCCCTAGGATTAGGGTAGGGCACCCCTAGGATTAGGCTAGGCCACCCCTAGGCTTAGGCTAGGGCACCCCTAGGCTTAGGATAAGGCTAGGGCTCCCCTAGCCTAAGGCTAGGTCACCCCTAGGCTTAGGCTAGGGCACCCCTAGGCTTGGGCTAGGGCACCCCTAGGCTTAGGCTAGGGCACCCCTAGGCTTACGCTAGGGCACCCCTAATCTTAGGCTAGGGCACCCCTAGTCTTAGGCTAGGTCACCCCTAGGCTTGGGTTATGGCTAGGGCTCCCCTAGCCTAAGGCTAAGGCACCCCTATGCATAGTCTAGGGCACCCCTTGGCTTAGGCTAGGACACCCCTATGCTTAGGCTAGGCACCCCTATGCTTAGGCTAGGGCACCCCTAGGCTTAGGCTAAAGCTAGGGCTCAGCTAGCCTAAGGCTAGGGAACCCCTAGGCTTAGGCTAGGGCACCCCTAGGCTTAGGGTAGGGCACCCCTAGGCTTAGGCTAGGGCACATCTAGGCTTTGGCTAGGGCACCCCTAGGCTTAGGCTAAGGATAGGGCTCCACTATACTAAGGCTAGGGCACCCCTAGGCTTACACTTAGGCTAGGGCTCAGCTAGCCTAAGTCTAGGGCAAGCCTAGGCTTAGGCTAGGGCACCCCTAGGCTTAGGGTAGGGCACCTCTAGGCTTAGCGTAGGTCACCCCTAGTCTTAGGCTAGGGCACATCTAGGTTTAGGCTAGGGCACCCCTAGGCTTAGGCTAAGGTTAGGGCTCCCCTAGCCTAAAGCAAGGGCACCCCTAGGCTTAGGCTAGGGCACCCCTAGGCTTAGGCTAGGGCACCACTTGGCTTAGGCTAGGGCACCCCTAGGCTTAGGCTAAGGTATGGGCTCCCCTATCCTAAGTCTAGGGCACCCCTAGTCTTAGGCTAGGGCACCCCTAGGCTTAGGCTAGGGCACCACTAGGCTTAGGCTAGGGCACCCCAAGGGATAGGCTAGGGCACCCCTAGGCTTAGGATAGGGCACCCCTAGGCGTAGGCTAAGGCTAGTGCTCCCCTAGCCTAAGGCTACGCACCACTAGTGTTAGGCTAGGGCACCACTAGGCTTAGGCTAGGGCACCCCTAGGCTTAGGCTAGGGCAGCCATTGGCTTAGGCTAAGGCTAGGGCTCTTCTATCCTGAGGCCTGGGCACCCCTAGGCTTAGGCTAGGGCACCCCTAGGCTTAGGCTGGGGCACCCCTAGGCTTATGCTAGGGCATCCGTAGGCTTAGGCTAGGGCACCCCCAGGCTTAGGCTAGGGCACCCCTAGGCTTAGGCTAAGGCTAGGGGACCCCTAGGCTTAGGCTAAGGCACCCCTAGGCTTAGGCTAAGGCTAGGTCACCCCTAGGCTTAGGCTAAGGCACCACTAGGCTTAGGCTAGGGCACCCCTAGGCTTAGGCTAGGGCACCCCTAGGCTTAGGCTAAGGCTAGGTCAACCCTAGGCTTAGGTTAAGGCACCACTAGGCGTAGGCTAGGGCACCCCTAGGCTTAGGCTATGGCACTCCTAGGCTTAGGCTAGGGCACCCCTAGGCTTAGGTTAAGGCACCACTAGGCGTAGGCTAGGGCACCCCTAGGCTTAGGCTAGGGCACCCATCGGCTTAGGCTAAGGCTAGGGCTCCCCTAACCTAAGGCTAGGGAACCCCTAGGCTTAGGCTAGGGTACCCCTAGGCTTAAGCTAGGGCACCCGTAGGCTTAGGTTAAGGCTAGGGCTCCCCTATCCTAAGGCTACGGCACCCCTATGGTTTGGCTAAGGCACTCCTAGGCTTGGTCTAGGGAACCCCTAGGATTAGGCTAAGGTTAGGGCTCCCCTAGCCTAAATCTAGGGCACCCCTAGGCTTAGGCTAGGGGTCCCCTAGGCTTAGGCTAGGGCACCCCTAGGCTTAGGTTAAGGTTAGGGCTCCCCTAGCCTAAGGCTATGGGACCACTAGGCTTAGGCTAGGGCACCCTTAGGCTTAGGCTAGGGCACCCCTAAGCTTAGGATAAGACACCCATAGGCTTAGGATAGGGCACCCCTAAGCTTAGGCTACGGCACCCCTAGGTTTAGGCTAGGGCACCCCTAGGCTTAGGTTAGGGCACGCCTAGGCTAAGGCTAGGGCACCCCTAGGCTTAGGCTACGGCACGCCTAGGGTTAGGCTAGGGCACCCCTAGGCTTAGACTAAGGCTAGTGCTCACCTAGCCTAAGGCTAGGGCACCCCTAGGGTTAGGCTAGGGCACCCCTAGGCTTAGGCTAGGGCACCCGTAGGCTTAGGCTAGGGCACCCCTAAGCATAGGCTAGGGCACCCCTAGGCTTAGTGTAGGGCACCCCTAAGCTTAGGCTAGGGCACCCCTAGGCTTAGGTTAAGGCTAGGGCTCAGCTAGGCTACTGCTAGGGCACCCCTAGGCTTAGGCTAGCGCACCCCTAAGCTTAGGCTTGGGCACCCCTAGGCTTAGCCTAAGGCCCCCCTAGGCTTAGGCTAGGGCACTCCTAGGCTTAGGCTAAGGCAAGGGCTCAGCTAGCCTAAGGCTAAAGCACCCCAAGGCTGAGGCTAGCGCACCTCTAGGCTTAGGGTAGGGCACCCCTAAGCTTAGGCTAGGGCACCCCTAGGCTAAGGATAAGGCTAGGGCTCCCCTAGCCTAAGGCTAGGGCACCCCTAGGCTTAGGCTAGGGCACCCCTAGTCTTAGGGTAGGGCACGCCTAGGCTTAGGCTAGGGCACATCTAGGCTTAGGCTAGGGCACCCCTAGACTTAGGCTAAGGCTAGGGTTCAGCTAGGCTAATGCTAGGGCACCCCTAAGCTTAGGCTAGGGCACCCCTAAGCTTAGGCTAGGGCACCCCTAAGCTTAGGCTAGGGCACCCCTAGGCTTAGGCTAGAGCCCCCCTTGCTTAGGCTAGGGCACTCCAAGGCTTAGGCTAAGGCAAGGGCTCAGCTAGCCTAAGGCTAGAGCACCCCTAGGCTTAGGCTAGTGCACCACTAGGCTTAGGGTAGGGCACCCCTAAGCTTAGGCTAGGGCACCCCTAGGCTTACGCTAGGGCACCCCTAAGCTTAGGCTAGGACACCCCTGGTCTTAGGCTAGGGCACCCCGAGTCTTAGGCTAGGGCACCCCTAGGCTTAGGCTAAGGCTAGGTCTCCCCTAGCCTAAGGCTAGGGCACCCCTAGGCGTAGGATAGGGCACCCCTAGGCTTAGGCTAAGGCTAGGGCTCAGCTAGCCTAAGTCTATGGCACCCCTAGGCTTAGGCTAGGGCACCCCTAGGCTTAGGCTAGGGCACCCCTAGGCTTACGCTAGGGCACCCCTAAGCTTAGGTTGGGGCACCCCTAGTCTTAGACTAGGGCACCCCTAGGCTTAGGCTAGGGCACCCCTAAGCTTAGGCTAGGGCACCCCTAGTCTTATGCTAGGGCACCCCTAGGCTTAGGCTAAGGCTAGGGCTCCCCTAGTCTAAGGCTAGGGCACCCCTATGCATAGGCTAGAGCACCCTTTGGCTTAGCCTAGGGCACCGCTAGGCTTAGGCTAGGGCACCCCTAGGCTTAGGCTCGGGCACCCTTAGGCTTAGGGTAGGGCACCCCTAGGCTTAGGCTAGGGCACATCTAGGCTTAGGCTAGGGCATCCCTAGGCTTACGCTAAGGCTAGGGCTCCACTAGACTAAGGATAGGGCACCCCTAGGCTTAGGCTAGAACACCCCTAGGCTTAGGCTAGGACTCCCCTAGGCTTAGGCTAGGGCAACCCTAGGCTTAGGCTTAGGCTAGGGCTCAGCTAGCCTAAGGCTAGGGTAAGCCTAGGCTTAGGCTAGGGCAGCCCTAGGCTTAGGGTAGGACACCCCTAGGCTTAGGGTAGGGCACCCCTTGGCTTAGGCTAGGGCACCCCTAGGCTTAGGATAGGGCACCCCTAGGCTTAGGCTAAGGCTAGGGCTCAGCTAGCCTAAGGCTAGGGCACCCCTAGGCTTAGGCTAGGGCACCCCTAGGCTTAGAGTAGGGCACCCCTAGGCTTAGGCTAGGGCACATCTAGGCTTAGGCTAGGGCACCCCTAGGCTTAGGCTAAGGCTAGGGCTCCACTAGACTAAGGCTAGGGCACCCCTAGGCTTAGGCTAGGGCACCCCTAGGCTTAGGCTAGGGCACCCCTAGGCTTGGGCTAGGGCACCCCTAGGCTTAGGCTAAGGTTAGGGCTCCCCTAGTCTAAGGTTAGGGCACCCCTAGGCTTAGGCTAGGGTACCCCTAGGCTTAGGATAGGGTACCCCAAGGCTTAGGCTAGGGCACCCCTAAGCTTAGGCTAGGGCACCCCTAGTCTTAGTCTAGAGCAACCTTAGGCTTAGGCTAAGGCTAGGCCTCCTCTAGCCTAAGGCTATGGCACCTCTAGGCTTAGGCTAGGGCACCCCTAGCCTTAGGCTAGGGCATCCCTAAGCTTAGGCTAGGGCACCCCTAGGCTTAGGCTAAGGCTAGGGCTCAGCTAGCCTAAGGCTAGGGTAAGCCTAGGCTTAAGCTAGGGCACCCCTAGGCTTAGGGTAGGGCACCCCTAGGCTTAGGGTAGGGCACCCCTCCGCTTAGGCTAGGGCACTCCTAGGCTTAGGCTAGGGCACCCCTAGGCTTAGGCTAAGGCTAGTGTTCACCTAGCCTAAGGCTAGGGTTCCACTAGACTAAGGCTAGGGCACCCCTAGCCTTAGGCTAGGGCACCCCTAGGCTTAGGCTAGGGTACCCCTAGGCTTAGGCTAGGGCACCCCTAGGCTTGGGCTAGGGCACCCCTAGGCTTAGGCTTTGGCACCCCTAGGCTTAGGATAGGGCACCACTAGGATTAGGCTAGGGCACCCCTAGGCTTAGGCTAAGGCTAGGGCTCCCCTAGCCTAAGGCTAGGGCACTCCTAGGCTTAGGCTATGGTATCCCTAGGCTTAGCCTAGGGCACCCCTAGGCTTAGGCTAGGGCACCCCTTGGTTTAGGCTAGGGCACCCCTAGGGTTAGGCTAAGGCTAGGGCTCCCCTAGCCTAACCCTAGGGCAGCCCTAGGCTTTGGATAGGGCACCCCAAGGCTTAGGCTAGGGCACCCCTAAGCTTAGGCTAGGGCACCCCTAGTCTTAGGCTAGGGCACCCCTAGGCTTAGGCTAAGGCTAGGGCTCCTCTAGCCTAAGGTTATGGCACCCCTAGGCTTAGTCTAGGGCACCCCTAGGCTTAGGCTAGGGCATCCCTAGGCTTTGGCTAGGGCACCCCTAGGCTTAGGCTTAGGCTAGGGCTCAGCTAGCCTAAGGCTTGGGCAAGGCTAGGCTTAGGCTAGGGCACTCCTAGGCTTAGGGTGGGGCACCCCTAGGGTTAGCGTAGGGCATCCCTAGGCTTAGGCTAGGGCACCCCTAGGCTTAGGATAGGTCACCCCAAGGCTTAGGCTAGGGCACCCCTAAGCTTAGCCTAGGGCACCCCTAGTCTTAGGCTAGGGCACCCCTAGGCTTAGGCTAAGGCTAGGCCTCCTCTAGCCTAAGGCTATGGCACCCCTAGGCTTAGGCTAGGGCATCCCTAAGCTTAGGCTATGGAACCCCAAGGCTTAGGCTTAAGCTAGGGCTCAGCTAGCCTAAGGCTAGGGTAAGCCTAGGCTTAGGCTAGGGCACCCCTAGGCTTAGGGTAGGGCACCCCTCGGCTTAAGCTAGGGCACGCCTAGGCTTAGGCTAGGGCAACCCTAGGCTTAGGCTAAGGCTAGGCCTCCTCTAGCCTAAGGCTATTGCACCCCTAGGTTTAGGCTAGGGCAGCCCTAGCCTTAGGCAAGGGCATCCCTAAGCTTAGGCTAGGGCACCACTAAGCTTAGGCTGAGGCTAGGGCTCAGCTAGCCTAAGGCAAGGGTAAGCCTAGGCTTAAGCTAGGGCACCCCTAGGCTTAGGGTAGGGCACCCCTAGGCTTAGGGTAGGGCACCCCTCGGCTTAGGCTAGGGCACGCCTAGGCTTAGGCTAGGGCACCCCTAGGCTTAGGCTAAGGCTAGTGTTCCCCTAGCCTAAGGCTAGGGTTCCACTAGACTAAGGCTAGGGCACCCCTAGCCTTAGGCTAGGGCACCCCTAGGATTAGGCTAGGGCACCCCTAGGCTTAGGCTAGGGTACCCCTAGGCTTAAGCTAGGGCACCTCTAGGCTTGGGCTAGGGCACCCCTATGCTTAGGCTAAGGTTAGGGCTCGCCAAGCCTAAGGCTAGGGAACCCCTAAGCTTAGGCTAGGGCACACCTATGCTTAGACTAGGGCACCCCTAGGCTTAGGCTAGGGCAAGCCAAGGCTTAGGATAGGTCATCCATAGGCTTAGGCTAAGTCTAGGGCTCCCCTAGCCTAAGGCAGGGCACCCATAGGCTTAGGCTAGGGCACCCCTATGCTTAGGCTAGGGCACCCCAAGCATTTGGCTAGGGCACCCCTAGACTTAGGCTAGGGCACCCCTAGGCTTTGGCTAGGGAACCCCTAGGCTTAGGCTAATGCACCCCTATTCTTAGGCTAAGGCTAGGGCTCCCATCCTAAGGCTAGGGCACCCCTAGGCTTAGGCTAGGGCACCCATAGGCTTAAGCTAGGGCACCCCTAGGCTTAGGCTAGGGCACCCATAGGCTTAGGCTAAGGCTAGGGCACCCATAGGCTCAGGCTAGGGCACCCCTACACTTAGACTAGGGCACCCCTAGGCTAAGGTTAGGGCACTCCTAGGCTTAGGCTAGGGCACCCCTAGGCTTAGGCTAAAGCTAGGGCTCCCCTAGCCTAAGGCTATGGCACCTCTAGGCTTAGGCTAGGGTAACCCTAGGCTTAGGCTAGGGAACCCCTAAGTTTTGGCTAGGGCACCCCTAGGCTTAGGCTAGGGCACCCAAAGGCTTAGGCTAGGGCACCCCTAGACTTAGGCTAGGGCACCCCTAGGATTAGGCTAAGGCTAGGGTTACCCAAGCCTAAGGCTAGGGCACCCATAGGCTTAGGCTAGGGCACGCCTAGGCTTCGGCTAGGGCACCCCTAGGCTTAGGCTAAGATTGGGCTCCCCTAGTCTAAGGGTGGAGCACCCTTAGGCTTAGGCTAGGGCACCCCTAGGCTTAGGTTAGGGCACCCCTAGTCTTAGGTTAGGGCACCGCTAGGCTTAGGCTAGGGCACCCTTAGACTTAGGCTAAGGCTAGGGCTTCCCTAGCCTAAGGCTAGGGCACACCTAGGCTTAGGCTAGGGCACCCCTAGGCTTAGGTAGGGAACCCCTATGCTTAGGTTAGGGCACCCCTAGACTTAGGCTAGGGCACCCGTAGACTTAGGCTAGGGCACCACTCGGCTTAGGCTAGGGCACCCTAAGGCATCGGCTAAGGCATGGACTCCCCTAGCCTAAGGATAGGGCACCCCTAGGCTTTGGATAGGGCAGCCCTAGGCTTAGAATAAAGCTAGGGCTCCACTAGCCTATGGCTAGGGCACCCCTAAGCTTAGTCTTGGGCACCCCTAGGTTTGGGCTAGGGCGGCCCTAGGTTTAGGCTAAGGCTAGGGCTCCCCTAGCCTAAGGCTAGGGCACCCCTAGGCTTAAGCTAGGGCACCCCTAGCCTTATTCTAGGGCACCCCTAGTTTTAGGCTAGGACACCCCTAGGCTTAGGCTAGGGCACCCCTAGGCTTAGGCTAAGGCTAGGGCACCCATAGGCTTAAGCTAGGGCACACCTAGGCTTAGGCTAGGGCAGCCCTAGGCTTAGGCTAGGGCAGCCCTAGGCTTAGGCTAGGGCACCACTAGGCTTAGGCTAGGGCACCCCAAGGCTTAGGCTAGGGAAGCCCTAGGCTTAGGCTAGGGCACCACTAGGCTTAGGCTAGGGCACCCCTAGGCTTAGGCTAAGGCTAGGGCTCCCCTAGCCTAAGACTAGGGCACCCCTAGGCTTAGGCTAGGGCACCTCTTGGCTTAGGCTAGGGCACCCCTAGTCTTAGGCTTCGGCACCCCTAGGATTAGGCTAAGGCTAGGACTCCCCTAGCCTAACCCTAGGGCACCCCTAGGCTTAGGCTAGGGCACCCCTAGGCTTAGGCTAGGGCACCCCTACGCTTAGGCTAGGACACCGTAGTCTTAGGCTAGGGCACCTCTAGGCGTAGGATAGGGCAACCTTAGGCTTAGGCTAAGGCTAGGGCTCACCTAGCCTAAGGCTAGGGCACACCTAGGCATAGGCTAGGGCACCCCAAAGCTTAGGATAGGGCACCCCTAGGCTTAGGCTAGGGCACCCCTAGGCTTAGGCTAGGGCACCCCTATGCTTAGGCTATGGCTAGGGCACACATAGGCTAAGGCTAGGGCACCCCTACACTTAGGCTAGGGCACCCCTAGGCTTTGGCTAAGGCTAGGTATCCCCTAGCGTAAGGCTAGGGCACCCCTAGGCTTAGGCTAGGGCACCCCTAGGCTTAGGATAAAGCTAGGGCTCCCCTAGCCTAAGGCTAGAGCACCCCTAGGCTTAGACTAGGGCACCCCTAGGCTTAGGCTGGGGCACCCCTAGGCTTAGGCTTTGGCTGGGGCTCGCCTAGCCTAAGGCTAAGGCACCCCCAGGCTTAATCTAGGGCACCCCTAGGCTTAGGATAAAGCTAGGGCTCCCCTAGCCTAAGGCTAGAGCACCCCTAGGCTTAGGCTAGGGCACCCCTAGGCTTAGGCTAGGGCACCCCTAGGCTTGGCTAGGGTACCCCTAGGCTTAGGCTAAGGCTAGGGCTCCCCTTGCCTAAGGACAGGGCACCCCTAGGCTTAGGCTAGGGCACCCCTAGGCTTAGGCTAGGGCACCACTAGGCTTAGGCTAAGGCTAGGGCTACCCTAGCCTAAGGCTAGGGCACCCCTAGGCTTAGGCTAGGGCACCCCTAGGCTTAGGCTTGGGCACCCCTAGGCTTAGGCTAAGGCTAGGGCACCCATAGGCTCAGGCTATGGCACCCCTACACTTAGGCTAGGGCACCCCTAGGCTAAGGTTAGGGCACTCCTAGGCTTAGGCTAGGGCACGCCTAGGCTTAGGCTAAAGCTAGGGCTCCCCTAGCCTAAGGCTATGGCACCCCTAGGCTTAGGCTAGGGCAACCCTAGGCTTAGGCTAGGGAACCCCTAAGCTTTGGCTAGGGCACCCCTAGGCTTAGGCTAGGGCACCCAAAGGCTTAGGCTAGGGCACCCCTAGACTTAGGCTAGGGCACCCCTAGGATTAGGTTAAGGCTAAGGCTACCCTACCCTAATGTTAGGGCACCCATAGGCTTAGGCTAGGGCACCCCTAGGCTTAGGTTGGGCACCCCTAGTCTTAGGCTAAGGCTAGGTCTCCCCTAGTCTAAGGGTGGAGCACCCTTAGGCTTAGGCTAGGGCACCCCTATGCTTATGCTAAGGCACCCGTAGGCTTAGGCTAGGGCACCTCTATTCTTAGGTTAGGGCACCCCTAGTCTTAGGTTAGGGAATCGCTAGGCTTAGGCTACGGCACCCTTAGACTTAGGCTAAGGCTAGGGCTTCCCTAGCATAATTCTAGGGCATCCCTAGGCTTAGGCGAGGGCACCCCTAGGATTAGGTAGGGAACCCCTATGCTTAGGTTAGGGCACCCCTAGACTTAGTCTAGGGCACCCGTAGGCTTAGGCTAGGGCACCCTAAGGCTTCGGCTAAGGCGAGGACTCCCCTAGCCTAAGGATAGGTCACCCCTAGGCTTTGGATAGGGCAACCCTAGGCTTAGACGAAAGCTAGGGCTCCACTAGCCTATGGCTAGGGCACCCCTAAGCTTAGGCTTGGGCTCCCGTAGCCTAAGGCTAGGGCACCCCTAGGCTTAAGCTAGGGCACCGCTAGGCTTAGGCTAGGGCACCCCTAGTTTTAGGCTAGGACACCCCTAGGCTTAGGCTAGGGCAACCCTGGCTTAGGCTAAGGCTAGGGCACCCATAGGCTTAAGCTAGGGCACACAGAGGCATAGGCTAGAGCAGCCCTAGGCTTAGGCTAAGGCTAGGGCTCCCCTAGCCTAAGGCTAGGGCACCCCTAGGCTTAGGCTAGGGCAGCCCTAGGCTTATGCTAGGGCACCACTAGGCTTAGGCTAAGGCACCCCTAGGCTTAGACTAGGGCACCCCTAGGCTTAGGCTAGGGCACCCCTAGGATTAGGCTAAGGCTAGGGCTCCCCTAGCCTAACCCTAGGGCACCCCTAGGCTTAGGCTAGGGCACCCCTAGGCTTAGGCTAGGGCACCCCTAAACTTAGGCTAGGGCACCCTAGTCTTAGGCTAGGGCACCCCTAGGCGTAGGCTAGGGCAACCTTAGGCTTAGGCTAAGGCTAGGGCTCACCTAGCCTAAGGCTAGGGCACACCTAAGCATAGGCTAAGGCTAGTGCACCCTAAGCCTAAGGCTAGGGAACCCCTAGGATTAGGCTACGGCTAGTGCACCCCAAGCCTAAGGCTAGGGCACCCCTAGGCTTAGGCTAGGGCAGCCCTAGGCTTAGGCTAGGGCACCCCTAGTCTTAGGCTAGTGGACCCCAAGGTTTAGGCTAAGGCTAGGGTTCACCTAGCGTAAGACTAGGTCACCCCTAGACTTAGGCTAGGGCACCCCTATGCTTAGGCTAGGGCACCCCTAGGCTTAGACTAGGGCACCCCTAGGCTTAGGCTAGGGCACCACTAGGCTGAGGCTACGGCACCCCTAAGCTGTGGCTAGGGCATCCCTAGGCTTAGGCTAAGGATAGGGCTACCCTAGCCTAATGCTTGGTCACCCCAAGCTTAGGCTAGGGAACCCCAAGGCTTAGGCTAAGGCTAGGGCTCCCCTAGCCTAAGGCTAGGGCACCCCTAGGCTTTGGCTAGGGCAACCCTAGGTTTAGGATAGGGAACCCCTAGGTTTTGGCTAGGGCACCCCTAGGCTTAGGCTAGGGCACCCCTAGGCTTAGGCTAAGGCTAGGGCTCCCCTATCCTAAGGCTAGGGCACCCCTAGGCTTAGGCTAAGGCACCCCTAGGCTTAGGCTAGGGCAAACCTAGGCTTAAGCTAGGGCACCCCTCGGCTTAGGCTTATGCTAGTGATCCCCTAGCCTAAGGATAGGTCACTCCTAGGCTTAGGCTAGGCCACCCGTAGGCATAGGCTAGGGCACCCTTAGGCTTTGGCTAGGGCACCCCTAGGTTTAGGCTAAGGCTAGGGCTCACCTAGCCTAAGGCTAGGGCACCCCTAGGCTTAGGCTAGGGCACCCCAAGGATATGGCTAGGGCCCCCCTAGACTTAGGCTAGGGCACCCCTAGGCTTTGGCTAGGGCTCCCCTATCCTAAGGCTAGGGCACCCCTAGGCTTAGATAAGTGCACCCCTAGGCTTAGGCTAAGGCTAGGGCTCCAAGCCTAAGGCTAGGACACCCCTAGGCTTAGGCTAGGGCACCCCTAGGTTTAGGCTAGGGCACCCCTAGGCTTAGGCTAAGCCTAGGGCACCCATAGGCTCAGGCTAGGGCACCCCTACACTTAGGCTAGGGCACCCCTAGTCTAAGGTTAGGGCACTCCTAGGCTTAGGCTAGGGCACCCCTAGGCTTAGGAAAATGCTAGGGCACCCGTAGGCTTAGGAAAAGGCTAGGGCACCCATAGGCTCAGGCTGGGGCACCCCGACACTTAGGCTAGGGCACCCCTAGGCTTCGGCTAAGGCTAGGTATCCCCTAGCGTAAGGCTAGGGCACCCCTAGACTTAGGTTGGGCTCTCCTAGGCTTAGGCTAGGGCACCCCTAGGCTTAGGCTTAAGCTAGGGCTCCCCCAGCCTAAGGCTAGAGCAACCCTAGGCTTAGGCTAGGGCAACCCTAGGCTTAGGCTAGGGCACCCCTAGGCTTAGGCTTTGGCTAGGGCTCCCCTAGCCTAAGGCTAGGGAAAATCTATGCTTAGGCTAGGGCACCCCTAGGCTTAGGCTAGGGCACCCCTAGGCTTGGCTAGGGCACCCCTAGGCTTAGGCTAAGGCTAGGGCTCCCCTAGGCTAAGGCCAGGGCACCCCTAGGCTTAGGCTATGGTACCCCTGGGCTTAGGCTAGGGCACACCAAGGCTTAGGCTAAGGCACCTCTAGGCTTACGCTATTGTTAGGGCTCCGCTAGCCTAAGGCGAGGGCACCTCTAGGCTTAGGCTAGGGAACCCTTTGGCTTTGGGTAGGGCACCCCTAGGCTTAGGCTAAGGCTAGGGCTCACCTAGCCTAAGGCTAGGGCACCCCTAGGCTTAGGCTAGGGCACCCCTAGTCTTAGGCTAGGGCACCCCTAGGCTTAGGCTAAGGCTAGGGCACCCATAGGCTCAGGCTAGGGCACCCCTACACTTAGGCTAGGGCAACCCTAGGCTAAGGTTAGGGCACTCCTAGGCTTAGGCTAGGGCACCCCTAGGCTTAGGCTAAAGCTAGGGCTCCCCTAGCCTAAGGCTAGGGCACCCCTAGGCTTAGGATAGGGCAACCATAGGCTTAGGCTAGAGCACCCCTAGTCTTAGGCTAGGGCACACTTAGACTTAGGCTAGGGCACCCAAAGGCTTAGGCTAGGGCACCCCTAGACTTAGGCTAGGGCACCCATAGGATTAGGCTGAGGCTAGGGCTCCCCTAGCCTAAGGCTAGGGAACCCCTAAGCTTAGGCTAGGGCACCCCTAGGCTTAGGCTAGGGCACCCATAGGTTTGGCTAGGGCACCCCTAGGCTTAGGCTAAGGCTAGGGATACCCTAGCCTAAGGCTAGGGGACCCATAGACTTAGGCTAGGGCACCCCTAGGCTTAGGCTAGGGCACCCCTAGGTTTTGGCTAAGGCTAGGGCTCCCCTAGCCTAAGGCTACGGCACCCCTAGGCTTAGGCTGGGGCACCCCTAGTCTGAGGCTAGGGCCCCCCTAGGCTTAGGCTAAGGCTAGGGCTACCCTAGCCTAATGCTAGGGCACCCCTAAGCTTAGGCTAGGGAACCCATAGGTTTAGGCTAAGGCTAGGGCTCCCCCAGCCTAAGGCTAGTGCACCCCTAGGCTTAGGCTAGTTATCCCCTAGGCTTACGCTAGGGCACCCCTAGGCTTAGGCTATGGCTAGGGCACCCATAGGCTAAGGCTAGGGCACCCCTACACTTAGGCTAGGGCAGCCCTAGTCTTTGGCTAAGGCTAGGTATCCCCTAGCGTAAGGCTAGGGCACCTCTAGGCTTAGGCTAGGGCAGCCCTAGGCTTAGGCTAAAGCTAGGGCTCCCCTAGCCTAAGGCTAGAGCACCCCTAGGCTTAGGCTATGGCAACCCTAGGCTTAGGCTAGGGCACCCCTAGGCTTAGGCTTTGGCTAGGGCTCGCCTAGCCTAAGGCTAGGGAACCCCTAAGCTTAGGCTAGGGCACCCCTAGGCTTAGGCTAGGGCACCCCTAGGCTTGGTTAGGGCACCCCTAGGCTTAGGCTTTGGCTAGGGCTCGCCTAGCCTAAGGCTAGGGAACCCCTAAGCTTAGGCTAGGGCACCCCTAAGCTTAGGCTAGGGCACACCTATGCTTAGATTAGGGCACCCCAAGGCTTAGGCTAGGGCAAGCCAAGCCTTAGATTTGGTCATCCCTAGGCTTAGGCTAAGTCTAGGGCTCCCCTAGCCTAAGGCTAGGGCACCCATAGGCTTAGGCTAGGGCACCCCTATGCTTAGGCTAGGGCACCCCAAGCATTTGGCTAGGGCACCCCTAGACTTAGGCTAGGGCACCCCTAGGCTTTGGCTAGGGCTCCCCTAGCCTAAGGCTAGGGCACCCCTAGGCTTAGGCTAGGGAACCCCTAGGCTTAGGCTAGTGCACCCCTATTCTTAGGCTAAGGCTAGGGCTCCCAGCCTAAGGCTAGGGCACCCCTAGGCTTAGGCTAGGGCACCCCTAGGCTTAGGCTAGGGCACCCCTAGGCTTAGGCTAAGGCTAGGGCACCCATAGGCTCAGGCTAGGGCACCACTACACTTAGGCTAGGGCACCCCTAGGCTAAGGTTAGGGCACTCCTAGGCTTAGGCTAGGGTAACCCTAGGGTTAGGCTAGGGAACCCCTAAGCTTTGGCTAGGGCACCCCTAGGCTTAGTCTAGGGCACCATAGGCTTGGCTAGGGCACCCCTAGGATTAGGCTAAGGCTAGGGCTCCCCTAGCCTAAAGCCAGGGCACCCCTAGGCTTAGGCTAGGGCACCCAAAGGCTTAGGGTAGGGCACCCCTAGACTTAGGCTTGGGCACCCCTAGGATTAGGCTAAGGCTAGGGTTACCCTAGCCTAAGGCTAGGGCACCCATAGGCTTAGGCTAGGGCACGCCTAGGCTTCGGCTAGGGCACCCCTAGGCTTAAGCTAGGGCACCCCTAGGCTTAGGCTAGGGCACCCTTAGACTTAGGCTAAGGCTAGGGCTTCCCTAGCCTAAGGCTAGGGCACACCTAGGCTTAGGGTAGGGCACCCCTAGGCTTAGGCAGGGAACCCCTATGCTTAGGTTAGGGCACCCCTAGACTTAGGCTAGGGCACCCGTAGGCTTAGGCTAGGGCACCCCTTGGCTTAGGCTAGGGCACCCCTCGGCTTAGGCTAGGGCACCCTAAGGCTTCGGCTAAGGCGAGGACTCCCCTAGCCTAAGGATAGGGCACCCCTAGGTTTTGGATAGGGCAGCCCTAGGCTTAGACTAAAGCTAGGGCTCCACTAGCCTATGGCTATGGCACCCCTAAGCTTAGGCTTGGGCACCCCTAGGTTTGGGCTAGGGCGGTCCTAGGTTTAGGCTAAGGCAAGGGCTCCCCTAGCCTAAGGCTAGGGCACCCCTAGGCTTAAGCTAGGGCACCCCTAGGCTTAGGCTAGGGTACCCCTAGTTTTAGGCTAGGACACCCCTAGGCTTAGGCTAAGGCTAGGGCACCCATAGGCTTAAGCTAGGGCATCCCTAGGCTTAGGCTTCGGCACCCCTAGGATTAGGCTAAGGCTAGGTCTCCCCTAGCCTAAACCTAGGGCACCCCTAGGCTTAGGCTAGGGCACCCCTACGCTTAGGCTAGGACACCCTAGTCTTAGGCTAGGGCACCTCTAGGCGTAGGCTAGGGCAACCTTAGGCTTAGGCTAAGGCTAGGGCTCACCTAGCCTACGGCTAGGGCACACCTAGGCATGGGCTAGTGCACCCCAAAGCTTAGGCTAGGGCACCCCTAGGCTTAGGCTAGGGCACCCCTAGGCTTAGGCTAGGGCACCCCTATGCTTAAGCTATGGCTAGGGCACGCAAAAGCTAAGGCTAGGGCACCCCTACACTTAGGCTAGGGCACCCCTAGGCTTTGGCTAAGGCTAGGTATCCCCTAGCGTAAGGCTAGGGCACCCCTAGGCTTATGCTAGGGCACCCCTAGGCTTAGGATAAAGCTAGTGCTCCCCTAGCCTAAGGCTAGAGCACCCCTAGGCTTAGGCTAGGGCACCCCTAGGCTTAGGCTGGGGCACCCCTAGGCTTAGGCTTTGGCTAGGGCACGCCTAGCCTAAGGCTAGGGAACCCCTAAGCTTAAGCTAGGGCACCCCTAGGCTTAGGCTCGGGCATCCCTAGGCTTGGCTAGGGCACCCCTAAGCTTAGGCTAAGGCTTGGGCTCCCCTAGCCTAAGGACAGGGTACCCCTAGGCTTAGGCTAGGGCACCCCTAGGCTTAGGCTAGGGCACCACTAGGCTTAGGCTAAGGCTAGGGCTACCCTAGCCTAAGGCTAGGGCACACCTATGCTTAGGCTAGGGCACCCCTAGGCTTAGGTTAGGGCACCCCTAGGCTTGGCTAGGGCACCCCTAGGCTTAGGCTAAGGCTAGGGCTCCCCAAGCCTAAGGACAGGGCAGCCCTAGGCTTAGGCTAGGGCACCACTAGGCTTAGGCTAGGGCACCACTAGGCTTAGGCTAAGGCTAGGGCTATCCTAGCCTAAGGCTAGGGCACACCTATGCTTATGCTATGTCATCCCTAGGCTTAGGGTAAGTCTAGGGCTCCCCTAGCCTAAGGCTAGGGCACCCATAGTCTTAGGCTAGGGCACCCCTATGCTTAGGCTAGGGCACCCCAAGCATTTGGCTAGGGCAACCCTAGACTTAGTCTAGGGCACCCCTAGGCTTTGGCTAGGGCTCCCCTAGCCTAAGGCTAGGGCACCCCTAGGTTTAAGCTAGGGAACCACTAGGCTTAGGTTAGTGCACCCCTATTCTTAGCCTAAGGCTAGGGCTCCCAGCCTAATTCTAGGGCACCCCTAGGCTTAGGTTAGGGCACCCCTAGGCTTAGGCTAGGGCACCCCAAGGCTTAGGCTAGGGCACCCCTAGGCTTAGGCTAAGGCTAGGGCACCCATAGGCTTAGGCTAGGGCACCCCTACACTTAGGCTAGGGCACCCCTAGGCTAAGGTTAGGGCACTCCTAGGCTTAGGCTAGGGCACACCTAGGCTTAGACTAAAGCTAGGGCTCCCCTAGCCTAAGGCTATGGCACCCCTAGGCTTAGGCTAGGGCAACCCTAGGCTTAGGCTAGGGAACCCGTAAGCTTTGGCTAGGGCACCCCTAGGCTTAGGCTAGGGCACCGGTAGGCTTGGCTAGGGCACCCCTAGGATTAGGCTAAGGCTAGGGCTCCCTTAGCCTAAAGCCAGGGCACTCCTAGGCTTAGGCTAGGGCACCCAAAGGCTTAGGCTAGGGCACCCCTAGATTTAGGCTAGGGCACCCCTAGGATTAGGTTATGGTAGGGCTACCCTACCCTAATGTTAGGGCACCCATAGGCTTAGGCTAGGGCACCCCTAGGCTTAGGTTGTGCACCCCTAGGCTTAGGCTAAGGCTAGGGCTCCCCTAGTCTAAGCGTGGAGCACCCTTAGGCTTAGGCTAGGGCACCCCTATGCTTATGCTAAGGCACCCCTAGGATTAGGCTAGGGCACCTCTATTCTTAGGTTAGGGCACCCCTAGTCTTAGGTTAGGGCACCGCTAGGCTTAGGCTACGGCACCCTTAGACTTAGGCTAAGGCTAGGGCTTCCCTAGCCTAAGGCTAGGGCATCCCTAGGCTTAGGCTAGGGCACCCCTAGGCTTAGGTAGGGAACCCCTATGCTTAGGTTAGTGCACCCCTAGACTTAGTCTAGGGCACCCGTAGGCTTAGGCTAGGGCACCGTAAGGCTTCGGCTAAGGCGAGGACTCCCCTAGCCGAAGGATAGGGCACCCCTAGGCTTTGGATAGGGCAACCCTAGGCTTAGACGAAAGCTAGGGCTCCACTAGCCTATGGCTAGGGCACCCCTAAGCTTAGGCTTGGGCACCCCTAGGTTTAGGCTAGGGCGGCCCTAGGCTTAGGCTAAGGCTAGGGCTCCCCTAGAATAAGGCTAGGGCACCACTAGGCTTAAGCTAGGGCACCCCTAGGCTTAGGCTAGGGCACCCCTAGTTTTAGGCTAGGACACCCCTAGGCTTAGGCTAGGGCACCCCTGGCTTAGACTAAGGCTAGGGCACCCATAGGCTTAAGCTAGGGCACACATAGGCATAGGCTAGAGCAGCCCTAGGCTTAGGCTAAGGCTAGGGCTCCCCTAGCCTAAGGCTAGGGCACCCCTAGGCTTAGGCTAGGGCAGCCCTAGGCTTAGGCTAGGGCACCACTAGGCTTAGGCTAGGGCACCCGTAGGCTTAGGCTAAGGCTAGGGCTCCCCTAGCCTAAGACTAGGGGACCCCTAGGCTTAGGCTAGAGCACCTCTTGGCTTAGGTTAGGGCACCCCTAGGCTTAGGCTAGGGCACCCCTAGGCTTAGGCTAGGGCACCCCTAAACTTAGGCTAGGGCACCCTAGTCTTAGGCTAGGGCACCTATAGGCGTAGGCTAGGGCAACCTTAGGCTTAGGCTAAGGCTAGGGCTCACCCAGCCTAAGGCTAGGGCACACCTAGGCATAGGCTAAGGCTAGTGCACCCTAAGCCTAAGGCTAGGGCACCCCTAGGCTTAGGCTAAGGCTAGTGCACCCCAAGCCTAAGGCTAGGGCACCCCTAGGCTTAGGCTAGGGCAGCCCTAGGCTTAGGCTAGGGCACCCCTAGGCTTAGGCTAGGGCACCATTAGGCTGAGGCTACGGCACCCCTAAACTGTGGCTAGGGCATCCCTAGGCTTAGGCTAAGGCTAGGGCTACCCTAGCCTAATGCTTGGTCACCCCTAGGCTTAGGCTAGGGAACCCCTAGGCTTAGGCTAAGGCTAGGGCTCCCCTAGCCTAAGGCTAGGGCAATCCTAGGCGTAGGCGAGGGCACCCCTAGGCTTAAGCTAGGGCACCCGTAGGCATAGGCTAAAGCTAGGGCTCCCCTAGCGTAAGGCTAGGGCACCCCTAGGCTTTGGCTAGGGCAACCTTAGGTTTAGGATAGGGAACCCCTAGGTTTTGGCTAGGGCACCCCTAGGCTTAGGCTAAGGCACCCCTAGGCTTAGGCTAGGGCAAACCTAGGCTTAAGCTAGGGCACCCCTCGGCTTAGGCTTATGCTAGGGATCCCCTAGCCTAAGGATAGGGCACTCCTAGGCTTAGGCTAGGCCACCCGTAGGCTTAGGCTAGGGCACCCTTAGGCTTTGGCTAGGGCACCCCTAGGTTTAGGCTAAGGCAAGGCTCACCTAGCCTAAGGCTAGGGCACCCCTAGGTTTTGGCTAGTGCTCCCCTAGCCTAAGGCTAGGGCACCCCTAGGCTTACGCTAGGGTACCCCAAGGATATGGTTAGGGCCCCCCTAGACTTAGGCTAGGGTACCCCTAGGCTTTGGCTAGGGCTTCCCTATCCTAAGGCTAGGGCACACCTAGGCTTAGGCTAGGGCATCCCTAGGCTTAGGCTAGTGCACCCCTAGTCTTAGGCTAAGGCTAAGGCTCCAAGCCTAAGGCTACGGCACCCCTAGGCTTAGGCTAGGGCACCCCTAGGCTAAGGCTAGGGCACCCCTAGGCTTAGGCTAAGTCTAGGGCACCCATAGGCTCAGGCTAGGGCACCCCTACACTTAGGCTAGGGCACCCATAGGCTAAGGTTAGGGCACTCCTAGGCTTAGGCTAGGGCACCCCTAGGCTTAGGAAAAGGCTAGGGCACCCCTAGTCTTAGGAAAAGCCTAGGGCACCCATAGGCTCAGGCTAGGGCATCCCTACACTTAGGCTAGGGCACCCTAGGCTTCGGCTAAGGCTAGGTATCCCCTAGCCTAAGGCTAGGGCACCCCTAGGCTTAGGTTGGGCACTCCTAGGCTTAGGCTAGGGCACCCCTAGGCTTAGGCTTAAGCTAGAGCTCCCCTAGCCTAAGGCTAGAGCACCCCTAGGCTTAGGCTAGGGCAACCCTAGGCTTAGGCTAGGGCACCCCTAGGCTTAGGCTTTGGCTAGGGCTCCCCTAGCCTAAGGCTAGGGAACCCCTATGCTTAGGCTAGGGCACCCCAAGGCTTAGGCTAGGGCACCCCTAGGCTAGGCTAGGGCACCCCTAGGCTTAGGCTAAGGTTAGGGATCCCCTAGCCTAAGGCCAGTGCACCCCTAGGCTTAGGCTATGGTACCCCTAGGCTTAGGCTAGGGCACACCAAGGCTTAGGCTAAGGCACCTCTAGGCTTACGCTATTGTTAGGGCTCCGCTAGCCTAAGGTGAGGGCACCTCTAGGCTTAGGCTAGGGCACCCTTAGGCTTTGGGTAGGGCACCCCTAGGCTTAGGCTAAGGCTAGGGCTCACCTAGCCTAAGGCTAGGTCACCCCTAGGCTTAGACTAGGGCACCCCTATGCTTAGGCTAGGGCACCCCAAGGATTTGGCTAGGGTACCCCTAGACTTAGGCTAGGGCACCCCTAGGCTTTGGCTAGGGCTCCCCTAGGCTTAGGCTAGGGCACCCCTAGGCTTAGTCTAAGGCTAGGGCACCCATAGGTACAGGCTAGGGCACCCCTTGACTAATGCTAGGGCACCCCTAGGCTAAGGTTAGGGCACACCTAGGCTTAGGCTAGGGCACCCCAAGGCTTAGGATAATGCTAGGGCTCCCCTAGCCTAAGGTTAGGGCACCACTAGGCTTAGGCTAGGACAACCCTAGGCTTAGGTTAGGGAACCCCTAGGCTTAGGCTAAGGCTAGGGCTGCCCTTGCCTAAGGCTAGGGAACCCCTAAGCTTAGGCTAGGGCACCCCTAGGCTTAGGCTAGGGCACCCATAGGCTTGGCTAGGGCACCCCTAGGCTTAGGCTAAGGCTAGGGCTCCCCTAGCCTAAAGCCAGGGCACCCCTAGTCTTAGGCTAGGGCACCCCTAGGCTTAGGCTAGGGCACCCAAAGTCTTAGGCTAGGGCACCCCTACACTTAGGCTAGGGCACCCCTAGGCTTAGACTAAAGCTAGGGCTCCCCTAGCCTAAGGCTATGGCACCCCTAGGCTTAGACTAGGGCAACCCTAGGCTTAGGCTAGGGAACCCCGAAGCTTTGGCTAGGGCACCCCTAGGCTTAGGCTAGGGCACCCATAGGCTTGGCTAGGGCACCCCTACGATTAGGCTAAGGCTAGGGCTCCCCTAGCCTAAAGCCAGGGCACCCCTAGGCTTAGGCTAGGGCACCCAAAGGCTTAGGCTAGGGCACCCCTAGACTTAGGCTTGGGCACACCCAAGATTAGGTTAAGGCTAGGGCTACCCTACCCTAATGTTAGGCTCCCATAGGCTTAGGCTAGGGCACCCCTAGGCTTAGGTTGGGCACCCCTAGGCTTAGGCTAAGGCACCCCTAGGCTTAGGCAAGGGCACCCCTAGGCTTAGGTTAGGGCACCCCTAGTCTTAGGTTAGGGCACCGCTAGGCTTAGGCTACGGCACCCTTAGACTTAGGCTAAGGCTAGGGCTTCCCTACCCTAAGGCTAGGGCATCCCTAGGTTTGGCTAGGGCACCGCTAGGATTAGGCTAAGGCTAGGGCTCCCCTAGCCTAAAGCCATGGCACCCCTAGGCTTAGGTAGGGAACCCCTATGCTTAGGTTAGGGCACCCCTAAACTTAGTCTAGGGCACCCGTAGGCTTAGGCTAGGGCACCCTAAGGCTTCGGCTAAGGCGAGGACTCCCCTAGCCTAATGATAAGGCACCCCAAAGTTTTGGATAGGGCAACCCTAGGCTTAGACTAAAGCTAGGGCTCCACTAGCGTATGGCTAGGGCACCCCTAAACTTAGGCTTGGGCACCCCTAGGTTTAGGCTAGGGCGGCCCTAGGCTTAGGCTAAGGCTAGGGCTCCCCTAGCCTAAGGCTTGGGCACCCCTAGGCTTAAGCTAGGGCACCCCTAGGTTTAAGCTAGGGCACCCCTAGTTTTAGGCTAGGACACCCCTAGGCTTAGGCTAGGGCACCCCTAGGCTTAGGCTAAGGTTAGGGCACCCATAAGCTTAAGCTAGGGCACACATAGGCATAGGCTAGAGCAGCCCTAGGCTTAGACTAAGGCTAGGGCTCCCCTAGCCTAAGGCTAGGGCACCCCTAGGCTTAGGCTATGGCACCCCTAGGATTAGGCTAAGGCTAGGGCTCACCTAGCCTAAGAATAGGGGACCCCTAGGCTTAGGCTAGGGCACCTCTTGGCTTAGGCTAGGGCACCCCTAGGCTTAGGCTAGGGCACCCCTAGGATTAGGCTAAGGCTAGGGCTCCCCTAGCCTAACCCTAGGGCACCCCTAGGCTTAGGCTAGGGCACCCCTATGCTTAGGCTAGGGCACCCCTAAACTTAGGCTAGGGCACCCTAGTCTTAGCCTGGGGCACCTATAGGCGTAGGCTAGGGCAACCTTAGGCTTAGGCTAAGGCTAGGGCTCACCCAGCCTAAGGCTAGGGCACACCTAGGCATAGGCTAAGGCTAGTGCACCCTAAGCCTAAGGCTAGGGCACCCCTAGGCTTAGGCTAAGGCTAGTGCACCCCAAGCCTAAGGCTAGGGCACCCCTAGGCTTAGGCTAGGGCAGCCCTAGGCTTAGGCTAGGGCACCCCTAGGCTTAGGCTAGGGCACCATTAGGCTGAGGCTACGGCACCCCTAAACTGTGGCTAGGGCATCCCTAGGCTTAGGCTAAGGCTAGGGCTACCCTAGCCTAATGCTTGGTCACCCCTAGGCTTAGGCTAGGGAACCCCTAGGCTTAGGCTAAGGCTAGGGCTCCCCTAGCCTAAGGCTAGGGCAATCCTAGGCTTAGGCGAGGGCACCCCTAGGCTTAAGCTAGGGCACCCGTAGGCATAGGCTAAGGCTAGGGCTCCCCTAGCCTAAGGCTAGGGCACCCCTAGGCTTTGGCTAGGGCAACCTTAGGTTTAGGATAGGGAACCCCTAGGTTTTGGCTAGGGCACCCCTAGGCTTAGGCTAGGGCACCCCTAGGCTTAGGCTAAGGCTAGGGCTCCCCTAGCCTAACGCTAGGGCCCCCCTAGGCTTAGGCTAAGGCACCCCTAGGCTTAGGCTAGGGCAAACCTAGGCTTAAGCTAGGGCACCCCTCGGCTTAGGCTTATGCTAGGGATCCCCTAGCCTAAGGATAGGGCACTCCTAGGCTTAGGCTAGGCCACCCGTAGGCTTAGGCTAGGGCACCCTTAGGCTTTGGCTAGGGCACCCGTAGGTTTAGGCTAAGGCAAGGCTCACCTAGCCTAAGGCTAGGGCACCCCTAGGTTTTGGCTAGTGCTCCCCTAGCCTAAGGCTAGGGCACCCCTAGGCTTATGCTAGGGTACCCCAAGGATATGGCTAGGGCCCCCCTAGACTTAGGCTAGGGCACCCCTAGGCTTTGGCTAGGGCTCCCCTATCCTAAGGCTAGGGCACACCTAGGCTTAGGCTAGGGCATCCCTAGGCTTAGGCTAGTGCACCCCTAGTCTTAGGCTAAGGCTAAGGCTCCAAACCTAAGGATAGGGCACCCCTAGGCTTAGGCTAGGGCACCCCTAGGCTAAGGCTAGGGCACCCCTAGGCTTAGGCTAAGTCTAGGGCACCCATAGCCTCAGGCTAGGTCACCCCTACACTTAGGCTAGGGCACCCATAGGCTAAGGTTAGGGCACTCCTAGGCTTAGGCTAGGGCACCCCTAGGCTTAGGAAAAGGCTAGGGCACCCCTAGTCTTAGGAAAAGGCTAGGGCACCCATAGGCTCAGGCTAGGGCATCCCTACACTTAGGCTAGGGCACCCTAGGCTTCGGCTAAGGCTAGGTATCCCCTAGCCTAAGGTTAGGGCACCCCTAGGCTTAGGTTGTGCACTCCTGGGCTTAGGCTAGGGCACCCCTAGGCTTAGGCTTAAGCTAGGGCTCCCCTAGCCTAAGGCTAGAGCACCCCTAGGCTTAGGCTAGGGCAACCCTAGGCTTAGGCTAGGGCACCCCTAGGCTTAGGCTTTGGCTAGGGCTCCCCTAGCCTAAGGCTAGGGAACCCCTATGCTTAGGCTAGGGCACCCCTAGGCTTAGGCTAGGGCACCCCTAGGCTAGGCTAGGGCACCCCTAGGCTTAGGCTAAGGCTAGGGATCCCCTAGCCTAAGGCTAGGGCACCCCTAGGCTTAGGCTATGGTACCCCTAGGCTTAGGCTAGGGCACACCAAGGCTTAGGCTAAGGCACCTCTAGGCTTACGCTATTGTTAGGGCTCCGCTAGCCTAAGGTGAGGGCACCTCTAGGCTTAGGCTAGGGCACCCTTAGGCTTTGGGTAGGGCACCCCTAGGCTTAGGCTAAGGCTAGGGCTCACCTAGCCTAAGGCTAGGGCACCCCTAGGCTTAGACTAGGGCACCCCTATGCTTAGGCTAGGGCACCCCTAGGCTTAGGCTAGGGCACCCCTAGGCTTAGTCTAAGGCTAGGGCACCCATAGGTTCAGGCTAGGGCACCCCTTCACTTATGCTAGGGCACCTCTAGGCTAAGGTTAGGGCACTCCTAGGCTTAGGCTAGGGCACCCCAAGGCTTAGGATAATGCTAGGGCTCCCCTAGCCTAAGGCTAGGGCACCCCTAGGCTTAGGCTAGGACAACCCTAGGCTTAGGTTAGGGAACCCCTAGGCTTAGGCTAAGGCTAGGGCTGCCCTAGCCTAAGGCTAGGGAACCCCTAAGCTTAGGCTAGGGCACCCCTAGGCTTAGGCTAGGGCACCCATAGGCTTGGCTAGGGCACCCCTAGGCTTAGGCTAAGGCTAGGGCTCCCCTAGCCTAAAGCCAGGGCACCCCTAGTCTTAGGCTAGGGCACCCCTAGGCTTAGGTTAGGGCACCCAAACTCTTAGGCTAGGGCACCCCTACACTTAGGCTAGGGCACCCCTAGGCTTAGACTAAAGCTAGGGCTCCCCTAGCCTAAGGCTATGGCACCCCTAGGCTTAGGCTAGGGCAACCCTAGGTTTAGGCTAGGGAACCCCGAAGCTTTGGCTAGGGCACCCCTAGGCTTAGGCTAGGGCACCCAAAGGCTTAGGCTAGGGCACCCCTAGACATAGGCTAGGGCACCCCTAGGATTAGGTTAAGGCTAGGGCTACCCTACCCTAATGTTACGGCACCCATAGGCTTAGGCTAGGGCACCCCTAGGCTTAGGTTGGGCACCCCTAGGCTTAGGCTAAGGCACCCCTAGGCTTAGGCTAGGGCACCCCTAGGCTTAGGTTAGGGCACCCCTAGTCTTAGGTTAGGGCACCGCTAGGCTTAGGCTACGGCACCCTTAGACTTAGGCTAAGGCTAGGGTTTCCCTACCGTAAGGCTAGGGCATCCCTAGGCTTGGCTAGGGCACCCCTAGGATTAGGCTAAGGCTAGGGCTCCCCTAGCCTAAAGCCTGGACACCCCTAGGCTTAGGTTAGGGCACCCCTAAACTTACTCTAGGGCACCCGTAGGCTTAGGCTAGGGCACCCTAAGGCTTCGGCTAAGGCGAGGACTCCCCTAGCCTAATGATAGGGCACCCCAAAGTTTTGGATAGGGCAAGCCTAGGCTTAGACTAAAGCTAGGGCTTCACTAGCCTATGGCTAGGGCACCCCTAAGCTTAGGCTTGGGCACCCCTAGGTTTAGGCTAGGGCGGCCCTAGGCTTAGGCTAAGGCTAGGGCTCCCCTAGCCTAAGGCTAGGGCACCCCTAGGCTTAAGCTAGGGCACCCCTAGGTTTAAGCTAGGGCACCCCTAGTTTTAGGCTAGGACACCCCTAGGCTTAGGCTAGGGCACCCCTAGGCCTAGGCTAAGGTTAGGGCACCCATAGGCTTAAGCTAGGGCACACATAGGCATAGGCTAGAGCAGCCCTAGGCTTAGACTAAGGCTAGGGCTCCCCTAGCCTAAGGCTAGGGCACCCCTAGGCTTATGCTAGGGCAGCCCTAGGCTTAGGCTAGGGCACCACTAGGCTTAGGCTATGGCACCCCTAGGATTAGGCTAAGGCTAGGGCTCACCTAGCCTAAGAATAGGGGACCCCTAGGCTTAGGCTAGGGCACCTCTTGTCTTAGGCTAGGGCACCCCTAGGCTTAGGCTAGGGCACCCCTAGGATTAGGCTAAGGCTAGGGCTCCCCTAGCCTAACCCTAGGGCACCCCTAGGCTTAGGCTAGGGCACCCCTATGCTTAGGCTAGGGCACCCCTAAACTTAGGCTAGGGCACCCTAGTCTTAGGCTAGGGCACCTATAGGCGTAGGCTAGGGCAACCTTAGGCTTAGGCTAAGGCTAGGGCTCACCCAGCCTAAGGCTAGGGCACACCTAGGCATAGGCTAAGGCTAGTGCACCCTAAGCCTAAGGCTAGGGCACCCCTAGGCTTAGGGTAAGGCTAGTGCACCCCAAGCCTAAGGCTAGGGCACCCCTAGGCTTAGGCTATGGCAGCCCTAGGCTTAGGCTAGGGCACCCCTAGGCTTAGGCTAGGGCACCATTAGGCTGAGGCTACGGCACCCCTAAACTGTGGCTAGGGCATCCCTAGGCTTAGGCTAAGGCTAGGGCTACCCTAGCCTAATGCTTGGTCACCCCTAGGCTTAGGCTAGGGAACCCCTAGGCTTAGGCTAAGGCTAGGGCTCCCCTAGCCTAAGGCTAGGGCAATCCTAGGCTTAGCCGAGGGCACCCCTAGGCTTAAGCTAGGGCACCCGTAGGCATAGGCTAAGGCTAGCGCTCCCCTAGCCTAAGGCTAGGGCACCCCTAGGCTTTGGCTAGGGCAACCTTAGGTTTAGGATAGGGAACCCCTAGGTTTTGGCTAGGGCACCCCTAGGCTTAGGCTAGGGCACCCCTAGGCTTAGGCTAAGGCTAGGGCTCCCCTAGCCTAAGGCTAGGGCCCCCCTAGGCTTAGGCTAAGGCACCCCTAGGCTTAGGCTAGGGCAAACCTAGGCTTAAGCTAGGGCACCCCTCGGCTTAGGATTATGCTAGGGATCCCCTAGCCTAAGGATAGGGCACTCCTAGGCTTAGGCTAGGCCACCCGTAGGCTTAGGCTAGGGCACCCTTAGGCTTTGGCTAGGGCACCCCTAGGTTTAGGCTAAGGCAAGGCTCACCTAGCCTAAGGCTAGGGCACCCCTAGGTTTTGGCTAGTGCTCCCCTAGCCTAAGACTAGGGCACCCCAAGGCTTACGCTAGGGTACCCCAAGGATATGGCTAGGGCCCCCCTAGGCTTAGGCTAGGGCACCCCTAGGCTTTGGCTAGGGCTCCCCTATCCTAAGGCTAGGGCACCCCTAGGCTTAGGCTAGGGCATCCCTAGGCTTAGGCTAGTGCACCCCTAATCTTAGGCTAAGGCTAAGGCTCCAAGCCTAAGGCTAGGGCACCCCTAGGCTTAGGCTAGGGCACCCCTAGGCTAAGGCTAGGGCACCCGTAGGCTTAAGCTAAGTCTAGGGCACCCATAGGCTCAGGCTAGGGCACCCCTACACTTAGGCTAGGGCACCCATAGGCTAAGGTTACGGCACTCCTAGGCTTAGGCTAGGGCACCCCTAGGCTTAGGAAAAGGCTAGGGCACCCCTAGTCTTAGGAAAAGGCTAGGGCACCCATAGGCTCAGGCTAGGGCATCCCTACACTTAGGCTAGGGCACCCTAGGCTTCGGCTAAGGCGAGGTATCCCCTAGCCTAAGGCTAGGGCACCCCTAGGCTTGGGTTGGGCACTCCTAGGCTTAGGCTAGGGCACCCCTAGGCTTAGGCTAAAGCTAGTGCTCCCCTAGCCTAAGGCTAGGGCACCCCTAGGCTTAGGCTAGGGCAACCCTAGGCTTAGGCTAGGGCACCCCTAGGCTTAGGCTTTGGCTAGGGCTCCCCTAGCCTAAGGCTAGGGAACCCCTATGCTTAGGCTAGGGCACCCCTAGGCTTAGGCTAGGGCACCCCTAGGCTAGGCTAGGGCACCCCTAGGCTTAGGCTAAGGCTAGGGATCCCCTAGCCTAAGGCCAGGGCACCCCTAGGCTTAGGCTATGGTACCCCTAGGCTTAGGCTAGGGCACACCAAGGCTTAGGCTAAGGCACCTCTAGGCTTACGCTATTGTTAGGGCTCCGCTAGCCTAAGGTGAGGGCACCTCTAGGCTTAGGCTAGGGCACCCTTAGGGTTTGGGTAGGGCACCCCTAGGCTTAGGCTAAGGCTAGGGCTCACCTAGCCTAAGGCTAGGGCACCCCTAGGCTTAGACTAGGGCACCCCTATGCTTAGGCTAGGGCACCCCAAGGATTTGGCTAGGGCACCCCTAGACTTAGGCTAGGGCACCCCTAGGCTTTGGCTAGGGCTCCCCTAGGCTTAGGCTAGGGCACCCCTAGGCTTAGGATAATGCTAGGGCTCCCCTATCCTAAGGCTAGGGCACCCCTAGGCTTAGGCTAGGACAACCCTAGGCTTAGGTTAGGGAACCCCTAGGCTTAGGCTAAGGCTAGGGCTGCCCTAGCCTAAGGCTAGGGAACCCCTAAGCTTAGGCTAGGGCACCCCTAGGCTTAGGCTAGGGCACCCATAGGCTTGGCTAGGGCACCCCTAGGCTTAGACTAAGGCTAGGGCTCCCCTAGCCTAAAGCCAGGGCACCCCTAGTCTTAGGCTAGGGCACCCCTAGGCTTAGGCTAGGGCACCCAAAGTCTTAGGCTAGGGCACCCCTACACTTAGGCTAGGGCACCCCTAGGCTTAGACTAAAGCTAGGGCTCCCCTAGCCTAAGGCTATGGCACCCCTAGGCTTAGGCTAGGGCAACCTTGGCTTAGGCTAGGGAACCCCGAAGCTTTGGCTAGGGCACCCCTAGGCTTAGGCTAGGGCACCCATAGGCTTGGCTAGGGCACCCCTAGGATTAGGCTAAGGCTAGGGCTCCCCTAGCCTAAAGCCAGGGCACCCCTAGGCTTAGGCTAGGGCACCCAAAGGCTTAGGTTAGGGCACCCCTAGACTTAGGCTAGGGCACCCCTAGGATTAGGTTAAGGCTAGGGCTACCCTACCCTAATGTTACGGCACCCATAGGCTTAGGCTAGGGCACCCCTAGGCTTAGGTTGGGCACCCCTAGGCTTAGGCTAAGGCACCCCTAGGCTTAGGCTAGGGCACCCCTAGGCTTAGGTTAGGGCACCCCTAGTCTTAGGTTAGGGCACCGCTAGGCTTAGGCTACGGCACCCTTAGGCTTAGGCTAAGGCTAGGGCTTCCCTAGCCTAAGGCTAGGGCATCCCTAGGCTTGGCTAGGGCACCCCTAGGATTAGGCTAAGGCTAGGGCTCCCCTAGCCTAAAGCCAGGGCACCCCTAGGCTTAGGTAGGGAACCCCTATGCTTAGGTTAGGGCACCCCTAAACTTAGTCTAGGGCACCCCTAGGTTTAAGCTAGGACACCCCTAGTTTTAGGCTAGGACACCACTAGGCTTAGGCTAGGGCACCCCTAGGCTTAGGCTAAGGTTAGGGCACCCATAGGCTTAAGCTAGGGCACACATAGGCATAGGCTAGAGCAGCCCTAGGCTTAGACTAAGGCTAGGGCTCCCCTAGCCTAAGGCTAGGGCACCCCTAGGCTTATGCTAGGGCAGCCCTAGGCTTAGGCTAGGGCACCACTAGGCTTAGGCTATGGCACCCCTAGGATTAGGCTAAGGCTAGGGCTCACCTAGCCTAAGAATAGGGGACCCCTAGGCTTAGGCTAGGGCACCTCTTGTCTTAGGCTAGGGCACCCCTAGGCTTAGGCTAGGGCACCCCTAGGATTAGGCTAAGGCTAGGGCTCCCCTAGCCTAACCCTAGGGCACCCCTAGGCTTAGGCTAGGGCACCCCTATGCTTAGGCTAGGGCACCCCTAAACTTAGGCTAGGGCACCCTAGTCTTAGGCTAGGGCACCTATAGGCGTAGGCTAGGGCAACCTTAGGCTTAGGCTAAGGCTAGGGCTCACCCAGCCTAAGGCTAGGGCACACCTAGGCATAGGCTAAGGCTAGTGCACCCTAAGCCTAAGGCTAGGGCACCCCTAGGCTTAGGGTAAGGCTAGTGCACCCCAAGCCTAAGGCTAGGGCACCCCTAGGCTTAGGCTATGGCAGCCCTAGGCTTAGGCTAGGGCACCCCTAGGCTTAGGCTAGGGCACCATTAGGCTGAGGCTACGGCACCCCTAAACTGTGGCTAGGGCATCCCTAGGCTTAGGCTAAGGCTAGGGCTACCCTAGCCTAATGCTTGGTCACCCCTAGGCTTAGGCTAGGGAACCCCTAGGCTTAGGCTAAGGCTAGGGCTCCCCTAGCCTAAGGCTAGGGCAATCCTAGGCTTAGCCGAGGGCACCCCTAGGCTTAAGCTAGGGCACCCGTAGGCATAGGCTAAGGCTAGCGCTCCCCTAGCCTAAGGCTAGGGCACCCCTAGGCTTTGGCTAGGGCAACCTTAGGTTTAGGATAGGGAACCCCTAGGTTTTGGCTAGGGCACCCCTAGGCTTAGGCTAGGGCACCCCTAGGCTTAGGCTAAGGCTAGGGCTCCCCTAGCCTAAGGCTAGGGCCCCCCTAGGCTTAGGCTAAGGCACCCCTAGGCTTAGGCTAGGGCAAACCTAGGCTTAAGCTAGGGCACCCCTCGGCTTAGGATTATGCTAGGGATCCCCTAGCCTAAGGATAGGGCACTCCTAGGCTTAGGCTAGGCCACCCGTAGGCTTAGGCTAGGGCACCCTTAGGCTTTGGCTAGGGCACCCCTAGGTTTAGGCTAAGGCAAGGCTCACCTAGCCTAAGGCTAGGGCACCCCTAGGTTTTGGCTAGTGCTCCCCTAGCCTAAGACTAGGGCACCCCAAGGCTTACGCTAGGGTACCCCAAGGATATGGCTAGGGCCCCCCTAGGCTTAGGCTAGGGCACCCCTAGGCTTTGGCTAGGGCTCCCCTATCCTAAGGCTAGGGCACCCCTAGGCTTAGGCTAGGGCATCCCTAGGCTTAGGCTAGTGCACCCCTAATCTTAGGCTAAGGCTAAGGCTCCAAGCCTAAGGCTAGGGCACCCCTAGGCTTAGGCTAGGGCACCCCTAGGCTAAGGCTAGGGCACCCGTAGGCTTAAGCTAAGTCTAGGGCACCCATAGGCTCAGGCTAGGGCACCCCTACACTTAGGCTAGGGCACCCATAGGCTAAGGTTACGGCACTCCTAGGCTTAGGCTAGGGCACCCCTAGGCTTAGGAAAAGGCTAGGGCACCCCTAGTCTTAGGAAAAGGCTAGGGCACCCATAGGCTCAGGCTAGGGCATCCCTACACTTAGGCTAGGGCACCCTAGGCTTCGGCTAAGGCGAGGTATCCCCTAGCCTAAGGCTAGGGCACCCCTAGGCTTGGGTTGGGCACTCCTAGGCTTAGGCTAGGGCACCCCTAGGCTTAGGCTAAAGCTAGTGCTCCCCTAGCCTAAGGCTAGGGCACCCCTAGGCTTAGGCTAGGGCAACCCTAGGCTTAGGCTAGGGCACCCCTAGGCTTAGGCTTTGGCTAGGGCTCCCCTAGCCTAAGGCTAGGGAACCCCTATGCTTAGGCTAGGGCACCCCTAGGCTTAGGCTAGGGCACCCCTAGGCTAGGCTAGGGCACCCCTAGGCTTAGGCTAAGGCTAGGGATCCCCTAGCCTAAGGCCAGGGCACCCCTAGGCTTAGGCTATGGTACCCCTAGGCTTAGGCTAGGGCACACCAAGGCTTAGGCTAAGGCACCTCTAGGCTTACGCTATTGTTAGGGCTCCGCTAGCCTAAGGTGAGGGCACCTCTAGGCTTAGGCTAGGGCACCCTTAGGGTTTGGGTAGGGCACCCCTAGGCTTAGGCTAAGGCTAGGGCTCACCTAGCCTAAGGCTAGGGCACCCCTAGGCTTAGACTAGGGCACCCCTATGCTTAGGCTAGGGCACCCCAAGGATTTGGCTAGGGCACCCCTAGACTTAGGCTAGGGCACCCCTAGGCTTTGGCTAGGGCTCCCCTAGGCTTAGGCTAGGGCACCCCTAGGCTTAGGATAATGCTAGGGCTCCCCTATCCTAAGGCTAGGGCACCCCTAGGCTTAGGCTAGGACAACCCTAGGCTTAGGTTAGGGAACCCCTAGGCTTAGGCTAAGGCTAGGGCTGCCCTAGCCTAAGGCTAGGGAACCCCTAAGCTTAGGCTAGGGCACCCCTAGGCTTAGGCTAGGGCACCCATAGGCTTGGCTAGGGCACCCCTAGGCTTAGACTAAGGCTAGGGCTCCCCTAGCCTAAAGCCAGGGCACCCCTAGTCTTAGGCTAGGGCACCCCTAGGCTTAGGCTAGGGCACCCAAAGTCTTAGGCTAGGGCACCCCTACACTTAGGCTAGGGCACCCCTAGGCTTAGACTAAAGCTAGGGCTCCCCTAGCCTAAGGCTATGGCACCCCTAGGCTTAGGCTAGGGCAACCTTGGCTTAGGCTAGGGAACCCCGAAGCTTTGGCTAGGGCACCCCTAGGCTTAGGCTAGGGCACCCATAGGCTTGGCTAGGGCACCCCTAGGATTAGGCTAAGGCTAGGGCTCCCCTAGCCTAAAGCCAGGGCACCCCTAGGCTTAGGCTAGGGCACCCAAAGGCTTAGGTTAGGGCACCCCTAGACTTAGGCTAGGGCACCCCTAGGATTAGGTTAAGGCTAGGGCTACCCTACCCTAATGTTACGGCACCCATAGGCTTAGGCTAGGGCACCCCTAGGCTTAGGTTGGGCACCCCTAGGCTTAGGCTAAGGCACCCCTAGGCTTAGGCTAGGGCACCCCTAGGCTTAGGTTAGGGCACCCCTAGTCTTAGGTTAGGGCACCGCTAGGCTTAGGCTACGGCACCCTTAGGCTTAGGCTAAGGCTAGGGCTTCCCTAGCCTAAGGCTAGGGCATCCCTAGGCTTGGCTAGGGCACCCCTAGGATTAGGCTAAGGCTAGGGCTCCCCTAGCCTAAAGCCAGGGCACCCCTAGGCTTAGGTAGGGAACCCCTATGCTTAGGTTAGGGCACCCCTAAACTTAGTCTAGGGCACCCCTAGGTTTAAGCTAGGACACCCCTAGTTTTAGGCTAGGACACCACTAGGCTTAGGCTAGGGCACCCCTAGGCTTAGGCTAAGGTTAGGGCACCCATAGGCTTAAGCTAGGGCACACATAGGCATAGGCTAGAGCAGCCCTAGGCTTAGACTAAGGCTAGGGCTCCCCTAGCCTAAGGCTAGGGCACCCCTAGGTTTAGGCTATGGCAGCCCTAGGCTTAGGCTAGGGCACCACTAGGCTTAGGCTATGGCATCCCTAGGCTTAGGCTAAGGCTAGGGCTCACCTAGCCTAAGAATAGGGGACCCCTAGGCTTAGGATAGGGCACCATTTTGCTTAGGCTATGGCACCCCTGGGCTTAGGCAAGGGCACCCCTAGGATTAGGCTAAGGCTAGGGCTCCCCTAGCCTAACCCTAGGGCACCCCTAGGCTTAGGTTAGGGCACCACTAGGCTTAGGCTAGGGCACCCCTCAACTTAGGCTAGGGCACCCTAGTCTTAGGCTAGGGCACCTCTAGGCGTAGGCTAGGGCAACCTTAGGCTTAGGCTAAGGCTAGGGCTCACCTAGCCTAAGGCTAGGGCACACCTAGGCATAGGCTAAGGCTAGTACACCCTAAGCCTAAGGCTAGGGCACCCCTAGGCTTAGGCTAAGGCTAGTGCACCCCAAGCATAACCTAGGGCACCCCTAGGCTTAGGCTAGGGCACCCCTAGGCTTAGGCTAGGGCACCCATAGGCTTGGCTAGGGCACCCCTAGGCTTAGGCTAAGGCTTGGGCTCCCCTAGCCTAAAGCCAGGGACCCCTAGACTTAGGCTAGGGCACCCCTATGCTTAGGCTAGGGCACCCAAAGGCTTAGGCTAGGGCACCCCTAGGATTAGGCTAAGACTAGGGCTACCCTAGCCTAATGCTAAGGCACCCATAGGCTTAGGCTAGGGCACCCCTAGGCTTAGGCTAGGGCACCCCTAGGTTTTGGCTAAGGCTAGGGCTCCCCCAGCCTAAGGCTAGGGCACCCCTAAGCATAGGCTAGAGCAACCCTAGGCTTAGGCTAGGGTACCCCTAGGCTTAGGTTAGGGCACCCCTTGGTTTAGGCTAGGGTACCCCCAGGCTTAGGTTAGGGAAGCCATAGGCTTAGGCTAAGGCTAGGGCTCCCCTAGCATAAGGCCTGGGAACCCCTAGGCTTAGGCTAGGGCAGCCCTAGGCTTAGGCTAGGGCACCACTAGGCTTAGGCAAGGGCACCCCTAGGCTTAGGCAAGGGCAGCCCTAGGTTAGGCTAGGGCTAGGGCTCGACTAGCCTAAGGCTAGGGCACCCCTAGGCTTAGGCTAGGGCACCCGTAGGCTTAGGCAAGGGCACCCTTACCCTTAGGCTAGGGCAACCCTAGGCTTAGGCTAGGGCACCCCTAGGCTTAGGCTAAGGCTAGGGCTCCCCTAGCCTAAGGCTAGGGCACCCCTATGCTCAGGCTAGGGAATCCCTAGGCTTAGGCTAGGGATCCCCTAGGCTTAGGCTAGGGCACCCCTAGGCTTACGCTAAGGCTACGGCTCCCCTAGCCTCAGGCTAGGGCACCCCTAGACTCAGGCTATGGCACCCCTAGGCTTAGACTAGGGCAATCCTAGGCTAGACTAAGGCTAGGGCTCCTCTAGCCTCAGGCTAGGGCACCCATAGGCTCAGGCTAGGGCACCCCTAGTCTCAGGTTAGGGCACCCGGGGCTTAGGCTAGGGCACCCCTAGGCTTAGGCTAGGGCACCCCTAAGCTTAGGCTAGGGCACCTCTAGGCATAGGCTAAGGCTAGGGCTCCCCTAGCCTATGGCTAGGGCACCCCTAGGCTTAGGCTAGGGCAACCCTAGGCTTAGGCTCGGGCACCCCTAGGCTCAGGCTAAGGCTAGGGGACCCCTAGGCTTAGGCTAAGGCACTCCTAGGCTTAGGCTAGTGCACCCCTAGTCTCAGGTTAGGGCACCCGGGGCTTAGGCTAGGGCACCCCTAGGCTTAGGCTAGGGCACCCCTAAGCTTAGGCTAGGGCACCTCTAGGCATAGGCTAAGGCTAGGGCTCCCCTAGCCTATGGCTAGGGCACCCCTAGGCTTAGGCTAGGGCAACCCTAGGCTTAGGCTCGGGCACCCCTAGGCTCAGGCTAAGGCTAGGGGACCCCTAGGCTTAGGCTAAGGCACTCCTAGGCTTAGGCTAGGGCACCCCTAGGTTTAGGCTAGGGCACCCCTAGGTTTAGGCTAGGGCACCCCTAGGATTAGGCTAAAGCTAGGGCTCCCCTAGGCTTAGGCTAGGGCACCCCTAGGCTTAGGCTAGGGCACCCCTAGGCTAAGGCAATGGCACCCCTAAGTTCTGGCTAGGGCACCCCTAGGCTTAGGCTAAGGCTAGGGGACCCCTAGGTTTGGGCTAAGGCACCCCTAGTCTTATGCTAGGGCACCCCTATGCGTAGGCTAGGTGACCCCTAGGCTTAGGCTAGGGCACCCCTAGGCTTAGGCTAGGGCACCCCTAGGTTTAGGCTAAGGCTAGGACTCCCCTAGTCTAAGGCTAGGGCACCCTTAGGCTTAGACTAGGGCACCCCTAGGCTTAGGCTAGGGCACCCCTAGGCTTAGGTTAAGTCTAGTGCTCCCCTAGCTTAAGGCTAGGGCACCCCTAGGCTTAGGTTAGGGCACCCCTAGGTTTAGGCTAGGGCACCCCTAGGCTTAGGCTAGGGCATCCCTAGGCTTAGGTTAGGGCACACCTAGGCTTAGGCTAAGGCTAGGGCTTCCCTAGGCTAAGGCTAGGGCACCCCTAGGCTTAGGTAGGGAACCCCTAAGCTTAGGTTAGGTCACCCCTAGGCTTATGCTAGGCACCCTAGACTTAGGCTAAGGCACCCCTAGGCTTATGCTAAAGCTCGAAATCCCCTAGCCTAAGGCTAGTGCACCCGTGGCTTAGGCTAGGGCACCCCTATGCTTAGGCTAGGGCACCCCTAGGTTTAGGCTAAGGCTAGGGCTCCCCTAGCCTAAGGCTAGGGCACCCTTAGGCTTAGGCTAGGGCACCCCTAGGCTTAGGCTAGGACACACCTAGGCTTTGGCTAAGGCTAGGACTCCCCTAGTCTAAGGCTAGGGCAGCCTTAGGCTTAGACTAGGGCACCCCTAGGTTAGGTTAAGTCTAGGGCTCCCCTAGCTTAAGGCTAGGGCACCCCTAGGCTTAGGCTAAGGCTAGGGATGCCCTAGCCTAAGGCCAGGGCACCCCTAGGCTTAGGCTATGGTACCCCTGGGCTTAGGCTAGGGCACACCAAGGCTTAGGCTAAGGCACCTCTAGGCTTACGCTATTGTTAGGGCTCCGCTAGCCTAAGGCGAGGGCACCTCTAGGCTTAGGCTAGGGCACCCTTTGGCCTTGGGTAGGGCACCCCTAGGCTTAGGCTAAGCCTTGGGCTCACCTAGCCTAAGGCAAGGGCACCCCTAGGCTTAGACTAGGGCACCCCTATGCTTATGCTAGGGCACCCCAAGGATTTGGCTAGGGCACCCCTAAACTTAGCCTAGGGCACCCCTAGGCTTTGGCTAGGGCTCCCCTAGGCTTAGGCTAGGGCACCCCTAGGCTTAGGCTAAGGCTAGGGCACCCATAGGTTCAGGCTAGGGCACCCCTTCACTTAGGCTAGGGCACCCCTAGGCTAAGGTTAGGCACTCCTAGGCTTAGGCTAGGGCACCCCTAGGCTTAGGCTAATGCTAGGGCTCCCCCAGCCTAAGGCTAGGGCACCCCTAGTCTTAGGTTAGGGCACCGCTAGGCTTAGGCTACGGCACCCTTAGGCTTAGGCTAAGGCTAGGGCTTCCCTAGCCTAAGGCTAGGGCATCCCTAGGCTTGGCTAGGGCACCCCTAGGATTAGGCTAAGGCTAGGGCTCCCCTAGCCTAAAGCCAGGGCACCCCTAGGCTTAGGTAGGGAACCCCTATGCTTAGGTTAGGGCACCCCTAAACTTAGTCTAGGGCACCCCTAGGTTTAAGCTAGGACACCCCTAGTTTTAGGCTAGGACACCACTAGGCTTAGGCTAGGGCACCCCTAGGCTTAGGCTAAGGTTAGGGCACCCATAGGCTTAAGCTAGGGCACACATAGGCATAGGCTAGAGCAGCCCTAGGCTTAGACTAAGGCTAGGGCTCCCCTAGCCTAAGGCTAGGGCACCCCTAGGTTTAGGCTATGGCAGCCCTAGGCTTAGGCTAGGGCACCACTAGGCTTAGGCTATGGCATCCCTAGGCTTAGGCTAAGGCTAGGGCTCACCTAGCCTAAGAATAGGGGACCCCTAGGCTTAGGATAGGGCACCATTTTGCTTAGGCTATGGCACCCCTGGGCTTAGGCAAGGGCACCCCTAGGATTAGGCTAAGGCTAGGGCTCCCCTAGCCTAACCCTAGGGCACCCCTAGGCTTAGGTTAGGGCACCACTAGGCTTAGGCTAGGGCACCCCTCAACTTAGGCTAGGGCACCCTAGTCTTAGGCTAGGGCACCTCTAGGCGTAGGCTAGGGCAACCTTAGGCTTAGGCTAAGGCTAGGGCTCACCTAGCCTAAGGCTAGGGCACACCTAGGCATAGGCTAAGGCTAGTACACCCTAAGCCTAAGGCTAGGGCACCCCTAGGCTTAGGCTAAGGCTAGTGCACCCCAAGCATAACCTAGGGCACCCCTAGGCTTAGGCTAGGGCACCCCTAGGCTTAGGCTAGGGCACCCATAGGCTTGGCTAGGGCACCCCTAGGCTTAGGCTAAGGCTTGGGCTCCCCTAGCCTAAAGCCAGGGACCCCTAGACTTAGGCTAGGGCACCCCTATGCTTAGGCTAGGGCACCCAAAGGCTTAGGCTAGGGCACCCCTAGGATTAGGCTAAGACTAGGGCTACCTTAGCCTAATGCTAAGGCACCCATAGGCTTAGGCTAGGGCACCCCTAGGCTTAGGCTAGGGCACCCCTAGGTTTTGGCTAAGGCTAGGGCTCCCCTAGCCTAAGGCTAGGGCACCCCTAAGCATAGGCTAGAGCAACCCTAGGCTTAGGCTAGGGTACCCCTAGGCTTAGGTTAGGGCACCCCTTGGTTTAGGCTAGGGTACCCCCAGGCTTAGGTTAGGGAAGCCATAGGCTTAGGCTAAGGCTAGGGCTCCCCTAGCATAAGGCCTGGGAACCCCTAGGCTTAGGCTAGGGCAGCCCTAGGCTTAGGCTAGGGCACCACTAGGCTTAGGCAAGGGCACCCCTAGGCTTAGGCAAGGGCAGCCCTAGGTTAGGCTAGGGCTAGGGCTCGACTAGCCTAAGGCTAGGGCACCCCTAGGCTTAGGCTAGGGCACCCGTAGGCTTAGGCAAGGGCACCCTTACCCTTAGGCTAGGGCAACCCTAGGCTTAGGCTAGGGCACCCCTAGGCTTAGGCTAAGGCTAGGGCTCCCCTAGCCTAAGGCTAGGGCACCCCTATGCTCAGGCTAGGGAATCCCTAGGCTTAGGCTAGGGATCCCCTAGGCTTAGGCTAGGGCACCCCTAGGCTTACGCTAAGGCTACGGCTCCCCTAGCCTCAGGCTAGGGCACCCCTAGACTCAGGCTATGGCACCCCTAGGCTTAGACTAGGGCAATCCTAGGCTAGACTAAGGCTAGGGCTCCTCTAGCCTCAGGCTAGGGCACCCATAGGCTCAGGCTAGGGCACCCCTAGTCTCAGGTTAGGGCACCCGGGGCTTAGGCTAGGGCACCCCTAGGCTTAGGCTAGGGCACCCCTAAGCTTAGGCTAGGGCACCTCTAGGCATAGGCTAAGGCTAGGGCTCCCCTAGCCTATGGCTAGGGCACCCCTAGGCTTAGGCTAGGGCAACCCTAGGCTTAGGCTCGGGCACCCCTAGGCTCAGGCTAAGGCTAGGGGACCCCTAGGCTTAGGCTAAGGCACTCCTAGGCTTAGGCTAGGGCACCCCTAGGTTTAGGCTAGGGCACCCCTAGGTTTAGGCTAGGGCACCCCTAGGATTAGGCTAAAGCTAGGGCTCCCCTAGGCTTAGGCTAGGGCACCCCTAGGCTTAGGCTAGGGCACCCCTAGGCTAAGGCAATGGCACCCCTAAGTTCTGGCTAGGGCACCCCTAGGCTTAGGCTAAGGCTAGGGGACCCCTAGGTTTGGGCTAAGGCACCCCTAGTCTTATGCTAGGGCACCCCTATGCGTAGGCTAGGTGACCCCTAGGCTTAGGCTAGGGCACCCCTAGGCTTAGGCTAGGGCACCCCTAGGTTTAGGCTAAGGCTAGGACTCCCCTAGTCTAAGGCTAGGGCACCCTTAGGCTTAGACTAGGGCACCCCTAGGCTTAGGCTAGGGCACCCCTAGGCTTAGGTTAAGTCTAGTGCTCCCCTAGCTTAAGGCTAGGGCACCCCTAGGCTTAGGTTAGGGCACCCCTAGGTTTAGGCTAGGGCACCCCTAGGCTTAGGCTAGGGCATCCCTAGGCTTAGGTTAGGGCACACCTAGGCTTAGGCTAAGGCTAGGGCTTCCCTAGGCTAAGGCTAGGGCACCCCTAGGCTTAGGTAGGGAACCCCTAAGCTTAGGTTAGGTCACCCCTAGGCTTATGCTAGGCACCCTAGACTTAGGCTAAGGCACCCCTAGGCTTATGCTAAAGCTCGAAATCCCCTAGCCTAAGGCTAGTGCACCCGTGGCTTAGGCTAGGGCACCCCTATGCTTAGGCTAGGGCACCCCTAGGTTTAGGCTAAGGCTAGGGCTCCCCTAGCCTAAGGCTAGGGCACCCTTAGGCTTAGGCTAGGGCACCCCTAGGCTTAGGCTAGGACACACCTAGGCTTTGGCTAAGGCTAGGACTCCCCTAGTCTAAGGCTAGGGCAGCCTTAGGCTTAGACTAGGGCACCCCTAGGTTAGGTTAAGTCTAGGGCTCCCCTAGCTTAAGGCTAGGGCACCCCTAGGCTTAGGCTAAGGCTAGGGATGCCCTAGCCTAAGGCCAGGGCACCCCTAGGCTTAGGCTATGGTACCCCTGGGCTTAGGCTAGGGCACACCAAGGCTTAGGCTAAGGCACCTCTAGGCTTACGCTATTGTTAGGGCTCCGCTAGCCTAAGGCGAGGGCACCTCTAGGCTTAGGCTAGGGCACCCTTTGGCCTTGGGTAGGGCACCCCTAGGCTTAGGCTAAGCCTTGGGCTCACCTAGCCTAAGGCAAGGGCACCCCTAGGCTTAGACTAGGGCACCCCTATGCTTATGCTAGGGCACCCCAAGGATTTGGCTAGGGCACCCCTAAACTTAGCCTAGGGCACCCCTAGGCTTTGGCTAGGGCTCCCCTAGGCTTAGGCTAGGGCACCCCTAGGCTTAGGCTAAGGCTAGGGCACCCATAGGTTCAGGCTAGGGCACCCCTTCACTTAGGCTAGGGCACCCCTAGGCTAAGGTTAGGCACTCCTAGGCTTAGGCTAGGGCACCCCTAGGCTTAGGCTAATGCTAGGGCTCCCCCAGCCTAAGGCTAGGGCACCCCTAGGCTTAGGCTAGGACAACCCTAGGCTTAGGTTAGGGAACCCCTAGGCTTAGGCTAAGGCTAGGGCTGCCCTAGCCGAAGGCTAGGGAACCCCTAAGCTTAGGCTAGGGCACCCCTAGGCTTAGGCTAGGGCACCCATAGGCTTGGCTAGGACACCCCTAGGCTTAGGCTAAGGCTAGGGCTCCCCTAGCCTAAAGCCAGGGCACCCCTAGTCTTAGGCTAGGGCACCCCTAGGCTTAGGGTAGGGCACTCCTAGACATAGGCTAGGGCACCCCTAGGATTAGGCTAAGGCTAGGGCTACCCTAGCCTAAGGCAAAGGGACACCTAGGCTTAGGCTAGGGCACCCCTAGGCTTAGGCTAAGGCTACGGCTCCCCTAGTCTAAGGCTGGAGCACCCTTAGACTTAGGCTAGGGCACCCCTAGGCTTAGGCTAAGGCACCCGTAGGCTTAGGCTAGGGCACCCCTAGGCTTAGGTTAGGGCACCTCTAGTCTTAGGCTAGGGCACCCCTTGGCTTAGGCTAAGGCACCCCTAGGCTTAGGCTAGGGCACCCCTCGGCTTAGGCTAGGGCACCCCTAGGCTTAGGCTAAGGCTAGGGCTCCTCTAGGCTAACGCTAGGGCACCCCTAGGCTTGGGCTAGGGCACCACTAGGCTTAGGGTAGGGCAGTCCTAGTCTTAGGCTAGGGCACCCTAAGGTTCGGCTAAGGCGAGGACTCCCCTTGCCTAAGGATAGGGCACCCCTAAGCTTTGGATAGGGCAAGCCTAGGCTTAGACTAAAACTAGGGCTCCCCTAGCCTAAGGCTAGGGCACCCCTAGGCTTAGGCTAGGGCAACCCTAGGCTTAGGCTAGGGCACCCCTAGGCTTAGGCTAGGGAACCCATAGGCTTAGGCTAAGGCTAGGGATCCCTTAGCCTAAGGCTAGGGCACCCCTAGGTTTCGGCTAGGGCAGCCCTATGCTTAGGCTAAGGTTAGGGCTCGCCTAGCCTAAGGCTAGGGAACACCTAGGCTTAGGCTAGGGCACCCCTAGGCTTAGGCTAAGGCTAGGGATCCCCTAGCCTAAGGCTAGGGCACCCCTAGGTTTCGGCTAGGGCAGACCTAGGCTTAGGCTAAGGTTAGGGCTCGCCTAGCCTAAGGTGAGGGAACCCCTAGGCTTAGGCTAGGGCACCCCTAGGCTTATGCTAAGGCTAGGGATCCCCTAGCCTAAGGCTAGGGCACCCCTAGGTTTCGGCTAGGGCAGCCCTAGGCTTACGCTAAGGTTTGGGCTCGCCTAGCCTAAGGCTAGGGAACCCCAAGACTTAGGCTTGGACACCTCTAGGCTTAGGCCAGGGCACCACTAGGCTTAGGCTAGGGCACCCCTAGGCTTAGGCTAAGGCTAGGGGTCCCCTAGCCTAAGACTAGGGGACCCAGCGGCTTAGGCTAGGGCACCCCTTGGCTTAGGCTAGGGCACCCCTAGGCTTAGGCTAGGGCACCCCTAGGATTAGGCTAAGGCTAGGGCTCCCCTAGCCTAACCCTACGGCACCCCTAGGCTTAGGCTAGGGCACCCCTAGGCTTAGGCTAGGGCACCCCTAACCTTAGGCTAGGGCACTCTAGTCTTAGGCTTGGGCACCCCTAGGCGTAGGCTCGCGCAACCTTAGGCTTAGGCTAAGGCTAGGGCTCACCTAGCCTAAGGCTAGGGCACACCTAGGCATAGGCTAGGATACCCCAAAGCTTAGGCTAGGGCACCCCTAGGCTTAGGCTAAGGCTAGTGCACCCCTAGCCTAAGGCTAGGGCACCCCTAAGCTTAAGCTAGGGCACCCCTAGTCTTAGGCTACGGGACCCCTAGGCTTGGGACAAGGCTAGGGCTCACCTAGGCTAAGGCTAGGGCACCCCTAAGCATAGGCTAGGGCAACCCTAGGCTTAGGCTAGGGTACCCCTAGGCTTAGGCTAGAGCACCCCTAGGCTTAGGCTAAAGCTAGTGCTCCCCTAGCCTAAGGCTAGGGCACCCCTAGGCTTAGGTTAGGGCACCCCTTGGTTTAGGCTAGGGTAGCCCTAGACTTAGGCTAGGGAAGCCATAGGCTTAGGCTAAGGCTAGGGCTCCCCTAGCTTAAGGCCTGGGCACCCCTAGGTTTAGGCTAGGCCACCCCTAGGCTTAGGCTAGGGCAACCCTAGTCTTAGGCTAATGCTAGGGCTCCCCTAGCCTAAGGCTAGGGCACCCCTAGGCTTAGGCAAGGGCAGCCCTAGGTTAGGCTAGGGCTAGGGCTCGCCTAGCCTAACGCTAGGGCACCCCTAGGCTTAGGCGAGGGCACCCGTAGGCTTAGGCAAGGGCACCATAGGCTCAGGCTAGTGAATCCCTAGGCTTAGGCTAGGGAACCCCTAGGCTTAGGCTCGGGCACCCCTAGGCTCAGGCTAAGGCTAGGGGACCCCTAGGCTTAGGCTAAGGCACCCCTAGGCTTAGGCTAGGGCACCCCTAGGTTTAGGCTAGGGCACCCCTAGGTTTAGGGTAGGGCACTCCTAGACATAGGCTAGGGCACCCCTAGGATTAGGCTAAGGCTAGGGCTACCCTAGCCTAAGGCAAAGGGACACCTAGGCTTAGGCTAGGGCACCCCTAGGCTTAGGCTAAGGCTACGGCTCCCCTAGTCTAAGGCTGGAGCACCCTTAGACTTAGGCTAGGGCACCCCTAGGCTTAGGCTAAGGCACCCCTAGGCTTAGGCTAGGGCACCCCTAGGCCTAGGTTAGGGCACCTCTAGTCTTAGGCTAGGGCACCCCTTGGCTTAGGCTAAGGCACCCCTAGGCTTAGGCTAGGGCACCCCTCGGCTTAGGCTAGGGCACCCCTAGGCTTAGGCTAAGGCTAGGGCTCCTCTAGGCTAACGCTAGGGCACCCCTAGGCTTGGGCTAGGGCACCACTAGGCTTAGGGTAGGGCAGTCCTAGTCTTAGGCTAGGGCACCCTAAGGTTCGGCTAAGGCGAGGACTCCCCTTGCCTAAGGATAGGGCACCCCTAAGCTTTGGATAGGGCAAGCCTAGGCTTAGACTAAAGCTAGGGCTCCCCTAGCCTAAGGCTAGGGCACCCCTAGGCTTAGGCTAGGGCAACCCTAGGCTTAGGCTAGGGCACCCCTAGGCTTAGGCTAGGGCACCCATAGGCTTAGGCTAAGGCTAGGGATCCCTTAGCCTAAGGCTAGGGCACCCCTAGGTTTCGGCTAGGGCAGCCCTATGCTTAGGCTAAGGTTAGGGCTCGCCTAGCCTAAGGCTAGGGAACCCCTAGGCTTAGGCTAGGGCACCCCTAGGCTTAGGCTAAGGCTAGGGATCCCCTAGCCTAAGGCTAGGGCACCCCTAGGTTTCGGCTAGGGCAGACCTAGGCTTAGGCTAAGGTTAGGGCTCGCCTAGCCTAAGGTGAGGGAACCCCTAGGCTTAGGCTAGGGCACCCCTAGGCTTAGGCTAAGGCTAGGGATCCCCTAGCCTAAGGCTAGGGCACCCCTAGGTTTCGGCTAGGGCAGCCCTAGGCTTAGGCTAAGGTTAGGGCTCGCCTAGCCTAAGGCTAGGGAACCCCAAGACTTAGGCTTGGACACCCCTAGGCTTAGGCCAGGGCACCACTAGGCTTAGGCTAGGGCACCCCTAGGCTTAGGCTAAGGCTAGGTGTCCCCTAGCCTAAGACTAGGGGACCCAGCGGCTTAGGCTAGGGCACCCCTTGGCTTAGGCTAGGGCACCCCTAGGCTTAGGCTAGGGCACCCCTAGGATTAGGCTAAGGCTAGGGCTCCCCTAGCCTAACCCTACGGCACCCCTAGGCTTAGGCTAGGGCACCCCTAGGCTTAGGCTAGGGCACCCCTAACCTTAGGCTAGGGCACTCTAGTCTTAGGCTTGGGCACCCCTAGGCGTAGGCTCGCGCAACCTTAGGCTTAGGCTAAGGCTAGGGCTCACCTAGCCTAAGGCTAGGGCACACCTAGGCATAGGCTAGGATACCCCAAAGCTTAGGCTAGGGCACCCCTAGGCTTAGGCTAAGGCTAGTGCACCCCTAGCATAAGGCTAGGGCACCCCTAAGCTTAAGCTAGGGCACCCCTAGTCTTAGGCTACGGGACCCATAGGCTTGGGACAAGGCTAGGGCTCACCTAGGCTAAGGCTAGGGCACCCCTAAGCATAGGCTAGGGCAACCCTAGGCTTAGGCTAGGGTACCCCTAGGCTTAGGCTAGAGCACCCCTAGGCTTAGGCTAAAGCTAGTGCTCCCCTAGCCTAAGGCTAGGGCACCCCTAGGCTTAGGTTAGGGCACCCCTTGGTTTAGGCTAAGGTACCCCTAGACTTAGGCTAGGGAAGCCATAGGCTTAGGCTAAGGCTAGGGCTCCCCTAGCTTAAGGCCTGGGCACCCCTAGGTTTAGGCTAGGCCACCCCTAGGCTTAGGCTAGGGCAACCCTAGTCTTAGGCTAATGCTAGGGCTCCCCTAGCCTAAGGCTAGGGCACCCCTAGGCTTAGGCAAGGGCAGCCCTAGGTTAGGCTAGGGCTAGGGCTCGCCTAGCCTAACGCTAGGGCACCCCTAGGATTAGGCTTGGGCACCCGTAGGCTTAGGCAAGGGCACCCCTAGGCTCAGGCTAGGGAATCCCTAGGATTAGGCTAGGGAACCCCTAGGCTTCGGCTCGGGCACCCCTAGGCTCAGGCTAAGGCTAGGGGACCCCTAGGCTTAGGCTAAGGCACCCCTAGGCTTAGGCTAGGGCACCCCTAGGTTTAGGCTAGGGCACCCCTAGGTTTAGGCTAGGGCACCCCTAGGATTAGGCTAAAGCTAGGGTTCCCCTAGGCTTAGGCTAGGGCACCCCTAGGCTTAGGCTAGGGCACCCCTAGAATAAGGCAACGGCACCCCTAAGCTCTGGCTAGGGCACCCCTAGGCTTAGGCTACGGCTAGGGGACCCCTAGGTTTAGGCTAAGGCACCCCTAGGCTTAGGTTCGGGCACACCTAGGCTTAAGCTAGGGCACCCCTATGCGTAGGCTAGGTGACCCCTTGGCTTAGGCTAGGGCACCCCTAGGCTTAGGCTAGGGCACCCCTAGGTTTAGGCTAAGGCTACGGCTCCCCTAGTCTAAGGCTAGGGCACCCTTAGGCTTAGACTAGGGAACCCTTAGGCTTAGGCTAGGGCACCCCTAGGCTTAGGTTAAGTCTAGGGCTCCCCTAGCTTAAGGCTAGGGCACCCCTAGGCTTAGGTTAAGTCCTGGGCTCCCCTAGCTTAAGGCTAGGGCACCCCTAGGCTTAGGCTAGGGCACCCCTAGGCTTAGGCTAGGGCACCCCTAGGCTTAGGCTAGGGCACCCCTAGGCTTAGGCTAAGGCTAGGGCTTCCCTAGCCTAAGGCTAGGGCACCCCTAGGCTTAGGCTAGGTCACCCCTAGGCTTAGGTAGGGAACCCCTAGGCTTAGGTTAGGTCACCCCTAGGCTTATGCTAGGCACCCCTAGACTTAGGCTAAGGCACCCCTAGGCTTATGCTAAAGCTAGGGATCCCCTAGCCTAAGGCCAGTGCACCCGTGGCTTAGGCTAGGGCACCCCTATGCTTAGGCTAGGGCACCCCTAGGTTTAGGCTAAGGCCAGGGCTCCCCTAGCCTAAGGCTAGGGCACCCTTAGGCTTAGGCTAGGGCACCCCTAGGCTTAGGCTAGGACACCCCTAGGCTTTAGCTAAGGCTAGGACTCCCCTAGTCTAAGCCTAGGGCAGCCTTAGGCTTAGACTAGGGCACCCCTAGGCTTAGGTTAAGTCTAGGGCACCCGTAGCTTAAGGCTAGGGCACCCCTAGGCTTAGGTTAGGGCACCCCTAGCCTAGGCTAGGGCACCCCTAGGCTTAGGCTAGGGCACACCTAGGCTTAGGCTAAGACTAGGGCTTCCCTAGCCCAAGGCTAGGGCACCCCTAGGCTTAGGCTAGGGCACCCGTAGGCTTTGGCTAGGGCACCCCTAGGCTTAGGTAGGGAACCCCTAGGCTTAGGTTATGGCACCCCTATGCTTAGGCTAGGCACCCCTAGACTTAGGCTAGGGCACCCCTAGGCTTAGTCTGGGGCACCCCTAGGCTTAGGCTAGGGCACCCCTATACTTAGGCTAGCGCACCCCTTGGCTTAGGCTAGGGCACCCCTAGACTTAGGCTAAAGCTAGGGCTCCCCTAGCCTAAGGCTAGGGTACCCACAGGCTTAGGCTAGGGCACAACTAGGCTTAGGCTAGGGCACCCCTAGGTTTAGGCTTAGGCTAGGGCACCCCTAGGCTTAGGCTAAGGCTAGGGCTCCCCTAGTCTAAGGCTAGGGCACCCTTAGGCTTAGACTAGGGCACCCCTAGGCTTAGCCTAGGGCACCCCTAGGCTTAGGTTAAGTCTAGGGCTCCCCTAGCTTAAGGCTAGGGCACCCCTAGGCTTAGGTTAGGGCTCCCCTAGGCTTTGGCTAGGGCACCCCTAGGTTTAGGCTAGGGCACCCCTAGGCTTAGGTAGGGAACCCCTAGGCTTAGGTTAGGGCACCCATATGCTTAGGCAAGGCACCCCTAGACTTAGGCTAGGGCACCCCTAAGCTTAGCCTGGGGCACCCCTAGGCTTAGGCTAAGGCTAGGGCTCCCCTATCCTAAGGCTAGATTACCCCTAGGATTAGGCTAGGGCAACCCTATACTTAGGCTAGCGCACCCCAAGTCTTCGGCTAAGGCGACGACTCCCCTAGCCTAAGGCTAGGGTACCCCTAGGCTTAGGCTAGGGCACCCCTAGACTTAGGCTAGGGCACCCCTAGGTTTGGCTAGGGCACCCCTAGGCTTAGGCTCAGGCTAGGGCTCCTCTAGCCTAACGATACGGCATCCCTAGGCTTAGGTAGGGAACCACTAGGCTTAGGTTAGGGCACCCCTATGCTTAGGCTAGGCACCCCTAGACTTAGGCTAAGGTACCCCTAGGCTTAGGCTAGGGCACCCCTAGGCTTAGGCTAGGGCACCCCTAGCCTAAGGCTAAGTCACCCCTAGGCTTAGGCTAGGGAACCCCTAGGTTTAGGCTAATGCGCCCCAAGGCTTACGCTAAGGCTAGGACTCCCCTAGCCTAAGGTTAGGGCACCCCTAGGCTTAGGCTAGAGCACCCCTAGGCTTAGGCTAGGACACCTGTAGGCTTAGGCTAGCGCACCCCTAGTCTTAGGCTAGGGCACCCCTAGGCTTAGGCTAAGGCTAGGGCTCCCCTAGCCTAAGGCTAGGGCACCCCTAGGCTTAGGCTAGGGCACCCCTAGGCTTAGGCTTGGGCACCCCATGGCTTAGGATAGGGCACCCCTAAGCGTAGGCTAAGACTAGGGCTCAATTAGACTAAGGCTTGGGCACCCCTAGCCTTAGGCTAGGGCACCCCTAGGCTTAGGCTAGGGCAACCCTAGGCTTATGCTAAGGCATCCCTAGGCTTAAGCTAGTGCACCGCTAGGCTTAGGCTAAGGCTAGGGCTCTCTTGTCTAAGGCTAGGGCACCCCTAGTCTTAGGCTAGGGCACCCCTAGGCTTAGGCTAAGGCTAGGGCTCAGCTAGCCTAAGGCTAGGGCACCCCTAAGCTTAGGCTAGGGAAACCCTAGGTTTAGGGTAGGGCACCCCTAGTCTTAGGCTAGGGCACCCCTAGGCTTATTCTAGGGCACCCCTAGGCTTAGGCTAGGGCACCCCTAGGCTTAGGCTAAGGCTAGAGCTCAGCTAGGCTAAGGCTAGGGCAACCCTAGGCTTAGGGTAGGGCACCCCTAGGCTTAGGCCAGGGCACCCCTTGGCTTAGGCTAGGGCACCCCTAGACTTAGGCTAAGGCTAGGGCTCCACTAGGCTAAGGCTAGGGCACCTCATCCCTATCATTCTACTAATCCACCAAACTCACTCCCAGGGGGAGGGCAACTACAGTAACCAGACTGTTCTGTCTGAGTTCTACGTTAGGTTACATAGACCATTTGAATAAACAACTTGATTTTGTGTCCCTCTCCCTCCGATAGACAAAACTGCAGCCAGCACCAGACCTTAAACCTGCAGACTAAGAGTTTGTCAAATGTCTAGAAAAAGCAGTCAATACCCTGGAAACCTAGCCTGCAGAAGAGAAGACACAGAATCAAAAGCTACAACTGAAAAAAAAAAAAAAAGCTCCAGGTGGGTGTCATTCAGACAACCGATTCCAATGAAAACACTTGACCTTCTCACAGTGTAAAATTGCTTTTACTTCCGTACTATTGTAATTCAAACAGTTTCCCCTATCTCACCTCCAAATGTAACTCCAGCAGATTCAAGTATGTTAAGGAAGAGGCAATTATTCTGGTGTTTTCTCTGCACCGATTATGGAGCCTGAAACAGTTTTACTATTCTCAGCTCATGCCTTAGATTTTCAACTATTTGAATATGAACGAAATCTTAACATGCCGCATTTCACAGGCTGCCTTCTGTGTTGCCTCACCCAGATTTACGTTTTTCATTTTGAGAGTGCCTCAACATGGTGTTTTTTTTGGTTGTTTGTTTGTTTTTTGGTCAAGGGGCATTGTCATTTTCCATCATCAGATGTTTATGGGAAATTTTACATCCTGCAGGTCCCCGTATACAACAATTACATTAAACAATGGAGATTTCTGTGTCTTTCTGTTTTTCACAACAGGTTATGCTCACTCATATTGTTAGCTTATCACGCCAAATGTCCCAGATGCACAGGTGGTGTTAATTGAAGGGCGGAATGATTCATGCATTGGTCACTTTAGCATTGCAAGTTCATGAGCATCTTGATTTTGAAATTCAGTAGAGGGAGATGATGCCTTAGCCAGTAAAATGCTACTCCTTCCAAGTCTCACGTACACTCAGACATATCTGAGCAGAAGCCACATTATCTACATGAAATAGCTTTGGGTGCTCCACATCTATATGCAGATGCCCACCAAATATGAGATTATTTTGCTTTCTCTGAGTTGGCTCTTACTAGCAGTCAGCCTCATTCTATCTCTTTTGTAGATGGTTGTGGATTCTGGGGGGCCATTGGCATAATGGTGGGCTTATGAGATTAAAAAGATCTTTTAGGGTAGTTTCTTGATGTGCATTTAATATTTAATTACAACTCTCTTTTATACACGTGTGTCTGTGGATTTCCACATCTAAAGTGCACAGATTAACACATTCCCATAGCAGAGAGAAACTCCCTTCAGTCATGTCTATAGGTATTTCTCCTAACTATGTGCAGCTGGACAGTAATTCATCTGGGAAACATCTGGTAAACCAGCACAATGGTGCTTCCCCAACTTTCTGTGATGAGGGACCAGGACATTGGTTACCTTTATAAAAGTCTCCTGACACGTCCTAGTGATGTCTGTTTCTGGGATCATAGAGGCTTCCTCTTCCTTGGTTGGTCTTGTTGGTAGGTGCTATCCAGTTGGTCTGCTTCAAAGCAACCGCAATGTACAGGACAAGGAAAGGCTTGCCAATCCTGGGCCACCCTCATATCTTTTTGATGTTTGAACCCATCTTTGAAGCCCCCGTGGGCATGCATCCTGCAAACGACCTGGCTCTTTGTCACTGGCCCTCCCCTTTAATCTGACCAGAAGTGTTCGTCATCTGGCCCTCTCTCTGGCAAGGTTCTGCCTTGGTTTACTAGTCCTCCACTACCTGACAGTGTTTCCATGAGTAGCATAAGGTTTTCAGTGGTGTATTTCGTCATCCTCAGTGTGTCCTTAGTCTAGACACCCTGCTGCGCGCTTTGCCCTTTACATGACATTGCTGGCATTGGAAATAGCAGTGACCTGCACTCTGACTTTCCTTTCTGTACCTAGCTACAATTGGACAGATTTTAAACAGGTCACGGTTTATCACCGACCCATGTACCACCCTTGAAGCAGCATTGGGGTAGATAATAAATCACGAGTAGTCCTGCACAAGGTGATGGAGCCCTCGTGTCTGAGTGGTTACAAACACCAGCCGCTCCAGGCGCACAAAAGGCGCTTTTAATTCCAGTAAAGAGTTAACAACCTCAGAAACCCAGATGGGCAGTTCTTTCCACCTGCAGCCACCCACACTGCATGTCTTTGTTGAGATGGAGGAGGACATTGTGGATTGGTGTGGGACATATGGGCTAATGTTGGACTTGTAGACTTGGGCTGCACTGGTTTGGGATTTTTTCTCCATGTGCATTTACCCTTTATCTAAAGCTCTCTTTTATACATTTCAGTTTCTGTGGATTTATTTCTCTAATGTACTCAGATTAACACAACTAATATAAGAAAAGGCAGGACACAAGTAAGCACCCGTTTCCGTTTGGGAAAGACACTAAACAGTGAAAAGCTATTTTCCTCCATGCCATCTCTGGGTGGCACAAACAGCTAAGTGCTCAATTCGTAACTAAAACGATCATCTGAGCCCATATGGTGGTACCTCAGAAGACAGACCTGGTGGTCTGCTTTTGAACCCTCATAGAGCCTTGTAGCCCCTATCTCACAAGGTTCAGTTTGGCTCTGCACACCAGGTTTCAATGACTTGGAATCTACCCCACAGTAACTGTTTGGATGCAAGGATACTCAGTCCTGAGTTATGACCGGCCCCATCCTGACGATTCTGTCATGAGGCAGTTCTGTCCGAAGTCAAATACCTCATGATACTAGCTTTTCTTTTCTTATTTTTTTCCACAGGTAGTTAAAAGACTTTATTAGGAAGGCTTTGAAGTCAAAAGTAACACTCTTGATAGAATTTTCTTTCATCCTTTAAGTCGGCTCTGCAAATATATAATCAGTGATTTAGCTGTAAGATAAAAGATACGTTAATTTATTTAAGATAAAATATATTTTAGTTCTTAAAATTTATTCCATAAAGTGCATATTTCCCTAAAATTCCCTACTTATACAACAGAGGTAAAAAATAAAAACAAACACAAAATATAAAATCCCCAACAAAACAATAACTGAGCTTCTTTTTATAAATTGTAAAAACCTAACAAGAGAAACTAATGTGTGTGTTTGTTAATATTAAAAAAAGTGAAAAATCTCTGGATGGGGGACTCCCACCCCCTAGCTTTACATATCTCACCTCATCAGTCTGTGGGGCTTGAATACATTGGATATAAAATTACAGCTACATTGGCATTAAAGGTGTGTGGTATAGCATGAGTGCATGCTACTTCTGATAAACTTTCTAAAAACAGAAAGTGAAGCAGATGGTCATAATGCAGCTCATCATAAGTATAATAGAGCACAACTCAGAGATTATGTTTTCTGGGTCTTTGAACTGATATGAGCCAATTGAGATGTGGGATGATGAACTGAATGTGAAATTGACCTGTTTTTTAAAAGCTTGAATGATCTGGAGGTTAAATGGAATGGGGAAATGTATGGTTTCAATCCTTGGAATAGTGTTTTGGGGACCTTTCTGGAACCTTTTTCATGATGCCAATTAACTTCCAACACTGTGGATAGTGACACACATTCAATGAAGCAAGTGCTTGGCTGCCAACTTTGAGCTGGCTCTATTACTGCCTACTCTGCTTATCCAGATATTTCCTTGCAAACTGGCATTATTTTTTTTACACAAATAAGTTTCTAATGGCTTATTTTTTCAATTTCCATAAACCACATTATTTAATAAATTTTTTTTTGATCTCCACAAATGAAAACGTGGTTATAAAGTATAAACACGAGGGTTATTGGGTAAAAGGGACTGCAGGACACAAGGTACTGGGAACTTCCGAAGCCTAGGGATTTGGGTGGAAACACTGATTGAGGCACACTAAGACACCGCTTGACCTGGAATAGCCCTCATGTGGACCTACGACGTGTGATATCTAGGCAGTGAGCCCTCCTACTCAGTCACAATCACCGACTCCTCAGAACTGTTTTGGAGATAGGGGAGACTGCATATAAAATCCCCAGAAAGGATCAGTGTCCAGGCTGGAGTCTGAAGGCATCAATATATTAAAGATACTTGCTTCTGTTTGCATCACTTTCATCCCTATCATTCTTCTCATGCAGCCAAAACTCAGTCCCATGGGGATGGCAACTACAGTAACCAGACTGTTCTGTCTGACTTCTATGTTAGGACACATAGACCATCTGAATAAACAATTTGATTCTGTGTCCCTCTCCCTCCGATAGACAAAACTGCAGCCAGCACCAGAACTTAAACCTGCAGACTAAGAGTTTGTCAAAAGTCTAGAATAAGCAGTCAATACCCTGGAAACCTAGCCTGCAGAAGAGAAGACACAGAATCAAAAGCTACAACTGAAAAAAAAAAAAAAAAGCTCCAGGTGGGTGTCATTCAGACAACTGATTCCAATGAAAACACTTGACCTTCTCACAGTGTAAAATTGCTTTTACTTCCATACTATTGTAATTCAAACAGTTTCCCCTATCTCACCTCCAAATGTAACTCCAGCAGATTCAAGTATATTAAGGAAGAGGCAATTATTCTGGTGTTTTCTCTGCACCGATTATGGAGCCTGAAACAGTTTTACTATTCTCAGCTCATGCCTTAGATTTTCAACTATTTGAATGTGAAGGAAATCTTAACATGCCGCATTTCACAGGCTGCCTTCTGTGTTGCCTCACCCAGATTTACGTTTTTCATTTTGAGAGTGCCTCAACATGGTGTTTTTTTTTTTTTTTTTGGTCAAGGGGCATTGTCATTTTCCATCATCAGATGTTTATGGGAAATTTTACATCCTGCAGTTCCCCGTATACAACAATTACATTAAACAATGGAGATTTCTGTATCTTTCTGTTTTTCACAACAGGTTATGCTCACTCATATTGTTAGCTTATCACGCCAAATGTCCCAGATGCACAGGTGGTGTTAATTGAAGGGCGGAATGATTCATGCATTGGTCACTTTAGCATTGCAAGTTCATGAGCATCTTGATTTTGAAATTCAGTAGAGGGAGATGATGCCTTAGCCAGTAAAATGCTACTCCTTCCAAGTCTCACGTACACTCAGACATATCTGAGCAGAAGCCACATTATCTACATGAAACAGCTTTGGGTGCTCCACATCTATATGCAGATGCCCACCAAATATGAGATTATTTTGCTTTCTCTGAGTTGGCTCTTACTAGCAGTCAGCCTCATTCTATCTCTTTTGTAGATGGTTGTGGATTCTGGGGGGCCATTGGCATAATGGTGGGCTTATGAGATTAAAAAGATCTTTTAGGGTAGTTTCTTGATGTGCATTTAATATTTAATTACAACTCTCTTTTATACACGTGTGTCTGTGGATTTCCACATCTAAAGTGCACAGATTAACACATTCCCATAGCAGAGAGAACCTCCCTTCAGTCATGTCTATAGGTATTTCTCCTCCCTATGGGCAGCTGGACAGTAATTCATCTGGGAAACATCTGGTAAACCAGCACAATGGTGCTTCCCCAACTTTCTGTGATGAGGGACCAGGACATTGGTTACCTTTATAAAAGTCTCCTGACACGTCCTAGTGATGTCTGTTTCTGGGATCATAGAGTCTTCCTCTCCCTTGGTTGGTCTTGTTGGTAGGTGCTATCCAGTTGGTCTGCTTCAAAGCAACCGCAATGTACAGGACAAGGAAAGGCTTGCCAATCCTGGGCCACCCTCATATCTTTTTGATGTTTGAACCCATCTTTGAAGCCCCCGTGGGCTTGCATCCTGCAAACGACCTGGCTCTTTGTCACTGGCCCTCCCCTTTAATCTGACCAGAAGTGTTCGTCATCTGGCCCTCTCTCTGGCAAGGTTCTGCCTTGGTTTACTAGTCCTCCACTACCTGACAGTGTTTCCATGAGTAGCATAAGGTTTTCAGTGGTGTATTTCGTCATCCTCAGTGTGTCCTTAGTCTAGACACCCTGCTGCGCGCTTTGCCCTTTACATGACATTGCTGGCATTGGAAATAGCAGTGACCTGCACTCTGACTTTCCTTTCTGTACCTAGCTACAATTGGACAGATTTTAAACAGGTCACGGTTTATCACCGACCCATGTACCACCCTTGAAGCAGCATTGGGGTAGATAATAAATCACGAGTAGCCCTGCACAAGGTGATGGAGCCCTCGTGTCTGAGTGGTTACAAACACCAGCCGCTCCAGGCGCACAAAAGGCGCTTTTAATTCCAGTAAAGAGTTAACAACCTCAGAAACCCAGATGGGCAGTTCTTTCCACCTGCAGCCACCCACACTGCATGTCTTTGTTGAGATGGAGGAGGACATTGTGGATTGGTGTGGGACATATGGGCTAATGTTGGACTTGTAGACTTGGGCTGCACTGGTTTGGGATTTTTTCTCCATGTGCATTTACCCTTTATCTAAAGCTCTCTTTTATACATTTCAGTTTCTGTGGATTTATTTCTCTAATGTACTCAGATTAACACAACTAATATAAGAAAAGGCAGGACACAAGTAAGCACCCGTTTCCGTTTGGGAAAGACACTAAACAGTGAAAAGCTATTTTCCTCCATGCCATCTCTGGGTGGCACAAACAGCTAAGTGCTCAATTCGTAACTAAAACGATCATCTGAGCCCATATGGTGGTACCTCAGAAGACAGACCTGGTGGTCTGCTTTTGAACCCTCATAGAGCCTTGTAGCCCCTATCTCACAAGGTTCAGTTTGGCTCTGCACACCAGGTTTCAATGACTTGGAATCTACCCCACAGTAACTGTTTGGATGCAAGGATACTCAGTCCTGAGTTATGACCGGCCCCATCCTGACGATTCTGTCATGAGGCAGTTCTGTCCGAAGTCAAATACCTCATGATACTAGCTTTTCTTTTCTTATTTTTTTCCACAGGTAGTTAAAAGACTTTATTAGGAAGGCTTTGAAGTCAAAAGTAACACTCTGGATAGAATTTTCTTTCATCCTTTAAGTCGGCTCTGCAAATATATAATCAGTGATTTAGCTGTAAGATAAAAGATACGTTAATTTATTTAAGATAAAATATATTTTAGTTCTTAAAATTTATTCCATAAAGTACATATTTTCCTAAAATTCCCTACTTATACAAAAGAGGTAAAAAATAAAAACAAACACAAAATATAAAATCCCCAACAAAACAGTAACTGAGCTTCTTTTTAAAAATTGTAAAAAACTCACAAGAGAAACTAATGTGTGTGTTTGTTAATATTAAAAAAAGTGAAAAATCTCTGGATGGGGGATTCCCACCCCCTAGCTTTACATATCTCACCTCAGCAGTCTGTGGGGCTTGAATACATTGGATATAAAATTACAGCTACATTGGCATTAAAGGTGTGTGGTATAGCATGAGTGCATGCTACTTCTGATAAACTTTCTAAAAACAGAAAGTGAAGCAGATGGTCATAATGCAGCTCATCATAAGTATAATAGAGCACAACTCAGAGATTATGTTTTCTGGGTCTTTGAACTGATATGAGCCAATTGAGATGTGGGATGATGAACTGAATGTGAAATTGACCTGTTTTTTAAAAGCTTGAATGATCTGGAGGTTAAATGGAATGGGGAAATGTATGGTTTCAATCCTTGGAATAGTGTTTTGGGGACCTTTCTGGAACCAGTTTCATGATGCGAATTCACTTCCAACACTGTGGATAGTGACACACATTCAATGAAGCAAGTGCTTGGCTGCCAACTTTGAGCCGGCTCTATTACTGCCTACTCTGCTTGTCCAGACATTTCCTTGCAAACTGGCATTATTTTTTTACACAAATAAGTTTCTAATGGCTTATTTTTTTCAATTTTCATAAACCACATTATTTAATAATTTTTTTTGATCTCCACAAATGAAAACGTGGTTATAAAGTATAAACACGAGGGTTATTGGGTAAAAGGGACTGCAAGACACAGGGTACTGGGAACTTCCGAAGCCTAGAGATTTGGGTGGAAACACTGATTGAGGCACACTAAGACACCGCTTGACCTGGAATAGCCCTCATGTGGACTTACGACGTGTGATATCTAGGCAGTGAGCCCTCCTACTCAGTCACAATCACTGACTCCTCAGAACTGTTTTGGAGATAGGGGAGACTGCATATAAAATCCCCAGAAAGGAACAGTGTCCAGGCTGGAGTCTGAAGGCATCAATATATTAAAGATACTTGCTTCTGTTTGCATCACTTTCATCCCTATCATTCTTCTCATGCAGCCAAAACTCAGTCCCCGGGGGATGGCAACTACAGTAACCAGACTGTTCTGTCTGACTTCTATGTTAGGACACATAGACCTTCTGAATAAACAATTTGATTCTGTGTCCCTCTCCCTCCGATAGACAAAACTGCAGCCAGCACCAGAACTTAAACCTGCAGACTAAGAGTTTGTCAAAAGTCTAGAATAAGCAGTCAATACCCTGGAAACCTAGCCTGCAGAAGAGAAGACACAGAATCAAAAGCTACAACTGAAAGAAAAAAAAAAAAGCTCCAGGTGGGTGTCATTCAGACAACCGATTCCAATGAAAACACTTGACCTTCTCACAGTGTAAAATTGCTTTTACTTCCGGACTATTGTAATTCAAACAGTTTCCCCTATCTCACCTCCAAATATAACTCCAGCAGATTCAAGTATATTAAGGAAGAGGCAATTATTCTGGTGTTTTCTCTGCACCGATTATGGAGCCTGAAACAGTTTTACTATTCTCAGCTCATGCCTTAGATTTTCAACTATTTGAATGTGAAGGAAATCTTAACATGCCGCATTTCACAGGCTGCCTTCTGTGTTGCCTCACCCAGATTTACGTTTTTCATTTTGAGAGTGCCTCAACATGGTGTTTTTTGTTTGTTTGTTTTTTTTTTGGTCAAGGGGCATTGTCATTTTCCATCATCAGATGTTTATGGGAAATTTTACATCCTGCAGGTCCCCGTATACAACAATTACATTAAACAATGGAGATTTCTGTATCTTCCTGTTTTCCCAACAGGTTATGCTCACTCATATTGTTAGCTTATCACGCCAAATGTCCCAGATGCACAGGTGGTGTTAATTGAAGGGCGGAATGATTCATGCATTGTTCACTTTAGCATGGCAAGTTCATGAGCATCTTGATTTTGAAATTCAGTAGAGGGAGATGATGCCTTAGCCAGTAAAATGCTACTCCTTCCAAGCCTTACGGACACTCAGACATATCTGAGCAGAAGCCACATTATCTACGTGAAACAGCTTTGGATGCTCCACATCTATATGCCGATGCCCACCAAATATGAGATTATTTTGCTTTCTCTGAGTTGGCTCTTACTAGCAGTCAGCCTCATTCTATCTCTTTTGTAGATGGTTGTGGATTCTGGGGGTCATTGGCATATTGGTGGGCTTATGAGATTAAAAAGATCTTTTAGGGTAGTTTCTTGATGTGCATTTAATATTTAATTACAACTCTCTTTTATACACGTGTGTCTGTGGATTTCCACATCTAAAGTGCACAGATTAACACATTCCCATAGCAGAGTGAACCTCCCTTCAGTCATGTCTATAGGTATTTCTCCTCCCTATGTGCAGCTGGACAGTAATTCATCTGGGAAACATCTGGTAAACCAGCACAATGGTGCTTCCCCAACTTTCTGTGATGAGGGACCAGGACATTGGTTACCTTTATAAAAGTCTCCTGACACGTCCTAGTGATGTCTGTTTCTGGGATCATAGAGGCTTCCTCTTCCTTGGTTGGTCTTGTTGGTAGGTGCTATCCAGTTGGTCTGCTTCAAAGCAACCGCAATGTACAGGACAAGGAAAGGCTTGCCAATCCTGGGCCACCCTCATATCTTTTTGATGTTTGAACCCATCTTTGAAGCCCCCGTGGGCATGCATCCTGCAAACGACCTGGCTCTTTGTCACTGGCCCTCCCCTTTAATCTGACCAGAAGTGTTCGTCATCTGGCCCTCTCTCTGGCAAGGTTCTGCCTTGGTTTACTAGTCCTCCACTACCTGACAGTGTTTCCATGAGTAGCATAAGGTTTTCAGTGGTGTATTTCGTCATCCTCAGTGTGTCCTTAGTCTAGACACCCTGCTGCGCGCTTTGCCCTTTACATGACATTGCTGGCATTGGAAATAGCAGTGACCTGCACTCTGACTTTCCTTTCTGTACCTAGCTACAAATGGACAGATTTTAAACAGGTCACGGTTTATCACCGAACCATGTACCACCCTTGAAGCAGCATTGGGGTAGATAATAAATCACGAGTAGTCCTGCACAAGGTGATGGAGCCCTCGTGTCTGAGTGGTTACAAACACCAGCTGCTCCAGGTGCACAAAAGGCGTTTTTATTCCAGTAAAGAGTTAACAACCTCAGAAACCCAGATGGGCAGTTCTTTCCACCTGCAGCCACCCACACTGCATGTCTTTGTTGAGATGGAGGAGGACATTGTGGATTGGTGTGGGACATATGGGCTAATGTTGGACTTGTAGACTTGGGCTGCACTGGTTTGGGATTTTTTCTCCATGTGCATTTACCCTTTATCTAAAGCTCTCTTTTATACATTTCAGTTTCTGTGGATTTATTTCTCTAATGTACTCAGATTAACACAACTAATATAAGAAAAGGCAGGACACAAGTAAGCACCCGTTTCCGTTTGGGAAAGACACTAAACAGTGAAAAGCTATTTTCCTCCATGCCATCTCTGGGTGGCACAAACAGCTAAGTGCTCAATTCGTAACTAAAACGATCATCTGAGCCCATATGGTGGTACCTCAGAAGACAGACCTGGTGGTCTGCTTTTGAACCCTCATAGAGCCTTGTAGCCCCTATCTCACAAGGTTCAGTTTGGCTCTGCACACCAGGTTTCAATGACTTGGAATCTACCCCACAGTAACTGTTTGGATGCAAGGATACTCAGTCCTGAGTTATGACCGGCCCCATCCTGACGATTCTGTCATGAGGCAGTTCTGTCCGAAGTCAAATACCTCATGATACTAGCTTTTCTTTTCTTATTTTTTTCCACAGGTAGTTAAAAGACTTTATTAGGAAGGCTTTGAAGTCAAAAGTAACACTCTGGATAGAATTTTCTTTCATCCTTTAAGTCGGCTCTGCAAATATATAATCAGTGATTTAGCTGTAAGATAAAAGATACGTTAATTTATTTAAGATAAAATATATTTTAGTTCTTAAAATTTATTCCATAAAGTACATATTTTCCTAAAATTCCCTACTTATACAAAAGAGGTAAAAAATAAAAACAAACACAAAATATAAAATCCCCAACAAAACAGTAACTGAGCTTCTTTTTAAAAATTGTAAAAAACTCACAAGAGAAACTAATGTGTGTGTTTGTTAATATTAAAAAAAGTGAAAAATCTCTGGATGGGGGACTCCCACCCCCTAGCTTTACATATCTCACCTCAGCAGTCTGTGGGGCTTGAATACATTGGATATAAAATTACAGCTACATTGGCATTAAAGGTGTGTGGTATAGCATGAGTGCATGCTACTTCTGATAAACTTTCTAAAAACAGAAAGTGAAGCAGATGGTCATAATGCAGCTCATCATAAGTATAATAGAGCACAACTCAGAGATTATGTTTTCTGGGTCTTTGAACTGATATGAGCCAATTGAGATGTGGGATGATGAACTGAATGTGAAATTGACCTGTTTTTTAAAAGCTTGAATGATCTGGAGGTTAAATGGAATGGGGAAATGTATGGTTTCAATCCTTGGAATAGTGTTTTGGGGACCTTTCTGGAACCTGTTTCATGATGCGAATTCACTTCCAACACTGTGGATAGTGACACACATTCAATGAAGCAAGTGCTTGGCTGCCAACTTTGAGCCGGCTCTATTACTGCCTACTCTGCTTGTCCAGACATTTCCTTGCAAACTGGCATTATTTTTTTACACAAATAAGTTTCTAATGGCTTATTTTTTTCAATTTTCATAAACCACATTATTTAATAATTTTTTTTTGATCTCCACAAATGAAAACGTGGTTATAAAGTATAAACACGAGGGTTATTGGGTAAAAGGGACTGCAGGACACAGGGTACTGGGAACTTCTGAAGCCTAGAGATTTGGGTGGAAACACTGATTGAGGCACACTAAGACACCGCTTGACCTGGAATAGCCCTCATGTGGACCTACGACGTGTGATATCTAGGCAGTGAGCCCTCCTACTCAGTCACAATCACTGACTCCTCAGAACTGTTTTGGAGATAGGGGAGACTGCATATAAAATCCCCAGAAAGGATCAGTGTCCAGGCTGGAGTCTGAAGGCATCAATATATTAAAGATACTTGCTTCTGTTTGCATCACTTTCATCCCTATCATTCTTCTCATGCAGCCAAAACTCAGTCCCCGGGGGATGGCAACTACAGTAACCAGACTGTTCTGTCTGACTTCTATGTTAGGACACATAGACCTTCTGAATAAACAATTTGATTCTGTGTCCCTCTCCCTCCGATAGACAAAACTGCAGCCAGCACCAGAACTTAAACCTGCAGACTAAGAGTTTGTCAAAAGTCTAGAATAAGCAGTCAATACCCTGGAAACCTAGCCTGCAGAAGAGAAGACACAGAATCAAAAGCTACAACTGAAAGAAAAAAAAAAAAGCTCCAGGTGGGTGTCATTCAGACAACCGATTCCAATGAAAACACTTGACCTTCTCACAGTGTAAAATTGCTTTTACTTCCGGACTATTGTAATTCAAACAGTTTCCCCTATCTCACCTCCAAATATAACTCCAGCAGATTCAAGTATATTAAGGAAGAGGCAATTATTCTGGTGTTTTCTCTGCACCGATTATGGAGCCTGAAACAGTTTTACTATTCTCAGCTCATGCCTTAGATTTTCAACTATTTGAATGTGAAGGAAATCTTAACATGCCGCATTTCACAGGCTGCCTTCTGTGTTGCCTCACCCAGATTTACGTTTTTCATTTTGAGAGTGCCTCAACATGGTGTTTTTTGTTTGTTTGTTTTTTTTTTGGTCAAGGGGCATTGTCATTTTCCATCATCAGATGTTTATGGGAAATTTTACATCCTGCAGGTCCCCGTATACAACAATTACATTAAACAATGGAGATTTCTGTATCTTCCTGTTTTCCCAACAGGTTATGCTCACTAATATTGTTAGCTTATCACGCCAAATGTCCCAGATGCACAGGTGGTGTTAATTGAAGGGCGGAATGATTCATGCATTGTTCACTTTAGCATGGCAAGTTCATGAGCATCTTGATTTTGAAATTCAGTAGAGGGAGATGATGCCTTAGCCAGTAAAATGCTACTCCTTCCAAGCCTCACGGACACTCAGACATATCTGAGCAGAAGCCACATTATCTACGTGAAACAGCTTTGGATGCTCCACATCTATATGCCGATGCCCACCAAATATGAGATTATTTTGCTTTCTCTGAGTTGGCTCTTACTAGCAGTCAGCCTCATTCTATCTCTTTTGTAGATGGTTGTGGATTCTGGGGGTCATTGGCATATTGGTGGGCTTATGAGATTAAAAAGATCTTTTAGGGTAGTTTCTTGATGTGCATTTAATATTTAATTACAACTCTCTTTTATACACGTGTGTCTGTGGATTTCCACATCTAAAGTGCACAGATTAACACATTCCCATAGCAGAGTGAACCTCCCTTCAGTCATGTCTATAGGTATTTCTCCTCCCTATGTGCAGCTGGACAGTAATTCATCTGGGAAACATCTGGTAAACCAGCACAATGGTGCTTCCCCAACTTTCTGTGATGAGGGACCAGGACATTGGTTACCTTTATAAAAGTCTCCTGACACGTCCTAGTGATGTCTGTTTCTGGGATCATAGAGGCTTCCTCTTCCTTGGTTGGTCTTGTTGGTAGGTGCTATCCAGTTGGTCTGCTTCAAAGCAACCGCAATGTACAGGACAAGGAAAGGCTTGCCAATCCTGGGCCACCCTCATATCTTTTTGATGTTTGAACCCATCTTTGAAGCCCCCGTGGGCATGCATCCTGCAAACGACCTGGCTCTTTGTCACTGGCCCTCCCCTTTAATCTGACCAGAAGTGTTCGTCATCTGGCCCTCTCTCTGGCAAGGTTCTGCCTTGGTTTACTAGTCCTCCACTACCTGACAGTGTTTCCATGAGTAGCATAAGGTTTTCAGTGGTGTATTTCGTCATCCTCAGTGTGTCCTTAGTCTAGACACCCTGCTGCGCGCTTTGCCCTTTACATGACATTGCTGGCATTGGAAATAGCAGTGACCTGCACTCTGACTTTCCTTTCTGTACCTAGCTACAAATGGACAGATTTTAAACAGGTCACGGTTTATCACCGAACCATGTACCACCCTTGAAGCAGCATTGGGGTAGATAATAAATCACGAGTAGTCCTGCACAAGGTGATGGAGCCCTCGTGTCTGAGTGGTTACAAACACCAGCTGCTCCAGGTGCACAAAAGGCGTTTTTATTCCAGTAAAGAGTTAACAACCTCAGAAAGCCAGATGGGCAGTTCTTTCCACCTGCAGCCACCCACACTGCATGTCTTTGTTGAGATGGAGGAGGACATTGTGGATTGGTGTGGGACATATGGGCTAATGTTGGACTTGTAGACTTGGGCTGCACTGGTTTGGGATTTTTTCTCCATGTGCATTTACCCTTTATCTAAAGCTCTCTTTTATACATTTCAGTTTCTGTGGATTTATTTCTCTAATGTACTCAGATTAACACAACTAATATAAGAAAAGGCAGGACACAAGTAAGCACCCGTTTCCGTTTGGGAAAGACACTAAACAGTGAAAAGCTATTTTCCTCCATGCCATCTCTGGGTGGCACAAACAGCTAAGTGCTCAATTCGTAACTAAAACGATCATCTGAGCCCATATGGTGGTACCTCAGAAGACAGACCTAGTGGTCTGCTTTTGAACCCTCATAGAGCCTTGTAGCCCCTATCTCACAAGGTTCAGTTTGGCTCTGCACACCAGGTTTCAATGACTTGGAATCTACCCCACAGTAACTGTTTGGATGCAAGGATACTCAGTCCTGAGTTATGACCGGCCCCATCCTGACGATTCTGTCATGAGGCAGTTCTGTCCGAAGTCAAATACCTCATGATACTAGCTTTTCTTTTCTTATTTTTTTCCACAGGTAGTTAAAAGACTTTATTAGGAAGGCTTTGAAGTCAAAAGTAACACTCTGGATAGAATTTTCTTTCATCCTTTAAGTCGGCTCTGCAAATATATAATCAGTGATTTAGCTGTAAGATAAAAGATACGTTAATTTATTTAAGATAAAATATATTTTAGTTCTTAAAATTTATTCCATAAAGTACATATTTTCCTAAAATTCCCTACTTATACAAAAGAGGTAAAAAATAAAAACAAACACAAAATATAAAATCCCCAACAAAACAGTAACTGAGCTTCTTTTTAAAAATTGTAAAAAACTCACAAGAGAAACTAATGTGTGTGTTTGTTAATATTAAAAAAAGTGAAAAATCTCTGGATGGGGGACTCCCACCCCCTAGCTTTACATATCTCACCTCATCAGTCTGTGGGGCTTGAATACATTGGATATAAAATTACAGCTACATTGGCATTAAAGGTGTGTGGTATAGCATGAGTGCATGCTACTTCTGATAAACTTTCTAAAAACAGAAAGTGAAGCAGATGGTCATAATGCAGCTCATCATAAGTATAATAGAGCACAACTCAGAGATTATGTTTTCTGGGTCTTTGAACTGATATGAGCCAATTGAGATGTGGGATGATGAACTGAATGTGAAATTGACCTGTTTTTTTAAAAGCTTGAATGATCTGGAGGTTAAATGGAATGGGGAAATGTATGGTTTCAATCCTTGGAATAGTGTTTTGGGGACCTTTCTGGAACCTGTTTCATGATGCGAATTCACTTCCAACACTGTGGATAGTGACACACATTCAATGAAGCAAGTGCTTGGCTGCCAACTTTGAGCCGGCTCTATTACTGCCTACTCTGCTTGTCCAGACATTTCCTTGCAAACTGGCATTATTTTTTTACACAAATAAGTTTCTAATGGCTTATTTTTTTCAATTTTCATAAACCACATTATTTAATAATTTTTTTTTGATCTCCACAAATGAAAACGTGGTTATAAAGTATAAACACGAGGGTTATTGGGTAAAAGGGACTGCAGGACACAGGGTACTGGGAACTTCTGAAGCCTAGAGATTTGGGTGGAAACACTGATTGAGGCACACTAAGACACCGCTTGACCTGGAATAGCCCTCATGTGGACCTACGACGTGTGATATCTAGGCAGTGAGCCCTCCTACTCAGTCACAATCACTGACTCCTCAGAACTGTTTTGGAGATAGGGGAGACTGCATATAAAATCCCCAGAAAGGATCAGTGTCCAGGCTGGAGTCTGAAGGCATCAATATATTAAAGATACTTGCTTCTGTTTGCATCACTTTCATCCCTATCATTCTTCTCATGCAGCCAAAACTCAGTCCCCGGGGGATGGCAACTACAGTAACCAGACTGTTCTGTCTGACTTCTATGTTAGGACACATAGACCATCTGAATAAACAATTTGATTCTGTGTCCCTCTCCCTCCGATAGACAAAACTGCAGCCAGCACCAGAACTTAAACCTGCAGACTAAGAGTTTGTCAAAAGTCTAGAATAAGCAGTCAATACCCTGGAAACCTAGCCTGCAGAAGAGAAGACACAGAATCAAAAGCTACAACTGAAAGAAAAAAAAAAAAGCTCCAGGTGGGTGTCATTCAGACAACCGATTCCAATGAAAACACTTGACCTTCTCACAGTGTAAAATTGCTTTTACTTCCGGACTATTGTAATTCAAACAGTTTCCCCTATCTCACCTCCAAATATAACTCCAGCAGATTCAAGTATATTAAGGAAGAGGCAATTATTCTGGTGTTTTCTCTGCACCGATTATGGAGCCTGAAACAGTTTTACTATTCTCAGCTCATGCCTTAGATTTTCAACTATTTGAATGTGAAGGAAATCTTAACATGCCGCATTTCACAGGCTGCCTTCTGTGTTGCCTCACCCAGATTTACGTTTTTCATTTTGAGAGTGCCTCAACATGGTGTTTTTTGTTTGTTTGTTTGTTTTTTGGTCAAGGGGCATTGTCATTTTCCATCATCAGATGTTTATGGGAAATTTTACATCCTGCAGGTCCCCGTATACAACAATTACATTAAACAATGGAGATTTCTGTATCTTCCTGTTTTCCCAACAGGTTATGCTCACTCATATTGTTAGCTTATCACGCCAAATGTCCCAGATGCACAGGTGGTGTTAATTGAAGGGCGGAATGATTCATGCATTGTTCACTTTAGCATGGCAAGTTCATGAGCATCTTGATTTTGAAATTCAGTAGAGGGAGATGATGCCTTAGCCAGTAAAATGCTACTCCTTCCAAGCCTCACGGACACTCAGACATATCTGAGCAGAAGCCACATTATCTACGTGAAACAGCTTTGGATGCTCCACATCTATATGCCGATGCCCACCAAATATGAGATTATTTTGCTTTCTCTGAGTTGGCTCTTACTAGCAGTCAGCCTCATTCTATCTCTTTTGTAGATGGTTGTGGATTCTGGGGGTCATTGGCATATTGGTGGGCTTATGAGATTAAAAAGATCTTTTAGGGTAGTTTCTTGATGTGCATTTAATATTTAATTACAACTCTCTTTTATACACGTGTGTCTGTGGATTTCCACATCTAAAGTGCACAGATTAACACATTCCCATAGCAGAGTGAACCTCCCTTCAGTCATGTCTATAGGTATTTCTCCTCCCTATGTGCAGCTGGACAGTAATTCATCTGGGAAACATCTGGTAAACCAGCACAATGGTGCTTCCCCAACTTTCTGTGATGAGGGACCAGGACATTGGTTACCTTTATAAAAGTCTCCTGACACGTCCTAGTGATGTCTGTTTCTGGGATCATAGAGGCTTCCTCTTCCTTGGTTGGTCTTGTTGGTAGGTGCTATCCAGTTGGTCTGCTTCAAAGCAACCGCAATGTACAGGACAAGGAAAGGCTTGCCAATCCTGGGCCACCCTCATATCTTTTTGATGTTTGAACCCATCTTTGAAGCCCCCGTGGGCATGCATCCTGCAAACGACCTGGCTCTTTGTCACTGGCCCTCCCCTTTAATCTGACCAGAAGTGTTCGTCATCTGGCCCTCTCTCTGGCAAGGTTCTGCCTTGGTTTACTAGTCCTCCACTACCTGACAGTGTTTCCATGAGTAGCATAAGGTTTTCAGTGGTGTATTTCGTCATCCTCAGTGTGTCCTTAGTCTAGACACCCTGCTGCGCGCTTTGCCCTTTACATGACATTGCTGGCATTGGAAATAGCAGTGACCTGCACTCTGACTTTCCTTTCTGTACCTAGCTACAAATGGACAGATTTTAAACAGGTCACGGTTTATCACCGAACCATGTACCACCCTTGAAGCAGCATTGGGGTAGATAATAAATCACGAGTAGTCCTGCACAAGGTGATGGAGCCCTCGTGTCTGAGTGGTTACAAACACCAGCTGCTCCAGGTGCACAAAAGGCGTTTTTATTCCAGTAAAGAGTTAACAACCTCAGAAAGCCAGATGGGCAGTTCTTTCCACCTGCAGCCACCCACACTGCATGTCTTTGTTGAGATGGAGGAGGACATTGTGGATTGGTGTGGGACATATGGGCTAATGTTGGACTTGTAGACTTGGGCTGCACTGGTTTGGGATTTTTTCTCCATGTGCATTTACCCTTTATCTAAAGCTCTCTTTTATACATTTCAGTTTCTGTGGATTTATTTCTCTAATGTACTCAGATTAACACAACTAATATAAGAAAAGGCAGGACACAAGTAAGCACCCGTTTCCGTTTGGGAAAGACACTAAACAGTGAAAAGCTATTTTCCTCCATGCCATCTCTGGGTGGCACAAACAGCTAAGTGCTCAATTCGTAACTAAAACGATCATCTGAGCCCATATGGTGGTACCTCAGAAGACAGACCTGGTGGTCTGCTTTTGAACCCTCATAGAGCCTTGTAGCCCCTATCTCACAAGGTTCAGTTTGGCTCTGCACACCAGGTTTCAATGACTTGGAATCTACCCCACAGTAACTGTTTGGATGCAAGGATACTCAGTCCTGAGTTATGACCGGCCCCATCCTGACGATTCTGTCATGAGGCAGTTCTGTCCGAAGTCAAATACCTCATGATACTAGCTTTTCTTTTCTTATTTTTTTCCACAGGTAGTTAAAAGACTTTATTAGGAAGGCTTTGAAGTCAAAAGTAACACTCTTGATAGAATTTTCTTTCATCCTTTAAGTCGGCTCTGCAAATATATAATCAGTGATTTAGCTGTAAGATAAAAGATACGTTAATTTATTTAAGATAAAATATATTTTAGTTCTTAAAATTTATTCCATAAAGTACATATTTTCCTAAAATTCCCTACTTATACAAAAGAGGTAAAAAATAAAAACAAACACAAAATATAAAATCCCCAACAAAACAGTAACTGAGCTTCTTTTTAAAAATTGTAAAAAACTCACAAGAGAAACTAATGTGTGTGTTTGTTAATATTAAAAAAAGTGAAAAATCTCTGGATGGGGGACTCCCACCCCCTAGCTTTACATATCTCACCTCATCAGTCTGTGGGGCTTGAATACATTGGATATAAAATTACAGCTACATTGGCATTAAAGGTGTGTGGTATAGCATGAGTGCATGCTACTTCTGATAAACTTTCTAAAAACAGAAAGTGAAGCAGATGGTCATAATGCAGCTCATCATAAGTATAATAGAGCACAACTCAGAGATTATGTTTTCTGGGTCTTTGAACTGATATGAGCCAATTGAGATGTGGGATGATGAACTGAATGTGAAATTGACCTGTTTTTTTAAAAGCTTGAATGATCTGGAGGTTAAATGGAATGGGGAAATGTATGGTTTCAATCCTTGGAATAGTGTTTTGGGGACCTTTCTGGAACCTGTTTCATGATGCGAATTCACTTCCAACACTGTGGATAGTGACACACATTCAATGAAGCAAGTGCTTGGCTGCCAACTTTGAGCCGGCTCTATTACTGCCTACTCTGCTTGTCCAGACATTTCCTTGCAAACTGGCATTATTTTTTTACACAAATAAGTTTCTAATGGCTTATTTTTTTCAATTTTCATAAACCACATTATTTAATAATTTTTTTTTGATCTCCACAAATGAAAACGTGGTTATAAAGTATAAACACGAGGGTTATTGGGTAAAAGGGACTGCAGGACACAGGGTACTGGGAACTTCTGAAGCCTAGAGATTTGGGTGGAAACACTGATTGAGGCACACTAAGACACCGCTTGACCTGGAATAGCCCTCATGTGGACCTACGACGTGTGATATCTAGGCAGTGAGCCCTCCTACTCAGTCACAATCACTGACTCCTCAGAACTGTTTTGGAGATAGGGGAGACTGCATATAAAATCCCCAGAAAGGATCAGTGTCCAGGCTGGAGTCTGAAGGCATCAATATATTAAAGATACTTGCTTCTGTTTGCATCACTTTCATCCCTATCATTCTTCTCATGCAGCCAAAACTCAGTCCCCGGGGGATGGCAACTACAGTAACCAGACTGTTCTGTCTGACTTCTATGTTAGGACACATAGACCATCTGAATAAACAATTTGATTCTGTGTCCCTCTCCCTCCGATAGACAAAACTGCAGCCAGCACCAGAACTTAAACCTGCAGACTAAGAGTTTGTCAAAAGTCTAGAATAAGCAGTCAATACCCTGGAAACCTAGCCTGCAGAAGAGAAGACACAGAATCAAAAGCTACAACAGAAAAAAAAAAAAAAAAAAGCTCCAGGTGGGTGTCATTCAGACAACCGATTCCAATGAAAACACTTGACCTTCTCACAGTGTAAAATTGCTTTTACTTCCGGACTATTGTAATTCAAACAGTTTCCCCTATCTCACCTCCAAATATAACTCCAGCAGATTCAAGTATATTAAGGAAGAGGCAATTATTCTGGTGTTTTCTCTGCACCGATTATGGAGCCTGAAACAGTTTTACTATTCTCAGCTCATGCCTTAGATTTTCAACTATTTGAATGTGAAGGAAATCTTAACATGCCGCATTTCACAGGCTGCCTTCTGTGTTGCCTCACCCAGATTTACGTTTTTCATTTTGAGAGTGCCTCAACATGGTGTTTTTTGTTTGTTTGTTTGTTTTTTGGTCAAGGGGCATTGTCATTTTCCATCATCAGATGTTTATGGGAAATTTTACATCCTGCAGGTCCCCGTATACAACAATTAAATTAAACAATGGAGATTTCTGTATCTTCCTGTTTTCCCAACAGGTTATGCTCACTCATATTGTTAGCTTATCACGCCAAATGTCCCAGATGCACAGGTGGTGTTAATTGAAGGGCGGAATGATTCATGCATTGTTCACTTTAGCATGGCAAGTTCATGAGCATCTTGATTTTGAAATTCAGTAGAGGGAGATGATGCCTTAGCCAGTAAAATGCTACTCCTTCCAAGCCTCACGGACACTCAGACATATCTGAGCAGAAGCCACATTATCTACGTGAAACAGCTTTGGATGCTCCACATCTATATGCCGATGCCCACCAAATATGAGATTATTTTGCTTTCTCTGAGTTGGCTCTTACTAGCAGTCAGCCTCATTCTATCTCTTTTGTAGATGGTTGTGGATTCTGGGGGTCATTGGCATATTGGTGGGCTTATGAGATTAAAAAGATCTTTTAGGGTAGTTTCTTGATGTGCATTTAATATTTAATTACAACTCTCTTTTATACACGTGTGTCTGTGGATTTCCACATCTAAAGTGCACAGATTAACACATTCCCATAGCAGAGTGAACCTCCCTTCAGTCATGTCTATAGGTATTTCTCCTCCCTATGTGCAGCTGGACAGTAATTCATCTGGGAAACATCTGGTAAACCAGCACAATGGTGCTTCCCCAACTTTCTGTGATGAGGGACCAGGACATTGGTTACCTTTATAAAAGTCTCCTGACACGTCCTAGTGATGTCTGTTTCTGGGATCATAGAGGCTTCCTCTTCCTTGGTTGGTCTTGTTGGTAGGTGCTATCCAGTTGGTCTGCTTCAAAGCAACCGCAATGTACAGGACAAGGAAAGGCTTGCCAATCCTGGGCCACCCTCATATCTTTTTGATGTTTGAACCCATCTTTGAAGCCCCCGTGGGCATGCATCCTGCAAACGACCTGGCTCTTTGTCACTGGCCCTCCCCTTTAATCTGACCAGAAGTGTTCGTCATCTGGCCCTCTCTCTGGCAAGGTTCTGCCTTGGTTTACTAGTCCTCCACTACCTGACAGTGTTTCCATGAGTAGCATAAGGTTTTCAGTGGTGTATTTCGTCATCCTCAGTGTGTCCTTAGTCTAGACACCCTGCTGCGCGCTTTGCCCTTTACATGACATTGCTGGCATTGGAAATAGCAGTGACCTGCACTCTGACTTTCCTTTCTGTACCTAGCTACAAATGGACAGATTTTAAACAGGTCACGGTTTATCACCGAACCATGTACCACCCTTGAAGCAGCATTGGGGTAGATAATAAATCACGAGTAGTCCTGCACAAGGTGATGGAGCCCTCGTGTCTGAGTGGTTACAAACACCAGCTGCTCCAGGCGCACAAAAGGCGCTTTTATTCCAGTAAAGAGTTAACAACCTCAGAAACCCAGATGGGCAGTTCTTTCCACCTGCAGCCACCCACACTGCATGTCTTTGTTGAGATGGAGGAGGACATTGTGGATTGGTGTGGGACATATGGGCTAATGTTGGACTTGTAGACTTGGGCTGCACTGGTTTGGGATTTTTTCTCCATGTGCATTTACCCTTTATCTAAAGCTCTCTGTTATACATTTCAGTTTCTGTGGATTTATTTCTCTAATGTACTCAGATTAACACAACTAATATAAGAAAAGGCAGGACACAAGTAAGCACCCGTTTCCGTTTGGGAAAGACACTAAACAGTGAAAAGCTATTTTCCTCCATGCCATCTCTGGGTGGCACAAACAGCTAAGTGCTCAATTCGTAACTAAAACGATCATCTGAGCCCATATGGTGGTACCTCAGAAGACAGACCTGGTGGTCTGCTTTTGAACCCTCATAGAGCCTTGTAGCCCCTATCTCACAAGGTTCAGTTTGGCTCTGCACACCAGGTTTCAATGACTTGGAATCTACCCCACAGTAACTGTTTGGATGCAAGGATACTCAGTCCTGAGTTATGACCGGCCCCATCCTGACGATTCTGTCATGAGGCAGTTCTGTCCGAAGTCAAATACCTCATGATACTAGCTTTTCTTTTCTTATTTTTTTCCACAGGTAGTTAAAAGACTTTATTAGGAAGGCTTTGAAGTCAAAAGTAACACTCTGGATAGAATTTTCTTTCATCCTTTAAGTCGGCTCTGCAAATATATAATCAGTGATTTAGCTGTAAGATAAAAGATACGTTAATTTATTTAAGATAAAATATATTTTAGTTCTTAAAATTTATTCCATAAAGTACATATTTTCCTAAAATTCCCTACTTATACAAAAGAGGTAAAAAATAAAAACAAACACAAAATATAAAATCCCCAACAAAACAGTAACCGAGCATCTTTTTAAAAATTGTAAAAACTAACAAGAGAAACCAATGTTGTGTGTGCTTGTTAATATTAAAAAAAGTGAAAAATCTCTGGATGGGGGACTCCCACCCCCTAGCTTTACATATCTCACCTCATCAGTCTGTGGGGCTTGAATACATTGGATATAAAATTACAGCTACATTGGCATTAAAGGTGTGTGGTATAGCATGAGTGCATGCTAATTATGATAAACTTTCTAAAAACAGAAAGTGAAGCAGATGGTCACAATGCAGCTCATCATAAGTATAATAGAGCACAACTCAGAGATTATGTTTTCTGGGTCTTTGAACTGATATGAGCCAATTGAGATGTGGGATGATGAACTGAATGTGAAATTGACCTGTTTTTTAAAAGCTTGAATGATCTGGAGGTTAAATGGAATGGGGAAATGTATGGTTTCAATCCTTGGAATAGTGTTTTGGGGACCTTTCTGGAACCTGTTTCATGATGCCAATTCACTTCCAACACTGTGGATAGTGACACACATTCAATGAAGCAAGTGCTTGGCTGCCAACTTTGAGCCGGCTCTATTACTGCCTACTCTGCTTATCCTGACATTTCCTTGCAAACTGGCATTATTTTTTTACACAAATAAGTTTCTAATGGCTTATTTTTTTCAATTTCCATAAACCACATTATTTAATATTTTTTTTTTATCTCCACAAATGAAAACGTGGTTATAAAGTATAAACACGAGGGTTATTGGGTAAAAGGGACTGCAGGAAACAGGGTACTGGGAACTTCCGAAGCCTAGGGATTTGGGTGGAAACACTGATTGAGGCACACTAAGACACCGCTTGACCTGTAATAGCCCTCATGTGGACTTACGACGTGTGATATCTAGGCAGTGAGACCTCCTACTCAGTCACAATCACCGACTCCTCAGAACTGTTTTGGAGTCAGGGGAGACTGCATATAATGTCTCCAGGAAGGATGAGTGTCTAGGCTGGAGTCTGAACGCATCAATATATTAAAGCTACTTGCTTCTGTTTGCATCACTTTTATCCCTATCATTCTTCTCCGGCAGCCAAACTCAGTCCCAGGGGGATGGCAACTACAGTAACCAGACTGTTCTGTCTGACTTCTACGTTAGGACACATATACCATCTGAATAAACCCTTTGATTCTGTGTCCCTCTCCCTCTGATAGACAAAACTGCAGCAAGCACCAGACCTTAAACCTGCAGACTAAGAGTTTGTCAAAAGTCTAGAAAAAGCAGTCAATACCCTGGAAACCTAGCCTGCAGAAGAGAAGACACAGAATCAAAAGCTACAACTGAAAAAAAAAAGCTCCAGGTGGGTGTCATTCAGACAACCGATTCCAATGAAAACACTTGACCTTCTCACAGTGTAAAATTCCTTTTACTTCCATACTATTATAATTCAAACAGTTTCCCCTATCTCACTTCCAAATGTAACTCCAGCAGATTCAAGTATATTAAAGAAGAGGCAATTATTCTGGTGTTTCCCCTGCAACGATTATGGAGCCTCAAACAGTTTTACTATTCTCAGCTCATACTTAGATTTTCAACTATTTGAATGTGAAGGAAATCTTAACATGCCGCATTTCACAGGCTGCCTTCTGTGTTGCCTCACCCAGATTTACGTTTTTCATTTCCAGAGTGCCTCAACATGATTTTTTTTTTTGGGGGGGAGTTAAGGAGCATTATCATTTTCCATCATCAATTGCTGATGGGAAATTTTACATCCTGCGGGTTCCCGTATACAATAATTACATTAAACAATGGAGATTTCTGTATCTTCCTGTTTTTCACAATAGGTTATGCTCACTCATATTGTTAGCTTATCACGCCAAATGTCCAAGATGCACAGCTGGTGTTAATTGAAGGGCAGAATGATTCATGCATTGGTCACTTTAGCATTGCAAGTTCTTGAGCATCTTGATTTTGAAATTCAGTAAAGTGAGATTATGCTTTATCCAGTTAAACGCTACTCCTTCCAAACCTCACGTACACTCAGACATATCTGAGCAGAAGCCACATTATCAACGTGAAACAGCTTTGGGTGCTCCCCAGCTATATGCAGATGCCCACCAAACATGAGATTATTTTGCTTTCTCTGACTTGGCTCTTACTAGCAGTCAGCCTCATTCCTTCTCTTTTGTAGATGGTTATGGATTCTGGGGGGCCTATGGCATAATGGTGGGCTTATGAGATTAAAAAGATCTTTTAGGGAAGTTTTCTTGATGTGCATTTAATATTTAATTACAACTCTCTTTTATACACGTGTGTCTGTGGATTTCAACATTTAAGTGCACAGATTAGCATATTCCCATAGCGGAGTGAACCTCCCTTCTGTCATGTCTTTAGGTATTTCTCCTTCCTATGGGCAACTGGACAGTAATTTATCTGGGGAACGTCTGGTAAAAAGGACAATGGTGCTTCCCCAGCTTTCTGTGATTAAGGGCCAGGCCATTGGTTACCTTTATAGAAGTCTCCTGACATTTCCTAGTGATGTCTGTTTCTGGGATCATAGTGGCTTCCTCTTCCTCGGTTGGTCTTGTTGGTAGGTGTTGTCCAGTTGTTCTGCTTCAAAGCAACCCCAATGTACAGGACAAGGAAAGGCTTGCCAGTCCTGGACCACCCTCATTTCTTTCTTTTTGAACCCATCGTTGCAGGTCCCGTGGCCATGCATCCTGCAAACGGACTGGCTCTTTGTCACTGATCCTCCCCTTTAATCTTACCAAAAGTGTTCGTCATCTGGTCCTCTCTCTGACAAGGTTCTGCCTAGTTTTACTAGTCCTCCACTACCTGACAGTGTATCAATGATTAGCATAAGGTTTTCAGTGGTGTATTTCGTCATCCTCAGTGTGTCCTTATTGGGGGCTCTTACAACTCTTGTTACAATCCATACACCAATTGTATCTTACATCGTCATACGTATATTGCCATCATTCTTTTCTAGACATTTACTTTCTATTGAGCCCTTGGGATCAGCTGCCCTTTTTTTCCTCCTCCCCCACTCGTGGTTCCTTGATAGATTATAGATTGTTATTATTTTCATTTCTCACATCGACCATTGCCTCTTTTATCCTCAGCTTTCTGTTGCTCCTCTCCCTGCGAGGGGTGTGTGGTTATATGTCAATCATTGCTATCGGTTCCCCTTCCTCCCATCCTCTACCCCCCTTCCCCCTATCATTTTGGTATCTCTATTCCCATTCCTGTTCCTGGGTTCCATGTGTTGTGAGTTTGATCTCTTGCTAAAACCTATGCACTCTAGTCCAGAGTGGGAAGCGGCACTGGGGTGATGATAGTGGGGGGTGAGGAGGCCTCAAGGGGTCAGAGGCAGATTGTGTGATTCATTGGTGTGATCAATGTCTCCTCAGGGGTGCCTCCACCCAGTGGGACAGAACATTTGGGAGGCTTGTGGCTTTCTCCTGAGACAGCATGGTGGCCAAGGGCCCGGGCATTGAGGGTGGGACTCTGGGCCTGGGGTGGCAGCACTTGCAGAAGCCACCCCCTCCCCCAGGCACCCACCTGGATATGGACGAGCACGTGAGACAGTTGGCTGTGAACTTTGATGGTGGCCTCAGCGTCTGAGAGCAGGTGGGGTCTGGCCTGAGTCAGCTCCCACAGCTTCAACCAGGAAGCCCTGCCCCCAGGCGGGGGTCAGCAGTTATCCTAGCATGCTCATTCCTCCCCCTCAGCTTCTGTCTGGTCAGCCCTTCAGCTTCCTGGCTGGGTTTAGAACTTGTCCTAAGCTCCCGGAGGGCCACCGTCCTGAGATCTTGCTCAGCGCTTCAGGCCGTTCTGCAAACTCTCCTCCCAGGAGCCCATTATCACTAGCAGTTTACCCCTTGCTCTAACAATGCTCCAGGAGGCCTGCTTGGGAAGTGTTGGGCTGTTGCCTGGTTCAGTCCCACTAACTGCTCCTCAGGAGAAAGAAGAGGTTCCCTGCTCCTGGAAAGATTTACTGGCTTGCAAACCCTCTGGAGGATCCCCATGAGTCAGCAGGTGGGGTCATTCTAAAGCCCGACACTCCGCAGGTAGCCATGTTGTGTGCCACCCAGGCATGCTGTGTGTTTGGAGGAGACTGCACACCCTTCAAAGGTAGAAGCTGCACTCCTCCATAGTTCTTGCATGCAGCAAATGCAGGGCCCCTGAGACTCCGGGCCCGCCTCTGGGCTAGGATCATGGGCAAATCGTTATCTCGCCTAAGCTCCATCTGGGCTGGAAACGCAGTAGCTTCTACTGTGACCTGTTTCAGCCTGGGGCTGTGCAGGGCATCCTCAGCCCAGCTCAACTCTTCCCAGATCGCCCCTGCAGGTGCAGGGAGCCCCTGGCTTGGGAAAGTGACCCTGCTAAGTGGGCTTTGTGACCAGGCTCCCTGATCCACCGACCCAGCTTTGCCTCCTCCACAGGCCGCAGACAGCAGGGGCTGCCCGGGGTTTCCTGAACTCGGGCCCTCTCCAGAGACAGTGTGGGCAGGACCTGGAGGGTGTGGAAGTGAGTCGTGCCGGGAAAGTGGATGGAGGAACGGAGGGTAGGGTAGATGCTGGGTGGGCTGAGGGGGCAGGAGATGCCCTGCAGAGTTCTAGAACCAGGGCTAAGGTATGTGGGAGCTGTTGCGGCCAGCTGGCCCTTTCGTGAGTTTTAGGAGCTGCCTGAACCCCATCCACATTGACCCTCTCCAGCCCCACATTTGGCAGATGCTGGAAGAGAAGTTCAAGGTCTTCCGGGAGAAAAGGCAGAGTGTGGGGCTGCCAGGGTGCAGGCCCTGAGGGAGCTGGCAGGTGCCCTGGAACTCGCCTCCCCCAGCTCCATGGCCCAGAGTCAAGTCCACAGGAGCTGCGTTGAGGCCACATGGGGGAGGCTGGACAAGGCAATGAAAGCCCGCACAGAGGTGGGTGCCCAGAGGGACAGGCCAGCGACAGCCAAGGGGCTCGGGACACAGGGGCCTACCCCAGATGTGTGTGCGTGTGTGTGCGTGTGTGTGTGTGCTCATGTGTAGGGGTGGGCATGTGGGTGTGTGCATGCATACTTCTGTGTGTATTCTCATGTGCGCATGTATGTATGAAGGGGCATGGCTGACTCCAGCTTCCAGCATCAATCAGCCTTCCCCGTCCAACCACGCTCCTTCTTGCCCCCAGGTTGGAGTCCTTCAGCGCAGGTCACTCCTTGTGGCAGAAGCACGAAGTGGGCTCTCCCAATGCTCCCTGAGCACGGACCACAGTTTCGTTGGCAGCACAGGCCCTGCTGGTCTTCTTGCTGACAGCCACTCTTAGAGCTCCCTGCCTCCCCTCCTCACACCCTCCTTTCTCGGGATCTGGTGTCTCAGTGCACTGAGCACCTGACAGGTCCTGCAACCGAAATCCTGGGGCTGGGTGGCCCCGGGGCCAGTCCTCTCCTCACTGACTATTGGAGGTGCTACAGGCAGACCCCCTGACAGGCAGCCCACTCGCTCCCTGAGCCGCCGTCCTCATGTGCTCAGGGCTCCCCATCTTTTTGCCTTCCTCCCAACATGCGTGTCAAGACCCTTTCCTCCCTCGGGCCCTGCCTGTGGGCCCCGGGCCTCATCAGGAACCTGCTGTGATCAGAGGAAACCATCTTCTAACCACCAAAGGGCCAGAAGGCGCGAATGTACAGCGATGATAATAGGTAAAGGTCACAGTAAAGTCACAGAGGACAGGAAAGACAGGGGCGAGAGAATACAATACAGAGTCAGACATGTTTTATTAGGCATGCTCACTTCAGCTCCTCTTGATGGACCACGTGGAACTGGGAGAAGTGGAACCTTTGCTATCTTGGGACGTGTATAGGGAGCATGGAGACACACCTCTTCAGTAGTGGCATGGTTAACAAGGTGGGCGGTATCTATCGTAAGGCCCCTGTACTTGAGCTCACCAAGGTGAGGAAAGCTAATACCTGCATTGGGGGAAGATACAAGGGGGGCTGGGTGTCACGGTGGGAAGAGAGGGCAAAAGGATCATATCTGCTTCTACACAGAGATACAATCAGCCATGTGCTCACATTAAGGCAGCCTAGCTGTTAACGGAGAATCCGTGGGAATGATTTTTAAAGCAGGATAATGTACTTGGACTTTACCTCTAACTTACCAAAGTAGAAGCTTTCCTACCGTGGAATACCAGCTTTCCAGATTCTCCCTGTTATAAGTTAGGGAATAGAGTCTTCGTCCTATTTCCCTCCGTGTTAACGCCCCACAAATCCCCAAGCCACAGTCTTTGCTCAAAAGGAGGTGGCCCTGTTCTCAGGGAGAAAGTTGCTGGCCTTCCTTCCCGCTGTGCCCTCGATTTCCACCAGGCGGCGCTAGAGCTGTGGGGCCACATGCAGATGGTGGTCCTGGTGGAGGGTGCTGTCCTTGGCCACGACCTGGCGTCTGTGGAGGTCCTGCAGCGCCAGCACCGCCTCCTGCAGGGGAGGGCCCCAGTCCCTCCCCCCCCCCCCGCAAGAAATCCTCTTTGTAGGCAATGGATGGATGAAGAGCCCTCAACCCCAGCTGACCCCAGGCAGGACTGCAGCCTGCCCCTACCCCCTCTGGGATGGGGGATGACGGGCCTGGGCTTGACCTAGGCTGGGGTACAGCCAGGATGGGCTGCAGAGTCCTGGGTGGAGGAGCATTCAGCCTGCTCTCTGCCAGCTGCAGAGAGAACTGGTGGCTGTGGACGAGGTGGTGGTTCCGATGGGGATGGAGGCCATCCAGGTACACCCTGTGGTCCAGGAGAGCCTGGCCGGGCAGCTGGCTGAGGTGCAGGAGGCCTGGGCCACCTGGTCATGAAGGCCTGGGAGCAGGGCCAGCAGCTGGAGTGGGTAGCCCATGGCCATGCCTTCCTCAGGCACTGCCAGGAACTGCTGTATGTGCCACCCCACCTGGATGGGGGCTTGCTCTGTTCCATGTGGGTGGGGGCACCCAGCTCTTCCCTGCCTCCTCCCTGTTCTGCCCTCTTGCCCTAAGACCTGTTCCCATGCCCTATCCCCCACCGAGCACTCGGGCTCAAGAGAAGCAGGCGCTAGTCTACATCCTCAGAAGGGCCAGCTGGGCCAAGGAGACACTGGGGCAGGAGCTCTGCCTGAGAGCCCAGGCAGAGCGGCCGGTGGGGTAGCAGCTGCTGGACACCAGCCACGTCATGGCCCCAGAGATGTGTGCGCTTAGGGCTAGGGCCAGGGTGGTGCGTGGCCAGAGCTCCCTTTCCTGCTTCTCCCTGCTCCATGGTAACCCATCCCTGCCCCAGACAGGTGACTCCCTGAGCCCCTCCCAACAGCCCTTGCCCCCCAGGTCACAGTGTCTCCGGGAGCTGGACAGGCAGCTGCAGGAGGTCCAGACGGCCTGGGCCCCTCACCAGGAGCACTGCCAGGTGAGCCAGGACCAGGAGGAGCTACGGGAAATGCTGGGTCAGGCCGAGGTCTGGCTGGCCTCCTGAGAGGACCTCCTGGTAGACCCTGACTGTGGGGTGAGCAGGGATCCGCCCCTTAGAGGGCCACATGCCTGGCACCAGGACTTGGAAAGGCAGCTGGCAGCCCAGGAGGAGAAGCTCACCCAGCTCCAAATGTAGGTGAGGGTGTGGAGGGCGGGACTGAGGAGGGGTCGAGGGGCCTCCACCTGTGGTGTGGTCTCCAGAGCATTGATCTGCCCTGAGGGGCACCCCTTCGGGGAACAGCCGCAGGGTCCTGTCCTCCATTGGCAGTCTGTCTCTGTGGGGTCCGTCACACCTTCTTCTGCCCAACTGCTCCCTCCCCTCCTCCTCCTGGTTTCCCCCTCCGAGAGCTGCCCCCAGAGCAAGCCCTGTGGGACACAGAGGGTCACTATGGGTGGAAACCAATCAATAATCTCATGGGTGCAGAGCACACTCTGAGGAACACATGGGCGGTGACACTAGCTACAGAGAATCTGAGTGGAGCGAGGGTTTGTACTCCTTGTGTAGGCTGGGGGTGGGGCTGATAGCGGGGTGGGGGGGATTGATACCACAGGATCCTGTGGGACTGAAAGTGAGGACCTGAGGGTGGACGGGCAGAGGGAGTGCCCCATCCTCTGAAGTAGGAAGGTGGTCAGCTAGGGTGAGCATGGAGGAAGATGAGCAGGGGCTGCTGCAGTCACGCAAATGTCACGTAAGAATCTCACTTTAGTATAAAATGTTTGTCTCCATTGCAAAGCCACCTCTAGCAACTAGGATCCCCTCTCTCCATCTGGAGTTGACGAGTGAAGAAAATCAAAAACTGAAGCAAAGCAGTCCACAGGACTAACGGACCACCAACACCACAGCCCTCCATCCTTGTCCTGGAGACCAGGAGAGTTAGATTGTGCCCAGCCACCACCTCAAACTGCTCTGGTTGAGTTCAAACTGGCGACTTGTGCACAGCTTGAAAGCCAATGGAAGTTGACTTCATGAAGAGAGGGCATTATAAGTTTGACAGGGACTGTTGGAACCCCGAGACCAGGGCCCTTCAAATCCAAAACAGAGCCCAGCTCTGGGAATCACCCCTGCCCAAGCAACAGTCGAGCTGATAAAGTGAACGCATGGCACCTGTGAGGCAAGTGCTTTCCAGAGCAAACGGGAGCATTTGCCCTCAAAGTGAAGGAGGGAGGGAGGTGCCAGGGAGGAGGCAAGAAGAGTACTGTGTTATATTATGAGGGCTGCAAACAAAATGTGTATAAATTGTTAAATTGCTCTGTATGTTTCCACTTAAAACAAAAACCCTCTATATTAAAATTCATATATATATATATGTGCATTATATGTGTGTATATATATATTAGTCAAACCCAAGGTCAGAAAAAGGCATGCCCCGGGCTGATGCTCCTGGCAAGGCCATTGGTCTGAAACCCATCAGAAAGACGCGGCTCGGCTGTCCGCTCCCATAGTGACAGCCTCAGAGAGCCGCAGGGGCCGTCGTGTGCTGTCCTACAGGGCCTCGATGATAGAAATCGACTCGATGGCAATGAATTGAGTGCTTTGAAGGTCAGAAACTGTAGACAGTGATCTACAAATGTCCTTCTCTTCTGTAAGGTGCCTGTAACACAATCAAAGGAAAACAATCGGTCTGCTCTCCAGATCTTCAATGGGACCATTTCCAGGGAGCCTGGCCACACACTGCCAGGCTGTGCCTTCTCAGATCCGCTGGCACTGTAGGAAGGTTGTGGGCCCTGCAGGGGTGGGGGAACTCTCCAGCCTGCTCCACAGCAATAGAGGCACTAGGCCAAGACAGGAAGAGCCCCGGCGGGGGGAGAGTGGGGAGGTTGAGGCAGTCACTGTGCCCTACTTCTGACACTCTTCATGTGGCTACTATGGTCACCCTTGACCTCAGGGAAGGCCAAGCGTCACCAGGGCAGAAAACACTTCCTTTTTATGGTGAGGGCCATATGGGGTCTCAACTCCACTGCTAATTAGCTGTGGTCTCTAGCAAGTAACCCAGCCTCTCGGTGCACCCAGTTTCCCCAGTGCTATCTGGAGTCCCCAGAAGGGCCAGGTACAGCCAGGCTGCTTGCAGCAGGGCCAGAACCAGCAGCTGCCCTCACCGTGCCCTGAAGCCAGAATCCCAGGACTCAAAGGCTGAGCTTTGCTGAAGGTCGTCCGACATGGCCTCTCAGCTTAAGTAAGGGGTCCCAAGCTACAGGCTGCACAAGTTGCTCCATGGAACACGTGGCCCGTGGCCCCAATGTGGCACACAGTAAGCCAGTTCACCTCTCAGGGGTTTGGCAAAGCGCAGCACAGCAAGGGTCTCCCTGGAAGCCCCTCCACCCCATGCCCAGCACCTTCCCCAAACTCACCCCTACTCCAGGCTGCTGGTACTCACTGTAGGTCCTGTCACCACTGCTGGGCCCTGGGGGAAGTGCTTGGCCGCCACTCCAGCAGGCTCTCCGCTAGTGGGGCAGGCTGCCCCCTGGTTGCCACCCATTTGACTTGGTGCAGAAACATTGCAAACTTGGTTAAGAGGAGCTGAGAAGAGAGGAGAGGGGTCACAGGGGGCCCTGGCTGGTGGGCTGTGAGACACCTCAGTGAGTGACTGGGCAGGGCAGGACTGGACAGCCACAGAACTTGTCCCTCTACGCAGAGAGGGGAATAGGAAGCCACAGCTGTCCTCAGTCCAGACTGATGTTCCCCATCAGCCCCTTGTGTATGCAGCCCCCCCTCCACCACCCGTCTTCATTCGGCTCCAGGGCACCTTCCTTGCCCCTAGCCCCTTCCTCACTAGGGTGTGCTCCTAGTCCTCTCTCCTCTGGTCACCTGCTGCTGGCTGCTCAGCCAGCTCTGCAAGTCTTCCGCTTCCCTCAGGAAGCACTGCAGTGCCAGCATCCTCTTCAAATCCTGGCCCCTGTGGTGACAGCCTGAGTCCCCCAACAGTTAGTGTGCATGTGTGCACACTCTGCAGGACAAGGTACCCAATCAAAGGGGCTGCCTGAAGGACAAGGTTCTTCATGGTCTTTGCCCAGGGTGCTCCTCTGGATTCAAGAAGCAAACCCAGGCCAGGGGGAGTTGGGGCTGGCGAGGGTGTGGCTGTGGGGAAGGGCAGGTGACTGGAGCCAGGGAGCCGAGCCCCTGCCCTGCAGGCTCTCCTCAAAGGTTTGTGGGAAGAGGAAACAGTGAAGGCCTCATCTTTTCCTGACACATGTCTACAGGCCTCCGACACGGTTCTCTTAAAGGCAGTGGTAGCATCTAGGGGAATAAGCAACCTCAGCCAGTTTTCTGGTACCCACGGATGCAGTGACCCTCACTGTTGGGCTGCCAACTCCCGCAGTGTCTGCAGCTGCTTCCAGAGCCTCCACTGCATCACACCCAGCTGCTCTGAGACCTCAGTTACAAGGATCTACATATAACTTCCTCCCTGGGGGATGGACAACAGAAAAGTGGGTGGAGGGAGACAAAATATGTAAGATCTGACAAATTATCAAGGGTTCATGAGTGAGGGGGGAACAGGGAGGGCAGAGAAAAATGAGGACATGATGCCAGGGCCTTAAATGGAGAGCAAATGTTTTGAGAATGATGAGGGCAATGAATGTATGGATATGCTTTACACAACTGATGTATGTATGGATTGTGATAAGAGTTGTATGTGCCCCTAATAAAATGATTTAAAAAAATTAAATCATTTAAATTTCTTTGGACAATGCCATTTGTATTTCAAAGCAACATTCACGAAAGCTATTTTTTCACCTTCACTATCTTCTATTTAGTTTTAGATAGAGCAAAAGCAATTCTTATGCCTTTGTATGAGATGTAACGCAAGTAGACATAAATTTATGCATAATTAAAAATTTGAATGAACAAAATATTTTGTTAAAGAATTTGAACTTTTGTGAAAATCATAGAAAGCATATAGCATTTTATTGAAGGGTTGGGAATTGTTTCCTCTATTTTATTCTAGTATTTGGTCTGAGGTTCTTACGGTATATTCTGATTGTTGTCATGTAAGAGAATGTACATTCCATATAAGAGAAAACTTTCCTTATAATATTTTCCTATCCATTGCTTCCTGCTGAATCTCTCATTTGTTCTTTTATCATTTTTCCTATAAAAAACCCAGGCTGCTTAATTTTATTCTTATTAATCATTTATATAAGTTAGGAAAATATTTATTATATATACATTTTTATTAAAAATCTTTTACTGGAGACTCTTACAACTTTTGTTGCAATCCATATTGATTGCATCAGGCATATTGTACATATGTTGCCTTCATTCATTTATAGACATTTCTTTCCTTTTCTTTTTTAAAACCATTTTATTGGGGCTCATACAACTCATCACAATCCATACATACACCAATTGTGTAAAGCACACTTATACATTCGTTGCCTTCATCATTCTCAAAATTTGCTTTCCGCTTGGGTTCCTGGAATCAGCTTATTTCCCCTTTCCCCTCTCCCCCTCTCACCCTGCTCCTCTTCCCTCATGAACCCTTAATAATTTATACATTATTATTTTCTCTTATCTTACACTGTGCGGCATCTCCCTTCACCCAATTTTCTGTTGCCCATCTCCCAGGGGGGATGTTAAATGTAGATCCTTGTGATCGGTTTCCCATTTCTACACCCACTTCCCTCCCAGTATCGCCACTCTCACCGCTAGTCCTGGGGGGTTCATCTGTCCTGGATTCCCTGTGTTTCCAGTTCCCGTCTGTACCGCTGTGTATCATCTGGTCTAACCAGGTTGGCAAGGTAGAATTGGGATCATGAGAGGTGGGGGAAGGAAGCGTTTAATAACTGGAGGAAGGTTGTGAGTTTCATTATTGCTACACTGAACCCTGAGTGACTCATCTCCTTCCCACTACCCCTCCGCAAGGGGTGTCCAGTTGTCTACAGGTGGGCATTGGTCCCCCGTCATGCACTCCCCTCATTCACGATGATATAAGCCCCCCTCCCGCTTTTGTTACTTGAAAACTGGTCCCCTCAGTCCTTCATGATCACACATGTTGGTGTGATGCTTCCATGTGGGCTTTGTTGTTCTGTGCCTGCTTGTTTACTTTCAAGCCTCTATGACCCAGGAGGCTATATCGCTTGATAGCCGGCCACCATCAGCCTTCTTCACCACACTTACTTATGCACACATTCATCTTCAGCGTTTATGTGGGGAAGGTGATCACACAATGATGGTTTTTGTTCTTTGGTGTCTACTACCTGATCCCTTCAACACCTCGTGTTCACTTAGGCTTGTGTGCTTCTTCTCTGAGGGCTTTGTTGCTTCCAAGCTACATTTCTGCCTGTTTGCCTTCAAGCCTTTAAGACCCCCAGAGTTTCATTATATTGTGCAGAGAGTGGCTATGAGCCAAACCCACTCGACTGCACCCAACAACAATAACAACAGGACTTGTGCTTCTAACAATATGCTGAAGAAGACCTTAAGAGAATCTCCCCTTCGTTTAGAGCAGCGGCTCTCGACCTGTGGGTCGTGTCTACTTAGGGGGTCAAACAGCCCTTTCATGGGGTGGCCTGAATTATAGCAGTAGCAAAACTATAGCTATGATGTAGCAACAAAAATAATTTTATGGTTGGTTGGTCACGACTACATGAGGAACTGGATGATAGGGTCGTGAGTAAGGATGTTGAAAACCACTGTCCAAGAGGAAGACTCAATTCTTGATACAGTTGACGGGCAACAAAATAGACTCAGCCCCAATATAGATGGGATAGCACAGTGGCTGCAACAATAAACACAAGCCAAAGAAACACTGCAAGGATGGCACAAGACGGGACAGTGTTTCATTATATTGACATAGAGTTGCTATGAGTCAAAACCCACAAGAAAAAAAAAACACGAGTTGTTTTTCTAAGAGAATCTTAAGAGAATCTCCTATTAGTTTAGCGCAGCGGGCCTCAAACTGAGGGTCGTGACCCCTTTTGGGGGATGAATGACCCTTTCACGGCAGTGGACCGTTCATTAAAGTGGAAAAATTAGAGTTATGATGTAGCAATGAAAATAATTTCATGATTTGGCAGTCACCACTACATGAGGAATGGTATGAAATAGTCGTGGCATTAGGAAGGTTGAGAACCACTTCCCTAGAGGAAGACATAATTCTTGGTAGAGTAGAAGGGCAGCAAAGGAGAGGCAGCCCCTACAAGATTGATTAGCCCAGTGGCTGCAACAATGAGCACAGGCAAATGAACAACTCTGAGCATGGCATTGGACTGGGCAGCATTTCATTATATTGTGCATAGAGTTGCTTAGAGTCAAAACCCACTCGACGGAACTTAACGACAATAACTACAGGACGTGTACTTCTAACAATATGCTGAACTAGATCTTAAGAGAAACTCCTCTAAATTTTGAGCAGTGGTTCTTAAATTGTGGTTCGCGACCCCTATGGGGTTTCAGACAAGCCTCTCACAGGTGTTGCCCAATTCATAACAGTAGTGAAATCACAGTAATGGAGTAACAATGAAAAAAAATTACTGTTGGAAGATCACCACTACATTAAGAATTGTATAAAGGAGCCACGCCATTAAGAAGGTTCAGAAACACTGCCCGAGAGGAATACACAAAACGTGGTACTGCTGAAGGGCAGCAAGTGAGAGGCAGACCCTACAAGATGGAATAGCTCAGTGGCTGCAACAATGAGTGCCATCAACGAACCACTGTGAGGACGGCACAGGACGGGGCAGCGTTTCATTATATTGTGCGTAGAGTTGCTGAGAGTCAAAACCCACTCGACGGCAACTAACAGCAACACAAAAAGAACTTGAACTTCTAACAATATGCTGACGTAGATCTTAAGAGAAACGCCTCTTAGTTTAGTGCAGGCTTCTCAGCCTATGAATCACGAACCCTTTTGGGGAGTGAGTGGGTTGAATGACCCTTTCACAAGGGTTGCCTGATTCATAAGATTAGCAAAATTACAGTTATGAAATATCAGCGAAAATTTTGTATGACTGGGGGTCCACCACTATTTTGGGAACTGCATGAAAGGGTTGTGGATTTAGGAATATTGGGAACCACTGTCTGAGAGGAAGACACAAATGTTGGTAGAGTAGAAGGGCAGCAAAGGAGAGGCAGCCCCTCCAAGTTGGAATAGCTCAGTGGCTGCAACAACCAGCACAAGCAAAGAACCACTGTGAGGAATGCACAGGATGGGGGAGCGTTTCGTTATATTTTGCATAGAGTTGCTATGAGCCAAAACCCACTTGAAGGCACCTAAATACAATAACAACAGGACTTTTGCTTCTAACAATGTGCTGAAATATATCTTAAGAGACATTCTTCATAGTTTGGAGCAGAGATTCTCAACCTGTGGGTCATGACTCCATTAGGGTGATGAACTACCCGTGCACAGGGGTGGCCCAATTCATAGCAGTAGCTACATTACAGTTATGAAGTAGCAATGATGATAAATTTATGGCTGGTATTGTACCCACTACATGAGGAGTGGTATAAAAGGCCTGTGACATTAGAGGAAGTTTGAGAGCCACTGTCCTCGAGCAAGACAGAAATCTTGGCTGAGCAGAAAGGCAGCAAATGAGAGGCAGATCCCCAGATGATAGATTAGCGCAGTGGCTGCAACAATGAGTGCAGACAAGAAACCACTGTGAGGATGGCACAGGACGGGGCAGCGTTTCATTATCTTGTGCGTAGAGTTGCTGAGAATCGAAACCCACTGGGCAACACCTAACAACAATCACTGTAGGACTCATGCTTTTCCCAATATGGTGCTGTAGATCCTAAGAGAAACTCCTCTTAGTTTAGAGCAGTGGTTCTCAATCTGTGGGTCGCGAGCCCTTTGGAGGGGTCAAATGACCCTTTCACAGTGGAGGCCTGATTCATAACTGTAGCAAAATTAAAGTTACAAAGTAGCAATGAAAATAATTTTATGATTGGGGGTTCATCACTACATGAGGAAATGAATGAAAGGGCAGTAGAGGGGAAGCGAAAGAGAGGCAGCCCCCCAAAAGTTGGATTAGCCCATGGTTGCAACAATGACAACAAGCAAAATAACCACTGTGAAGGTGGCATGAGATGGGGTCACGTTTCATTATATTGTGTATAGAGTTGCTATGAGCCAGCACACACTCAAAGGCACCAAGCAATAACACCAGGACTGTGTGTCTATGAATATGCTGAAGTAAACCTTAAGAGAAACTCCCCTTAGTTTAGACCAGTGGTTCTCAAACTGTGTCACAGTGCCTTTAGAAGACTAATGAACCTTTCACATGGGTGGCCTGATCCATAACAGAAGCGAAATTACAGTTATGCTGTAGCAATGAAAATATTTTATGGTTGGGGAGTCACCACTACATGAGGACTGGTATGAAATAGTAGTGGCATTCAGAAAGTTGAGAACCACTATTCTTGAGGAAGACACAAATCATGGTACGGAAGGGCAGGAAAAGAGAGGTAGTCCCTAACAAGATGGATTACCACAGTGGCCGCAACAATGAGCCCAAACAGAAGAACCACCGTGAGGATGCACAGGGCAGGAAAACGTTTCATTACATTGTGCATAGGTTTGGTATGAGCCAAAACCCACTCGAAGGCAGCCAAAAACAAGAACAGGATTTGTGCTTCTAACAATATGCTGAAACATCCCTTAAAAAGAAACTCCTCTTAGTGTAGAATAGCAGTTCTCAAACTGTGGGTCGTGATGCCTTTTGGGGGTTGGGGTGGAGAAGGACTATATCACATGGTGGCCTGATTCATAACAGTAGCATAATTTTAGTTATAAAGTAACAAGGAAAGTAATTTTATGATTGGGGGGGAGGTCACCAATATATGAGGAAAGGTTGAAAGAGTCGTGCATTAGGAAGTTTGAGAACCACTGCCCTAGAGGAAGACACAAATCTGGGTTCAGTAGAAGGTCAGCAAATGAGAGTCAGTCCCCCAAAAGATGGATTAGCACAGAGACTGCAACAATGAGTGAAAACAAAAGAAAAGTGTGAGGGTATTAGAGGATGGAACAGTGTTTCATGATACTGTGCATAGAGTTGTTATGAGCCAACTATGAGCCAAACCCACTCGACAGCCCCTAACAACAATAAGAACAGGACTCCTGCGTGTAATAATATACTGAGCTATACCACAGGAGAAACTCCTCTTAATTTAGAACAGCGGTTCTCAACCTGTGATTTGTGACCACTTTGGTTGGTTGAACAACCCTTTCACGGGGTGACTAGATTCATAAGACTTGCAAAATTACAGTTATGGAATAACAGGAGAAAAAAACCTTTATGCTTTGGGGACCACCACTACACATTGGGAAGTGTATGGAAAGGTCGTAGAAATAGGAAGGGTGAGCAACACTGTCCTAGAGGAAGACGCAAGTACAGTAGAAGGGCAGCAGAAGAGAGGAAGTCCCTACAAGACGGATTTGCACGGTGGCTGCAACAATGAGCGCAAGCAAAGAACCACCGTGAGGATGATGCAAGACTGGGCAGGCCTTTATTATATTGTGCACAGGGTTGCTATGAGCCCAAACCCTCTCCACGGCCCGAACAACAATAACAGGAGGAATCATACATATAACAGTATGCTCAACTAAACCTTGAGAGAAACTACTCTTAGTTTAGAGCAGCCGTTCTCAACTTGTGAGTGGTAAATCCTTTGGGGGTGTTTGAATGACCATCCCATAGGCGTGGCCAGATACGTAACAGTAGCAAAATTACAGTTATGAAGTAGCAACAGTATAATTTTTTGGTTGGGGGGTCATTACTAGACGAGGCACTGTATGAAAGGGTCGTGGCATTAGGATTGCTGAAAACCACAGTCCTACAGGAAGACACAAGTCTTGATACAGTTGAAGGGCCGCAATATAGAGTCAGCCCTCAAATAGATGGAATAGCATAGTGGCTGCAGCAATGAGCTCAAGCTAAGGGAACACTGTGAGGATGGCACAAGATGGGGCAGCGTTACATTATATGGAGCATAGAGTTGCTATGAGTCAAAACCCACTCGACTGCACCTGACAACAAAACAACAGGACTTGTGTTTCTTATAATGTGCTGAAGTAGACCTTAAGAGAAACTCCTATTAGTTTAGTGCAGCGGTTCTCAACTTTTGGGTCACGAGCCCTGTTGGGGGATGAATGAACCTTTCATAGTGGTCGCCCAGTCATAACAGTAGAAAAATTAGAGTTACAAAGTTGCAATGAAAATAATTTTATGATTTGGCAGTCAGCACTATATGAGGAACGGTATGAAAATGTTGTGGCATTAGGAAGGTTGAGAACCACTGCCCTAAAGGAAGACACAAATCTTGGTAGAGTAGAAGGGCAACAAAAAATAGCCAGCCCCCCCCCAAATATGGCTCCAACAATGAGCACTAGCAAACAACCACTGACAGGATGGCACAGGTCTGGGAAGCATTTCATGATATTGTGCATAGAGATGCGATGAACCAAAACCCCCTCCGCGGAACTTAACAACAATAACAACAGGGCTTGTGTGTTTAACAATATGCTGAAGTAAATCTTAAGAGCAACTCTTCTTAGTTTACAGCAGGGTTCTCAACATTGGGTCGTGAACACTTTCAGGTGGGGGGTGTTTCGAAACAACCCTCCACAGTGATGGCCTGATTCATAACAGTAGCAAAAGTACAGTTATGAAATATCAATGAATATAATTTCATGATTGGGGTCCACCACTACATTGGGAACTGTATGAAAGGGCCGCAGAATTAGGATGTATGAGAAATTTGTCCTAGAGGAAGACACGAATGTTGGTATAGCAGAAGGGCTGCAAAAGTCAGGCAGCCCCTACAAGATGGAATAGATGCAGCAGTAAGCGCAAGCAAAGGACCACAGTGAGGATAGCACGAGATGGGGCCGAGTTTCACTATATTGTGCATACAGTTGCTATGAGCCAGCACACACTCAAAGGCACCAAACAATAATAAAAAGTACTTGTGCTTCTAAGAATATTCTGAAGTAGACTTTAAGAGAAATTCCTATTCGCTTAGACCATTGGTTCTCAAACTGTGTGTTGAGATACCTTTGAGGAGACTAACAAACCTTTCACATGGGTGGCCTGATCCATAACAGAAGCAAAATTACAATTATGATGTAGCAATGCAAATATTTTATGGTTGGATGTCACCACTACACGAGGAATGGTGTGAAGTGGTTGTGGCATTTGGAAAGTTGAGAACCACTGCTCTAGAGGAAGACACATATCTTGGTACAGAAGGGCAGGAAAAGAGAGGCAGTGCCCAACAAGATGGATTAGCCCAGTGGCTGCAAAAATGAGTGTGAGCAAAAGAACCACTGTATGGAAGGCACAGGACGGGAAAGCATTTCATTACATGGTGCATAGAGTTGGTATGAGCCTAAACCCATTCGAAGGCACCAAACAACAGGATTTGTGCCTCTAACAATATGCTGAAGAAGACTTTAAAAGAAACTCTTAGTGTAGAGTAACAGTTCTCTAACTGTGGGTCACGACGTCTTAGGAGGGAACAATGAGCATTTCACATGGGTGACCTGATTCATAACAATAGCAAATTTATAGTTATGGAGTAACAAGGAAAATAATTTTATGATTGGGGGGGGGTCACTAGTACATGAGGAATGGTGTGAAAGAGTCATGACATTAGGAAGGTTGAGAACCACTGCACTAGAGGGAGACATAGATCTGGGTACAGTAGAAGGGCAGCAAAAAGAGGCAGCCCACAGCACGATGGAATACAACAGTGACTGCAACAATCCGCGCAAGCAAAAGAACCACTGGGAGGATGGCGCAGGACAGGACACCTTTCCATCATATTGTGCTTAGAGTTGATAGGCGTCGAAAGCTACACAACAGAATCTAACAATAACTATAGGATTTGTGCTTCTGACAATAGGATGAAGTAGATATTAAGAGAAACTCCTCTTACTTTAGACCAGCGGTTTTTAACCTGTGGTTCGCTACCACTTTTCGCGATCGAATGACCCTTTCACAGGTGTGAAATGATTCATAACTGTAGGAAAATTACAGTTATGAAGTAACAATAATGTTATGATGGGGGTCACCACTACATGAGGAACTGTATGAAAGGGTCATGGCATTAGGAAATTTGACAACCAGTGCCCTAGAGGAAGACACAAGTCTTGGTACAGTAGAAAGGCCACAAAAAAGAGGCAGCTACCCAAAAGTTGGATTAGCACAGTGGCTGCAACAATGCGCACAAGCAAAAGAACCACTGTGAGGATGGCATAGGATGGGAAAGCGTTTCATTATATTGTACATAGAGTTACTATGAGCCAAAACCCACTCGATGGTACCTAACACCAATAACAACAGAACTTGTGCATCTACCAGTATGCTGAATTCTATCTTAAGAGAATCTCCTCTTAGTTTAGAGCAGGGGATCTTCACCTGTGTGTCGCAACCCCTTTGTGGATATGGAATGAAAATTTCACAGGGGTGTCGTGACTCATAACAGTAACAAAATTACAGTTATGAAGCTGCAATGAAATCATTTTCTGGTTGGGGGGGGGGGTCACCACTAAATGAGAATCGGTATGAAGATATCATGGCATTAGGAAAGTTGAGAACCACTGCTCTAGAGGAAGTTCCAAATCTTGGTATGAAAGGGCAGGAAAAGAGAGGCGGTCCCCAACAAGATGCATTAGCACAGTGGCTGCAACAAAGAGCGCAAGCAGAGAACCACTGTGAGGATGTCACAGGACAGGGCGGCGTTTCATTGTATTGTGCGTAGAGTTGCTATGAGACATACCCACTCGACAGCACCTAACAACAACAACCAATGGACTTGAGCTTCTAACAGTGTGGTGAAAAAGACCTGAAGAGAAACTCCTCTCAATTTAGAGAAGCGGTTCTCACCATGTGTGTCATGACCCCTTTGGGGCTTAGACGAACCCTTTACATGGTTGCACTATTCATAACTTGTAACAAAACGAGAGTTACGAAGTAGCAAAGAATATAATTTTATGATTCGGGGTCTACCACTACAAAGGGAACTGTATGAAAGTGTCGTGGATTTAGGAAAGTTGAGAAGCACTGTCCTAGAGGAAGGCACAGATATTGTTAGAGTAGAAGGGCAGCAAAGGAGAGGCAACCCCTACAATTTGGAATAGCTCAGTGGCTGCAACAATGAGCGCAAGCAAAGAACCACTGTGAGGAATACACAGGACGGGGCAGCGTTTCAGTACATTGTACATAGAGTTGCTGTGAGCCAAAATCCACTCGACGGCACCTAACAACAACAACAACAGGAGTTGGGTGTCTAACAATATACTGAACTACATCTTAAAGAAACACCTCTTAGTTTAGAGCAGCGGTTCTCAACCTGTGGATCGGGCCCTCTTTGGGGGTTGAGATACCCATTTACAGGGGTCGGTCTCTTCTTCATAGTAGCAAAATTACAGTTATGAAGTAGCAACGAAAATATTTTTAGGAATGGATGTTCACCACAACATCAGGAACTTCATTATAGTGCTAAGGCATTAGGAAGGTTGAGAACCACTGGTTTAGAGCATAGGAAATCTGATGCAATACTGCATATTTTAACACACATGAAGTTGGAAAATAAAGGAAATTGGGAGAGGACAGTAGTATCAAATTCCTATGAGTCAGAATTGCTCTATATCATAGAGTAGCTAAGACAATGAGAAGAAATGACAAAGTCAAAGAGCTGAAGAGAAAATTCCATAGGACACGTGGCAACAGCTTTATGCTCTTGTTAGACCCTCGGGGCCTCCTTATCTTTTTTGGCTTTCTTAAGCCCATCCCCACCAGTATGAATAGTCTTCATTAAACTCTCTTTAATTAAACCTTCTGCATGGTTTGCTTTCTGCTGGAACCCTCAGAGATATCATTTAATTTTCTGGATTGCAATTCATCTCTAGCATACAGAAATCTTTCAAGAGTTTGTTTTATGTTTTGTTTTCATCCACAATAGCATTTCCTTCCAGATTTGTTTGTCCTTGAAACATGATCAGTAGTTCTTTCCTCTCCAATGAAACCCAAGTGATACGCTGCCTGACTGCCTAGGAAGTTCATGTGTAGCCTACATGGAGATCCCAACCATTCCCTAGACAAGTGTTTCTCAAACTTCCGAATGCCATGATTCTTTCATACAGTTCCTCAGGCTGTGTTTACCTCGATCATAAAAATTATTTCATCGCTAATTCATCACTGTAGTTTTGCTACTGCGATGAACCAGGCAACCCCTGTGAAAGTGACATTGGACCCCCAAAGGTGTCGTGACCCACTGGTTGAGATCCACTACCTTAGACCAACATATGGCCCAAGGGCTGTATAGGGCCCCCCAAATAATCAATTGCTGCCAGCATCACACATCTCACCAACGAGAAGCATTTGTAGCCATCACCTTAGGGGTGAGTTCATTAAATATTTGACCTCTATGGCCCCATGAATGATGTTATAAATCACCACATGGTCCTTGGCAGAAAAACAGGTTTCCAGCTCCTGCTCCAGACCAAAGGTTCCCAAACGTATTCTGCCTACTGCCCTCTTTTCAGAAAAAGAAATTACTCAGGACCCCCCAGCAATGAAAGAATTTTGTACTATAGCCCACCATCCAGGATAAAATGTAGATATCTGATTTGTAGATCTCTGGATTTTTCTGTGCCCAGTAGGTGGGTGGTGTTGCCCACTTTGTGAAACGAGGCTCTAGGAAAATCAGGTGTGTTTTCACTCTCTCTGCAAGAATTTCAGTTGAGGAGCAAGATCTGTCTTGAAAGAAGTGTATCCAGTTTGCTCCTTAGAGGCAAGGATGGCTAGACTTCATCTCACATCCTTGGGCATCAGGAGCTATGAGGAGCAACATCATGCAAAAGGGCATCATGCTTGGTAAAGGGGCGCCCAAAAGGGGAGGACCCTCACCAAGATGGATGGACACAGTTTCTACAACAACACACTAAAACATAACAATTGTGAGGCTGGCACAGGAGCAGGCAGTGTTTCTTTCGGTTGTATGTAGAGTCGCCACGAGTTGAAACCAACTTGACAGCATCCAACAAAACCAGATGTGGAGAAAGCAAGGCCTGGTCTGTGTACAGTGGCCCCACCGAGGTTCCTCATCAGTTGTGTTTGAATGGGCCAGGTGCTCTCACAAACCTCCTCTTCAATAGACAACTTAGAATGTTTGCTTTGTGCCCAGGAACCATCCTGAAATTTAAAATGACCATTTGGCACTGAGTTGATTGCGATTCATGGTGAGTCATAGGACTTTCAATGGGCATAACCTTTCAGAAACAGATGGCCAGGTTCTTACAAGGTATTTCTAGGTGCGCTTGAACCTCCTCAGTTCCTGTTAATGGCCAAGTGTTTTAACCATTTGTACTCTCCAGGGATGACTCACAGCTCTATATATCCTTAAAACTGACATCTCTCCTCTCTTTGGAAAGCCATGACAATTGTTCTCTTTCAGTAGATTTACCTTCTTTAAATATAGGAATGACATATACTTCTACCACCTCACAGAAAATGTCAGAAACTCGTAGCTCTCATTTAATAATGGCGTGGGTGATTACATATTGGGCTGCTAAGCACAAAGCCAACAGTTCAAAACCACCAGCCACTCTCAGGGAAAAACATGAAACTTTCCAATCCTATAAAGTTACAATCTCAAATACCCACAGGAGCAGTTGGACCCTGTCCTATAGGGTAGAACTCAGGTCATGGGGAGTCAGAGTGGATTCGATGGCAGTGAGTTTGCTTTGGTTTTTGGACTCCCCTCCTACCACAATAGCTCACAATTACTAAGTGCATGTTATGTACTAGTGTTCTAAGCATTGCATGTACATTCACTCATTTCATCCCACGGGTGGTGGTGTGGGTGAAGCATTAGAACTGCTAACCAGAAGGTCGGTAGTTCAAACCCACCTGCTGTTCTTCGGAATCAAGATGGGGCTGTCTGTGCTCATAAAGATTTTCAGGGTCGGATGTCTTCAGGGACAGTTATTACTTTATCCTGCTGAGTTACTATGAGTCTGAATGAACTCTAGAGAAGTGGGGTTGTGGTGACTTTTGCAACCCCTTTAAGAGGAGCGCTGGCGGGGCAATAGAGAAGCCCTTGACTATTTACCACTAGCTCAGCGAAACCCTCAGCAGCTTCCCATGAGAATGATGCGTCAATTTGCTCCAGTATCAGTCACAGCCTATGGGAACGCCTATAGAATGGTTCCACTCTGTCCTCCAGGCTCACTATGAGTTGGAATCGACTGACCCATTGGTAGTGCATCAGCTTCTGTCTATAGGTGAGAACACGAATGCACAGAGAGGTGAAGCCATCTGGCCCAGGGGTAACCAGGTTATCCAAGGGAGAGCTGGAATTTAAATCCCAGCAGACCAGCTTCAGAGACTACAGGCTTAGCTCTACCGTCTGCTGATATCTGGACTAAGAGTGGTTGGATTTTGCCTCCTTTTCCCTACACATCATCTCCACTGTCCCCTATCAAGCAAAATTAGCTTGAGTATTGAACAGGCACCCTCCAGCCCTGCCCAATTGCACACGCTCAGGTGAGAAAAGGATGGGGAGATCACTGGGCTGTTTTAGCTGCCACCTCTACTCGCACTGCGCCAACACACCCACAACGAAGTCAGAGAAAGAATTCTTGGTCTTGTAACCACTCCTCAGCCCTGACACCTTGCAGAGAGCCAAAGCCACTCTCTTGGACACCCATTCGACTGCTACCTGGGAACTTCCCATGGAGCATTTGGGGACAAAGGAGAGGGAGCACGCCTGCAATGTAATTAACATTATGACAACTTGTTCCCCCCTTGGAGAATGACACCATTAGCTGCTTCAATTGTGCATGAAATGTAAATTACACGACTCAGGGGTTTCATGTCTGAGCAGCCATGATGCTAAGTGACGAGGCTCTCCATCGAGCAGCCCCTCCCCAAGCAGCAGGAACTAAGAAACCCAAGCCCTGAGGCCGACAGCTGAGACCGAGGTCCTGTAGTCTTTGAGTGTGCCTACTTCACAGAGCCCACAAGGGAGGATCTTTCTGGGTGGCCCTGGATGCCAGGCTGGGATGTTCCAGCCACCTGCTGTCATCACCCTGGCCCTCCCATTTTCTTTAAAGGGAGTCGAACGCTGGGCAGCACTCTTTCCTCTCTAACTCTCAGAAAATTAGGAAAAAGGGGTGGTGGCAGTGGTTGTGGTAATATCCTTCGTGCTAAGGAGTTTTGGTGATGCTGTGGGTTAAGCATCCCGCTACTAATCACAAAGCCAGCAGTTCAAACCCACTAGCTGCTCTGAGAGGGAGAAAGATGAGGCCGTCTGACAATGGACATATTTATAGTGTCAGAAACCCACAGAGGCAGATCCAAACTCGTCCCCCAGATTATTTCCATAGCCATTCTGCCTCCCATGCATTACTCTGTCTGGCTCAAATTACTCTGTGTTCACTCCCTGGCCAGCCCCCCACAGTTCCCTACCCCCTTTCACCACGAACTCTCTGGACACTACTCGAAATCAGCTTGAGACACTGGATCAGCCACACTTCTTTGTGGCCCATGAAAGAACTTTCCAAAACCTCATGTCACAAGCAGGTCCACTTGCTTTTAGAGAAGAGGCATAAGCGAAATTGTATGTTTCCACCTTGAGAGGGGCAAGCACCACCATGTACAATTAGTAGGTGACCACCAGTGTGTCACTTTTGTGGTCACCACACATCTCCTTTGGGGACCCATTTGCCCCTCTCCTAGCATCCTGATCCCTGGTGCCATGGCTAGACTGGGATGGGAAATCCATGGGCTCAACCAGGAACTTCCAGGTGGAATCAGAGACACTGTCCCCTCTGTAGAGCCTCTGTGAGGACAGGGAGTTTGGAAACACAGCCTAAAGTTGCAGTAGGATAAATTTAAGAAATGATCACGCATTTACCCTAATGTCAACTGTACAAATCCCAAAACCACCCTTCAAATGCCCTGCCACTGAGCAGAGCCAAAAGCAGGAAGAGCCAAAACCTACATATGGGTACAGGAAGACCTCTGGAAGGTGTCCCTGTGGGGGGCCGGGGAAGGGGGAGAGTGGAGTTGAGGAGGCTCAGGGGCTCAGGCTCAGGCTGGGAAAGAGCCAGAGTTCCTAGTTCGACTCTCTCTTTGTCTCTCTGCCTAACCACCCACCTCCCACCCAGTCCAGGAGATTCTTTGAACAAGACCCCACAGGGTCAGAGGTGAGAGCTGTCAGCTCCTGTTAATACCCTGACTTGGGAAACATCTCTCATTCTGGAAATTCATATATTTTCTTGGGCTTTGATCAAGATCCAGGTCAAGCCTCCCCTCCCCCCTTTCTCACAGAGGCACTTGGTCAGAATGGCAAATAGCCCTCAACTGTGCCATGCACTCCGCCTCTTCATTCCCTGTTCCCTTCGAACCATCTGCTGCAAAAAAAAATCACAAAACAGCCCGATGGAGGGCAGGTCAGTGCTTCTTTTTCAGACTTCCCTCTCATTCTTTCTCTGGTCGCATCATCATTCCAGGTACAGAAAACCCATTACTGTCCAGTCAATTCCAGCTCATGGAGACCCTATGTAAGTTTTCCAACGTTGTCCAACATTACTGGAACAGACAGCCTCATCGTTTTCCTTGAAGCAGCTGGTGGTTTGAACTGTCAACCTTTGAACTAGCAGTTCAACATTTACATGACATCCCTTCAGAGTGGTGAGTCATAGTCTGCAGACACCGTGGGCAAGAATCATTGTTCTGGCTTATTGTCATAAGGTGGGATTCTAGGTAGGCAGGTGTGACGCAGGTGTAACTGGAAGTCGACTTGATGGCAACAAACAACAACAATGATGTCATTGTTTTGGGACTTGGGAACTGAGACCTCTGAAGCATGGGCTAAGTAAAAGCTACTTCTGGTTTGTTAGGTACTTCATTGCTGAGCTCTGTTCTAGATACTGGGAATACAGCTAGAAGGAAGGTGGCATCTCTGTTCCTGGGGTTGAGAGATGAGAGGGGTTGGGAAACTTCCTGTCCTGTTAGTAGTGGGTGTAGACATTGTTTCTCCTGTTAGATGCCATTGAGTCAGTTCCAACCCCTAGCCACCCTATGGATAATAGAACGAAACAAAACCCAGTCCTGCCCCATCCTTTCAATTGTTGTTATGTTTGAGCCCCTTGTTGCAGCCACTGTATCAATCCATTGGCCGAAGTTCTTCCTCATTTTCACTGCCTCTCTGCTTCACCTAGCAAGACATCCTTCCTCCTCCAGGGACTGGTCTCTCCCTAACAGTATGTCCAAGGTACGTGAGGGGAAGCCTCACCATCCTGGCTTCTAAGGAGTATTCTGGCTGTACTTCTAACCCACATTTGTTTGTTCTTTGGCAGTTCATAATACGTTCAATATTCTTCACCAGCCTCCCAATTCAAATGCATTGATTCTTCTCTGATCTTCCTTTTCAATGTCCAACTTTCACGTGCATAGAAGGCCATAGAAAATATGACTAAGATGGCTTTAGTCAGGTGCACCTTAATGTAACATTCTTGCTCTTAAACACTTTGAAGAACACTTTTGAAAGAGGTCTCTGGCGGCAGCACGCGGCCCCTTTAAGGGTGAGGAGGAGGGGCGCACAGGTGGAAGGTCATGGCCCCTTTAGGCTTGGCCTACTTGGCAGCAGCAGGAGCCTATTGAGAACATGACAGGAGGCCAGCCAGCACTTCCTATAGAGGTCAAGGGCTCAGGAGCTGAGCGAGCCAAGCTCTGAAGGCTGTGAGCCAACATCGGAGCCGCACTGCCTCCATGGGCCATAATGACCTAATGCACAAGGCCTAGGACTTCAAAGACCAGGTGTGGCCTGTGCAGCCTTCCCGCCCCTTCCCAGACTCCTGCCCACCAGGGAGGGCCTTGCCACCATGACCCCTGATGTGGGTCTGCAGCCCACCAGGCACCTGGCCAGCCACCAGGATTCTCGCCCTGCCCAGCTGACAAACACAGGACCACACTCCAGACCCCCTGCCCCCACCCTGGGCCTACTCACCACCAAGACTCTACCCTGGGCCCGCTGCCCACCCAGGAACCTGCATCAGGGCCCTTGCCAACCCTGGGTCCAGTCCAGGCCGGGCACACACCTGGGATCCCTGTTCCAGGTCCCTGCCCACCTGGGTCTGGGCCTGCCACAAAGACCCTGCCCGAGGCCCTCTGCCTACCCAGAAACACCCCCTGCCCAGCTAGCCCCTGGCTCATCTGGGCACTGCCCCAGGCCCCCTGCCTGCCCAAGATCTTGTGTTAGCCTGACTGGCCATGGAGGATGGAGAGGAAGAGGGACTCTGCCCAGGCCCCTGCACCCCATCCCACTTGGGAAGCCCTGGGTTGGTCCAGCCCCAAAGGCGTCTCCCCCCTCCCCCAGGCCCACATACCCAGAACTCCATTGGGCCCACTGCTTACCTGAGGCCTCCCCATCAAGGGCTTGGGATATGTAACCCCAGCCTGGGATGGGCTCCTAGCTTGCTAGAGCCCCATGCCACTCTCCTTAAGCCCCAACTATTTAAGATCCCTAGAAAGTGCCTGTGGGCGCCCTTGTTGCGTATCACTCTGGCTGTAAGGGGCTAGGCTGTAGCTCTTGAAACTTGTCTTCTCCATTCTGAACCTTTAGGACATTGGTCCTTCCACAGGGCAGTTCTACAGAAGTGGCAGGGAACTCTATTCCCGAGTGGAGTTGGCCAGGTTTGAATGGGGGGTGCCCCTGCAGGGACCCCAACTTGGGAGAACAGCCCATCTCCCCTCTCTCTTTCCCAGCTGCAAAAAAAGTAAAAAAGAAAGAGATCTCAAACAGCAGATTTACCCAATACAATACATCCCTTGAGTTCTTGACCGGGGCTCGCATGATCATTTATTGTGGACTCCAGAAAGAAGGTAGCCCTGATCACTTCAGCCTTTTCTCCATTTATCATGATCATGTTGTAGATGACAGGGTCATAATTACATATAAATATGTCCCTGGGACCCAGCTGCTGGGGAGTCCCAAACAACTTGATGTAAAGAAAATAAGAGAGAGAAAACAAGCACTCTGAGCTCTTGGTTGGAAGGACAGTCCTTTGTGAATAGAGGGCTGCAAGGATATTGGAGTTCCTGAAGGGGGGCAAACAGTTCCACACACAACTATTTAACAAATCATTTGCCGTTGGAACCCACCCAGGGACACCATGGAGGAAAGGCCTGGCAACCTGCTTAAAGCCTATAGTCTTGAAAGTCCTATGCAATGCACATATGGGGGCACCATGAGTCAGAATCAAGTCTCTCAAGCCTGTTTTGGTTTGGGGCGAGGAGCTATTAGAAGCAGTGGGGTATAATGTTGAATCCCAAAAAAGGAAGGATTTGGTCACCATTAAAGTGACTTCTGACCAAATTACTAACAATCATAGGGACTTTTGTGGGAGAAAGATTAGGAGTTCTAATGCTGTAAATATTTCGTGTCAAAAACCCACAGACAGTTCTACCCTGTCCTATACAGTCGCTGACTTGCTGTCAACTGGATGGCACTAAGATAGGACCTATCTGCTAAAAGGTTGCCATGCAACAGGACTTGTGCCAAGTCCACTATGGTTATGCCTATGATCTTTGTGGGAGACAAAGCCCTGCTTATGTTTAATGTCTCTGTTGTCAGATCGCTCCATTGTCCAGACCTGGCTCTATGTCCTTCTAGCTCCATGACCTGGGACAAATCATTGAATCCCCTTTGCGCTCTGTGTGTAGAAGGGAAGTGAAAAATAGTGCTTAGGTTTTGTGTTCGAGGTTGAGATTGAATGCATCAATAGATAAAAAGACCTTGTCGTTGTTGTTAGTCTCCAGTAAGTCAAATTTGACTCCTTTTGACCATAGGTGTGATAGGAAAAATCACTGCCAGATCCTATGCCATCTTCCTGCCCATTGGCAGGTTTGAGGTCATTGTTGCGGTTATGGTGCCAGTCCGTGTCATGAAGAGTTTCCCCAGATCCACATGATGTCCTCTTCTCGCAACTGGTCTTTCCTAACGACATGACCAAAATCAGCATGACAACATTTTGCCATTCTCTCTTCTAAGAACATCCTGTGAAGAGTGTCCTGGCTCAATTTCCTCCAGGACTGATTTGCTCATTCTCGTGGCCACACACAGTATACTCCACACACGGTCTTTGCCATCACTGCCATTCAAATGCCTCAATCCTTCTGAGAATCCTGATCCTCACTGTTGTCCCCATTAGAAACTCCATTTCTCGCAGCTTGCTTCAGACCTGCTGAAGTGGAATCTGAGTTTCTGTTAGGCCCCAAGGGCATTGTATTTGTGTGCCTGCTAGAAGAACGGCTGGGGAACAATGTCTGGCCCATAGTAAGTGCTGTATAATTATTGGTTGTGATCAGTGTCATTATTTATTACTCCATCTAATCATTCCAGCACACTCACAGGTCAGGAAACCAAGATTCTGAGCCTGCCAGTGCCTTTGCTGAGGCTACCCCTCAGGAGAGGGCAGGGGCTCCATGCAAATCGAATATAGGATCAGGCCAACATTTGGATCACTCTGAATGGAGACACAGTCAATGCTCATTAACCAGTCACTCCCCATTGCTTTCGTCACCCAATCCTTATCAACCGTGACTCTGCTTGCTGTCTATGGATTTCCCTATGGATTCTGCATATTTTATATCAATTTCATTATGGTCTGACTTGTTTCACTCAGCAGAAGGTGTTCAAGGTCCCTGCATGGTGTAGCATGTTCCAAAACATCATTCCTTTTTAAAGGCTGAATAATATTCCATTGTATGACTTAGATATTGTTTGGTTTATCCATTCTTCGGGCCCTGGGCACTTTGGTAATAGTCACCTCTCAGCTATTGTGGGTAGTGCTGCAGTGAACTTGTATACCACTATCTCTTTGAGTCTCTGTTTGTTATTCTTTGAGGTATATACTTAGATGTAGAATTGTGAGGTGGTCAAGGATTTCCTCTTCCTTGGATCCATGATCAACGCTCATGCAAGCAGCAGTCAAGAGCTTAATAAATGCATTGCATTGTATTGGCTAAATATTCGCAAGACCTCTTTAGAGTATTGAAAAGCAGGGATGTTATTTTGAGAACTAAGGTGCATCTGACACAAGCAATAGTATGTTCAAACACTTCCTATGCATGTAAAATTTGGAGATTAAATAAGGCAGGCCAAAGAAGAATCGATGCATTTGAATTACGGTGCTAGGAAAAAAGAACCATAGAAAGTACTATGGACTACCAGAAGCACCAATAAAAACTTGTCTTGGAAGAAGCACAGGTCAAATGCACCTTAGAAGTAAGGATGGCCAGATTTTGTCACCCTTTGGATATGTACTTTCAACATGTTGTCAGGAGAGACCAGGCCCAGGAATAGGACATCATGCTTGGTAAACTGGAAGGGCAATGGAAAAGAGGAAGTCTCTCATGAGCTGGATGGACATGGGGGCTGCAGTAATGGGCTCAAACATAAGAACAATTGTGATGATGGTACCGGGTGGCATTGTGTTCTGTTTGACATAGGGTTGTTATGAGTGGGAACCAACAGGACCGACCCTAACAACAATAGTAAATCTATGACTTGTTAAGAAGAAAAAAGCATTGTTCATTTCCTCTATGAGCCAGGCACTGAGAAGACCCTGAAGGTCCAGATAGAAAGAGCACTTGGCCCCTACCCATGATGGGTTCCCAGTCTAGGGGTGAGGCAGCAGATCTCCACTTTTGGATGAGACTTATGCAGCCCCCTTGGGGTTCTAGTGTGTGCTGGAGAGACTCAAGTTAACTTTGCCTTTCTCTATACCCGCCTTTAGGGAAGTGGAAGAACTTTCGAATAAAGCATCCCCCGAGATTTCTGTTGCACAATTAGACAAAAGGAAACCAATGGTGGCTAAACAGAGCGAACAGAGAATCCAGAGCTGTGTCCGGATCCTTGGCCATGCAGCTATCAATCAGCACAGTTGAGTTCAGTAAACAGGAAGCGAAGATCCTCAGTATCTGGATCCAGTAGGTATAGAAGGCATAGCTTCAAAGATAAAGAAGGATAAACCCTCTTTCGCTTTCAGGAGGAACTCACCCAGGGATAACTCATTCAGGTGGGACAACACTAAAGCCTTAGAACTGGGAGGGTCCACAGGTGCGTGTTTACTGCCAGAATGGTGGCTTCCCATTCAAGAGCTTCTATCATATTCCAGCTCATGAATGGTCCTCCGTGTGCCTTGGTTCTTTTGCTGTGACTTCTGTGGCATCACTTGAACTCTCCATCCCCTCCAGCCAGGAGCAGTGGCAGGAAAAATCTATTAGGGAGAAGTGAGAGAGTGAGCTAGGAGATATTCCGTACACAGATTGCAGTCTCCTTCAGCAAAGGTCCTGTGGGGTGGGGACTTAACTTTTCTGATTCTCTCCTGTTAGAAGTCAACACGGAGCTAAAGAAGCATGAATGGAAGAAAGCAGGATGATGAGCTGACAGCTTTTCCATAAGGAAATAATAGCCAGAAGGGCTCCAAGTTGGGATGAGGGGATGGTGGGGAGGGGAACACACGTGCTGCTACCAAGAGGAGAGTGAGGAGCAAGAGACCAGTAGAGGCTAGTCTCAAAGCCATCTCCAATAACATTTCCCCAACAGGCTGTTTTCCTCTCTCCACTCTAAACACGTCAGCCTTCACCTCCACCAAGCACTGAAACCCCAATGCAGCCTATATCTGCCCATTCCTCCCACCAATTGGTCCAGGTTACTATGGGAACTATGGGAGTTGAGAACTGCTGCTCTAAAGTTAAAGGACTTTCTCTGAAGTCCTACTTCACCATATTGTTAGAAGCACAAGTCCTGTAGTTATTTTTGTTGAGTGCTGTCAAGTGGGTTTCTGGTCACAGCAACTCTATGCACAATATAATGATATGCTGCTCAGTCCAATGCCATACTCAGAGTTGGTCATTTGCCTGTGCTCATTGTTGCAGCCACTGGGCTAATCAATCTTGTAGGGGCTGCCTCTCCTTTGCTGCCCTTCTACTCTACCAAGAATTCTGTCTTCCTCTAGGGAAGTGGTTCTCAACCTTCCTAATGCCACGACTCTTTCATACCATTCCTCATGTAGTGGTGATTGCCAAATCATGAAATTATTTTCATTGCTACATCATAACTCTAATTTTTCCACTTTAATGAACGGTCCACTGCCGTGAAAGGGTCATTCATCCCCCAAAAGGGGTCACGACCCTCAGTTTGAGGCCCGCTGCGCTAAACTAAAAGGAGATTCTCTTAAGGTCTACTTAGGTACATTGTTAGAAAAACAAGTCCCGTTTTTTCTCTTGGGGGTTTTGACTCATAGCAACTCTATGTCAATATAATGAAACACTGTCCCGTCTTGTGCCATCATTGCAATGTTTCTTTGGCTTGTGTTTATTGTTGCAGCCACTGTGTTATCCCATCTATATTGGGGCTGAGTCTATTTTGTTGCCCGTCAACTGTATCAAGAATTGAGTCTCCCTCTTGGACAGTGGTTTTCAACATTCTTACTCACGACCCTTTCATCCAGTTCCTCATGTAGTCGTGACCAACCAACCATAAAATTATTTTTGTTGCTACATCATAGCTGTAATTTTGCTACTGCTATAATTAAGGCCACCCCATGAAAGGGCTGTTTGACCCCCTAAGTAGACACGACCCACAGGTCGAGAGCCGCTGCTCTAAACGAAGGGGAGATTCTCTTAAGGTCTTCTTCAGCATATTGTTAGAAGCACAAGTCCTGTGGTTATTGTTGTTGGGTGCAGTCGAGTGGGTTTGGCTCATAGCCACTCTCTGCACAATATAATGAAACTCTGGGGGTCTTAAAGGCTTGAAGGCAAACAGGCTGAAATCTAGCTCGGAAGCAACAAAGCCCACAGAGAAGAAGCACACAAGCCTAAGTGAGCACGAGGTGTTGAAGGGACCAGGTAGCAGACACCAAAGAACAAAAACCATCATTGTGTGATCACCTTCACCACATAAACGTTGAAGATGAATGTGTGCATAAGTAAGTGTGGTGAAGAAGGCAATGGTGCCCGGCTATCAAGCGATATATCGTCCCGGGCCTTAGAGGCTTGAAAGTAAACAAGCTGGCCCAGAAGCAACAAAGCCCACATGGAAGCATCACACCAACATGTGTGATCATGAAGGGCTGAGGGGACCAGTTTTAAAGCAACAAAGGCGGGAGGGGGGATTATATCATCGTGAATGAGGGGAGTGCATGACGGGGGACCAATGCCCACCTGTAGACAACTGGACATCCCTCGCGGAGGGGTATTGGGAAGTTGAGTCACTCAGGGTTCAGTGTAGCAATAATGAAACTCACAACCTTCCTCTAGTTATTAAACGCTTCCTTCCCCCACCTCTCATGATCCCAATTCTACCTTGCAAACCTGGTTAGACCAGAAGATACACAGCGGTATAGACGGGAACTGGAAACACAGGGAATCCAGGACAGATGAACCCCCAGGACCAGCGGTGAGAGTGGCGATACTGGGAGGGAAGTGGGTGTAGAAATGGGAAACCGATCACAAGGATCTACATATAACTTCACCCCTGGGAGATGGGCAACAGAAAATTGGGTGAAGGGAGACGTCGCACAGTGTAAGATAAGAGAAAATATTAATGTATAAATTATTAAGGGTTCATGAGGGAAGAGGAGCAGGGTGAGAGGGGGAGAGGGGAATGGGGAAATGAGCTGATTCCAGGAACCCAAGCGGAAAGCAAATTTTGAGAATGATGAAGGCAACGAATGTATATGTGTGCTTTAAACAATTGGTGTATGTATGGATTGTGATGAGTTGTATGAGTCCCAATAAAATGATTTTAAAAAAGAAAAGGAAAGAAATGTCTATAAATGAATGAAGGCAACATATGTACAAAATGCCTGATGCAATCAATATGGATTGCAACAAAAGTTGTAAGAGTCTCCAAGAAATGATTTTTAATAAAAATGTATATATAATAAATATTTTCCTAACTTATATAAATGATTAATAAGAATAAAATTAAGCAGCCTGGGTTTTTATAGGAAAAAAATGATAAAAGAACAAATGAGAGATTCAGCAGGAAGCAATGGATAGGAAAATATTATAAGGAAAGTTTTCTCTTATATGGAATGTACATTCTCTTACATGACAACAATCAGAATATACCGTAAGAACCTCAGACCAAATACTAGAATAAAATAGAGGAAACAATTCCCAACCCTTCAATAAAATGTTATATGCTTTCTATGATTTTCACAAAAGTTCAAATTCTTTAACAAAATATTTTGTTCATTCAAATTTTTAATTATGCATAAATTTATGTCTACTTGCGTTACATCTCATACAAAGGCATAAGAATTGCTTTTGCTCTATCTAAAACTAAATAGAAGATAGTGAAGGTGAAAAAATAGCTTTCGTGAATGTTGCGTTGAAATACAAATGGCATTGTCCTAAGAAATTTAAATGATTTAATTTTTTTAAAATCATTTTATTAGGGGCACATACAACTCTTATCACAATCCATACATACATCAGTTGTGTAAAGCACATCCGTACATTCATTCCCCTCTTCATTCTCAAAACATTTGCTCTCCACTTAAGGCCTGGCATCATGTCCTCATTTTTCTCCGCCCTCCCTGTTCCCCCCTCACTCATGAACCCTTGATAATTTGTCAGATCTTACATATTTTGTCTCCCTTCACCCACTTTTCTGTTGTCCATCCCCCAGGGAGGAAGTTATATGTAGATCCTTGTAACTGAGGTCTCAGAGCAGCTGGGTGTGATGCAGGGGAGGCTCTGGAAGCAGCTGCAGACACTGCGGTAGTTGGCAGCCCAACAGTGAGGGTCACTGCATCCGTGGGTACCAGAAAACTGGCTGGGGTTGCTTATTTCCCTAGATGCTACCCCTGCCTTGAAGAGAACCGTGACAGAGGCCTGTAGACACATGTCAGGAAAAGATGAGGCCTTCACTGTTTCCTCTTCCCACAAACCTTTGAGGAGAGCCTGCAGGGGCTCGGCTCCCTGGCTCCAGTCACCTGCCCTTCCCCACAGCCACACCCTCGCCAGCCCCAACTACCCCTGGCCTGGGTTGGCTTCTTGAATCCAGAGGAGCAGCCTGGGCAAAGACCATGAAGAACCTTGTCCTTCAGGCAGCCCGTTTGATTGGGTCCCTTGTCCTGCAGAGTGTGGACACATGCACACTAACTGTTGGGGGACTCAGGCTGTCACCACAGGGGCCAGGATCTGAAGAGGTTGCTGGCACTGCAGGGCTTCCTGAGGGACGCCTAGGACTTGCAGAGCTGGCTGAGCAGCCAGCAGCAGGTTGCCAGAGGAGAGAGGACTAGGAGCACACCCTAGTGAGGAAGGGGCTAGGGGCAAGGAAGGTGCCCTGGAGCCGAATGAAGACGGGTGGTGGTTGGTGGGCTGCATGCACAAGGGGCTGATGGGGAACATCAGTCTGGACTGAGGACAGCTGTGGCTTCCTATTCCCCTCTCTGCGTAGAGGGGCAAGTTCTGTGGCTGTCCAGTCCTGCCCTGCCCAGTCACTCACTGAGGTGTCTCACAGCCCACCAGCCAGGGCCCCCTGTGACCCCTCTCCTCTCTTCTCCGCTCCTCTTAACCAAGTTTGCAATGTTTCTGCACCAAGTCAAGATGGTGGCCACCAGGGGGCAGCCTGCCCCACTAGCGGAGAGCCTGCTGGAGTGGTGGCCCAGCACTGCCCCCAGGGCCCAGCAGTGGTGACAGGACCTACAGTGAGTACCAGCAGCCTGGAGCAGGGGTGAGTTTGGGGGAGGTTCTGGGCATGGGGTGGAGGGGCTTTCAGGGAGACCCTTGCTGTGCTGCGGCTCTGCCAAACCCCTGAGAGGTGAACTGGCTTTCTGTGTGCCCACATTGGGGGCCCAGGCCACGTGTTCCATGGAGCAACTTGTGCAGCCTGTAGCTTGGGACCCCTTACTTAAGCTGAGAGGCCATGTCGGACGACCTTCAGCAAAGCTCAGCCTAAGAAGAAAAAGAGCCTTTGTGGCCTAGTAGCTACAAGTTGGGCTGCTAATTGCTATATCAGCAGTTTGAAACTACCAGCTGCTTTGTGGGAGAAAGGTAAGGCATTCTGCTCCCATGAAGACTTCGAGTCTCAGACACTCAAAGAGCAGTTGCACGCTGCCCTATAAGTTGGCTGTGAGTCAGCATGGATTCGATGGCAGTGAGTTTTCTAAGAGTAAGAAGTATCTAGGGGTGTAAACAGTTAATGAGCTCTGCTATTAAGGGAAAAGTTGTCATTCCCAACCCACTTAGAGGAGCTGTGAAAGAGAAGCCTGGCAATCTTCTTCAGAATCCTCGGCCATTGAAAAGTTTATAGAATGTATTGACCTTGGTTGTTAAATAGATCCAGGTATATGGTGGAGCATACAGGGACCAATGTCATAAAACGGGGTGGGGGTGGAAAAAATCTCTGAGACAGATGCAAAAACTGTGAGGGAATGAGTTGTTGAGCCTGGGGGATCAGGACCATCGTCTCTGGGATTTTCAAAGTTCCTGAGCAATCAGGAAAGGGTCAACAGTTGGTCTCTCTCCATCCAGAGGACAGCAGAAGAGGAGAACTGATTGGGCACAATGAATCAATGACTAGTGACTCAAGCAACGATCACCCTCCACCACTGGAGACCAGAAGAACTAGATGGTGCCTAGCTCCCACTATCGACTGCTATGAAAGAGATCACATTAGAGGGGCTTGATTAGAGTAGAAGGGAAATGTGGGGCAAAACTCAAAATCATGATAAAACACCAAGCTTACTGTTTGGATAAAGGCTGGTGAAATTGCAAGACTATGGTGCTTAGTTACCCTGCAGGTCTGGAACTGAACTCATCATGGCTCGATGTTCAACCAAACAATAGACAGTTCTACAATGGGAACAATGACATTAGAGACATAAAAATACCGTAGAATAATAGATCACATGAGATCAAAAGACAGTATTCCCCCAAGAATGAAGTTCAAAAAAGTTGAGAATGAAGGAAGCTTGGAGACAAGAAACAAGAAGATGTGGGGGAAGTGATGGTACATTGTGGGAATTGCTGTCAATGACATGAAACAAAATGTGTATGCATTGCTCAATGGACAGCTGAGCTGCTCTTTAACCTTCACCCAAATCACAATAAAAATGTTTTTAATCAAAGAAAACTTCATGGTTCACTTCTACTCTGACACACACGTGGTGATGAGGAAATAGTTTCAACCAGGTTTGCTGTGGTCCAACCACCAGACATGTGCTTATGGGAGAAAGAGCATGATGACGCTGGCAATACCGAGCAGGACCAAGATGGTTTTATTTGCCTGCATCATAAAGATGGTAGCCTGGTGGTGAGATGATTCAGAGCTCAAGTGCTAACCAAGAAGCCACCCAGTTTAAACTCACCCAGCCCTACTGAAGGAGATTTCCCTCCTCAAAGGTGTTGTTGGTTGTTATGTGCCATTGAGGCGATTCTGACTCCCTGTGACGGGAAGGAAAGGCACACTGTGCTATAGTGTTAGGGTTTTCAGCGGCTACTTCCTCTGAAGTGGGCAGTGGAACCCTTCTTTGTATTGTGTTCTTAGCCTGGAAGTTTCCCTGACACCTCTTCACTTGGGGTAACCCTGCTAGCATTTGAAATACCAGTCACATGGCTTCAAGCATCACAGTAACACACAACTCACCACAGCACCACAAATGGACAGACAACAACAGGCTAGGAGTTTCATGGGAGCAGGCAGTCACGTCTTCACTCTCTCGATGGGGATCAGTGAGTTCAAACTGCCAGTCTCTCTGTTACAGCGGCACATGCAACCACTGTGCTGCTAGGTACATTTCCTTAAAATTCTGCCTAGAAAAATCTGTGGAACAGTTCTTCTCTGTCACAGAGGGTCACTGTGAGCCAGGATGGGCTCTGAGACACACAAATGCAACACCATGAAGCCACCTTACTCTGTCCTGCTCTTATTTAACTCTATTCTTTTCTGAGCTATCTTTTCTGTATATTCAGAAGAGACTGGCACTGAGCAGTGTTAATTCCACCAAGGCCAGGAAGGAGGTCAAAGAGTCACAAAGGACTATCTCTTTGCTCTCATGCCACTGCACTACGGAGGCTTGGGTGGCAGCTGGAAGCTGCACATTTCACTCCTTGTCCCTACACTCCTGGCTGAGTCTCCTCAGAGTGAGACTGCCCCTTTACCCAGCTCACTGCATTGGCTGTCTTGCTCTGAAAAGAGAATTCTCACATGTGAGTCTGACTGGGTGGCAGATGGGAATCTTATTGCTGCTCTTTGGAATATGAAAGGCCTCGGATCAGAGTGCTGCAGGGGAGTGATGTCTGCAGAAGACCTGCTGGTCTCCCAGTTAGAAGGAAGCCTTCCCCTTTGCCTCAGAGTTGCGTTCACTGTGGGTGGCAAGTCAGATCCTTGGGCTGGCACTCTCAGTAAACAGATCATATGGGCACCTTGAGAAGCGCTTGCTCACTGACCCAGCTCCCCAAGGATGTAAATATACCAACCAGGATGACTAAGGACACCAGTGCCAAGAATGATCACATTCTTTGCATGTGTACAAATGAGGTGGGCAGCCACCTTCGCTGATGGTGGCTGCACAGTGAGTGTCTGGAATCACACCTGGCTAGGTGGACCATTGAAAGAGTTGGTGACATGATACTAGGGAGTACACCCCGTTGTCAGTAAAGCTGAGGAAATGGCATTTGAGGAAGCAGGGGCAGCCGGGTCGCCAGCATGAAGTCAGCGAGAACCTTGCTTGTGCCTCCTTTGTTCACTCGTGGCTGCTGGCATCTGGGTAGTGAGGACACCATGGCTACTGCCAGAATTCTCCACGGTCCCTGGTTCCACTCTCAAGTCGCTGGCTTCTTCACTACCACTGCCATCGAGTCGATTCTGACTCACAGCAACCCGAAAGGACAGAGTAGAATTGCGGCTGGTGGGTCTGGGGGGCTGTGGATCATTATGAGAGCATTTCTATCTCGCAGTAGCTAAAGGGTCCAAAATGCTGACCTTACGGTTAGCAGCCCAACATAACCCACTTGGTCATGAACCCTTGCCGGCTGATCCAGGGAGTCCATTCCCAAGTGCATATCTAAAAGAATGAAAGAAGAGTACCCAGATGGATGCTGCACTAATCACTATGGGCAAAAGGTAAACAATAAGCCAACAATACCCATCAGTAGAAGAATAGAGAAAATATGATCTACACAGAATGGTGTATACATATAGTCTGCCACAAGAAAACTAAGGCCTTTGATTCGGACAGACTCTGTAACACAGGTGAACGCAAGACATGAAGTGAAAGACGCCAAACACCAAATGCCATGTATTGTGAGTCCATTTAGAGGGAAAATGCTGGACAGGTAAATCCCGTAGAGCCATAGAGTAGATTGGTGGTTTCCCAGGGTGGGGTGGGAGGGGCAATGGGGAATGACTGCTTAATGGCTGCAGGGTCGATGAAAATGTTCTGGAACTGGATGGTGGGAAGCTTACACAATGTCCTTAAAACTACTCTTAAAAAGGGGAGAGAAAGAATCTGCAGAAAGCACAGTTCTGATTGACTCACATGAATGCGATCACCAAGAATTGGAATCCACTAGAATTGGAATGGCAGCTAGACTATTGTTTCTTTGGGAGGTGCCTCCAGGAAGGACCAGTAGAGAAGGGTAATACTGATCGAGCAAAGGGAAGGGGCCGATAAAGAAATGTCATTGAGTAGGTTCCCAGAGACAGTATAAATCCTCTTGTAGTTGTCCCACCCAAAGGCTGAGGGAACTGGAGTGTGGCTCCACCTATCCTCATGTGTCATTGGTTAAAGTGGCATTAGGTCCTGGAGGATGTCAACTCCCCTGTCTGCTCAATGACTGTTCCCTGTGTGGGGAGTTACATGTGCTTCCTGTGAGACCATTGGCATTTTTGGGAGTGGTGGGTGCCAAGTGCTAATACATGGGCACATTAGCAGCTGCTACAGCAAGTGCTGTACATATTTAGCTGCTTAAGTGACAGGTGGGCCCTACCTCCTGCCTATATTCAGTGGTAGGGTGTTCAGATGGGGGGCATCCGAAAAATAATAAGGCCCTATTCTTTGCAAATAGACATTATTATTATTTTAATCTGTCCCAACCCCCTTTCTTATCTGTCCCTGTGAACTACCTCACTGGCTGAAATATCAGTTCCCTGGGGAAGACACCACATTTCAATATGGTCACAAGGCTGTTTTCATTGGCCCAGTGGAGACACTGACATAAGATGGGTCAACTAGACGCTTTTTCTGGAACATTTCCAACCAAAAAACGAAAAGGAAAGTCCCGCTTTTGCAAGTGGCCTGGCATCTAAGAAGCATAATTCAGAAGCACATGTCCCGCCACGTGGAGGAGGCCCTCTATGTTGTGAGATTACAGCATGTGCCCTGAGAGACAGACACAAAGAACACAGGAACATGCCAGTGGTGGTCAGGAACGGTCGACAGAGCCAGCTGTCCTCTTGTTCTCCCCACCTTTCCATTTTCCTAGGATTCTCTCTTCCAAGTACTGGTCTCTTTGCCTGTTTACAACCAAATGAGCACCAAATAAGATCCGGAGCATAGAAATAGAAGGAGGAAGTTGGATGGAGACTGTAGTTCATACTCCCCAGAAGCCATTCAGACTCCCTGGAAGAAGGAGACACTGTGATGGAATTAGTTCTGGATTCCTGACATTTATTGAGGAATGCTCAGGGAATAAGCACCTGTGGGGGGAATCAAGGAAGGGCACAAGAGGGAAATCTCAACAGAGGTCTCAGCCCTGCCTATGGAGAGTGTCATAGTCAGTGTTCCCTAGAGAAACCAAACCAGTTATATACCTGTAACTGGAGATATTTGATATATCCACCAGGGCTCCTATGGTTAACCACTGCACCGGCCACTCATTGCCATCAAGGTGGACTCAAAGTGACTGTGTAAAACAGTATAGAACTGACCTTTTGGGCGTTGGAGACTGTAACTCTTCAGGAGATTACGAAGCTTCATCTTTCCCTCAAGGAGCCGTTGGTGTTTTCAAACTGATGTCCTTGCTGTTGGATGCCCAATGGGCCACCCACTACGACACCAGAGCCCCATAGAGTGAGGCTTATTTCTAGGAATTGGCTCACATAGGGGAATGGCAAGTTCCAAATTCATAGGTCAGGCAACAGCCTAAAGAGCTCTGTAGATGTTCATCCTAAAATCCATAGGTTAGGTGATGGGAAAAGACAAGAATAAGAATGGTCAGAACACACCCTAGGGAAACTCCCTTTCTGCACTGAAGGCTTTTGGCTGATAGGTTTACCCCTTCCCACATTATGGAAGGTATTCTATTTTGCTTGAGTCCAACTCCTTCATAAGAGCAAATAGATGAGGTGAACAAGCGGCCATCTAGCTCAGAAGCAATAAAGCCCACCTGGAAGAAGCACACCAGCCGGTGCGATCATGAGGTGCCAAAGGGACCAGGTATAAGGCATCATGCAAAAAAGAAAGAATATATACATGTATATATATATATATATATATATATATATATATATATATATATATATATGTATATGGGTATATATATATATATATATACCATAGAGAATGAAGGGGGAAGTGCAGAGTGGAGACCAGAGGCCCAAATGTCGACCACTGGAGATCCCCTCATAGAGGGCTTTAGGAGAGGAGATGGGTCAGTCAGGGTGTGATGTAGTACCGATGAAGAACAAAGCTTTCCCCCAGATCCTGGATGCTTCCTCTCCCCAACTACCAGGATCCAAATTCTACCTTGCAGGACTGGATAGGGCAGAAGCTGTACACTGGTGCATATGGGAGCTGGAGGCACAGGGAATCCAGGGTGGATGATACCTTCAGAACCAGGGGTGTGAGGGGTGATACTGGGAGAGTGGAGGCTGAGTGGGATGGAAAGAGGGAACTGATTACAAGGATCCACATGTGACCTCCTCCCTGGGAGATGGACGGCCGAGAAGGGGGGAAGGGAGACTCTGGAAAGGGCAAGAGATGACAAAATAACAATCTGTGGATTGTCAAGAGCTCCTGAGGGAGGGGGGAGGGGGGAGGGAGGGGACAAAAAAAGAGGAACTGATGCGGAGGGCTTAAGTGGAGAGCAAATGCTTTGAGAGTGATTAGGGCAAAGAATGTACAGATGTGCTTTATAAAATTGATGTATGTATATGTATGGATTGTGATAAGAGTTGTATGAGCCCCTAATAAAATGTTTAAAAAACAAGAGCAAATAGATGAATGCTTGTTTGACCAAAAAACTGGGCACCATAGCCTCGCCACATTGATATGCAAAAGGAGCCATCACAGGGAGCTCTGTAACTGGGACCTGGCCAAGTGGTGACCAGTAGCCTGGGACTTTGTAGCCTAACACGTTGCAGCGAATTGCTTACTAGTTCTCCTCTAGCTATAGTCTTTGTTACTCCTACCAATGACAGGGTGGAACTATGCCACCGAGGGAAGTAGATAGCATGCTAATAATATCAGTAAGGTGCATGGCATCCTCGAAGAGGTGAGACCATTCAAATAAGACCTGTAGACCCCTAATGTAGGAATTGGTCGGTTTGGTCATCCTGGGTGAGTTAACTCAGAAGCAGAAAGTGGAGTTTCAAGAGCACCGAGAAAGACGAGCCAGCAGTAGAGTGTGCTCTTTGGACCCAGGATTGTTACTCTGAGCACCACCTCTGTCCAGGAGACAGAGATCCCTGACACTGGATGCATCAGGAGACAATGAAAAACAGTGGCAGATAAATAGCTCATGGAAGCAGAGGCAGCAGCACCAAGACCCCAGAACAGGGAGCTCGCCAGCACACAGAATGAGAAAGCTGAGTGTCTTTGGGCCAAGGTTTCCAGACAAAGCGGGCTGCCTCAACGCACTTATCAGCAGAGTTGAAAGAACTTTGTACACGGTCCCAAGCACAGCAGAGGTCAAGGAGCTGCAGGGCAGAGGCCAAGGACCAGAAAAAGTTCTGCCTCTGGGCACCACTGGGAAGAGACTGTCCTGACTGAAGAACTATATCTCCAGTCATTTCTGATCCTGAATTGTCACCTGCTAGGTCCCCAATTAACCCCAGAAACATAAGTATTGTTTGCGAGTTCTGTGTGGCCATTGCCACTTAAGGATTATCAAACCCAGCAGAGAAGAAGAGAGTGTCATGGTAGGGATTGTTGGTGTCAGAAACTGTGAAAAGAAAGGAGGGTGGAGGCATTTTGATCTCTGTCTCATAGGAATCAGCCTTGGGCTGTTTATCTTGATCTTCCTCCATTGCCTTTTGTGAAGTTACAGGGGGGTCAAATGCCTCCACTATGCCATTTATACCCCTACATTGACAAGTCGTTGGATGAAGGTTAGTTTGGGGAAGGAGCAGACCTTGGAGGAGCTCTCATCAGCTGAGGCAATCCTGATAGGGGCCAGATAGCTGGGACCTTTTCTATCAGTGGCTCTCTCAGCAGCTGGGGAAATCAGTCTCTTGGCCCGGGGAGGAATCTGGGTGACACACTCATCTATGACAATACCCTGAAGAACAAGCTCCCACAAAAACCTGGCTGAGGACTCTCGCCTAGAAAACAGGAGTGCATGCCTAGCTAATAATAGCCATTTACTGAAGGCCCTATGATTGGAACTGTGCCTCATTTACAGATGGAAAACTAAAGGAAGGGATTTAAGGTGGCTAAGTTAATAAGTGACAGAGACAAGATTCAAACACAAGTTTGAAGCTGGTACTGTTAGCCTTTTTTCCAGGGCTGGGTTTTAGATGAGGCAAATGAGACACTTGTCAGGCACACAAGGCAAAGAGGCCTTCCCTCTCCAGTGTGACTTTCCCCATAAGTCTGAATCATGGGCCTGGTGTGTCTTATTTGCCTTCCCTGAGTCTCAGAACCTGGTGTAGTCTGATTTGCTATTTGGAGGAATAAGCCAGAATGCTCAAGTACTCTGAGTCAAGTCCCAATCTCCCCTGGAATTGTTCAGTGGGACTTACCAGCCTCTTCTTTTGTGTTTCACTTTTCTAGAAACCTCCATGGAGGACTAGCTCTCATGAAGAGAGCTTCAAAAAGCTCATGGCAAAATTCCATTATTTTTTCGTATCATTTTTCCACACGCTTTTGGAAGCTCCCTCCTCATCCCTTTCCACAGTCTTTCTCAAGGAAAGAGACTGTTGCTGGTTGATGTCAGATGCCCCTGAGTCTGTTTTCTACTCAGAATGCTCTGCACAAGCTCTATCAACAAGTGACGTACAGTCAAACGTGCTTTGTGTCTTTAAGTTGATGTCAGCTCATAGTGACCCCACAGGACAGAGTAGAACTGCCCCCAAAGGTGTCCTAGGCTGAGATCGTTATGGGACCAGCTCGTCAGGTCTTTTCCCCTTTAGAGCCCATGGGTAGGTTCAAACTACCAGCCTTTTGTTTAGCCACCCAGTCCTTAGCCATTGTACCACCAGGGCTCTTTAAAACAGGGATTAGGTTGATTATTTTTATAATCTCCAGCCACATTTGAAAGCTGCTTCCCAGAACACCCTTCCCCAGATTGTTGATTAAGACGGGCATTTGGGGACTCGTTTCTTTCTCATTTGTGTAAGTGCACTCTATGAGAGGGTTTTCCCTTCATAGATAGGTGATCACATACTATTTTTCCAAATTGAACCACTCTTGGTGGTATATTGGGTTAAGAGTGGGGCTGCTGCTAATGGCAAAGTTAATGGTTCAAACCCACCAGCTACTCCTTGGGAGAAAGATGAGGGTTTTCTGCTCCAGTAAAGATGTGCAGTTCTGAAAATCAGCAGAGCCAGTCTATTGTGCCATATATGAGGTCAACCCCATGGCAGTGGATTTGGTTTTGGTTTGGGTCTGTGGGGGAAGTCCTTAAGTCATTCTTTAGTCACATGGAGGAGTCCCTGGGTGGTGCAGTGGGTTAACATACTTGCCTACTAACTCATAGGTTGGAGCTTCAAGCCCAGCCAGAAATGTCTCTGAAGAAAGGCCTGGTGCTGCATTTCAAACAACAACAACAAAATCAGTTATAGAAAAAAACAACAGAATATCGTTCTACTCTGGCCCAAAGGAGTCCCTATGAATCAGAGTTAACTTCATGGCAACTGGCATGGGTTTGGTCCATGGGAAAAAAGAACCCTTCATAATTGCCTCCATGCCCAATAGTTCCTTTCCTGTATCCCTAGACCACCCCAGCACCCTCAGCATCTTGCCTTATAATTGCCATGGGTCCGTCTCTCTTCCCAATGGGCCAGGCCGTGATGCAGCCGCTGCCGACACAGAGGGATTGTGCAGTCCCTGCATGATCTACAGTCCTCATGACATATATCTTGAATGAAGATTAAGTGATCCTCTCTAGAGCTTAGCTCAGGTGAATCCACTACCTCAGCTGGAACCGAAGTGGTGCCAGACCAATGTCTGTTTTTAAAAGATAGAAGGGCATTCCTAATCTTTGTGGAGAAACAGAGAGAATTTAGTGAAATGTTTCTGCAGTTGAGGCTACAGATGATCTGTTGACATGGTCTAAAAGGTTGTAGGTGGTTTAATGTCTCTCGGTACCATCAATTTTGCATTTTGTCCTGACTCAGCAAATTGGTTGGGATTTCGGCTTACTGACAAGGACCTTCAGAAAGAATGTGGTTGCAGGAGCAAGTTTAAGAAAGGAAGGAGCTTTGAAGCAGCCCTCACTGAGTGCCAATCCAAAACTCTGTAACCCAGCATCTCAGAGGGCTTGACCTGGGATGGACTATGGCAGCAGCATCACGAGCCACTTCCTCCAGTGGCCCTGACTGAAGGCTCAGAACCTGCCTCTGATTGGCAGCTGAGAGATACTAGGACCGTCACCTGCCACATCGCCTGTATTTCTCCTGGCAGTAAGAAATCCCCAAAGTACACTATGTTCAGGCAATCTTTCCAGCCTACAAGCAGTTGTTGCTTATCTGTTAGCTTTGTGCAGGGGAACAATCAGGCTTTGAAATTGAAAGACTTGCATGTGACTCATGAGGTTAAGAGCCCAACGCATAACCACTGTATTACCAGGGTTCCTTCCTCTTGAAGGATAGGTAAGCAACAAAAGGAACATTTCTCTTAAAACCTCTGATCTAGAGTGGCACACAACTCCTTCCACTTTTATTCTATTGTCCAAGCCCTTCGCTGGCAGGGCAGGGAAGTTTACTCTTTCCTTGGATGACTAGGAAGTGAGTGAAATTTTGTCATCTCATACAAAGGGAAAAGGGAAACATGCTCTATGATCAAATAAGTTTAAAAAACAAGTCAAAATATTCATAGAATCTGCCCAGTGTGGCAAAAGCATGAGCACTCCCATTGTAGAAGAAACCCTGCTCTCGGAAACCACACTGTGCCTGGCAAGGGAGGCTGGGAGTATTTATGCTTGCTCACTTTGGCCAAGTCATTAAGCAAGGCTGATCAGTAGAAAAGGAACTCGGGTTTGGTGTGGGGATGTGTCATTGGATATGCAGGCGATTCTCCTTGAGATGTATTGGCCCACAACTTTGGACTCACATACAGCAGTGACCATGAAGATGGCATTGGACCTGGCGACATCTCATTTTCGTATATAGAAAGTTGACACAAGCATCTCCTGGTGGTGTAGTGGGTTACACATTTTGTCCCTAACCTTAAACTCAGCAGTTCGAAAACAGCAGCACTCAGTGAGGGAAAGATGAGGCTTTCTACTCCTGTTAAGAGTTACAGGCTCAGAAACTCATGGGGGCAATTCTCCCCTGTCCTACAAGGTCGCTATGCATCAGCAGTGACTCGATGGCAGGGAGATTAAGTTGATATTACCTATTTTAGAAAACGGTTCTGGTTATTCAATTAAGTAAGGCAGGTGCAGCCCTGTCACACAGGGTTTGTTTAGATAGAACAGTAGTGTCCACTCACTCATTAGCTCAGTGTGTCTGGAACCCCAATGTGTATTTAGACATGGGACAAGTCAGGTTGAAGACACTGGGGATTCGTGCTTTGTTGAACAAGCCCTGGAATTGCAAGAGTTCTAAAAAGGAGTCAAAGTTCCTGTTTTTATAACTCTCTCTCACACACACAGACACACAGACACACACACACACACACACACACACACGGAGAAAGTGGTGAACTTCACAGAACGTAGTGGGGACTTCACAGAAAGGGGGGTTGATAGCCGTGAACAGGGTTGGGCTGGGTCTTGTTCTATCCATTTGAAAGTCTCTAGGCTAAACAGAAATGTCCTGGTGGTATAGTAGGTTCGGTGCTGGCCTGCTAACCACCAGGTGAGCAGTTCTGAATCCACCAGTTCCTCCATGGAAAAAAGATGAGGCTTTCTATTTGAGTAAAGAATTATAGTCTCAGAGATTCATTGGGGCATGTTTATTCTTCCCTATAGGGGCGCTGCGAGTCAGAATGAACTCAGTACAGTATGCAAATAACAAGCTGTGCTAATACCATTCCAGAGAGACAGTGGTGTTCCAGGGACATTGGCTTCGCCTGGCCCCTGACCCTGAGGAAACATGAGGTCTTCAGGTCCTCTCCTGCTGCTTTTCTTTACCATCCTCCCATATCCTCCTCTGCACTCCCAAGTGGTGGGCATGATTTATAAACACAGAAATCCACTTACTCCTTTGGAAAAGTGGTTTACTTCACCCAAAAATTCGGAGAACTGTGTCGTCTCCCTTTCAAAGTAAATTATACCATGAACATACAATATTGATTGCAGGCATGTGGATTCTTAATCCTCAAGTTCCCATGAAACCCTGCTTTCCATGGCAAATCAGCCCGCCATTTCAGCACGCCAGTATTGCCAGGAGAAAGGAGCCTCAGCAGCCACCACTGCTCCGCAGCCTGCTTTTCACGGTCACACGGGGATGTCAGAGTGCCCCACACCTCGTGCACTTGACTCAGTGCTTGCTTGCAGGGGTTGCATTTCGTTAGAGCCCAACAACTTCTGAGCATTGGCAAATTCCCTCAACCAAAGGTGGGCAGCGGTCTCAAAATGTCACCAGTCATTAACCACCAGCAGGGTTGTGTTATGCTCGTCAGTGCCGTCATGTGCAAGGGGAAAGACAATTCCTACAGGCTGCCAGCTGTGTTTGGGGAGGGAATGCCAAGTGGGGAAGCTGGGGGTCCTCACCCCAGCAGCCACAGTTCCTGGCTCCAGGCCCTGCCCCAGGCTGTGCCAGGATGAAGAGCCTGGACTCTCAGAGACTCCATACCTCGATTTCCACTCAGGTTGTGTTGTGTTGATCATTCCTTCCCTAGGATACCTCCCATCTGTCAGTTTGTCATCATGTTGTCATTTGTCTATAGCTGTGATTGCTGTAAGCGGTGTCACCAGCTACGATTATAACCAGAGCAAGCCACTCTGGACACGCTTCACCAGAGCATCCAAGCTAGGACACACTGGGAAGAAAGACCTGATGATGTACTACTGAAAATGAGTCCATGGAACCCTATGGATCAAAAGAGAATACCGTCCAAACAAGCACTGGAAGAGGAGCACGCTAGGTGGGAATACACTCACACTATTCAGTGGGAGGACTCCCTAGGTAGTGTTTGACTAGCACTCAGGAGGTCGGCAGTTAAATCCCACCCAGAATCCAAGAGGTGCCTAAGGAAGGTAGGCCTGAAAATCTGCTTCCAAAAGGTCACAGCCTTAAAAACCCTATGGAACAGTTCTACTCTGAAATGCATGGGGGTCGCTATGAGTCAAAATGGACCGAAAAGCAGCTAATAACAACAACACTGTATAAAGAACAACACTGCAAGTCCTTAGGACAAAATACACAGCAGGCACAATAGCCTCGACCCCACAGGATAGGGCAACTTATTTTCCTTTGTACCAGAGACCGGAACTGTACAACGGAATGAAACCCTGCCTGCTCTTGTGTCATCACCACGGTCGTTGGTCCATGTTGAGCCCAGTGCTGTAGCCACTGTGGACATCCATCTTATCAAGGGTCTTCTTCCCTCTTGCTGCCCCTGTACTTTAACAAGCATTATGTCCTTTCTTAAGAATCAGTCTCTCCTGATAGCATGTCCAATGGATGTGAGATGAAGACTTGCCATCCTCACTTCTAAGGGGCATTCTGGCCATGCTTCCTCCAAGAGGGATTTGCTTGTTCTTCTGACAGCCCAGATGACTTTCGGTATTGTTTGCACATCATTCACATGCATTGATTCTTCTTCAGTTTTCCTTACTCACTGTCCAGCTCTCACATGCATATTGACCATTGAAACTACTTATCTTGAATTCAGAGCTTAGGGTACACTACTCAAAGCCACATTGCTTGTGAGTGGCTGAAACATGTCTGCTGCCAGGATCTGTCCAATTCATTTTATTGAAACATCATACTCAAAAGGTGCTTTAGGCAAACATATTTTGTCTTTTGACTACATGTCCCAATAATATAACCAGACTCAGACCCTCACATTGTAATGATTCAGCTATATGTCTGAGAGGTAAAAAGACCGCCAACCATATAACTGATGGGAGAATAGGTACTGACTGTCACCTGCAATGCCATTCCTTCAACAAATATTTATTGAGTGTTATTCAAATGACAACATTTTGCAAAGCTTTAAGAAGACCCAGATGTAGAGAACACAGTCCCTGCTCACAGGAGACTCACAGATACTGCATCAGGGCATTCAGATCAGGGACATCACAGAAAGATGCTGAATGAAAAATCATAAAAAAAATAGCAACACGCACGGATTCCAGGACAGATAAAATCCTCAGGAACAGTAATGGGAGTAGCGATACTGTGGTAGCTTTTTAACCTCCCATCATCTTGCATAGGGGTGGAGTCCAGACTGTCACTCAGGCCATAGCCAGTGAGGTCTCAATGTGGGCATGGCCTTCTCTTGAGGATTCTGGCAACTCCTGTGTTCTTTCCTGGGGGTGAGAGACACCCATGACTTGATATTTCTGCTGACAAGATACATGGATCTACATTGACGGCAGCCAGAGCCTTGAACGGCGAGGAGTCATGTGGAGACCCATGCCACTTTCCACCTTCACTGGGTCCATAAGACATTGCACCGACTGCCCTGTGATCTTCCAGCACTTGGTGTCATTGCATGTGTTGCATAAGGCTGAAATAAATTTACACACTGTTATTGGATATATGGGTTAATTTCGTACTTATAGACGTGGTCTGGACTGGGCTGGGATGTTTTCTTAATATACAATTATTCTTCTATATAAAGCTTTTTTAAGACACATGAGTGTTTCTGAATGTGCTTCTCTAGTCAACTCGAACTGACTCAGATACCATGAGGGCACAGGGTGGCTGTGTAGGGAAGGGGAGGAAAAGGGAACTGATAACAATGATGGATTTAGAATGCACACACACACAGCCTAGGGGCCGAATAACAGAAATATGGGTAGAGGGACACAGAGGACGGTGTGTATAAAGATATTAATTTATATATAATTTAGTAAGGGTGTGAGGGTTGAGGAAAGAGGGAAAAAACAGGAGCTGATATCAAAGGGGTCAAGTAGAATGATAGTGTTTAGAAAAGGATGATGGCAGCATATGTACAAACTCACTTGATCTAATTGATTTATGGATTGTTATATTATCTGTCAGAGCCCCCATTAAAATGTGTTCTTTTTTCGATAACAACATAAACTCACTGCCATGGAGTCAATTTTGACTCAGTATAGAACACCCCCTGTGGTTTCCTCGCTTGCTATTCTTTAAGGAAACAGAAAGCCTTTTCTTTCCCCTGCAGAGTGGCTGGTGGTTTCAACTCTTGACTTTGAGGTTAGCAGGCACCATAGCACCATGATTCCTAAGGATGCTGATAGAAAGGGAGAACCTTGTGGAACATAATTTAAAATTCTTTTATTATCTAGACTTACTTAACTGGAAGAGTCCCAGAGACTATGACCCTGAGTTACTCTTCAAACCTTGAATTGAAACTGTCCCCTGAAGTCATCTTTAAACTAAATAACAATTTAGCTCTTAAAGGATTGCATCCTTGAGTATTGCAGTCTTTAAAAAATCAGCACAAAACTAAATGGGCTACAGGTAATTCAAAATATATGTGAGAGGGTTGTGGCAGAGAGATTAAGTAAAAAGAAAGGAAACACCTAGAATAGAAAGAACAAGAATGTTAATTCAATATGAACAGTGTGACCAATGACACTGAACATTGTGTCCAGAAAGGGTTGAAATGGAACAGATTTTGCTTTGAATGTTTTCACATATCAAAATTAAATATTAGTAGGTAAAAGAGAGAGACTCGCATCTGTTTGAGGCAGACTACCAAATACTGGGTTATATATAATGCTAAGTATTGAATATTATCCCATTTTCATATGGCAAGTATGGAAAGCCAAGGATGGAGTGAGGCATTCACAGGGGAGATGGCATTTGAATGATCCAGGAATATGGCTAAAGAAGATGCTCATTCCTGAGTGTTTCCACTGGGTTCACAAACACATCAGCAAATGAATGTCAAATAACCCGTCTCACCCTCTAACTCAGAGCTGTGCAACCGAACTCTCTTCTATGATGAAAATGTTCCAGAGCAGTGATTCTCAACCTGTGGGTCGCGACCCCCATGGGGAGGGGGGGGTCGAACAATGCTTTCACAGGGGTCATCCGATTCATCACAGTAGCAATATTATAGTTATGGAGTAGCAACAAAAATAATTTATAGTTGGGGGGAGCACCACACATGAGGAACTATATGAAAGTGTCACAACATTAGGATGGTTGAGAACCACTGTTCTAAAGGCATGACATCCAAACCTGTAGCTACTACATTTTATCAGGAAAGACCAGTCCATGGAAAGGGACATCATGCTCGGTAAAACTGAAGGTCCACAAGAAAAGAGACTGACCATCAAGGAGATGGGCTGACACCATGGCTGCAACAATGGACTCCAACCTAACAACCATGGCGAGATTTGGCACAAGATCAGGCAGTGTCCTCAAAGTAACATCCTTGATCTTCAGTCTTTTTAAAAGATCTGTTGTAGCACATTTAGCCAATGCAACGTGTCATTTGATGTCTTGACTGATGCTTCCTTGAGCATTGATCTGGCTTAGGGTTTAAAAATTCCCCTTGGCTTCTCAATCATACAGGAGGCCCACACAGTGATCATCTTTCCTCACTACACAGAGTGTCATGCCCCACTCACATTGGTCTCCTTGCTGTTCCAGGAAGAAGCTTGGAGAAGCCAATCACAAGGCCTTTTGCTCTGACTGTCTCCTACCTGGAACACTTTCCCCACCGCCAGATGGCCACTCCTGTTTCTTCCTGCCTTATTCAAGTACTGCACTGTCAATGAGATCTTCCTTGGCTGCGATGCACTACTTGCCCCAAGTTTCCCATCCAGCGCAGTTTAGTGAGAAAAATCTCACTGCTACCTGCAGGGGGTGAACCTCGGCACTGGCATCTCAGAAAATGGAGCATAATCAGAACAGAAATGTGACCCTACCTCTCATGCTAAAAGGCTGCTAACTGCAAGATCTAAACCACCACACAACCAGACACTTCTCAGGAGAAAGGCTGAAAGTTAGTCTCAGAAACCTGCAGGGGAAGTTCTAACCTGTCTTATAGGGTCATTCTGAATCAGTATCAACTCTATGGCAGTAAGTTTGCATTTGGGGTGGGGGGGGGCGCGTTCTAAGGAGCTCTGTGTCACATACCCTGATCAATCCAACTGGCAGCTGCATCAGCTGGCTAAGGCTTCAAAAGACTGAGTAGGTAACCCAGAGCTCAGTGCTGTTGGCAGAAACTTGTGGGGGGTCAGAAGGACTTGAGGTGATGGTGTCCTTCTCAGTGGCCTCCGATAATCTTCTCCCCGGTCTGGGCATCAGCATCTTCTTTGCAAAATGGGATGATTGCATTAGAGAACCACTAAACTCCTACATACCTGAGCAACCAGGAAGCAATTGTGAATCCTGGAGAGGAGCAAAGACTATGCTGGTGGCTCTGCAAATCTTGGGAAGCCTGGATCCGATGCGGCTGGAACTGTCCACTGCGAGGCACCAAGAATCCCGAGAACTGTGGTTCAGGTCTCCCCCTTGCCTGTGTACCATGGAAGATTTAATAAATGTTCTCCTCATGCTACCTTTAGGATCCTTGGTGGCAAAGTGGCAAAACCCCTTCACATTGGCCTATTAACTGCAGGGTTGGCAGTTCAAACGCACCTGCTGCATTCCTGTAGAAAGGGCAGCTTTCAACTCCCACAAAGAATTGTTGTTTCAGAAATCCACAAGGACAGTTGTATCCTGTAACTATGAGTCAGAACTGGCACAATAGCAGTGCGTGAGTGAGCTTTAAACTACATTTGAGACTGGGGTCTATTTTGAATTCCCCTACCTGTCCATTGGGTGTCATGGGAAGAAAGTAAATAGGAGAAAAAAGGGTAGGAGGCAGTGAGGGAGGAGGGTAGAATGTACTGGAGTAACACATTCTGGCAGAAAATTGTGTGTATGTGTGTGTATGCGTGTTCTATTGTAATTCACACAGAGTATGGGTGGGGGAGGGAACTGAAAAAGTAAATATCCATGAAAAAGAAAAATGTTTTTCTTTGGTGATTTTCCTTTTGTTGAGCTAAGGGATGGAGACTGTACTGCATGGACGTGACTAGCCACTGGACCGGTGTGCTGTTAACACACCCTCCTGCCTTTGCATGCTGGGGGCCTCTCTTTAAACAGAAGTGACTTGTGACTTCTGATTTCCTGGGGCTCTAAAGAGAACCCGAGAATAGAAGTTCTAAATCGTGAACAAAGGAGAGACAAAGGGTTAATGAGAGGACAGAAGTTTGAAGTTTCATTGGATGAACACAGCGCCAGCATCCAACAAACATGCCAAAGGCTGAACTCTGCCCGGAAGTAATGAATGAGCACTGCCTTTATCCCGTGTCCTCACTCTCCCCGTTCCTGCACTCCAAGCCAGCCTCACTAAGAGTAGTCAAAGGTGACATGGTGGTCCTTTCATCTCTCTCTCTGACCCCTCACGCTGCCTTCACCTCTATCCAAGTTGCTTCATCCTTCCCCCTTCTCCCTGATCTTCCTCTTGGAAAGATCTAATTCATACTAACTGGTAAAAGTCAGTTAGCACACAAGAAAGAAGACATCTCCTTCCTCAGCCTATGCTGCAGAAAAGGAAACTCGGGCTTGAGCTCATTTGCCCAAATGGCAAAGGTCCCATCAGGGGCAGGGCCATGATGTGAAAATTCAAGCAAGCAGCCCCAGAGCCAGAGCTCCCAACCCTCATCCACTGCAATTCAAGTTCATGGGGTGAAGTGGTGAAAAGCTAACCAGAAACTGAGAGTCAATGTAGATACCCAAGGCTTACTTGCCAGGGCCCTCACTCACTGCCATTGAGTCAATGCTGACTCATAACAACCCTATAGGACAGGGTAGAATTCCCCTGTGAGTTACTGAGGATGTATCTCTTTATAGGAATAGAAAGCCCCATCTTTCCCTTGTGGAGTGGCTAGTGGTTTTAAACTGTTGCACAAAGCATAACCATGACACCATCAGGACTCCAAAACATGCCAGGGCAATCAATGGTTCTGTGAGATCTCTCAGGATAGAGATATACCTTGCTCCTTGGCTACACACGAGAAAGCATTCACCTCCAAGCTTAGTTTGTGATCCAAGTGAGTTTTATGAGAATTAGAAGAAGTTTCAGGTTTATAAAGGCACCTGCAGGGCTCTTCAGAAATGTGCATCTCCTTAGAAGCTTCCCTGAAAGTCACGAGGTCTGCTCTCTGCTCCTGCCTTTTAAATTACTCCAAGAGGTGGGGCGTGCTGGTGACCCTGGTTGAACTCATTGGCTGAACTGAATTCACCTGGCCTTGGTGGGCCAATTCAGGTGCAGAACACACCCAGGTGTACCTCCCCTTCCTGGCTGGGAACCTGAGCCTTTGAGCATGCGCAGTGTACCACTCGTTCATGGGACAAAGGCTCAGACTGCTGATCATGCGTAATGGATGCCTCAGTCCCTAAGCTAAACTACCTAGCAGTTCCAAAACCCCACTGCTGTGTAGTGTTCATGAACTTTGGCAGGAACACATCCTTACTACGAAGAATCCTGGTGGCCCAATGGCTAAGCACTTGGGCTTTAGACCGCGGTCAGTAGCAATACATGAGAAAAAGGTCTTGCCATTGTAAACATTCCACCCCACTGCCATCAAACGCAAAGGACCTCTGGTGACATGGCGGGCTACGCACAGAGCTACTACATGCAAAGTCAACAGTTCTAACCCACCAGCTTCACTGTGGGAGAAAGATGAAGCTATCTATTCCTGTAGAGACATAATATCTCAGAAACATATAGGGAAGATTCTACCCTGCCATGGACTACTAAACGAACAACATAATCTGTCTTGGAAGAAGTCAGGCCAGAGTGTCCTAGACAGCATATATGGCAAGATTTTGCCTCCCAAATATGTTGGACATATTGCCTGGAGAAGGACATCCTGCTTGGTAAAGTGGAGGGGCAGCACAAAAGAGGAAGGCCCTCAACGAGCTGGATTGACACCGTGGCTGCATCAATGGACTCAGGCAGAGAACAAATGTGATGATGGTGCAGGACCTGGAAGTGTTTGGTTCTGTTGTGCATAGGGTCACTTTGGGTCAGAAACCACTCAATGGCACCCGACAGCAACAACAAGTATATAAGATCACCATGAGTTGGAATCAACTCGATAGAAAGTGGGCTTTGGGTCTGTCATGGAACCAACCCTGGCTCATAGCGACCCAATCATGGGATTCTGAGGCTGTAAATCTTCATGGGAGCAGAGGGCCTAATCTGTCTCCTGCGGAGCAGCTAGTAGGTGTGAACCCCTGACTTTGCAGTTGACAGTCCAAAACTTCCCTTAAAGTACCACCCAGGGCTCCTTTGGTAACAATGACAGACTAGGAAACCCAATGGGGACATTGCTACTCTGTCACATGAAGGCATCCTATGCAGAATGGGCTCAACGGGAGCTAACACCAACCCCACCACTTTTAACACCATCCCAACCTTACAGACTGTGCTAGGCTCTTGAAGGAATTGACTTTTTGCACTCCCACGGAGCGAGCTATGAGCATGCATGCCAACACGTAACTTCCCGTCCTGAACTAGGGATCAGCTGCACATGTAGGGATGTGCTTCTAATGTGGAAGGAAGTAAAGAGAGGGGATCTGGAAGCAGGAAAAGCCAGGAAGCAGGAGTCACTTAGGCAGACCCCTTTCCTAAACCAACTTAATTAGCATACCACAGATCCTGGCTCAGAGGTGATGTTCAAAGAAGAATTGTTGACTGAATACACAAGGGAAGGAACAGAATAAGTGAACACAGAAATGTGCTAATGACCAAATTTACTCACAGTTCTGACCCTGCTCTTCTCCTTCCAGGTTCTTCTCTAGTTGCTAATGGTATTTGCTCGACCTCTCACAAGCACAAAAGGAGCCCTGGCGGCCTAGCGGTTAGGCAGTGGGCTGCTAACCACCAAACTAGCAGTTCTAAATTAGCAGGCATTCTGAAGGAGAACAACAAGCTGTCTGCTCCTTTAAAGAATTACAGTCTTGGGAATGCACAGTGGTAGCTCTACCCTGGCCCATAGGGCTGCTCTGAGTCTGACTCGACTGGACAGCAGTGAGTATGGGTTTGGTTTGGTTTTCACAGGTACCCCAATCCGTTGGTGGTCTTGGTAAATTGCACACGCTGGTTCAGTGGACCTTGTGTAGGGCTTGAGAATTTGCACTTCTAACAAGCTCTTGATGTTGCTAGTCTGTGACCATATTTGGGGTGGCAAGGCTCTGGACTACCCGGGTCTTCCTGGTGGCTGCTGTCACAGCGCAAGTTCCCAAGAGTGCACCGCTACTCATTTCTTTGGAATGATTTGGACTGAGTTTTCCCAGCCATTTCATCAAGGTTTTTGGCTATTTGTTCCATGACACTGAAAAGTTTGGACCTGACATACGCAGCTCAGGCTGTATTATCTATCTTCTCTGCCCTCTTGGATTGGAGATGGATCACCTATGAAGCGATGAGGGTAAGAAGGGTTGGGTGTCTCCGGGTAATGTGAACAGTTAGCACGCTCAACCACTGCTGATTAAAAGGTTTGCGGTTCAAATCCAAGGCCCCTCAGAAGAAAGGCCTGCTGATTGACTTCTGAACGACCAGCCTTTGAAAGCTCTGTGGGGTCCCGTGGTTCTGACCCACACGGCGTCACCGTGAGTTGGAATGGACTCCTCAGAAACGGGTTTAGTAAGCAGCTCAAAGAGGAAACTCCTTGGTGAACTGGAGGACACGGTAGCTGAAACCATGGGCTCCAACATACTACCCCTGAGGCTGGCAAAGGACCGGGCAGTGCTGCCTTGTGTTGCAAAGAAGGTCCCTGTGATGTCAGAATGACTGGACAGCACTAACAACAACAAAGGATGTCAGGGCCCTCCACTTCCCCAGACCACTGACCAGGTTCAAAGACCCGCATGCGAGTATAGTTTCACAGTTAGACGTGTTTAGAAAAAATAATGTTTGCAAAAGTAAAGTCTTGGTTTACATTTTACAGAGCATGCACAATTAGTAGAACTCTTAAGGTCCACCGAAACCTGTTTAGGGTCCCCTCCACTTGCTCACCACCAATAAGTCGATTCTGACTCATATTGATCCTACAGGAGAGGTTAAAATTTCCCCTGTGGGTATTTCTGAAACTGTAGCTCCTTATGGGAATAGAAAGCCTCCTCTTTCTCTGCAGCTGGTGGGTTCAAACTGCCAACCTTGTCTTTAGCATCTCAGGACTGACTTGTTTCTCTATGAAACCAAAATCTACCTCACTGCCAGGGATGTGATGCTGACTCATAGTGACCCTATGAGGCAGAGTAGATCTGTCCCTGTGAGTTTCTGAGACTGTAACTCTTTATAGGAGTAGACAGACTCTTCTCCCCACGGAGTGGCTGGTGGTTTCAAAGTGCTGACTTTGGTGTTAGCAGCCCAACATGCAAACACTGTGCCACCAAAGCTCCTTTTGTACCCCTATAAGTAGATAAATACTTCTCTTATATCTGTGTTTCAACCAAAGGCATGGCTATAAAGGAAAAAAAGGTCATGAGTGTCAAGAATGATTTGAAAATGTGGAGTTCTTTTGGGAAAGGATATATATATATATATATACTTGTGTATATAAATAGAATTCTGATGGCAAGAGTGGTCAGGAATTGGACTGTTAATCTCAAGGTCAGCAGTTTGAATGACCAACCGCTCCTCTGGAGAAAGAGGAGATTTTCTACTGCTCTAAAGAATCACAGTCTCAGAAACCCACGGGGGCCATTTTACTCAGTCCCATGGGCCTGTGAGTTGGAATGGACTTGATGGCAGTGAGGGCATGTAAATATGCAAACACCCACCTCGGACTTAGGATTTGACCTGCTCCCTCAGCCCCGTGAGCATCTGCATCTGCAGCCATGGACTTGGCCTTCTGTGAAGAACCCATTAGTGCACCGCCACAAAGAGAATGAGTTTCCTCTGTGTCAGTCCATTACCCTGCCAACGCTCAGGATGGAGCCAACACCCTTGGTTTCCCAGAGAAATTGGCTCAACATCCCCCTGATGTGGTTGCATGACATAGGCCACTCATGCAATGCACTGCATGTGCTCTATTTAATGCACTATCACCAACAAGTCTACATGGGTGGTAACTCTGAAAACCTTGCCCAAACAGCTGGCTTCACCAAAGTATATGGAGTCATGTGGAGTCGTCGACCAGTTCGACTCTGCACTGGCTGTACGTTGGCATTGCCAAGGGGGCTTTCTCACTGATCGTGACCTGAATCCTGCTTCCACTAAGCCTTGCTTCATTGGCCTGGGATGGCGCCAGGCCAAAGGGAGGCTGGAAAGCTCCTAAGGGATTCCAAAGTATGACCAAGGGTGAACACTACTGCTTTTGGCCATCACATCCGGGAAGGCCCTTGGGACTTTGCCACTCAAAGTATCATAGGTCAAGGAACCAGCAACATCAGCATTAGCTTCTCCCATGCTAATGACATCGAGTTGATGCTGACTCATAGTGACCCTACAGGACAGGGTAGAACTGCCCTTGTGGGTTTCCCAGACTGTCACTCTTGCCCGGAGTCTACAGACTCATATTTCTCCCAAGGACTGGCTGGTGGTTTAGGACTACTGTCCAGGGCCTCTAGAACTGCTGGATCCTAGACCCCACCCTGAACCCACAAAATCAGAATCTGCCCCCCAGCCCGATTTCCAGGAACCTGGGTAAGTGCATGCATGTGAAAGTTTAAGAAATACTTCCTTAGAAACCATTACTTTCCAGAACAAACTCCTCCTGCCAAAGGTGCAGAAATGGAAGCCCATTAGGCCATGGTCGCCTAGAAGCAATTTGAGGTCTCAGTGCTCCTATATCCTGGCTGTCATCCAGATTTCCTTATTCTCATCTGGACTGTTGTCACTGCAGCAGGTATTGGTGAGTCCTCAGCAAAAACAGCCCCAAATTAGGTCTAGAGACACAGCTCCCATTTCTGAGTAGTACAATCCACAGTTTACTGTAGAGTTTCTGGCTTTCACTGGCTTGGGGTAGGGTCTAGTGGGAAACGCATCTTAGCAAGAGCCATTATGTATTCTGGATGTGCACAATGAGTTTGTCTTGAGGCATACTTATGTCTGATGTTGTTTTGTATTCTCTTTCTATCCCATGCAACGTTATTTTTTTTGAAAATTTATATTTGCTTTTAATTACCCAGACATATAAGTGATTTATAGCTAGGTCTGATCAATTGGAATCAGATGACCACGCCTGGATTAACCATGGGTCCTGGTGACCATTAGGCACTTCTTTCCATGAATGATATTTTCACCTGAGTGAATGCATTCACGACTTTTCTTCTCTTAAGATAAATAAGCAGGTGGGTATCATTTTGCTATGCTGGCACTTCCTTGTGCTGTTTTAAGTTCACCCAGCAATTTTTAAAAAGAGATACATATTACAACTGTCACACACTTGATAATTCATGTGGAAAAATTTGGGGGAGAGCTAAATAGAGGTGACCCGTGGTGGAGTCTTACTTACTGCTTGTTAGAAGGTACTGAAATCTTATATACATAAACACTAGAAACCAGGAGAGAGGAAATGGTGGTTCCATGGCAGAATTCTCACTAGCCATGTAGGAAATTTGGGTTTGATTCTTGGCCAGTGCGCCTCCTGTTACAGCGACCACCTAACTGCTAGTGGAGGCTGGCATATTGCTATGATGCTGAACAGATTTTAGCGATGCTTTCTGCCTACAGACAGACTAGGAGGAAAGGCCTGGTGAACTCCTTCAAGCCATCAGCCACTGAAAACCCCCCAACTGACAAGGGGTCAAATCTACAACCCATTGAAGGAATGGGGCAGGACCAGTGGGCATTGTGTTCTGCAGTGCATGGAGTCCGCATGAGTCAGGAGCTGGCTGACTTGAAGGCAATTGTCCACAGCACTCTCTAGGAAGGCAGTGGTTGGAGCACATAGGCGTCCTTCATGTGGCCCCATGATCATCAAGCCTTAAGTCATGCAACCAACTCTGGGAAATGAAAGATGCCCGGCGTACCAGGAATATTTGAAGGACCTGGCGTAAATTGGTTCAGCCCAGGTGAGGTCTGGAAACCACCGAGGTAAGCTTCCTGCTGAAACCACTAACTTAGCTCCAGTGCGAGTGGATGGGTGTCTGCGCATGTACCCAGCCACCATTAGTAAGTTTTGTTGTTGTTGTTGTTGTTGTTGTTGTTGCCGTTCACGTCCGTAGAGTCAATGCCGATTCACAGTGACCCTATATGACAGGGTAGAATTCCCCCTGTGAGTTTCTCACACTGTGACTCTTTACGGGAGTAAAAAAGCCTCATCTTTCTCTTGAGGAGTGGCTGGTGGTTTTGAATGGTTGATCTTGCCATTAGTACATTGCGTAACCAGGTGCTGTCAATTTGGTTCCAACTCATGGCCACTCTATGTACAGCACAACAAAACAACACGCTGCCCTGCGCATTTCTCACAGCCATTCCTACATTTGAGCCACTGTGTCAACCCATCTTGTGGAGGTTTGTCCTCCTTTTGGCTTGACCAAGCATGCTGCCCAACTCCAGGGACTGGTCCCTCCTGATAACACCCAAAGTACATGAAGCCAAATGTCACCATCCTCGCTTCTAAGAATCAATCTGGCTGTAGTTCTTTCAACATAGATTTGTTTGTTCTCCTAGAAGTTCCTTGGTGTATTCAATATTCCTCACCAGGACCATATTTCAAATGCATCAATTCTTCTCGTGGGACTTCCTTATGCATTTTCCAGCTTCCATATGAAAATAATCATGCCTTGGGATAGGATACTCCTGAGTTTTTAAGGTGACAAAGTCACCTTGGTTCAAAAAAATATTTAAAAGGCCTTTTGCAGCAAATTCACTGAAAGCAATTTATCCAGTGATTTCTTTACAGATATTTCTATGAGCGTTGGTTGTGGATGGGTCCAAGTAAGATGAAATGCTTCATCATTTAAATCTTTTCTCTGTTCATCATGTTGCTTATTGGTTCAGTGGTGAGGATTCTTGTTCTTTTAACCTCGAGTTGTAATCCACACTGAAGACTATCATCTTTGAATTTCATCAGTAAGTGCTTCAACTCCTCTTCCCTTGCAGCAAGCAAGGCTGGTCGCCTGCATATCTCAGGCTGTTCTCAAAACTTCCTGCAATCCTGAAGTCTCCAATTCAGCCATTCAAAACTCAAAACAGCTCAATGCCATGGAAGGCAAGTCAATTCTGACTCGAGCAACCCTGTAGGCCAGGGAAGAAACTCCCGGAAGGTTTCCAAGGCTGTAATCTTTGTGGCAGCACATGGTCACATCTTTCTCACTGGGATAGCTGGTGAATTCCAAGTGTTGCTCTTTCGGTTAACAGTGAAGTGCGTAAACATTGCCCTACCTGGATTCCAAGTGTGAGCTAGCAGCCACAATTTTCTTCTGAGACCAAAGGGGTTGTTAGGTGTGAATTCTCGACCAAGGGTGGTCCAGCAGACCTGCTCAGTATTCGCCCAAGTGCAAAATCCATCAAGAGGATGCATTGTCATTATTTTTAATCACATAACACACCCAGGTGTAGCAGCAACCCAGCTTTGTAATATCACCCTGGTTTTGATAAATATGTCCCATTCCTTGATAACGCTTCCAAATCCTTTAATATCCTGCAGTTCAGTCCCTGATGTCTGGCTGTAACAAAATGTGTGAAGGGAGACCGTATGTCAATAAACTCTCCCCGTCTGCCTCAACTCAGCGCATAATCAGCTCCAAGGTAAAATGCATGGTAAGTCAGTTATGCGCTGGCAGGGAGGGCAAGGGGCCCCTTTCAGGTTTGTCTTCTGATGAAGCTGACCAAAAGGACTTCTTATTTCAGCCTATTAGGAGAGTGAGAGTTGCCCCCCTCCCTCGCCATTTTTCGTTTCTTTTCCCTTTTTGTCCCTTTCCCCTGCTATTCTGAAAGGGTTGTCTGTTTTATGCTGCGCTCTCCACTCCATTAAATCACCTTTCCTCACATTAAATACAGGTCTTCAGGGTGGTCAGAGAGCTTTGCTCTGAGGGATAATGATATAATGAGGATGACGTGCATGAAAAAACATTTTTCAGCTCAATCCCAGGCAGACCACGGGGAAGCATGAAATGGGAAGGGGGAGAGGTGTACCTCACTTTAGACAAGAGCCAGGCTTCTGAGGGGGGCAGTCACGACCTGGAAGGCTGCAGAAGGCTTCTTTACCTCACTCACTCATTCACTCATTCATTCAACCAGCTTGCTACTTACTTATTAAATGCCAGACCTTGGGGCTCTCTCCCTGAACAAAAGAGACAAAAATCCCCCTTCTGTCATGAAGCTTCCATAAACAGAGGTATTCAAACACTTCCTAGAGAATGTGTTTACAGTCCAATTTACACAAAAGCAGAAGAAGAGACTGATGCGAGGGGTTTCACACACACACACATGTTCATATATGACTCCCATTGCAGCGACAAAGTGTAGTACTCTTCCAGGAGACACTATTCATTGGAGTTAAATTGCTCCCCCCAAACCCCTGAGCTCTCTCTCTCTTTTTTTCTTTCTTTCTGAGAGCAATTGCCCTTGGAAGGGATTAGTTGTTATCACTCTCTAGCACCTTAGTGTGAACTTATGTATTGGCTCCTTCTCCTGCCTAGATAGGAGGGGCCTCCAGGGCTGCTAAAAGCCAGAAAAATCCCCAAAAAAGGCAGCAACAAGAGAGGCAGAGGACAATTGGGGCCAGTGTTTCTCATTTGTTAAAGATGCAGATTACACACACATACAGCACACACACACTTCCCTGCCGCCCCACCCAATATGGCCCTACTAAATAAGGATCCTACCCCACCATCTGTCCGGGAGCCCGAACTGGCCCTTCCCATGAAACAAGCCAGGGCCATTGAAAGTGACTCTTTAGGCAAAAGACCGGTGACTTAGGTTTTCCAAACCAGGATAAAGCCCATTGGTTAAGCACTTGCATATTAACCAAAAGGTTGATGTTTCAATCCCACCCACAGGTTCCTAGGAAAGCAGGCCTGGTGATCTGTTTCTGAAAGGGCACAGTCTTGAAAAGGATCCCTGGTAACATATTGTCCTGCTAACCATAAGGTCAGCAGTTCAATACTACCAGCTGCTCTGAGAGAGAAAGCTGAGGCTTTCTACTGTACAGATGTATAGTCTCAGAAACCTACCAGGGCAAGTATACTCCGCTGCCATGAGTCAGAATTGACTCAATGGCAGCAAGTGAGTGGATGGGCAGGGATTGATTGGGCACCAACTAACACTAAGAACAACTATTTTGGGTGGCAGTGACATTCTTCTGCTTTATCTAGAATCTGAACTCTCAGCGTCATTGACAATGGAGGCAACAGACAAATAATTATAAACTACAGAAGGGTGAAGAAAAGCTAAAGAAGTTACTTCTGTTTGGGGTTTAGTTGTGTGTTTTTTTTAGCAGAAAATATGAACTATGAAGGAGCAGGGACATGCTGGACTTAAATATAAACTGTAAGATCTCTCTCCGGGCTAGAGTTACATCTCAGTTCTTGGCTTTGCATGAGAAAGAATTCACGCCAAAGCCTGGCTCGTGATCCAAGTGAGTTTAATGAAAGTTAAAAGAAGTTTCAGGTTTTACGCGGCACCCCTAGGATTCCTCCCCACCATGCAGCCTGGCAGAGACTGCTCGAGGTCACGCAAAGATCTCTCTACTAAGTTTTACTTCAAAAAAAGACCTGTCTCAAGTTCTTTCTCAAGTTCTCTCCCCAGTTCCTGTCCCCAGTTTTTCCTTTCTCCCCCTCGCTCCTGCCTTTTCAAGGATTCCCGGGGGGAGGTATGGTGAATGACCCCAGGTCGATCCCATTGGCTGAATTGCAATCACCTGGCCCAGGTGGGCTGATCCAGGTTTAACGCCCATCCGTACCCACCAGCGGGAAAACCTAGGCTTTTGTTCTATGCTTGGTTCTCCTGAGCATGCGTCAATGGACATCTCATTCCTGCCTATCTGCCTAACAAAACCTATTTTTCAACCCCAAGTCTTTCTTGCCAAAAAATAATGTCCCATAATAGGAATGGCATGAGCATGGCTTCTGCGTTGGATCAGATCAAGAAGATAGCTTTCATGCCCTGTACTAAGATCACAAAAGAATGTAATCCAGTGCCTTGTAGACAGTCTCGTGTACACAAAAGGTTTTCTAAGAGTCTCCAGAAGGCTGTGCTACAGCCTAAATAGGCTGAATTGCAGCCTAAAACAGAGAGGGACCCATTTCAAAGACACGTGGGGACATGGCTTTCATAAAATGGAATGCATCATGTAATCCAGTGCAAGGGAAACCCAGTAACTTTGGGAAGGAACTGCATTGGCTTGGACTAAACAGCCAGAGATAGTGCTACATAAAAAGAAAGAAGATGATTGATAAAGCAACCCAGACATTATTGTGGAAAAGGAAAAGGGACTTAGATGACAATCAAAAGCTACAAGGAACCTCTCTTTGGGAGAAGTCTTGTGGTTTCAACTTGTGTGCTCTGGGGGATATTTGGCAGTCATGTATTAAATTGTGCATTCAATTTAATCCCTTTAAGGGATTTTGTCAATGGGCCTACAGCCCAACTATCCTGACAGAAAACTCTATCTTGAAAATCACCCTGCTGTGAGGAAGCTAAAGGCAAGCACATGATACGATCACATGGAGGGAAATTGGGGAGCCAATGCAACAGCAAGAACCCAGGCCCTAGACCTATGAACCAAAGCAAACCCATCTTGCCAGGTCTCGCTGCTTGAGCTGGTTTGGCCAATGCCACGTGGAGTGGAGATGTGCTGCCCCAGCCAAACCTTCCTCAAATTACAAAATTATGAGCAAATAATACACCGAGTGGGATTGAAAGTCACTAAGCAGCAATAGGTAAGTAAAACATATGGGCCTACCATTACCTATCTGTAAAGAGTCTTTGGCAACTGGTTTATGGAAGACGCAGGCCCTGATTACCTCCCATAACACATATTCTTTATCATAGCCACGGACACTCATGGAAACATTAAAGTTGTGCTTGAGAGAGGAAAAGGTGAGTTAAGAACTGAGAAAGATGGTCATGCGGCCTGGATATTGCTCAAACACTCCATTCTCCTTGGTCTCTTGGAAGAAGTAGAGGGATGAGAACCCAAAGTTGTAAACATCGTGTGGATTAGAAACGTGTTAAGTTTGGTGTGAGGGCTGAAGGCCCAGTTTGGTAAAATTATTTCTGTGGGATTTTCTAGAACCAGAGCTGCTCTGAGGCCCACACTGGAGAGAATGCCATGGTCATTACCCTTGTATGCTTTATTTTGGCTTATTCCCTCCCCCATCATGTATCAGGGCTTACCCAGTGCCACTTCTCAGCCCTGATACACGGTGTTGCCAAAATGGCTCAGTGATGTTAAGCAATCTGATCAAGGTCACGTGGCTTAAGGTCAGTTACAGAGCCAGACACTGAAATGCAAGAAGACTGACTCCTATGCCCAGACCTGGGACAAATCTCTCTGACAGAGCTGGGTAGATGCCCCTAATCATCCGTCTTGTGTGTGTGTGTGTATGTATGTATCCACATATATATGTTTGGTTTATTTGTCATCAACATAATTAGAGTACTTTCTATCCAAATAAAAAATGAATTAAGCCAAGGTTGGTGGTTAACAATTTGCACAAGTGCCTTTATGAACTATCATGGTTTACTTTCTTTCATTGGGAGGCAGCTCCAAGCTTCAGACCTCTTCACTCCCCAGGTGAGGTGCTACATTCAGACCACAGTCAGAGGAAAGGATTGACCAGAAAGAGTCAGTTCACTAAATGAGGTTCCTTTGAAAAGGAAGCCAAAATGGCCCTTAAACTCATGGCCATCAAGTAAATACTAGCTCATAGTGAGGGACCCTGTTGAACAGGATCCTACGGTACAGGGTAGCTCTGTCCCTGTGACTCTCCAAGACTAACTCCATGGAAGCAGAAAGCTCCATCTTTCTGCCACAGGGCTGATGGTGGTATCAAATTACTGGCCTTTGGGATGTGAGCTCAACTTGTAACCACTATGCCACAAGGGCCCTTAGTCAATCTAACAGGTCGGGCAAAATGTAGAGCCAGACATTATATACTAATAAATGGCTCACCACCACCACCACAGGCTGGCTTACTGGTGGGGTCTTCTGCTATCGGGGTAAGGATAAGGGTAAGGGTAAGGGTAAGGGTAAGGGTTAGGGTTAGGGTTAGGGTTAGGGTTAGGGTTAGATAAAATTGATGTGTGACTTTACAGGGCCACTAGTAAGCCAGCATACATAAAAGACTTACTCCCTCCCCCAACAGAATGGGTTCTTTTCCCCAAGATTTCAGGAAATATGGCATGACCAGGAAAGACAACCAGTCCAAGTTCCTAAAGCCACCAAAGTGGAGGCCATCCCTCCCCTTCCCTCCCCATCCCCGTCATCTTTATCCCACTTTGCAGGACGACTCAGGAGCGGGAGAGCTGGCTTAAGACCCTCTGTGACCGCTGCCTGCCTATCAGTTCATGGGTGGCCAAAGAGAGAGAAATACCACCCCTGTAATTTTGCTACTGCCATGAATCGGGTGACTCGTGTTAAAAGGTCGCTGGACCCCAAAAGGGGTCACAACCCACAGATTGAGAACCACTGCTCTAGCCTAAGGCAGACTAGGAAGAAAGACCTGGTGATCTACTTCCAAATATTAACAAATGAAAGCCTTATGGGTCACAACAAAATATGGTCCTATAGAGTGCTGGAAGATGAGCCACTGACCTGCACACAACAGCTACAAAAATAGACTCAAACACACCAACAAAGGCCTGCTGAACTCCAAAGCCCTAACAAACCCACTGCCCTCAAGTCCATGCCAACTCACAGCGGCCCTATAGGACAGGGGCGAACTGTGTATTAGTCTGGGTATGCTAGAGGAAAATTGAGGGAGACTCATGTGTATGAGAGAGAGTTGGTGGTTTTTAAAAATCATTTCCCTATTATTTAATCATTATATTAGGGATTCATACAACTCTTATCACAATCCATCCATCCATCCATTATAAAGCACATTTATACATTCATTGCCCTCATCATTGTCAAAACATTTGCTCTCCACATAAGCCCCTGGCACCTGCTCCTCATTTTTCTCCTCCCTCCCCACTCCCCACTCCTTATGAACCCTTGATAATTTTATTGGGGGCTCATACAACTCTTATCACAGTCATTCCATCCATCCATCCATCCATCCATCCATCCATCCATCCACCCATCCACCCATTGTATGTCAAGTACATTTGTACATGTGTTGCCCTCATCCTTCTCAAAACATTTGCTTTCTACTTGATCCCTTAGTATCAGCTCCTCATTTCCCCACTTCCATCCTCCACCCCTTCCCTCATAAATCCTTGATAATATATAAATTATTTTGTCATATCTTACACGTCAAACATCTCACTTCCACCACTTTCCTGTTGTCCATCCCCCAGGGCAGAGGTTTTATGTAGATCCTTGTAATCGGTTCACTCTTTCTACCCCACCTTCCCTCCACCCTCCTGGTATTGCCACTCTCACCACTGGTCCTGAAGGGATTATCTGTCGTGGATTCCCTGTGTTTCCAGCTCCTGTCTGTACCAGAGTACATGTTCTGGTCTAATTCTACCTTATAAATCCAGAGAGAGAGTTTAATATCAAACAGTAATTGTACATTAAGCAAACATCCCAGCCCAGTGCAGATCAAATCCATAAGTCTGATATTAGCCCATATGTCTGATACCAATCTATAAATTCCATTTCAGACCCATAAAACATGTGCAGTGATGCTGAATGCAGGATAATCACAGGCCAATGGGTGGAAAGTCTTGTGGATCCAGTGGCATTGTAAGAATCTCAATGCTGGCAGCGATCTCTCTGAGGCTTCTTTGGCTTCAGAGGTCTGGTCGCATCCATTTGGCTTGGCTTCTGCAATGTCTCCCAAGGAGTAGCAGAGAGAGAGAGAGAGAGAGAGAGAGAGAGAGAGAGAGAGAGAGAGAGAGAGGTGTCTTCCACCTCCAAGGAGGAAGTACCAGATTTCTCAGAGTTCTCAGGAGAAGGCTATGCCCACATAAAAATCTCACTGACTATCTCCAGATTGGCAGCCTAGACTCCACACTTACACTCCTAATCCTTAACTTGACACAAGATTAGGTGACTACCACAGGCTCCTAATCCATAACAAGCCCATTTATTTTTTCCCTGCATACCGACACCAATCCAATACCCAAAGCTTTACCCAATGGGTGGAGATCTACTTCTAAAACATGAATATAGAAAAATCGCTTTTGCTTGAAGGCTCTCAAGGAAATGCTCACTGAAACCTCCATTCCTATTATCTCACCTCCCCCAAATTAGTCTTCTTCTGGGCTTTCAGTCACACCAAGATCTCTCCTGCCCCAAGGCCTTTACATGCACTGTCACCTCTTCCAAGCCCTGAAGTGCCAAGTTCAAAGTTCCAGTTAATCTCCCTGATCCTGAATTTTAAGAACTGTGTGTGTGGTAGGGAAGGGGTTGGGCTGTTTGTTGAACTGCTGGGTTTTGGAGCCATTTGTTATGCAACCTCATTTTGTCAATGACTGGTTAATTAATGCAGCATTCATTTGCCCTTCTTCCACTCACAGCACATGGCTTGTATCTTTGGGATCACTCTTCCACCATGCTCCATCTCCATGCTTCTGCTGGCATTGACCCAATCTGCCAGCTCCAGGCATGGCTAGTCAGGGCATGACTTTCCTCTGTCCAAAGGGACTGGGTCAGACTCAGTATGTGACTCATGCTAGGTTAATGATATCTAACCCTAAAAAATGCCCCAGAAACAATTACCCCATTGCCAATGAGTCCATTTTGAATCATAGAAGGCCCCTATGGGGTTTCTCAGACTGTAAATATTTATGTGAGCAGAAAGTTCCATCTTTTTCCCTATGAGGTAGCTGGTAGGGTAGCACTGCCAACCTTGCAGTTAGCAATCCAATGCTTACCTGATAGTACCACCAATGATTAGAAAGGAAAAGAGCCTCTCTCTAATAGAATTCCTGAGCTTCTAGATAAAACTACAGCTGTCATCAGGAAGCCTGCGTGAAACTCAAAAGGAAACAGCACTGAAAGGAAAAGGTTCAAACTCTGATGGTATCAACTGAGTGCCAGAACCCAGCTATTCCTGATGCTCTGGCCCCAGACTTACAAATTCCATAAACCTACCCATTAATTCCTTCTCCTGTTCCTTCCCTTCTCACGCCCCAAGGTACTTTGACTTAGCCTTGAAGGCACTCACAACTTCACGGGTTCTGCCTTGCACAGGTGTCTGCTTGCTTCCAGTTCAGTCCTGACATTGTCCCTATCTTTAGCCATGTTAGGCTTGCGTCCTAGAGCTTTCCTTTGCTTGTCTCCCTATTGCTCTTGTCCTATGAAGACTGTGGCTTTATCTTTAAGTCTAAGTCCTGCCCTTTCGCTTTCGTAGAAATCTGTCTCTGTATCTTGGCTCGTGGCAGGTTGTGTCCTTCAAAGATGACTGTCCTAATGTTGCACATCGCACATTCTCTTGTTACAAGATGAGTTTGTGTTCATTTTTCCAGAAACAGGGCCTGCTTTCCCTCTTCCTTGCATCTTGGCAGGCCTTTGACTATGGCAGAAGTGTTGCTCTGTGACTTCCACCTGGTCGTATTGGGTTGTTCACCATTGGGACCCTGTCAGGATGTTGCAAGGAAGACCAAGCCAAATGAAAATGTCACATATAGGGTTCTTCTTGAGCTCCAACCAATAGAAGTATCAGTCGTGTGAGGGAGTGAGTGTTAAGAGAGCTGCAGCCTCTGTCCTTTGAGCTACCCCAGCTAATGCTTGATGAAGCCAAAACTAGTGTCCTCACTGAGCTCTGCCCAGATTGCAGATTTGTGAACAAAATTGATATTATCATTACTTTAAGATGTTATTTGTGGGGATACTTTCTGTTAGCAGCAGATCATCAGAATACTGCCTAATCAGACTGCATTGCCAGTTTTACTCTCTCTCTCTATATATATATATATATGTAGATAGGTAGATAGGTAGAAAGGTAGATAGATAGATAGATAGATAGATAGATAGATAGATAGATAGATAGATAGATATCCTCCACTCATCTGTCAGTTGGTTGTACTATAATGGTTTGTGTATTGTTATGATGCTGGAAGCTCTGTTCCAAGAATTTCAAATACCAGCAGGACTGCCCATGGTGGACAGGTTTCAGTGAAACTTCTAGACTAAGACAGACAAGGAAGAGGGGCCTGCCAGTCCACTTCCAAAAATTACTGAAAGAAAACCTTATGGATCACAAAAGAACACTGACTGACTAATGTGTTTTGGACACAGTATCAGTGGACAATTCCTAGAGGAAGACATCATATTTGATGAAATAGAGGGACAGGGAAGATCCTTGTTGAGGCAGATTGACCTAATCGCTGCAACAATGGACTTCAACATTCAGGAATGTGTGACAATGGTGCAAGATCAGACAGCACTCCATTCCATTTCATATAAGGTCTCCATGGATCACAGTAGACTTGATGGCACTCTCTATATGTTTGTCTTCAGTGACTTCCCAGAGGGCTGCTCTGCCTGGCAGCCTCTATTCTTCATGCTTCCAAATGGGGAGCACAACAGGTCCATAGTCACTGATATTCCCCTCAATCCCCAGGTCAAGTAAGGAGGCATGAAACTAACTATGTTGTTCTCTTTGCCTTGTCTCTCTTCCTTTTCCCCTCCTCCAACAGGGCTAGAGGGGGTAAATACTTACCTTGCAGTCTAGAAGAGAATTTCTTCCACACCAAAATCTTCTCCTTCCTCAAAAGGCACATACATGCTTTCTCCTTGTTTTGAATTAAAATGGCAGATGGGATGGTAGGAAAGAAAATGAACTAGTCTAACAGAATGGCCAAACAGATTTACCTTCCACATAAGGATGCAAATAACTCCTCAGTCTTGTTATAGAGCCATGATATGAGCTCCAACAAAGCAGAGTAGAACACCACGGAGGTCAGACCAGAAAGACCATATTGAGTTGATTTTGTATGAGAGATTCTAGTTGCTAATTATACTTTTCATAACAGACAGATGGCAGGTATAGAAGCCCAGACTTAAAATGTCTTTATCTAATTGCCTGCCTAAATATATATTTGCAATATGGTCTTCAAAGGGAATACTTTCTTTACCTTAAATTCCATTTCCTTTTCTGCTCTTTTATGTAGTTTTATTTAAGTATCATTGATGTACAATAAACCATAGTGTGTTTTGCTCTTTGAGGTTTTTAAAAAGAATCATTTTATTGGGGGCTCCTACAACTCTTATCACAATATATACATACATCCACTGTGTACATTTGTTGCCATCATCATTCTCAAAACATTTGCTTTCTACTTGAGCCCTTGGTATTAGCTCCTCATTTCCCCTCCTACCCCCTCCCCCTCCCTCATGGACCCTTGATAATTTATAAATTATTATTCTGTCCTATCTTACACTGTCCGACATCTACCTTCACCCACTTTTTTGTTGTCCCTCCCTCATGGAGGAGGTTATATGTAGATCCTTGTAATCAGATCCCTTTTTCTACCCCACCTTTCCTCCACCCTCCTGTTATTGCTACTCTCAGCACTGGTCCTGAAGGGGTCATCTGTCCTGGTTTCCCTGTGTTTCCAGTTCCTATATGGACCAGTGTATATTCTCTGGTCTAGCCAGGTTTGTAAGGTAGAATTGGGATCATGATAGTGGGCGCGGTAGCATTTAGGAATGAGAGGAAAGTTATATGTTTCATCGTTGCTACACTGCATCCTGACTGGCTCATCTCCTCCCAGCGACCCTTCTGTAAGGGGTTGTCCAGTTGCCTACAGATAGATCTTGGATCTCCTAACTGTACCCGCCCTCATTCACAATGATATGATTTTTTTGTTCTTTGATGCCTGATACCTGATCCCTTCTACATCTTGTGATCACACAGGCTGGTGTGCTTCTTTCATGTGCGCTTTATTGCTTCTGAGTTAGATGGCCACATGTGAACCTTCTAGTCTTTAAAACCCTAGACTCTTTATCTTTTGATAGCTAGGCTCCATAAGCTTTCTTCACCTCATTTGTTTATACACCCACTTTTTGTTTTGAGTGATTGTGTCTGGAAGGTGACCATCATGGAATACCAGTTCCTTAAATTCCATATCTATAGGCTTAAGTCTTACCCACAGGAAGCCTATTTTTATTTTATCCCTGGAACAAAATCTTGCAATAATTTTCTCTTTTTGGGTAAGTCCATCCTGAATCACTTATCCTTTAACATTTAAAAGAATTTATCTGTAACCAACCCCATTTATATAGTCTCATTCATGCTATTTCCACAATAATTGCTAATAACCCTATTTTTTTAGAATCGGCAGAAAGCATCAGCATCAATATCCCATTGCCACTGAGTTGATTTCAACTCATGGGTACCCTATAGGACAGAATAGTATTGCCTCATAGGTTTCCAAGGCTGAAAAAAAATCTCTTTATTGTGAGTTGGGTGAAGGTTTACAGAATACATCCGTTTTCCATTTGACAGTTCACACATATTTTGCTTCATGATATTGACTGCAGTCTGCTCAACGTAATATCACTTATCGCACTTCCTCCTTGTATCTCCTGTTTCCATTCCCCCTTCTTTCCTGACCCCTCTGAACTTGATCTTTGAATAAATTATATCCTTTTGATTCAAATAGTTGTTTAGTGTTACTTTTTACCTTATAGATCTACCTATTGTTTGGCTGAAGATTGAGCCAAGGGAGTGAGTTCAGTTCCAGATCTGAAGGTGCCTAAGGACAACAGTCTTGTGCGTTCCAAGAATCTCTCTCTGAGCAATACCCCTGAACTTTTAAAATAAGTTTAAACATTGTTGCACATATTTCTCCTATTCTATCCCAAAATTCCAAAGCAAACTCATTATCATTGTGTTGAAGCTGACTCATAGAGACCCTACAAGATAGAATAGAACTTCACCCTTTCATTTTCCAAGGCTTAAATCTTTACCAGAGCAGACAAACTCATATTTCTCACATGGACCAACTGATAGGTTAGAACCACTTACTTTGTGGTTAGGAGCTCAATGAGGAGTCCACTCTTCCATTAGAGCTCGTTAAGAATGCTATCCAGGATTCCCTAATGCTATCCCTCTCAGATCAGTTGGTAGTGGTAACAAATGTAAATCTTAAGGGGGTCAGACTGCCACATCTTAACTCTTCCTTGGGGAAAATGGTGGGTTTGAACTGCTGATTGATTAGCCCTTAAGTGCTTAATTACTGCCTCACCAGGGTTCTCCTTAACATCAGAACAGTGGACATTTATTGGTTTCTCTTGCTGGTCTCTGTTCCCTAAAAATTGCACTTCATCCACAGGGTTTTCTTCCACAACACACAGCTGCTAGTGTTTTTGTTGTTTTTTTTCCCACATGACTTCACCTTCCTGGTCAAAGCTGATTTGTCCAGTGCTAAACACACAATGAAAACATAGCCATATTTGCCCACTACAAAATTTGAAGTGAGACAGCAAGCTATTTGTTGAGTTTTTTGAATGACAGAAGTCTAAAAGGAAGTGTTATGATACAGGAAACAGTGAGTTTTGATGTCCAGAATCTATGCTGGGGACCCAGTTGGCACTCTGAATGACTATTCAAAGTGATGGTATGAATTGTCCTCTTCCATGACCTACACATACAATAGATATAACCACTAAGTCCATGATTTGACAAATGACTTGTATGATTGAGTTTGGGTTCCCCATAGGATTAGATTCTGAGACAAAGGTTTTAATTAAGCCATTTTTTGGGGAGATATCAATAAGGAAATGGGAAATAGACAAGGGAAAGAAGGCAGCCAATGAAAAGTACATTATCAAACAATTTAAAATTGTGGGCAACTGGAGGTTAATCTTACTGGAGACACTGTAGAAAATCCACTAGTTATTCTGCCCAGAATGTGAGGGAGTGTAGCTATTTGTCCAACAACTCCTATGGGTCATTGGTTAAGGGTTACTCCAGGAAGCAAGAATTAACTCCACAACCTCCTAAGTCATGCATGCTCAGGTACAGTGGTCTACAGAAACTAGAGAAAGCAAGAAGAGAGATGTGCTGGCCATTCGGAATTAGGCTAGCATGCCAAGTTGTCAGACATGTCAGGTTCTTGCACTATCATAACTTGAAAGTCACCATGATCCTGTGAGATATACCACTGGTATTTCAAACACAAGCATAGTTACCTGTGGTGGAAAAATTTCAGAAAAGCTTACAAGCTAAATAGACTAGAGAGAATAACCTGCCAATCTACATGTGAAAAAAAATAGTGGTGTTTGTGGAGCACATTGATAGCAGTGGAATATTTTTTCATATAGTGCAGGATGATGAACCCCTCAAGTTGGAAGACACTCAAAATATAATTGGGGAAGAGCTGTCTCCTCAAAGTAGAGTTGACCTTAGTGATATAAAGTTTTCAGGACCTATATTTGTTGATGTGGCAATGACTCAAAATGAGAAGAAACAGCAGTACTGCAATAACCACTAACAAGAAGATGGGATGCATGAAATATGGATCTAGAAAAATTGGAAGCCATGAAAAAATGGAACACATAAAGATCAAACACTCTACGTGTTATTGAACTGAAATAGACTGGTATTGGCCATTTTGAATGTCATAATAATATGGTTTACATACCAGAGTAACAAATTTGAAAGGAATGGATGACTTTCATGTTAAAAAAGAGAATGTTTCAACATCGATTCCAAAGTTCACCATTGTTAGGTGTAGGATATATTATACCTACAAGGATGAATAATTAATAAAGTTATTATTCAAATTTACACACCAACCACTAATGCTAACAATAAAGCCATTGAGGATTTTTACCAACCTTTTCAGTCTGAAATTGATGAAACATGCAATCAAGATTACTGATGACTTGAATGCAAAAACTGGAAACTAAGGAGGAGGATCACTAGTTAGAAAATATGGCCATGGGGATGGAAGCCACATGGGAGATCTCATGATAGAATTTTCCAATAAGGATGGCTTATTGATTGAACATTTATTTTTCAGTGATGTAAACAGTAACCATAGACATGGATCATGTATATTGGATAGAAATACACAGGAATTAAATCAACTACATCTGTTGAAATAAACTACTATATATACTCGAGTATAACCCAAGGCAACTAATTTTACCCCCCAAAACTGGGGTGCTTTTTCAGCATAAAAAATGTGCTGAAAAAAACTCGGCTTATACTCAAGTATTTACGGTATAAAGAAGTTCAATATCATCAGTCAAGAGACTGGAGACCAACTGTGGAACAAGCCATCAATGGCAAATTGAACTCGAATTCAAATAAAATTAAAACAAGTCCCCAAGAGTCAAAGTATGAATTTGAGTATATCTCATCTAAATTAGAGGATACTTCAAGAAGAAAGTTGACACATTGAACACAAATCACCTGAGATGATACGAGTTCTGCAATAATATCAAGAACATCATAAATAAAGAAATTCAAAGATAATTAAAAAGATAGAAACTAAAGAAAAGACAAAATGGATGTCACCTTGAATGTGGAGTAGCTGAAGCCAATGAAAGAAATGATGAAGTACGAAAAAGAGAGAGAAATATAGAAATAATTGATGAAGTAAAGACGCTGAATAAAGAAGCTGAACACAAAATTTCAAAGGGGAATTCAAAAAGATGGAATAAAGAATTATATTAATAGTTGCAAAGACCTGGAATGAGGATAGCAAAAATGAAAAGCATGTGCATTTCACTAGCTGAAAAAATTGAAGAGAAATTCAAAATACAGAATTACACAGATAGCATCAAAAGAAGATGAAAGGGATTCACTGATCACATGAAGCCCAGGCTCCACAGCGCTGAGTCCAGAAGACCAAGATAGCATAGGTTTCTCACTGCAGATTGCTCTGAAAGTGCTCACAGTAGTAGGCCCTGGATCAACTGGGGAAAATGTAGAACTCAAAATAAGAAGACTAACCTTAGGATATGATAGGCACTAGTGGAATTCCCATTTGACACCTGACCTCACCTCCATGGCTCAACTTTCAGCCCCTAAATAGGAGACCTATACTGTCAACGATGTACAATTCAGAGCCCAGCACTTGTCAGGGAGTTACTCAGAAGGCAGGAAGGAATGGGAATGAAAGACCAATGGAAACGGCAAACAAAGTGAGGGAATAGGAAAAGTAGTATTGCGTTGTAGGTATTGCAATCAATATCATAAAACATTGCATGAATTGTAAGGAAAATCAATTTACTCTGTAGATTTTCCCTCACATCACAATCAAAACAGTGTAAAATGAAAATAAGTCATATGACCGAGTACACTGGTAGATCTTGCTGAAGACCAATTTCCAGTGTTAAAAGATGTCACTTTGAGGAATAAGGCACAGCTGAGCCCTAGTGGTATAGTGGTTACAAACATAATGCGTCAGAACCAACCCAGTTGGGTTGCTCAACACAAGATCAGCAGTTCTGCTCCCATACAAAGTTCCAGTATTGGAAACCCACAGGGAAATCTCTCCCCTGTCCTATAGAGTTGCTAAGGGTTGGAATCAACTTGATGGCAGTGAACTGGATGTAAGCCAGGCTGACTAGAGACACAAATCAAGTGCCACTCATATATGTGCAATAAATAGTTTTCTATCAAGAAGTCATTATAGTATTTCTATTTCAAGGAAATATGCCAGGCCAGTCCAACTCAAGTCCATAAGTCCAACACTAGCCCATAAGTTCCTTTCCAACTTACGCAGTTACATGCAATGATGCAGAATGCAGAATCGCTGGAGGGCTTCTGACTTCGTGTCTTTTTACAAACACACACACACTCACACTCACACCCTTGCAGAACCTCTAGAGGGCTTCTGACTTCGTGTCCTTTTTACACACACACACACACACATATGCAGAATCTCTTGAGTGCTTCTGACTTCGTGTCCTTTACACACACACACACACACAACCTTGCAGAATCTCTAAAGGGCTTCTGACATCGTGTCATTTTTATACACACACACATACTCACACTTATACCCTTGCAGAATCTCTGGAGGACTTCTGAATTCGTGTCTTAATTAGTCACACACACAAACACTCACACCCTTTCCTAATATCTGGAGGGCTTCTGACTTTGTGTCCTTTACACTCACACCCACACAAAATCTTCAAGAATCTCTAGAGGGCGCCTGGTATCGTGTCCTTTTTAAACACACACACACACATACTCACACTCATACCCTTGCAGCATTTTAGGAGAGCTTCTGACTTCTCCTTTTTACAGGCACACACACATACACACCATTGCTGAAACTCTAGAAGGCTTCTGAATTGGTTTCCTTTTTACACAAACACACAAACATTCTTGCAGAATCGCTGGAGGGCTTCTGACTTCGTGTCTTTTTACAAACACACACACACACACACTCACACTCAGACCCTTGCAGAACCTCTAGAGGGCTTCTGACTTCTTGTTCTTTTTACACAAACACACACACACACACCATGGCAGAATCTCTAGAGGACTTCTGAATTTGTGCCCTTTTTACACACACACACACACACACACAAACACTTTCTGAATCTCTGGAGGGTGTCTGACTTAATGTCCTTTTTACAAACACAAACACACACACACTCTTGCAGAAACTGTAAAGGGTTTCTGACTTCGGGTCCTTTTTACACACACACACACACACACACACACACACACACCCTTTCTGAGTATCTGGAGGGTGTCTGACTTAATGTCGTTTTTACAAACACAAACACACAAACACTCTTACAGAAACTCTAGAAGGCTTCTGACTTCGTGTCATTTTTACACACACACACACACACTCACAGACCCTTGCAGAATCTCTAGAGTGCTTCTAACTTTGTGTCCTTTTTACACACACTCACACTCATACACTTGCAGAATCTATGGAGGCCTGCTGACTTCGTTTCCATTTTACACACACACACACACACACACACTCACACATGCAGAATCTCTTGAGTGCTTCTGACTTCGTGTCCTTTACACACACACCCACACACAAACCCTTGCAGAATCTCTAGAGGGTTTCTGACATCGTTTCATTTTTATACACACACACGTACTCACACACATACCCTTGCACAATCTCTGGAGGGCTTCTGATTCTTCTCCTTTTTACACACACACACACACACACACACATACACATACACACCATTGCAGAATCTCTGGAACGCTTCTGATTTAGTGTCCATTTTACACACACACACACACACACACACACACACACTATGACGCACCCTTGCAGAATCTCTGGAGGTCTTCTGAATTCGTATTTTTTTTGTCACACACACACAAACACTCACACCCTTTCCTAATCTCTGGAAGACTTCTGACTTTGTCCTTTACACTCACACCTTAAAGAATCTCTAGAGGGCGCCTGGTATCGTGTCCTTTTTAAACACACACACACATACTCACACTCATACCCTTGCAGCATCTTAGGAGAGCTTCTGACTTCTTCTCCTTTTTACAGGCACACACACATACATACCGTTGCTGAATTTCTAGAAGGCTCCTGAATTGGTTTCCTTTTTACACAAACACACAAACAATCTTGCAAAATCGCTGGAGGGTTTCTGACTTCGTGTCTTTTTACACACACACACACACACACACACACACACACACACACACTCAGACCCTTGCAGAATCTCTAGAGGGCTTCTGACTTCGTGCCCTTATTACACACACACACACACACACCCTTTCTGAGTATCTGGAGGGTGTCTGACTTAATGTCGTTTTTACAAACACAAACACTCTTGCAGAAACTCTAGAAGGCTTCTGACTTCGTGTCCTCTTTACACACACACACACACACACACACACACACACACACACACACTCACAGACCCTTGCAGAATCTCTAGAGTGCTTCTAACTTTGTGTACTTTTTACACACACACTCATACACTTGCAGAATCTATGGAGGCCTGCTGATTTCGTGTCCATTTTACACACACACACACACACACACACTCACACTCTCTCAGAATCCCTGGAGGGCTTCTGACCCCGTGTCCTTTGTACACACACACGCACACACACCCTTGCAGAATATCTGCAGGTCTTCTGACTTCGTGTCATTTTACACCCTCGCATGCACACATGCATACTTGCACGCACCCTTGCAGAATCTCTGGAGGGCTTCTGACTTCTCCTTTTTACATATACACATACACACCATTGCAGAATCTCTAGTAGTCTTCTGATTTACTGTCCTTTTTACACACACACAATCACGCACCCTTGTTGAATCTCTGGAGGGCTTCTGAATTCATGTCCTTTTTTGACAGACACACACAAAACCTCACACCTTTGAAGAATCTCTGGAGGACTTCTGACTTCGTAACCTTTTGAAACACACTCATACACTTGCAGAATCCCTTGAGAGCTTCTGAATTCGTGTCCTTTACACTCACACCCACACACATCCTTGCAAATCTCTAGAAGGCCACTGATTTGGTTTCCTTTTTGCACAAACACACACACAATCTTGCAGAATCTCAGGAGGGCTTCTGACTTCGTGTCCTTTTTACACACACACACACACTCACACACACACTCACACTCAGACCCTTGCAGAATCTCTAGAGGGCTTCTGACTTCGTGTCCTTTTTACACAAACACACACACACATACACCATGGCAGAATCTCCAGGGGGCTTCTGACTTCGTGTACTTTTTACACACACACACACACACACAAACACACAAACACACACACATACACACTTTCAGAATCTCTGGAGGGTTTCTGACTTAATGTCCTTTTTACAAACACACATACACACACACTTCCAAAATCTCTATAAGGCTTCTAGTTTCGTGTCATTTTTACACACACAAACATACACGCACCCTTGCAGAATCTCTGTAGGGCGTCTGATTTCAAGTCCTTTTTACACACACATACACACAAAAACACTTGCAAAATCTCTGGAGGGCTTCTGACTTTGTAGGTTTTACTTACACAAACACACACACACACACACACTCATGCCCCTACAGAATCTCTGGAGGGCTTCTGACTTCGTGTCCTTTTTAGGACACACACACACACACATCCTTCCAGAATCACTAGAGGGCTTCTGATTTTGTTTCATTTTTACACACACAGACACATATATGCACCCTTGGAGAATCTCTGGAGGGCTTCTGACTTTGTGTCCTTTTTACACACACACAAACACTCCCACCCTTGTAGAATCTCTGGAGGGCTTCTGACTTCGTTCTTTTTACACACACACACACACACACTCATACATTTGCAAAATCTCTTGAGTGCTTCTGACTTCGTGTCCTTTACACACACACCCACACACAACCTTGCAGAATCTCTAGAGGGCTTCTGACATCGTGTCATTTTTATACACACACACATACTCACACTTATACCCTTGCAGAATCTCTGGAGGGCTTCTGAATTCGTGTCTTAATTAGTCACACACACACAAACACTCACACCCTTTCCTAATATCTGGAGGGCTTCTGACTTTGTGTCCTTTACACTCACACCCACACAAAATCTTCAAGAATCTCTAGAGGGCGCCTGGTATCGTGTCCTTTTTAAACACACACACACACATACTCACACTCATACCCTTGCAGCATCTTAGGAGAGCTTCTGACTTCTTCTCCTTTTTACAGGCACACACACATACACACCATTGCTGAAACTCTAGAAGGCTTCTGAATTGGTTTCCTTTTTACACAAACACACAAACATTCTTGCAGAATCGCTGGAAGGCTTCTGACTTCGTGTCTTTTTACAAACACACACACACACTCACACTCAGACCCTTGCAGAACCTCTAGAGGGCTTCTGACTTCTTGTTCTTTTTACACAAACACACACACACACCATGGCAGAATCTCTAGAGGGCTTCTGACTTCGTGCCCTTTTTACACACACACACACACACACACACACACACAAACACTTTCTGAATCTCTGGAGGGTGTCTGACTTAATGTCCTTTTTACAAACACAAACATACACACACTCTTGCAGAAACTGTAAAGGGTTTCTGACTTCGGGTCTTTTTTACACACACACACACACACACACTCACACTCACACTCACACACACAGCCAAATGCATACCCATACCCTTGCAGAATCTCTGGAAGGCATCTGACTTCATGTCCTTTTTACAAACACACACACACACACCCCTTGCAGGATCACTAGAGGGCTTCTGATTTTGTTTCCTTTTACACACACACACACACTCACACTAACACTCATACCAGGCAGAATCACTAGAGGGCTTCTCACATCGTGTCCCTTTTACACACAAACACACATACACACCGTTGCAGAATCTCTAGAAGGCTTCTGACTTACTGTCCTTTACACATACACACACACACACACTTGCAGAACCTCTGGAGGGCTTCTGACTTCGTGTCCTTTTTACACACTCACACACACACATATACACACATGCACGCACACTCGCAGAATATCTGGAGGGATTCTGATTTCCTGTCCATTTTACACGCACACACCCATACAGACACACACACACACCCTTGCAGAATCTATAGAGGGCTTCTGAATTCGTGTTTTTTTACACACACACACACACACACACTCACAATCAGACCCTTCCAGAATCTCCTTAGGGCTTCGGACTTCATGTCCTTTTTCCAAACACACACATACATGCACCCTTGCAGAATCTTCAGAGGGCTTCTGACTTCGTGTTCTTTTTACACACCCACTCACACTCATACCCTTGAAGAATCTCTAGAGGGCTTTTGACATCTTGTCCTTTATACACACACACACACGCACACCCTTGATGAATCTCTGGAGGGTTTCTAAAGTCATGTCCTTTTTACATACAAACACACACACCCTTGCAGAATCTGTAGAGGGCTTCTGACTTCGTGTCCATTTTACAGACACACACACACACACACACACGTTCACACTCAACCCTTCCATAATCTCTGGATGTCTTCTAACTTCGTGTTCTTTTTACACACACACACACACACACACACAAACACACACACACACACACACTCAAACCCTTGAAGAATCTCTGGAGACGGTTTGAACGACCCTGTTGGTCATGGTATGTCGTGTGACTAGAAGTGTATATGAGCAGAGAATCCCTCAGAGAACAATTACTGAAGTCTATAGAGCAGGGGTCAGGGATACACTGCGGGTCTCTCGGTCCATGCATGTGGCTCTGAAGTAAAATGGAAACCTTTTCAAGGACAGTGATTATTCAGATAATGGTGATTGAAGTTGCAAAAATATATTTTTTATCTCAAAGAATGTTTCAATTTTTGTGAGAGAAAAAGTAGGCTCTTCTATCTCAAAAGTTTGCCTCCCTGATGTAGATCAAGATGGCGGCTATGTCTAGAAACAGTCACTTCACATTTTGATATTTTTGTTTAATAAAGTGTCTGTGGTTTTAGAGCAATGCTTTCTGACTTACCCTCACATACTTTTACAGAATAAGTGATGAAGCAGCTGCTTGGACTGGGTGGGCACAGGGAAGCTGGGAAGGGTGAGGACCAGGAACAATCACTAGATAATAAATTATTTAATACATCTGCATCGGGACTGTGGCTCCAGAGCTACAACTCCGGTGCTGTGCAGCGCATTTCTTCTAGTTTGAAACAAAATTGGAGTCAATTATTATCTTCCTCATCAGTCATCATTTCCTATGGTTCTGGGGATTGGCAGTACTAAGCTAGCAGATTCTTCTGTGCGGTTGCCGTCTGACAATGGCTTATGATGGAGACATCTCACAGAGCTTCCCCACTGGTGTACTTGACAATGGCCACTGGTGTTTGCTGGGACTTTAAGTGGGACTAGTGTCAGCATCTGCATGTGGCCTCTTCATCACACTTCCTCACAGCAAGGGGACTGGACTCCGAGGGTCTTGTACAGAGAAAGAGCCAGGTGGGAGCTGTATTACCTCAGAAGTCACACCGCACCTCACCTGCCAAACTTGACTCCTGGAGAGCCATAAGGCTGGCGTGGGTTCAAAGGAGGAAACATAGACTCCAACTTGGGATGTAGAATGACAAGATTCTGGAAGAGCTTGTAGGGAAGAAACAATCCCTTGAAGGCATTTTGTGAGCTACAGTCTTCCCCAGGACATAAACCTTAACTGGGCAACTCAGTGGTAGCCTTGCCAACTCTGGCTGGTGAGTTCCAGTGACTTTCTTTTGAAGGGAGGGAAGGCAAATTTGGAAGGGAACCCTCAGAAGCCCCCAAGTGGCGTGGAACCTCACCTTTGCAGACACCCACTGAGAGATCCTTCCTCCTTCAGGGAGTTAAGCTGGGCGAGAGGATGGTAGCTGGAAGGACAAAAGGAATTGACTAATACTCTGGAATTACATCACTCGCTCTCTTTGTAAGTTTTTCACTATTGTTCTAGTCCTGTGTTGAATCTATCTTTTCCTTACTCTCCCCTAGGACCTTCCCCTTAGATATGGGGCTGCGGGGACGGGTTGATTGATCTGTGCTGAAATCAGGGAGGTAGGTAGTAATAGAGGGAACCCGTTACTACTCCCATAGTTCCCATAGTAACCTGGACCAATTGGTGGGAGGAATGGGCAGATAAAGGCTGCATTGGGGTTTCGGTGCTTGGTGGAGGTGAAGGCTGACGTGTTTAGAGTGGAGAGAGGAAAACAGCCTGTTGGGGAAATGTTATTGGAGATGGCTTTGAGACTAGCCTCTACTGGTCTCTTGCTCCTCACTCTCCTCTTGGTAGCAGCACGTGTGTTCCCCTCCCCACCATCCCCTCATCCCAACTTGGAGCCCTTCTGGCTATTATTTCCTTATGGAAAAGCTGTCAGCTCATCATCCTGCTTTCTTCCATTCATGCTTCTTTAGCTCCGTGTTGACTTCTAACAGGAGAGAATCAGAAAAGTTAAGTCCCCACCCCACAGGGCCTTTGCTGAAGGAGACTGCAATCTGTGTACGGAATATCTCCTAGCTCACTCTCTCACTTCTCCCTAATAGATTATTCCTGCCACTGCTCCTGGCTGGAGGGGATGGAGAGTTCAAGTGATGCCACAGAAGTCACAGCAAAAGAACCAAGGCACTCGAAGGACCATTCATGAGCTGGAATATGATAGAAGCTCTTGAATGGGAAGCCACCGTTCTGGCAGTAAACATGCTCCTATGGACCCTCCCAGTTCTAAGGCTTTAGTGCAGTCCCAATAGAATGAGTTCTCCCTGGGTGAGTTCCTCCTGAAAGCGAAAGAGGGTTTATCATTCTTTATCTTTGAAGCTACGCCTTCTATACCTACTGGATCCAGATATTGAGTATCTTCGCTTGCTGATTCCTGAACTCAACTGTGCTGATTGATAGCTGCATGGCCAAGGACCCGGACACAGCTCTGGATTCTCTGTTCACTCTCTTTAGCCACCATTGGTTTCCTTTTGTCTAATTGTGCAACAGAAATCTCGGGGGATGCTTTATTCTAAAATTCTTCCACTTCCCTAAAGGCGGGTATAGAGAAAGGCAAAGTTAACTGGAGTCTCTCCAGCACACACTAGAACCCCAAGAGGGCTGCATAAGTCTCATCCAAAAGTGGAGATCTGCTGCCTCACCCCTAGACTGGGAACCCATCATGGGTAGGGGTCAAGTGCTGTTTCTATCTGGACCTTCAGGGTCTTCTCAGTGCCTGGCTCATAGAGGAAATGAAAAATGCTTGTTTCTTCTTAACAAGTCAGAGATTTACTATTGTTGTTAGGGTCGGTCCTGTTGGTTCCCACTCATAACAACCCTATGTCAAACAGAACACAACGCCACCCAGTACCATCATCACAATTGTTCTTATGTTTGAGCCCATTACTGCAGCCCCCATGTCCATCCATCCCATGAGAGCCTTCCTCTTTTCCATTGCCCTTCCACTTTACCAAGCATGATGTCCCATTCCTGGGCCTGGTCTCTCCTGACAACATGTTGAAAATACATATCCAAAGGGTGACAAAATCTGGCCATCCTTACTTCTAAGGAGCATTTGGCCTGTGCTTCTTCCAAGACAAGTTTATTGGTGCTTCTGGTAGTCCATAGTACTTTCTATGGTTCTTTTTTCCTAGCACCATAATTCAAATGCATCGATTCTTCTTTGGCCTGCCTTATTTAATCTCCAAATTTTACATGCATAGGAAGTGTTGAACATACTATGGCTTGTGTCAGATGCACCTTAGTTCTCAAAATAACATCCCTGCTTTTCAATACTCTAAAGAGGTCTTGTGAATATTTAGCCAATACAATGCAATGCATTTTTTAAACTGTTGACTGCTGCTTGCATGAGCGTTGATCATGGATCCAAGGAAGAGGAAATCCATGACCACCTCACAATTCTACATCTAAGCATATACCTCAAAGAATAGCAAACAGAGACTCAAAGAGATAGTGGTATACAAGTTCACTGCAGCACTACCCACAATAGCTGAAAGGTGACTATTACCAAAGTGCCCGGGGCCCGAAGAATGGATAAACCAAACAATATCTAAGTCATACAATGGAATATTATTCAGCCTTTAAAAAGGAATGATGTTTTGGAACATGCTACACCATGCAGGGACCTTGAACACCTTCTGCTGAGTGAAACAAGTCAGATCATAATGAGATTGATATAAAATATGCAGAATCCATAGGGAAATCCATAGACAGCAAGCAGACTCACAGTTGATAAGGATTGGGTGATGAAAGCACTGGGGAGTGACTGGTTAATGAGCATTGACTGTGTCTCCATTCAGAGTGATCCAAATGTTGGCCTGATCCTATATTCGATTTGCATGGAGCCCCTGCCCTCTCCTGAGGGGTAGCCTCAGCAAAGGCACTGGCAGGCTCAGAATCTTGGTTTCCTGACCTGTGAGTGTGCTGGAAAGATTAGATGGAGTAATAAATAATGACACTGATCACAACCAATAATTATACAGCACTTACTATGGGCCAGACATTGTTCCCCAGCCGTGCTTCTAGCAGGCACACAAATACAATGCCCTTGGGGCCTAACAGAAACTCAGATTCCACTTCAGCAGATCTGAAGCAAGCTGCGAGAAATGGAGTTTCTCATGGGGACAACAGTGAGGACCAGGATTCTCAGAAGGATTGAGGCATTTGAATGGCAGTGATGGCAAAGACCGTGTGTGGAGTATACTGTGTGTGGCCAGGAGAACGAGCAAATCAGTCCTGGAGGAAATTGAGCCAGGACACTCTTCACAGAATGTTCTTAGAAGAGAGAATGGCAAAATGTTGTCATGTCGTTAGGAAAGACCAGTTGCGAAAAGAGGACATCATGTGGACCTGGGGAAACTCTTCATGACACGGACTGGCACCATAATCGCAACAATGACCTCAAACCTGCCGATGGGTAGGAAGATGGCATAGGATTGGGCAGTGATTTGTCCTATCAGACCTACGGTCAAAAGGAGTCAAATTTGACTTACTGGAGACTAACAACAACAACAAGGTCTTTCTATCTATTGATGCATTCAAACTCAACCTCGAACACACAACCTAAGCACTATTTTTCACTTCCTTTCTACACACAGCAGCACAAAGGGGGTTCAAGGATTTGTCCCAGGTCATGGAGCTAGAAGGACATAGAGCCAGGACTGGACAATGGAGCGATCTGACAACAGAGACATTAAACATAAGCAGGGCTTTGTCTCCCACAAAGATCATAGGCATAACCATAGTGGACTTGGCACAAGTCCTGCCGCATGGCAACCTTTCAGCAGATAGGTGCTATCTTAGTGCCATCCAGTTGACAGCAAGTCAGCGACTGTATAGGACAGGGTAAAACTGTCTGTGGGTTTTTGACACGAAATATTTACAGCAGTAGCACTCCTCATCTTTCTCCCACAAAAGTCCCTATGATTGTTAGTAATTTGGTCAGAAGTCACTTTAATGGTGACCAAATCCTTCCTTTTTTGGGATTCAACATTATACCCCACTGCTTCTAATAGCTCCTCGCCCCAAACCAAAACAGGCATGAGAGAGTTGATTCTGACTCATGGTGCCCTCATATGTGCATTGCATAGGACTTTCAAGACTATAGGCTTTAAGCAGGTTGCCAGGCCTTTCCTCCATGGTGTCCCTGGGTGGGTTCCAACGGCAAATGATTTGTTAAATAGTTGTGTGTGGAACTGTTTGCCCCCCTTCAGGAACTCCAATACCCTTGCAGCCCTCTATTCACAAAGGACTGTCCTTCCAACCAAGAGCTCAGAGTGCTTGTTTTCTCTCTCTTATTTTCTTTACATCAAGTTGTTTGGGACTCCCCAGGAGCTGGGTCCCAGGGACATATTTATATGTAATTATGACCCTGTCATCTACAACATGGTCATGATAAATGGAAAAAATGCTGAAGTGATCAGGGCTATCTTCTTTCTGGGGTCCACAATAAATGATCATGCGAGCACCGGTCAAGAACTCAAGGGATGTATTGTATTGGGTAAATCTGTTGTTTGAGATCTCTTTCTTTTTTTCTTTTTTTGCAGCTGGGAAAGAGAAAGGGGAGATGGGCTGTTCTCCCAAGTTGGGGTCCCTGCCAGGGCACCCCCCACTCAAACGTGGCCAACTCCACTCGGGAATAGAGTTCCCTGCCACTTCTGTAGAACTGCCCTGTGGAAGGACCAATGTCCTAAAGGTTCAGAATGGAGAAGACAAGTTTCAAGAGCTACAGCCTAGCCCCTTACAGCCAGAGTGATACTCAACAAGGGCCCCCACAGCCACTTTCTAGGGATCTTAAGTAGTTGGGGCTTAAGGAGAGTGGCATGGGGCTCTAGCAAGCTAGGAGCCCCATCCCAGGCGGGGTTACATATCCCAAGCCCTTGATGGGGAGGCCTCAGGTAAGCAGTGGGCCCAATGGAGTTCTGGGTATGTTGGCCTGGAGGAGGGGAGCCACCTTTGGGGCTGGACCAACCCAGGGCACCCCAAGTGGGATGGGGTTCAGGGGCCTGGGCAGGGTCCCTAATCCTCTCCATCCTCCATGGCCAGTCAGACTAACACAAGATCTTGGGCAGGCAATGGGCCTGGGGCAGTGCCCAGATGAGCCAGGGGCTAGCTGGGCAGGGGGTGTTTCCTGGGTAGGCAGAGGGCCTCGGGCAGGGTCTTTGTGGCAGGCCCAGACCCAGGTGGGCAGGGACCTGGAACAGGGATCCCAGGTGTGTGCCCGGCCTGGACTGGACCCAGGGTTGGCAAGGGCCCTTATGCAGGTTCCTGGGTGGGTAGCGGGCCCAGGGCAGAGTCTTGGAGGTGAGCAGGCCCAGGGTGGGGGCAGGGGTCTGGAGTGTGGTCCTGGGTGGGTCAGCTGGGCAGGGTGAGGATCCTGGTGGCTGGCCAGATGCCTGGTGGGCTGCAGACCCACATCAGGGGTCATGGTGGCAAGGCCCTCCCTGGTGGGCAGGAGTCTGGGAAGGGGCGGGAAGGCTGCACAGGCCACACCTGGTCTTTGAAGTCCTAGGCCTTGCGCATTAGGTCATTATGGCCCATGGAGGCAGTGCGGCTCCGAGGCTGGCTCACAGCCTTCAGAATGAGCCCTTTACCTCTATAGGAAGTGCTGGCTGGCCTCCTGTCATGTTCTCAAAAGGCTCCAGCTGCTGCCAAGTAGGCCAAGCCTTAAAGGGGCCATGGGCTTCCACCTGTGCGCCCCTCCTCCTCACCCTTAAACGGACCGCGTGCTGCCGCCAGAGACCTCTTTCAAAAGTGTTCTTCAAAGTGTTTAAGAGCAAGAATGTTACATTAAGGTGCACCTGACTAAAGCCATCTTAGTCATATTTTCTATGGCCTTCTATGCACGTGAAAGTTGGACATTGAAAAGGAAGATCAGAGAAGAATCAATGCATTTGAATTGGGAGGCTGGTGAAGAATATTGAAAGTATTATGAACTGCCAAAGAACAAACAAATGTGGGTTAGAAGTACAGCCAGAATACTCCTTAAAGCCAGGATGGTGAGGCTTCCCCTCACGTACTTTGGACATACTGTTAGGGAGAGACCATTCCCTGGAGGAGGAAGGATGTCCTGCTAGGTGAAGCAGAGAGGCAGTGAAAATGAGGAAGAACTTCGGCCAATGGATTGACACAGTGGCTGCAACAAGGGGCTCAAACATAACAACAATTGAGAGGATGGGGCAGGACTGGGTTGTGTTTCATTCTATTATCCATAGGGTGGCTAGGGGTTGGAACTGACTCAATGGCATCTACCAGCAGAAACTATGTCCACACACACTACTAACAGGACAGGAAGTTTCCCAACCCCTCTCATCTCTCAACCCCAGGAACAGAGATGCCACCTTCCTTCTAGCTTTATTCCCAGTATCTAGAGCAGAGCTCAGCAATGAAGTACCTAACAAACCTGAAGTAGCTGTTACTTAGCTCCATGCCTCAGAGGTCTCAGTTCCCAAGTCCCAAAACAATGACATCAGTGTTGTTGTTTGTTGCCATCAAGCCGACTTCCAGTTACACCTGCGTCACACCTGCCTACCTAGAATCCCACCTTATGAAAATAAGCCAGAACAATGATTCTCGGCCACGGTGTCTGCAGACTATGACTCACCACTCTGAAGGGATGTCATGTAAATGTTGAACTGCTAGCTCAAAGGTTGACTGTTCAAACCACCAGCTACTTCAAGTAAAATGATGAGGCTGTCTGTTCCAGTAATGTTGGACAACGTTGGAAAACTTACATAGGGTCTCCATGAGTTGGAATTGACTGGACAGTAATGGGTTTGCTGTACCTGGAATGATGATGCGACCAGAGAAAGAATGAGAGGGAAGTCTGAAAAAGAAGCACTGACCTGCCCTCCATCGGGCTGTTTTGTGATTTTTTTTTGCAGCAGATGGTTCGAAGGGAACAGGGAATGAAGAGGCGGAGTGCATGGCACAGTTGAGGGCTATTTGCCATTCTGACCAAGTGCCTCTGTGAGAAAAGGGGGAGGGGAAGCTTGACTTGGATCTTGATCAAAGCCCAAGAAAATATATGAATTTCCAGAATGAGAGAGGTTTCCCAAGTCAGGGTAGTAACAGGAGCTGACAGCTCTCACCTCTGACCCTGTGGGGTCTTGTTCAAAGAATCTCCTGGACTGGGTGGGAGGTGGGTGGTTAGGCAGAGAGACAAAGAGAGAGTCGAACTAGGAACTCTGGCTCTTTCCCAGCCTGAGCCTGAGCCCCTGAGCCTCCTCAACTCCACACTCCCCCTTCCCTGGCACCCCACAGGGACACCTTCCAGAGGTCTTCCTGTACCCATATGTAGGTATTGGCTCTTCCTGCTTTTGGCTCTGCTCAGTGGCAGGGCATTTGAAGGGTGGTTGTGGGATTTGTACAGTTGACATTAGGGTAAATGCGTGATCATTTCTTAAATTTATCCTACTGCAGCTTTAGGCTGTGTTTCCAAACTCCCTGTCCTCACAGAGGCTCTGCAGAGGGGACAGTGGCTCTGATTCCACCTGGAATTTCCTGGTTGAGCACATGGATTTCCCATCCCAGTCTAGCCATGGCACCAGGGATCAGGGTGCTAGGAGAGGGGCAAATGGGTCCCCAAAGGAGATGTGTGGTGACCACAAAAGTGACACACTGGTGGTCACCTACTAATTGTACATGGTGGTGCTTGCCCCTCTCAAGGTGGAAACATACAATTTCGCTTATGCCTCTTCTCTAAAAGCAAGTGGACCTGCTTGTGACATGAGGTTTTGGAAAGTTCTTTCATGGGCCACAAAGAAGTGTGGCTGATCCAGTGTCTCAAGCTGATTTCGAGAAGTGTCCAGAGAGTTCGTGGTGAAAGGGGGTAGGCAACTGTGGGGGGCTGGCCAGGGAGTGAACACGAAGTAATTTGAGCCAGACAGAGTAATGAATGGGAGGCAGAATGGCTAGCAGAATGCTTAACCCACAGCATCACCAAAACTCCTTAGCAAGAAGGGTATTACCACAACCACACCCACCACCCCTTTTTCCTAATTTTCTGAGAGATAGAGAGGAAAGAGTGCTGTCCAGCGTTCGACTCCCTTTAAAGAAAATGGGAGGGCCAGGGTGATGACAGCAGGTGGCTGGAACATCCCAGCTTGGCATCCAGGGCCCCCCGGAAAGATCCTCCCTTGTGGGCTCTGTGAAGCAGGCACACTCAAAGACCACAGGACCTCGGTCTCAGCTGTCGGCCTCGGGGCTTGGGTTTCTTAGTTCCTCCTGCTTGGGGAGGGGCTGCTCAGACATGATACCCCTGAATCGTGTAATTTACATTTCATGCACAATTGAAGCAGCTAATGGTGTCATTCTCCAAGGGGGGAACAAGTTGTCATAATGTTAATTACATTGCAGGCGTGCTCCCTCTCCTTTGTCCCCAAATGCTCCATGGGAAGTTCCCAGGTAGCAGTCGAGTGGGTGTCCAAGAGAGTGGCTTTGGCTCTCTGCAAGGTGTCAGGGCTGAGGAGTGGTTACAAGGCCAAGAATACTTTCTCTGACTTCGTTGTGGGTGTGTTGGCACAGTGCGAGTAGAGGTGGCAGCTAAAACAGCCCAGTGATCTCCCCATCCTTTTCTCCCCTGCGCGTGTGCAATCGGGCAGGGCTGGAGGGTGCCTGCTCAATACTCAAGCTAATTTTGCTTGATAGGGGACAGTGGAGATGATGTGTAGGGCAAAGGAGGCAAATTCCAACCACTCTTAGTCCAGATATCAGCAGACGGTAGAGCTAAGCCTGTAGTCTCTGAAGCTGGTCTGCTGGGATTTAAATTCCAGCTCTCCCTTGGATAACCTGGTTACCCCTGGGCCAGATGGCTTCACCTCTCTGTGCATTCGTGTTCTCACCTATAGACAGAAGCTGATGCACTACCAATGGGTCAGTCGATTCCAACTCATAGTGAGCCTGGAGGACAGAGTGGAACCATTCTATAGGCGTTCCCATAGGCTGTGACTGATACTGGAGCAAATTGACGCATCATTCTCATGGGAAGCTGCTGAGGGTTTCGCTATGCTAGTGGTAAATAGTCAAGGGCTTCTCTATTTCCCCGCCAGCGCTCCTCTTAAAGGGGTTGCAAAAGTCACCAAAACCCCACTTCTCTAGAGTTCATTCAGACTCATAGCAACTCAGCAGGATAAAGTAATAACTGTCCCTGCAGACGTCCGACCCTGAAAATCTTTATGAGCTCAGACAGCCCCATCGTGATTCCGAAGAACAGCTGGTGGGTTTGAACCACCAACCTTCTGGTTAGCAGTTCTAATGCTTCACCCACACCACCACCCGTGGGATGAAATGAGTGAATGTACATGCAATGCTTAGAACACTAGTACATAACATGCACTTAGTAATTTTGAGCTATTGTGGTAGGAGGGGAGTCCAAAAACCAAAGCAAACTCACTGCCATCGAATCCACTCTGACTCCCCATGACCTGAGTTCTACCCTATAGGACAGGGTCCAACTGTTCCTGTGGGTATTTGAGATTGTAACTTTATAGGATTGGAAAGTTTCATGTTTTTCCCTGAGAGTGGCTGGTGGTTTTGAACTGTTGGCTTTGGGCTTAGCAGCCCAATATGTAATCACCCACGCCATTATTAAATGAGAGCTACGAGTTTCTGACATTTTCTGTGAGGTGGTAGAAGTATATGTCATTCCTATATTTAAAGAAGGTAAATCTACTGAAAGAGAACAATTGCCATGGCTTTCCAAGAGAGGAGAGATGTCAGTTTTAAGGATATATAGAGCTGTGAGTCATCCCTGGAGAGTACAAATGGTTAAAACACTTGGCCATTAACAGGAACTGAGGAGGTTCAAGCGCACCCAGAAATACCTTGGAAGAAAAGCCTGGCCATCTGTTTCTGAAAGGTTATGCCCATTGAAAGTCCTATGACTCACCATGAATCGCAATCAACTCAGTGCCAAATTGTCATTTTAAATTTCAGGATGGTTCCTGGGCACAAAGCAAACATTCTAAGTTGTCTATTGAAGAGGAGGTTTGTGAGAGCACCTGGCCCATTCAAACACAACTGATGAGGAACCTCGGTGGGGCCACTGTACACAGACCAGGCCTTGCTTTCTCCACATCTGGTTTTGTTGGATGCTGTCAAGTTGGTTTCAACTCGTGGCAACTCTACATACAACCGAAAGAAACACTGCCTGCTCCTGTGCCAGCCTCACAATTGTTATGTTTTAGTGTGTTGTTGTAGAAACTTTGTCCATCCATCTTGGTGAGGGTCCTCCCCTTTTGGGCGCCCCTTTACCAAGCATGATGCCCTTTTGCATGATGTTGCTCCTCATAGCTCCCGATGCCCAAGGATGTGAGATGAAGTCTAGCCATCCTTGCCTCTAAGGAGCAATCTGGATACACTTCTTTCAAGACAGATCTTGCTCCTCAACTGAAATTCTTGCAGAGAGAGTGAAAACACACCTGATTTTCCTAGAGTCTCGTTTCCCAAAGTGGGCAACACCACCCACCTACTGGACACAGAAAAATCCAGATATCTACAAATCAGATATCTACATTTTATCCTGGATGGTGGGCTGTAGTACAAAATTCTTTCATTGCTGGGGGGTCCTGAGTAATTTCTTTTTCTGAAAAGAGGGCAGTAGGCAGAATACGTTTGGGAACCTTTGGTCTGGAGCAGGAGCTGGAAAAATGTTTTTCTGCCAAGGACCATGTGGTGATTTATAACATCATTCATGGGGCCATAGAGGTCAAATATTTAATGAACTCACCCCTAAGGTGATGGCTACAAATGCTTCTCGTTGGTGAGATGTGTGATGCTGGCAGCAATTGATTATTTGGGGGGCCCTATACAGCCCTCGGGCCATATGTTGGTCTAAGGTAATGGATCTCAACCAGTGGGTCACGACACCTTTGGGGGTCCAATGACACTTTCATAGGGGTTTCCTGGTTCATCGCAGTAGCAAAATTACAGTGATGAATTAGCAATGAAATAATTTTTATGATCGGGGTAAACACAACCTGAGGAACTGTATGAAAGAATCATGGCATTCGGAAGTTTGAGAAACACTTGTCTAGGGAATGGTTGGGAACTCCATGTAGGCTACACATGAACTTAAAGGATATCTCTGAGGGTTCCAGCAGGAAACAAACCATGCAGAAGGTTTAATTAAAGAGAGTTTAATGAAGACTATTCACAGTGGTGGTGATGGGCTTAAGAAAGCCAACAAAAGATAAGGAGGCCTCGAGGGTCTAACAAGAGCTTAAAACTGTTGCCACGTGTCCTATGGAATTTTCTCTTCAGCTCTTTGACTTTGTCATTTCTTCTCATTGTCTTAGCTACTCTATGATATAGAGCAATTCTGACTCATAGGAATTTGATACTACTGTCCTCTCCCAATTTCCTTTATTTTCCAACTTCATGTGTGTTAAAATATGCAGTATTGCATCAGATTTCCTATGCTCTAAACCAGTGGTTCTCAACCTTCCTAATGCCTTAGCACTATAATGAAGTTCCTGATGTTGTGGTGAACATCCATTCCTAAAAATATTTTCGTTGCTACTTCATAACTGTAATTTTGCTACTATGAAGAAGAGACCGACCCCTGTGAATGGGTATCTCAACCCCCAAAGAGGGCCCGATCCACAGGTTGAGAACCGCTGCTCTAAACTAAGAGGTGTTTCTTTAAGATGTAGTTCAGTATATTGTTAGACACCCAAGTCCTGTTGTTGTTGTTGTTGTTGTTAGGTGCCGTCGAGTGGATTTTGGCTCACAGCAACTCTATGTACAATGTACTGAAACGCTGCCCCGTCCTGTGCATTCCTCACAGTGGTTCTTTGCTTGCGCTCATTGTTGCAGCCACTGAGCTATTCCAAATTGTAGGGGCTGCCTCTCCTTTGCTGCCCTTCTACTCTAACAATATCTGTGCCTTCCTCTAAGACAGTGCTTCTCAACTTTCCTAAATCCACGACACTTTCATACAGTTCCCTTTGTAGTGGTAGACCCCCAATCATAAAATTATATTCTTTGCTACTTCGTAACTCTGGTTTTTTACAAGTTATGAATAATGCAACCCTGTAAAGGGTTCGTCTAAGCCCCAAAGGGGTCACGATACACATGGTGAGAACCGCTGCTCTAAATTGAGAGGAGTTTCTCTTCAGGTCTATTTCACCACACTGTTAGAAGCTCAAGTCCATTGGTTGTTGTTGTTAGGTGTTGTCGAGTGGGTATCCTCTCATAGCAACTCTACGCACAATATAATGAAACGCCGCCCTGTCCTGTGACATCCTCACAGTGGTTCTCTTCTTGCGCTCATTGTTGCAGCCACTGTGCTAATGCATCTTTTTGGGGACCGCCTCTCTTTTCCTGCCCTTTCATACCAAGATTTGGAACTTCCTCTAGAGCAGTGGTTCTCAACTTTCCTAATGCCATGATATCTTCATATCGATTCTCATTTAGTGGTGACCCCCCCCAACCATAAAATGATTTCATTGCAGCTTCATAACTGTAATTTTGTTACTGTTATGAGTCACGACACCCCTGTGAAATTTTCATTCCATATCCACAAAGGGGTTGCGACACACAGGTGAAGATCCCCTGCTCTAAACTAAGAGGAGATTCTCTTAAGATAGAATTCAGCATACTGGTAGATGCGCAAGTTCTGTTGTTATTGGTGTTAGGTACCATCGAGTGGGTTTTGGCTCATAGTAACTCTATGTACAATATAATGAAACACTTTCCCATCCTATGCCATCCTCACAGTGGTTCTTTTGCTTGTGCGCATTGTTGCAGCCACTGTGCTAATCCAACTTTTGGGTAGCTGCCTCTTTTTTTGTGGCCTTTCTACTGTACCAAGACTTGTGTCTTCCTCTAGGGCACTGGTTGTCAAATTTCCTAATGCCATGACCATTTCATACAGTTCCTCATCTAGTGGTGACTCCCATCATAACATTATTGTTACTTCATAACTGTAATTTTCCTACAGTTATGAATCATTTCACACCTGTGAAAGGGTCATTCGATCGCGAAAAGTGGTCGAGAACCACAGGTTAAAAACCGCTGGTCTAAAGTAAGAGGAGTTTCTCTTAATATCTACTTCATCCTATTGTCAGAAGCACAAATCCTATAGTTATTGTTAGATTCTGTTGTGTAATTTTCGACGCCTAGCAACTCTAAGCACAATATGATGGAAAGGTGTCCTGTCCTGCGCCATCCTCCCAGTGGTTCTTTTGCTTGCGCGGATTGTTGCAGTCACTGTTGTATTCCATCGTGCTGTGGGCTGCCTCTTTTTGCTGCCCTTCTACTGTACCCAGATCTATGTCTCCCTCTAGTGCAGTGGTTCTCAACCTTCCTAATGTCATGACTCTTTCACACCATTCCTCACGTACTAGTGACCCCCCCCCAATCATAAAATTATTTTCCTTGTTACTCCATAACTATAAATTTGCTATTGTTCTGAATCAGGTCACCCATGTGAAATGCTCATTGTTCCCTCCTAAGATGTCGTGACCCACAGTTAGAGAACTGTTACTCTACACTAAGAGTTTCTTTTAAAGTCTTCTTCAGCATATTGTTAGAGGCACAAATCCTGTTGTTTGGTGCCTTCGAATGGGTTTAGGCTCATACCAACTCTATGCACCATGTAATGAAATGCTTTCCCGTCCTGTGCCTTCCATACAGTGGTTCTTTTGCTCACACTCATTTTTGCAGCCACTGTGCTAATCCATCTTGTTGGGCACTGCCTCTCTTTTCCTGCCCTTCTGTACCAAGATATGTGTCTTCCTCTAGAGCAGTGGTTCTCAACTTTCCAAATGCCACAACCACTTCACACCATTCCTCGTGTAGTGGTGACATCCAACCATAAAATATTTGCATTGCTACATCATAATTGTAATTTTGCCTCTGTTATGGATCATAAAATTATGTTCATTGATATTTCATAACTGTACTTTTGCTACTGTTATGAATCAGGCCATCACTGTGAAGGGGTGATTCGAAACACCCCCCACCTGAGAGTTTTCACGACCCAATGTTGAGAACCCTGCTGTAAACTAAGAAGAGTTGCTCTTAAGATTTACTTCAGCATATAGTTAAACACACAAGCCCTGTTGTTATTGTTGTTAAGTTCCGCGGAGGGGGTTTTGGCTCATGGCATCTCTATGCACAATATCATGAAATGCTTCCCAGACCTGTGCCATCCTGCCAGTGGTTGTTTGCTAGTGCTCATTGTTGGAGCCATATTTGGGGGGGCTGGCTATTTTTTGTTGCCCTTCTACTCTACCAAGATTTGTGTCTTCCTTTAGGGCAGTGGTTCTCAACCTTCCTAATGCCACAACATTTTCATACCGTTCCTCATATAGTGCTGACTGCCAAATCATAAAATTATTTTCATTGCAACTTTGTAACTCTAATTTTTCTACTGTTATGACTGGGCGACCACTATGAAAGGTTCATTCATCCCCCAACAGGGCTCGTGACCCAAAAGTTGAGAACCGCTGCACTAAACTAATAGGAGTTTCTCTTAAGGTCTACTTCAGCACATTATAAGAAACACAAGTCCTGTTGTTTTGTTGTCAGGTGCAGTCGAGTGGGTTTTGACTCATAGCAACTCTATGCTCCACATAATGTAACGCTGCCCCATCTTGTGCCATCCTCACAGTGTTCCCTTAGCTTGAGCTCATTGCTGCAGCCACTATGCTATTCCATCTATTTGGGGGCTGACTCTATATTGCGGCCCTTCAACTGTATCAAGACTTGTGTCTTCCTGTACGACTGTGGTTTTCAGCAATCCTAATGCCACGACCCTTTCATACAGTGCCTCATCTAGTAATGACCCCCCAACCAAAAAATTATACTGTTGCTACTTCATAACTGTAATTTTGCTACTGTTACGTATCTGGCCACGCCTATGGGAGGGTCATTCGAACACCCCCAAAGGATTTACCACTCACAAGTTGAGAACGGCTGCTCTAAACTAAGAGCAGTTTCTCTCAAGGTTTAGTTGAGGATACTGTTATATGTATGATTCCTCCTGTTATTGTTGTTCGGGCCGTGGAGAGGGTTTGGGCTGATAGCAACCCTGTGCACAATATAATAAAGGCCTGCCCAGTCTTGCATCATCCTCACGGTGGTTCTTTGCTTGCGCTCATTGTTGCAGCCACCGTGCAAATCTGTCTTGTAGGGACTTCCTCTCTTCTGCTGCCCTTCTACTGTACTTGCGTCTTCCTCTAGGACAGTGTTTCTCACCCTTCCTATTCTACGACCTTTCCATACACTTCCCAATGTGTAGTGGTGGTCCCCAAAGCACAAAGGTTTTTTTCTACTGTTATTCCATAACTATAATTTTGCAAGTCTTATGAATCTAGTCACCCTGTGAAAGGGTTGTTCAACCAACCAAAGTGGTCACAAATCACAGGTTGAGAACCGCTGTTCTAAATTAAGAGGAGTTTCTCCTGTGGTATAGCTCAGTATATTATTACACGCACGAGTCCTGTTCTTATTGTTGTTAGGGGCTGTCGAGTGGGTTTGGCTCAAAGTTGGCTCATAACAACTCTATGCACAGTATCATGAAACACTGTTCCATCCTCTAACACCCTCACACTTTTCTTTTGTTTTCACTCATCGTTGCAGTCTCTGTGCTAATCCATCTTTTGGGGGACTGACTCTCATTTGCTGACAATCTACTGAACCCAGATTTGTGTCTTCCTCTAGGGCAGTGGTTCTCAAACTTCCTAATGCACGACTCTTTCACACCATTCCTCATGTATTGGTGACCTTCCCCCCCCCAATCATAAAATTACTTTCCTTGTTACTTTATAACTAAAATTATGCTACTGTTATGAATCAGGCCACCATGTGATAGTCCTTCTCCACCCCACCCCCCAAAAGGCATCACGACCCACAGTTTGAGAACTGCTATTCTACACTAAGAGGAGTTTCTTTTTAAGGGATGTTTCAGCATATTGTTAGAAGCACAAATCCTGTTCTTGTTTTTGGCTGCCTTCGAGTGGGTTTTGGCTCATACCAACCCTATGCACAATGTAATGTAACATTGTCCTGCCCTGTGCATCCTCACGGTGGTTCTTCTGTTTGGGCTCATTGTTGCGGCCACTGTGGTAATCCATCTTGTTAGGGACTACCTCTCTTTTCCTGCCCTTCCGTACCAAGATTTGTGTCTTCCTCAAGAATAGTGGTTCTCAACTTTCTGAATGCCACTACTATTTCATACCAGTCCTCATGTAGTGGTGACTCCCCAACCATAAAATATTTTCATTGCTACATCATAACTGTAATTCCACTTCTGTTATGGATCAGGCCACCCATGTGAAAGTTTCATTAGTCTTCTAAAGGCACTGTGACACAGTTTGAGAACCACTGGTCTAAACTAAGGGGAGTTTCTCTTAAGGTTTACTTCAGCATATTCATAGACACACAGTCCTGTTGTTATTGTTTAGTGCCTTTGAGTGTGTTCTGGCTCATAGCAACTCTATACACAATATAATGAAACGTGATCCCATCTTGTGCCACCTTCACAGTGGTTATTTTGCTTGTTGTCATTGTTGCAACCATGGGCTAATCCAACTTTTGGGGGGCTGCCTCTCTTTTGCCGCCCCTCTACTGCCCTTTCATTCATTTCCTCATGTAGTGATGAACCCCCAATCATAAAATTATTTTCATTGCTACTTCGTAACTTTAATTTTGCTACAGTCATGAATCAGGCCTCCACTGTGAAAGGGTCATTTGACCCTCCCAAAGGGCTCGCGACCCACAGGTTGAGAACCACTGCTCTAAACTAAGAGGATTTTCTCTTAGGATCTACAGCACCGTATTGTGAAAAGCATGAGTCCTACAGTGATTGTTGTTAGGTGTTGTCCTGTGGGTTTCGATTCTCAGCAACTCCACACACAAGATAATGAAACGCTGCCCTGTCCTGTGCCATCCTCACAGTGGTTTCTTGTCTGCACTCATTGTTGCAGCCACTGCGCTAATCTATCATCTGGGGGTCTGCCTCTCATTTGCTGCCTTTCTGCTCTGCCAAGATTTCTGTCTTGCTCAAAGACAGTGGCTCTCAGCCTTCCTCTAATGCCACAGGCCTTTTATACCACTCCTCATGTAGTGGGTACAATCCCAGTCATAAATTTATCGTCATTGCTACTTCATAACTGTAATGTAGCTACTGCTATGAATTGGGCCACCCCTGTGCAAGGGTAGTTCATCACCCTAATGGAGTCATGACCCACAGGTTGAGAATCTCTGCTCCAAACTATGAAGAATGTCTCTTAAGATATATTTCAGCACATTCTTAGAAGCAAAAGTCCTGTTGTTATTGTATTTAGGTGCCTTCAAGTGGGTTTTGGCTCATAGCAACTCCATGCAAAATATAACGAAACGCTCCCCCATCCTGTGCATTCCTCACAGTGGTTCTTTGCTTGTGCTGGTTGTTGCAGCCACTGAGCTATTCCATCTTGGAGGGGCTGCCTCTCCTTTGCTGCCCTTCTACTCTACCAACATTTGTGTCTTCCTCTCGGACAGTGGTTCTCAATCTTCCTAAATCCACGACCCTTTCATGCAGTTCCCAAAATAGTGGTGGACCCCCAGTCATACAAAATTTTCGCTGATATTTCATAACTGTAATTTTGCTAATCTTATGAATCAGGCAACCCTTGTGAAAGGGTCATTCAACCCACTCACTCCCCAAAAGGGTTCGTGATTCATAGGCTGAGAAGCCTGCACTAAACTAAGAGGCGTTTCTCTTAAGATCTACGTCAGCATATTGTTAGAAGCTCAAGTTCTTTTTTTGTTGCTGTTAGTTGCCATCGAGTGGGTTTTGACTCTCAGCAACTCTACGCACAATATAATGAAACGCTGCCCCGTCCTGTGCCGTCGTCACAGTGGTTCGTTGATGGCATTCATTGTTGCAGCCACTGAGCTATTCCATCTTGTAGGGTCTGCCTCTCACTTGCTGCCCTTCTGCAGTACCACATTTTGTGTATTCCTCTCAGGCAGTGTTTCTGAACCTTCTTAATGGCATGGCTCCTTTATACAATTCTTAATGTTGTGGTGATCCTCCAACAGTAAATTTTCTTCATTGTTACTCCATTACTGTGATTTCACTACTCTTATGAATTGGGCAACACCTGTGAGAGGCTCGTCTGAAACCCCATAGGGGTCACGACTCACAAGTTAAGGACCACTGCTCTAAATTTAGAGGAGTTTCTCTTAAGATCTAGTTCAGCATATTGTTAGAAGTACACGTCCTGTAGTTATTGTCGTTAAGTTCCGTCGAGTGGGTTTTGACTCTTAGCAACTCTATGCACAATATAATGAAACGCTGCCCTGCCCTGTGCCACCCTCACCGTGCTTGTGTGCTTGGCCTCAGTGTTGCAGCCACTGTGCTAATCCAACTTGTTGGAGACTGCCTCTCTCTTCCTTCCCTTCTGTACCAAATTTGTGTCTTTCCCTAGAGAAGTGGTTCTTAACCTTCCTAATGCCACTACCCTTTCATATCGATTCTCATTTAGTGGGGACCAGCAACCATAAAATTATTTTCATTGGTACTTTGTCACCCTAATTGAACTACCGTTATGAATCCGAACAACCCTGTGAAAGGGTCATTCTACCCCCCCAAGGGGCGTGACCCACAGGTTGAGAACTGCTGCTCTAAAGTTAAAGGACATTCTCTGAAGTCCTACTTCACCATATTTTAGAAGCACAAGTCCTGTAGTTATTTTTGTTGAGTGCTGTCGAGTGGGTTTCTGGTCACAGCAACTCTATGCACAATATAATGTAATGCTGCCCAGTCCAATGCCATGCTCAGAGTTGTTCATTTGCCTGTGCTCATTGTTGCAGCCACTGGGCTAATCAATCTTGTAGGGGCTGCCTCTCCTTTGCTGCCCTTCTACTCTACCAAGAATTCTGTCTTCCTCTAGGGAAGTGGTTCTCAACCTTCCTAATGCCACGACTCTTTCATACCATTCCTCATGTAGTGGTGACTGCCAAATCATGAAATTATTTTCATTGCTACATCTTAACTCTAATTTTTCCACTTTAATGAACGGTCCACTGCCGTGAAAGGGTCATTCATCCCCCAAAAGGGGTCACGACCCTCAGTTTGAGGCCCGCTGCGCTAAACTAATAGGAGATTCTCTTAAGGTCTACTTAGGAACAGTGTTAGAAAAACAAGTCCTGTTTTTTTTTTTTTTTCTTGTGGGTTTTGACTCATAGCAACTCTATGTCAATATAATGAAACACTGTCCCGTCTTGTGCCATCCTTGCAGTGTTTCTTTGGCTTGTGTTTATTGTTGCAGCCACTGTGCTATCCCATCTATATTGGGGCTGAGTCTATTTTGTAGCCCTTCAACTGTATCAAGAATTGAGTCTTCCTCTTGGACAGTGGTTTTCAAAATTCTTACTCATGACCCTTTCATACAGTTCCTCATGTAGTCGTGACCAACCAACCATAAAATTATTTTTGTTGCTACATCATAGCTATAATTTTGCTACTGCTATAATTCAGGCCACCCCATGAAAGGGCTGTTTGACCCCCTAAATAGACACGACCCACAGGTCGAGAGCCGCTGCTCTAAACGAAGGGGAGATTCTCTTAAGGTCTTTTTCAGCATATTGTTAGAAGCACAAGTCCTGCTGTTATTGTTGTTGGGTGCAGTCGAGTGAGTTTGGCTCATAGCCACTCTCTGCACAATATAATGAAACTCTGGGTGTCTTAAAGGCTTGAAGGCAAACAGGCTGAAATCTAGCTCGGAAGCAACAAAGCCCACAGAGAAGAAGCACACAAGCCTAAGTGAACACGAGGTGTTGAAGGGATCAGGTAGCAGACACCAAAGAACAAAAACCATCATTGTGTGATCACCTTCCCCACATAAACGCTGAAGATGAATGTGTGCATAAGTAAGTATGGTGAAGAAGGCTGATGGTGGCTGGCTATCAAGCGATATAGCATCCCGGGTCTTAGAGGCTTGAAAGTAAAAAATCTGGCCCAGAAGCAACAAAGCCCACATGGAAGCATCACACCAACATGGGTGATCATGAAGGGCTGAGGGGACCAGTTTTCAAGCAACAAAGGCGGGAGGGGGATTATATCATCGTGAATGAGTGGAGTGCATGACAGGGGACCAATGCCCACCTGTAGACAACTGGACATCCCTTACGGAGAGGTAGTGGGAAGGAGATGAGTCACTCAGGGTTCAGTGTAGCAATAATGAAACTCACAACCTTCCTCTAGATATTAAACGCTTCCTCCCCCCACCTCTCATGATCACAATTCTACCTTGCAAACCTGATTAGACCAGAAGATACACAGCGGTACAGACGGGAACTGGAAACATAGGGAATCCAGGACAGATGAACCCCCCAGGACAAGCGGTGATAGTGGCGATACTGGGAGGGAAGTGGGTGTAGAAATGGGAAACCGATCACAAGGATCTACATATAACTTCCCCCCTGGGAGATGGGCAACAGAAAATTGGGTGAAGGGAGATGCCGCACAGTGTAAGATAAGAGAAAATAATAATGTATAAATTATTAAGGGTTCATGAGGGAAGAGGAGCAGGGTGAGAGGGGGAGAGGGGAAAGGGGAAATGAGCTGATTCCAGGAACCCAAGCGGAAAGCAAATTTTGAGAATGATGAAGGCAACGAATGTATAAGTGTGCTTTACACAATTGGTGTATGTATGGATTGGGATGAGTTGTATGAGCCCCAATAAAATGATTTTAAAAAAGAAAAGGAAAGAAATGTGTATAAATGAATGAAGGCAACATATGTACAAAAAGCCTGATGCAAGCAATATGGATTGCAACAAAAGTTGTAAGAGTCTCCAAGAAAAGATTTTTAATAAAAATGTATATATAATAAATATTTTCCTAACTTATATAAATGATTAATAAGAATAAAATTAAGCAGCCTGGGTTTTTATAGGAAAAATGATAAAAGAACAAATGAGAGATACAGCAGGAAGCAATGGATAGGAAAATATTATAAGGAAAGTTTTCTCTTAATGGAATGTACATTCTCTTACATGACAACAATCAGAATATGCGGTAGGAACCTCAGACCAAATACTAGAATAAAATAGAGGAAAAAATTCCCAACCCTTCAATAAAATGCTATATGCTTTCTATGATTTTCACAAAAGTTCAAATTCTTTAACAAAATATTTTGTTCATTCAAATTTTAATTATGCATAAATTTATGTCTACACTCATTACATCTCATAAAAAGGCATAAGAATTGTTTTTGCACTATCTAACACTAAATAGAAGATAGTAAAGGTGAAAAAATAGCTTTGGTGAATGTTGCTTTGAAATACAAATGGCATTGTCCTAAGAAATTTAAATGATTTAATTTTTTTTAATCATTTTATTAGGGGCACATACAACTCTTATCACAATCCATACATACATCAGTTGTGTAAAGCACATCCGTACATTCATTGCCCTCATCATTCTCAAAACATTTGCTCTCCACTTAAGGCCCTGGCATCATGTCCTCATTTTTCTCTTCGCCCTCCCTGTTTCCCCCTCACTCATGAACAATTGATAATTTGTCAGATCTTACATATTTTGTCTCCCTTCACCCACTTTTCTGTTGTCCATCCCCCAGGGATGAAGTTATATGTAGATCCTTGTAACTGAGGTCTCAGAGCAGCTGGGTGTGATGCAGGGGAGGCTCTGGAAGCAGCTGCAGACACTGCGGGAGTTGGCAGCCCAACAGTGAGGGTCACTGCATCTGTGGGTACCAGAAAACTGGCTGGGGTTGCTTATTCCCCTAGATGCTACCCCTGCCTTGAAGAGAACCGTGACGGAGGCCTGTAGACATGTGTCAGGAATAGATGAGTCCTTCACTGTTTCCTCTTCCCACTAACCTTTGAGGAGAGCCTGCAGGGGCTCGGCTCCCTGGCTCCAGTCACCTGCCTTCCCCACAGCCACACCCTCGCCAGCCCCAACTCCCCCTGGCCTGGGTTTGCTTCTTGAATCCAGAGGAGCAGCCTGGGCAAAGACCATGAAGAACCTTGTCCTTCAGGCAGCCCCTTTGATTGGGTCCCTTGTCCTGCAGAGTGTGGACACATGCACACTAACTGTTGGGGGACTCAGGCTGTCACCACAGGGGCCAGGATCTGAAGAGGATGCTGGCACTGCAGGGCTTCCTGAGGGAAGCCTAGGACTTGCAGAGCAGGCTGAGCAGCCAGCAGCAGGTGGCCAGAGGAGAGAGGACTATGAGCACACCCTAGTGAGGAAGGGGCTAGGGGCAAGGAAGGTGCCCTGGAGCCGAATGAAGACGGGTGGTGGAGGGGGGGCTGCATGCACAATGGGCTGATGGGGAACACCTGTCTGGACTGAGGACACCTGTGACTTCCTATTCCCCTCTCTGTGTAGAGGGGCAAGTTCTGTGGCTATCCAGTCCTGCCCTGCCCAGTCACTCACTGATGTGTCCCACAGCCCACCAGCCAGGGCCCCCTGTGACCCCACTCCTCTCTTCTCAGCTCCTCTTAACTAAGTTTGCAACGTTTCTGCACCAAGTGAGGATGGGTGGCCACCAGGGGGCAGCCTGCCCCACTAGCGGAGAGCCTGCTGGAGTGGTGGCCCAGCACTGCCCCCAGGGTCCAGCAGTGGTGACAGGACCTACAGTGAGTACCAGCTGCCTGGAGCAGGGATGAGTTTGGGGGAGGTGCTGGGCATGGGGTGGAGGGGCTTCCAGGGAGACCCTTGCTGTGCTGCGGCTTTGCCAAACCCCTGAGAGGTGAACTGGCTTTCTGTGTGCCCACATTGGGGGCCCGGGCCACGTGTTCCAGGGAGCAACTTGTGCAGCCTGGAGCTTGGGACCCCTTACTTAAGCTGAGAGGCCAGGTCGGACGACCTTCAGCAAAGCTCAGCCTTTGAGTTCTGGGCTTCTGGCTTCAGGGCACGGTGAGGGCAGCTGCTGGTTCTGGCCCAGCTGCAAGCAGCCTGGCTGTACCTGGCCCTTCTGGGGACTCCAGATAGCACTGGGGAAACTGGGTGCACCGAGAGGCTGGGTTACTTGCTAGAGACCACAGCTAATTAGCAGTGGAGTTGAGACCCCATATGGCCCTCACCATAAAAAGGAAGTGTTTTCTGCCCTGGTGACCCTTGGCCTTCCCTGAGGTCAAGGGTGACCATAGCAGCCACATGAAGAGTGTCAGAAGCAGGGCACAGTGACTGCCTCAACCTCCCCACTCTCCCCCCGCCGGGGCTCTTCCAGTCTTGGCCTAGTGCCTCTATTGCTGGGGAGCAGGCTGGAGAGTCCCCCACCCCTGCAGGGCCCACAACATTCCTAGCAGTGCCAGCGGATCTGAGGAGGCAGAGCCTGGCAGTGTGTGGCCAGACTCCCTGGAAATGGTCCCATTGAAGATCTGGAGAGCAGACCGATTGTTTTCCTTTGATTGTGTTACAGACACCTTACAGGAGAGAAGGATGTTTATAGATCACTGTCTACAGTTTCTGACCTTCAAAGCACTGAAAACATTGCCATCGAGTCGATTTCTATCATCGAGGCCCTGTAGGACAGCACACGACGGCCCCTGCGGCTCTCTGAGGCTGTCACTACGGGAGCAGATAGCTGAGCTGCGTCTTTCTGATGGGTTTCAGATCACTGACCTTGCCACGAGCAGCAGCCCGGGGCATGCCTTTTTCTTCCTAGAGGTGGCTTTGCAATGGAGACAAACATTTTATACTAAAGTGAGATTCTAACGTGACATTTGCGTGACTGCAGCAGCCCCTGCTCATCTTCCTCCGTGCTCACCCTAGCTGACCACCTTCCTACCTCAGAGGATGGGGCACTCCCTCTGCCCGTCCACCCTCAGGTCCTCACTTTCAGTCCCACAGGATCCTGTGGTATCAATCCCCCCCACCCCGCTATCAGCCCCACCCCCAGCCTACACAAGGATTACAAACCCTCGCTCCACTCAGATTCTCTGTAGCTAGTGTCACCTCCCCTGTGTTCCTCAGAGTGTGCTCTGCACCCATGAGATTATTGATTGGTTTCCACCCATAGTGACCCTCTGTGTCCCACAGGGCTTGCTCTGGGGGCAGCTCTCAGAGAGGGAAACCAGGAGGAGGAGGGGAGGGAGCAGTTGGGCAGAAGAAGCTGTGATGGACCCCACAGAGCCAGACTGCCCATGGAGGACAGGACCCTGCGGCTGTTTCCCCGAATGAGTGCCCCTCAGGGCAGATCAATGCTCTGGAGACCCCACCGCAGGTGGAGGCCCCTCGACCCCTCCTCAGTCCCACCCTCCACACCCTCACCTACATTTGGAGCTGGGTGAGCTTCTCCTCCTGGGCTGCCAACTGCCTTTCCAAGTCCTGGTGCCAGGCATGTGGCCCTCTAAGGGGCGGATCCCTGCTCACCCCACAGTCAGGATCTAGCAGGAGGTCCTCTCAGGAGGCCACCCAGACCTCGGCCTGACCCAGCATTCCCCGCAGCTCCTCCTGGTCCTGGCTCACCTGGCAGTGCTCCTGGTGAAGGGCCCAGGCCGTCCGGAGCTCCTGCAGCTGCCTGTCCAGCTCCCGGAGACACTGAGACCTGGGGGGCAGAGGGCTGTTGGGAGGGGCGCAGGGTGTCGCCTGGGTGGGATAGGGCTGGGTTACCATGGAGCAGGGAGCAGCAGGAAAGGGAGCTCTGGCCACGCACCACCCTGGCCCTAGCCCTCAGCGCGCACATCTCTGGGGCCATGACGTGGCTGGTGTCCAGCAGCTGCTACCCCGCCGGCCGCTCTGCCTGGGCTCTCAGGCAGAGCTCCTGCCCCAGTGTCTCCTTGGCCCCAGCTGGCCTTTCTGAGGATATAGACTAGCGCCTGCTTCTCTTGAGCCCGAGTGCTGGGTGGGGGACAGGGCATCGGAACAGGTCTCAGGGCCAGAGGGCAGAACAGGGAGGAGGCAGGGAAGAGCTGGGTGCCCCCACCCGCATGGAACAGAGTGAGCCCCCATCCAGGTGGGGTGGCACATACAGCAGTTCCTGGCAGTGCCTGAGGAAGGCGTGGCCATGGGCTACCCACTCCAGCTGCTGGCCCTGCTCCCAGGCCTTCATGTCCAGGTGGCCCAGGCCTCCTGCACCTCAGCCAGCTGCCCGGCCAGGCTCTCCTGGACCGCAGGGTGTACCTGGATGGACTCCATCCCCATCTGAACCACGACCTCGTCCACAGCCACCAGCTCCCTCTGCAGCTGGCAGAGAGCAGGCTGAATGCTCCTCCACCCAGGACTCTGCAGGCCATCCTGGCTGTACCCCAGTCTAGGTCAAGCCCAGGCCCGTCACCCCCCATCCCAGAGGGGGCAGGGGCAGGCTGCAGTCCTGCCTGGGGTCAGCTGGGGGTGAGGGCTCCTCATCCATCCATTGCCTACAAAGAGGGTTTCTTGCGGTGGGGAGGGACTGGGGCCCTCCCCTGCAGGAGGCGGTGCTGGCGCTGCAGGACCTCCACAGACGCCAGGTCTTGGCCAAGGACAGCACCCTCCACCAGGACCACCTTCTGCATGTGGCCCCACAGCTCTAGCGCCGCCTGGTGGAAATCGAGGGCACAGCGGGAAGGAAGGCCAGCAACTTTCTCCCTGAGAACAGGGCCACCTCCTTTTGAGCAAAGACTGTGGCTTGGGGATTTGTGGGGCGTTAACACGGAGGGAAATAGGACGAAGACTCTATTCCCTAACTTATAACAGGGAGAATCTGGAAAGCTGGTATTCCACGGTAGGAAAGCCTCTACTTTGGTAAGTTAGAGGTAAAGTCCAAGTACATTATCCTGCTTTAAAAATCATTCCCACGGATTCTCCGTTAACAGCTAGGCTGCCTAAATGTGAGCACATGACTGATTGTATCTCTGTGTAGAAGCAGATATGGTCCTTTTGCCCTCTCTTCCCACCGTGACACCCAGCCCCCGTGGTAGCTTCCCCCAATGCAGGTATTAGCTTTCCTCACCTTGGTGAGCTCAAGTACAGGGGGCTTACGATAGATACCGCCCACCTTGTGACCCATGTCACTACTGAAGAGGTGTGTCTCCATGCTCCCTATACACGTCCCAAGATAGCAAAGGTTCCACTTCTCCCAGTTCCACGTGGTCCATCAAGAGGAGCTGAAGTGAGCATGCCTAATAAAACATGTCTGACTCTGTATTGTATTCTCTCGACCCTGTCTTTCCTGTCCTCTATGACTTTACCATGAACTTTACCTATTATCATCGCTGTACATTCGCGCCTTCTTGCCCTTCGGTGGTTAGAAGATGGATGGTTTCCTCTGATCACAGCAGGTTCCTGATGAGGTCCGGGGCCCACAGGCAGGGCCCGAGGGAGGAAAGGGTCTTGATACGCATGTTGGGAGGAAGGCAAAAAGATGGGGAGCCCTGAGCACATGAGGATTGAGGCTCAGGGAGCGAGTGGGCTGCCTGTCAGGGGGTCTGCCTGTAGCAACTCCAACAGTCAGTGAGGAGAGGGCTGGCCCCGGAGCCACCCAGCCCCAGGATTTCGGTTGCAGGACCTGTCAGGTGCTCAGTGCACTGAGACACCAGATGCCGAGAAAGGAGGGTGTGGGGAGGGGAGGCAGGGCGCTCTAAGAGTGGCGGTCAGCAAGAAGACCAGCAGGGCCTGTGCCCCAAACGAAACTGTGGACCGTGCTCAGGGAGCATTGGGAGAGCACACTTCGTGCTCCTGCCACAAGGAGTGACCTGCGCTGAAGGACTCCAAACTGGGGGCAGGAAGAAGCATGGTTGGACAGGGAAGGCTGATTGATGCTGGGAGCTGGAGTCAGCCATGCCCCTTCATTCACACATGCGCACACGAGAATACACACAGAAGTACGCATGCACACACCCACATGCCCACCCCTACACATGAGCACACACACACACGCACACACACGCACACACATCTGGGGTAGGCCCCTGTGTCCCGAGCTTTTTGGCTGTCGCTGGCCTGTCCATCTGGGCACCCACCTCTGTGCGGGCTTTCATTGCCTTGTCCAGCCTCACCCATGCGGCCTCTACGCAGCTCCTGTGGACTTGACTCTGGGCCATGGAGCTGGGGGAGGCGAGTTCCAGGGCACCTGCCAGCTCCCTCAGGGCCTGAACCCTGGCAGCCCCACACTCTGCCCTTTCTCCTGGAAGACCTTGAACTTCTCTGCCAGCATCTGCCAAAGGTGGGGCTGGAGAGGGTCAATGTGGATGGGGTTCAGGCAGCTCCTAAAACTCACGAAAGGGCCAGCTGCCCCAACAGCTCCCACATCCCTCAGCCCTGGTTCTGGAACTCTGCAGGGCATCACCTGCCCCCTCAGCCCACCCAGCATCTACCCTACCCTCCGTTCCTCCATCCACTTTCCCGGCACGACTCACTTCCACACCCTCCAGGTCCTGCCCACACTGTCTCTGGAGAGGGCCCGAGTTCAGGGAACCCAGGGCAGCCCCTGCTTTCTGCGGCCTGTGGAGGAGGCAAAGCTGGGTCGGTAGATCAGGGAACCTGGTCACAAAGCCCACTTAGCAGGGTCACTTTCCCAATCCAGGGGCTCCCTGCACCTGCAGGGGCGTTCTGGGAAGAGTTGAGCTGGGCGGAGGATGCCCTGCACAGCCCCAGACTGACCCAGGTCACAGTAGAATCTACTGCGTTTCCAGCCCAGATGGAGCTTAGGCGAGATAACGATTTGCCCATGATCCTAGCCCAGAGGCTGGCCCGGAGTCTCAGGGGCCCTGCATTTGCTGCATGCAAGAACCATGGAGGGGTGCAGCTTCTACCTTTGAAGGGTGTGCAGTCTCCTCCAAACACATAGCATGCCTGGGTGGCACACAACGTGGCTACCTGTGGAGTGCCGGGCTTTAGAATGACCCCACCTGCTGACTCATGGCGATTCCTCCAGAGCGTTTGAAAGCCAGTAAATCTTTCCAGGAGCAGGGAACCTCTTGTATCTCCTGAGGAGCAGTTAGTGGGACTGAACCAGGCAACAGCCCAACACTTCCCAAGCAGGCCTCCTGGAGCATCGTTAGAGCAAGGGGTAAACTGCTAGTGATAATGGGCTCCTGGGAGGAGAGTATGCAGAAAGGCCTGAAGCGCTGAGCAAGATCTCAGGACGTTGGCCCTCAGGGAGCTTAGGACAAGTTCTAAACCCAGCCAGGAAGCTGAAGGGCTGACCAGACAGAAGCTGAGGGGGAGGAAAGAACATGCTGGGATAACTGCTGACCCCCGCCTGGGGCAGGGCTTCCAGGTTGGAGCTGTGGGAGCTGACTCAGGCCAGACCCCACCTGCTCTGAGACGCTGAGGCCACCATCAAAGTTCACAGCCAACTGTCTCACGTGCTCGTCCATATCCAGGTGGGTGCCTGGGGGAGGGGGTGGCTTCTGCAAGTGCTGCCACCCCAGGCCCAGAGTCCCACCCTCAATGCCCGGTCCCTTGGCCACCATGCTGTCTCAGGAGAAAGCCACAAGTATCCCAGATGCTGTGTCCCACTGGGTGGAGGCCCCCCTGAGGAGACATGGATCACACCAATGAATCACACAATCTGCCTCTGACCCCTTGAGGCCTCCTCACCCCCCAATATCATCACCCCAGTGCCGCTTCCCACTCTGGATTAGACTGCATAGGTATTAGCAAGAGATAAAACTCACAACACATGGAACCCAGGAACAGGAATGGGAATAGGGATACCAAAAGGGTAGGGGGAAGGAGGGTAGAGGATGGAAGGAAGGGGAACTGAGAGCAATGAATGACATATAACCACACACCCCTCGCAGGGAGAGGAGCAACAGAAAGCTGAGGATAAAAGAGACAATGGTCGATGTGAGATATGAAAATAATAACAATCTATAATCTATCAAGGAACCACGAGTGGGGGAGGAGGAAAGAAAGGGGAGCTGATCCCAAGGGCTCAATAGAAAGTAAATGTCTAGAAAAGAATGATGGCAATATACGTATGACTATGTCAGATACAATTGGTGTATGGATTGTAACAAGAGTTGTAAGAGCCCCCAATAAGGACACACTGAGGATGACGAAATACACCACTGAAAACCTTATGCTAATCATTGATACACTGTCAGGTAGTGGAGGACTAGTAAAACTAGGCAGAACCTTGTCAGAGAGAGGACCAGATGACGAACACTTTTGGTCAGATTAAAGGGGAGGATCAGTGACAAAGAGCCAGGCCGTTTGAAGAATGCATGGCCAAGGGAGCTGCAACGATGGGTTCAAACATCAGAAAGGAATGAGGGTGGCCCAGGACTGGCAAGCCTTTCCTTGTCCTGTACATTGAGGTTGCTTTGAAGCAGACCAACTGGACAGCACCTACCAACAAGACCAACCGAGGAAGAGGAAGCCACTATGATCCCAGAAACAGACATCCCTAGGAAGTGTCAGGAGACTTCTATAAAGGTAACCAATGGCCTGGCCCTTCATCCCAGAAAGCTGGGGAAGCACCATTGTCATGGTTTACCAGACGTTCCCCAGATAAATTACTGTCCAGCTGCCCATAGGAAGGAGAAATACCTATAGACATGACGGAAGGGATGTTCACTCCGCTATGGGAATATGCTAATCTGTGCACTTAAGTGTTGAAATCCACAGACACACGTATATAAAAGAGAGTTGTAAATAAATATTAAATGCACATCAAGAAAACTTCGCTACAATATTTTTTTAACCTCATAAGCCCACCATTATGCCATAGGCCCCCCAGAATCCACAACCATCTACAAAAGAGATGGAATGAGGCTGAATGCTAGTAAGAGCCAAGTCAGAGAAAGCAAAATAATCTCATGTTTGGTGGGCATCTGCATATAACTGGGGAGCACCCAAAGCTGTTTCACGTAGATAATGTGGCTTCTGCTCAGATATGTCTGAGTGTATGTGAGGTTTGGAAGGAGTAGCATTTAACTGGCTAAGGCATAATCTCCCTTTACTGAATTTCAAAATCAAGATGCTCATGAACTTGCAATGCTAAAGTGACCAATGCATGAATCATTCCGCCCTTCAGTTAACACCACCTGTGCATCTCGGACATTTGGCGTGATAAGCTAACAATATGAGTGAGCATAACCTGTTGTGAAAAACAGGAAGATACAGAAAGCTCCATTGTTTAATGTAATTATTGTATACGGGAACCTGCAGGATGTAAAATTTCCCATCAACAACTGATGATGGAAAATGATAATGCTACTTAACCAACCCCCCAAAAAAACTCATGTTGAGGCACTCTAGAAATGAAAAACGTAAATCTGGGTGAGGCAACACTGAAGACAGCCTATGAAATGCGGCATGTTAAGATTTCCTTCACATTCAAATAGTTGAAAATCTAAGGCATGAGCTGAGAATAGTAAAACTCTTTGAGACTCCATAATCGTTGCAGGGGAAACACCAGAATAATTGCCTCTTCCTTAACATACTTGAATCTGCTGGAGTTACATTTGGAGGTGAGATATGGGAAACTCTTTGAATTACAATAGTATGAAAGTAAAAGCAATTTTACACTGGGGGAAGCTCAAGTGTACTCATTGGAATCGGTTGTCTGAATGACACCCACCTGGAGCTTTTTTTTTTTTTTTTCAGTTGTAGCTTTTGATTCTGTGTCTTCTCTTCTGCAGGCTAGGTTTTCAAGCTATGACTGCTCTTTCTAGACTTTTGGCAAACATTTAGTCTGCAGGTTTAACGTCTGGTGCTGGCTGCAGTTTTGTCTATGGGAAGGAGAAGGACACAGAATCAAAGGGTTTACTCAGATGGTCTATGTGTCCTAACATGGAAGTCAGACAGAACAGGCTCAGGCTAGGGCACCTCTAGGCTTAGGCTAAGGCTACGGCTCGCCTAGCCTAAGGCTAGGGCACCCCTAGGCTTAGGTTAGGGCACCCCTAGACTTAGTCTTAGGATAGGGCACCCCTAGGCTTATGCTAGGGTACCCCTAGGCTTAGGCAAAGGCTACGGCTCCCCTAGCCTAAGGCTAGGACACCCCTAGGCTTAGGCTAGGGCACCCCTAGGCTTAGGCAAGGGCACCCCAAGGCTTAGGCTAGGGCACCACTAGGCATAGGCTAAGGCTAGGGCTCTTCTAGGCTCAGGTTAGGGCACCTCTAGGCTTAGGCTAGGGTACCCCTAGGCTTAGGCTAAGATTAGGGCTCCCATAGCTTAAGGCTAGGGCACCCCTAGGCTTAGGCTAGGGCATCACTAGGCTTAGGCGAGGGCACCCCTAGGCTTAGGCAAAGGCTAGGGCACCCCTAGGCTTAGGCTAGGGCACCACAAGGCGTAGGCTAAGGCTAGGGTTCCCCTAGCCTCAGGATAGTGCTCCCCTAGCCTCACGCTAGGGCACCCCTTGGCTAAGGCTAGGGCACCCCTAGGCTGAGGCTCAGGCTAGAGCTCTCCTAGCCTCTGGCTAGGGCAACCCTAGGCTCAGGCAAGGGCACCTCTAGGCTTAGGCTAAGGCACCAATAGGCTTAGACTAGGGCACCCCTAGGCTTAGGCTAAGGCTAGGGCTCCCCTAGCGTCAGGCTGGGGCACTCCTAGGCTCAAGCTAGGGCACCCCTAGGCTCAGGCTAGGGAACCCCTACGCTTAGGCTAGGGCACCCCTAGGCTTAGGCTAAGGCTAGGTCTCCTCTAGCCAAAGGCTAGGGCACGCCTAGGCTTAGGCTAGGGCACCCCTATGCTTAGGCTAGGGAACCCCTACGTTTAGGCTAGGGGACCCTAGGCTTAGGCTAGGGCACCCCTAGGATTTGGCTAGGGCACCACTAGCCTAAGGCTAGGGCACCCCTAGGCATAGGCTAGGGTACCCATAGGCTTAGGCTAGTGCACCCCTAGGCTTAGGCTAAGGGTACGGCTCCCAGTCTAAGGCTAGGGCACCCCTAGGCTTAGGCTAGGGCACCCCTAGGCTTAGGCTACGGCACCCTTAGGCTTAGGCTAGGGCACCCCTAGGCTTAGGCTAAGGCTAGGGCACCCATAGGCTCAGGCTAGGGCACCCCTACACTTAGGCTAGGGCACCCCTAGGCTTCGGCTAAGGCTAGGGATCCCCTAGCGTACGGCAAGGGCACCCCTAGGCTTAGCCTAGGGCAACCCTAGGCTTAGACTAGGGCACCCCTAGGCTTAGGCTAAGGCTAGGGCTCGCCTAGCCTAAGGCTAGGGAATCCCTAAGTTTAGGCTAGGGCACCCCTAGGCTTGGGTAGGGCACCCCTAGGCTTAGGCTAAGGCTAGGGCTCCCCTAGCCTAAGGCCAGGGCACCCCTAGGCTTAGGCTAGGGCAACCCTAGGCTTAGGCTAGGGCACCCCTAGGCTTAGGCTAAGGCTAGGGCTACCCCAGCCTAAGGCTAGGGCACCCATAGGCTTAGGCTAGGGCACCCCTGGGCTTAGGCTAGGGCACACCAAGGCTGAGGCTAAGGCATCTCTATGCTTACGCTATTGTTAGGGCTCCCTAGCCTAAGGCGAGGGCACCTCTAGGCTTAGGCTAGGGCACCCTTAGGCTTTGGCTAGGGCACCCCTAGGCTTAGGCTAAGGCTAGGGCTCCCCTAGCCTAAGGCTAGGGCACCCCTAGGCTTAGGCTAGGGCAACCCTAGGCTTAGGCTAGGGCACCCCTAGGCTTAGGCTAGGGCACCCCTAGGCTTAAGCTAAGGCTAGGGCATCCCCGAGCCTAAGGCTAGGGCACCTTTATGCTTAGGCTAGGGCACCCCAAGGATATGGCTAGGGCACGCCTAGGCTTAGGCTAGGGAACCACTAGGCTTAGGCTAGGGCAGCCATAGGCTTAGGCTAAGGCTATGGCTCCTCTAGCCTAAGGCCTGGGCACCCAAAGGCTTAGGCTAGGGCCCCCCTAGGCTTGGGCAAGGGCACCCCTAGGCTTAGGCTAAGGCTAGGCCACCCCTAGGCTTAGTCTAAGACACCCCAAGGCTTAGGCTAGGGAACCCCTAGGCTTAGGCTAAGGCTAGGGCTCAGCTAGCCTAAGGCTAGGGCACCCCTAGGCTTAGGGTAGGGCACCCCTAGGCTTAGGGTAGGGCACCCCTAGGCTTAGGCTAGGGCACCCATAAGCTTAGGCTAAGGCTTGGGCTCCCCTAGCCTAAGGATAGGGCACCCCCAGGCTTAGGCTTGGGCACCCCTAGGCTTAAGCTAGGGAACCCGTAGGCTTAGGCTAAGGCTAGGGCTCCCCTATCCTAAGGCTAGGGCACCCCTAGGCTTAGGCTAGGGCACCCCTACGCTTAGGGTAGGGCACCCCTAGGCTTAGGCTAGGGCACCCCTAGGCTTAGGCTAGGGCACCCATAGGCTTAGACTAGGGCACCCCTAGGCTTAGGATAAGGCTAGGGTTTCCCTAGCCTAATGCTATGACACCCCTAGGCTTAGGCTAGGGCACCCCTAGGCTTAGGCTAGGGCACCCCTAGGCTTAGGCTAGGGCACCCCTAGGCTTACGCTAAGGCACCCCTAAGCTTAGGCTAGGGCATCCCTAGTCTTAGGCTACGGCACCCCTAGGCTTAGGCTAGGGCACCCCTTGGCTTAGGCTAGGGCACCCCTAGGCTTAGGCTAGGGCACCCCTAGGCTTAGGCAAGGCCAGCCCTAGGCTTAGGCTAAAGCTAGGGCTCAGCTAGCCTAAGGCTAGGGAAACCCTAGGCTTAGGCTAGGGCACCCCTAGGCTTAGGGTAGGGCACCCCTAGGCTTAGGCTAGGGCACCCCTAGGCTTAGGGTAGGGCACCCGTAGGCTTAGGCTAGGGCACCCCTAGGCTTAGGATAGGGCACCACTAGGCTTAGGCTAGGGCACCCCTAGGCTTAGGCTAAGGCTAGAGTTCCCCTATCCTAACCCTAGGGCACCCCTAGCCTTAGGCTTGGGAACCCCCAGGCTTAGGCTGGGGCACCCCTAAGCTTAGGCTAGGGCACCCCTATTCTTAGGCTAGGGCACCCCTAGGCTTAGGCTAAGGCTAGGGCTCCGCTAGCCTAAGGCTAGGGCACCCCTAGGCTTAGGCTAAGGCTAGGGCTCCCCTAGGCTCAGGTTAGGGCACCCCTAGGCTTAGGCTAGGGTACACCTAGGCTTAGGCTAAGTTTAGGGCTCCCATAGCTTAAGGCTAGGGCACCCCTAGGCTTAGGATAGGGCATCACTAGGCTTAGGCGAGGGCACCCCTAGGCTTAGGCTAAGGCTAGGGCACCCCTAGGCTTAGGCTAGGGCACCACAAGGCGTAGGCTAAGGCTAGGGTTCCCCTAGCCTCAGGATAGTGCTCCCCTAGCCTCACGCTAGGGCACCCCTAGGCTAAGGCTAGGGCACCCCTAGGCTGAGGCTCAGGATAGAGCTCTCCTAGCCTCTGGCTAGGGCACCCCTAGGCTCAGGCTAGGGCACCCCCAGGCTCAGGCTAGGGAACCCCTACGCGTAGGAGGGCACCCCTAGGCTGAGGTTAAGGCTAGGTCTCCCCTAGCCAAAGGCTTGGGCACCCCTAGGCTTAGGCTAGGGCACCCCTATGCTTAGGCTAGGGAACCCCTACGCTTAGGGTAGGGCACCCCTAGGTTTAGGCTAGGGCACTCCTAGGATTTGGCTAGGGCACCCCTAGCCTAAGGCTAGGGCACCCCTAGCCTAAGGCTAGGGCACCCCTAGGCATAGGTTAGGGCACCCATAGGCTTAGGCTAGTGCACCACTAGGCTTAGGCTAAGGGTAGGGCTCCCAGCCTAAGGCTAGGGCATCCCTAGGCTTAGGCTAGGGCACCCCTAGGCTTAGGCTATGGCACCCTTAGGCTTAGGCTAGGGCACCCCTAGGCTTATGCTAGGGCACTCCTACACTTAGGCTAGGGCACCCCTAGGCTTCGGCTAAGGCTAGGGATCCCCTAGCGTAAGGCTAGGCACCCCTAGGCTTAGGCAGGGCACTCCTAGACTTAGGCTAGGGCACCCCTAAGCTTAGGCTAAAGCTAGGGCTCCCCTAGCCTAAGGCTAGAGCACCCCTAGGCTTAGCCTAGGGCAACCCTAGGCTTAGGCTAGGGCACCCCTAGGATTAGGCTAAGGCTAGGGCTCGCCTAGCCTAAGGCTAGGGAATCCCTAAGTTTAGGCTAGGGCACCCCTAGGCTTAGGCTTGGGCACCTCTAGGCTTGGGTAGGGCACCCCTAGGCTTAGGCTAAGGCTAGGGCTCCCCTAGCCTAAGACCAGGGCACCCCTAGGCTTAGGCTAGGGCACCCCTAGGCTTAGGCTAGGGCACCCCTAGGCTTAGCTAGGGCACCCCTAGGCTTAGGCTAAGGCTAGGGCTACCCAAGCCTAAGGGTAGGGCACCCATAGGCTTAGGCTAGGGCACCCCTGGGCTTAGGCTAGGGCACCCCTAGGCTTAAGCTAAGGCTAGGGCATCCCCGAGCCTAAGGCTAGGGCACCTTTATGCTTAGGCTAGGGCACCTCAAGGATTTGGCTAGGGCACCCCTAGGCTTAGGCTAGGGCACCACTAGGCTTAGGCTAGGGCACCCCTAGGCTTAGTCTAAGGCTAGGGCACCCCTAGGCTTAGTCTAAGGCACCCCAAGGCTTAGGCTGGGCCCCCCTAGGCTTAGGCTAAGGCTAGGGCTCAGCTAGCCTAAGGCTAGGGCACCCCTAGGCTTAGGGTAGGACACCCCTAGGCTTAGGGTAGGGCACCCCTAGGCTTAGGGTAGGGCACCCCTAGGTTTAGGCTAGGGCACCCATAAGCTTAGGCTACGGCTTGGGCTCCCCTAGCCTAAGGCTAGGGCACCCCCAGGCTTAAGCTAGGGCACCCGTAGGCTTAAGCTAGGGCACCTCTAAGCTTAGGCTAGGGCACCCCTAGTCTTAGGCTACGGCACCCCTAGGCTTAGGCTAGGGCACCCCTTGGCTTAGGCTAGGGCACCCCTAGGCTTAGGCTAGGGCACCCCTAGGCTTAGGCAAGGGCAACCCTAGGCTTAGGCTAAAGCTAGGGCTCAGCTAGCCTAAGGCTAGGGCACCCCTAGGCTTAGGGTAGGGCACCCCTAGGCTTAGGCTAGGGCACCCCTAGGCTTAGGGTAGGGCACCCCTAGGCTTAGGCTAGGGCACCCCTAGGCTTAGGATAAGGCTAGGGCTCCCCTAGCCTAAGCCTAGGACACCACTAGGCTTAGGCTATGGCACCCCTAGGCTTAGGCTAGGGCACCCCTAAGCTTAGGCTAGGGCACCCCTACTCTTTGGCTAGGGCACCCCTAGGCTTAGGCTAAGTCTAGAGCCCCCTAGCCTAAGGCTAGGGCACCCCAAGGCTTAGGCTAGGGCACCCCTAGTCTTAGGCTAGGGCACCCCTAGGCTTAGGCTAGGGCACAGCTAGGCTTAGGCTAGGGCACCCCTAGGCTTAGGCAAGGGCACCCCTAGGCTTAGGCTAAAGCTAGGGCTCAGCTAGCCTAAGGCTAGGGCACCCCTAGGCTTAGGCTAGGGCACCCCTAGGCTTAGGGTAGGGCACCCCTAGGCTTAGGCTAGGGCACACCTAGGCTTCGGGTAGGGCACCCGTAGGCTTAGGCTAGGGCACCCCTAGGCTTAGGGTAGGGCACCCCTAGGCTTAGGCTAGGGCACCCCTAGGCTTAGGATAAGGCTAGGGCTCCCCAAGCCTAAGCCTAGGACACCACTAGGCTTAGGCTATGGCACCCCTAGGCTTAGGCTAGGGCACCCCTAAGCTTAAGCTAGGGCACCCCTATTCTTAGGCTAGGGCACCCCTAGGCTTAGGCTAAGTCTAGAGCCCCCTAGCCTAAGACTAGGGCACCCCAAGACTTAGGCTAGGTCACCCCTAGGCTTAGGCTAGGGCACCCCTAGGCTTAGGCTAGGGCACCCCTAGGCTTAGGCTAGGGCACCCCTAGGCTTAGGCTAAGGCTAGAGTTCCCCTATCCTAACCCTAGGGCAGCCCTAGGCTTGGCTTGGGCACCCCAAGGCTTAGGCTGGGGCACCCCTAAGCTTAGGCTAGGGCACCCCTATTCTTAGGCTAGGGCACCCCTTGACTTAGTCTAAGGCTAGGGCTCCGCTATCCTAAGGCTAGGGCACCCCTAGGCTTAGGCTAGGGCACACCTAGGCTTCGGGTAGGGCACCCGTAGGCTTAGGCTATGGCACCCTTAGGCTTAGGCTAGGGCACCCCTAGGCTTATGCTAGGGCACTCCTACACTTAGGCTAGGGCACCCCTAGACTTACGCTAAGGCACCCCTAGGCTTAGGCTAAGGCTAGGGGACCCCTAGGCTTAGGCTAAGGCACCCCTAGGCTTAGGCAAGGGCATCCTAGACTTAGGTTAGGGCACCCATAGGCTTAGGCCAGGGCAACCCTAGGCTTAGGCTAAGGCTAGGTCACCCCTAGGCTTAGGCAAAGGCACCACTAGGTTTAGGCTAGGGCACCCGTAGGCTTAGGCTAGGTCACCCCTTGGCTTAGCCAAAGGCACCACTAGGTTTAGGCTAGGGCACCCCTAGTATTAGGCTAGGGCACCCCTAGTCTTAGGCTAAGGCTAGGGCTCCCCTAGCCTAAGGCTAGGGCACCACTAGGCTTAGGCTATAGCACCCTTAGGCTTAGGCTAGGGCACCCCTAAGCTTAGGCTAGGGCACCCCTAGGCTTAGGCTAGGGCACCCCTAGGCTTAGGTTAGTGCACCCCTAGGCTTAGGCTAGTGCTCCCCTAGCCTAAGGCTAGGGCACCCCTAGGCTTAGACTAGGGAACCCCTAGGCTTAGGCTAGGGCAGCCATAGGTTTAGGCTAAGGCTAGGGCTCCTCTAGCCGAAGGCCTGGGCACCCCTAGGCTTAGGCTAGGGCACCCGTAGGCTTAGGCTAAGGCTAGGGCTCCCCTAGCCTAAGGCTAGGACACCCCAAGACTTAGGCTAGGGCACCCCTAGGCTTAGGCTATGGCACTCCTAGGCTTAGGTTAGGGCACCCCTAGGCTTAGGGTAGGGCACCCCTTGGCTTAGGCTAAGGCTAGGCCTCCCCTAGCCTAACCCTAGGGCACCCCTAGGCTTAGGCTAGGGCACCCCTAGGCTTACACTAGGGCACCACTAAGCTTAGGCTAGGGCACCCCTAGTCTTAGGCTAGGGCACCCCTAGGCTTAGGCTAAGGCTAGGGCTCCCCTGGCCTAAGGCTAGGGCACCCCTAGGCTTAGGCTAGGGCAACCCTAGGCTTAGGATAGGGCACCCTTAGGCTTAGGCTAGGGCACCCCTAGGCTTAGGCTATGGCACCCCTAGGCTTAGGCTAGGGCACCCCTAGACTTTGGCTAAGGCTAAGGCTCCACTAGACTAAGGCTAGGGCACCCTAGCCTTAGGCTTGGGCACTACTAGGCTTAGGCTAGGGCACCCCTAGGCTTAGACTAAGGCACCCCTAGGCTTGGGCTAGGGCACCCCTAGGCTTAGGCTACGGCTAGGGCTCCCCTAGCCTAAGGATAGGGCACCCCTAGGCTTAGGCTAAGGCTAGGGCCCCCTAGCCTAAGGCTAGGGCACCCCAAGGCTTAGGCTAGGGCACCCCTAGGCTTAGGCTAGGGCACCCCTAGGCTTAGGCTAGGGCACCCCTAGGCTTAGGCTAGGGCACCACTAGGCTTAGGCTAGGGCACCCCTAGGCTTAAGCTAAGGCTAGAGTTCCCCTATCCTAACCATAGGGCACCCCCTAGGCTTAGGCTAGGGCACCCCTAGGCTTAGGCTATTGCTCCCCTAGCCTAAGGCTAGGGCACCCCAAGGCTTAGGGTAGGGCACCCCTAGGCTTAGGGTAGGGCACCCCTAGGTTTAGGCTAGGGCACCCCTAAGCTTAGGCTAGGGCACCCCTAGGCTTAGGATAAGTCTAGGGCTTCCCTAGCCTAAGGCTAGGACACCCCTAGGCTTAGGCTAGGGCACCCCTAGGCTTAGGCTAGGGCACCCCTAGGCTTAGGCTAAGGCTAGGGCTCAGCTAGCCTAAGGCTAGGGCACCCCTAGGCTTAGGGTAGGACACCCCTAGGCTTAGGGTAGGGCACCCCTAGGCTTAGGGTAGGGCACCCCTAGGTTTAGGCTAGGGCACCCATAAGCTTAGGCTACGGCTTGGGCTCCCCTAGCCTAAGGCTAGGGCACCCCCAGGCTTAAGCTAGGGCACCCGTAGGCTTAAGCTAGGGCACCTCTAAGCTTAGGCTAGGGCACCCCTAGTCTTAGGCTACGGCACCCCTAGGCTTAGGCTAGGGCACCCCTAGGCTTAGGCTAGGGCACCCCTAAGCTTAGGCTAGGGCACCCCTAGTCTTAGGCTAGGGCACCCCTAGGCTTAGGCTAAGTCTAGAGCCCCCTAGCCTAAGGCTAGGGCACCCCAAGGCTTAGGCTAGGGCACCCCTAGTCTTAGGCTAGGGCACCCCTAGGCTTCGGCTAGGGCACAGCTAGGCTTAGGCTAGGGCACCGCTAGGCTTAGTCAAGGGCACCCCTAGGCTTAGGCTATAGCTAGGACTCAGCTAGCCTAAGGCTAGGGCACCCCTAGGCTTAGGCTAGGGCACCCCTAGGCTTAGGGTAGGCCACCCCTAGGCTTAGGCTAGGGCACACCTAGGCTTCGGGTAGGGCACCCGTAGGCTTAGGCTAGGGCACCCCTAGGCTTAGGGTAGGGCACCCCTAGGCTTAGGCTAGGGCACCCCTAGGTTTAGGATAAGGCTAGGGCTCCCCAAGCCTAAGCCTAGGACACCACTAGGCTTAGGCTATGGCACCCCTAGGCTTAGGCTAGGGCACCCCTAAGCTTAGGCTAGGGCACCCCTATTCTTAGGCTAGGGCACCCCTAGGCTTAGGCTAAGTCTAGAGCCCCCTAGCCTAAGGCTAGGGCACCCCAAGGCTTAGGCTAGGTCACCCCTAGGCTTAGGCTAGGGCACCCCTAGGCTTAGGCTAGGGCACCCCTAGGCTTAGGCTAGGGCACCCCTAGGCTTAGGCTAAGGCTAGAGTTCCCCTATCCTAACCCTAGGGCACCCCTAGGCTTGGCTTGGGCACCCCTAGGCTTAGGCTGGGGCACCCCTAAGCTTAGGCTAGGGCACCCCTATTCTTAGGCTAGGGCACCCCTTGACTTAGTCTAAGGCTAGGGCTCCGCTATCCTAAGGCTAGGGCACCCCTAGGCTTAGGCTAGGGCACACCTAGGCTTCGGGTAGGGCACCCGTAGGCTTAGGCTATGGCACCCTTAGGCTTAGGCTAGGGCACCCCTAGGCTTATGCTAGGGCACTCCTACACTTAGGCTAGGGCACCCCTAGACTTACGCTAAGGCACCCCTAGGCTTAGGCTAAGGCTAGGGGACCCCTAGGCTTAGGCTAAGGCACCCCTAGGCTTAGGCAAGGGCATCCTAGACTTAGGTTAGGGCACCCATAGGCTTAGGCCAGGGCAACCCTAGGCTTAGGCTAAGGCTAGGTCACCCCTAGGTTTAGGCAAAGGCACCACTAGGTTTAGGCTAGGGCACCCGTAGGCTTAGGCTAGGTCACCCCTTGGCTTAGCCAAAGGCACCACTAGGTTTAGGCTAGGGCACCCCTAGTATTAGGCTAGGGCACCCCTAGTCTTAGGCTAAGGCTAGGGCTCCCCTAGCCTAAGGCTAGGGCACCACTAGGCTTAGGCTATAGCACCCTTAGGCTTAGGCTAGGGCACCCCTAAGCTTAGGCTAGGGCACCCCTAGGCTTAGGCTAGGGCACCCCTAGGCTTAGGTTAGTGCACCCCTAGGCTTAGGCTAGTGCTCCCCTAGCCTAAGGCTAGGGCACCCCTAGGCTTAGACTAGGGAACCCCTAGGCTTAGGCTAGGGCAGCCATAGGTTTAGGCTAAGGCTAGGTCTCCTCTAGCCGAAGGCCTGGGCACCCCTAGGCTTAGGCTAGGGCACCCGTAGGCTTAGGCTAAGGCTAGGGCTCCCCTAGCCTAAGGCTAGGACACCCCAAGACTTAGGCTAGGGCACCCCTAGGCTTAGGCTATGGCACTCCTAGGCTTAGGTTAGGGCACCCCTAGGCTTAGGGTAGGGCACCCCTTGGCTTAGGCTAAGGCTAGGCCTCCCCTAGCCTAACCCTAGGGCACCCCTAGGCTTAGGCTAGGGCACCCCTAGGCTTACACTAGGGCACCACTAAGCTTAGGCTAGGGCACCCCTAGTCTTAGGCTAGGGCACCCCTAGGCTTAGGCTAAGGCTAGGGCTCCCCTGGCCTAAGGCTAGGGCACCCCTAGGCTTAGGCTAGGGCAACCCTAGGCTTAGGATAGGGCACCCTTAGGCTTAGGCTAGGGCACCCCTAGGCTTAGGCTATGGCACCCCTAGGCTTAGGCTAGGGCACCCCTAGGCTTTGGCTAAGGCTAAGGTTCCACTAGACTAAGGCTAGGGCACCCTAGCCTTAGGCTTGGGCACTACTAGGCTTAGGCTAGGGCACCCCTAGGCTTAGACTAAGGCACCCCTAGGCTTGGGCTAGGGCACCCCTAGGCTTAGGCTACAGCTAGGGCTCCCCTAGCCTAAGGATAGGGCACCCCTAGGCTTAGGCTAAGGCTAGGGCCCCCTAGCCTAAGGCTAGGGCACCCCAAGGCTTAGGATAGGGCACCCCTAGGCTTAGGCTAGGGCACCCCTAGGCTAAAGCTAGGGCTCAGCTAGCCTAAGGCTAGGGCACCCCTAGGCTTAGGGTAGGGCACCCCTAGGCTTAGGCTAGGGCACCCCTAGGCTTAGGGTAGGGCACCCCTAGGCTTAGGCTAGGGCACCCCTAGGCTTAGGATAAGGCTAGGGCTCCCCTAGCCTAAGCCTAGGACACCACTAGGCTTAGGCTATGGCACCCCTAGGCTTAGGCTAGGGCACCCCTAAGCTTAGGCTAGGGCACCCCTAGTCTTAGGCTAGGGCACCCCTAGGCTTAGGCTAAGTCTAGAGCCCCCTAGCCTAAGGCTAGGGCACCCCAAGGCTTAGGCTAGGGCACCCCTAGTCTTAGGCTAGGGCACCCCTAGGCTTCGGCTAGGGCACAGCTAGGCTTAGGCTAGGGCACCGCTAGGCTTAGTCAAGGGCACCCCTAGGCTTAGGCTATAGCTAGGACTCAGCTAGCCTAAGGCTAGGGCACCCCTAGGCTTAGGCTAGGGCACCCCTAGGCTTAGGGTAGGGCACCCCTAGGCTTAGGCTAGGGCACACCTAGGCTTCGGGTAGGGCACCCGTAGGCTTAGGCTAGGGCACCCCTAGGCTTAGGGTAGGGCACCCCTAGGCTTAGGCTAGGGCACCCCTAGGTTTAGGATAAGGCTAGGGCTCCCCAAGCCTAAGCCTAGGACACCACTAGGCTTAGGCTATGGCACCCCTAGGCTTAGGCTAGGGCACCCCTAAGCTTAGGCTAGGGCACCCCTATTCTTAGGCTAGGGCACCCCTAGGCTTAGGCTAAGTCTAGAGCCCCCTAGCCTAAGGCTAGGGCACCCCAAGGCTTAGGCTAGGTCACCCCTAGGCTTAGGCTAGGGCACCCCTAGGCTTAGGCTAGGGCACCCCTAGGCTTAGGCTAGGGCACCCCTAGGCTTAGGCTAAGGCTAGAGTTCCCCTATCCTAACCCTAGGGCACCCCTAGGCTTGGCTTGGGCACCCCTAGGCTTAGGCTGGGGCACCCCTAAGCTTAGGCTAGGGCACCCCTATTCTTAGGCTAGGGCACCCCTTGACTTAGTCTAAGGCTAGGGCTCCGCTATCCTAAGGCTAGGGCACCCCTAGGCTTAGGCTAGGGCACACCTAGGCTTCGGGTAGGGCACCCGTAGGCTTAGGCTATGGCACCCTTAGGCTTAGGCTAGGGCACCCCTAGGCTTATGCTAGGGCACTCCTACACTTAGGCTAGGGCACCCCTAGACTTACGCTAAGGCACCCCTAGGCTTAGGCTAAGGCTAGGGGACCCCTAGGCTTAGGCTAAGGCACCCCTAGGCTTAGGCAAGGGCATCCTAGACTTAGGTTAGGGCACCCATAGGCTTAGGCCAGGGCAACCCTAGGCTTAGGCTAAGGCTAGGTCACCCCTAGGTTTAGGCAAAGGCACCACTAGGTTTAGGCTAGGGCACCCGTAGGCTTAGGCTAGGTCACCCCTTGGCTTAGCCAAAGGCACCACTAGGTTTAGGCTAGGGCACCCCTAGTATTAGGCTAGGGCACCCCTAGTCTTAGGCTAAGGCTAGGGCTCCCCTAGCCTAAGGCTAGGGCACCACTAGGCTTAGGCTATAGCACCCTTAGGCTTAGGCTAGGGCACCCCTAAGCTTAGGCTAGGGCACCCCTAGGCTTAGGCTAGGGCACCCCTAGGCTTAGGTTAGTGCACCCCTAGGCTTAGGCTAGTGCTCCCCTAGCCTAAGGCTAGGGCACCCCTAGGCTTAGACTAGGGAACCCCTAGGCTTAGGCTAGGGCAGCCATAGGTTTAGGCTAAGGCTAGGTCTCCTCTAGCCGAAGGCCTGGGCACCCCTAGGCTTAGGCTAGGGCACCCGTAGGCTTAGGCTAAGGCTAGGGCTCCCCTAGCCTAAGGCTAGGACACCCCAAGACTTAGGCTAGGGCACCCCTAGGCTTAGGCTATGGCACTCCTAGGCTTAGGTTAGGGCACCCCTAGGCTTAGGGTAGGGCACCCCTTGGCTTAGGCTAAGGCTAGGCCTCCCCTAGCCTAACCCTAGGGCACCCCTAGGCTTAGGCTAGGGCACCCCTAGGCTTACACTAGGGCACCACTAAGCTTAGGCTAGGGCACCCCTAGTCTTAGGCTAGGGCACCCCTAGGCTTAGGCTAAGGCTAGGGCTCCCCTGGCCTAAGGCTAGGGCACCCCTAGGCTTAGGCTAGGGCAACCCTAGGCTTAGGATAGGGCACCCTTAGGCTTAGGCTAGGGCACCCCTAGGCTTAGGCTATGGCACCCCTAGGCTTAGGCTAGGGCACCCCTAGGCTTTGGCTAAGGCTAAGGTTCCACTAGACTAAGGCTAGGGCACCCTAGCCTTAGGCTTGGGCACTACTAGGCTTAGGCTAGGGCACCCCTAGGCTTAGACTAAGGCACCCCTAGGATTGGGCTAGGGCACCCCTAGGCTTAGGCTACGGCTAGGGCTCCCCTAGCCTAAGGATAGGGCACCCCTAGGCTTAGGCTAAGGCTAGGGCCCCCTAGCCTAAGGCTAGGGCACCCCAAGGCTTAGGATAGGGCACCCCTAGGCTTAGGCTAGGGCACCCCTAGGCTTAGGCTAGGGCACCCCTAGGCTTAGGCTAGGGCACCACTAGGCTTAGGCTAGGGCACCCCTAGGCTTAAGCTAAGGCTAGAGTTCCCCTATCCTAACCATAGGGCACCCCCTAGGCTTAGGCTAGGGCACCCCTAGGCTTAGGCTATTGCTCCCCTAGCCTAAGGCTAGGGCACCCCAAGGCTTAGGGTAGGGCACCCCTAGGCTTAGGGTAGGGCACCCCTAGGTTTAGGCTAGGGCACCCCTAAGCTTAGGCTAGGGCACCCCTAGGCTTAGGATAAGTCTAGGGCTTCCCTAGCCTAAGGCTAGGACACCCCTAGGCTTAGGCTAGGGCACCCATAAGCTTAGGCTATGGCACGCCTAAGCTTACGCTAGGGCACCCCTAGGCTTAGGCTAGGGCACCCCTAGGCTTAGGCTAAGGCTAGAGTTCCCCTATCCTAACCCTAGGGCACCCCTAGGCTTGGCTTGGGCACCCCTAGGCTTAGGCTGGGGCACCCCTAAGCTTAGGCTAGGGCACCCCTATTCTTAGGCTAGGGCACCCCTTGACTTAGTCTAAGGCTAGGGCTCCGCTATCCTAAGGCTAGGGCACCCCTAGGCTTAGGCTAGGGCACACCTAGGCTTCGGGTAGGGCACCCGTAGGCTTAGGCTATGGCACCCTTAGGCTTAGGCTAGGGCACCCCTAGGCTTATGCTAGGGCACTCCTACACTTAGGCTAGGGCACCCCTAGACTTACGCTAAGGCACCCCTAGGCTTAGGCTAAGGCTAGGGGACCCCTAGGCTTAGGCTAAGGCACCCCTAGGCTTAGGCAAGGGCATCCTAGACTTAGGTTAGGGCACCCATAGGCTTAGGCCAGGGCAACCCTAGGCTTAGGCTAAGGCTAGGTCACCCCTAGGTTTAGGCAAAGGCACCACTAGGTTTAGGCTAGGGCACCCGTAGGCTTAGGCTAGGTCACCCCTTGGCTTAGCCAAAGGCACCACTAGGTTTAGGCTAGGGCACCCCTAGTATTAGGCTAGGGCACCCCTAGTCTTAGGCTAAGGCTAGGGCTCCCCTAGCCTAAGGCTAGGGCACCACTAGGCTTAGGCTATAGCACCCTTAGGCTTAGGCTAGGGCACCCCTAAGCTTAGGCTAGGGCACCCCTAGGCTTAGGCTAGGGCACCCCTAGGCTTAGGTTAGTGCACCCCTAGGCTTAGGCTAGTGCTCCCCTAGCCTAAGGCTAGGGCACCCCTAGGCTTAGACTAGGGAACCCCTAGGCTTAGGCTAGGGCAGCCATAGGTTTAGGCTAAGGCTAGGGCTCCTCTAGCCGAAGGCCTGGGCACCCCTAGGCTTAGGCTAGGGCACCCGTAGGCTTAGGCTAAGGCTAGGGCTCCCCTAGCCTAAGGCTAGGACACCCCAAGACTTAGGCTAGGGCACCCCTAGGCTTAGGCTATGGCACTCCTAGGCTTAGGTTAGGGCACCCCTAGGCTTAGGGTAGGGCACCCCTTGGCTTAGGCTAAGGCTAGGCCTCCCCTAGCCTAACCCTAGGGCACCCCTAGGCTTAGGCTAGGGCACCCCTAGGCTTACACTAGGGCACCACTAAGCTTAGGCTAGGGCACCCCTAGTCTTAGGCTAGGGCACCCCTAGGCTTAGGCTAAGGCTAGGGCTCCCCTGGCCTAAGGCTAGGGCACCCCTAGGCTTAGGCTAGGGCAACCCTAGGCTTAGGATAGGGCACCCTTAGGCTTAGGCTAGGGCACCCCTAGGCTTAGGCTATGGCACCCCTAGGCTTAGGCTAGGGCACCCCTAGGCTTTGGCTAAGGCTAAGGTTCCACTAGACTAAGGCTAGGGCACCCTAGCCTTAGGCTTGGGCACTACTAGGCTTAGGCTAGGGCACCCCTAGGCTTAGACTAAGGCACCCCTAGGCTTGGGCTAGGGCACCCCTAGGCTTAGGCTACGGCTAGGGCTCCCCTAGCCTAAGGATAGGGCACCCCTAGGCTTAGGCTAAGGCTAGGGCCCCCTAGCCTAAGGCTAGGGCACCCCAAGGCTTAGGCTAGGGCACCCCTAGGCTTAGGCTAGGGCACCCCTAGGCTTAGGCTAGGGCACCCCTAGGCTTAGGCTAGGGCACCACTAGGCTTAGGCTAGGGCACCCCTAGGCTTAAGCTAAGGCTAGAGTTCCCCTATCCTAACCATAGGGCACCCCCTAGGCTTAGGCTAGGGCACCCCTAGGCTTAGGCTATTGCTCCCCTAGCCTAAGGCTAGGGCACCCCAAGGCTTAGGGTAGGGCACCCCTAGGCTTAGGGTAGGGCACCCCTAGGTTTAGGCTAGGGCACCCCTAAGCTTAGGCTAGGGCACCCCTAGGCTTAGGATAAGTCTAGGGCTTCCCTAGCCTAAGGCTAGGACACCCCTAGGCTTAGGCTAGGGCACCCATAAGCTTAGGCTATGGCACGCCTAAGCTTACGCTAGGGCACCCCTAGTCTTAGGCTAGGGCACCCCTAGGCTTACGCTAGTGCACCCCTAGGCATAGGCTAGGGCACCCCTAGGCTTAGGCTAGGGCACCCTTTAGCTTAGGCTAGGGCACCCCTAGGCTTAGGCAAGGGCACCCCTAGGCTTAGGCTAAAGCTAGGGCTCAGCTAGCCTAAGGCTAGGGCACCCCTAGGCTTAGGCTAGGGCACCCCTAGGCTTAGGGTAGGGCACCCCTAGGCTTAGGCTAGGGTACCCCTAGGCTTAGGCTAGGGCACCCCTAGGCTTAGGCTAGGGCACCCCTAGGCTTAGGCTAGGGCACCACTAGGCTTAGGCTAGGGCACCCCTAGGCTTAGGCTAAGGCTAGAGTTCCCTATCCTAAACCTAGGGCACCCCTAGGCTTAGGCTAGTGCACCCTTAGGCTTCGGCTAGGGCACCCCTAGGCTTAGGCTAGGGCACCCCTAGGCTTAGGCTAGGGCACCCCTAGCCTAAGGCTAGGGCACCCCAAGGCTTAGGCTAGGGCACCCCTAGGCTAACGCTAGGGCACCCCTAGGCTTAGCCTAGGGCACCCCTAGGCTTAGGCTAGGGCACCATTAGGCTTAGGCTAGGGCACCCCTAGGCTTAGGCTAAGGCTAGAGTTCCCCTATCCTAACCCTTGGGCACCCCTAGGCTTAGGCTATGGCACTCCTAGGCTTAGGTTAGGGCACCCCTAGGCTTAGGGTAGGGCACCCCTTGGCTTAGGCTAAGGCTAGGCCTCCCCTAGCCTAACCCTAGGGCACCCCTAGGCTTAGGCTAGGGCACCCCTAGGCTTACACTAGGGCACCACTAAGCTTAGGCTAGGGCACCCCTAGTCTTAGGCTAGGGCACCCCTAGGCTTAGGCTAAGGCTAGGGCTCCCCTGGCCTAAGGCTAGGGCACCCCTAGGCTTAGGCTAGGGCAACCCTAGGCTTAGGATAGGGCACCCTTAGGCTTAGGCTAGGGCACCCCTAGGCTTAGGCTATGGCACCCCTAGGCTTAGGCTAGGGCACCCCTAGGCTTTGGCTAAGGCTAAGGTTCCACTAGACTAAGGCTAGGGCACCCTAGCCTTAGGCTTGGGCACTACTAGGCTTAGGCTAGGGCACCCCTAGGCTTAGACTAAGGCACCCCTAGGCTTGGGCTAGGGCACCCCTAGGCTTAGGCTACGGCTAGGGCTCCCCTAGCCTAAGGATAGGGACACCCCTAGGCTTAGGCTAAGGCTAGGGCCCCCTAGCCTAAGGCTAGGGCACCCCAAGGCTTAGGCTAGGGCACCCCTAGGCTTAGGCTAGGGCACCCCTAGGCTTAGGCTAGGGCACCCCTAGGCTTAGGCTAGGGCACCACTAGGCTTAGGCTAGGGCACCCCTAGGCTTAAGCTAAGGCTAGAGTTCCCCTATCCTAACCATAGGGCACCCCCTAGGCTTAGGCTAGGGCACCCCTAGGCTTAGGCTATTGCTCCCCTAGCCTAAGGCTAGGGCACCCCAAGGCTTAGGGTAGGGCACCCCTAGGCTTAGGGTAGGGCACCCCTAGGTTTAGGCTAGGGCACCCCTAAGCTTAGGCTAGGGCACCCCTAGGCTTAGGATAAGTCTAGGGCTTCCCTAGCCTAAGGCTAGGACACCCCTAGGCTTAGGCTAGGGCACCCATAAGCTTAGGCTATGGCACGCCTAAGCTTACGCTAGGGCACCCCTAGTCTTAGGCTAGGGCACCCCTAGGCTTACGCTAGTGCACCCCTAGGCATAGGCTAGGGCACCCCTAGGCTTAGGCTAGGGCACCCTTTAGCTTAGGCTAGGGCACCCCTAGGCTTAGGCAAGGGCACCCCTAGGCTTAGGCTAAAGCTAGGGCTCAGCTAGCCTAAGGCTAGGGCACCCCTAGGCTTAGGCTAGGGCACCCCTAGGCTTAGGGTAGGGCACCCCTAGGCTTAGGCTAGGGCACCCCTAGGCTTAGGCTAGGGCACCCCTAGGCTTAGGCTAGGGCACCCCTAGGCTTAGGCTAGGGCACCACTAGGCTTAGGCTAGGGCACCCCTAGGCTTAGGCTAAGGCTAGAGTTCCCTATCCTAAACCTAGGGCACCCCTAGGCTTAGGCTAGTGCACCCTTAGGCTTCGGCTAGGGCACCCCTAGGCTTAGGCTAGGGCACCCCTAGGCTTAGGCTAGGGCACCCCTAGCCTAAGGCTAGGGCACCCCAAGGCTTAGGCTAGGGCACCCCTAGGCTAACGCTAGGGCACCCCTAGGCTTAGCCTAGGGCACCCCTAGGCTTAGGCTAGGGCACCATTAGGCTTAGGCTAGGGCACCCCTAGGCTTAGGCTAAGGCTAGAGTTCCCCTATCCTAACCCTTGGGCACCCCTAGGCTTAGGCTAGGGCACCCTTAGGCTTAGGCTCGGGCACCCCTAGTCTTCGGCTAGGGCACCCCTAGGCTTAGGCTAGGGCACCCCGAGGCTTAGGCTAAGGCTAGGGCTCTGCTAGCCAAGGCTAGGGCACCCCTAGGCTTTGGCTAGGGCACCCCTAGGCTTAGGCTTAGGCTAGGGCTCAGCTAGCCTAAGGCTAGGGTAAGCCTAGGCGTAGGCTAGGGCAAGCCTAGGCTTAGGCTAGGGCAAGCCTAGGCTTAGGCTAGGGCATCCCTAGGCTTAGGGTAGGGCACCACTAGGCTTAGGGTAGGGCACCCCTAGGCTTAGGCTAGGGCACACCTAGGCTTAGGCTAGGGCACCCCTAGGCTTATGCTAAGGCTAGAGCTCCCCTACCCTAAGGCTAGGGTAGCCCTAGGGTTAGGCTGGGGAACCCTAGGTTTAGGCTAGGGCACCCCTATGCTTAGGCTAGGGCACCCCTAGACTTAGGCTAGGGCACCCATAGGCTTAGGCTAAGGCTAGGGGACCCCTAGGCTTAGGCTAGGTCACCCCTAGGCTTAGGCAATGGCACCACTAGGTTTAGGCTAGGGCACCCCTAGGCTTAGGCTAGGGCATCCCTAGGCTTAGGCTAGGGCACCCCTAGGCTTAGGTTAGTGCACCCCTAGGCTTAGGCTAGTGCTCCCCTAGCCTAAGGCTAGGGCACCCCTAGGGTTAGGCTAGGATACCCCTAGGCTTAGGCTAGGGCACCCCTAGGCTTAGACTAGGGCACCCCTAGGCTTAGGCTAGGGCAGCCATAAGTTTAGGCTAAGGCTAGGGCTCCTCTAGCCTAAGGCCTGGGCACCCCTAGGCTTAGGCTAGGGCACCCTTAGGCTTAGGCTTAGGCTAGGGCTCCCCTAGCCTAAGGCTAGGACACCCCTAGGCTTTGGCTAAGGCTAAGGCTCCACTAGACTAAGGCTAGGGCACACCTAGCCTTAGGCTTGGGCACTACTAGGCTTAGGCTAGGGCACCCCTAGGCTTAGGCTAAGGCACCCCTAGGCTTGGGCTAGGGCACCCCTAGGCTTAGGCTAAGGCTAGGGCTCCCCTAGCCTAAGGATAGGGCACCCCTAGGCTTATGCTAAGGCTAGGGCCCCCTAGCCTAAGGCTAGGGCACACCAAGGCTTAGGCTAGGGCACCCCTAGGCTTAGGCTAGGGCACCCCTAGGCTTAGGCTAGGGCACGCCTAGGCTTAGGCTAGGGCACCATTAGGCTTAGGCTAGGGCACCCCTAGGCTTAGGCTAGGGCACCCCTAGGCTTAGGCTAAGGCTAGGGCTCCCCTGGCCTAGGGCTACGGCACCCCTAGGCTTAGGCTAGGGCACCCCTAGCCTTAGGCTTGGGCACTACTAGGCTTAGGCTAGGGCACCCCTAGGCTTAGGCTAAGGCACCCCTAAGCTTGGGCTAGGACACCCCTAGGCTTAGGCTAAGGCTAGGGCTCCCCTAGCCTAAGGCTAGGGCACCCCTAGGCTTAGGCTAGAGCACCCCTAGGCTTAGGCTAGGGCACCACTAGGCTTAGGCTAGGGCACCCCTAGACATAGGCTAAGGCTAGAGTTCCCCTAGCCTAACCCTAGGGCACCCCTAGGCTTAGGCTAGGGCACCCATAAGCTTAGGCTATGGCACGCCTAAGCTTACGCTAGGGCACCCCTAGTCTTAGGCTAGGGCACCCCTAGGCTTACGCTAGTGCACCCCTAGGCATAGGCTAGGGCACCCCTAGCCTTAGGCTAGGGCACCCCTAAACTTAGGCTAAGGCTAGGGCTCAGCTAGCCTAAGGCTAGGGCACCCCTAAGCTTAGGCTAGGGCACCCCTAGGCTTAGGGTAGGACACCCCTAGTCTTAGGCTAGGACACACCTTGGCTTAGGCTAGGGCACCCCTAGGCTGAGGCTAGGGCACCCCAAGGATGAGGCTAGGGCACCCATATGCTTAGGCTAAGGCTAGGGCTCCCCTATCCTAAGGCTAGGGCACCCCTAGGCTTTGGCTAGGGCACTCCTAGGCTTAGGCTAGGGAACCCCTAGGCTTAGGCTAGGGCACCCCTAGACTTAGGTTAAGGCACCCTTAGGCTTAGGTTAAGGCTAGGGGACCCCTAGGCTTAGGCTAAGGCACCCCTAGGCTTAGGCAAGGGCACCCTAGTCTTAGGTTAGGGCACCCATAGGCTTAGGCCAGGGCAACCCTAGGCTTAGGCTAAGGCTAGGTCACACCTAGGCTTAGGCAAAGGCACCACTAGGTTTAGGCTAGGGCACCCGTAGGCTTAGGCTAGGTCACCCCTAGGCTTAGCCAAAGGAACCACTAGGTTTAGGCTAGGGCACCCCTAGTATTAGGCTAGGGCACCCCTAGTCTTAGGCTAAGGCTAGGGCTCCCCTAGCCTAAGGCTAGGGCACCACTAGGCTTAGGCTAGAGCACCCTTAGGCTTAGGCTAGGGCACCCCTAAGCTTAGGCTAGGGCAACTCTAGGCTTAGGCTAGGGCACCCCTAGGCTTAGGCTAAGGCTAGAGTTCCCCTATCCTAACCCTTGGGCACCCCTAGGCTTAGGCTAGGGCACTCCTAGGCTTAGGCTAGGGCACCCGTAGGCTTAGGCTATGGCACCCCTAGGCTTAGGCTAGGGCACCCCTAGGCTTTGGCTAAGGCTAAGGCTCCACTAGACTAAGGCTAGGGCACACCTAGCCTTAGGCTTGGGCACTACTAGGCTTAGGCTAGGGCACCCCTAGGCTTAGGCTAAGGCACCCCTAGGATTGGGCTAGGGAACCCCTAGGCTTAGGCTAAGGCTAGGGCTCCCCTAGCCTAAGGATAGGGCACCCCTAGGCTTATGCTAAGGCTAGGGCCCCCTAGCCTAAGGCTAGGGCACACCAAGGCTTAGGCTAGGGCACCCCTAGGCTTAGGCTAGGGCACCCCTAGGCTTAGGCTAGGGCACGCCTAGGCTTAGGCTAGGGCACCATTAGGCTTAGGCTAGGGCACCCCTAGGCTTGGGCTAGGGCACCCCTAGGCTTAGGCTAAGGCTAGGGCTCCCCTGGCCTAGGGCTACGGCACCCCTAGGCTTAGGCTAGGGCACCCCTAGCCTTAGGCTTGGGCACTACTAGGCTTAGGCTAGGGCACCCCTAGGCTTAGGCTAAGGCACCCCTAAGCTTGGGCTAGGACACCCCTAGGCTTAGGCTAAGGCTAGGGCTCCCCTATCCTAAGGCTAGGGCACCCCTAGGCTTAGGCTAGAGCACCCCTAGGCTTAGGCTAGGGCACCGTAGGCTTAGGCTAGGGCACCCCTAGACATAGGCTAAGGCTAGAGTTCCCCTAGCCTAACCCTAGGGCACCCCTATGCTTAGGCTAGGGCACCCATAAGTTTAGGCTATGGCACGCCTAAGCTTACGCTAGGGCACCCCTAGTCTTAGGCTAGGGCACCCCTAGGCTTACGCTAGGGCACCCCTAGGCATAGGCTAGGGCACCCCTAGCCTTAGGCTAGGGCACCCCTAATCTTAGGCTAAGGCTAGGGCTCAGCTAGCCTAAGGCTAGGGCACCCCTAGGCTTAGGCTAGGGCACCCCTAGGCTTAGGGTAGGACACCCCTAGTCTTAGACTAGGACACACCTTGGCTTAGGCTAGGGCACCCCTAGGCTGAGGCTAGGGCACCCCAAGGATGAGGCTAGGGCACCCATATGCTTAGGCTAAGGCTAGGGCTCCCCTATCCTAAGGCTAGGGCACCCCTAGGCTTTGGCTAGGGCACTCCTAGGCTTAGGCTAGGGAACCCCTAGGCTTAGGCTAGGGCACCCCTAGACTTAGGTTAAGGCACCCCTAGACTTAGGTTAAGGCACCCCTAGGCTTAGGTTAAGGCTAGGGGACCCCTAGGCTTAGGCTAAGGCACCCCTAGGCTTAGGCAAGGGCACCCTAGTCTTAGGTTAGGGCACCCATAGGCTTAGGCCAGGGCAACCCTAGGCTTAGGCTAAGGCTAGGTCACCCCTAGGCTTAGGCAAAGGCACCACTAGGTTTAGGCTAGGGCACACGTAGGCTTAGGCTAGGTCACCCCTAGGCTTAGCCAAAGGAACCACAAGGTTTAGGCTAGGGCACCCCTAGTATTAGGCTAGGGCACCCCTAGTCTTAGGCTAAGGCTAGGGCTCCCCTAGCCTAAGGCTAGGGCACCACTAGGCTTAGGCTAGAGCACCCTTAGGCTTAGGCTAGGGCACCCCTAAGCTTAGGCTAGGGCACCCCTAGGCTTAGGCTAGGGCACCCCTAGGCTTAGGCTAGGGCACCATTAGGCTTAGGCTAGGGCACCCCTAGGCTTAGGCTAAGGCTAGAGTTCCCCTATCCTAACCCTTGGGCACCCCTAGGCTTAGCTAGGGCACTCCTAGGCTTAGGCTCGGGCACCCCTAGTCTTCGGCTAGGGCACCCCTAGGCTTAGGCTAGGGCACCCCGAGGCTTAGGCTAAGGCTAGGGCTCTGCTAGCCTAAGGCTAGGGCACCCCTAAGCTTAGGCTAGGGCACCCCTAGGCTTAGGGTAGGACACCCCTAGTCTTAGGCTAGGACACACCTTGGCTTAGGCTAGGGCACCCCTAGGCTGAGGCTAGGGCACCCCAAGGATGAGGCTAGGGCACCCATATGCTTAGGCTAAGGCTAGGGCTCCCCTATCCTAAGGCTAGGGCACCCCTAGGCTTTGGCTAGGGCACTCCTAGGCTTAGGCTAGGGAACCCCTAGGCTTAGGCTAGGGCACCCCTAGACTTAGGTTAAGGCACCCTTAGGCTTAGGTTAAGGCTAGGGGACCCCTAGGCTTAGGCTAAGGCACCCCTAGGCTTAGGCAAGGGCACCCTAGTCTTAGGTTAGGGCACCCATAGGCTTAGGCCAGGGCAACCCTAGGCTTAGGCTAAGGCTAGGTCACACCTAGGCTTAGGCAAAGGCACCACTAGGTTTAGGCTAGGGCACCCGTAGGCTTAGGCTAGGTCACCCCTAGGCTTAGCCAAAGGAACCACTAGGTTTAGGCTAGGGCACCCCTAGTATTAGGCTAGGGCACCCCTAGTCTTAGGCTAAGGCTAGGGCTCCCCTAGCCTAAGGCTGGGGCACCACTAGGCTTAGGCTAGAGCACCCTTAGGCTTAGGCTAGGGCACCCCTAAGCTTAGGCTAGGGCAACTCTAGGCTTAGGCTAGGGCACCCCTAGGCTTAGGCTAAGGCTAGAGTTCCCCTATCCTAACCCTTGGGCACCCCTAGGCTTAGGCTAGGGCACTCCTAGGCTTAGGCTAGGGCACCCGTAGGCTTAGGCTATGGCACCCCTAGGCTTAGGCTAGGGCACCCCTAGGCTTTGGCTAAGGCTAAGGCTCCACTAGACTAAGGCTAGGGCACACCTAGCCTTAGGCTTGGGCACTACTAGGCTTAGGCTAGGGCACCCCTAGGCTTAGGCTAAGGCACCCCTAGGATTGGGCTAGGGAACCCCTAGGCTTAGGCTAAGGCTAGGGCTCCCCTAGCCTAAGGATAGGGCACCCCTAGGCTTATGCTAAGGCTAGGGCCCCCTAGCCTAAGGCTAGGGCACACCAAGGCTTAGGCTAGGGCACCCCTAGGCTTAGGCTAGGGCACCCCTAGGCTTAGGCTAGGGCACGCCTAGGCTTAGGCTAGGGCACCATTAGGCTTAGGCTAGGGCACCCCTAGGCTTGGGCTAGGGCACCCCTAGGCTTAGGCTAAGGCTAGGGCTCCCCTGGCCTAGGGCTACGGCACCCCTAGGCTTAGGCTAGGGCACCCCTAGCCTTAGGCTTGGGCACTACTAGGCTTAGGCTAGGGCACCCCTAGGCTTAGGCTAAGGCACCCCTAAGCTTGGGCTAGGACACCCCTAGGCTTAGGCTAAGGCTAGGGCTCCCCTATCCTAAGGCTAGGGCACCCCTAGGCTTAGGCTAGAGCACCCCTAGGCTTAGGCTAGGGCACCGTAGGCTTAGGCTAGGGCACCCCTAGACATAGGCTAAGGCTAGAGTTCCCCTAGCCTAACCCTAGGGCACCCCTATGCTTAGGCTAGGGCACCCATAAGTTTAGGCTATGGCACGCCTAAGCTTACGCTAGGGCACCCCTAGTCTTAGGCTAGGGCACCCCTAGGCTTACGCTAGGGCACCCCTAGGCATAGGCTAGGGCACCCCTAGCCTTAGGCTAGGGCACCCCTAATCTTAGGCTAAGGCTAGGGCTCAGCTAGCCTAAGGCTAGGGCACCCCTAGGCTTAGGCTAGGGCACCCCTAGGCTTAGGGTAGGACACCCCTAGTCTTAGACTAGGACACACCTTGGCTTAGGCTAGGGCACCCCTAGGCTGAGGCTAGGGCACCCCAAGGATGAGGCTAGGGCACCCATATGCTTAGGCTAAGGCTAGGGCTCCCCTATCCTAAGGCTAGGGCACCCCTAGGCTTTGGCTAGGGCACTCCTAGGCTTAGGCTAGGGAACCCCTAGGCTTAGGCTAGGGCACCCCTAGACTTAGGTTAAGGCACCCCTAGACTTAGGTTAAGGCACCCCTAGGCTTAGGTTAAGGCTAGGGGACCCCTAGGCTTAGGCTAAGGCACCCCTAGGCTTAGACAAGGGCACCCTAGTCTTAGGTTAGGGCACCCATAGGCTTAGGCCAGGGCAACCCTAGGCTTAGGCTAAGGCTAGGTCACCCCTAGGCTTAGGCAAAGGCACCACTAGGTTTAGGCTAGGGCACACGTAGGCTTAGGCTAGGTCACCCCTAGGCTTAGCCAAAGGAACCACAAGGTTTAGGCTAGGGCACCCCTAGTATTAGGCTAGGGCACCCCTAGTCTTAGGCTAAGGCTAGGGCTCCCCTAGCCTAAGGCTAGGGCACCACTAGGCTTAGGCTAGAGCACCCTTAGGCTTAGGCTAGGGCACCCCTAAGCTTAGGCTAGGGCACCCCTAGGCTTAGGCTAGGGCACCCCTAGGCTTAGGCTAGGGCACCATTAGGCTTAGGCTAGGGCACCCCTAGGCTTAGGCTAAGGCTAGAGTTCCCCTATCCTAACCCTTGGGCACCCCTAGGCTTAGCTAGGGCACTCCTAGGCTTAGGCTCGGGCACCCCTAGTCTTCGGCTAGGGCACCCCTAGGCTTAGGCTAGGGCACCCCGAGGCTTAGGCTAAGGCTAGGGCTCTGCTAGCCTAAGGCTAGGGCACCCCTAGGCTTAGGCTAGGGCACCCCTAGGCTTAGGCTTAGGCTAGGGCTCAGCTAGCCTAAGGCTAGGGTAAGCCTAGGCTTAGGCTAGGGCAAGCCTAGGCTTAGGCTAGGGCAAGCCTAGGCTTAGGCTAGGGCATCCCTAGGCTTAGGGTAGGGCACCACTAGGCTTAGGGTAGGGCACCCCTAGGCTTAGGCTAGGGCACACCTAGGCTTAGGCTAGGGCACGCCTAGGCTTATGCTAAGGCTAGAGCTCCCCTACCCTAAGGCTAGGGTAGCCCTAGGGTTAGGCTAGGGCACCCCTAGGTTTAGGCTAGGGCACCCTTAGGCTTAGGCTAGGGCACCCCTAGACTTAGGCTAGGGCACCCATAGGCTTAGGCTAAGGCTAGGGGACCCCTAGGCTTAGGCTAAGGCACCCCTAGGCTTAGGCTAGGGCACCCTAGACTTAGGTTAGGGCACCCTTAGCCTTAGGCCAGGGCACCCCTAGGCTTAGGCTAAGGCTAGGTCACCCCTAGGCTTAGGCAAAGGCACCACTAGGTTTAGGCTAGGGCACCCCTAGTATTAGGCTAGGGCACCCATAGGCTTAGGCTAAGGCACCACTAGGCTTAGGCTAGGACACCCCAAGGCTTAGGCTAGGGCACCCCTAGGCTTAGGCTATGGCACTTCTAGGCTTAGGTTAGGGCACCCCTAGGCTTAGGCTAGGGCACCCTTGGCTTAGGCTAGGGCACCCCTAGGCTTAGGCTAGGGCACCCCTAGGCTTAGGGTAGGGCACCCCTAGGCTTAGGCTAAGGCTAGGCCTCCCCTAGCCTAACCCTAGGGCACCCCTAGTGTTAGGCTAGGGCACCCCTAGGCTTACACTAGGGCACCCCTAATCTTAGGCTAGGGCACCCATAGTCTTAGGCTAGGGCACCCCTAGGCTTAGGCTAAGGCTAGGGCTCCCTTAGCCTAAGGCTAGGGCACCCCTAGGCTTAGGCTAGGGCACCCCTAGTCTTAGGCTAGGGCACCCCTAGGCTTAGGCTAGGGCACCCCTAGGCTATCGCTAAGGCTAGGGCTCCCCTAGCCTAAGGCTAGGGCACCCCAAGGCTTACGCTAAGGGACCCCTAGGCATAGGCTAGGGCACCCCTAGCCTTAGGTAGGGCACCTCTATGCTTAGGCTAAGGCTAGGGCTCAGCTAGCATAAGGCTAGGGCACCCCTAGTCTTAGGCTCGGGCACCCCTAGGCTTAGGGTAGGACACCCGTAGGCTTAGGCTAAGGCTAGGGCTCCCCTAGGCTTAGGCTAGGGCACCCCTAGGCTTAGGCTAGGGCACCCCTAGGCTTAGGCTAGGGCACCCCTAGGCTTAGGCTAAGGCACCCCTAGGCTTGGGCTAGGACACCCCTAGGCTTAGGCTAAGGCTAGGGCTCCCCTAGCCTAAGGCTAGGGCACCCCTTGGCTTAGGCTAGAGCACCCCTAGGCTTAGGCTAGGGCAACACAAGGATTAGGCTAGGGCACCCCTAGACATAGGCAAAGGCTAGAGCTCCACTAGCCTAACCCTAGGACACCCCTAGGCTTAGGCTAGTGCACCCATAAGCTTAGGCTATGGCACGCCCAAGCTTAGGCTAGGGCATCCCTAGACTTAGGCTAGGGCACCCCTAAGCTTACGCTAGGGCACCCCTAGGCATAGGCTAGGGCACCCCTAGCCTTAGGCTAGGGCACCCCTAAGCTTAGGCTAAGGCTAGGGCTCAGCTAGCCTAAGGCTAGGGCACCCCTAGGCTTAGGCTAGGGCACCCCTAGGCTTAGGATAGGACACCCCTAGGCTTAGGCTAGGGCACACTTTGGCTTAGGCTAGGGCACCCCTAGGCTGAGGCGAGGGCACCCCAAGGATGAGTCTAGGGCACCCATAGGCTAAGGCTAAGGCTAGGGCTCCCCTATCATAAGGCTAGGGCACCCCTAGGCTTTGGCTAGGGCACTCCTAGGCTTAGGCTAGGTAACCCCTAGGCTTAGGCTAAGGCTAGGGGACCCCTAGGCTTAGGCTAAGGCACCCCTAGGCTTAGGCAAGGGCACCCTAGACTTAGGTTAGGGCACCCATAGGCTTAGGCCAGGGCATCCCTAGGCTTAGGCTAGGGCACCCCTAGGCTTAGGTTAGTGCACCCCTAGGCTTAGGCTAGTGCTCCCCTAGCCTAAGGTTAGGGAACCCCTAGGGTTAGGCTAGGATACCCCTAGACTTAGGCTAGGGCACCCCTAGGCTTAGACTAGGGCACCCCTAGGCTTAGGCTAGGGCAGCCATAGGTTTAGGCTAAGGCTAGGGCTCCTCTAGCCTAAGGCCTGGGCACCCCTAGGCTTAGGCTAGGGCACCCGTAGGCTTAGACTAAGGCTAGGGCTCCCCTAGCCTAAGGCTAGGACACCCCAAGGCTTAGGCTAGGGCACCCCTAGGCTTAGGCTATGGTACCCCTAGGCTTAGGTTAGGGCACCCCTAGGCTTAGGCTAGGGCACCCTTGGCTTAGGCTAGGGCACCCCTAAGCTTGGGCTAGGACACCCCTAGGCTTAGGCTAAGGCTAGGGCTCCCCTAGCCTAAGGCTAGGGCACCCCTAGGCTTAGGCTAGAGCACCCCTAGGCTTAGGCTAGGGCACCACTAGGCTTAGGCTAGGGCACCCCTAGACATAGGCTAAGGCTAGAGTTCCCCTAGCCTAACCCTAGGGCACCCCTAGGCTTAGGCTAGGGCACCCATAAGCTTAGGCTATGGCACGCCTAAGCTTACGCTAGGGCACCCCTAGTCTTAGGCTAGGGCACCCCTAGGCTTACGCTAGGGCACCCCTAGGCATAGGCTAGGGCACCCCTAGCCTTAGGCTAGGGCACCCCTAAGCTTAGGCAAAGGCTAGGGCTCAGCTAGCCTAAGGCTAGGGCACCCCTTGGCTTAGGCTAGGGCACCCCTAGGCTTAGGGTAGGACACCCCTAGTCTTAGGCTAGGACACACCTTGGCTTAGGCTAGGGCACCCCTAGGCTGAGGCTAGGGCACCCCAAGGATGAGGCTAGGGCACCCATATGCTTAGGCTAAGGCTAGGGCTCCCCTATCCTAAGGCTAGGGCACCCCTAGGCTTTGGCTAGGGCACTCCTAGGCTTAGGCTAGGGAACCCCTAGGCTTAGGCTAGGGCACCCCTAGACTTAGGTTAAGGCACCCCTAGGCTTAGGTTAAGGCTAGGGGACCCCTAGGCTTAGGCTAAGGCACCCCTAGGCTTAGGCAAGGGCACCCTAGTCTTAGGTTAGGGCACCCATAGGCTTAGGCCAGGGCAACCCTAGGCTTAGGCTAAGGCTAGGTCACCCCTAGGCTTAGGCAAAGGCACCAATAGGTTTAGGCTAGGGCACCCGTAGGCTTAGGCTAGGTCACCCCTAGGCTTAGCCAAAGGAACCACAAGGTTTAGGCTAGGGCACCCCTAGTATTAGGCTAGGGCACCCCTAGTCTTAGGCTAAGGCTAGGGCTCCCCTAGCCTAAGGCTAGGGCACCACTAGGCTTAGGCTAGAGCACCCTTAGGCTTAGGCTAGGGCACCCCTAAGCTTAGGCTAGGGCACCCCTAGGCTTAGGCTAGGGCACCCCTAGGCTTAGGCTAGGGCACCATTAGGCTTAGGCTAGGGCACCCCTAGGCTTAGGCTCGGGCACCCCTAGTCTTCGGCTAGGGCACCCCTAGGCTTAGGCTAGGGCACCCCGAGGCTTAGGCTAAGGCTAGGGCTCTGCTAGCCTAAGGCTAGGGCACCCCTAGGCTTAGGCTAGGGCACCCCTAGGCTTAGGCTTAGGCTAGGGCTCAGCTATCCTAAGGCTAGGGTAAGCCTAGGCTTAGGCTAGGGCAAGCCTAGGCTTAGGCTAGGGCAAGCCTAGGCTTAGGCTAGGGCATCCCTAGGCTTAGGGTAGGGCACCACTAGGCTTAGGGTAGGGCACCCCTAGGCTTAGGCTAGGGCACACCTAGGCTTAGGCTAGGGCACGCCTAGGCTTATGCTAAGGCTAGAGCTCCCCTACCCTAAGGCTAGGGTAGCCCTAGGGTTAGGCTAGGGCACCCCTAGGTTTAGGCTAGGGCACCCTTAGGCTTAGGCTAGGGCACCCCTAGACTTAGGCTAGGGCACCCATAGGCTTAGGCTAAGGCTAGGGGACCCCTAGGCTTAGGCTAAGGCACCCCTAGGCTTAGGCTAGGGCACCCTAGACTTAGGTTAGGGCACCCTTAGCCTTAGGCCAGGGCACCCCTAGGCTTAGGCTAAGGCTAGGTCACCCCTAGGCTTAGGCAAAGGCACCACTAGGTTTAGGCTAGGGCACCCCTAGTATTAGGCTAGGGCACCCATAGGCTTAGGCTAAGGCACCACTAGGCTTAGGCTAGGACACCCCAAGGCTTAGGCTAGGGCACCCCTAGGCTTAGGCTATGGCACTTCTAGGCTTAGGTTAGGGCACCCCTAGGCTTAGGCTAGGGCACCCTTGGCTTAGGCTAGGGCACCCCTAGGCTTAGGCTAGGGCACCCCTAGGCTTAGGGTAGGGCACCTCTAGGCTTAGGCTAAGGCTAGGCCTCCCCTAGCCTAACCCTAGGGCACCCCTAGTGTTAGGCTAGGGCACCCCTAGGCTTACACTAGGGCACCCCTAATCTTAGGCTAGGGCACCCATAGTCTTAGGCTAGGGCACCCCTAGGCTTAGGCTAAGGCTAGGGCTCCCTTAGCCTAAGGCTAGGGCACCCCTAGGCTTAGGCTAGGGCACCCCTAGTCTTAGGCTAGGGCACCCCTAGGCTTAGGCTAGGGCACCCCTAGGCTTTCGCTAAGGCTAGGGCTCCCCTGGCCTAAGGCTAGGGCACCCCAAGGCTTACGCTAAGGGACCCCTAGGCATAGGCTAGGGCACCCCTAGCCTTAGGTAGGGCACCTCTATGCTTAGGCTAAGGCTAGGGCTCAGCTAGCATAAGGCTAGTGCACCCCTAGTCTTAGGCTCGGGCACCCCTAGGCTTAGGGTAGGACACCCGTAGGCTTAGGCTAAGGCTAGGGCTCCCCTAGGCTTAGGCTAGGGCACCCCTAGGCTTAGGCTAGGGCACCCCTAGGCTTAGGCTAGGGCACCCCTAGGCTTAGGCTAGGGCACCCCTAGGCTTAGGCTAAGGCACCCCTAGGCTTGGGCTAGGACACCCCTAGGCTTAGGCTAAGGCTAGGGCTCCACTAGACTAAGGCTAGGGCACCCTTGCCTTAGGCTTGGGCACTACTAGGCTTAGGCTAGGGCACCCCTAGGCTTAGGCTAAGGCACCCCTAGGCTTGGGCTAGGACACCCCTAGGCTTAGGCTAAGGCTAGGGCTCCCCTAGCCTAAGGCTAGGGCACCCCTTGGCTTAGGCTAGAGCACCCCTAGGCTTAGACTAGGGCACCACAAGGATTAGGCTAGGGCACCCCTAGACATAGGCTAAGGCTAGAGCTCCCCTAGCCTAACCCTAGGGCACCCCTAGGCTTAGGCTAGGGCACCCATAAGCTTAGGCTATGGCACGCCTAAGCTTAGGCTAGGGCACCCCTAGTCTTAGGCTAGGGCACCCCTAAGCTTACGCTAGGGCACCCCTAGGCATAGGCTAGGGCACCCCTAGCCTTAGGCTAGGGCACCCCTAAGCTTAGGCTAAGGCTAGGGCTCAGCTAGCCTAAGGCTAGGGCACCCCTAGGCTTAGGCTAGGGCACCCCTAGGCTTAGGATAGGACACCCCTAGGCTTAGGCTAGGGCACACTTTGGCTTAGGCTAGGGCACCCCTAGGCTGAGGCGAGGGCACCCCAAGGATGAGTCTAGGGCACCCATAGGCTAAGGCTAAGGCTAGGGCTCCCCTATCATAAGGCTAGGGCACCCCTAGGCTTTGGCTAGGGCACTCCTAGGCTTAGGCTAAGGCACCCCTAGGCTTAGGCAAGGGCACCCTAGACTTAGGTTAGGGCACCCATAGGCTTAGGCCAGGGCATCCCTAGGCTTAGGCTAGGGCACCCCTAGGCTTAGGTTAGTGCACCCCTAGGCTTAGGCTAGTGCTCCCCTAGCCTAAGGCTAGGGAACCCCTAGGGTTAGGCTAGGATACCCCTAGGCTTAGGCTAGGGCACCCCTAGGCTTAGACTAGGGCACCCCTAGGCTTAGGCTAGGGCAGCCATAGGTTTAGGCTAAGGCTAGGGCTCCTCTAGCCTAAGGCCTGGGCACCCCTAGGCTTAGGCTAGGGCACCCGTAGGCTTAGTCTAAGGCTAGGGCTCCCCTAGCCTAAGGCTAGGACACCCCAAGGCTTAGGCTAGGGCACCCCTAGGCTTAGGCTATGGTACCCCTAGGCTTAGGTTAGGGCACCCCTAGGCTTAGGCTAGGGCACCCTTGGCTTAGGCTAGGGCACCCCTAGGCTTAGGCTAGGGCACCCCTAGGCTTAGGTTAGGGCACCCCTAGGCTTAGGCTAAGGCTAGGGCTCCCCTGGCCTAAGGCTAGGGCACCCCTAGGCTTAGGCTAGGGCACCCCTAGGCTTAGGATAGGGCACCCGTAGGCTTAGGCTAGGGCACCCCTAGGCTTAGGCTATGGCACCCCTAGGCTTAGGCTAGGGCACCCCTAGGCTTTGGCTAAGGCTAAGGCTCCACTAGACTAAGGCTAGGGCACACCTAGCCTTAGGCTTGGGAACCACTAAACTTAGCTTGGGCACCCCTAGGCTTAGGCTAAGGCACCCCTAGGCTTGGGCTAGGGCACCCCTAGGCTTAGGCTAAGGCTAGGGCTCCCCTAGCCTAAGGATAGGGCACCCCTAGGCTTAGTCTAGGGCACCCCTAGGCTTAGGCTAGGGCACCCCTAGGCTTAGGCTAGGGCACGCCTAGGCTTAGGCTAGGGCACCATTAGGCTTAGGCTAGGGCACCCCTAGGCTTAGGCTAGGGCACCCCTAGGCTTAGGCTAAGGCTAGGGCTCCCCTGGCCTAGGGCTACGGCACCCCTAGGCTTTGGCTAGGGCACCTCTAGCCTTAGGCTTGGGCACTACTAGGCTTAGGCTAGGGCACCCCTAGGCTTAGGCTAAGGCACCCCTAAGCTTGGGCTAGGACACCCCAAGGCTTAGGCTAAGGCTAGGGCTCCCCTAGTCTAAGGCTAGGGCACCCCTAGGCTTAGGCTAGAGCACCCCTAGGCTTAGGCTAGGGCACCACTAGGCTTAGGCTAGGGCACCCATAAGCTTAGGCTATGGCACGCCTAAGCTTACGCTAGGACACCCCTAGTCTTAGGCTAGAGCACCCCTAGGCTTAGGCTAGAGCACCCCTAGGCTTAGGCTAGGGCTCCCCTAGGCTTAGGTTAGTGCACCCCTAGGCATAGGCTAGTGTTCCCCTAGACTAAGGCTAGGGCACCCCTAGGGTTAGGCTAGGATACCCCTAGGCTTAAGCTAGGACACCCCTAGGCTTAGACTAGGGCACCCCTAGGCTTAGGCTAGGGCAGCCATAGGTTTAGGCTAAGGCTAGGGCTCCTCTAGCCTAAGGCCTGGGTACCCCTAGGCTTAGGCTAGGGCACCCATAGGCTTAGGCTAAGGCTAGGGCTCCCCTAGCCTAAGGCTAGGACACCCCAAGGCTTAGGCTAGGGCACCCCTAGGCTTAGGCTATGGCACCCCTAGGCTTAGGTTAGGGCACCCCTAGGCTTAGGCTAGGGCACCATGGCTTAGACTAGGGCACCCCTAGGCTTAGGATAGGGCACCCCTAGGCTTAGAGTAGGGCACCCCTAGGCTTAGGCTAAGGCTAGGCCTCCCCTAGCCTAACCCTAGGGCACCCCTAGGCTTAGGTTAGGGCACCCCTAGGCTTACACTAGGGCACCACTAAGCTTAGGCTAGGGCATCCCTAGTCTTAGGCTAGGGCACCCCTAGGCTTAGGCTAAGGCTAGGGCTCCCCTGGCCTAAGGCTAGGGCACCCCTAGGCTTAGGCTAGGGCACCCCTAGGCTTAGGCTAGGGCACCCCTAGGCTTAGGCTATGGCACCCCTAGGCTTAGGCTAGGGCACCCCTAGGCTTTGGCTAAGGCTAAGGCTCCACTAGACTAAGGCTAGGGTACACCTAGCCTTAGGCTTGGGCACTACTAGGCTTAGGCTAGGGCACCCCTAGGCTTAGGGTAAGGCACCCCTAGGCTTGGGCTAGGGCACCCCTAGCCTAAGGATAGGGCACCCCTAGGCTTAGGCTAAGGCTAAGGCCCCCTATCCTAAGGCTAGGGCACCCCAAGGCTTAGTCTAGGGCACCCCTAGGCTTAGGCTAGGGCACCCCTAGGCTTAGGCTAGGGCACGCCTAGGCTTAGGCTAGGGCACCACTAGGCTTAGGCTAGGGCACCCGTAGGCTTAGGCTAAGGCTAGAGTTCCCCTATCCTAACCCTAGAGCACCCCTAGGCTTAGGCTAGGGCACCCCTAGGCTTAGGCTAGTGCTCCCCTAGCCTAAGGCTAGGGCACCCCAAGGTTTAGGCTAGGGCACCCCTAGGCTTAGGGTAGGGCAACCCTAGGCTTAGGCTAGGGCACCCCTAGGCTTAGGCTAGGGCACCCCTAGGCTTAGGATAAGGCTAGGGCTTCCCTAGCCTAAGGCTAGGACACCCCTAGGCTTAGGCTATGGCACCCCTAGGCTTAGGCTAGGGCACCCCTAGGCTTAGGCTAGGGCACCCCTAGGCTTACGCTAGGGCACCCATAGGCTTAGGCTAGCGCACCCCTAGGCTTAGGATAAGGCTAGGGCTCCCCTAGCCTAAGCCTAGGACACCCCTAGGCTTAGGCTATGGCACCCCTAGGCTTAGGCTAGGGCACCCCTAAGCTTAGGCTAGGGCACCCCTAGTCTTAGGCTAGGGCACCCCTAGGCTTAGGCTAAGGCTAAGACCCACTAGCCTAAGGCTAGGGCACCCCAAGGCTTAGGCTAGGGCACCCCTAAGCTTAGGCTAGGGCACCCCTAGCCTTAGGCTAGGGCACCCCTAGGCTTCGGCTAGGGCACCACTAGGCTTAGGCTAGGGCACCCCTAGGCTTAGGCTAAGGCTAGAGTTCCCCTATCCTAACTCTAGGGCACCCCTAGGCTTAGGCGAGGGCACCCCTAGGCTTCGGCTAGGGCACCCCTAGGCTTAGGCTAGGGCACCCCTAAGCTTAGGCTAAGGCTAGGGCCCCCTAGCATAAGGCTTGGGCACCCCAAGGCTTAGGCTAGGGCACCCCTAGGCTTAGGCTAGGGCACCCCTAGGCTTAGGCTAGGGCACCCCTAGGCTTAGGCTAGGGCACCATTAGGCTTAGGCTAGGGCACCCCTAGGCTTAGGCTAAGGCTAGAGTTCCCCTATCCTAACCCTTGGGCACCTCTAGGCTTAGGCTAGGGCACCCCTAGGCTTAGGCTATGCAACCCTAAGCTTAGGCTAGGGCACCCCTAGCCTTAGGCTAGGGCACCCTGAGGCTTAGGCTAAGGGTAGGGATCCGCTAGCCTAAGGCTAGGGCACCTCTAGGCTTAGGCTAGGGCACCCCTAGGCTTAGGCTTAGGCTAGGGCTCAGCTAGCCTAAGGCTAGGGTAAGCCTAGGCTTAGGCTAGGGCAAGCCTAGGCTTAGGATAGGGCAAGCCTAGGCTTAGGCTAGGGCACCCCTAGGCTTATGGTAGGGCACCCCTAGGCTTAGGGTAGGGCACCCCTAAGCTTAGGCTAGGGCACCCCTAGACTTAGGCTAGGGCACCCCTAGGCTTAGGCTAAGGCTAGGGGACCCCTAGGCTTAGGCTAAGGCACCCCATGGCTTAGGCAAGGGCACCATAGACTTAGGTTAGGGCACCCTTAGCCTTAGGCCAGGGCACCCCTAGGCTTAGGCTAAGGCTAGGTCACCCCTAGGCTTAGGCAAAGGCACCACTAGGTTTAGGCTAGTGCACCCCTAGGCTTAGGCCAGGTCATCCCTAGGCTTAGGCAATGGCACCACTAGGTTTAGGCTAGGGCACCCCTAGTATTAGGCTAGGGCACCCATAGGCTTAGGCTAAGGCACCACTAGGCTTAGGCTAGGACACCCCAAGGCTTAGGCTAGGGCACCCCTAGGCTTAGGCTATGGCACTTCTAGGCTTAGGTTAGGGCACCCCTAGGCTTAGGCTAGGGCACCCTTGGCTTAGGCTAGGGCACCCCTAGGCTTAGGCTAGCGCACCCCTAATCTTAGGGTAGGGCACCCATAGGCTTAGGCTAAGGCTAGGCCTCCCCTAGCATAACCCTAGGGCACCCCTAGGCTTAGGCTAGGGCACCCCTAGGCTTACATTAGGGCACCCCTAAGCTTAGGCTAGGTCACCCCTAGTCTTAGACTAGGGCACCCCTAGGCTTAGGCTAAGGCTAGGGCTCCCCTAGCCTAAGGCTAGGGCACCCCTAGGCTTAGGCTAGGGCACCCCTAGGCTTAGGTTAGGGCACCCCTAGGCTTAGGCTAGGGCAACCCTAGGCTTAGGCTAGGGGACCCCTAGGCTTTGGCTAAGGTTAAGGCTCCACTAGACTAAGGCTAGGGCACCCCTAGCCTTAGGCTTGGGCACTACTAGGCATAGGCTAGGGCACCCCTAGGCTTAGGCTAAGGCACACCAAGGCTTGGGCTAGGGCACCCCTAGGCTTAGGCTAAGGCTAGGGCTCCCCTAGCCTAAGGCAAGGGCACCCCTAGGCTTAGGCTAGAGCACCCCTAGGCTTAGGCTAGGGCACCACTAGGCTTACGCTAGGGTACCCCTAGACTTAGGCTAAGGCTAGAGCTCCCCTAGCCTAACCCTAGGGCACCCCTAGGCTTAGGCTAGGGCACCCATATGCTTAGGCTAGGGCACGCCTAAGCTTAGGCTAGGGCAACCCTAGTCTTAGGCTAGGGCACCCCTAGGCTTTGGCTAAGGCTAGGGCTCCCCTAGCCTAAGGCTAGGGCACCCCGAGGCTTACGCTAGGGGACCCCTAGGCATAGGCTAGGGCACCCCTAGCCTTAGGCTAGGGCACCCCTAAGCTTAGGCTAAGGCAAGGGCTCAGCTAGCCTAAGGCTAAGGCACCCCTAGGCTTAGGCTAGGGCACCCCTAGGCTTAGGGTAGGACACCCGTAGGCTTAGGCTAAGGCTAGGGCTCCCCTAGCATAAGGCTAGGACACCCCAAGGCTTAGGCTAGGGCACCCATAGACTTAGGTTAGGGCACCCCTAACTTAGGCTAGGGCACCCTTGGCTTAGGCTAGGGCACCCCTAGGCTTAGGCTAGGGCACCCCTAGGCTTAGGGTAGGGCACCCCTAGGCTTACGCTAAAGCTAGGCCTCCCCTAGCCTAACCCTAGGGCACCCCTAGGCTTAGGCTAGGGCAACCCTAGGCTTAGGCTAGGGCACCCCTAGTCTTAGGCTAGGGCACCCCTAGGCTTAGGCTAAGGCTAGGGATCCCCCGCCTAGGGCTAGGGCACCCCTAGGCTTGGCTAGGGCACCCCTAGGCTTAGGCTAGGGTACCCCTAGGCTTAGGCTAGGGCACCCCTAGGCTTTGGCTAAGGCTAAGGCTCCACTAGACTAAGGCTAGGGCACCCCTAGCCTTAGGCTTGGGCACTACTAGGCTTAGGCTAGGGCACCCCTAGGCTTAGGCTAAGGCACCCCTAGGCTTTGGCTATGACACCCCTAGCCTTAGGCTAAGGCTAGGGCTCCCCTAGGCTAAGGCTAGGGCACCCCTCGGCTTAGGCTAGAGCACCCCTAGGCTTAGGCTAGGGCACCACTAGGCTTAGGCTAGGGCACCCCTAGACATAGGCTAAGGCTAGAGCTCCCCTAGCCTAACCCTAGGGCACCCCTAGGCTTAGCTAGGGCACCCATAAGCTTAGGCTATGGCACGCCTAAGCTTAGGCTAGGGCACCCCTAGTCTTAGGCTAGGGCACCCCTAGGCTTACGCTAGGGCACCCCTAGGCATAGGCTAGGGCACCCCTAGCCTTAGGCTAGGGCACCCCTAAGCTTAGGCTAAGGCTAGGGCTCAGCTAGCCTAAGGCTGGGCACCCCTAGGCTTAGGCTAGGGCACCCCTGGGCTTAGGGTAGGACACCCCTAGGCTTAGGCTAGGGCACACCTTGGCTTAGGCTAGGGCACCCCTAGGCTTAGCCTAGGGCAGCCATAGGCTTAGGCTAAGGCTAGGGCTCTTCTAGCCTAAGGCCTGGGCACCCCTAGGCTTAGGCTGGGGCACCCCTAGGCTTAGGCTAGGGCGCCCCTAGGCTTAGGCTAGGGCACCCCAAGGATGAGGCTAGGGCACCCATAGGCTTACGCTAAGGCTAGGGCTCCCCTATCCTAAGGATAGGGCACCCCTAGGCTTTGGCTAGGGCACTCCTAGCCTTAGGCTAGGGAACCCCTAGGATTAGGCTAAGGCTAGGGCTCCCCTAGCCTAACCCTAGGACACCCCTAGGCTTAGGCTAGGGGACCCCTAGGCTTAGGCTACGGCACCCCTAGTCTTAGGCTAGGGCACCCCTAGGCTTAGGCTAAGGCTACGGCTCCCCTAGCCTAAGGCTAGGGCACCACGAGGCTTAGGCTAGGGCACCCTAAGGCTTAGGCTAGGGCACCCCTAAGCTTAGGCTATGGCACGCTTAGGCTTAGGCTAGGGCACCACTAGGGTTAGGTTAGGGCACCCGTAGGCTTAGGCTAGGGCACATCTAGTCTTAGGCTAGGGCAGCCATAGGCTTAGGCTAAGGCTAGGGCTCCTCTAGCCTAAGGCCTGGGCACCCCTACGCTTAGGCTAGGGCACCCCTAGCCTTAGGCTAGGGCACCCCTAGGCTTAGGCTAGGGCACCCTTAGGCTTAGGCTAGGACACCCCTAGGCTTAGGCTAGGACACCCCTAGTTTTAGGCTAAGGCTAGGGCTCCCCTAACCTAAGGCTAGGGCACCCCTAGGCTTAGGCTAAGCACCCCTAGGCTTAGGCTAGGGCACCGATATGCTTTGGCTTAGGCAAGGGCTCAGCTAGCTTAAGGCTAGGGCAAGCCTAGGCTTAGGCTAGGGCACGCCTACGCTTAGGATAGGGCACCCCTAGGCTTAGGCTAAGGCTAGTGCTCCCCTAGCCTAAGGCTAGGGTACCCCTAGGGTTAGGCTACGGTACCCCTAGGCTTAGGCTAGGGCACCCCTAGGCTTAGCCTAGGGCAGCCATAGGCTTAGGCTAAGGCTAGGGCTCCTCTAGCCTAAGGCCTGGGCACCCCTAGGCTTAGGCTAGGGCACCCCTAGGCTTAGGCTAGGGCGCCCCTAGGCTTAAGCTAGGGCACACCTAGGTTTAGGCTAGGGCACCCCTAGGCTTAGGCTAAGGCTTGGGGACCCCTTGGCTTAGGCTAAGGCACCCCTAGGCTTAGGCAAGGGCACCCTAGGCTTAGGTTAGGGCACCCTTAGGCTTAGGCTAGGGCACCCCTAGGCTTAGGCTAAGGCTAGGTCACCCCTAGGCTTAGGCTAAGACACCACTAGGCTTAGGCTAGGGCACCCCTAGGCTTAGGTTAGGGCACTCCTAGGTTTAGGCTAGGGCACCCCTAGGCTGAGGCTAGGGCACCCCTAGGCTGAGGCTAGGGCACCCATAGGCTTAGGCTAAGGCTAGGGTTACCCTAGTCTAAGGCTAGGGCACCCCTAGGCTTAGGGTAGGGTACCCCTAGGCTTAAGCTAGGGCACCCGTAGGCTTAGGCTAAGGCTAGGGCTCCCCTATCCTAAGGCTAGGGCACCCCTGGGCTTTGGTTAGGGCACTCCTAGGCTTAGGCTAGGGCACACCTAGGATTAGGCTAAGGCTAAGGCTCCCCTAGCCTAACCCTAGTGCACCCCTAGGCTTAGGCTAGGACACCCCTAGGCTTACACTAGGCCACCCCTAAGCTTAGGCTAGGGCACCCCTAGTCTTAGGCTAGGGCACCCCTAGGCTTAGGCTAGGGCACCCCTAGGCTTAGGATATGGCACCCCTAGGCTTAGGCTAGGGCACCCCTAGTCTTAGGCTAGGGCACCCCTAGGCTTGGGTAGGACACCCCTAGGCTTAGGCTAAGGCTAGGGCACCCCTAGCCTAAGGCCAGGGCACCCCTAGGCTTAGGCTAGGGCAACCCTAGGGTTAGGCTAGGGCACCCCTAGGCTTAAGCTAGGGCACCCCTAGGCTTTGGCTAAGGCTAAGGCTCCACTAGACTAAGGCTAGGGCACCCCTAGCCTTAGGCTTGGGCACTACTAGGCTTAGGCTAGGGCACCCCTAGGCTTAGTCTAAGGCACCCCTAGGCTTGGGCTAAGGCACCCCTAGGCTTAGGCTAAGGCTAGGGCTCGCCTAGCCTAAGGCTAAGGGAATCCCTAAGTTTAGGCTAGGGCACCCCTAGGCTTAGGCTTGGGCACCCCTAGGCTTCGGTAGGGCACCCCTAGGCTTAGGCTAAGGCTAGGGCACCCCTAGCCTAAGGCCAGGGCACCCCTAGGCTTAGGCTAGGGCACCCCTAGGCTTAGGCTAGGGCACCCCTAGGCTTAGGGTAAGGCTAGGGCTACCCAAGCCTAAGGATAGGGCACCCATAGGCTTAGGCTAGGGCACCCCTGGGCTTAGGCTAGGGCACACCAAGGCTTAGGCTAAGGCATCTCTAGGCTTACCCTATTGTTAGGGCTCCCCTAGCCTAAGGCGAGGGCACCTCTAGGCTTAGGCTAGGGCACCCTTAGGCTTTGTCTAGGGCACCCCTAAGCTTAGGCTAAGGCTAGGGCTCACCTAGCCTAAGGCTAGGGCACCCCTAGGCTTAGGCTAGGGCACCCCTAGGTTAGGCTAGGGTACCCCTAGGCTTAGGCTAGGGCAACCCTAGGCTTATTCTAGGGCAACCCTAGGCTTAGGATAGGGCACCCCTAGGCTTAAGCTAAGGCTAGGGCATCCCCGAGCCTAAGGCTAGGGCACCTTTATGCTTAGGCTAGGGCACCTCAAGGATTTGGCTAGGGCATCCCTAGGCTTAGGCAAGGGCACCCCTAGGCTTAGGCTAGGGCACCCCTAGGCTTGGGCTAGGGCACCCCTAGGCTTAGGCTAAGACTAGGGCACCCCTAGGCTTATTCTAAGGCACCGCAAGGCTTAGGCTTGGGCACCCCGAGGCTTAGGCTAAGGCCAGGGCTCAGCTAGCCTAATGCTAGGGCACCCCTAGGCTTAGGGTAGGGCACCCCTAGGCTTAGGGTAGGACACCCCTAGGCTTAGGGTAGGGCACCCCTAGGCTTAGGCTAGGGCACCCATAGGCTTAGACTAGGGCACCACTAGGCTTAGGACAAGGCTAGGGCTTCCCTAGCCTAATGCTAGGGCACCCCTAGGCTTAGGCTAGGGCACCCCTAGGCTTACACTAGGGCACCCCTAAGATTAGGCTAGGGCACCCCTAGTCTTAGGCTATGGCACCCCTAGGCTTAGGCTAGGGCACCCCTTAGCTTAGGCTAGGGCACCTCTAGGCTTAGGCTAGGGCACCCCTAGTCTTAGGCAAGGGAACCCATAGGCTTAGACTAGGGCACCACTAGGCTTAGGACAAGGCTAGGGCTTCCCTAGCCTAACGCTAGGGCACCCCTAGGCTTAGGCTAGGGCACCCCTAGGCTTAGGCTAGGGCACCCCTAGGCTTACACTAGGGCACACCTAAGATTAGGCTAGGGCACCCCTAGTCTTAGGCTACGGCACCCCTAGGCTTAGGCTAGGGCACCCCTTAGCTTAGGCTAGGGCACCTCTAGGCTTAGGCTAGGGCACCCCTAGGCTTAGGGTAGGGCACCCCTAGGCTTAGGCTAGGGCACCCCTAGGCTTAGGGTAGGGCACCCCTAGGCTTAAGCTAGGGCACCCCTAGGCTTAGGGTAGGGCACCCCTAGGCTTAGGCTAGGGCACCCCTAGGCTTAGGCTAGGGGACCCCTAGGCTTAGGCTAGGGCACCCCTAGGCTTACGCTAGGGCACCCCAAAGCTTAGGCTAGGGCACCCCTAGTCTTAGGCTAGGGCACCCCTAGGCTTAGGCCAAGTCTAGAGCCCCCTAGCCTAAGGCTACGGCACCCCAAGGCTTAGGCTAGGGCACCCCTAGGCTTAGGCTAGGGCACCCCTAGGCTTAGGCTAGGGCACCCCTAGGCTTAGGCTAGGGCACCCCTAGGCTTAGGTTAGGGCACCCCTAGGCTTAGGCTAAGGCTAGAGTTCCCCTATCCTAACCTTAGGGCACCATAGGCTTAGCTTGGGCACCCCTACGCTTAGGCTGGGGCACCCCTAATCTTAGGCTAGGGCACCCCAAGTCTTAGGCTAGGGCACCCCTAGGCTTAGGCTAAGGCTAGGGCTCCGCTACCCTAAGGCTAGGGCACCCCTAGGCTTAGGTTAGGGCACCCCTAGGCTTATGGTAGGGCACCTCTAGGCTTAGGCTAGGGCACGCCTAGGCTTAGGCTAGGGCACCCCTAGGCTTATGCTAAGGCTAGTGCTCCCCTAGCCTAAGGCTAGGGTAGCCCTAGGGTTAGGCTTGGATACCCCTAGGCTTAGGCTAGGGCACCCCTAGGCTTAGACTAGGGCACCCCTAGGCTTAGGCTAGGGCAGCCATAAGTTTAGGCTAAGGCTAGGGCTCCTCTAGCCTAAGGCCTGGGCACCCCTAGGCTTAGGCTAGGGCACCCGTAGGCTTAGGCTAAGGCTAGGGCTCCCCTAGCCTAAGGCTAGGACACCCCAAGGCTTAGGCTAGGACACCCCTAGGCTTAGGCTATGGCACCCCTAGGCTTAGGTTAGGGCACCCCTAGGCTTAGGCTTGGGCACCTTTGGCTTAGGCTAGGGCACCCTTAGGCTTAGGCTAGGGCACCCCTAGGCTTAGGGTAGGGCACCCCTAGGCTTAGGCTAAGGCTAGGCCTCCCCTAGCCTAACCCTAGGGCACCCCTAGGCTTAGGCTAGGGCACCCCTATGCTGACACTAGGGCACCCCTAAGATTAGGTTGGGCACCCCTAGTCTTAGGCTAGGGCACCCCAAGGCTTAGATTAAGGCTAGGGCTCCCCTAGCCTAAGGCTAGGGCACCCCTAGGCTTAGGCTAGGGCACGCCTAGGCTTAGGATAGGGCACCCCTAGGCTTAGGCTAAGGCTAGAGTTCCCCTATCATAACCATAGGGCACCCCTAGGCTTAGGCTAGGGCACCCCTAGGCTTAGGCTAGTGCTCCCCTAGCCTAAGGCTAGGGCACCCCGAGGCTTAGGCTAGGGCACCCCTAGGCTTAGGGTAGGGCACCCCTAGGCTTAGGCTAGGGCACCCCTAGGCTTAGGGTAGGCCACCCCTAGGCTTAGGCTAGGGCACCCATAGGCTTAGGCTAGGGCACCCCTAGGCTTAGGATAAGGCTAGGGCTCCCCTAGCCTAAGCCTAGGACACCCCTAGGCTTAGGCTATGACATCCCTAGGCTTAGGCTAGGGCACCCCTAGGCTTAGGCTAGGGCACCCCTAGGCTTAGGCTAGGGCACCCCTAGGCTTACGCTAGGGCACCCCTAGGCTTAGGCTAGGGCACCCTTAGTCTTAGGCTAGGGCACCACTAGGCTTAGGCTAGGGGACCCCTAGGCTTAGGCTAAGGCTAGAGTTCCCCTATCCTAACCCTAGGGCAGCCCTAGGCTTAGGCTAGGGCACCCCTAGGCTTAGGCTATGACACCCCTAGGCTTAGGCTACGGCACCCCTAAACTTAGGCTAGGGCACCCCTAATCTTAGGCTAGGGCACCCCTAGGCTTAGGCTAAGGCTAGGGCTCCGCTAGCCTAAGGCTAGGGCACCCCTAGGCTTAGGCTAGGGCACCCCTAGGCTTAGGCTTAGGCTAGGGATCAGCTAACCTAAGAATAGGGTAAGCCTAGGCTTAGGCTAGGGCAAGCCAAGGCTTAGGCTAGGGCACCCATAGGCTTAGGCTAGGGCACCCCTAGACTTAGGCTAAGGCACCCCTAGGCTTAGGCTAAGGCTAGGGGACCCCTAGGCTTAGGCTAAGGCACCCCTAGGCTTAGGCTAGGGCACCCGTAGGCTTGGGCTAGGTCACCCCTAGGCTTAGGCAAAGGCACCACTAGGTTTAGGCTAGGGCACCCCTAGTATTAGGCAAGGGCACCCCTAGGCTTAGGCTAGGGCACCCCTAGGCTTAGGGTAGGGCACCCCTAGGCTTAGGCTAGGGTACCCCTAGGCTTAGGGTAGGGCACCCCTAGGCTTAGGCTAGGGCACCCATAGGCTTAGGCTAGGGCACCCCTAGACTTAGGATAAGGCTAGGGCTCCCCTAGCCTAAACCTAGGACTCCCCTAGGCTTAGGCTATGGCACCCCTAGGCTTAGACTAGGGCACCCCTAGGCTTAGGCTAGGGCACCCCTAGTCTTAGGCTAGGGCACCCCTAGGCTTAGGCTAAGGCTAGGGCTCCCCTAGCCTAAGGCTAGGGCACCCCTAGGCTTAGGCTAGGGCACCCCTAGGCTTAGGCTAGGGCACCCCTAGGCTTAGGCTAGGGCACCCCTAGGCTTAGACTAGGGCACCCCTAGGCTTAGGCTAGGGCACCCCTAGTCTTAGGCTAGGGCACCCCTAGGCTTAGGCTAAGGCTAGGGCACCCCTAGGCTTAGGCTAGGGCACCCCTAGGCTTAGGCTAGGGCACCCCTAGTCTTTGGCTAAGGCTAAGGCTCCACTAGACTAAGGCTAGGGCACCCCTAGCCTTAGGATTGGGCACTACTAGGCTTAGGCTAGGGCACCCCTAGGCTTAGGCAAGGGCACCCTAGACTTAGGTTAGGGCACCCTTAGGCTTAGGCCAGGGCACCCCTAGGCTTAGGCTAAGGCTAGGTCACCCCTATGCTTAGGCAAAGGCACTACTAGGTTTAGGCTAGGGCACCCGTAGGCTTAGGCTAGGTCACCCCTAGGCTTAGGCAAAGGCACCACTAGGTTTAGGCTAGGGCACCCCTAGTATTAGTCTAGGGCACCCCTAGGCTTAGGCTAGGGCACCCCTAGGCTTAGGCTAGGGTACCCCTAGGCTTAGGCAAGGGCACCCCTAGGCATAGGCTAAAGCTAGGGCTCAGCTAGCCTAAGGCTAGGGCACCCCAAGGCTTAGGCTAGGGAACCCCTAGGCTTAGGGTAGGGCACCCCTAGGCTTAGGCTAGGGCACCCCTAGGCTTAGGCTAGGGCACCCATAGGCTTCGGCTAGGGCACCCCTAGACTTAGGATAAGGCACCCCTATATTTGGGCTAGGGCACCCCTAGGCTTAGGCTAAGGCTAGGGCTCCCCTAGCCTAAGGCTAGGACACCCCTAGGCTTAGGCTAAGGCTAGGGCCCCCTAGCCTAAGGCTAGGGCATCCCTAGGCTTAGGCTAGGGCACCCCTAGGCTTTGGCTAGGGCACCCCTAGGCTTAGGCTACGGCACCACTAGGCTTAGGCTAGGGCACCCCTAGGCTTAGGCTAAGGCTAGAGTTCCCCTATCCTAACCCTAGGGCACCCCTAGGCTTAGGTTAGGGCACCCCTAGGCTTAGGCTACTGCTCCCCTAGCCTAAGGAGAGGGCACACCAAGGCTTAGGCTAGGGCACCCGTAGGCTTAGGGTAGGGCACCCCTAGGCTTAGGCTAGGGCACCCCTAGGCTTAGGCTAGGGCACCCCTAGGCTTAGGCTAGGGCACCCCTAGGCTTAGGATAAGGCTAGGGCTTCCCTAGCCTAAGGCTAGGACACCCCTAGGCTTAGGCTAGGGCACCCCTAGGCTTAGGTTAGGGCACCCCTAGTCTTAGGCTAGGGCACCACTAGGCTTATGCTAGGGCACCCCTAAGCTTAGGCTAGGGCACCCCTAGTCTTAGGCTACGGCACCCGTAGTCTTAGGCTAGGGCACCCCTTAGCTTAGGCTAGGGCACCCCCTAGGCCTAGGCAAGGGCACCGCTAGGCATAGGCTAAAGCTAGGGCTCAGCTAGCCTAAGGCTAGGGCACCCCTTGGCTTAGGCTAAGGCACCCCTAGCCTTAGGGTAGGGCACCCCTAGGCTTAGGCTAGGGCACCCCTAGGCTTAGGGTAGGCCACCCCTAGGCTTAGGCTAGGGCACCCCTAGGCTTAGGCTTGGGCACCCCTAGGCTTAGGATAAGGCTAGGGCTCCCCTAGCCTAAGCCTAGGACACCCCTAGGCTTAGGCTATGACACCCCTAGGCTTAGGCTAGGGCACCTCTAGGCTTAGGCTACGGCACCAATAGGCTTACGCTAGGGCACCCCTAAGCTTAGGCTAGGGCACCACTAGTCTTAGGCTAGGGCACCCCTAGGCTTAAGCTAAGGCTAGGGAAACCTAGCCTAAGGTTAGGGCACCCCAAGGCTTAGGCTAGGGCACACCTAGGCTTAGGCTAGGGCACCCCTAGGCTTAGGCTAGGGCACCCCTAGTCTTAGGCTAGGGCACCACTAGGCTTAGGCTAAGGCACCCCTAGGTTTAGGCTAGGGCACCCCTAGTATTAGGCAAGGGCACCCCTAGGCTTAGGCTAGGGCACCCCTAGGCTTAGGGTAGGGCACCCCTAGGCTTAGGCTAGGGTACCCCTAGGATTAGGGTAGGGCACCCCTAGGCTTAGGCTAGGGCACCCATAGGCTTAGGCTAGGGCACCCCTAGACTTAGGATAAGGCTAGGGCTCCCCTAGCATAAACCTAGGACTCCCCTAGGCTTAGGCTATGGCACCCCTAGGCTTAGACTAGGGCACCCCTAGGCATAGGCTAGGGCACCCCTAGTCTTAGGCTAGGGCACCCCTAGGCTTAGGCTAAGGCTAGGGCTCCCCTAGCCTAAGGCTAGGGCACCCCTAGGCTTAGGCTAGGGCACCCCTAGACTTAGGCTAGGGCACCCCTAGGCTTAGGCTGGGGCACCCCTAGGCTTAGGCTAGGGCACCCCTAGTCTTAGGCTAGGGCACCCCTAGGCTTAGGCTAAGGCTAGGGCACCCCTAGGCTTAGGCTAGGGCACCCCTAGGCTTAGGCTAGGGCACCCCTAGTCTTTGGCTAAGGCTAAGGCTCCACTAGACTAAGGCTAGGGCACCCCTAGCCTTAGGATTGGGCACTACTAGGCTTAGGCTAGGGCACCCCTAGGCTTAGGCAAGGGCACCCTAGACTTAGGTTAGGGCACCCTTAGGCTTAGGCCAGGGCACCCCTAGGCTTAGGCTAAGGCTAGGTCACCCCTATGCTTAGGCAAAGGCACTACTAGGTTTAGGCTAGGGCACCCGTAGGCTTAGGCTAGGTCACCCCTAGGCTTAGGCAAAGGCACCACTAGGTTTAGGCTAGGGCACCCCTAGTATTAGGCTAGGGCACCCCTAGGCTTAGGCTAGGGCACCCCTAGGCTTAGGCTAGGGTACCCCTAGGCTTAGGCAAGGGCACCCCTAGGCATAGGCTAAAGCTAGGGCTCAGCTAGCCTAAGGCTAGGGCACCCCAAGGCTTAGGCTAGGGAACCCCTAGGCTTAGGGTAGGGCACCCCTAGGCTTAGGCTAGGGCACCCCTAGGCTTAGGCTAGGGCACCCATAGGCTTCGGCTAGGGCACCCCTAGACTTAGGATAAGGCACCCCTATATTTGGGCTAGGGCACCCCTAGGCTTAGGCTAAGGCTAGGGCTCCCCTAGCCTAAGGCTAGGACACCCCTAGGCTTAGGCTAAGGCTAGGGCCCCCTAGCCTAAGGCTAGGGCATCCCTAGGCTTAGGCTAGGGCACCCCTAGACTTTGGCTAGGGCACCCCTAGGCTTAGGCTACGGCACCACTAGGCTTAGGCTAGGGCACCCCTAGGCTTAGGCTAAGGCTAGAGATCCCCTATCCTAACCCTGGGGCACCCCTAGGCTTAGGTTAGGGCACCCCTAGGCTTAGGCTACTGCTCCCCTAGCCTAAGGAGAGGGCACACCAAGGCTTAGGCTAGGGCACCCGTAGGCTTAGGGTAGGGCACCCCTAGGCTTAGGCTAGGGCACCCCTAGGCTTAGGCTAGGGCACCCCTAGGCTTAGGCTAGGGCACCCCTAGGCTTAGGATAAGGCTAGGGCTTCCCTAGCCTAAGGCTAGGACACCCCTAGGCTTAGGCTAGGGCACCCCTAGGCTTAGGTTAGGGCACCCCTAGGCTTAGGCTAGGGCACCACTAGGCTTATGCTAGGGCACCCCTAAGCTTAGGCTAGGGCACCCCTAGTCTTAGGCTACGGCACCCGTAGTCTTAGGCTAGGGCACCCCTTAGCTTAGGCTAGGGCACCCCTAGGCCTAGGCAAGGGCACCGCTAGGCATAGGCTAAAGCTAGGGCTCAGCTAGCCTAAGGCTAGGGCACCCCTTGGCTTAGGCTAAGGCACCCCTAGCCTTAGGGTAGGGCACCCCTAGGCTTAGGCTAGGGCACCCCTAGGCTTAGGGTAGGCCACCCCTAGGCTTAGGCTAGGGCACCCCTAGGCTTAGGCTTGGGCACCCCTAGGCTTAGGATAAGGCTAGGGCTCCCCTAGCCTAAGCCTAGGACACCCCTAGGCTTAGGCTATGACACCCCTAGGCTTAGGCTAGGGCACCTCTAGGCTTAGGCTACGGCACCCCTAGGCTTACGCTAGGGCACCCCTAAGCTTAGGCTAGGGCACCACTAGTCTTAGGCTAGGGCACCCCTAGGCTTAAGCTAAGGCTTGGGAAACCTAGCCTAAGGCTAGGGCACCCCAAGGCTTAGGCTAGGGCACCCCTAGGCTTAGGCTAGGGCACCCCTAGGCTTAGGCTAGGGCACCCCTAGTCTTAGGCTAGGGCACCACTAGGCTTAGGCTAAGGCACCCCTAGGCTTAGGCTAAGGCTAGAGTTCCCCTATGCTAACCCTAGGGCACCCCTAGGCTTAGGCTAGGGCACCCCTAGGCTTAGGCTATGGCACCCCTAGGCTTAGGCTAGGGCACCCCTAAGCTTAGGCTAGAGCACCCCTAATCTTAGGCTAGGGCACCCCTAGGCTTAGGCTAAGGCTAGGGCTCTGCTAGCCTAAGGCTAGGGCACCCCTAGGCTTAGGCTAGGGCACCCCTAGGCTTAGGCTTAGGCTAGGGATCAGCTAACCTAAGACTAGGGTAAGCCTAGGCTTAGGCTAGGGCAAGCCAAGGTTTAGGCTAGGGCACCCCTAGGCTTAGGCTAGGGCACCCCTAGACTTAGGCTAAGGCACCCCTAGGCTTAGGCTAAGGCTAGGGGACCCCTAGGCTTAGGCTAAGGCACCCCTAGGCTTAGGCAAGGGCACCCTAGACTTAGGTTAGGGCACCCTTAGGCTTAGGCCAGGGCACCCCTAGGCTTAGGCTAAGGCTAGGTCACCCCTAGGCTTAGGCAAAGGCACTACTAGCTTTAGGCTAGGGCACCCGTAGGCTTAGGCTAGGTCACCCCTAGGCTTAGGCAAAGGCACCGCTAGGTTTAGGCTAGGGCACCCCTAGTATTAGGCTAGGGCACCCCTAGGCTTAGGCTAGGGCACCCCTAGGCTTAGGGTAGGGCACCCCTAGGCTTAGGCTAGGGCACCCCTAGGCTTAGGGTAGGGCACCCTAGGCTTACGCTAGGGCACCCCTAAGCTTAAGCTAGGGCACCCCTAATCTTAGGCTAGGGCACCCCTAGGCTTAGGCTAAGGCTAGGGCTCCCCTAGCCTAAAGCTAGGGCACCCCTAGGCTTAGGCTAGGGCACCCCTAGGCTTAGGATAGGGCACCCCTAGGCTTAGGCTAGGGCACCCCTAGGCTTAGGCTATGGCAGCCCTAGGCTTAGGCTAGGGCACCCCTAGTCTTTGGCTAAGGCTAAGGCTCCACTAGACTAAGGCTAGGGCACGCCTAGCCTTAGGATTGGGCACTACTAGGCTTAGGCTAGGGCACCCCTAGTCTTAGGCAAGGGCACCCTAGACTTAGGTTAGGGCACCCTTAGGCTTAGGCCAGGGCACCCCTAGGCTTAGGCTAAGGCTAGGTCACCCCTAAGCTTAGGCAAAGGCACTACTAGGTTTAGGCTAGGGCACCCGTAGGCTTAGGCTAGGTCACCCCTAGGCTTAGGCAAAGGCACCACTAGGTTTAGGCAAGGGCACCCCTAGTATTAGGCTAGGGCACCCCTAGGCTTAGGCTAGGGCACCCCTAGGCTTAGGGTAGGGCACCCCTAGGCTTAGGCTAGGGCACCCCTACGCTTAGGGTAGGGCACCCCTAGGCTTAGGCTAGGGCACCCCTAGGCTTAGGCTAGGGCACCCCTAGGCTTAGGCTAGGGCACCCCTAGGCTTAGGCTACGGCACCACTAGGCTTAGGCTAGGGCACCCCTAGTCTTAGGCTAAGGCTAGAGTTCCCCTGTCCTAACCCTATGGCACCCTTAGGCTTAGGCCAGGGCACCCCTAGGCTTAGGCTAAGGCTAGGTCACCCCTAGGCTTAGGCAAAGGCACCGCTAGGTTTAGGCTAGGGCACCCCTAGTATTAGGCTAGGGCACCCCAAGGCTTAGGCTAGGGCACCACTAGGCTTAGGCTGGGGCACCCCTAGGCTTAGGCTAGGGCACCCCTAGGCTTAGGATAAGGCTAGGACTTCCCTAGCCTAAGGCTAGGACACCCCTAGGCTTAGGCTAGGGCACGCCTAGGCTTAGGCTAGGGCACGCCTAGGCTTAGGCTAGGGCACCCGTAGGCTTAGGGTAGGGCACCCCTAGGCTTAGGCTAGGGCACCCCTAGGCTTAGGCTAGGGCACCCCTAGGCTTAGGCTAGGGCACCCCTAGGCTTAGGATAAGGCTAGGGCTTCCCTAGCCTAAGGCTAGGAGACCCCTAGGCTTAGGCTAGGGCACCCCTAGGCTTAGGTTAGGGCACCCCTAGGCTTAGGCTAGGGCACCACTAGGCTTATGTTAGGGCACCCCTAAGCTTAGGCTAGGGCACCCCTAGTCTTAGGCTACGGCACCCGTAGTCTTAGGCTAGGGCACCCCTTAGCTTAGGCTAGGGCACCCCTAGGCCTAGGCAAGGGCACCGGTAGGCATAGGCTAAAGCTAGGGCTCAGCTAGCCTAAGGCTAGGGCACCCCTTGGCTTAGGCTAAGGCACCCCTAGCCTTAGGGTAGGGCACCCCTAGGCTTAGGCTAGGGCACCACTAGGCTTAGGGTAGGCCACCCCTAGGCTTAGGCTAGGGCACCCCTAGGCTTAGGCTTGGGCACCCCTAGGCTTAGGATAAGGCTAGGGCTCCCCTAGCCTAAGCCTAGGACACCCCTAGGCTTAGGCTATGACACCCCTAGGCTTAGGCTAGGGCACCTCTAGGCTTAGGCTACGGCACCCCTAGGCTTACGCTAGGGCACCCCTAAGCTTAGGCTAGGGCACCACTAGTCTTAGGCTAGGGCACCCCTAGGCTTAAGCTAAGGCTAGGGAAACCTAGCCTAAGGCTAGGGCACCCCAAGGCTTAGGCTAGGGCACCCCTAGGCTTAGGCTAGGGCACCCCTAGGCTTAGGCTAGGGCACCCCTAGTCTTAGGCTAGGGCACCACTAGGCTTAGGCTAAGGCACCCCTAGGCTTAGGCTAAGGCTAGAGTTCCCCTATGCTAACCCTAGGGCACCCCTAGGCTTAGGCTAGGGCACCCCTAGGCTTAGGCTATGGCACCCCTAGGCTTAGGCTAGGGCACCCCTAAGCTTAGGCTAGAGCACCCCTAATCTTAGGCTAGGGCACCCCTAGGCTTAGGCTAAGGCTAGGGCTCTGCTAGCCTAAGGCTAGGGCACCCCTAGGCTTAGGCTAGGGCACCCCTAGGCTTAGGCTTAAGCTAGGGATCAGCTAACCTAAGACTAGGGTAAGCCTAGGCTTAGGCTAGGGCAAGCCAAGGTTTAGGCTAGGGCACCCCTAGGCTTAGGCTAGGGCACCCCTAGACTTAGGCTAAGGCACCCCTAGGCTTAGGCTAAGGCTAGGGGACCCCTAGGCTTAGGTCTGGCACCCCTAGGCTTAGGCAAGGGCACCCTAGACTTAGGTTAGGGCACCCTTAGGCTTAGGCCAGGGCACCCCTAGGCTTAGGCTAAGGCTAGGTCACCCCTAGGCTTAGGCAAAGGCACTACTAGGTTTAGGCTAGGGCACCCGTAGGCTTAGGCTAGGTCACCCCTAGGCTTAGGCAAAGGCACCGCTAGGTTTAGGCTAGGGCACCCCTAGTATTAGGCTAGGGCACCCCTAGGCTTAGGCTAGGGCACCCCTAGGCTTAGGGTAGGGCACCCCTAGGCTTAGGCTAGGGCACCCCTAGGCTTAGGGTAGGGCACCCCTAGGCTTACGCTAGGGCACCCCTAAGCTTAAGCTAGGGCACCCCTAATCTTAGGCTAGGGCACCCCTAGGCTTAGGCTAAGGCTAGGGCTCCCCTAGCCTAAGGCTAGGGCACCCCTAGGCTTAGGCTAGGGCACCCCTAGGCTTAGGATAGGGCACCCCTAGTCTTAGGCTAGGGCACCCCTAGGCTTAGGCTATGGCAGCCCTAGGCTTAGGCTAGGGCACCCCTAGTCTTTGGCTAAGGCTAAGGCTCCACTAGACTAAGGCTAGGGCACGCCTAGCCTTAGGATTGGGCACTACTAGGCTTAGGCTAGGGCACCCCTAGTCTTAGGCAAGGGCACCCTAGACTTAGGTTAGGGCACCCTTAGGCTTAGGCCAGGGCACCCCTAGGCTTAGGCTAAGGCTAGGTCACCCCTAGGCTTAGGCAAAGGCACTACTAGGTTTAGGCTAGGGCACCCGTAGGCTTAGGCTAGGTCACCCCTAGGCTTAGGCAAAGGCACCACTAGGTTTAGGCAAGGGCACCCCTAGTATTAGGCTAGGGCACCCCTAGGCTTAGGCTAGGGCACCCCTAGGCTTAGGGTAGGGCACCCCTAGGCTTAGGCTAGGGCACCCCTACGCTTAGGGTAGGGCACCCCTAGGCTTAGGCTAGGGCACCCCTAGGCTTAGGCTATGGCACCCCTAGTCTTAGGCTTGGGCACCCCTAGGCTTAGGATAAGGCTAGGGCTCCCCTAGCCTAAGCCTAGGACACCCCTAGGCTTAGGCTATGACACCCCTAGGCTTAGGCTAGGGCACCTCTAGGCTTAGGCTACGGCACCCATAGGCTTACGCTAGGGCACCCCTAAGCTTAGGCTAGGGCACCACTAGTCTTAGGCTAGGGCACCCCTAGGCTTAAGCTAAGGCTAGGGAAACCTAGCCTAAGGCTAGGGCACCCCAAGGCTTAGGCTAGGGCACCCCTAGGCTTAGGCTAGGGCACCCCTAGGCTTAGGCTAGGGCACCCCTAGTCTTAGGCTAGGGCACCACTAGGCTTAGGCTAAGGCACCCCTAGGCTTAGGCTAAGGCTAGAGTTCCCCTATGCTAACCCTAGGGCACCCCTAGGCTTAGGCTAGGGCACCCCTAGGCTTAGGCTATGGCACCCCTAGGCTTAGGCTAGGGCACCCCTAAGCTTAGGCTAGAGCACCCCTAATCTTAGGCTAGGGCACCCCTAGGCTTAGGCTAAGGCTAGGGCTCTGCTAGCCTAAGGCTAGGGCACCCCTAGGCTTAGGCTAGGGCACCCCTAGGCTTAGGCTTAAGCTAGGGATCAGCTAACCTAAGACTAGGGTAAGCCTAGGCTTAGGCTAGGGCAAGCCAAGGTTTAGGCTAGGGCACCCCTAGGCTTAGGCTAGGGCACCCCTAGACTTAGGCTAAGGCACCCCTAGGCTTAGGCTAAGGCTAGGGGACCCCTAGGCTTAGGCTAAGGCACCCCTAGGCTTAGGCAAGGGCACCCTAGACTTAGGTTAGGGCACCCTTAGGCTTAGGCCAGGGCACCCCTAGGCTTAGGCTAAGGCTAGGTCACCCCTAGGCTTAGGCAAAGGCACTACTAGGTTTAGGCTAGGGCACCCGTAGGCTTAGGCTTGGCCACCCCTAGGCTTAGGCAAAGGCACCGCTAGGTTTAGGCTAGGGCACCCCTAGTATTAGGCTAGGGCACCCATAGGCTTAGGCTAGGGCACCCCTAGGCTTAGGGTAGGGCACCCCTAGGCTTAGGCTAGGGCACCCCTAGGCTTAGGGTAGGGCACCCCTCGGCTTACGCTAGGGCACCCCTAAGCTTAAGCTAGGGCACCCCTAATCTTAGGCTAGGGCACCCCTAGGCTTAGGCTAAGGCTAGGGCTCCCCTAGCCTAAGGCTAGGGCACCCCTAGGCTTAGGCTAGGGCACCCCTAGGCTTAGGATAGGGCACCCCTAGGCTTAGGCTAGGGCACCCCTAGGCTTAGGCTATGGCAGCCCTAGGCTTAGGCTAGGGCACCCCTAGTCTTTGGCTAAGGCTAAGGCTCCACTAGACTAAGGCTAGGGCACGCCTAGCCTTAGGATTGGGCACTACTAGGCTTAGGCTAGGGCACCCCTAGTCTTAGGCAAGGGCACCCTAGACTTAGGTTAGGGCACCCTTAGGCTTAGGCCAGGGCACCCCTAGGCTTAGGCTAAGGCTAGGTCACCCCTAGGCTTAGGCAAAGGCACTACTAGGTTTAGGCTAGGGCACCCGTAGGCTTACGCTAGGTCACCCCTAGGCTTAGGCAAAGGCACCACTAGGTTTAGGCAAGGGCACCCCTAGTATTAGGCTAGGGCACCCCTAGGCTTAGGCTAGGGCACCCCTAGGCTTAGGGTAGGGCACCCCTAGGCTTAGGCTAGGGCACCCCTACGCTTAGGGTAGGGCACCCCTAGGCTTAGGCTAGGGCACCCCTAGGCTTAGGCTATGGCACCCCTAGTCTTAGGCTAGGGCACCCCTAGGCTTAGGCTACGGCACCACTAGGCTTAGGCTAGGGCACCCCTAGGCTTAGGCTAAGGCTAGAGTTCCCCTATCCTAACCCTATGGCACCCTTAGGCTTAGGCCAGGGCACCCCTAGGCTTAGGCTAAGGCTAGGTCACCCCTAGGCTTAGGCAAAGGCACTACTAGGTTTAGGCTAGGGCACCCGTAGGCTTAGGCTAGGTCACCCCTAGGCTTAGGCAAAGGCACCGCTAGGTTTAGGCTAGGGCACCCCTAGTATTAGGCTAGGGCACCCCTAGGCTTAGGCTAGGGCACCCCTAGGCTTAGGGTAGGGCACCCCTAGGCTTAGGCTAGGGCACCCCTAGGCTTAGGGTAGGGCACCCCTAGGCTTACGCTAGGGCACCCCTAAGCTTAGGCTAAGGCACCCCTAATCTTAGGCTAGGGCACCCCTAGGCTTAGGCTAAGGCTAGGGCTCCCCTAGCCTAAGGCTAGGGCACCCCTTAGCTTAGGCTAGGGCACCCCTAGGCTTAGGATAGGGCACCCCTAGGCTTAGGCTAGGGCACCCCTAGGCTTAGGCTATGGCAGCCCTAGGCTTAGGCTAGGGCACCCCTAGTCTTTGGCTAAGGCTAAGGCTCCACTAGACTAAGGCAAGGGCACGCCTAGCCTTAGGATTGGGCACTACTAGGCTTAGGCTAGGGCACCCCTAGGCTTAGGCAAGGGCACCCTAGACTTAGGTTAGGGCACCCTTAGGCTTAGGCCAGGGCACCCCTAGGCTTAGGCTAAGGCTAGGTCACCCCTAGGCTTAGGCAAAGGCACTACTAGGTTTAGGCTAGGGCACCCGTAGGCTTAGGCTAGGTCACCCCTCGGCTTAGGCAAAGGCACCACTAGGTTTAGGCAAGGGCACCCCTAGTATTAGGCTAGGGCACACCTAGGCTTAGGCTGGGGCACCCCTAGGCTTAGGGTAGGGCACCCCTAGGCTTAGGCTAGGGCACCCCTACGCTTAGGGTAGGGCACCCCTAGGCTTAGGCTAGGGCACCCCTAGGCTTAGGCTACGGCACCACTAGGCTTAGGCTAGGGCACCCCTAGGCTTAGGCTAAGGCTAGAGTTCCCCTATCCTAACCCTATGGCACCCCTAGGCTTAGGCTAGGGCACCCCAAGGCTTAGGCTAGGGCACCACTAGGCTTAGGCTGGGGCACCCCTAGGCTTAGGCTAGGGCACCCCTAGGCTTAGGATAAGGCTAGGACTTCCCTAGCCTAAGGCTAGGACACCCCTAGGCTTAGGCTAGGGCACGCCTAGGCTTAGGCTAGGGCACCCCTAGGCTTAGGCTAGGGCACCCCTAGGCTTACGCTAGGGCACCCCTAAGCTTAGGCTAGGGCACCCCTAGTCTTAGGCTACGGCACCCCTAGGCTTAGGCTAGGGCACCCCTTAGCTTAGGCCAAGGCACCCCTAGGCTTAGACAAGGGCACCCTTAGGCATAGGCTAAAGCTAGGGCTCAGCTAGCCTAAGGCTAGGGCACCCCTTGGCTTAGGCTACGGCAACCCTAGCCTTAGGGTAGGGCACCTCTAGGCTTTGGCTAGGGCACCCCTAGGCTTAGGGTAGGCCACCCCTAGGCTTAGGCTAGGGCACCCATAGGCTTAGGCTAGGGCACCTCTAGGCTTAGGATAAGGCTAGGGAAACGTAACCTAAGGCTAGGGCACCCCAAGGCTTAGGCTAGGGCACCCCTAGGCTTAGGCTAGGGCACCCCTAGGCTTAGGCTAGGGCACCCTTAGTCTTAGGCTAGGGCACCACTAGGCTTAGGCTCTGGCACCCCTAGGCTTAGGCTAAGGCTAGAGTTACCCTATCCTAACCCTAACGCACCCCTAGGCTTAGGCTAGGGCACCCCTAGGCTTAGGCTATGACACCCCTAGGCTTAGGCTAGGGCACCCCTAAGCTTAGGCTAGGGCACCCCTAATCTTAGGCTAGGGCACCCCTAGGCTTAGGCTAAGGCTAGGGCTCCGCTAGCCTAAGGCTAGGGCACCCCTAGGCTTAGGCTAGGGCACCCCTAGGCTTAGGCTTAGGCTAGGGATCAGCTAACCTAAGAATAGGGTAAGCCTAGGCTTAGGCTAGGGCAAGCCAAGGCTTAGGCTATGGCACCCATAGGCTTAGGCTAGGGCACCCCTAGACTTAGGCTAAGGCACCCCTAGGCTTAGGCTAAGGCTAGGGGACCCCTAGGCTTAGGCTAAGGCACCCCTAGGCTTAGGCAAGGGCACCCTAGACTTAGGTTAGGGCACCCTTAGGCTTAGGCCAGGGCACCCCTAGGCTTAGGCTAAGGCTAGGTCACCCCTAGGCTTAGGCAAAGGCACTACTAGGTTTAGACTAGGGCACCCGTAGGCTTGGGCTAGGTCACCCCTAGGCTTAGGCAAAGGCACCACTAGGTTTAGGCTAGGGCACCCCTAGTATTAGGCTAGGGCACCCCTAGGCTTAGGCTAGGGCACCCCTAGGCTTAGGGTAGGGCACCCCTAGGCTTAGGCTAGGGTACCCCTAGGCTTAGGGTAGGGCACCCCTAAGCTTAGGCTAGGGCACCCATAGGCTTAGGCTAGGCCACCCCTAGACTTATGATAAGGCTAGGGCTCCCCTAGCCTAAACCTAGGACACCCCTAGGCTTAGGCTATGACACCCCTAGGCTTAGGCTAGGGCACCTCTAGGCTTAGGCTACGGCACCCCTAGGCTTACGCTAGGGCACCCCTAAGCTTAGGCTAGGGCACCACTAGTCTTAGGCTAGGGCACCCCTAGGCTTAAGCTAAGGCTAGGGAAACCTAGCCTAAGGCTAGGGCACCCCAAGGCTTAGGCTAGGGCACCCCTAGGCTTAGGCTAGGGCACCCCTAGGCTTAGGCTAGGGCACCCCTAGTCTTAGGCTAGGGCACCACTAGGCTTAGGCTAAGGCACCCCTAGGCTTAGGCTAAGGCTAGAGTTCCCCTATGCTAACCCTAGGGCACCCCTAGGCTTAGGCTAGGGCACCCCTAGGCTTAGGCTATGGCACCCCTAGGCTTAGGCTAGGGCACCCCTAAGCTTAGGCTAGAGCACCCCTAATCTTAGGCTAGGGCACCCCTAGGCTTAGGCTAAGGCTAGGGCTCTGCTAGCCTAAGGCTAGGGCACCCCTAGGCTTAGGCTAGGGCACCCCTAGGCTTAGGCTTAAGCTAGGGATCAGCTAACCTAAGACTAGGGTAAGCCTAGGCTTAGGCTAGGGCAAGCCAAGGTTTAGGCTAGGGCACCCCTAGGCTTAGGCTAGGGCACCCCTAGACTTAGGCTAAGGCACCCCTAGGCTTAGGCTAAGGCTAGGGGACCCCTAGGCTTAGGCTAAGGCACCCCTAGGCTTAGGCAAGGGCACCCTAGACTTAGGTTAGGGCACCCTTAGGCTTAGGCCAGGGCACCCCTAGGCTTAGGCTAAGGCTAGGTCACCCCTAGGCTTAGGCAAAGGCACTACTAGGTTTAGGCTAGGGCACCCGTAGGCTTAGGCTAGGTCACCCCTAGGCTTAGGCAAAGGCACCGCTAGGTTTAGGCTAGGGCACCCCTAGTATTAGGCTAGGGCACCCCTAGGCTTAGGCTAGGGCACCCCTAGGCTTAGGGTAGGGCACCCCTAGGCTTAGGCTAGGGCACCCCTAGGCTTAGGGTAGGGCACCCCTAGGCTTACGCTAGGGCACCCCTAAGCTTAAGCTAGGGCACCCCTAATCTTAGGCTAGGGCACCCCTAGGCTTAGGCTAAGGCTAGGGCTCCCCTAGCCTAAGGCTAGGGCACCCCTAGGCTTAGGCTAGGGCACCCCTAGGCTTAGGATAGGGCACCCCTAGTCTTAGGCTAGGGCACCCCTAGGCTTAGGCTATGGCAGCCCTAGGCTTAGGCTAGGGCACCCCTAGTCTTTGGCTAAGGCTAAGGCTCCACTAGACTAAGGCTAGGGCACGCCTAGCCTTAGGATTGGGCACTACTAGGCTTAGGCTAGGGCACCCCTAGTCTTAGGCAAGGGCACCCTAGACTTAGGTTAGGGCACCCTTAGGCTTAGGCCAGGGCACCCCTAGGCTTAGGCTAAGGCTAGGTCACCCCTAGGCTTAGGCAAAGGCACTACTAGGTTTAGGCTAGGGCACCCGTAGGCTTAGGCTAGGTCACCCCTAGGCTTAGGCAAAGGCACCACTAGGTTTAGGCAAGGGCACCCCTAGTATTAGGCTAGGGCACCCCTAGGCTTAGGCTAGGGCACCCCTAGGCTTAGGGTAGGGCACCCCTAGGCTTAGGCTAGGGCACCCCTACGCTTAGGGTAGGGCACCCCTAGGCTTAGGCTAGGGCACCCCTAGGCTTAGGCTATGGCACCCCTAGTCTTAGGCTTGGGCACCCCTAGGCTTAGGATAAGGCTAGGGCTCCCCTAGCCTAAGCCTAGGACACCCCTAGGCTTAGGCTATGACACCCCTAGGCTTAGGCTAGGGCACCTCTAGGCTTAGGCTACGGCACCCATAGGCTTACGCTAGGGCACCCCTAAGCTTAGGCTAGGGCACCACTAGTCTTAGGCTAGGGCACCCCTAGGCTTAAGCTAAGGCTAGGGAAACCTAGCCTAAGGCTAGGGCACCCCAAGGCTTAGGCTAGGGCACCCCTAGGCTTAGGCTAGGGCACCCCTAGGCTTAGGCTAGGGCACCCCTAGTCTTAGGCTAGGGCACCACTAGGCTTAGGCTAAGGCACCCCTAGGCTTAGGCTAAGGCTAGAGTTCCCCTATGCTAACCCTAGGGCACCCCTAGGCTTAGGCTAGGGCACCCCTGGGCTTAGGCTATGGCACCCCTAGGCTTAGGCTAGGGCACCCCTAAGCTTAGGCTAGAGCACCCCTAATCTTAGGCTAGGGCACCCCTAGGCTTAGGCTAAGGCTAGGGCTCTGCTAGCCTAAGGCTAGGGCACCCCTAGGCTTAGGCTAGGGCACCCCTAGGCTTAGGCTTAAGCTAGGGATCAGCTAACCTAAGACTAGGGTAAGCCTAGGCTTAGGCTAGGGCAAGCCAAGGTTTAGGCTAGGGCACCCCTAGGCTTAGGCTAGGGCACCCCTAGACTTAGGCTAAGGCACCCCTAGGCTTAGGCTAAGGCTAGGGGACCCCTAGGCTTAGGCTAAGGCACCCCTAGGCTTAGGCAAGGGCACCCTAGACTTAGGTTAGGGCACCCTTAGGCTTAGGCCAGGGCACCCCTAGGCTTAGGCTAAGGCTAGGTCACCCCTAGGCTTAGGCAAAGGCACTACTAGGTTTAGGCTAGGGCACCCGTAGGCTTAGGCTTGGCCACCCCTAGGCTTAGGCAAAGGCACCGCTAGGTTTAGGCTAGGGCACCCCTAGTATTAGGCTAGGGCACCCCTAGGCTTAGGCTAGGGCACCCCTAGGCTTAGGGTAGGGCACCCCTAGGCTTAGGCTAGGGCACCCCTAGGCTTAGGGTAGGGCACCCCTCGGCTTACGCTAGGGCACCCCTAAGCTTAAGCTAGGGCACCCCTAATCTTAGGCTAGGGCACCCCTAGGCTTAGGCTAAGGCTAGGGCTCCCCTAGCCTAAGGCTAGGGCACCCCTAGGCTTAGGCTAGGGCACCCCTAGGCTTAGGATAGGGCACCCCTAGGCTTAGGCTAGGGCACCCCTAGGCTTAGGCTATGGCAGCCCTAGGCTTAGGCTAGGGCACCCCTAGTCTTTGGCTAAGGCTAAGGCTCCACTAGACTAAGGCTAGGGCACGCCTAGCCTTAGGATTGGGCACTACTAGGCTTAGGCTAGGGCACCCCTAGTCTTAGGCAAGGGCACCCTAGACTTAGGTTAGGGCACCCTTAGGCTTAGGCCAGGGCACCCCTAGGCTTAGGCTAAGGCTAGGTCACCCCTAGGCTTAGGCAAAGGCACTACTAGGTTTAGGCTAGGGCACCCGTAGGCTTACGCTAGGTCACCCCTAGGCTTAGGCAAAGGCACCACTAGGTTTAGGCAAGGGCACCCCTAGTATTAGGCTAGGGCACCCCTAGGCTTAGGCTAGGGCACCCCTAGGCTTAGGGTAGGGCACCCCTAGGCTTAGGCTAGGGCACCCCTACGCTTAGGGTAGGGCACCCCTAGGCTTAGGCTAGGGCACCCCTAGGCTTAGGCTATGGCACCCCTAGTCTTAGGCTAGGGCACCTCTAGGCTTAGGCTACGGCACCACTAGGCTTAGGCTAGGGCACCCCTAGGCTTAGGCTAAGGCTAGAGTTCCCCTATCCTAACCCTATGGCACCCTTAGGCTTAGGCCAGGGCACCCCTAGGCTTAGGCTAAGGCTAGGTCACCCCTAGGCTTAGGCAAAGGCACTACTAGGTTTAGGCTAGGGCACCCGTAGGCTTAGGCTAGGTCACCCCTAGGCTTAGGCAAAGGCACCGCTAGGTTTAGGCTAGGGCACCCCTAGTATTAGGCTAGGGCACCCCTAGGCTTAGGCTAGGGCACCCCTAGGCTTAGGGTAGGGCACCCCTAGGCTTAGGCTAGGGCACCCCTAGGCTTAGGGTAGGGCACCCCTAGGCTTACGCTAGGGCACCCCTAAGCTTAGGCTAAGGCACCCCTAATCTTAGGCTAGGGCACCCCTAGGCTTAGGCTAAGGCTAGGGCTCCCCTAGCCTAAGGCTAGGGCACCCCTTAGCTTAGGCTAGGGCACCCCTAGGCTTAGGATAGGGCACCCCTAGGCTTAGGCTAGGGCACCCCTAGGCTTAGGCTATGGCAGCCCTAGGCTTAGGCTAGGGCACCCCTAGTCTTTGGCTAAGGCTAAGGCTCCACTAGACTAAGGCAAGGGCACGCCTAGCCTTAGGATTGGGCACTACTAGGCTTAGGCTAGGGCACCCCTAGGCTTAGGCAAGGGCACCCTAGACTTAGGTTAGGGCACCCTTAGGCTTAGGCCAGGGCACCCCTAGGCTTAGGCTAAGGCTAGGTCACCCCTAGGCTTAGGCAAAGGCACTACTAGGTTTAGGCTAGGGCACCCGTAGGCTTAGGCTAGGTCACCCCTCGGCTTAGGCAAAGGCACCACTAGGTTTAGGCAAGGGCACCCCTAGTATTAGGCTAGGGCACCCCTAGGCTTAGGCTGGGGCACCCCTAGGCTTAGGGTAGGGCACCCCTAGGCTTAGGCTAGGGCACCCCTACGCTTAGGGTAGGGCACCCCTAGGCTTAGGCTAGGGCACCCCTAGGCTTAGGCTATGGCACCCCTAGTCTTAGGCTAGGGCACCCCTAGGCTTAGGCTACGGCACCACTAGGCTTAGGCTAGGGCACCCCTAGGCTTAGGCTAAGGCTAGAGTTCCCCTATCCTAACCCTATGGCACCCCTAGGCTTAGGCTAGGGCACCCCAAGGCTTAGGCTAGGGCACCACTAGGCTTAGGCTGGGGCACCCCTAGGCTTAGGCTAGGGCACCCCTAGGCTTAGGATAAGGCTAGGACTTCCCTAGCCTAAGGCTAGGACACCCCTAGGCTTAGGCTAGGGCACGCCTAGGCTTAGGCTAGGGCACCCCTAGGCTTAGGCTAGGGCACCCCTAGGCTTACGCTAGGGCACCCCTAAGCTTAGGCTAGGGCACCCCTAGTCTTAGGCTACGGCACCCCTAGGCTTAGGCTAGGGCACCCCTTAGCTTAGGCCAAGGCACCCCTAGGCTTAGACAAGGGCACCCTTAGGCATAGGCTAAAGCTAGGGCTCAGCTAGCCTAAGGCTAGGGCACCCCTTGGCTTAGGCTACGGCAACCCTAGCCTTAGGGTAGGGCACCTCTAGGCTTTGGCTAGGGCACCCCTAGGCTTAGGGTAGGCCACCCCTAGGCTTAGGCTAGGGCACCCATAGGCTTAGGCTAGGGCACCTCTAGGCTTAGGATAAGGCTAGGGAAACGTAACCTAAGGCTAGGGCACCCCAAGGCTTAGGCTAGGGCACCCCTAGGCTTAGGCTAGGGCACCCCTAGGCTTAGGCTAGGGCACCCTTAGTCTTAGGCTAGGGCACCACTAGGCTTAGGCTCTGGCACCCCTAGGCTTAGGCTAAGGCTAGAGTTACCCTATCCTAACCCTAACGCACCCCTAGGCTTAGGCTAGGGCACCCCTAGGCTTAGGCTATGACACCCCTAGGCTTAGGCTAGGGCACCCCTAAGCTTAGGCTAGGGCACCCCTAATCTTAGGCTAGGGCACCCCTAGGCTTAGGCTAAGGCTAGGGCTCTGCTAGCCTAAGGCTAGGGCACCCCTAGGCTTAGGCTAGGGCACCCCTAGGCTTAGGCTTAGGCTAGGGATCAGCTAACCTAAGAATAGGGTAAGCCTAGGCTTAGGCTAGGGCAAGCCAAGGCTTAGGCTATGGCACCCATAGGCTTAGGCTAGGGCACCCCTAGACTTAGGCTAAGGCACCCCTAGGCTTAGGCTAAGGCTAGGGGACCCCTAGGCTTAGGCTAAGGCACCCCTAGGCTTAGGCAAGGGCACCCTAGACTTAGGTTAGGGCACCCTTAGGCTTAGGCCAGGGCACCCCTAGGCTTAGGCTAAGGCTAGGTCACCCCTAGGCTTAGGCAAAGGCACTACTAGGTTTAGGCTAGGGCACCCGTAGGCTTGGGCTAGGTCACCCCTAGGCTTAGGCAAAGGCACCACTAGGTTTAGGCTAGGGCACCCCTAGTATTAGGCTAGGGCACCCCTAGGCTTAGGCTAGGGCACCCCTAGGCTTAGGGTAGGGCACCCCTAGGCTTAGGCTAGGGTACCCCTAGGCTTAGGGTAGGGCACCCCTAAGCTTAGGCTAGGGCACCCATAGGCTTAGGCTAGGCCACCCCTAGACTTATGATAAGGCTAGGGCTCCCCTAGCCTAAACCTAGGACACCCCTAGGCTTAGGCTATGTCACCCCTAGGCTTAGACTAGGGCAGCCCTAGGCTTAGGCTAGGGCACCCCTAAGCTTAGGCTAGGGCACCCCTAGGCTTAGGCTAGGGCACCCCTAGGCTTAGGCTATGGTAGCCCTAGGCTTAGGCTAGGGCACCCCTAGGCTTTGGCTAAGGCTAAGGCTCCACTAGACTAAGGCTAGGGCACCCCTAGCCTTAGGATTGGGCACTACTAGGTTTAGGCTAGGGCACCCCTAGGCTTAGGCAAGGGCACCCAAGACTTAGGTTAGGTCACCCCTAGGCTTAGGCAAAGGCACTACTAGGTTTAGGCTAGGGCACCCGTAGGCTTAGGCTAGGTCACCCCTAGGCTTAGGCAAAGGCACCACTAGGTTTAGGCTAGGGCACCCCTAGTATTAGGCTAGGGCACCCCTAGGCTTAGGCTAGGCCACCCCTAGGCTTAGGCTAGGGAACCCCTAGGCTTAGGCAAGGGCACCCCTAGGCATAGGCTAAAGCTAGGGCTCAGCTAGCCTAAGGCTAGGGCACCCCAAGGCTTAGGCTAGGGAACCCCTAGGCTTAGGGTAGGGCACCCCTAGGCTTAGGCTAGGGCACCCCTAGGCTTAGGGTAGGGCACCCCTAGGCTTAGGCTAGGGAACCCATAGGCTTCGGCTAGGGCACCCATAGACTTAGGATAAGGCACCCCTAGGTTTGGGCTAGGGCACCCCTAGGCTTAGGCTAAGGCTAGGGCTCCCTTAGCCTAAGGCTAGGACACCCCTAGGCTTAGGCTAAGGCTAGGGCCCCCTAGCCTAAGGCTAGGGCATTCCTAGGCTTAGGCTAGGGCACCCCTAGGCTTAGGCTAGGGCACCCCTAGGCTTTGGCTAGGGCACCCCTAGGCTAAGGCTACGGCACCACTAGGCTTAGGCTAGGGCACCCCTAGGCTTAGGCTAAGGCTAGAGATCCCCTATCCTAACCCTAGGGCACCCCTAGGCTTAGGTTAGGGCACCCCTAGGCTTAGGCTTAGGCACCCCTAGGCTTGGGCTAGGGCACCCTAGGCTTAGGCTAAGGCTAGGGCTCCCCTAGCCTAAGGCTAGGGCACCCCTAGGCTTAGGCTAAGGCTAGGGCCCCCTAGCCTAAGGCTAGGGCACCCCAAGGCTTAGGCTAGGGCACCCCTAGGCTTAGGCTAGGGCACCCCTAGGCTTAGGCTAGGGCACCCCTAGGCTTAGGCTAGGGCACCACTAGGCTTAGGCTAGGGCACCCCTAGGCTTAGGCTAAGGCTAGAGTTCCCCTATCCTAACCCTAGGGCACCCCTACGCTTAGGCTAGGGCACCCCTAGGCTTAGGCTAGTGCTCCCCTAGCCTAAGGATAGGGCACCCCTAGGGTTAGGCTAGGACACCCCTAGGCTTAGGCTAGGGCACCCCTAGGCTTAGGCTAGGGCACCCCTAGGCTTAGGCTAGGGCAGCCATAGGTTTAGGCTAAGGCTAGGGCTCCTCTACCCTAAGGCCTGGGCACCCCTAAGCTTAGGCTAGGGCACCCGTAGGCTTAGGTTAAGGCTAGGGCTCCCCTAGCCTAAGGCTAGGACACCCCAAGGCTTAGGCTAGGGCACCCCTAGGCTTAGGCTATGGCACCCCTAGGCTTAGGTTAGGGCACCCCTAGGCTTAGGCTTGGGCACCCCTAGGCTTAGGGCAGGGCACCCCTTGGCTTAGGCTAGGGCACCCCTGGCTTACACTAGGGCACCCCTAAGCCTAGGCTAGGGCACCCCTAGTCTTATGCAAGGGCACCCCTAGGCATAGGCTTAGGCTAGGGCTCCCCTAGCCTAAGTCTAGGGCACCCCTAGGCTTAGGATAGGGCACCCCTAGGCTTAGGATAGGGCACCCCTAGGCTTAGGCTAGGGCACCCCTAGGCTTAGGCTAGGGCACCCCTAGGCTTAGTCTAGGGCACCCCTAGGCTTAGGCTAGGGCACCCCTAGGTTTTGGCTAGGACACCCCTAAGCTTTGGCTAAGGCTAAGGCTCCACTAGACTAAGGCTTGGGCACCCCTAGGCTTAGGCTAAGGCTAGGGCCCCCTAGCCTAAGGCTAGGGCACCCCAAGGCTTAGGCTAGGGCACCCCTAGGCTTAGGCTAGGGCACCCCTAAACTTAGGCTAGGGCACCCATAGGCTTAGGCTAGGGCACCCCTAGGCTTAGGCTAGGGCACCCCTAAGCTTAGGCTAGGGCACCCCTAGGCTTAGGCTAAGGCTAGGGCTCCGCTAGCCTAAGGTTAGGGCACCCCTAGGCTTAGGCTAGGGCACCCCTAGGCTTAGGCTAAGGCTAGGGCCCCCTAGCCTAAGGCTAGGGCACCCCAAGGCTTAGGCTAGGGCACCCCTAGGCTTAGGCTAGGGCACCCCTAGGCTTAGGCTAGGGCACCCCTAGGCTTAGGCTAGGGCACCACTAGGCTTAGGCTAGGGCACCCCTAGGCTTAGGCTAAGGCTAGAGTTCCCCTATCCTAACCCTAGGGCACCCCTACGCTTAGGCTAGGGCACCCCTAGGCTTAGGCTAGTGCTCCCCTAGCCTAAGGCTAGGGCACCCCTAGGGTTAGGCAAGGACACCCCTAGGCTTAGGCTAGGGCACCCCTAGGCTTAGGCTAGGGCACCCCTAGGCTTAGGCTAGGGCAGCCATAGGTTTAGGCTAAGGCTAGGGCTCCTCTACCCTAAGGCCTGGGCACCCCTAAGCTTAGGCTAGGGCACCCGTAGGCTTAGGTTAAGGCTAGGGCTCCCCTAGCCTAAGGCTAGGACACCCCAAGGCTTAGGCTAGGGCACCCCTAGGCTTAGGCTATGGCACCCCTAGGCTTAGGTTAGGGCACCCCTAGGCTTAGGCTTGGGCACCCCTAGGCTTAGGGCAGGGCACCCCTTGGCTTAGGCTAGGGCACCCCTGGCTTACACTAGGGCACCCCTAAGCCTAGGCTAGGGCACCCCTAGTCTTATGCAAGGGCACCCCTAGGCATAGGCTTAGGCTAGGGCTCCCCTAGCCTAAGTCTAGGGCACCCCTAGGCTTAGGATAGGGCACCCCTAGGCTTAGGATAGGGCACCCCTAGGCTTAGGCTAGGGCACCCCTAGGCTTAGGCTAGGGCACCCCTAGGCTTAGTCTAGGGCACCCCTAGGCTTAGGCTAGGGCACCCCTAGGTTTTGGCTAGGACACCCCTAAGCTTTGGCTAAGGCTAAGGCTCCACTAGACTAAGGCTTGGGCACCCCTAGGCTTAGGCTAAGGCTAGGGCCCCCTAGCCTAAGGCTAGGGCACCCCAAGGCTTAGGCTAGGGCACCCCTAGGCTTAGGCTAGGGCACCCCTTAACTTAGGCTAGGGCACCCATAGGCTTAGGCTAGGGCACCCCTAGGCTTAGGCTAGGGCACCCCTAAGCTTAGGCTAGGGCACCCCTAGGCTTAGGCTAAGGCTAGGGCTCCGCTAGCCTAAGGTTAGGGCACCCCTAGGCTTAGGCTAGGGCACCCCTAGGCTTAGGCTTAGGCTAGGGCTAAGCTAGCCTAAGGTTAGGGTAAGCCTAGGCTTAGGCTAGGGCAAGCCTAGGCTTAGGCTAGGGCAAGCCTAGGCTTAGGCTAGGGCACCCTTAGGCTTAGGGTAGGGCACCCCTAGGCTTAGGGTAGGGCACCCCTAGGCTTAGGCTAGGGCACACCTAGGCTTAGGCTAGGGCACCCCTAGGCTTATGCTAAGGCTAGAGCTCCCCTAGCCTAAGGCTAGGGTAGCCCTAGGGTTAGGCTAGGGCACCCCTAGGCTTAGGCTAGGGCACCCCTAGGCTTAGGCTAGGGCACCCCTAGACTTAGGCTAGGGCACCCCTAGGCTTAGGCTAAGGCTAGGGGACCCCTAGGCTTAGGCTAAGTCACCCCTAGGCTTAGGCAAGGACACCCTAGACTTAGGTTAGTGCACCCTTAGCCTTAGGCCAGGGCACCCCTAGGCTTAGGCTAAGGCTAGGTCACCCCTAGGCTTAGGCAAAGGCACCACTAGGTTTAGGCTAGGGCACCCCTAGGCTTAGGCTAGGTCACCCTTAGGCTTAGGCAACGGCACCACTAGGTTTAGGCTAGGGCACCCCTAGTATTAGGCTAGGGCACCCCTAGGCTTAGGCTAAGGCTAGGGCTCCCCTAGCCTAAGGCTAGGGCACCACTAGGCTTAGGCTAGAGCACCCTTAGGCTTAGGCTAGGGCACCCCTAGGCTTAGGCTAGGGCACCCCAAGGCTTTGGCTAAGGCTAAGGCTCCACTAGACTAAGGCTGGGGCACCCCTAGCCTTAGGCTTGTGCACTACTAGGCTTAGGCTATGGCACCCCTAGGCTTAGGCTAAGGCACCCCTAGGCTTGGGCTAGGGCACCCCTAGGCTTAGGCTAAGCCTAGGGCTCCCCTAGCCTAAGGCTAGGGCACCCCTAGGCTTAGGCTAAGGCTAGGGCCCCCTAGACTAAGGTTGGGCAACCCAAGGCTTAGGCTAGGGCACCCCTAGGCTTAGGCTAGGGCACCCCTAGGCTTAGGCTAGGGCACCCATAGGCTTAGGCTAGGGCACCCCTAGGCTTAGGCTAGGGCACCCCTTGGCTTAGGCTAAGGCTAGAATTCGCCTATCCTAACCCTTGGGCACACCTAGGCTTAGGCTAGGGCACCCCTAAGCTTAGGCTAGGGCACCCCTAGCCTTAGGCTAGGGCACCCCTAAGCTTAGGCTAAGGCTAGGGCTCCGCTAGCCTAAGGCAAGGGCACCCCAAGGCTTAGGGTAGGGCACCCCAAGGCTTAGGCTTAGGCTAGGGCTCAGCTAGCCTAAGGCTAGGGTAAGCCTAGGCTTAGGCTAGGGAAAGCCTATGCTTAGGTCAGGGCAAGCCTAGGCTTAGGCTAGGGCACCCCTAGGCTTAGGGTAGGGCACCCCTAGGCTTAGGGTAGGGTACCCCTGGGCTTAGGCTAGGGCACACCTAGGCTTAGGCTAGGGCACCCCTAGGCTTATTCTAAGTCTAGAGCTCCCCTAGCCTAAGGCTAGAGTAGCCCTAGGGTTAGGCTAGGGCACCCCTAGGCTTAGGCTAGGCACCCCTTGGCTTAGGCTAAGGCACCCGTAGACTTAGGCTAGGGCACCCCTAGGCTTAGGCTAAGGCTAGGGGACCCCTAGGTTTAGGCTAAGGCACCCCTAGGCTTAGGCAAGGGCACCCTAGACTTAGGTAAGTGCACCCTTAGCCTTAGGCCAGGGCACCCCTAGACTTAGGCTCAGGCTAGGTCACCCCTAGGCTTAGGCAAAGGCACCATTAGGTTTAGGCTAGGGCACCCCTAGGCTTAGGCTAGGTCACCCCTAGGCTTAGGCAATGGCACCACTAAGTTTAGGCTAGGGTACCCCTAGTATTAGGCTAGAGCACCCCTAGGCTTAGGCTTAGGCTAGGGCTCCCCGAGTCTAAGGCTAGGGCACCACTAGGCTTAGGCTAGAGCACCCTTCGGCTTAGGCTAGGGCACCCCTAAGCTTAGGCTAGGGCACCCCTAGGCTTAGGCTAGGGCACCCCTAGGCTTAGGCTAGGGCACCCCTAGGCTTTGGCTAGGGCACCCCTAGGCTTAGGTTAGTGCACCCTTGGCTTAGGCTAAGGCTAAGGCTCCTCTAGCCTAAGGCTTGGGCACCCCTAGGCTTAGGCTAGGGCACCCGTAGGCTTAGGCTAAGTTTAGGGCTCCCCTAGCCTATGGCTAGGACACCCCAAGGCTTAGGCTAGGGCACCCCTAGGCTTAGGCTATGGCACCCCTAGGCTTAGGTTAGGGCACCCCTAGGCTTAGACTAGGGCACCCTTGGCTTAGGCTACGGCACCCCTAGGCTTACGCTAGGTCACCCCTAGGCTTAGGGTAGGGCACCCCTAGGCTTAGGCTAAGGCTAGGCCTCCCCTAGCCTAACCCTAGGGCACCCCTAGGGTTAGGCTAGGGCACCCCTAGGCTTACAATAGGGCACCCCTAAGCTTAGGCTAGAGCACCCCTAGTCTTAGGCTAGGGCACCCCTAGGCTTAGGCTAAGGCTAGGGCTCCCCTAGCCTTAGGCTAGGGCACCCCTAGGCTTAGGCTAGGGCACCCCTAGGCTTAGGCTAGGGCACCCCTAGGCTTAGGCTAGGGGACCCCTAGGCTTTGGCTAAGGCTAAGGCTCCACTAGACTGAGGCTAGGGCACCCCTAGTCTTAGGTTTGGGCATTACTAGGCTTAGGCTAGGGCACCCCTAGGCTTAGGCTAAGGTACACCTAGGCTTTGTCTAGGGCACCCCTAGGCTTAGGCTAAGGCTAGGGCTCCTCTAGCCTAAGGCTAGGGCACCCCTCGGCTTAGGCTAGAGAACCCCTAGGCTTAGGCTAGGGCACCACTAGGCTTAGGCTAGGGTATCCCTAGACTTAGGCTAAGGCTAGAGTTCCCCTAGCCTAACCCTAGGGCACCCCTAGGCTTAGGCTAGGGCACCCATAAGTTTAGGCTAGGGCACGCCTAAGCTTAGGCTAGGGCACCCCTAGTCTTAGGCTAGGGCACCCCTAGGCTTTGGCTTAGGCTAGGGCTCCCCTAGCCTAAGGCTAGGGCACCCCTAGGCTTACGCTAGGGCATCCCTAGGCATAGGCTATGGCACCCCTAGCCTTAGGCAAGGGCACCCGTAAGATTAGGCTAAGGCTAGGGCTCAGCTAGCCTAAGGCTAGGGCACCCCTAGGCTTAGGCTAGGGCACCCCTAGGCTTAGGGTAGGACACCCGTAGGCTTAGGCTAAGGCTAGGGCTCCCCTCGCCTAAGGCTAGGTCACCCCAAGGCTTAGGCTAGGGCACCGCTAGGCTTAGGCTATGGCACCCCTAGGCTTAGATTAGGGTACCCCAAGGCTTAGGCTAGGGCACCCTTGGTTTAGGCTAGGGCACCCCTAGGCTTACGCTAGGGCACCCCTAAGCTTAGGCTAGGGCACCCCTAGTCTTAGGCTAGGGCACCCCTAGGCTTAGGCTACGGCTAGGGCTCCTCTAGCCTAAAGCTAGGGCACCCCTAGGCTTAGGCTAGGGCACCCCTAGGCTTAGGATAGGGCACCCCTAGGCTTAGGCTAGGGCACCCCTAGGCTTAAGCTAGGGCACCCATAGGCTTTGGCTAAGCCTAAGGCTCCACTAGACTAAGGCTAGGGCTCCCCTAGCCTAAGGCTAGGACATCCCTAGGCTTACGCTAGGGCACCCCTAGGCTTATGCTAGGGCACCCCTAGGCTTACGCTAGGCACCCCTAGGCTTAGGCTAGGGCACCCCTAGCCTTAGGCTAGGGCACCCCTAGGCTTAGGCTAAGGCTAGGGTTCCCCTATCCTAAGGCTAGGGCACACCTAGGCTTAGGCTAGGGCACCCCTAGGATTAGGCTAAGGCTAGGGCTCCCCTAGCCTAACCCTAGGACACCCCTAGGCTTAGGCTAGGGGACCCCTAAGCTTAGGCTAGGGCACCCCTAGTCTTAGGCTAGGGCACCCCTAGGCTTAGGCTAAGGCTAGTGCTCCCCTAGCCTAAGGCTATGGTACCCCTAGGGTTAGGCTAGGGCACCCCTAGGCTTAGGTTAGGGCACCCCTAGGCTTAGCCTAGGGCAGCCATAGGCTTAGGCTAAGGCTAGGGCTCCTCTAGCCTAAATCCTGGGCACCACTAGGCTTAGGCTAGAGCACCTCTAGGCTTAGTCTAGGGCACCCCTAGGCTTAGGCTAGGGCACCCCTAGGCTTAGGCTACGGCACCCCTAGGCTTAGGCTAAGGCTAAGGGACCCCTTGGCTTAGGCTTAGGCACCCCTAGGCTTAGGCTAGGGCACCCCTAGGCTTAGGCTAGGGCACCCCTAGGCTTAGGCTAGGGCACCCCTAGGCTTAGGCTAAGGCTAGGGCACCCCAAGGCTTAGGCTAAGGCTAGGCTCCCCTACCCTAACTCTAGGGCACCCCTAGGCTTAGGCTAGGGCACTCCTAGGCTTACGCTAGGGCACCCCATGGCTTAGGATTTGGCACCCCTAGGCTTAGGCTAAGGCTAGGGCTCCACTAGACTAAGGCTAGGGTACCCCTAGCCTTAGGCTAGGGCACCCCTAGGCTTAGGCTAGGGCACCCCTAGGATTAGGCTAAGGCTAGGGCTCCCCTTGTCTAAGGCTAGGGCACCCCTAGGCTTAGGCTAGGGCACCCCTAGGCTTAGGCTAGGACACCACTAGGCTTTGACTAGGGCACCACTAGGTTTAGGCTAAGGCTAGGTGCCCCTAGCCTAGGGCTAGGGCACTGCAAGACTTAGGCTAGGGCACCCCTAGGCTTAGGCTAAGGCTAGGGCTCCCCTTGCCTAACCCTAGGGCACCCCTAGGCTTAGGCCAGGGCCCCCCTAGGCTTACGCTAGGGCACCCCTAAACTTAGGCTAGGGCACCCCTAGTCTTAGGCTAGGGCACCCCTAGGCTTAGGCTAAGGCTAGGGCACCCCTAGGCGTAGGCTAAGGCACCCCTAGGCTTAGGCTAGGGTACCCCTAGGCTTGGGCTAGGGCACCCCTAGGCTTAGGCTAAGGATAGAGCAGCCCTAGGCGTAGGCTGGGCACCCCTAGGATTAGGCTAGGGCACCCCTAGGCTTAGGCTAGGGCAACCCTAGGCTTAGACTAAGGCTAGGGGACCCCTAGGCTTAGGCTAAGGCACTCCTAGGCTTAGGCTAGGGCACCCCTAGGCTAAGGCTAGGGCACCCCTAGTCTCAGGCTAGGGCACCCCTACACTTAGGCTAGGGAACCCCTAGGCTTAGGCTAAAGCTAGGGCTCTCCCAAACTAAGGCTTGGGCACCCCTAGGCTTAGGCTACGGCACCCCTAGGCTTAGGCTAGGGCACCCCTAGGCTTAGGGTAGGGCACCCCTAGGCTTAGGCTAAGGCTAGGGCTCCCCTAGTCTAAGGCTAGGGCACCCTTAGGCTCAGACTAGGGCACCCATAGGCTTAGGCTAGAGCACACCTAGGCTTAGGTTAAGGCTAGGGCTCCCCTAGGTTAAGGGTAGGCAACCCTAGGCTTAGGTTAGGGCACCCCTAACCTTAGGCTAGGGCACCCTTACGCTTAGGCTAGGGCTCCCTTAGGCTTAGGCTAGGGCACCCCTAGGCTTAGGCTAAGGCTAGGGCTTCCCTAGCGTAAGGCTAGGGCACCCCTAGGCTTAGGCTAGGGCACCGTATGCTTAGGCTAGGGCACCCCTAGATTAAGGTAGCGAACCCCAAGGCTTAGGTTAGGGCACCCCTATGCTTAGGCTAGGCACCACTAGACTTAGGCAGGGCACCCCTAGGCTTAGGGTGGGGCACCCCTAGGCTTAGGCTAAGGCTAGGGCTCCCCTAGCCTAAGGGTAGGGTACCCCTAGGCTTAGGCTAGGGCACATCTAGGCTAAGGCTAGGGCTCCCCTAACCTAACCCTAGGGCACACCTAGGCTTAGGCTAGGGCACCCCTAGGCTTAGGCTCAATCTAGGGCTCCCCTAGCCTAAGGCTAGGGCACCCCTAGGCTTAGGCTAGGGCACCCCTAGGCTTAAGCTAGGGCACCCCTAGGCTTAGGCTAAAGGTAGGGCTCAGCTAGCCTAAGGCTAGGGCAAGCCGAGGCTTAGGCTAGGGCACGCCTATGCTTAGGCTAGGGCACCCCTAGGCTTAGGCTAAGGCTAGTGCTCCCCTAGCCTAAGGCTAGGGTACCCCTAGCGTTAGGCTAGGGTACCCCTAGGCTTAGGCTAGGGCACCCCTAGGCTTAGCCTAGGGCAGCCATAGGCTTAGGCTAAGGCTAGGGCTCCTCTAGCCTAAGGCCTGTGCACCCCTATGCTTAGGCTAGGGCACCCATAGGCTTAGGCTAGGGCACCCCTAGTCTTAAGCTAGGGCACCCCTAGGCTTAGGCTAAGGCTAGGGCTCCGCTACCCTAAGGCCAGGGCACCCATAGGCTTAGGCTAGGGCACGCCTAGGCTTAGGCTAGGGCACCCCTAGTCTTAGGCTAGGGCACCCCTAGGCTTAGGTTAAGGCACCCCTAGGCTTAGGCTAGGGCACCCCTAGGCATAGGCTAGGGCACCCCTAGGCTTGGGCTAAGGCACCCCTAGGCTTAGGCTAAGGTTAGGGCTCCCCTAGCCTAAGGCTAGGGCACCACTATGCTTAGGCTAGGGCACCCCTAGGCTTAGGCTAAGGCTAGAGTTCCCCTATCCTAACCCTAGGGCACCCCTAGGCTTAGGCTAAGGCACCCCTAGGCTTAGGCTAAGGCTAGGGCTCCGCTAGCCTAAGGCTAGGGCACCCCTAGGCTTAGGCTAGGGCACACCTAGGCTTAGGCTTAGGCTAGGGCTCAGCTAGCCTAAGGCTAGGGCAAGCCTAGGCTTAGGCTAGGGAAGCCTAGGCTTAGGCTAGGGCAATCCTAGGCTTAGGCTAGTGCACCCCTAGGCTTGGGGTAGGGCACCCCTAGGCTTAGGGTAGGGCACCCCTAGGCTTAGGCTAGGGCACCCCTAGGCTTAGGTTAGGGCACCCTTGGGCTTAGGCCAGGGCACACCTAGGCTTAGGCAAAGGTATCACTAGGTTTAGGCTAGGGCACCCCTAGGCTTAGGCTAGGTCACCCCTAGGCTTTGGCAAAGGCACCACTAGGTTTAAGCTAGGGCACCCATAGTATTAGGCTAGGGCACCCCTAGGCTTAGGCTAAGGCTCGGGCTCCCCTAGCCTAAGGCTAGGGAACCACTAGGCTTAGGCTATTGCACCCTTAGGCTTAGGCTAGGGCACCCTAAGCTTAGGCTAGGGCACCCCTAGGCTTAGGCTAGGGCACTCCTAGGCTTAGGCTAGGGCACCCCTAGGGTTAGGCTAGGGCTCCCCTAGGCTTAGGCTAGGGCACCCCTAGGCTTAGGCTAGGGCACGCTAGGCTTATACTAGGGCAGCCATAGGTTTAGGCTAAGGCTAGGGCTCCTCTAGCATAAGGCCTGGGCACCCCTAGGCTTATGCTAGGGCACGCGTAGGCTTAGGTTAAGGCTAGGGCTCCCCTAGCCTAAGGCTAGGACACCCCTAGGCTTAGGTTAGGGCACCCCTAGGCTTAGGCTAGGGCACCCCTAGGCTTAGGTTAGGGCACCCCTAGGCTTAGGCTAGGGCACTCCTAGGCTTAGGCTAGGGCATCCCTAGGCTTAGGCTAGGGCACCCCTAGGCTTAGGCTAGGGCACCCCTAGGCTTAGGCTAAGGCTAGGGCTCCCTTAGGGTAACCCTAGGGCACCCCTAGGCTTAGGCTAGGGCACCCCTAGGCTTACGCTAGGGCACCCCTAAGCTTAGGCTAGGGCACCCCTAGTCTTAGGCTAGGGCACCCCTAGGCTTAGGCTAAGGCTAGGGCTCCTCTAGCCTAAGGCTAGGGCACCCCTAGGCTTAGGCTAGGGCACCCCTAGGCTTAGGATAGGGCACCCCTAGGCTTAGGCTAGGGCACCCCTAGGCTTAGGCTAGGGCACCCCTAGGGTTAGGCTAGGGCTCCCCTAGGCTTAGGCTAGGGCACCCCTAGGCTTAGGCTAGGGCACGCTAGGCTTATACTAGGGCAGCCATAGGTTTAGGCTAAGGCTAGGGCTCCTCTAGCATAAGGCCTGGGCACCCCTAGGCTTATGCTAGGGCACGCGTAGGCTTAGGTTAAGGCTAGGGCTCCCCTAGCCTAAGGCTAGGACACCCCTAGGCTTAGGTTAGGGCACCCCTAGGCTTAGGCTAGGGCACCCCTAGGCTTAGGTTAGGGCACCCATAGGCTTAGGCTAGGGCACTCCTAGGCTTAGGCTAGGGCATCCCTAGGCTTAGGCTAGGGCACCCCTAGGCTTAGGCTAGGGCACCCCTAGGCTTAGGCTAAGGCTAGGGCTCCCTTAGGGTAACCCTAGGGCACCCCTAGGCTTAGGCTAGGGCACCCCTAGGCTTACGCTAGGGCACCCCTAAGCTTAGGCTAGGGCACCCCTAGTCTTAGGCTAGGGCACCCCTAGGCTTAGGCTAAGGCTAGGGCTCCTCTAGCCTAAGGCTAGGGCACCCCTAGGCTTAGGCTAGGGCACCCCTAGGCTTAGGATAGGGCACCCCTAGGCTTAGGCTAGGGCACCCCTAGGCTTAGGCTAGGGCACCCATAGGCTTTGGCTAAGGCTAAGGCTCCACTAGACTAAGGCTAGGGCTCCCCTAGCCTAAGGCTAGGACACCCCTAGGCTTACGCTAGGGCACCCCTAGGCTTACGCTAGGGCACCCCTAGGCTTACGCTAGGCACCCCTAGGCTTAGGCTAGGGCACCCCTAGCCTTAGGCTAGGGCACCCTTAGGCTTAGGCTAAGGCTAGGGCTCCCCTATCCTAAGGCTAGGGCACCCCTAGGCTTAGGCTAGGGCACCCCTAAGCTTAGGCCAGGGCACCCCTATTCTTAGGCTAGGGCACCCCTAGGCTTAGGCTAAGGCTAGTGCTCCCCTAGCCTAAGGCTATGGTACCCCTAGGGTTAGGCTAGGGCACCCCTAGGCTTAGGTTAGGGCACCCCTAGGCTTAGCTTAGGGCAGCCATAGGCTTAGGCTAAGGCTAGGGCTCCTCTAGCCTAAATCCTGGGCACCCCTAGGCTTAGGCTAGAGCACCTCTAGGCTTAGTCTAGGGCACCCCTAGGCTTAGGCTAGGGCACCCCTAGGCTTAGGCTAGGGCACCCCTAGGCTTAGGCTAAGGCTAGGGGACCCCTTGGCTTAGGCTTAGGCACCCCTAGGCTTAGGCAAGGACACCCTAGGCTTAGGTTAGGGCACCCTTAGGCTTAGGCTAGTGCACCCCTAGGCTTAGGCTAAGGCTAGGTCAGCCCTAGGCTTAGGCTAAGACACCACTAGGCTTAGGCTAGGGCACCCCTAGGCTTAGGCTAGGGCACTCCTAGGCTTAGGCTAGGGCACCCTTAGGCTGAGGCTAGGGCACCCCTAGGCTGAGGCTACGGCACCCATAGGCTTAGGCTAAGGCTAAGGTTACCCTAGCCTAAGGCTAGGGCACCCCTAGGCTTAGGCTAGTGAACCCCTAGGTTTAGGCTAAGGCTAGGGCTCCCCTATCCTAAGGCTAGGGCACCCCTAGGCTTAAGCTAGGGCACCCGTAGGCTTAGGCTAAGGCTAGGGCTCCCCTATCCTAAGGCTAGGGCACCCCTAGGCTTTTGCTAGGGCACTCCTAGGCTTAGGCTAGGGCACCCCTGGGATTGGGCTAAGGCTAGGGCTCCCCTAGCCTAACCCTAGTGCACCCCTATGCTTAGGCCAGGGGACCCCTAAGCTTAGGCTAGGGCACCCCTAACTTAGGCTAGGGCTCCTCTAGCCTAAGGCCTGGGCACCCCTAGGCTTAGGCTAGGGCACTCCTTGGCTTAGGCTAGGGCACCCCTAGGCTTAGGCTAGGGCACCCCTAGGCTTAGGCTAGGGCACCCCTAGGCTTAGGCAAGGGCACCCTAGGCTTAGGTTAGGGCACCCTTAGGCTTAGGCTAGGGCACCCCTAGGCTTAGGCTAAGGCTAGGTCACCCCTAGGATTAGGCAAAGGCACCACTAAGTTTAGGGTAGGGCACCCCTAGGCTTAGGTAAGGTCACCCCTCGGCTTAGGCAACGGCACCACTAGGTTTAGGCTAGGGCACCCCTAGTCTTAGGCTAGGGCACCACTAGGCTTAAGCTAAGTTTAGGGCTCCCCTAGCCTAAGGCTAGGGCACCACTAGGCTTAGGATTGAGCACCCTTAGGCTTAGGCTAGGGCACCCCTAAACTTAGGCTAGGGCACCCCTGGGCTTAGGCTTGGGGACCCATAGGCTTAGGCTAGGGCACCCCTAGGCTTAGGCTAGGGCACCCCTAGGCTTAGGCTAGGGCAGCCATAGGTTTAGGCTAAGGCTAGGGCTCCTCTAGCCTAAGGCTGGGCACCCCTAGGCTTAGGCTAGGGCACCCGTAGGCTTAGGCTAGGGCACCCCTAGTCTTAGGGTAGGGCACCCCTAGGATTAGGCTAAGGCTAGGGCTCCCCTAACCTAACCCTAGGGCACACCTAGGCTTAGGCTAGGGCACCCCTAGGCTTAGGCTCAATCTAGGGCTCCCCTAGCCTAAGGCTAGGGCACCCCTAGGCTTAGGCTAGGGCACCCCTAGGCTTAAGCTAGGGCACCCCTAGGCTTAGGCTAAAGGTAGGGCTCAGCTAGCCTAAGGCTAGGGCACGCCTACGCTTCGGGTAGGGCACCCCTAGGCTTTTTCAAGGGCACCACTAGGCTTAGGGTAGGGCACCCCTAGGCTTTTTCAAGGGCACCACTAGGCTTTGGCTAAGGCTAAGGCTCCAATAGATTAAGGCTAGGGCACCCCTAGCCATAGGCTAGGGCACTCCTAGGCTTAGGCTAGGGCACCCCTAGGCTTAGGTTAAGGCACCCCTAGGCTTGGGCTAGGACACCCCTAGGCTTAGGCTAAGGCTAGGGCTCCCCTAGCCTAAGGCTAGGGAACCCCTAGGCTTAGGCTAGGGCACCCCTAGGATTAGGCTAGGGCACCCCTAAACTTAGGCTAGGGCACCCCTAGTCTTAGGCTAGGGCACCCCTAGACTTAGGCTAAGGCTAGGGCTCCCCAAGCCTAAGGCTAGGGCACCACTAGGTTTAAGGCTAGGGCACCCTTAGGCTTAGGCTAGGGCACCCCTAATCTTAGGCTAAGGCACCCCCAAGCTTAGGCTAGGGCACCCCTAGGCTTAGGCTAGGACACCCATAAGCTTAGGCTAGGGCACCCCGAGGCGTAGGATAAGGCTAGTGCTCCCCTAGCCAAAGGCTAGGGCACCCCTAGGGTTAGGCTAGGGCACCCCTAAGCTTAGGCTAGGGCACCCCTAGGCTTAGGCTAGGTCACCCCTAGGCTTAGGCTAGGGCAGCCATAGGCTTAGGCTAAGGCTAGGGCTCCTCTAGCCTAAGGCCTGGGCACCCCTAGGCTTAGGCTAGGGCACCCCAAGGCTTGGGCTAAGGCTAGGTTTCCCCTAGCCTAAGGCTAAGACACCCCTAGGCTTAGCCTAGGGCACCCCTAGGCTTAGGCTAGGGCACCCCTAGGCTTAGGCTAGGGCACCCCTAGGCTTAGGCTAGGGCACCCCTAGGCTTAGGCTAAGGCTAGGGCACCCCAAGGCTTAGGCTAAGGCTAGGCTCCCCTACCCTAACTCTAGGGCACCCCTAGGCTTAGGCTAGGGCACTCCTAGGCTTACGCTAGGGCACCCCATGGCTTAGGATTTGGCACCCCTAGGCTTAGGCTAAGGCTAGGGCTCCACTAGACTAAGGCTAGGGTACCCCTAGCCTTAGGCTAGGGCACCCCTAGGCTTAGGCTAGGGCACCCCTAGGCTTAGGCTAAGGCTAGGGCTCCCCTTGTCTAAGGCTAGGGCACCCCTAGGCTTAGGCTAGGGCACCCCTAGGCTTAGGCTAGGACACCACTAGGCTTTGACTAGGGCACCACTAGGTTTAGGCTAAGGCTAGGTCCCCCTAGCCTAGGGCTAGGGCACTGCAAGGCTTAGGCTAGGGCACCCCTAGTCTTAGGCTAGGGCGCCCCTCGGCTTAGGCTAGGGCACCCCTAAGCTTAGGCTAGGGCACCCCTAGGCTTAGGCTAAGGCTAGGGCTCCCCTTGCCTAACCCTAGGGCACCCCTAGGCTTAGGCCAGGGCCCCCCTAGGCTTACGCTAGGGCACCCCTAAGCTTAGGCTAGGGCACCCCTAGTCTTAGGCTAGGGCACCCCTAGGCTTAGGCTAAGGCTAGGGCACCCCTAGGCGTAGGCTAAGGCACCCCTAGGCTTAGGCTAGGGTACCCCTAGGCTTAGGCTAGGGCACCCCTAGGCTTAGGCTAAGGATAGGGCACCCCTAGGCGTAGGCTGGGCACCCCTAGGCTTAGGCTAGGGCACCCCTAGGCTTAGGCTAGGGCAACCCTAGGCTTAGACTAAGGCTAGGGGACCCCTAGGCTTAGGCTAAGGCACTCCTAGGCTTAGGCTAGGGCACCCCTAGGCTAAGGCTAGGGCACCCCTAGTCTCAGGCTAGGGCACCCCTACACTTAGGCTAGGGAACCCCTAGGCTTAGGCTAAGGCTAGGGATCCCCTAGCCTAAGACTAAGGCACCCCTAGGCGTAGGCTAGGTGACCCCTAGGCTTAGGCTAGAGCATCCCTAGGCTTAGGCTAAAGCTAGGGCTCCCCCAAACTAAGGCTTGGGCACCCCTAGGCTTAGGCTATGACACCCCGAGGCTTAGGCTAGGGCACCCCTAGGCTTAGGCTAGGGCACCCCTAGGCTTAGGCTAAGGCTAGGGCTCCCCTAGTCTAAGGCTAGGGCACCCTTAGGCTCAGATTAGGGCACCCCTAGGCTTAGGCTAGAGCACACCTAGGCTTAGGTTAAGGCTAGGGCTCCCCTAGGTTAAGGGTAGGCAACCCTAGGCTTAGGTTAGGGCATCCCTAACCTTAGGCTAGGGCACCCTTACGCTTAGGCTAGGGCTCCCCTAGGCTTAGGCTAGGGAACCCCTAGGCTTAGGCTAAGGCTAGGGCTTCCCTAGCGTAAGGCTAGGGCACCCCTAGTCTTAGGCTAGGGCACTGTATGCTTAGGCTAGGGCACCCCTAGGTTAAGGTAGGGAACCCCAAGGCTTAGGTTAGGGCACCCCTATGCTTAGGCTAGGCACCACTAGACTTAGGCAGGGCACCCCTAGGCTTAGGGTGGGGCACCCCTAGGCTTAGGCTAAGGCTAGGGCTCCCCTAACCTAAGGGTAGGGTACCCCTAGGCTTAGGCTAGGGCACCCCTAAGCTTAGGCTAGGGCACCCCTAGTCTTAGGCTAGGGCACCGCTAGGCTTAGGCTAAGGCTAGGGCACCCCTAGGCGTAGGCTAAGGCACCCCTAGGCTTAGGCTAGGGTACCCCTAGGCTTAGGCTAGGGCACCCCTAGGCTTAGGCTAAGGATAGGGCACCCCTAGGCGTAGGCTGGGCACCCCTAGGCTTAGGCTAGGGCACCCCTAGGCTTAGGCTAGGGCAACCCTAGGCTTAGACTAAGGCTAGGGGACCCCTAGGCTTAGGCTAAGGCACTCCTAGGCTTAGGCTAGGGCATCCCTAGGCTAAGGCTAGGGTACCCCTAGTCTCAGGCTAGGGCACCCCTACACTTAGGCTAGGGAACCCCTAGGCTTAGGCTAAGGCTAGAGATCCCCTAGCCTAAGGCTAAGGCACCCCTAGGCGTAGGCTAGGTGACCCCTAGGCTTAGGCTAGAGCATCCCTAGGCTTAGGCTAAAGCTAGGGCTCCCCCAACCTAAGGCTTGGGCACCCCTAGGCTTATGCTACGGCAACCCTAGGCTTAGGCTAGGGCACCCCTAGGCTTAGGCTAGGGCACCCCTAGGCTTAGGCTAAGGCTAGGGCTCCCCTAGTCTAAGGCTAGGGCACCCTTAGGCTCAGACTAGGGCACCCCTATGCTTAGGCTAGAGCTCCCCTAGGCTTAGGTTAAGGCTAGGGCTCCCCTAGGTTAAGCGTAGGGCAACCCTAGGCTTAGGTTAGGGCATCCCTAACCTTAGGCTAGGGCACCCCTACGCTTAGGCTAGGGCTCCCCTAGGCTTAGGCTAGGGCACCCCTAGGCTTAGGCTAAGGCTAGGGCTTCCCTAGCGTAAGGCTAGGGCACCCCTAGGCTTAGGCTAGGGCACCGTATGCTTAGGCTAGGGCACCCCTAGGTTAAGGTAGGGAACCCTAAGGCTTAGGTTAGGGCACCCCTATGCTTAGGCTAGGCACCACTAGACTTAGGCAGGGCACCCCTAGGCTTAGGGTGGGGCACCTCTAGGCTTAGGCTAAGGCTAGGGCTCCCCTAGCCGAAGGGTAGGGTACACCTAGGCTTAGGCTAGGGCACACCTAGACTTAGGCTAGGGCACCCCTATGCTTAGGCTAGGGGACCCCTAGGCTTAAGCTAAGGCTACGGCTCCTCTAGCCTAATGCTAGGGCATCCCTAGGCTTGGGCTACGGCACCCCTATGCTTAGGCTAGGGATCCCGTAGGCTTAGACTAAGGCGAGGGCTCCCCTAGCCTAAGGCTAGGTCACCCCTAGGCTTAGGCTAGGGCAAGCCTAGGCTTATCCTAGGGCACCCCTAGGCTTAGGATAGGGCACCCCTAGGCTTAGGTTAGGGCACCCCTAGGCTAAGGCTAGGGCACCCCTAGGCTTAGGCTTGGGCACTCCTAGGCTTAGGCTTAGGCTAGGGAATCCCCAGGTTTAGGCTAGGGCGCCCCAAGGCTTAGGCTAAGGCTAGGGGTCCCCTAGCCTTAGGCTAGGGCACCCCTAGGCTTAGGCTAGGGCAACCCTAGGCTTATCCTAGGGCACCCCTAGGCTTAGGATAGGGCACCCCTAGGCTTAGGCTTGGGCACTCCTAGGCTTAGGCTAAGGCTAGGGCTCCCCTAGCCTAAGGCTAGGGCACCCCTAAGCTTAGGCTAGGACACCCCTAGGCTTAGGCTAGGACACCCCTAGGCTTAGGATAGGGCACCCCTAGGCTTAGAATAGGGCACCACTAGGCTTAGGCTAGGGCACGCCTAAGCTTAGGCTAAGGCTAGGGCTCCCCTAGCCTAAGGCTAGGGCACCCCTAGGCGTAGGCTAGGGCACCCCTAGGCTTAGGTTAGGGCACCCCTAGGCTAAGGCTAGGGCACCCCTAGGCTTAGACTAAGGCTAGGGCTCAGCTAGCCTAAGGCTAGGGCACCCCTAGACTTAGGCTAGGGCAACCTAGGCTTAGGATAGGGCACCCCTAGACTTAGGGAAGGGCACCCCTAGGCTTAGGGTAGGGCACCCGTTGGCTTAGGCTAGGGCACGCCTAGGCTTATGCTTGGGCACCCCTAGGCTTAGGCTAAGGCTAGTGTTCCCCTAGCCTAAGGCTAGGGCATCACTAGGGTTAGGCTAGGGCACCCTTAGGCTTAGGCTAGGGCACCCCTAGGCTTAGGCTAGGGCACCCCTAGGCTTAGGCTAGGGCACCCCTAGGCTTCGGCTAGGGCTAGGGCTCCTCAAGCCTAAGGCCTGGGCACCCTTAGGCTTAGGCTAGGGCACCCCTAAACTTAGGCTAGGGCACCCCTAGGCTTAGGCTAGGGCACCCCCACCCTTAGGCAAGGACACCCCTAGGCTTAGGCTAAGGCTAGGGCTCCCTTACCCTAAGGCTAGGGCACCCCTAGGCTTAGGCTAGGCACCCCTAGGCTTAGGCTAGGACACCCCTAGGCTAAGGCTAGGGCACCCCTAAGCTTAGGCTAGGGCACCCCTAGTCTTAGGCTAGGGCACCCCTAGGCTTAGGCTAAGGCTAGGGCTCCCCTAGACTAAGCTAGGGCACCCCTAAGCGTAGGCTAGGGCACCCCAAGGCTTAGGTTAGGGCACCCCTAGGCTAAGGCTAGGGCACCCCTAGGCTTAGGCTAAGGATAGGGCTCAGCTAGCCTAAGGCTAGGGCACCCCTAGTCTTAGGCTAGGGCAACCCTAGGCTTAGAATAAGGCTAGGGGACCCCTAGGCTTAGGCTAGGGCACCCCTAAGCTAAGGCTATGGTACCCCTATGATCAGGCTAGGGCACCCCTACACTTAGGCTAGGGAACCCCTAGGGTTAGGATAAGGCTAGGCATCCCCTAACCTAAGGCTAAGGCACCGCTAGGCGTAGGCTAGGACACCCCTAGGCTTAGGATAGGGCACCCCTAGGCTTAGAATAGGGCACCACTAGGCTTAGGCTAGGGCACGCCTAAGCTTAGGCTAAGGCTAGGGCTCCCCTAGCCTAAGGCTAGGGCACCCCTAGGCGTAGGCTAGGGCACCCCTAGGCTTAGGTTAGGGCACCCCTAGGCTAAGGCTAGGGCACCCCTAGGCTTAGACTAAGGATAGGGCTCAGCTAGCCTAAGGCTAGGGCACCCCTAGACTTAGGCTAGGGCAACCTAGGCTTAGGATAGGGCACCCCTAGACTTAGGGAAGGGCACCCCTAGGCTTAGGGTAGGGCACCCGTTGGCTTAGGCTAGGGCACGCCTAGGCTTATGCTTGGGCACCCCTAGGCTTAGGCTAAGGCTAGTGTTCCCCTAGCCTAAGGCTAGGGCATCACTAGGGTTAGGCTAGGGCACCCTTAGGCTTAGGCTAGGGCACCCCTAGGCTTAGGCTAGGGCACCCCTAGGCTTAGGCTAGGGCACCCCTAGGCTTCGGCTAGGGCTAGGGCTCCTCAAGCCTAAGGCCTGGGCACCCTTAGGCTTAGGCTAGGGCACCCCTAAACTTAGGCTAGGGCACCCCTAGGCTTAGGCTAGGGCACCCCCACCCTTAGGCAAGGACACCCCTAGGCTTAGGCTAAGGCTAGGGCTCCCTTACCCTAAGGCTAGGGCACCCCTAGGCTTAGGCTAGGCACCCCTAGGCTTAGGCTAGGGCACCCCTAGGCTAAGGCTAGGGCACCCCTAAGCTTAGGCTAGGGCACCCCTAGTCTTAGGCTAGGGCACCCCTAGGCTTAGGCTAAGGCTAGGGCTCCCCTAGACTAAGCTAGGGCACCCCTAAGCGTAGGCTAGGGCACCCCAAGGCTTAGGTTAGGGCACCCCTAGGCTAAGGCTAGGGCACCCCTAGGCTTAGGCTAAGGATAGGGCTCAGCTAGCCTAAGGCTAGGGCACCCCTAGTCTTAGGCTAGGGCAACCCTAGGCTTAGAATAAGGCTAGGGGACCCCTAGGCTTAGGCTAGGGCACCCCTAAGCTAAGGCTATGGTACCCCTATGATCAGGCTAGGGCACCCCTACACTTAGGCTAGGGAACCCCTAGGGTTAGGATAAGGCTAGGCATCCCCTAACCTAAGGCTAAGGCACCGCTAGGCGTAGGCTAGGTGACCCCTAGGCTTAGGCTAGAGTACCCCTATGCTTACGCTTAAGCTAGGGCTCCCCTACCTTAAGGGTAGGGAACCCCTAGGCTTAGGCTAAGGCTAGGGATCCCCTAGCCTAAGGCTAAGGCACCCCTAGGCGTAGGCTAGGTGACCCCTAGGCTTAGGCTAGAGCACCCCAAGGCTTAGGCTAAAGCTAGGGCTCCCCCAACCAAAGGCTTGGGCACCCCTAGGCTTAGGCTAGGGCACCCCTAGGCTTAGGCTAGGACACCCCTAGGCTTAGGCTAGGGCACCTCTAGGCTTAGGCTAAGGCTAGGGCTCCCATAGTCTAAGGCTAGGGCCACCCTTAGGCTTAGACTAGGGCACCCCTAGGCTTAGGCTAGGGAACCCCTAGGCTTAGGCTAGGGCCCCCCTAGGCTTAGGTTAAGGCTAGGGCTCCCCTAGCTTAAGGCTAGGGCAACCCTAGGCTTAGGTTAGGGCACCCCTAACCTTAGGCTAGGGCACCCCTACGCTTAGGCTAGGGCTCCCCTAGGCTTAGGCTAGGGCACCCCTAGGCTTACGCTAAGGCTAGGGCTTCCCTAGCCTAAGGCTAGGGCACCCCAGGCTTAGGCTAGGGCACCGTATGCTTAGGCTAGGGCACCCCTAGGTAAGGTAGGGAACCCCAAGGCTTAGGTTAGGGCACCCCTATGCTTAGGCTAGGCACCACTAGACTTAGGCAGGGCACCCCTAGGCTTAGGCTAAGGCTAGGGCTCCACTGGCTAAGGCTAGGGCACCCTTAGCCTTAGGCTAGGGCACCCCTAGGCTTAGGTTAGGGCACCCCTAGGCTTAGGCTAAGGCTAGGGCTCCCCTTGTCTAAGGCTAGGGCACCGCTAGGCTTAGGCTAGGGCACCCCTAGGCTTAGGCTAGGACACCACTAGGCTTAGACTAGGGCACCCCTAGGTTTAGGCTAAGGCTAGGTCCCCCTAGCCTAGGGCTAGGGCACTGCAAGGCTTAGGCTAGGGCACCCCTAGTCTTAGGCTAGGTCACCCCTAAGCTTAGGTTAGGGCACCCCTAAGCTTAGGCTAGAGCACCCCTAGGGGTAGGCTAAGGCACCCCTAGGCTTAGGCTAGGGCACCCCTAGGCTTAGGCTAGGGCACCCCTAGACTTAGGCTAGGGCACCACTAGGCTTAGGCTAGGACAACCCTAGGCTTAGACTAAGGCTAGGGGACCCCTAGGCTTAGGCTAAGGCACCCATAGGCTTAGGCTAGGGCACCCCTAGGCTAAGGCTAGGGCACCCCTAGTCTCAGGCTAGGGCACCCCTACACTTAGGCTAGGGAACCCCGAGGCTTAGGCTAAGGCTAGGGATCCCCTAGCCTAAGGCTAAGGCACCCGTAGGCGTAGGCTAGGTGACCCCTAGGCTTATGCTAGAGCACCCCTAGGCTTAGGCTAAAGCTAGGGCTCCCCCAACCTAAGGCTTGGGCACCCCTAGGCTTAGGCTACGGCACCCATAGGCTTAGGCTAAGGCTAGGGCTCCCCTAGTCTAAGGCTAGGGCACCCTTAGGCTTAGACTAGGGCACCCCTAGGCTTAGGCTAGGGCACCCCTAGGATAAGGCTTGGGCACCCCTAGTCTCAGGCTAGGGCACCCCTACACTTAGGCTAGGGAACCCCTAGGCTTAGGAAAAGGATAGGGATCCACTAGCCTAAGGCTAAGGCACCCCTAGGCGTAGGCTAGGTGACCCCTAGGCTTACGCTAGAGCACCCCTAGGCTTAGGCTAAAGCTAGGGCTCCCCCAACCTAAGGCTTGGGCACCCCTATGCTTAGGCTAGGCACCACTAGACTTAGGCAGGGCACCCCTAGGCTTAGGGTGGGGCACCCCTAGGCTTAGGCTAAGGCTAGGGCTCCCCTATCCTAAGGGTAGGGTACCCCTAGGCTTAGGATAGGGCACACCTAGACTTAGGCTAGGGCACCCCTATGCTTAGACTAGGGGACCCCTAGGCTTAGGCTAAGGCTACGGCTCCTCTAGCCTAATGCTAGGGCATCCCTAGGCTTGGGCTACGGCACCCCTAGGCTTAGGCTAGGGATCCCCTATGCTTAGACTAAGGCGAGGGCTCCCCTAGCCTAAGGCAAGGTCACCCCTAAGCTTAGGCTAGGGAATCCCCAGGTTTAGGCTAGGGCGCCCCAAGGCTTAGGTTACGGCTAGGGGTCCCCTAGCCTTAGGCTAGGGAACCCCTAGGCTTAGGCTAGGGCAACCCTAGGCTTATCCTAGGGCACCCCTAGGCTTAGGCTAGGGCACCCCTAGGCTTAGGCTTGGGCACTCCTAGGCTTAGGCTAAGGCTAGGGCTCCCCTAGCCTAAGGTTAGGGTACCCCTAAGCTTAGGCTAGGACACCCCTAGGCTTAGGCTAGGGCACCCCTAGGCTTAGGCTAAGGCACCCCTAGGCTTGGGCTAGGGCACCCCTAGGCTTAGGCTAAGGTAAGGGCTCCCCTAGCCTAAGGCTAGGACACCCCTAGGCTTAGGATAGGGCACCCCTAGGCTTAGAATAGGGCACCCCTAGGCTTAGGCTAAGGATAGGGCTCAGCTAGCCTAAGGCTAGGGCACCCCTAGACTTACGCTAGGGCAACCTAGGCTTAGGATAGGGCACCCCTAGACTTAGGGAAGGGCACCCCTAGGCTTAGGGTAGGGCACCCCTTGGCTTAGGCTAGGGCACGCCTAGGCTTATGCTTGGGCACCCCTAGGCTTAGGCTAAGGCTAGTGTTCCCCTAGCCTAAGGCTAGGGCATCACTAGGGTTAGGCTAGGGCACCCTTAGGCTTAGGCTAGGGCACCCCTAGGCTTAGGTTAGTGCACCCCTAGGCTTAGGCTAGGGCTAGGGCTCCTCAAGCCTAAGGCCTGGGCACACTTAGGCTTAGGCTAGGGCACCCCTAAACTTAGGCTAGGGCACCCCTAGGCTTAGGCTAGGGTACCCCCAGCCTTAGGCAAGGACACCCCTAGGCTTAGGCTAAGGCTAGGGCTCCCTTACCCTAAGGCTAGGGCTCCCTTACCCTAAGGCTAGGGCACCCCTAGGCTTAGGCTAGTGCACCCCTAGGCTTAGGCTAGGGCACCCCTAAGCTTAGGCTAGGGCACCCCTAGTCTTAGGCTAGGGCACCCCTAAGCGTAGGCTAGGGCACCCCAAGGATTAGGTTAGGGAACCCCTAGACTAAGGCTAGGGCACCCCTTAGGCTTAGGCTAAGGATAGGGCTCAGCTAGCCTAAGGCTAGGGCACCCCTAGGCTTTGGCTAGGGCAACCCTAGGCTTAGACTAAGGCTAGGGGACCCCTAGGCTTAGGCTAGGGCACCCCTAAGCTAAGGCTAGCGTACCCCTATGATCAGGCTAGGGCACCCCTACACTTAGGCTAGGGAACCCCTAGGCTTAGGATAAGGCTAGGCATCCCCTAACCTAAGGCTAAGGCACCGCTAGGCGTAGGCTAGGTGACCCCTAGGCTTAGGCTAGAGTACCCCTATGCTTACGCTTAAGCTAGGGCTCCCCGAGCCTAAGGCTAGGGAACCCCTTGGCTTAGGCTAAGGCTAGGGATCCCCTAGCCTAAGGCTAAGGCACCCCTAGGCGTAGGCTAGGTGACCCCTAGGCTTAGGCTAGAGCACCCCTAGGCTTAGGCTAAAGCTAGGGCTCCCCCAACCAAAGGCTTGGGCACCCCTAGGCTTAGGCTAGGGCACCCCTAGGCTTAGGCTAGGGCACCCCTAGGCTTAGGCTAGGGCACCCCTAGGCTTAGGCTAAGGCTAGGGCTCCCCTAGTCTAAGGCTAGGGCACCCTTAGGATTAGACTAGGGCACCCCTAGGCTTAGGCTAGGGAACCCCTAGGCTTAGGTTAAGGCTAGGGCTCCCCTAGCTTAAGGCTAGGGCAACCCTAGGCTTAGGTTAGGGCACCCCTAACCTTAGGCTAGGGCACCCCTACGCTTAGGCTAGGGCTCCCCTAGGCTTAGGCTAGGGCACTCCTAGGCTTAGGCTAAGGCTAGGGCTTCCCTAGCCTAAGGCTAGGGCACCCCTAGGCTTAGGCTAGGGAACCCCAAGGCTTAGGTTAGGGCACCCCTATGCTTAGGCTAGGCACCACTAGACTTAGGCAGGGCACCCCTAGGCTTAGGGTGGGGCACCCCTAGGCTTAGGCTAAGGCTAGGGCTCCCCTAGCCTAAGGGTAGGGTACCCCTAGGCTAAGGCTAGGGCACACCTAGACTTAGGCTAGGGCACCCCTAGGCTTAGGCTAGGGGACCCCTAGGCTTAGGCTAAGGCTACGGCTACTCTAGCCTAATGCTAGGGCATCCCTAGGCTTGGGCTACGGCACCCCTAGGCTTAGGCTAGGGATCCCCTAGGCTTAGACTAAGGCGAGGGCTCCCCTAGCCTAAGGCTAGGTCACCCCTAAGCTTAGGCTAGGGAATCCCCAGGTTTAGGCTAGGGCGCCCCAAGGCTTAGGCTAAGGATAAGGGTCCCCTAGCCTTAGGCTAGGGCACCCGTAGGCTTAGGTTTGGGCAACCCTAGGCTTATCCAAGGGCACCCCTAGGCTTAGGCTAGGGCACCCCTAGGCTTAGGCTTGGGCACTCCTAGGCTTAGGCTAAGGCTAGGGCTCCCCTAGCCTAATGCTAGGGCACCCCTAAGCTTAGGCTAGGACACCCCTACGCTTAGGCTAGGGCACCCCTAGGCTTAGGCTAAGGCACCCCTAGGCTTTGGCTAGGGCACCCCTAGGCTTAGGCTAAGGTAAGGGCTCCCCTAGCCTAAGGCTAGGACACCCCTAGGCTTAGGATAGGGCACCCCTAGGCTTAGAATAGGGCACCACTAGGCTTAGGCTAGGGCACCCCTAGGCTTAGGCTAAGGCTAGTGCTTCCATAGCCTAAGGCTAGGGCACCCCTAGGCGTAGGCTAGGGCACCCCTAGGCTTAGGTTTGGGCACCCCTAGACTTAGGCTAGGGCACCCCTAGGCTTAGGCTAAGGATAGGGCTCAGCTAGCCTAAGGCTAGGGCACCCCTAGACTTAGGCTAGTGCAAACTAGGCTTAGGATAGGGCACCCCTAGACTTAGGGAAGGGCACCCCTAGACTTAGGGTAGGGCACCCCTTGGCTTAGGCTAGGGCACGCCTAGGCTTATGCTAGGGCACCCCTAGGCTTAGGCTAAGGCTAGTGTTTCCCTAGCCTAAGGCTAGGGCATCACTAGGGTTAGGCTAGGGCACCCTTAGGCTTAGGCTAGGGCACCCCTAGGCTTAGGCTAGGGCACCCCTAGGCTTAGGCTAGGGCACCCCTAGGCTTAGGCTAGGGCTCCTCAAGCCTAAGGCCTGGGCACCCTTAGGCTTAGGCTAGGGCACCCCTAAACTTAGGCTAGGGCACCCCTAGGCTTAGGCTAGGGCACCCCTAGCCGTAGGCAAGGACACCCCTAGGCTTAGGCTAAGGCTAGGGCTCACTTACCCTAAGGCTGGGGCACCCCTAGGCTTAGGCTAGGCACCCCTAGGCTTAGGCTAGGGCACCCCTAGGCTTAGGCTAGGGCACCCCTTAGCTTAGGCTAGGGCACCCCTAGTCTTAGGCTAGGGCACCCCTAGGCTTAGGCTAAGGCTAGTGCTCCCCTAGACTAAGGCAAGGGCACCCCTAGGCGTAGGCTAGGGCACCCCAAGGCTTAGGTTAGGGCACCCCTAGGCTAAGGATAGGGCACCCCTAGGCTTAGGCTAAGGATAGGGCTCAGCTAGCCTAAGGCTAGGGCACCCCTAGGCTTAGGCTAGGGAAACCCTAGGCATAGACTAAGGCTAGGGGACCCCTAGGCTTAGGCTAGGGCTCCCCTAAGCTTAGGCTAGGGCACCCCTAGCATCAGGCTAGGGCACCCTACACTTAGGCTAGGGAACCCCTAAGCATAGGATAAGGCTAGGCATCCCCTAACCTAAGGCTAAGGCACCGCTAGGCGTAGGCTAGGTGACCCCAAGGCTTAGGCTAGAGCACCCCTATGCTTAGGCTTAAGCTAGGGCTCCCCTAGCCTAAGGTTAGGGCACCCCTAGGCTTAGGCTAGGGTACCCCTAGGCTTAGGCTAGGGCACCCCTAGGCTTAGGCTAGGGCACCCGTAAACGTAGGCTAGGGCACCCTTAGGCTAAGGTAGGGAACCCCTAGGCTTAGGTTAGGGCACCCCTATGCTTATGCTAGGCACCCCTAGACTTAGGCAGGGCAGCCCTAGGCTTAGGCTGGGGCACACCTAGGCTTAGGCTAAGGCTAGGGCTCCCCTAGCCTAAGGTTAGGGCACCCATAGGCTTAGGCTAGGGCAGCCGTAGGCTTAGGCTAGGACACCCGTAGGCTTAGGCTAGGGCACCCCTAGTCTTAGTCTAGGGCAACCCTAGGCTTAGGCTAAGGCTAGGGCTCCCCTAGCCTAAGGCTAGGGCATCCCTAGGCTTAGGCTAGGGCACCCCTAGGCTTAGGCTAGGGCACCCCATGGCTTAGGATAGGGCACCCCTAGGCGTCGGCTAAGGCTAGGGCTCCACTAGACTAAGGCTAGGGCACCCCAAGCCTTAGGCTAGGGCACCCCTAGGCTTAGGTATGGCAACCCTAGGCTTATGCTATGGTACCCCTAGGCTTAGGCTACAGCACCCCTAGGCTTAGGCTAGGGCACCCCTAAGCTAAGGCTAGGGCACCCCTAGGCTTAGGCTAGGGCTCCCATTGCCTAACCATAGGGCACCCCTAGGCTTAGGCTAGGGCACCCCTAGGCTAAGGCTAGGACACCCCTAAGCTTGGGCTAGGGCACCCCTAGTCTTACGCTAGGGAACCCCTAGGATTAGGCTAAGGCTAGGGCTCCCCTAGCCTAAGGCTAGGACACCATTAGGCTTAGGCTAGGGAGCCCCTAGGCGTAGGCTAGGGCAACCCTAGGCCTAGGCTTAGGCTAGGGCTCAGCTAGCCTAAGGCTAGGGCAAGCCTAGGCTTAGGCTAGGGCACCCCTAGGCTTAGGGAAGGGCACCCCTAGACTTTGGCTAGGGCACCCCTTGGCTTAGGCTAGGACACCACTAGGCTTAGGCTAGGGCACCCCTAGGCTTAGGCTAGGGCACCCGTAGGCTTAGGCTAGGGCACCTCTAAGCTTAGGCTAGTGCACCCCTTGGCTTAGGCTAAGGCTAGGGCTCCCCTTGCCTAACCCTAGGGCACCCCTAGGCTTAGGCTAGGGCACCCCTAGACTAAGGCTAGGGCACCCCTAAGCTTAGGCTAGGGCACCCCTAGTCTTAGGCTAGGGCACCCTAGGGCACCCCTAAGCTTAGGCTAGGGCACCCCTAGACTTAGGCTAGGGCACACCTAGGCTTAGGCTAAGGCACCCCTAGGCTTAGACTAGGGCACCTGTAGGCTTAGTCTAGGGCACCCCTAAGCTTAGGCTAAGGCTAGGGCTCCACTAGACTAAGGCTAGGGCACCTCTAGCCTTATGCTAGGGCACCCCTATGCTTAGGCTAGGGCACCCCTAGGCTTAGGCTAAGGCACCTCTAGGCTTAGGCTAGGGAACCCCTAGGCTTAGGCTAAGGCTAGGGCTCAGGTAGGCTAAGGCTAGGGCAACACTAGGCTTAGGGTAGGGCACCCCTAGGCTTAGGCTAGGACACCCCTAGGCTTAGGCTAGGGCACCCCTAGGCTTAGGCTAAGGCTAGGGCTCCCCTAGCCTAAGGCTAGGGCACCCCTATGCTTAGGCTAGGACACCCCTAGGCTTAGGCTAGGGCAACCCTAGACTTAGGCTAAGACTAGGGCTCCACTAGACTAAGGCTAGGGCACCTCTAGCCTTAGGCTAGGGCACCCCCAGGCTTAGGCTAGGGCACCCCTAGGCTTAGGCTAGGGTACCTCTAGGCTTAGGCTAGGGAACCCCTATGCTTAGGTTAGGGCACCCCTAGTCTTAGGCTAGGACACCCCTAGGCTTAGGCTAGGGCACCACTAGGCTTAGGCTAGGGCACCCCTAGTCTTTGACTAAGGCTAGGGCTCCCCTAGCCCAAGGCTTGGGCACCCCTAGGCTTAGGCTAGGACACCCCTTGGTTTAGGCTTGGGCACCCCTAGGCTTAGGCTAGGGCACCCCTAGGCTTAGGCTAGGGCACCCCTAGGCTTAGGCTAAGGCTAGGGATCAGCTAGCCTAAGGCTAGGGCACCCCTTGGCTTAGGCTAGGGCACCCCTAGGCTTAGGGTCGGGCACCCCTAGGCTTAGGCTAGGGCACATCTAGGCTTAGGCTAGGGCACCCCTAGGCTTAGGCTAGGGCACCCCTAGGCTTAGGCTAGGGCACCCCTAGGCTTGGGCTAGGGCACCCCTAGGCTTAGGCTAAGGTTAGCGCTCCCCTAGCCTAAGGCTAGGGCACCCCTAGGCTTAGGATAGGGCACCCCTAGGCTTAGGATAGGGCACCAGTAGGCTTAGGATAGGGCACCCCTAGGCTTAGGCTAAGGCGAGGGCTCCCCTAGCCTAAGGCTAGGGCACCCCTTGGCTTAGGCTAGGGCACCCCTAGGCTTAGGCTAGGGCACCCCTAGGCTTAGGCTAAGGCTAGGGCTCCCCTAGCCTAACCCTAGGGCACCTCTAGGCTTAGCCTAGGGCACCCCAAGGCTTAGGCTAGGGCACCGCTAAGCTTAGGTTAGGGAACCCCTAGTCTTAGGCTAGGGCACCCCTAGGCTTAGGCTAAGGCTAGGGCTCCTCTAGCCTAAGGCTATGGCACCCCTTGGCTTAGGCTAGGGCACCCCTAGGCTTAGGCTAGGGCACCCTTAGGCTTAGGCTAGGGCACCCCTTGGCTTAGGCTTAGGCTAGGGCTCAGCTACTAAGGCTAGGGCAAGCCTAGGCTTAGGCTAGGGCACCCCTAGGCTTAGGTTAGGGCACCCCTAGGCTTAGGCTAGGGCACCCCTTGGCTAAGGCTTAGGCTAGGGCTCAGCTACTAAGGCTAGGGCAAGCCTAGGTTTAGGATAGGGCACCCCTAGGCTTAGGGTAGGGCACCCCTAGGCTTAGGCTAGGACACCCCTAGGCTTAGTGTAGGGCACCCCTTGGCTTAGGCTAGGGCACCCCTAGGCTTAGGCTAAGGCTAGGGATCAGCTAGCCTAAGGCTAGGGCACCCCTAGGCTTAGGCTAGGGCACACCTTGGCTTAGGCTTAGGCTAGGGCTCAGCTACTAAGGCTAGGGCAAGCCTAGGTTTAGGATAGGGCACCCCTAGGCTTAGGGTAGGGCACCCCTAGGCTTAGGCTAGGACACCCCTAGGCTTAGGATAGGGCACCCCTTGGCTTAGGCTAGGGCACCCCTAGGCTTAGGCTAAGGCTAGGGATCAGCTAGCCTAAGGCTAGGGCACCCCTAGGCTTAGGCTAGGGCACCCCTAGGCTTAGGGTCGGGCGCCCCAAGGCTTAGGCGAGGGCACATCTAGGCTTAGGCTAGGTCACCCCTAGGCTTAGGCTAAGGCTAGGGTTCCACTAGACTAAGGCTTGGGCACCCCTAGCCTTAGGCTAGGGCACCCCTAGGCTTAGGCTGGGGCACCCCTAGGTTTGGGCTAGGGCACCGCTAGGCTTGGGCTAGGGCACCACTAGTCTTAGCCTAAGGTTAGGGCTCCCCTAGCCTAAGGCTAGGGCTCCCCTACCCTAAGGCTAGGGCACCCCTAGGCTTAGGCTAGGGCACCCCTTGGCTTAGGCTAGGGCACCCCTAGGCTTAGACTAGGGCACCTCTAGGCTTAGGCTAGGGAACCCCTAGGTTTACGCTAGGGCACCCCTAGGCTTAGGCTAAGGCTAGGGCTCCACTAGACTAAGGCTAGGCTTCCTCTAGCCGAACGCTAGGGCATCCCTAGGCTTGGGCTAGGGCACCCCTAGGCTTAGACTAAGGCTAGGGCTCCCCTACCCTAAGGCTAGGTCACCGCTAGGCTTAGGCTAGGGAACCCCTAGGTTTAGGCTAGGGCGCCCAAAGGGTTACGCTAAGGCTAGGGCTCCCCGAGCCTAAGGTTAGGGCACCCCTAGGCTTAGGTTAGGCACCCCTATGCTTAGGCTAGGACACCCGTAGGCTTAGGCTAGGGCACCCCTAGTCTTAGGCTAGGGCACCGCTAGGCTTAGGCTAAGGCTAGGGCTCCCCAAGCCTTAGGCTAGGGCATCCCTAGGCTTAGGCTAGGGCACCCCTAGGCTTAGGCTAGGGCACCCCATGGCTTAGAATAGGGCACCCCTAGGCGTAGGCTAAGGCTAGGGCTCCACTAGACTATGGCTAGGGCACCCCTAGCCTTAGGTTAGGGCACACCTAGGCTTAGGCTAGGGCACCCCTAGGCTTATGCTAGGGCACCCCTAGGCTTTGGCTAGGGCACCCCTAGGCTTAGGCTAGGACACCACTAGGCTTAGGCTAGGGCACCCCTAGGCTTAGGCTAGGGCACCCGTAGGCTTAGGCTAGGGCACCTCTAAGCTTAGGCTAGTGCACCCCTAGGCTTAGGCTAAGGCTAGGGCTCCCCTTGCCTAACCCTAGGGCACCCCTAGGCTTAGGCTAGGGCACCCCTAGACTAAGGCTAGGGCACCCCTAAGCTTAGGCTAGGGCACCCCTAGTCTTAGGCTAGGGCACCCTAGGGCACCCCTAAGCTTAGGCTAGGGCACCCCTAGACTTAGGCTAGGGCACACCTAGGCTTAGGCTAAGGCACCCCTAGGCTTAGACTAGGGCACCTGTAGGCTTAGTCTAGGGCACCCCTAAGCTTAGGCTAAGGCTAGGGCTCCACTAGACTAAGGCTAGGGCACCTCTAGCCTTATGCTAGGGCACCCCTATGCTTAGGCTAGGGCACCCCTAGGCTTAGGCTAAGGCACCTCTAGGCTTAGGCTAGGGAACCCCTAGGCTTAGGCTAAGGCTAGGGCTCAGGTAGGCTAAGGCTAGGGCAACACTAGGCTTAGGGTAGGGCACCCCTAGGCTTAGGCTAGGGCACCCCTAGGCTTAGGCTAGGGCACCCCTAGGCTTAGGCTAAGGCTAGGGCTCCCCTAGCCTAAGGCTAGGGCACCCCTATGCTTAGGCTAGGACACCCCTAGGCTTAGGCTAGGGCAACCCTAGACTTAGGCTAAGACTAGGGCTCCACTAGACTAAGGCTAGGGCACCTCTAGCCTTAGGCTAGGGCACCCCCAGGCTTAGGCTAGGGCACCCCTAGGCTTAGGCTAGGGTACCTCTAGGCTTAGGCTAGGGAACCCCTATGCTTAGGTTAGGGCACCCCTAGTCTTAGGCTAGGACACCCCTAGGCTTAGGCTAGGGCACCACTAGGCTTAGGCTAGGGCACCCCTAGTCTTTGACTAAGGCTAGGGCTCCCCTAGCCTAAGGCTTGGGCACCCCTAGGCTTAGGCTAGGACACCCCTTGGTTTAGGCTTGGGCACCCCTAGGCTTAGGCTAGGGCACCCCTAGGCTTAGGCTAGGGCACCCCTAGGCTTAGGCTAAGGCTAGGGATCAGCTAGCCTAAGGCTAGGGCACCCCTTGGCTTAGGCTAGGGCACCCCTAGGCTTAGGGTCGGGCACCCCTAGGCTTAGGCTAGGGCACATCTAGGCTTAGGCTAGGGCACCCCTAGGCTTAGGCTAGGGCACCCCTAGGCTTAGGCTAGGGCACCCCTAGGCTTGGGCTAGGGCACCCCTAGGCTTAGGCTAAGGTTAGCGCTCCCCTAGCCTAAGGCTAGGGCACCCCTAGGCTTAGGATAGGGCACCCCTAGGCTTAGGATAGGGCACCAGTAGGCTTAGGATAGGGCACCCCTAGGCTTAGGCTAAGGCGAGGGCTCCCCTAGCCTAAGGCTAGGGCACCCCTTGGCTTAGGCTAGGGCACCCCTAGGCTTAGGCTAGGGCACCCCTAGGCTTAGGCTAAGGCTAGGGCTCCCCTAGCCTAACCCTAGGGCACCTCTAGGCTTAGCCTAGGGCACCCCAAGGCTTAGGCTAGGGCACCGCTAAGCTTAGGTTAGGGAACCCCTAGTCTTAGGCTAGGGCACCCCTAGGCTTAGGCTAAGGCTAGGGCTCCTCTAGCCTAAGGCTATGGCACCCCTTGGCTTAGGCTAGGGCACCCCTAGGCTTAGGCTAGGGCACCCTTAGGCTTAGGCTAGGGCACCCCTTGGCTTAGGCTTAGGCTAGGGCTCAGCTACTAAGGCTAGGGCAAGCCTAGGCTTAGGCTAGGGCACCCCTAGGCTTAGGTTAGGGCACCCCTAGGCTTAGGCTAGGGCACCCCTTGGCTAAGGCTTAGGCTAGGGCTCAGCTACTAAGGCTAGGGCAAGCCTAGGTTTAGGATAGGGCACCCCTAGGCTTAGGGTAGGGCACCCCTAGGCTTAGGCTAGGACACCCCTAGGCTTAGTGTAGGGCACCCCTTGGCTTAGGCTAGGGCACCCCTAGGCTTAGGCTAAGGCTAGGGATCAGCTAGCCTAAGGCTAGGGCACCCCTAGGCTTAGGCTAGGGCACACCTTGGCTTAGGCTTAGGCTAGGGCTCAGCTACTAAGGCTAGGGCAAGCCTAGGTTTAGGATAGGGCACCCCTAGGCTTAGGGTAGGGCACCCCTAGGCTTAGGCTAGGACACCCCTAGGCTTAGGATAGGGCACCCCTTGGCTTAGGCTAGGGCACCCCTAGGCTTAGGCTAAGGCTAGGGATCAGCTAGCCTAAGGCTAGGGCACCCCTAGGCTTAGGCTAGGGCACCCCTAGGCTTAGGGTCGGGCGCCCCAAAGCTTAGGCGAGGGCACATCTAGGCTTAGGCTAGGTCACCCCTAGGCTTAGGCTAAGGCTAGGGTTCCAATAGACTAAGGCTTGGGCACCCCTAGCCTTAGGCTAGGGCACCCCTAGGCTTAGGCTGGGGCACCCCTAGGTTTGGGCTAGGGCACCGCTAGGCTTGGGCTAGGGCACCACTAGTCTTAGCCTAAGGTTAGGGCTCCCCTAGCCTAAGGATAGGGCAACCCTAGGCTTAGGCTAGGGCACCCCTAGGCTTAAAATAGGGCACCCCTAAGTTTAGGATAGGGCAACCCTAGTCTTAGGCTAGGGCACCCGTAGGCTTATGCTAAGGCTAGGGCTCCTCTAGCCTAAGGCTATGGCACCCCTAGGCTTAGGCTAGGGCACCCCTAGGCATAGGCTAGGGCACCCCTAGGCTTAGGCTAGGGCACCCCTAGGCTTAGGCTGAGGCTATGGCTCAGCTAGCTTAAGGCTAGGGCAAGCCTAGGCTTAGGCTAGGGCACTCCTAGGCTTAGGGTAGGGCACCCTTAGGCTTAGGCTAGGGCACCCCTAGGCTTAGGCTAGGGCACCCCTAGGCTTAGGCTAGGACACACCTAGCCTTGGGCTAGGGCACCCCTAGGCTTAGGCTAAGGTTAGGGCTCCCCTAGCCTAAGGCTAGGGCTCCCCTAACCTAAGGCTAGGGCACCCCTAGGCTTAGGCTAGGGCACCCCTAGGCTTAGGATAGGGCACCACTAGGCTTAGGCTAGGGCACCCCTAGGCTTAGGCTAAGGCGAGGGCTCCGCTAGCCTAAGGCTAGGGCACCCCTTGGATTAGGCTAGGACACCCTTAGGCTTAGACTAGGGCACCCCTAGGCTTAGGCTAAGGCTAGGGCTCCCCTAGCCTAACCCTAGGGCACCTCTAGGCTTAGCCTAGGGCACCCCAAGGCTTAGGCTAGGGCACCCCTAAGCATAGGTTAGGGAACCCCTAGTCTTAGGCTAGGGCACCCCTAGGCTTAGGCTAAGGCTAGGGCTCCTCTAGCCTAAGGCTATGGCACCCCTAGGCTTAGGCAAGGGCACCCCTAAGCTTAGGCTAGGGCGCCCTTAGGCTTAGGCTAGGGCACCCCTTGGCTTAGGCTTAGGCTAGGGCTCAGCTCCTAAGGCTAGGGCAAGCCTAAGCTTAGGCTAGGGCACCCCTAGGCTTAGGGTAGGGCACCCCTAGGCTTAGGCTAGGGCACCCCTTGGCTTAGGCTTAGGCTAGGGCTCAGCTACTAAGGCTAGGGGAAGCCTAGGTTTAGGCTAGGGCACCCCTAGGCTTAGGGTAGGGCACCCCTAGGCTTAGGCTAGGACACCCCTAGGCTTAGGGTAGGGCACCACAAGGCTTAGGCTAGGGAACCCCTAGGCTTAGGCTAAGGCTAGGGCTCCCCTAGCCTAAGGCTAAGGCACCCCTAGGCTTAGGCTAGGGCACCCCTTGGCTTAGGCTAGGGCACCCCTAGACTTAGGCTAAGGCTAGGGATCACCTAGCCTAAGGCTAGGGCACCCTTAGGCTTAGGCTAGGGCACCCCTAGGCTTAGGGTCGGGCGCCCCTAAGCTTAGGCGAGGGCACATCTAGGCTTAGGCTAGGTCCCCCCTAGGCTTAGGCTAAGGATAGGGTTCCACTAGACTAAGGCTAAGGGCACCCCTAGCCTTAGGCTAGGGCACCCCTAGGCTTAGGGTAGGGCACCCCTAGGCTTGGGCTCGGGCACCGCTAGGCTTGGGCTAGGGCACCCCTAGTCTTAGCCTAAGGTTAGGGCTCCCCTAGCCTAAGGCTAGGGCAACCCTAGGCTTAGGCTAGGGCACCCCTAGGCTTAGAATAGGGCACCCCTAAGTTTAGGTTAGGGCAACCCTAGTCTTAGGCTAGGGCACCCCAAGGCTTAGGCTAAGGCTAGGGCTCCTCTAGCCTAAGGCTATGGCACCCCTAGGCTTAGGCTAGGGCACCCCTAGGCATAGGCTAGGGCACCCCTAGGCTTAGGCTAGGGCACCCCTAGGCTTAGGCTGAGGCTAGGGCTCAGCTAGCCTAAGGCTAGGGCAAGCCTAGGCTTAGGTTGGGCACTCCTAGGCTTAGGGTAGGGCACCCTTAGGCTTAGGGTAGGGCACCCCTTGATTAGGCTAGGGCACGCCTAGGCTTATGCTTGGGCAACCCTAGGCTTAGGCTAAGGCTAGTGTTCCCCTAGCCTAAGGCTAGGGCACCACTAGGGTTAGGCTAGTGCACCCCTAGGCTTAGGCTAGGGCACCCCTAGGCTTAGGGTAGGGCACCCCTAGGCTTAGGCTAGGGCACCCCTTGGCTTAGGCTTAGGCTAGGGCTCAGCTACTAAGGCTAGGGCAAGCCTAGGTTTAGGCTAGGGCACCCCTAGGCTTAGGGTAGGGCACCCCTAGGCTTAGGCTAGGGCACCCCTAGGCTTAGGCTAAGGCTAGGGATCACCTAGCCTAAGGCTAGGGCACCCTTAGGCTTAGGCTAGGGCACCCCTAGGCTTAGGGTCGGGCGCCCCTAAGCTTAGGCGAGGGCACATCTAGGCTTAGGCTAGGTCCCCCCTAGGCTTAGGCTAAGGATAGGGTTCCACTAGACTAAGGCTAAGGGCACCCCTAGCCTTAGGCTAGGGCACCCCTAGGCTTAGGGTAGGGCACCCCTAGGCTTGGGCTCGGGCACCGCTAGGCTTGGGCTAGGGCACCCCTAGTCTTAGCCTAAGGTTAGGGCTCCCCTAGCCTAAGGCTAGGGCAACCCTAGGCTTAGGCTAGGGCACCCCTAGGCTTAGAATAGGGCACCCCTAAGTTTAGGTTAGGGCAACCCTAGTCTTAGGCTAGGGCACCCCAAGGCTTAGGCTAAGGCTAGGGCTCCTCTAGCCTAAGGCTATGGCACCCCTAGGCTTAGGCTAGGGCACCCCTAGGCATAGGCTAGGGCACCCCTAGGCTTAGGCTAGGGCACCCCTAGGCTTAGGCTGAGGCTAGGGCTCAGCTAGCCTAAGGCTAGGGCAAGCCTAGGCTTAGGCTAGGGCACTCCTAGGCTTAGGGTAGGGCACCCTTAGGCTTAGGGTAGGGCACCCCTTGATTAGGCTAGGGCACGCCTAGGCTTATGCTTGGGCAACCCTAGGCTTAGGCTAAGGCTAGTGTTCCCCTAGCCTAAGGCTAGGGCACCACTAGGGTTAGGCTAGTGCACCCCTAGGCTTAGGCTAGGGCACCCCTAGGCTTAGGGTAGGGCACCCCTAGGCTTAGGCTAGGGCACCCCTTGGCTTAGGCTTAGGCTAGGGCTCAGCTACTAAGGCTAGGGCAAGCCTAGGTTTAGGCTAGGGCACCCCTAGGCTTAGGGTAGGGCACCCCTAGGCTTAGGCTAGGACACCCCTAGGCTTAGGGTAGGGCACCACAAGGCTTAGGCTAGGGAACCCCTAGGCTTAGGCTAAGGCTAGGGCTCCCCTAGCCTAAGGCTAAGGCACCCCTAGGCTTAGGCTAGGGCACCCCTTGGCTTAGGCTAGGGCACCCCTAGGCTTAGGCTAAGGCTAGGGATCACCTAGCCTAAGGCTAGGGCACCCTTAGGCTTAGGCTAGGGCACCCCTAGGCTTAGGGTCGGGCGCCCCTAAGCTTAGGCGAGGGCACATCTAGGCTTAGGCTAGGTCCCCCCTAGGCTTAGGCTAAGGATAGGGTTCCACTAGACTAAGGCTTGGGCACCCCTAGCCTTAGACTAGGGCACCCCTAGGCTTAGGCTAGGGCACCCCTAGGCTTGGGCTCGGGCACCGCTAGGCTTGGGCTAGGGCACCCCTAGTCTTAGCCTAAGGTTAGGGCTCCCCTAGCCTAAGGCTAGGGCAACCCTAGGCTTAGGCTAGGGCACCCCTAGGCTTAGAATAGGGCACCCCTAAGTTTAGGTTAGGGCAACCCTAGTCTTAGGCTAGGGCACCCCAAGGCTTAGGCTAAGGCTAGGGCTCCTCTAGCCTAAGGCTATGGCACCCCTAGGCTTAGGCTAGGGCACCCCTAGGCATAGGCTAGGGCACCCCTAGGCTTAGGCTAGGGCACCCCTAGGCTTAGGCTGAGGCTAGGGCTCAGCTAGCCTAAGGCTAGGGCAAGCCTAGGCTTAGGCTAGGGCACTCCTAGGCTTAGGGTAGGGCACCCTTAGGCTTAGGGTAGGGCACCCCTTGATTAGGCTAGGGCACGCCTAGGCTTATGCTTGGGCAACCCTAGGCTTAGGCTAAGGCTAGTGTTCGCCTAGCCTAAGGCTAGGGCACCACTAGGGTTAGGCTAGTGCACCCCTAGGCTTAGGCTAGGGCACCCCTAGGCTTAGGGTAGGGCACCCCTAGGCTTAGGCTAGGGCACCCCTTGGCTTAGGCTTAGGCTAGGGCTCAGCTACTAAGGCTAGGGCAAGCCTAGGTTTAGGCTAGGGCACCCCTAGGCTTAGGGTAGGGCACCCCTAGGCTTAGGCTAGGACACCCCTAGGCTTAGGGTAGGGCACCACAAGGCTTAGGCTAGGGAACCCCTAGGCTTAGGCTAAGGCTAGGGCTCCCCTAGCCTAAGGCTAAGGCACCCCTAGGCTTAGGCTAGGGCACCCCTTGGCTTAGGCTAGGGCACCCCTAGGCTTAGGCTAAGGCTAGGGATCACCTAGCCTAAGGCTAGGGCACCCTTAGGCTTAGGCTAGGGCACCCCTAGGCTTAGGGTCGGGCGCCCCTAAGCTTAGGCGAGGGCACATCTAGGCTTAGGCTAGGTCCCCCCTAGGCTTAGGCTAAGGATAGGGTTCCACTAGACTAAGGCTTGGGCACCCCTAGCCTTAGACTAGGGCACCCCTAGGCTTAGGCTAGGGCACCCCTAGGCTTGGGCTCGGGCACCGCTAGGCTTGGGCTAGGGCACCCCTAGTCTTAGCCTAAGGTTAGGGCTCCCCTAGCCTAAGGCTAGGGCAACCCTAGGCTTAGGCTAGGGCACCCCTAGGCTTAGAATAGGGCACCCCTAAGTTTAGGTTAGGGCAACCCTAGTCTTAGGCTAGGGCACCCCAAGGCTTAGGCTAAGGCTAGGGCTCCTCTAGCCTAAGGCTATGGCACCCCTAGGCTTAGGCTAGGGCACCCCTAGGCATAGGCTAGGGCACCCCTAGGCTTAGGCTAGGGCACCCCTAAGCTTAGGCTGAGGCTAGGGCTCAGCTACCCTAAGGCTAGGGCAAGCCTAGACTTAGGCTAGGGCACTCCTAGGCTGAGGGTAGGGCACCCTTAGGCTTAGGGTAGGGCACCCCTTGATTAGGCTAGGGCACGCCTAGGCTTATGCTTGGGCACCCCTAGGCTTAGGCTAAGGCTAGTGTTCCCCTAGCCTAAGGCTAGGGCACCACTAGGGTTAGGCTAGTGCACCCCTAGGCTTAGGCTAGGGCACCCCTAGGCTTAGGCTAGGGCAGCCATAGGCTTAGGCTAAGGTTAGGGCTCCTCAAGCCTAAGGACTGGGCACCCCTAGGCTTAGGCTAGGGCACCCCTAGGCTTAGGCTAAGGCACCCCTAGGCTTAGGCAAGGACAACCCTAGGCTTAGGCTAAGGCTAGGGCTCCCCTAGCCTAAGGCTAGGGCACCCCTAGGCTTAGGCTAGGGCACCCCCAGGCTTAGGCTAGGGCACCCCTAGGCTTAGGCTTAGGCTAGGGCTCAGCCAGCCTAAGGCCTGGGCAAGGCTAGGCTTAGGCTAGGGTACCTCTAGGCTTAAGCTAGGGCACCCGTAGGCTTAGGCTAAGGCTAGGGCTCCCCTATCCTAAGGCTAGGGCACCTCTAGCCTTAGGCTAGGGCACCCCCAGGCTTAGGCTAGGGCACCCCTAGGCTTAGGCTAGGGCACCTCTAGGCTTAGGCTAGGGAACCCCTATGCTTAGGTTAGGGCACCCCTAGTCTTAGGCTAGGACACCCCTAGGCTTTGGCTACGGCACTCCTAGGCTTAGGTTAGGGCACCCCTAGGATTAGGCTAGGGCACCCCAAAATTAGGCTAGGGCACCACTAGTCTTACACTAGGGCACCCCTAGGCTTAGGCTAAGGCTAGGGATCCCCTAGCCTATGGCTAGGGCACCACTAGTCTTAGGCTAGGGTACCCTTAGGCTTAGGCTAGGGCACCCCTAAGCTTAGGCTAGGGCACCCCTAGGCTTAGTCTATGGCACCCCTAATCTTAGGCTAGGGCACCCCTAGGCTTAGGCTAGGGCTCCCCTAGGCTTAGGCTAGGGCACTCCTTGCTTAGGCTAGGGCACGCCAAGGCTTAGGCTAGGGCACCCCTAGGCTTAAGCTAAGGCTAGTGCTCCCCTAGGCTAAGGCTAGGGCTCCCCTAGCCTAAGGCTATGGCACCCCTAGGCTAAGGCTATCGCACCCCTAGGCTTAGGCTAGGGCACCCCTAGGCTTAGGCTAGGGCACCCCTAGGCTTAGGCTAGGGCAGCCATAGGCTTAGGCTAAGGCTAGGGCTCCCCTAGCCTAAGGCTTGGGCACCCCTAAGTTTAAGCTAGGGCACCCCTAGGCTTAGGCTAAGGCTAGGGCTCCTTTAGCCTAAGGCCTGGGCACACCTAGCCTTAGGCTAGGGCACCCCTCGGCTTAGGCTAGGGCACCTCTAGGCTTAGGCTAGGGCACGCCTAGGCTTAGGCTTAGGCTAGGGCTCAGCTAGCCTAAGGCTAGCGCAAGCTTTGGCTTAGGCTAGGGCACCCCTAGGCTTAGGCTAGGGCACACCTAGGCTTAGGCTAGGGCACCCCTAGTATTAGGCTAAGGCTAGTGCTCCCCTAGCCTAAGGCTTGGGCACCCCTAAGTTTAAGCTAGGGCACCCCTAGGCTTAGGCTAAGGCTAGGGCTCCTCTAGCCTAAGGCCTGGGCACACCTAGGCTTAGGCTAGGGCACCCCTCGGCTTAGGCTAGGGCACCTCTAGGCTTAGGCTAAGGCTAGGGGACCCTTAGGCGTAGGCTAAGTCACCCCTAGGCTTTGGCAAGGGCACCCTAGGCTTAGGTTAGGGCACCCTTAGTCTTAGGGTAGGGCACCCCTAGGCTTAGGCTAAGGCTAGGTCACCCCTAGGCTTAGTCTAAGGCACCACTAGGCTTAGGCTAGGGAAGCCCTAGGCTTAGGCTAGGGCACTCCTAGGCTTAGGCTAGGGCACCCCTAGGCTGAGGCTAGGGCACCCCTAGGTTTAGGCTAGGGAACCCATAGGCTTAGGCTAAGGCCAGGGGTCCCCTGGCCTAAGGATATGGCACCCCTAGGCTTAGGCTAGGGCACCCCTAGGCTTTGGCTAGGGCACTCCTAGGCTTAGGCTAGGGCAAACCTAGGATTAGGCTAAGGCTAGGGCTCCCCTGCCTAACCCTAGGGCACCCCTAATCTTAGGCCAGGGACCCCTAGGCTTCGGCTAGGGCACCCCTAAGCTTAGGCTAGGGCACCCCTAGTCTTAGGCTAGGGCACCCTGAGGCTTAGGCTTAGGCTAGGGCACCCCTAGGATTAGGCTAGGGTAACCCTAGGTTTAGGCTATGGCAAGGGAACCCCTAGGCTTAGGCTAAGGCACCACTAGGCTTAGGCTAGGGCACCCCTCGGCTTAGGCTAGGGCACCCCAAGGCTTAGGCTAAGGCTAGGTCACCCCTAGGCTTAGGCTAAGGCACCACTAGGCTTAGGCTAGGGCACTCCTAGGCTTAGGCTAGGGCACCCCTACTCTTAAGCTAGGGCACCCCTAGGCTTAGGCTAAGGCTAGGGCTCCCCTAGCCTAAGGCTAGGGCACCACTAGGCTTAGGCTAGGGCACCCTTTGACTTAGGTTAGGGCACCCCTAAGCTTAGGCTAGGGCACCCCTAGTCTTAGGCTAGGGCTCCCCTAGGCTTAGGATAGGGCACCCCTAGTCTTAGGCTCGGGCACCCCTAGGCTTAGGCTAAGGCTTGTGCTCCCCTAGCCTAAGGCTAGGGCACCCCTAGGGTTAGGTTAGGGTACCCCTAGGATTAGGCTAGGGCAGCCCTAGCCTTAGGCTAAGGCTAGGGCTCCCCTAGCCTAAGGTTGGGCACTACTAGGCTCAGGCTAGGGCATCCCTAGGCTTAGGCTATGGCACCCCTAGGCTTAGGCTAAGGCTAGGGCTCCCCTAGCATAAGGCGAGGGCACCCGTAGGCTTAGGCTAGGGCACCCGTAGGCTTAGGCTGGGGAACCCCTAGGCTTAGACTAGGGCCCCCCTAGGCTTAGGCTAAGGCTATGGCTCCCCTAGCCACAGGCTAGTGCACCACTAGACTCAGGCTGTGGCACCCCTAGGCTTAGGCTAGGGCAATCCTAGGCTAGACTAAGGCTAGGGTCCCCTAGCCTCAGGCTAGGGCAACCGTAGGCTCAGGCTAGGGCACCCCTAGGCTCAGGCTTCGACACCCGTAGCCTTAGGCTAGGGCACCACTAGGCTTAGGCTAAGGCTAGTGCTCCCTTAGCGTAAGGCTAGGGCACCCATAGGGTTAGGCTAGGGCACCCCTAGGCTTAGGCTAGGGCAGCCTAGGCTTAGGCTAGGGCACTCCTAGGCTTAGGCTAGGGCACCCCTAGGCTTAGGCTTAGGCTAGGGCTCAGCTAGCCTAAGGCTAGGGCAAGCCTTGGCTTAGGCTAGGGCACCCCTAGGCTTAGGCTAAGGCTAGGGCTCCTCTAGCCTAAGGCCTGGGCACACCTAGGCTTAGCCTAGGGCACCCCTAGGCTTAGGCTAGGGCACCCCTCGGCTTAGGCTAGGGCACCCCTAGGCTTAGGCTAAGGCTAGGGGACCCATAGGCGTAGGCTAAGGCACCCCTATGCTTAGGCAAGGGCACCCTAGGCTTAGGTTAGGGCACCCTTAGTCTTAGGCTAGGGCACCCCTAGACTTAGGCTAAGGATAGGTCACCCCTATGCTTAGTCTAAGGCACCACTAGGCTTAGGCTAGGGAACCCCTAGGCTTAGGCTAGGGCACCCCTAGGCTTAGGCTAGGGCACCCCTAGTCTTAAGCTAGGGCACCACTAGGCTTAGGATAGGGCACCCCTAGGCTTAGGCTTAGGCTAGGGCTCAGCTAGCCTAAGGCTAGGGCAAGCCTTGGCTTAAGCTAGGGAACCCCTAGGCTTAGGCTAGGGCACTCCTAGGCTTAGGCTAGGTCACCCCTAGGCTGAGGCTAGGGCACCCCTAGGCTTAGGCTAGGGAACCCATAGGCTTAGGCTAAGGCCAGGGCTCCCCTAGCCTAAGGATAGGGCACCCCTAGGCTTAGGCTAGGGCACCACTAGGCTTAAGCTAGGGCACCCGTAGGCTTAGGCTAAGGCTAGGTCTCCCCTATCCTAAGGCTAGGACACCCCTAGTCTTAGGCTAGGGACCCCTAGGCTTAGGCTAGGGCACCCCTAAGCTTAGGCTAGGGCACCCCTATTCTTAGGCTAGGGCACACCTAGGCTTAGGCTTAGGCTAGGGCACCCATAGGCTTAGGCTAGGGCAACCCTAGGTTTAGGCTAAGGCAAGGGAACCCCTAGGCTTAGGCTAAGGCACCACTAGGCTTAGGCTATGGCACCCCTCGGCTTAGGCTAGGGCACCCCTAGGCTTAGACTAAGGCTAGGGCTCCCCTAGCATAAGGCGAGGGCACCCGTAGGCTTAGGCTATGGCACCCCTAGGCTTAGGCTAAGGCTAGGGCTCCCCTAGCATAAGGCGAGGGCACCCGTAGGCTTAGGCTAGGGCACCCCTAGGCTTAGGCTGGGGAACCCCTAGGCTTAGGCTAGGGTACCCCTAGGCTTAGGCTAATGCTACGGCTCCCCTAGCCACAGGCTAGTGCACCACTAGACTCAGGCTATGGCACCCCTAGGCTTAGGCTAGGGCAATCCTAGGCTAGACTAAGGCTAGGGTCCCCTAGCCTCATGCTAGGGCACCCGTAGGCTCAGGCTACGACACCCCTAGGCTTAGGCTAGGGCACCATTAGGCTTAGGCTAAGGCTAGTGCTCCCCTAGCGTAAGGCTAGGGCACCCCTAGGGTTAGGCTATGGCACCCCTAGGCTTAGGCTTGGGCAGCCATAGGCTTAGGCTAAGGCTAGGGCTCCCCTAGCCTAAGGCTATGGCAGCCCTAGGCTTAGGCTAGGGCATCCCTAGGCTTAGTCTAGGGCACCCCTAGGCTTAGGCTTAGGCTACGGCTCAGCTAGACTAAGACTAGGGCAAGCCTAGGCTTAGGCTAGGGCACCCCTAGGCTTAGGCTATGGCTAGGGCTCCTCTAGCCTAAGGCTAGGGCTCCCCTAGCCTAAGGCTAGGGCACCACTAGGCTTGGGCTAGGGCACCCTTAGGTTTAGGCTAGGGCACCCCTAAGCTTAGGCTAGGGCACCGCTAGGCTTAGGCTAGGGCACCCCTAGACCTAGGCTAGGGCACCCCTAGGCTTAGGCTAGGGCACCCTTAGGCTTAGGCTAGGGCACCCCTAGGCTTAGGCTAAGGCTAGTGATCCCCTAGCCTAAGGCTAGGGCACCCCTAGCATTAGGCTAGGGCACCCCTAGGCTTAGGCTAGGGCACCCCTAGGCTTAGGCTAAGGCTAGGGGACCTCTAGGCTTAGGCTAAGGCACCCCTAGGCTTAGGCAAGGGCACCCTAAGCTTAGTTTAGGGCACCCTTAGTCTTATGCTAGGGGACCCCTAGGCTTAGGCTAAGGCTAGGTCACCCCTAGGCTCAGGCTAGGGCACCCCTACACTTAGGCTAGGGCACCCCTAGGCTTAGGCTAAGACTAGGGATCCCCTAGCCTAAGGCTAAGGCACCCTTAAGCTTCGGCTAGGGCACCCCTAGGCTTAGGCTAGGCACCCCTAGGCTTAGGCTAGGGCACCCCTATGTTTAGGCTAAGGCTAGGGCTCCCCTAGCCTAAGGCTAGGGCACCCCTAGGCTTAGGTTAAGGCACCCCTAGGCTTAGGCTAGGGCACCCCTAGGCTTAGGCTAAGGCTAGGGCTCCCCTAGTCTAAGGCTAGGGCACCCTTAGGCTTAGACTAGGGCACCCCTAGGCTTAGGCTAGGGGACCCCTAGGCTTAGGCAAGGGCACCCCTAGGCTTAGGCTAGGGCACCCCTAGGCTTAGGCTAAGGCTAGGGCACCCCTAGGCTAAGGCTAGGGCACCCCTAGCTTTAGGCTAGGGCACCCCTAGGCTTCGAATAGGGCACCCGTAGGCTTAGGCTAGGGCACCCCTAGACTTAGGTAGGGAACCCCTAGGCTTAGGTTAGGGCACCCATATGCTTAGGCTAGGCACCCATAGACTTAGGCTAGGGCACCCCTAGGCTTAGGCTGGGGCACCCCAAGGCTTAGGCTAAGGCTAGGGCTGCTCTACCCTAACACTAGGGCACCCCTAAGGTTTGGCTAGGGCACCCCTAGGCTTAGACAAGGGCACCCCAAGGCTTCGGCTAAGGCGAGGACTCCCGTAGCCTAAGGCTAGGGTACACGTAGGCTTAGGCTAGGGCACCCTAAGCTTATGCTAAGGCTAGGGCTCCACTAGCCTAAGGCTAGGGCACCCCTAGGCTTAGGCTAGGGCACCCCTAAGCTTAGGCTAAGGCTTGGGCTCCACTAGACTAAGGCTAGTTCACCCCTAGCCTTAGGCTAGGGCACCCCTAGGCTTAGGCTAGGGCACCCCTAGGCTAAGGCTAGTACACCCGTAAGCTTAGGCTACGGCAACCCTAGGCTTAGGCCAGGGCAACCCTAGGCTTATGCTAGGGCACCCCTAGGCTTAGGCTAGGGCACCCCTAGGCTTAGGATAAGGCTAGGGCTCCCCTAGCCAAGGCTAGGGTACCCCTAGGCTTAGGCTAGGGCACCCCTAGACATAGGCTAGGGCACCCCTTGGCTTAGGCTAGGGCACCCTAGGCTTAGGCTAAGGCTACGGATCCTCTAGCCTAACGCTAAGGCATCCCTAGGCTTGGGGTAGGGCACCCCTAGGCTTAGGCTAGGCACCCCTAGACTTAGGCTAGGCCACACCTAGGCTTAGGCTGGGGCACCCTTAGGCTTAGGCTGGGGCACCCGTCAGCTTAGGCTAAGGCTAGGGCTCCTCTTGCCTAACGCTAGGGCACCCATAGCCTTAGCTTAGGGTATACCTAGGCTTATTGTAGGGGAACCCTAGGCTTAGGCTAGGGCAGGGCACCCCTAGGCTTAGGCTAGGGCAACCCATGGCTTAGGATAGGGCACCCCTATGCTTAGGCTAAGGCTAGGGCTCCACTAGACTAAGGCTAGGGCACCCCTAGCCTTAGGCTAGGGCACCCCTAGGCTTAGACTAGGGCAACCCTAGGCTTAGGTTTGGGCACCCCAAGGCTTAGGCTAGGACACCACTAGGCTTCGGCAAAGGCACCCCTAGGCTTAGGCTAAGGCTAGGGCCCCCTAGGCTAAGGCTACGGCACCCCTAGGCTTAGGCTACGGCACCCCTAGGCTTAGGCTAGGGCACCCCTAGGCTTAGCCTAGGGCACCCCTAAGCTTAGGCAAGGGCACCCTTAGGCTTAGGCTAAGGCTAGGGCTCCCCTTGCCTAACCCATGGGCACCCCTAGGCTTAGACAAGGGCACCCCTAAGCTTAGGCTAGGGCACCCCTAGTCTTAGGCTAGGGCACCCCTAGGCTTAGGATAATACTAGGGCTCCCTTAGCCTAAGGCTAGGGCACCACTAGACTTAGGCTAGGGCACCCCTACGCGTAGGCTTGGGCACCCCTAGGCTTAGGCTAAGGCTAGGGCTCAGGTAGCCTAAGGCTAGGGCACCCCTAGGCTTAGGCTAGGGCAACCTAGGCTTAGGGTAGGGCACCCCTAAGCTTAGGCTAGGGCACCCTTAGGCTTAGGCTAAGGCTAGGGCTCCCCTTGCCTAAACCTAGGGCACCCCGAGGCTTAGACAAGGGCACCCCGAAGCTTAGGCTCGGGAACCCCTAGTCTTAGGCTAGGGCACCCCTAGGCTTGGGCTAGGGCACCCCTAGGTGTAGGCTACGGCACCCCTAGGCTTAGGCTAAGGCTAGGGCTCAGCTAGCCTAAGGCTAGGGCACCCTTAGGCTTAGGCTAGGGCAACCTAGGCTTAGGGTTCGGCACCTCTAGGCTTAGGCTAGGGCACCCCTAGGCTTAGGCTAGGGCACCCTAGGCTTAGGCCAAGGCTAGGGCTCCACTAGACTAAGGCTAGGGCACCTCTATCCTTAGGCTAGGGCACCCCTAGGCTTAGGCTAGGGCACCCCTAGGCTTAGGCTGGGGCACCCCTAGGCTTAGTCTAAGTATAGGGCTCCCCTAGCCTAAAGCTAGGGCACCCCTAGGTTTAGGCTAGGGCACCCCTAGGCTTAGGCTAGGGTACCCCTAGGCTTATGCTAGGGCACCCCTAGGATTAGGCTAAGGCTAGGGCACCCCTAGGCTTAGGCTAGGGCACCCCTAGGCTTAGGCTAAGGCTAGGCTCCCCTAGCCTAAGGCTAGGGCACCCCTAGGCTTAGGCTAGGGCACCCCTAGGCTTAGGCTAGGGTACCCATAGGCTTAGGCTAGGGCACCCCTAGGCTTACGCTAGGGCAACCCTAAACATAGGATAGGGCACCCCTAGTCTTAGGCTAGGGCACCCCTAAGCTTAGGCTAAGGCTAGGGCTCCCCTAGCCTAATGCTAGGGCACCCCTAGGCTTAGGCTAGGGCACCCCTAGGCTTAGGCTAAGGCTAGGGCTCAGCTAGCCTAAGGCTAGGGCACCCCTAGGCTTAGGTTAGGGCACCCATGGGCTTAGGGTAGGGCACCCCTAGGCTTAGGCTAGGGCACCCCTAGGCTTAGGCTAAGGCTAGGGCTCAGCTAGCCTAAGGCTAGGGCACCCCTAAGCTTAGGCTAGGGCACACTAGGCTTAGGCTAAGGCTAGGGCTCCACTAGACTAAGGCTAGAGCACCCCTAGCATTAGGTAGGGCACCCCTAGGCTTAGGCTAGGGCACCCCTAGGCTTAGGCTAGGGCACCCCTAGCCTTAACCTAGGGCACCCCTAGGCTTAGGCTAGGTCACCCCTAGGCTTAGGCTAGGGCACCCCATGGCTTAGGCTAGGGCGCCCCATGGCTTAAGATAGGGCACCCCTAGGCTTAGGCTAAGGCGAGGGCTCCACTAGACCAAGGCTAGGGCACCCCTAACCTTAGGCTAGGGCACCCCTAGGCTTAGGCTAAAGCAACCCTAGCCTTATGCTAGGGCACCCCTAGGCTTAGCATAGGGCACCACTAAGCTTAGGCTAAGGCTAGGGCTCCAGTAGACTAAGGCTATGGCACCCCTAGCCTTAGCCTAGGGCACCCCTAGGCTTAGGCTAGGGCACCCCAAGGCTTCGGCTAAGGCGAGGACTCCCCTAGCCTAATCCTAGCGTACCCCTAGGCTTAGGCTACGGCACCCCTAGCCTTAGGCTAGGGCACCCCTAGCCTTAGGCTAGGGCACCCCTAGCCTTAGGCTAGGGCACCCCTAGGTTTAGGCTAAGGCTAGGGCTCATCTAACGTAACGCGAGGGCACCCCTAGGCTTAGGCTAGGGCACCGCTAGGCTTAGGCTAGGGCACCCCTAGGCTTAGTCTAGGGCACCGCTAGGCTTAGGCTAGGGCACCCCTAGGCTTAGGCTAAGGATAGGGCTTCCCTAGCCTAGGGCTAGGGCACCCATAGGCTTAGGCTAGGGCACCCCTAGACTTAGGTTAGGGCACCCCTAGGCTTAGGCTAGGGCACCCCTAGGCTTAGGCTAGGGGACCACTAGGCTTAGGCTAGGGCACCCCAAGGCTTAGGCTAAGGCTAGGGCTCCCCTAGCCTATGGCTAGGGCACCCCTAAGCTTAGGCTAGGGCAACCCTAGTTTAAGCTAGGGCACCCCTAGGCTTAGGCTAGGGCACCCCTAGACTTAGGATAGGGCCCCCCTAGGCTTAGGCTAAGGCTAGGTCTCCACTAGACTAAGGCTAGGGCACCCCTAGCCTTAGGCTTGGGCACACCTAGGCTTAGGCTAGGGCATCCCTAGTCTTTGACTAGGGCACCCCTAGGCTTAGGCTAGAGCACCCCTAGGCTTAGGCTAAGGCTAGGGCTCCCCTAGCCTAAGGCAAGGGCACCCCAAGGCTTAGGCTAGGGCACCCCTAGGCTTAGGCTAGGGCACCCCTAGGCTTAGGCTAGGGCTCCCCTAAGCTTCGGCTAAGGATCCCCTAGCCTAAGGCTAAGGCACCCCTAGGCTTAGGCTAGGGCACCCCTACGCTTTGGCTAGGGCACCCCTAGGCTTAGGCTAGGGAACCCCTAGGCTTAGGATAGGGGACCACTAGGCTTAGGCTAGGGCACCCCAAGGCTTAGGCTAAGGCTAGGGCTCCTCTAGCCTATGGCTAGGGCACCCCTAGGCTTAGGCTAGGGCTCCCCTAGCCTAATGCTAGGGCACCCCTAGGCTTACGCTAGGGCACCCCTTCGCTTAGGCTAGGGCAACCCTAGGCTTAGGCTAAGGCTAGGGCTCAGCTAGCCTAAGGCTAGGGCACCCCTAGGCTTAGGCTAGGGCACCCCTAGGCTTACGGTAAGGCACCCCTAGGCTTAGGCTAGGGCACCCCTAGGCTTAGGCTAAGGCTAGGGCTCAGCTAGCCTAAGGCTAGGGCACCCCTAAGCTTAGGCTAGGGCACCCTAGGCTTAGGCTAAGGCTAGGGCTCCACTAGACTAAGGCTAGGGCACCCCTAGCCTTAGGTTAGGGCACCCCTAGGCTTAGGCTAGGGCACCCCTAGTCTTAGGCTAGGGCACCCCTAGCCTTAACCTAGGGCACCCCTAGGCTTAGGCTAGGTCACCCCTAGACTTAGACTAGGGAACCCCTAGGTTTAGGCTAGGGCGCCCCAAGGCTTAGGCTAAGGCTAGGGCTCCCCTAGCCTAAGGCTAGGGCACCCCTAGGCTTAGGCTAGGGCAACCCGAGGCTTAGGCTAGGGCACCCCAAGGCTTAGGCTAGGGCGCCCCATGGCTTAGGATAGGGCACCCCTAGGCTTAGGCTAAGGTGAGGGCTCCACTAGACTAAGGCTAGGGCACCCCTAACCTTAGGCTAGGGCACCCCTAGGCTTAGGCTAAAGCAACCCTAGGCTTATGCTAGGGCACCCCTAGGCTTAGCATAGGGCACCACTAAGCTTAGGCTAAGGCTAGGGCTCCAGTAGACTAAGGCTAGGGCACCCCTAGCCTTAGCCTAGGGCACCCCTAGGCTTAGGCTAGGGCACCCCAAGGCTTCGGCTAAGGCAAGGACTCCCCTAGCCTAATGCTAGGGTACCCCTAGGCTTAGGCTACGGCACCCCTAGCCTTAGGCTAGGGCACCCCTAGCCTTAGGCTAGGGCACCCCTAGGCTTAGGCTAAGGCTAGGGCTCATCTAACATAACGCTAGGGCATCCCTAGGCTTGGGCTAGGGCACCCCAAGGCTTATGCTAGGGCACCCCTAGTCTTAGACTATGGCTAGGGCTCCCCTAGCCTAAGGCTAGGGCACCTCTAGCCTTAAGCTTGGGCACCCCAGGCTTAGGCTAGGGCACCCCTAGGCTTAGACTAGGGCACCCCTAGGCTTAGGCTAGGGCACTCCTAGGCTTAGGCTAGGGCAGCCTTAGGCTTAGGCTAGGGCACCCCTAGGCTTAGGCTAGGGCACCGCTAGGCTTAGGCTAGGGCACCCCTAGGCTTAGGCTAAGGATAGGGCTTCCCTAGCCTACGGCTAGGGCACCCATAGGCTTAGGCTAGGGCACCCCTAGACTTAGGCTAGGGCACCCCTAGGCTTAGGCTAGGGGACCACTAGGCTTAGGCTAGGGCACCCCAAGGCTTAGGCTAGGGCACCCCTAGACTTAGGATAGGGCACCCCTAGGCTTAGACTAAGGCTAGGTCTCCACTAGACTAAGGCTAGGGCACCCCTAGACTTAGGCTAGGGCACCCCTCGGCTTAGGCTAGGGCATCCCTAGTCTTTGACTAGGGCACCCCTAGGCTTAGGCTAGAGCACCCCTAGGCTTAGGCTAAGGCTAGGGCTCCCCTAGCCTAAGGCTATGGCACCCCTAGGCTTAGGCTAGGACACCCCTAGGCTTAGGCTAGGGCACCCCTAGGCTTAGGTTAGGGCTCCCCTTAGCTTAGGCTAAGGATCCCCTAGCCTAAGGTTAAGGCACCCCTAGGCTTAGGCTAGGGCACCCCTACGCTTTGGCTAGGGCACCCCTAGGCTTAGGCTAAAGCTAGGGGTCCCCTAACCTAAGGCCATGGCACCCATAGGCTTAGGCTAGGGCACCCCTAGGCTTAGGCTAGGGCACCCCTAGGTTTAGGGTTAGGCTAGGGCACCCCTAGGCTTAGGCTAGGACACCCCTAGGTTTAGGCTTAGGCTAGGGCACACCTAGGCTTAGGCTAGGGCACCCCTAGGCTTAGGCTAGGGCACCTCTAGGTAGGCTAGAGCACCCAAAGGCTTAGGCTAGGGCACCCCTAGGCTTAGACTAGGGCACCGCTAGGCTTAGGCTATGGCACCCCTAGGCTTAGGCTAGGGCACCGCTAGGGTTAGGCTAGGGCACCCCTAGGCTTAGGATAAGGATAGGGCTTCCCTAGCCTACGGCTAGGGCACCCATAGGCTTAGGCTAGGGCACCCCTAGGCTTAGGCTAGGGGACCACTAGGCTTAGGCTAGGGCACCCCTAGGCTTAGGCTAAGGCTAGGGCTCCCCTAGCCTATGGCTAGGGCACCCCTAGGCTTAGGCTAGGGCAACCCTAGGCTTAAGCTAGGGCACCCCTAGGCTTAGGCTAGGGCACCCCTAGACTTAGGATAGGGCACCCCTAGGCTTAGGCTAAGGCTAGGTCTCCACTAGACTAAGGCTAGGGCACCCCTAGCCTTAGGCTAGGGCACCCCTAGGCTTAGGCTAGGGCATCCCTAGTCTTTGACTAGGGCACCCCTAGGCTTAGGCTAGAGCACCCCTAGGCTTAGGCTATGGCGCCCCTAGGCTTAGGCTAAGGCTAGGGCTCCCCTAGCCTAAGGCTAGGGCACCCCTAGGCTTAGGCTAGGGCACCCCTAGGCTTAGGCTAAGACTAGGGCTCAGCTAGCCTAAGGATAGGGCACCCCTAGGGTTAGGCTAGGGTACACATAGGCTTAGGCTGGGGCACCCCTAGGCTTAGGCTAGGGCACCCCTAAGCATGCTAGGGCAGCCCTAGGCTTAGTCTAGGGCACCCCTAGGCTTAGGCTGAGGCTAGGGCTCTCCTAGCCTAAGGCTAGGGCACTACTAGGCTTAGGCTAGGGCACCCCTAGGCTTAGGCTAGGGCACCCCTAGGCGTAGGCTAGGGCAGCCCTAACTTTGGCTAGGGCACCCCTAGACGAAGCCTAGGAAACCCCTAGGCTTAGGCTGGGGCACCCCTAGGCTTAGGCTAAGGCTAGGGCTACCCTAGCCTAAGGCTTGGGCACCCCTAGGCTTAGGCTAGGGCACCCCTTCGCTTAGGCTAGGGCAACCCTAGGCTTAGGCTAAGGCTAGGGCTCAGCTAGCCTAAGGCTAGGGCACCCCTAGGCTTAGGCTAGGGCACCCCTAGGCTTACGGTAAGGCACCCCTAGGCTTAGGCTAGGGCACCCCTAGGCTTAGGCTAAGGCTAGGGCTCAGCTAGCCTAAGGCTAGGGCACCCCTAAGCTTAGGCTAGGGCACCCTAGGCTTAGGCTAAGGCTAGGGCTCCACTAGACTAAGGCTAGGGCACCCCTAGCCTTAGGTTAGGGCACCCCTAGGCTTAGGCTAGGGCACCCCTAGTCTTAGGCTAGGGCACCCCTAGCCTTAACCTAGGGCACCCCTAGGCTTAGGCTAGGTCACCCCTAGACTTAGACTAGGGAACTCCTAGGTTTAGGCTAGGGCGCCCCAAGGCTTAGGCTAAGGCTAGGGCTCCCCTAGCCTAAGGCTAGGGCACCCCTAGGCTTAGGCTAGGGCAACCCGAGGCTTAGGCTAGGGCACCCCAAGGCTTAGGCTGGGGCACCCGTCAGCTTAGGCTAAGGCTAGGGCTCCTCTTGCCTAACGCTAGGGCACCCATAGCCTTAGCTTAGGGCATACCTAGGCTTATTGTAGGGGAACCCTAGGCTTAGGCTAGGGCAGGGCACCCCTAGGCTTAGGCTAGGGCAACCCATGGCTTAGGATAGGGCACCCCTATGCTTAGGCTAAGGCTAGGGCTCCACTAGACTAAGGCTAGGGCACCCCTAGCCTTAGGCTAGGGCACCCCTAGGCTTAGACTAGGGCAACCCTAGGCTTAGGTTTGGGCACCCCAAGGCTTAGGCTAGGACACCACTAGGCTTCGGCAAAGGCACCCCTAGGCTTAGGCTAAGGCTAGGGCCCCCTAGGCTAAGGCTACGGCACCCCTAGGCTTAGGCTACGGCACCCCTAGGCTTAGGCTAGGGCACCCCTAGGCTTAGCCTAGGGCACCCCTAAGCTTAGGCAAGGGCACCCTTAGGCTTAGGCTAAGGCTAGGGCTCCCCTTGCCTAACCCATGGGCACCCCTAGGCTTAGACAAGGGCACCCCTAAGCTTAGGCTAGGGCACCCCTAGTCTTAGGCTAGGGCACCCCTAGGCTTAGGATAATACTAGGGCTCCCTTAGCCTAAGGCTAGGGCACCACTAGACTTAGGCTAGGGCACCCCTACGCGTAGGCTAGGGCACCCCTAGGCTTAGGCTAAGGCTAGGGCTCAGGTAGCCTAAGGCTAGGGCACCCCTAGGCTTAGGCTAGGGCAACCTAGGCTTAGGGTAGGGCACCCCTAAGCTTAGGCTAGGGCACCCTTAGGCTTAGGCTAAGGCTAGGGCTCCCCTTGCCTAAACCTAGGGCACCCCGAGGCTTAGACAAGGGCACCCCGAAGCTTAGGCTCGGGAACCCCTAGTCTTAGGCTAGGGCACCCCTAGGCTTGGGCTAGGGCACCCCTAGGTGTAGGCTAGGGCAACCCTAGGCTTAGGCTAAGGCTAGGGCTCAGCTAGCCTAAGGCTAGGGCACCCTTAGGCTTAGGCTAGGGCAACCTAGGCTTAGGGTTCGGCACCTATAGGCTTAGGCTAGGGCACCCCTAGGCTTAGGCTAGGGCACCCTAGGCTTAGGCCAAGGCTAGGGCTCCACTAGACTAAGGCTAGGGCACCTCTATCCTTAGGCTAGGGCACCCCTAGGCTTAGGCTAGGGCACCCCTAGGCTTAGGCTGGGGCACCCCTAGGCTTAGTCTAAGTATAGGGCTCCCCTAGCCTAAAGCTAGGGCACCCCTAGGTTTAGGCTAGGGCACCCCTAGGCTTAGGCTAGGGTACCCTTAGGCTTATGCTAGGGCACCCCTAGGATTAGGCTAAGGCTAGGGCACCCCTAGGCTTAGGCTAGGGCACCCCTAGGCTTAGGCTAAGGCTAGGCTCCCCTAGCCTAAGGCTAGGGCACCCCTAGGCTTAGGCTAGGGCACCCCTAGGCTTAGGCTAGGGCACCCATAGGCTTAGGCTAGGGCACCCCTAGGCTTACGCTAGGGCAACCCTAAACATAGGATAGGGCACCCCTAGTCTTAGGCTAGGGCACCCCTAAGCTTAGGCTAAGGCTAGGGCTCCCCTAGCCTAATGCTAGGGCACCCCTAGGCTTAGGCTAGGGCACCCCTAGGCTTAGGCTAAGGCTAGGGCTCAGCTAGCCTAAGGCTAGGGCAACCCTAGGCTTAGGTTAGGGCACCCATGGGCTTAGGGTAGGGCACCCCTAGGCTTAGGCTAGGGCACCCCTAGGCTTAGGCTAAGGCTAGGGCTCAGCTAGCCTAAGGCTAGGGCACCCCTAAGCTTAGGCTAGGGCACCCTAGGCTTAGGCTAAGGCTAGGGTTCCACTAGACTAAGGCTAGAGCACCCCTAGCATTTGGTAGGGCACCCCTAGGCTTAGGCTAGGGCACCCCTAGGCTTAGGCTAGGGCACCCCTAGCCTTAACCTAGGGCACCCCTAGGCTTAGGCTAGGTCACCCCTAGGCTTAGGCTAGGGCACCCCATGGCTTAGGCTAGGGCGCCCCATGGCTTAAGATAGGGCACCCCTAGGCTTAGGCTAAGGCGAGGGCTCCACTAGACCAAGGCTAGGGCACCCCTAACCTTAGGCTAGGGCACCCCTAGGCTTAGGCTAAAGCAACCCTAGCCTTATGCTAGGGCACCCCTAGGCTTAGCATAGGGCACCACTAAGCTTAGGCTAAGGCTAGGGCTCCAGTAGACTAAGGCTATGGCACCCCTAGCCTTAGCCTAGGGCACCCCTAGGCTTAGGCTAGGGCACCCCAAGGCTTCGGCTAAGGCGAGGACTCCCCTAGCCTAATCCTAGCGTACCCCTAGGCTTAGGCTACGGCACCCCTAGCCTTAGGCTAGGGCACCCCTAGCCTTAGGCTAGGGCACCCCTAGCCTTAGGCTAGGGCACCCCTAGGTTTAGGCTAAGGCTAGGGCTCATCTAACGTAACGCGAGGGCACCCCTAGGCTTAGGCTAGGGCACCGCTAGGCTTAGGCTAGGGCACCCCTAGGCTTAGTCTAGGGCACCGCTAGGCTTAGGCTAGGGCACCCCTAGGCTTAGGCTAAGGATAGGGCTTCCCTAGCCTAGGGCTAGGGCACCCATAGGCTTAGGCTAGGGCACCCCTAGACTTAGGTTAGGGCACCCCTAGGCTTAGGCTAGGGCACCCCTAGGCTTAGGCTAGGGGACCACTAGGCTTAGGCTAGGGCACCCCAAGGCTTAGGCTAAGGCTAGGGCTCCCCTAGCCTATGGCTAGGGCACCCCTAAGCTTAGGCTAGGGCACCCCTAGACTTAGGATAGGGCCCCCCTAGGCTTAGGCTAAGGCTAGGTCTCCACTAGACTAAGGCTAGGGCACCCCTAGCCTTAGGCTTGGGCACACCTAGGCTTAGGCTAGGGCATCCCTAGTCTTTGACTAGGGCACCCCTAGGCTTAGGCTAGAGCACTCCTAGGCTTAGGCTAAGGCTAGGGCTCCCCTAGCCTAAGGCAAGGGCACCCCAAGGCTTAGGCTAGGGCACCCCTAGGCTTAGGCTAGGGCACCCCTAGGCTTAGGCTAGGGCTCCCCTAAGCTTCGGCTAAGGATCTCCTAGCCTAAGGCTAAGGCACCCCTAGGCTTAGGCTAGGGCAACCCTACGCTTTGGCTAGGGCACCCCTAGGCTTAGGCTAGGGAACCCCTAGGCTTAGGCTAGGGGACCACTAGGCTTAGGCTAGGGCACCCCAAGGCTTAGGCTAAGGCTAGGGCTCCTCTAGCCTATGGCTAGGGCACCCCTAGGCTTAGGCTAGGGCTCCCCTAGCCTAATGCTAGGGCACCCCTAGGCTTAGGCTAGGGCACCCCTTCGCTTAGGCTAGGGCAACCCTAGGCTTAGGCTAAGGCTAGGGCTCAGCTAGCCTAAGGCTAGGGCACCCCTAGGCTTAGGCTAGGGCACCCCTAGGCTTACGGTAAGGCACCCCTAGGCTTAGGCTAGGGCACCCCTAGGCTTAGGCTAAGGCTAGGGCTCAGCTAGCCTAAGGCTAGGGCACCCCTAAGCTTAGGCTAGGGCACCCTAGGCTTAGGCTAAGGCTAGGGCTCCACTAGACTAAGGCTAGGGCACCCCTAGCCTTAGGTTAGGGCACCCCTAGGCTTATGCTAGGGCACCCCTAGGCTTAGCATAGGGCACCACTAAGCTTAGGCTAAGGCTAGGGCTCCAGTAGACTAAGGCTATGGCACCCCTAGCCTTAGCCTAGGGCACCCCTAGGCTTAGGCTAGGGCACCCCAAGGCTTCGGCTAAGGCGAGGACTCCCCTAGCCTAATCCTAGCGTACCCCTAGGCTTAGGCTACGGCACCCCTAGCCTTAGGCTAGGGCACCCCTAGCCTTAGGCTAGGGCACCCCTAGCCTTAGGCTAGGGCACCCCTAGGTTTAGGCTAAGGCTAGGGCTCATCTAACGTAACGCGAGGGCACCCCTAGGCTTAGGCTAGGGCACCGCTAGGCTTAGGCTAGGTAGGGCACCCCTAGGCTTAGTCTAGGGCACCGCTAGGCTTAGGCTAGGGCACCCCTAGGCTTAGGCTAAGGATAGGGCTTCCCTAGCCTAGGGCTAGGGCACCCATAGGCTTAGGCTAGGGCACCCCTAGACTTAGGTTAGGGCACCCCTAGGCTTAGGCTAGGGCACCCCTAGGCTTAGGCTAGGGGACCACTAGGCTTAGGCTAGGGCACCCCAAGGCTTAGGCTAAGGCTAGGGCTCCCCTAGCCTATGGCTAGGGCACCCCTAAGCTTAGGCTAGGGCACCCCTAGACTTAGGATAGGGCCCCCCTAGGCTTAGGCTAAGGCTAGGTCTCCACTAGACTAAGGCTAGGGCACCCCTAGCCTTAGGCTTGGGCACACCTAGGCTTAGGCTAGGGCATCCCTAGTCTTTGACTAGGGCACCCCTAGGCTTAGGCTAGAGCACTCCTAGGCTTAGGCTAAGGCTAGGGCTCCCCTAGCCTAAGGCAAGGGCACCCCAAGGCTTAGGCTAGGGCACCCCTAGGCTTAGGCTAGGGCACCCCTAGGCTTAGGCTAGGGCTCCCCTAAGCTTCGGCTAAGGATCCCCTAGCCTAAGGCTAAGGCACCCCTAGGCTTAGGCTAGGGCAACCCTACGCTTTGGCTAGGGCACCCCTAGGCTTAGGCTAGGGAACCCCTAGGCTTAGGCTAGGGGACCACTAGGCTTAGGCTAGGGCACCCCAAGGCTTAGGCTAAGGCTAGGGCTCCTCTAGCCTATGGCTAGGGCACCCCTAGGCTTAGGCTAGGGCTCCCCTAGCCTAATGCTAGGGCACCCCTAGGCTTAGGCTAGGGCACCCCTTCGCTTAGGCTAGGGCAACCCTAGGCTTAGGCTAAGGCTAGGGCTCAGCTAGCCTAAGGCTAGGGCACCCCTAGGCTTAGGCTAGGGCACCCCTAGGCTTACGGTAAGGCACCCCTAGGCTTAGGCTAGGGCACCCCTAGGCTTAGGCTAAGGCTAGGGCTCAGCTAGCCTAAGGCTAGGGCACCCCTAAGCTTAGGCTAGGGCACCCTAGGCTTAGGCTAAGGCTAGGGCTCCACTAGACTAAGGCTAGGGCACCCCTAGCCTTAGGTTAGGGCACCCCTAGGCTTAGGCTAGGGCACCCCTAGTCTTAGGCTAGGGCACCCCTAGCCTTAACCTAGGGCACCCCTAGGCTTAGGCTAGGTCACCCCTAGACTTAGACTGGGGAACCCCTAGGTTTAGGCTAGGGCGCCCCAAGGCTTAGGCTAAGGCTAGGGCTCCCCTAGCCTAAGGCTAGGGCACCCCTAGGCTTAGGCTAGGGCAACCCGAGGCTTAGGCTAGGGCACCCCAAGGCTTAGGCTAGGGCGCCCCATGGCTTAGGATAGGGCACCCCTAGGCTTAGGCTAAGGTGAGGGCTCCACTAGACTAAGGCTAGGGCACCCCTAACCTTAGGCTAGGGCACCCCTAGGCTTAGGCTAAAGCAACCCTAGGCTTATGCTAGGGCACCCCTAGGCTTAGCATAGGGCACCACTAAGCTTAGGCTAAGGCTAGGGCTCCAGTAGACTAAGGCTAGGGCACCCCTAGCCTTAGCCAAGGGCACCCCTAGGCTTAGGCTAGGGCACCCCAAGGCTTCGGCTAAGGCAAGGACTCCCCTAGCCTAATGCTAGGGTACCCCTAGGCTTAGGCTACGGCACCCCTAGCCTTAGGCTAGGGCACCCCTAGCCTTAGGCTAGGGCACCCCTAGGCTTAGGCTAAGGCTAGGGCTCATCTAACATAACGCTAGGGCATCCCTAGGCTTGGGCTAGGGCACCCCAAAGCTTATGCTAGGGCACCCCTAGTCTTAGACTATGGCTAGGGCTCCCCTAGCCTAAGGCTAGGGCACCTCTAGCCTTAAGCTTGGGCACCCCAGGCTTAGGCTAGGGCACCCCTAGGCTTAGACTAGGGCACCCCTAGGCTTAGGCTAGGGCACTCCTAGGCTTAGGCTAGGGCAGCCTTAGGCTTAGGCTAGGGCACCCCTAGGCTTAGGCTAGGGCACCGCTAGGCTTAGGCTAGGGCACCCCTAGGCTTAGGCTAAGGATAGGGCTTCCCTAGCCTACGGCTAGGGCACCCATAGGCTTAGGCTAGGGCACCCCTAGACTTAGGCTAGGGCACCCCTAGGCTTAGGCTAGGGGACCACTAGGCTTAGGCTAGGGCACCCCAAGGCTTAGGCTAAGACTAGGGCTCCCCTAGCCTATGGCTAGGGCACCCCTAGGCTTAGGCTAGGGCAACCCTAGGCTTAGGCTAGGGCACCCCTAGACTTAGGATAGGGCACCCCTAGGCTTAGACTAAGGCTAGGTCTCCACTAGACTAAGGCTAGGGCACCCCTAGACTTAGGCTAGGGCACCCCTCGGCTTAGGCTAGGGCATCCCTAGTCTTTGACTAGGGCACCCCTAGGCTTAGGCTAGAGCACCCCTAGGCTTAGGCTAAGGCTAGGGCTCCCCTAGCCTAAGGCTATGGCACCCCTAGGCTTAGGCTAGGACACCCCTAGGCTTAGGCTAGGGCACCCCTAGGCTTAGGTTAGGGCTCCCCTTAGCTTAGGCTAAGGATCCCCTAGCCTAAGGTTAAGGCACCCCTAGGCTTAGGCTAGGGCACCCCTACGCTTTGGCTAGGGCACCCCTAGGCTTAGGCTAAAGCTAGGGGTCCCCTAACCTAAGGCCATGGCACCCATAGGCTTAGGCTAGGGCACCCCTAGGCTTAGGCTAGGGCACCCCTAGGTTTAGGGTTAGGCTAGGGCACCCCTAGGCTTAGGCTAGGACACCCCTAGGTTTAGCCTTAGGCTAGGGCACACCTAGGCTTAGGCTAGGGCACCCCTAGGCTTAGGCTAGGGCACCGCTAGGCTTAGGCTAGGGCACCCCTAGGCTTAGGCTAAGGATAGGGCTTCCCTAGCCTACGGCTAGGGCACCCATAGGCTTAGGCTAGGGCACCCCTAGGCTTAGGCTAGGGGACCACTAGGCTTAGGCTAGGGCACCCCTAGGCTTAGGCTAAGGCTAGGGCTCCCCTAGCCTATGGCTAGGGCACCCCTAGGCTTAGGCTAGGGCAACCCTAGGCTTAAGCTAGGGCACCCCTAGGCTTAGGCTAGGGCACCCCTAGACTTAGGATAGGGCACCCCTAGGCTTAGGCTAAGGCTAGGTCTCCACTAGACTAAGGCTAGGGCACCCCTAGCCTTAGGCTAGGGCACCCCTAGGCTTAGGCTAGGGCATCCCTAGTCTTTGACTAGGGCACCCCTAGGCTTAGGCTAGAGCACCCCTAGGCTTAGGCTATGGCGCCCCTAGGCTTAGGCTAAGGCTAGGGCTCCCCTAGCCTAAGGCAGGGCACCCCTAGGCTTAGGCTAGGGCACCCCTAGGCTTAGGCTAAGACTAGGGCTCAGCTAGCCTAAGGATAGGGCACCCCTAGGGTTAGGCTAGGGTACACATAGGCTTAGGCTGGGGCACCCCTAGGCTTAGGCTAGGGCACCCCTAGGCATGCTAGGGCAGCCCTAGGCTTAGTCTAGGGCACCCCTAGGCTTAGGCTGAGGCTAGGGCTCTCCTAGCCTAAGGCTAGGGCACTACTAGGCTTAGGCTAGGGCACCCCTAGGCTTAGGCTAGGGCACCCCTAGGCGTAGGCTAGGGCAGCCCTAACTTTGGCTAGGGCACCCCTAGACGAAGCCTAGGAAACCCCTAGGCTTAGGCTGGGGCACCCCTAGGCTTAGGCTAAGGCTAGGGCTACCCTAGCCTAAGGCTTGGGCACCCCTAGGCTTAGGCTAGGGCACCCCTTCGCTTAGGCTAGGGCAACCCTAGGCTTAGGCTAAGGCTAGGGCTCAGCTAGCCTAAGGCTAGGGCACCCCTAGGCTTAGGCTAGGGCACCCCTAGGCTTACGGTAAGGCACCCCTAGGCTTAGGCTAGGGCACCCCTAGGCTTAGGCTAAGGCTAGGGCTCAGCTAGCCTAAGGCTAGGGCACCCCTAAGCTTAGGCTAGGGCACCCTAGGCTTAGGCTAAGGCTAGGGCTCCACTAGACTAAGGCTAGGGCACCCCTAGCCTTAGGTTAGGGCACCCCTAGGCTTAGGCTAGGGCACCCCTAGTCTTAGGCTAGGGCACCCCTAGCCTTAACCTAGGGCACCCCTAGGCTTAGGCTAGGTCACCCCTAGACTTAGACTAGGGAACCCCTAGGTTTAGGCTAGGGCGCCCCAAGGCTTAGGCTAAGGCTAGGGCTCCCCTAGCCTAAGGCTAGGGCACCCCTAGGCTTAGGCTAGGGCAACCCGAGGCTTAGGCTAGGGCACCCCAAGGCTTAGGCTAGGGCGCCCCATGGCTTAGGATAGGGCACCACTAGGCTTAGGCTAAGGTGAGGGCTCCACTAGACTAAGGCTAGGGCACCCCTAACCTTAGGCTAGGGCACCCCTAGGCTTAGGCTAAAGCAACCCTAGGCTTATGCTAGGGCACCCCTAGGCTTAGCATAGGGCACCACTAAGCTTAGGCTAAGGCTAGGGCTCCAGTAGACTAAGGCTAGGGCACCCCTAGCCTTAGCCTAGGGCACCCCTAGGCTTAGGCTAGGGCACCCCAAGGCTTCGGCTAAGGCAAGGACTCCCCTAGCCTAATGCTAGGGTACCCCTAGGCTTAGGCTACGGCACCCCTAGCCTTAGGCTAGGGCACCCCTAGCCTTAGGCTAGGGCACCCCTAGGCTTAGGCTAAGGCTAGGGCTCATCTAACATAACGCTAGGGCATCCCTAGGCTTGGGCTAGGGCACCCCAAGGCTTATGCTAGGGCACCCCTAGTCTTAGACTATGGCTAGGGCTCCCCTAGCCTAAGGCTAGGGCACCTCTAGCCTTAAGCTTGGGCACCCCAGGCTTAGGCTAGGGCACCCCTAGGCTTAGACTAGGGCACTCCTAGGCTTAGGCTAGGGCAGCCTTAGGCTTAGGCTAGGGCACCCCTAGGCTTAGGCTAGGGCACCGCTAGGCTTAGGCTAGGGCACCCCTAGGCTTAGGCTAAGGATAGGGCTTCCCTAGCCTATGGCTAGGGCACCCATAGGCTTAGGCTAGGGCACCCCTAGACTTAGGCTAGGGCACCCCTAGGCTTAGGCTAGGGGACCACTAGGCTTAGGCTAGGGCACCCCAAGGCTTAGGCTAAGACTAGGGCTCCCCTAGCCTATGGCTAGGGCACCCCTAGGCTTAGGCTAGGGCAACCCTAGGCTTAAGCTAGGGCACCCCTAGGCTTAGGCTAGGGCACCCCTAGACTTAGGATAGGGCACCCCTAGGCTTAGACTAAGGCTAGGTCTCCACTAGACTAAGGCTAGGGCACCCCTAGACTTAGGCTAGGGCACCCCTCGGCTTAGGCTAGGGCATCCCTAGTCTTTGACTAGGGCACCCCTAGGCTTAGGCTAGAGCACCCCTAGGCTTAGGCTAAGGCTAGGGCTCCCCTAGCCTAAGGCTATGGCACCCCTAGGCTTAGGCTAGGACACCCCTAGGCTTAGGCTAGGGCACCCCTAGGCTTAGGTTAGGGCTCCCCTTAGCTTAGGCTAAGGATCCCCTAGCCTAAGGTTAAGGCACCCCTAGGCTTAGGCTAGGGCACCCCTACGCTTTGGCTAGGGCACCCCTAGGCTTAGGCTAAAGCTAGGGGTCCCCTAACCTAAGGCCATGGCACCCATAGGCTTAGGCTAGGGCACCCCTAGGCTTAGGCTAGGGCACCCCTAGGTTTAGGGTTAGGCTAGGGCACCCCTAGGCTTAGGCTAGGACACCCCTAGGTTTAGGCTTAGGCTAGGGCACACCTAGGCTTAGGCTAGGGCACCCCTAGGCTTAGGCTAGGGCACCTCTAGGTAGGCTAGAGCACCCAAAGGCTTAGGCTAGGGCACCCCTAGGCTTAGACTAGGGCACCGCTAGGCTTAGGCTATGGCACCCCTAGGCTTAGGCTAGGGCACCGCTAGGCTTAGGCTAGGGCACCCCTAGGCTTAGGCTAAGGATAGGGCTTCCCTAGCCTACGGCTAGGGCACCCATAGGCTTAGGCTAGGGCACCCCTAGGCTTAGGCTAGGGGACCACTAGTCTTAGGCTAGGGCACCCCTAGGCTTAGGCTAAGGCTAGGGCTCCCCTAGCCTATGGCTAGGGCACCCCTAGGCTTAGGCTAGGGCAACCCTAGGCTTAAGCTAGGGCACCCCTAGGCTTAGGCTAGGGCACCCCTAGACTTAGGATAGGGCACCCCTAGGCTTAGGCTAAGGCTAGGTCTCCACTAGACTAAGGCTAGGGCACCCCTAGCCTTAGGCTAGGGCACCCCTAGGCTTAGGCTAGGGCATCCCTAGTCTTTGACTAGGGCACCCCTAGGCTTAGGCTAGAGCACCCCTAGGCTTAGGCTATGGCGCCCCTAGGCTTAGGCTAAGGCTAGGGCTCCCCTAGCCTAAGGCTAGGGCACCCCTAGGCTTAGGCTAGGGCACCCCTAGGCTTAGGCTAAGACTAGGGCTCAGCTAGCCTAAGGATAGGGCACCCCTAGGTTTAGGCTAGGGTACACATAGGCTTAGGCTGGGGCACCCCTAGGCTTAGGCTAGGGCACCCCTCGGCATGCTAGGGCAGCCCTAGGCTTAGTCTAGGGCACCCCTAGGCTTAGGCTGAGGCTAGGGCTCTCCTAGCCTAAGGCTAGGGCACTACTAGGCTTAGGCTAGGGCACCCCTAGGCTTAGGCTAGGGCACCCCTAGGCGTAGGCTAGGGCAGCCCTAACCTTAGGCTAGGGCACCCCTAGACGAAGCCTAGGAAACCCCTAGGCTTAGGCTGGGGCACCCCTAGGCTTAGGCTAAGGCTAGGGCTACCCTAGCCTAAGGCTTGGGCACCCCTAGGCTTAGGCTAGGGCACCCCTAAGCTTAGGCTAAGGCTAGGGCTCCTCTAGCCTAACGTTAGGGCATCCCTAGGCTTGGGCTAGGGCACCCTTATGCTTAGGCTAGGGTCCCCCTAGGCTTACGCTAGTGCAAACCTAGGCTTTGGCTAAGTCGAGGACTCCCTTAGCCTAAGGATAGGGCACCCATATGCTTAGGCTAGGGCACCTCTAGGCTTAGGCTAGGGCACCCCTAGGCTTAGGCTGAGGCTAGGGTTCCCCTAGCCTAAGGCTAGGGCACCCCTAGCCTTAGGCTAGGGCACGCCTAGGCTTAGGCTAGGGCACCCCTAGGCTTAGGCTTGGGCACCCCTAGGCTTAGGCTAGGGCAGCCATAGGCTTAGGCTAGGGCACCCCTAGACTTAGGCTAAGGCACCCCTACTTAGGCTAGGGCAATCGTAGGCTTAGGCTAAGGCTAGGGCTCCCCTAGCCTCAGACTAGGGCACCCCTAAGCCCAGGATAGGGCCCCCTAGGCTTGGACTAGGGCTCCCCTAGGCTTAGGCTAAGGCTAGGGCTCCCCTAGCTTAAGGGTATGGCACCCTTAGGCTCAGGCTAGTGCACCCCTAGGCTTAGGCTAGGGCACCCTTAGGCTTTGGAAAAGGCTAGGGCTCCCCTAGCCTAAGGCTAGTGCACCCCTTTGCTTAGGCTAGGGCACCCCTAGGCTTTAGATAGGGCTCCCCTAGGCTTAGGCTAAGGCTACGGCTCCCCTATCCTCAGGCTATTGCACCCCTAGATTCAGGCTATGACACCCCTAGGCTTAGGCTAGGGCAATCCTAGGCTAGACTAACGCTAGGGCTCCCCTAGCCTCAGGCTAGGGCACGCGTAGACTCAGGCTAGGGCACACCAAGGGTCAGGCTAGGGCACCCCTAGGCTTAGGCTAAGGCTAAGGCTGCCTAGCCTCAGGCTAGGGCACCCCTAGGCTTAGGCTAGGGCACACCTAGGCTTAGGCTAAGGCTAGGGCTCCCCTAGCCTAAGGCTAGGGCACCCCTAGGCTTAGGCTAGGGCACCCCTAGGCTTAGGCTAAGACTAGGGCTCAGCTAGCCTAAGGATAGGGCACCCCTAGGGTTAGGCTAGGGTACACATAGGCTTAGGCTGGGGCACCCCTAGGCTTAGGCTAGGGCACCCCTAGGCATGCTAGGGCAGCCCTAGGCTTAGTCTAGGGCACCCCTAGGCTTAGGCTGAGGCTAGGGCTCTCCTAGCCTAAGGCTAGGGCACTACTAGGCTTAGGCTAGGGCACCCCTAGGCTTAGGCTAGGGCACCCCTAGGCGTAGGCTAGGGCAGCCCTAACCTTAGGCTAGGGCACCCCTAGACGAAGCCTAGGAAACCCCTAGGCTTAGGCTGGGGCACCCCTAGGCTTAGGCTAAGGCTAGGGCTACCCTAGCCTAAGGCTTGGGCACCCCTAGGCTTAGGCTAGGGCACCCCTAAGCTTAGGCTAAGGCTAGGGCTCCTCTAGCCTAACGTTAGGGCATCCCTAGGCTTGGGCTAGGGCACCCTTATGCTTAGGCTAGGGTACCCCTAGGCTTACGCTAGTGCAAACCTAGGCTTTGGCTAAGTCGAGGACTCCCTTAGCCTAAGGATAGGGCACCCATATGCTTAGGCTAGGGCACCTCTAGGCTTAGGCTAGGGCACCCCTAGGCTTAGGCTGAGGCTAGGGTTCCGCTAGCCTAAGGCTAGGGCACCCCTAGGCTTAGGCTAGGGCACGCCTAGGCTTAGGCTAGGGCACCCCTAGGCTTAGGCTAGGGCACCCCTAGGCTTAGGCTAGGGCAGCCATAGGCTTAGGCTAGGGCACCCCTAGACTTAGGCTAAGGCACCCCTACTTAGGCTAGGGCAATCGTAGGCTTAGGCTAGGGCACACCTACGCTTACGCTAATGTTAGGGCTCCCCTAGCCTAAGGCTAGGGCACCTCTAGGCTTAGGCTAGGGCACTCCTAGGCTTAGGCTAGGGCAGCCTTAGGCTTAGGCTAGGGCACCCCTAGGCTTAGGCTAGGGCACCGCTAGGCTTAGGCTAGGGCACCCCTAGGCTTAGGCTAAGGATAGGGCTTCCCTAGCCTATGGCTAGGGCACCCATAGGCTTAGGCTAGGGCACCCCTAGACTTAGGCTAGGGCACCCCTAGGCTTAGGCTAGGGGACCACTAGGCTTAGGCTAGGGCACCCCAAGGCTTAGGCTAAGACTAGGGCTCCCCTAGCCTATGGCTAGGGCACCCCTAGGCTTAGGCTAGGGCAACCCTAGGCTTAAGCTAGGGCACCCCTAGGCTTAGGCTAGGGCACCCCTAGACTTAGGATAGGGCACCCCTAGGCTTAGACTAAGGCTAGGTCTCCACTAGACTAAGGCTAGGGCACCCCTAGACTTAGGCTAGGGCACCCCTCGGCTTAGGCTAGGGCATCCCTAGTCTTTGACTAGGGCACCCCTAGGCTTAGGCTAGAGCACCCCTAGGCTTAGGCTAAGGCTAGGGCTCCCCTAGCCTAAGGCTATGGCACCCCTAGGCTTAGGCTAGGACACCCCTAGGCTTAGGCTAGGGCACCCCTAGGCTTAGGTTAGGGCTCCCCTTAGCTTAGGCTAAGGATCCCCTAGCCTAAGGTTAAGGCACCCCTAGGCTTAGGCTAGGGCACCCCTACGCTTTGGCTAGGGCACCCCTAGGCTTAGGCTAAAGCTAGGGGTCCCCTAACCTAAGGCCATGGCACCCATAGGCTTAGGCTAGGGCACCCCTAGGCTTAGGCTAGGGCACCCCTAGGTTTAGGGTTAGGCTAGGGCACCCCTAGGCTTAGGCTAGGACACCCCTAGGTTTAGGCTTAGGCTAGGGCACACCTAGGCTTAGGCTAGGGCACCCCTAGGCTTAGGCTAGGGCACCTCTAGGTAGGCTAGAGCACCCAAAGGCTTAGGCTAGGGCACCCCTAGGCTTAGACTAGGGCACCGCTAGGCTTAGGCTTTGGCACCCCTAGGCTTAGGCTAGGGCACCGCTAGGCTTAGGCTAGGGCACCCCTAGGCTTAGGCTAAGGATAGGGCTTCCCTAGCCTACGGCTAGGGCACCCATAGGCTTAGGCTAGGGCACCCCTAGGCTTAGGCTAGGGGACCACTAGGCTTAGGCTAGGGCACCCCTAGGCTTAGGCTAAGGCTAGGGCTCCCCTAGCCTATGGCTAGGGCACCCCTAGGCTTAGGCTAGGGCAACCCTAGGCTTAAGCTAGGGCACCCCTAGGCTTAGGCTAGGGCACCCCTAGACTTAGGATAGGGCACCCCTAGGCTTAGGCTAAGGCTAGGTCTCCACTAGACTAAGGCTAGGGCACCCCTAGCCTTAGGCTAGGGCACCCCTAGGCTTAGGCTAGGGCATCCCTAGTCTTTGACTAGGGCACCCCTAGGCTTAGGCTAGAGCACCCCTAGGCTTAGGCTATGGCGCCCCTAGGCTTAGGCTAAGGCTAGGGCTCCCCTAGCCTAAGGCTAGGGCACCCCTAGGCTTAGGCTAGTGCACCCCTAGGCTTAGGCTAAGACTAGGGCTCAGCTAGCCTAAGGATAGGGCACCCCTAGGTTTAGGCTAGGGTACACATAGGCTTAGGCTGGGGCACCCCTAGGCTTAGGCTAGGGCACCCCTAGGCATGCTAGGGCAGCCCTAGGCTTAGTCTAGGGCACCCCTAGGCTTAGGCTGAGGCTAGGGCTCTCCTAGCCTAAGGCTAGGGCACTACTAGGCTTAGGCTAGGGCACCCCTAGGCTTAGGCTAGGGCACCCCTAGGCGTAGGCTAGGGCAGCCCTAACCTTAGGCTAGGGCACCCCTAGACGAAGCCTAGGAAACCCCTAGGCTTAGGCTGGGGCACCCCTAGGCTTAGGCTAAGGCTAGGGCTACCCTAGCCTAAGGCTTGGGCACCCCTAGGCTTAGGCTAGGGCACCCCTAAGCTTAGGCTAAGGCTAGGGCTCCTCTAGCCTAACGTTAGGGCATCCCTAGGCTTGGGCTAGGGCACCCTTATGCTTAGGCTAGGGTACCCCTAGGCTTACGCTAGTGCAAACCTAGGCTTTGGCTAAGTCGAGGACTCCCTTAGCCTAAGGATAGGGCACCCATATGCTTAGGCTAGGGCACCTCTAGGCTTAGGCTAGGGCACCCCTAGGCTTAGGCTGAGGCTAGGGTTCCCCTAGCCTAAGGCTAGGGCACCCCTAGGCTTAGGCTAGGGCACGCCTAGGCTTAGGCTAGGGCACCCCTAGGCTTAGGCTAGGGCACCCCTAGGCTTAGGCTAGGGCAGCCATAGGCTTAGGCTAGGGCACCCCTAGACTTAGGCTAAGGCACCCCTACTTAGGCTAGGGCAATCGTAGGCTTAGGCTAAGGCTAGGGCTCCCCTAGCCTCAGACTAGGGCACCCCTAAGCCCAGGATAGGGCCCCCTAGGCTTGGACTAGGGCTCCCCTAGGCTTAGGCTAAGGCTAGGGCTCCCCTAGCCTAAGGGTATGGCACCCTTAGGCTCAGGCTAGTGCACCCCTAGGCTTAGGCTAGGGCACCCTTAGGCTTTGGAAAAGGCTAGGGCTCCCCTAGCCTAAGGCTAGTGCACCCCTTTGCTTAGGCTAGGGCACCCCTAGGCTTTAGATAGGGCTCCCCTAGGCTTAGGCTAAGGCTACGGCTCCCCTATCCTCAGGCTATTGCACCCCTAGATTCAGGCTATGACACCCCTAGGCTTAGGCTAGGGCAATCCTAGGCTAGACTAACGCTAGGGCTCCCCTAGCCTCAGGCTAGGGCACGCGTAGACTCAGGCTAGGGCACACCAAGGGTCAGGCTAGGGCACCCCTAGGCTTAGGCTAAGGCTAAGGCTGCCTAGCCTCAGGCTAGGGCACCCCTAGGCTTAGGCTAGGGCACACCTAGGCTTAGGCTAAGGCTAGGGCTCCCCTAGCCTAAGGCTAGGGCACCCCTAGGCTTAGGCTAGGGCACCCCTAGGCTTAGGCTAAGACTAGGGCTCAGCTAGCCTAAGGATAGGGCACCCCTAGGGTTAGGCTAGGGTACACATAGGCTTAGGCTGGGGCACCCCTAGGCTTAGGCTAGGGCACCCCTAGGCATGCTAGGGCAGCCCTAGGCTTAGTCTAGGGCACCCCTAGGCTTAGGCTGAGGCTAGGGCTCTCCTAGCCTAAGGCTAGGGCACTACTAGGCTTAGGCTAGGGCAACCCTAGGCTTAGGCTAGGGCACCCCTAGGCGTAGGCTAGGGCAGCCCTAACCTTAGGCTAGGGCACCCCTAGACGAAGCCTAGGAAACCCCTAGGCTTAGGCTGGGGCACCCCTAGGCTTAGGCTAAGGCTAGGGCTACCCTAGCCTAAGGCTTGGGCACCCCTAGGCTTAGGCTAGGGCACCCCTAAGCTTAGGCTAAGGCTAGGGCTCCTCTAGCCTAACGTTAGGGCATCCCTAGGCTTGGGCTAGGGCACCCTTATGCTTAGGCTAGGGTACCCCTAGGCTTACGCTAGTGCAAACCTAGGCTTTGGCTAAGTCGAGGACTCCCTTAGCCTAAGGATAGGGCACCCATATGCTTAGGCTAGGGCACCTCTAGGCTTAGGCTAGGGCACCCCTAGGCTTAGGCTGAGGCTAGGGTTCCGCTAGCCTAAGGCTAGGGCACCCCTAGGCTTAGGCTAGGGCACGCCTAGGCTTAGGCTAGGGCACCCCTAGGCTTAGGCTAGGGCACCCCTAGGCTTAGGCTAGGGCAGCCATAGGCTTAGGCTAGGGCACCCCTAGACTTAGGCTAAGGCACCCCTACTTAGGCTAGGGCAATCGTAGGCTTAGGCTAGGGCACACCTACGCTTACGCTAATGTTAGGGCTCCCCTAGCCTAAGGCTAGGGCACCTCTAGGCTTAGGCTAGGGCACTCCTAGGCTTAGGCTAGGGCAGCCTTAGGCTTAGGCTAGGGCACCCCTAGGCTTAGGCTAGGGCACCGCTAGGCTTAGGCTAGGGCACCCCTAGGCTTAGGCTAAGGATAGGGCTTCCCTAGCCTATGGCTAGGGCACCCATAGGCTTAGGCTAGGGCACCCCTAGACTTAGGCTAGGGCACCCCTAGGCTTAGGCTAGGGGACCACAAGGCTTAGGCTAGGGCACCCCAAGGCTTAGGCTAAGACTAGGGCTCCCCTAGCCTATGGCTAGGGCACCCCTAGGCTTAGGCTAGGGCAACCCTAGGCTTAAGCTAGGGCACCCCTAGGCTTAGGCTAGGGCACCCCTAGACTTAGGATAGGGCACCCCTAGGCTTAGACTAAGGCTAGGTCTCCACTAGACTAAGGCTAGGGCACCCCTAGACTTAGGCTAGGGCAACCCTCGGCTTAGGCTAGGGCATCCCTAGTCTTTGACTAGGGCACCCCTAGGCTTAGGCTAGAGCACCCCTAGGCTTAGGCTAAGGCTAGGGCTCCCCTAGCCTAAGGCTATGGCACCCCTAGGCTTAGGCTAGGACACCCCTAGGCTTAGGCTAGGGCACCCCTAGGCTTAGGTTAGGGCTCCCCTTAGCTTAGGCTAAGGATCCCCTAGCCTAAGGTTAAGGCACCCCTAGGCTTAGGCTAGGGCACCCCTACGCTTTGGCTAGGGCACCCCTAGGCTTAGGCTAAAGCTAGGGGTCCCCTAACCTAAGGCCATGGCACCCATAGGCTTAGGCTAGGGCACCCCTAGGCTTAGGCTAGGGCACCCCTAGGTTTAGGGTTAGGCTAGGGCACCCCTAGGCTTAGGCTAGGACACCCCTAGGTTTAGGCTTAGGCTAGGGCACACCTAGGCTTAGGCTAGGGCACCCCTAGGCTTAGGCAAGGGCACCTCTAGGTAGGCTAGAGCACCCAAAGGCTTAGGCTAGGGCACCCCTAGGCTTAGACTAGGGCACCGCTAGGCTTAGGCTATGGCACCCCTAGGCTTAGGCTAGGGCACCGCTAGGCTTAGGCTAGGGCACCCCTAGGCTTAGGCTAAGGATAGGGCTTCCCTAGCCTACGGCTAGGGCACCCATAGGCTTAGGCTAGGGCACCCCTAGGCTTAGGCTAGGGGACCACTAGGCTTAGGCTAGGGCACCCCTAGGCTTAGGCTAAGGCTAGGGCTCCCCTAGCCTATGGCTAGGGCACCCCTAGGCTTAGGCTAGGGCAACCCTAGGCTTAAGCTAGGGCACCCCTAGGCTTAGGCTAGGGCACCCCTAGACTTAGGATAGGGCACCCCTAGGCTTAGGCTAAGGCTAGGTCTCCACTAGACTAAGGCTAGGGCACCCCTAGCCTTAGGCTAGGGCACCCCTAGGCTTAGGCTAGGGCATCCCTAGTCTTTGACTAGGGCACCCCTAGGCTTAGGCTAGAGCACCCCTAGGCTTAGGCTATGGCGCCCCTAGGCTTAGGCTAAGGCTAGGGCTCCCCTAGCCTAAGGCAGGGCACCCCTAGGCTTAGGCTAGTGCACCCCTAGGCTTAGGCTAAGACTAGGGCTCAGCTAGCCTAAGGATAGGGCACCCCTAGGTTTAGGCTAGGGTACACATAGGCTTAGGCTGGGGCACCCCTAGGCTTAGGCTAGGGCACCCCTAGGCATGCTAGGGCAGCCCTAGGCTTAGTCTAGGGCACCCCTAGGCTTAGGCTGAGGCTAGGGCTCTCCTAGCCTAAGGCTAGGGCACTACTAGGCTTAGGCTAGGGCACCCCTAGGCTTAGGCTAGGGCACCCCTAGGCGTAGGCTAGGGCAGCCCTAACCTTAGGCTAGGGCACCCCTAGACGAAGCCTAGGAAACCCCTAGGCTTAGGCTGGGGCACCCCTAGGCTTAGGCTAAGGCTAGGGCTACCCTAGCCTAAGGCTTGGGCACCCCTAGGCTTAGGCTAGGGCACCCCTAAGCTTAGGCTAAGGCTAGGGCTCCTCTAGCCTAACGTTAGGGCATCCCTAGGCTTGGGCTAGGGCACCCTTATGCTTAGGCTAGGGTACCCCTAGGCTTACGCTAGTGCAAACCTAGGCTTTGGCTAAGTCGAGGACTCCCTTAGCCTAAGGATAGGGCACCCATATGCTTAGGCTAGGGCACCTCTAGGCTTAGGCTAGGGCACCCCTAGGCTTAGGCTGAGGCTAGGGTTCCCCTAGCCTAAGGCTAGGGCACCCCTAGGCTTAGGCTAGGGCACGCCTAGGCTTAGGCTAGGGCACCCCTAGGCTTAGGCTAGGGCACCCCTAGGCTTAGGCTAGGGCAGCCATAGGCTTAGGCTAGGGCACCCCTAGACTTAGGCTAAGGCACCCCTACTTAGGCTAGGGCAATCGTAGGCTTAGGCTAAGGCTAGGGCTCCCCTAGCCTCAGACTAGGGCACCCCTAAGCCCAGGATAGGGCCCCCTAGGCTTGGACTAGGGCTCCCCTAGGCTTAGGCTAAGGCTAGGGCTCCCCTAGCCTAAGGGTATGGCACCCTTAGGCTCAGGCTAGTGCACCCCTAGGCTTAGGCTAGGGCACCCTTAGGCTTTGGAAAAGGCTAGGGCTCCCCTAGCCTAAGGCTAGTGCACCCCTTTGCTTAGGCTAGGGCACCCCTAGGCTTTAGATAGGGCTCCCCTAGGCTTAGGCTAAGGCTACGGCTCCCCTATCCTCAGGCTATTGCACCCCTAGATTCAGGCTATGACACCCCTAGGCTTAGGCTAGGGCAATCCTAGGCTAGACTAACGCTAGGGCTCCCCTATCCTCAGGCTAGGGCACGCGTAGACTCAGGCTAGGGCACACCAAGGGTCAGGCTAGGGCACCCCTAGGCTTAGGCTAAGGCTAAGGCTGCCTAGCCTCAGGCTAGGGCACCCCTAGGCTTAGGCTAGGGCACACCTAGGCTTAGGCTAAGGCTAGGGCTCCCCTAGCCTAAGGCTAGGGCACCCCTAGGCTTAGGCTAGGGCACCCCTAGGCTTAGGCTAAGACTAGGGCTCAGCTAGCCTAAGGATAGGGCACCCCTAGGGTTAGGCTAGGGTACACATAGGCTTAGGCTGGGGCACCCCTAGGCTTAGGCTAGGGCACCCCTAGGCATGCTAGGGCAGCCCTAGGCTTAGTCTAGGGCACCCCTAGGCTTAGGCTGAGGCTAGGGCTCTCCTAGCCTAAGGCTAGGGCACTACTAGGCTTAGGCTAGGGCACCCCTAGGCTTAGGCTAGGGCACCCCTAGGCGTAGGCTAGGGCAGCCCTAACCTTAGGCTAGGGCACCCCTAGACGAAGCCTAGGAAACCCCTAGGCTTAGGCTGGGGCACCCCTAGGCTTAGGCTAAGGCTAGGGCTACCCTAGCCTAAGGCTTGGGCACCCCTAGGCTTAGGCTAGGGCACCCCTAAGCTTAGGCTAAGGCTAGGGCTCCTCTAGCCTAACGTTAGGGCATCCCTAGGCTTGGGCTAGGGCACCCTTATGCTTAGGCTATGGTACCCCTAGGCTTACGCTAGTGCAAACCTAGGCTTTGGCTAAGTCGAGGACTCCCTTAGCCTAAGGATAGGGCACCCATATGCTTAGGCTAGGGCACCTCTAGGCTTAGGCTAGGGCACCCCTAGGCTTAGGCTGAGGCTAGGGTTCCGCTAGCCTAAGGCTAGGGCACCCCTAGGCTTAGGCTAGGGCACGCCTAGGCTTAGGCTAGGGCACCCCTAGGCTTAGGCTAGGGCACCCCTAGGCTTAGGCTAGGGCAGCCATAGGCTTAGGCTAGGGCACCCCTAGACTTAGGCTAAGGCACCCCTACTTAGGCTAGGGCAATCGTAGGCTTAGGCTAGGGCACACCTTCGCTTACGCTAATGTTAGGGCTCCCCTAGCCTAAGGCTAGGGCACCTCTAGGCTTAGGCTAGGGCACACCTAGGCATAGGCTAAGGCTAGTGCTCCCCTAGCCTAAGGCTAGGGCACCCCTAGGCTTAGGCTAGGGCACCCCTAGGCATGCTAGGGCAGCCCTAGGCTTAGGCTAGGGCACCCCTAGGCTTAGGCTGAGGCTAGGGCTCTCCTAGCCTAAGTCTAGGGCACTACTAGGCTTAGGCTAGGGCACCCCTAGGCTTAGGTTAGGGCACCCCTAGGCGTAGGCTAGGGCAGCCCTAGCCTTAGGCTAGGGCACCCCTAGACGAAGCCTAGGAAACCCCTAGGCTTAGGCTGGGGCACCCCTAGGCTTAGGCTAAGGCTAGGGCTCCTCTAGCCTAACGTTAGGGCATCCCTAGGCTTGGGCTAGGGCACCCTTATGCTTAGGCTAGGGTACCCCTAGGCTTACGCTAGTGCAACCCTAGGCTTTGGCTAAGTCGAGGACTCCCTTAGCCTAAGGATAGGGCACCCATATGCTTAGGCTAGGGCACCTCTAGGCTTAGGCTAGGGCACCCCTAGGCTTAGGCTAGGGCACGCCTAGGCTTAGGCTAGGGCACCCCTAGGCTTAGGCTAGGGCACCCCTAGGCTTAGGCTAGGGCAGCCATAGGCTTAGGCTAGGGCACCCCTAGGCTTAGGCTAGGGCAGACATAAGCTTAGGTTAGGGCTTGGTTTCCCCTAGCCTAAGGCTAGGGCACCCCTAGGCTTAGGATAGGGCACCCCTAGGCTTTGGCTAAGGCTACGGCTCCACTTGACTAAGGCTAGGGCACCCCTAGTCTTAGGCTAGGGCACCCCTAGGCCTAGGCTAGGGCACCCCTAGGCTTAGGCTAGGCGACCCCTAGGCTTAGGCTAGGGAACCCCTAGGTTTAGGCTAGGGCACCCCTAGGCTTAGGCTAGGGCACCCCTAGGCTTAGGCTAGGGCACCCCTAGGCTTAGGCTAGGGCACCCCTAGGCTTAGGCTATGGCTAGGGCTCCCCTAGCCTAAGGCTAGGGCACCCCTAGGCTTAGGCTAAGGCTAGGGCTCCCCTAACCTAACCCTAGGGCACCCCTAGGCTTAGGCTAGGGCACCCCTAGGCTTAGGCTAGGGCACCCTTAGGCTTAGGCTAAGGCTAGCACTCAGCTAGCCTAAGGCTAGGGCACCGATAGGCTTAGGCTAGGGCACCCCTAGGCTTAGGCTAGGGCACCTCTAGACTTAGGCTAAGGCAACGGCTCCCCTAGCCTCAGGCTAGGGCACCCCTAGACTCAGGCTAGGGCACCCCGTAGCTTAGGCTAGGGCAATCATAGGCTTACGCTAAGGCTAGGGCTCCCCTAGCCTCAGACTAGGGCACCCCTAGGCTCAGGCTAGGGCACCCCTAGACTTAGGCTAGGGCACCCCTAGGCTTAGGAAAAGGCTAGGGCTGCCCTAACCTAAGGCTAGGGCACCCATAGGCTTAGTCTAGGGCACCCCTAGGCTTAGGCTAGGGCACCCCTAGGCATTAGCTAGGGCTCCCCTAGGCTTAGGCTAAGGCTACGTCTCCCCTATCCTCAGGCTAGTGCACCCCTAGATTCAGGCTATGACACCTCTAGGCTTAGGCTAGGGCAATCCTAGGCTTGACTAACGCTACGGCTCCCCTAGCCTCAGGCTAGGGCACCAGTAGGCTCAGGCTAGGGCACCCCTAGGCTCAGGCTAGGGAACCCCTAGGCTTAGGCTAGGGTACCCCTAGGCTTAGGCTAGGGCACCCCTAGCCTAAGGCTAGGGCCCCCCAAGCCTAAGGCTAGAGCACCCCTAGGCTTAGGCTAGGGCACCCCTACGCTTAGGCTAGGGCACCACTAGGCTTAGGCTAGGGCCCCCCTAGGCTTAGGCTAGGGCACCCTAGGCTTAGGCTTAGGTTAGGGCTCCCCGGGCCTAAGGCTAGGGGACCCCTAGGCTCAGCCTAGGGCACCCCTAGTCTTAGGCTAGGGCACCCCTAGGCTTACGCTAAGGTTAGGGCTCCCCTAGCCTAAGGCTAGCGCACCTCTAGGCTTAGGCTAGGGCACACCTAGGCATAGGCTAAGACTAGGGCTCTCCTAGCCGAAGGCTAGGGCACCCCTAGGCTTAGGCTAGGGCAACCCTCGGAGTGCTAGGGCAGCCCTAGGCTTAGGCTAGGGCACCCCTAGGCTTAGGCTAAGGCAAGGGCTCTCCTAGCCTAATGCTAGGGCACTCCTAGGCTTAGGCTAGGGCACCCCTAGGCTCGGCTAGGGCACCCCTAGGCATAGGCTAGGGCAGCCCTAGGCTTTGGCTAGGGCACCCCTAGGCTTAGGCTAAGGCAAGGGCTCTCCTAGCCTAAGGCTAGGGCACCCCTAAGCTTAGGCTAGGGCACCCTTAGGCTTAGGCTAGGGCTCCCCTAGGCTTAGGCTAAGGCTAAGGATCCCCTAGCCTAAGGCTAAGGCACCCCTAGGCTTAGGCTAGGCACCCCTACTCTTTCGCTAGGGCACCACTAGGCTTAGGCTAAAGCTAGGGGTCCCCTAACCTATGGCCATGGCACCCATAGGCTTAGGCTAGGGCACCCCTAGGCTTAGGCTATCGCACCCCTAGGTTTAGACTTAGGCTAGGGCAACCCTAGGCTTAGGCTAGGGCACCCCTAGGCTTAGGCTAGGGCACCCCTAGGCTTAGGCTAGGGCACCCCTATGCTTAGGGTAGGGCACCGCAAGGCTTAGGCTAGGGAACCCCTAGGCTTAGGCTGGGGCACCCCTAGGCTTAGGCTAAGGCTAGGGCTACCTTAGCCTAAGGCTTGGGCACCCCTAGGCTTAGACTAGGGCACCCCTAGACTTAGGCTAGGGCACCCCTAAGCTTAGGCTAAGACTAGGACTCCTCTAGCCTAACGTTAGGGCATCCCTAGGCTTGGGCTAGGGCACCCCTATGCTTAGGCTAGGGCAACGCTAGGCTTAAGCGAGGACAAACCTAGGCTTCGGCTAAGGCGAGGACTCGCTTAGCCTAAGGATAGGGCACCCATATGCTTAGGCTAGGGCACCCCTAGGCATAGGCTAGGGCACCCCTTGGCATAGGCTAGGGCACCCCTAGGCTTAGGCTAGGGCACCCCTAGGCTTAGGCTAGGGCACCCCTAGGCTTAGGCTAAGGCTTGGTTTCCCCTAGCCTAAGGCTAGGGCACACCTAGGCTGAGGCTAGGGTACCCCTAGGCTTAGGCTAGGGCACCCCTAGGCTAAGGCTAGGGCACCCCTAGTCTTAGGCTAGGGCACCCCTAGGCTTAGGCTAGGGCACCCCTAGGCTTAGGTTAGGGCACCCCAGGCTTTGGATAAGGATAGGGCTCCACTAGACTAAGGCTTGGTCACCCCTAGGCTTAGGCTAGGGCACCCCTAGGCTTAGGCAAGGGCACCCCTAGGCTTAGGTTAAGGCTAGGGCTCCCCTAGCCTATGTCTAGTGCACCCCTAGGCTTAGGCTAGGGCACCCCTAGGTTTAGGCTAGGGCACCCCTAGGCTTAGGATAGGGCACCCCTAGGCTTAAGCTAAGGCTAGGGCTCCCCTAGCCTAAGGCTAGGGCACACCTAGGCTTAGGCTAGTGCACCCCTAGGCTTAGGCTAGGGCACCCCTAGGCTTAGTCTAGGGCACCCTTAGTCTTAGGCTAGGGCACCCCTAGGCTTAGGATAGGGCACCCCTAGGCTTTGGCTAAGGCTAGGGCTCCACTAGACTAAGGCTTGGGCACCCCTAGCCTTAGGCTAGGGAATCCCTAGGCTTAGGCTAGGGCACCCCTAGGCTTAGGCTAGGGCACCGATAGACTTAGGCTAAGGCTAGGGCTCCCCTAGCCTATGTCTAGGGCACCCCTAGTCTTAGGCTAGGGCACCCCTAGGCTTAGCCTAGGGCACCCCTAAGCTTAGGCTAGGGCACCCGTAGTCTTAGTCTAAGGCACCCCTAGGCTTAGGCTAAGGCTAGGGCTCCCCTAGCCTAAGGCTAGGGCACCCCTAGGCTTAGGCTAGGGCACCCTTAGGCTTAGGCTAAGGCTAGAGCTCAGCTAGCCTAAGGCTAGGGCACCGCTAGGCTTAGGCTCGGGCCCCCCTAGGCTTAGGCTAGGGCACCCCTAGGCTTAGGCAAGGGCACCCTTAGGCTCAGGCTAGGGCACCCCTAGACTTAGGCTAGGGCACCCCTAGGCTTAGGAAAAGGCTAGGGCACCCCTAGGCATGGGCTAGGGCACCCCTAGGCTTTAGCTAGGGCTCCCCTAGGCTTAGGCTAATGCTAGGGCTCCCCTAGCGTCAGGCTAGGGCACACCTAGGCTTAGGCTAGGGCACCCCTAGGCTTAGGCTAAGGCTAGGGCTCCCCTAGCCTAAGGCTAGGGCACCCCTAGGCTTAGGCTAGGGCACCCCTACGCTTAGGCTAGGGCACCCCTAGGCTTAGGTTAAAGCTAGGGCTCCCCTAGCCTAAGGCTAGGGCACCCCTAGCCTAAGGCTAGGGCACCCCTAGGCTTAGGCTAGGGCATCCTAGGCTTAGGCTAGGGCATCCTAGGCTTAGGCTAAGGTTAGGGCTCCCCGAGCCTTAGGCTAGGGCACCCCTCTGCTTAGGCTAGGGCACGCGTAGGCTTAGGCTAGGGCACCCCTAGGCTTAGGCTAAGGCTACGGCTCCCCTAGCCTCAGGCTAGGGCTCCCCTAGCCTCAGGCTATGGCACACCTAGGCTTAGGCTAGGGCAATCCTAGGCTATACTAAGGCTAGGGGTCCCCTAGGCTTAGGCTAGGGCACCCCTATGCTTTGGCTAGGGCACCCCTAGGTGTAGGCGAAGGCTACGGCTCCACTAACCTAAGGCTAGGGCACCCCTATGCTTAGGCTAGGGAACCCCTAGGCTTAGGCTCGGGCACCCCTAGGCTAAGGCTAAGGCTAAGGCTCCCCTAGCCTAAGGTTACAGCACCCCTAGGCTCAGGCTAGGGCACACTTAGGCTTAGGCTAGGGCACCCCTAGGCTTTAGCTAGGGCTCCCCTAGGCTTAGCATAAGGCTACGGCTCCCCTAGCCTCAGGCTATTTCACCCCTAGACTCAGGTTGTGACACCCCCAGTCAGCAAGGGCGTCTGCCCACTCCTTCACCAGACACCTCAACAGCCATGAGCCAAGAGGTAAGGACAAGTGCAAGGCAGGCCAGCTGCCCTGGCCAGAGCCCCTCAATGCCCCTCCCTATAACAGCAGCTGGCCAGAGGGCCCACAGGCCCGGGCAATTAGGGGGAAGGAGTCAGCAAGCCTTATAAGGCACCTGAGGTTTAGGCAAAGACACACTCAGAAAAGGTCGGCCAAGAGAAAGGCAGCAGAGGCAGCGGACAGGGCCAGCACACTTACTGTGATGCTGTCTTTGTGCTGAGCAGAAGAGGAAAGCAGAGGAAGAGGCAGAGACAGAGATCGCGAGCGAGCAGAGAGGTCCCCAAACAGCTTCCTCTGCCTGGGGCCTCCCCCACCGTGCATGCAGACCCTGCTGCTAGCCCCAGGACCCCCGGATCCTGGAGGTGACAGATGGGAGGGTGCCGACAAAGCATTCACTTACCCTCAGCTCCACCCCCTTGTCCAACAGTCTCTGGTCACTGAACTCACACAGCTGCCCCGAGGATGTGATACAGAAGGTGCTGTCAGCCTTCTTCCTGCAGCCACAGGCTACATCAGTGAACAGGTTGTTCTGCAGGTCCCCCAGCAGCCCGGAGCGGCCCAGCAGGGGCACAGTGGCATTCACCTGTGGAGGCACACCACAGGAGCCACCCACCCACCCACCCTGCAGGCTACCCCCTGAAAAGCAGGCCCTGGGGAGAGAGGGAAAAGGCTTCCCTTGCAGGTTGACATAACACCTGGCCCAGCTGAGACTTCCAAGGGGCTTTTGAGCATGCAGAAGTGGGCGCAGGTGGAACAGATCTGGGCAGACCCCACCCTGGTGGCTACTTGCTGCCTCACCTTTGAGGTCTTGCTGTCATCAAGGTACCAGAATTTGATGTGCCGGTTGCCTGCAATGACAAAGTAGCTGCAGTCCTCAGAGAAATATACTGCTGTCACCCGACTGGACACCTTGTTGGAAGCCACTACAATGTTTTTCTGGAGAGAAAGTCAAGGGAAATCAAGTCTCTGCTTCTAGGAGCTGAGGGAAAAGAAACTTACACACTGAAGGAGGTTAGACAAGCTGTGAACTTGACCTCTCCTTCTGCCCCTTCTTCAGCATCCTAGATACCCAGTTGCTCCTTTCTGCTCAGAGTTCTCTAGAAAGGGACTGAGGCCAGCAGGTGGAAGTGAAGGCCACCTGTCAGCAGTTTCTTGGCTCCCCTCCCGGCCCTGCCTGTCCTGAGGCCAGCAGCCCACTCACCTTCCAGGCCCAGACATTGAAGATCATGTCATGCTGGTAGCCCACTGAGACAATGTACTTGGCGCTGGGTGAGAAGGCCACACACGCCACGCCATACTTATGCTCCTGAAGCTCCACCACCTGGCTGCGCTCCGACACGTCCCATACCCACACAGCAGGCATGTGTCCACTCTGCGGGGACGAAGACCCCGAAGGAAAAGCCAGAGGCAACCAGCTCCCTCCCCATCCACGGAGGCCTGGCCTTCCCAGCCACTGGACAAGAGCCTGCACATAAATGAAGGACACCTAACCTAATGTGCCTGCACATGAATCAAGGACACCCCCGGAGGGAATGTGATCAGTGTTGGGGAACAGGGACTCTCAGGGATGGGCTCCTGGCGTGATTTGCATGGGCAAGAACCACCACTCCTGCGGTTTGCTCCCACAGCCTCACAGGGCAAGTCTCTGGGAGGGCAGCCCTGTTCCACACTGTGACCAGCAGGGATAAGGAATGTTTTAAGGAGGTGTTTTCCAAAATGTGGTTCCCAAATTGGCAGCTTCAGCCTCATCGGGAACTACTTGTTAGCATTGCAAACTGAAGAGAGCCAACCCAGACCTGCTGAGCCCAAGAGCCAGCAGTCTGTACTATGGGGCCACCATAGCACTTCTGACGCAGGCTACAGCCTAAGAACACTGCTCTAGGGCAGACCAAACACCCAAAGTGGACACCAGTACAGAAAGTCAAACTTGGCACCAGTCCTATGCGGGCCGCAGGCTGTCACTCTCTGCTAAGGCCAGGCCACCCCCTCTGCAGTGCCTGAGCTTCCTTCCTCACTCACCTCGCCGGTGACCAGGTACTTGCCATCAGGAGAGAAGGCAAAGGCAGTGATGGTTTCCCGGAAAGGAATGGGGGCAGGCTCAAGAGGGGCACTGGCAGCCTGGCCCAGGCCTGGCCTCTCACAGTCCCCTCTCAAAACAAGGGCAGCAAACCCGCCCTCCCTGTGCTGCTTCCCTTGCAGGCCTAGGGCCCAACACGGCCCAATGCCACAGAGAAGCAGGTGGCACCCCTCTGGCCATCCTTGGGGAAAGGTGGCACTCCCCAAAGCCCCAGAGCCCATTTACCTGGAGCTGTTGAGGATGTGGTGCTGCTTGTGTTTCTGGGGATTGAAGAGCACAACCACACACCTGGGGAGAGGGAGAGGGGAGCACAGCCTTAGCACCCCACCTCAGTGGCCCAGCCCAGAGTACCCCACGTTGCCAGAGTGCAGCTGGCTCCTGGCAGCACTCTTCTGCCTTTCTCCCCTTCTGTAGCCCCACATGGTGCAAGGGCCTGTAGGGAGCCCTGCCTGCCCAGTGCTCTGTGCACCAGCACCATCGGGCCATGCCCCATAGTGATGGGGTGGCCGGTCTTCCCAGAGCCCTTGTCTCTACCCCAGGGCAGAGGGCAGAGAGAAGGATGCACATGATTTGGGTAAGAACAGGCCTCAGCTGTGCCCTTGTTTATAGACCTCCTGGTTTCCAGGAGAGAGTGGGATCTCTCATGTCTGCACCCATGTGTGTACTTGGCAAGAGCCAGCCCTCCACATGTTGGATGAGGAAGCAAGTGGAAGGTCAGGGCCCAGGGCCAGGCCTGCAGGGAGACTAAGGGGGATGGAGAGGCAGAAAACTGCCTGAGGGAGGGAACTTCATGGAGCTGCTGGCCCACGTCAGACTCTTTAGCCCAAAGAGCCTGAGCAGCGCCATTCTAACAGCCTCCAGGCTCCCTCTCCAGTCAGGCAGCAAGGCTGGGTGAGATTGCATGGAGACTGAAATTCAAGAGTGAACTCGACAGAGGGAAGCAGGTAAGAGTCAGGGACAGGGAGCTGGGAGCCAACAGCTCGCCAGTGTCTCAGGGGCCATGGCGCTCAGCAGGTTTAGGGCCTCTGTCCAGCTGTCTCCTCTCTTCATTAGCGCTATGCCTACTACTTGCTATTAGCTGGCCACAGCAAGCCTGGAGCCAGCTCCCCCAGGTAAGGGGGTCCACTGCGTAGACGGAGGAGAGACTCAGTAGAAGGCTACTTGTCCCAACACTGCCTTTTACAACAGGAAGCAGACACAGGACCCGCATCTGGACCCCACTGCTTGCAGATGGGAGCAGGAGCTGCAGCACAGGGCTTGGTCTCTTCTGCAGACAGAGGCCTCCGGCTCGGCTCAATGAGCCAGTTCGCTATGCAAATTCCACTGTCAACTAGGGATTCTGGGATCTTGGAGGTGCACCAGGTAAGCTCACAGCTGGCTACCAGGCTGATTGACAGCCTTAGAAGCCTGAGCAACGCCCTCTTCTCCTCAGATCCCAGCTCCAATCCTTTTTCACCCTCCTTTTCTTTGTTCTCTTTTTAATCTCCTTTCTCTCTTTAAACCAATTTGAAGAACCCTGCTCTCCACATCCCTTGAATGAGAAAAACAAGATGACATTAGAAACACGCAGACACACACCTGCCCAGTTGCTCTGAAGGAGAGTCTAATACATGGGACTGACCTAACTCCTTTAAAACAGAGATGCCTGCACAGAGGATGAAAGGAACTGTGCTCAAACACTCAACCACATTCACTGTCGCTGAGTCGATTCTGACTCACAGTGACCCTACAGAACACAGCAAAACTGCCCCTGTGGGTTTTCTGATACGAACTATCTAGGGGACCACAAAGTGTCATCTTTCTCCTTTGGAGTGCCTGGTGTGGCCTAACTTCTGTCCTTGCCGTTAGAACCCCAACACAGAACCATGACACCCTCAGGTATCTGGGCATCCAAAATTGAGAGATAAGGAACACTAAGGAATAGAGCCAGGGTTCACAAACAGGGCTTCTTATTTCGGGTACTTTTTACACACACACACACACACACACACACACACACACTCACACTCACACACACAGCCAAATGCATACCCATACCCTTGCAGAATCTCTGGAAGGCATCTGACTTCATGTCCTTTTTACAAACACACACACACACACACACACACACACACACACACACACACACCCCTTGCAGGATCACTAGAGGGCTTCTGATTTTGTTTCCTTTTACACACACACACACACACACACACACACACACACACTCACACTAACACTCATACCCAGGCAGAATCACTAGAGGGCTTCTCACATCGTGTCCCTTTTACACACAAACACACATACACACCGTTGCAGAATCTCTAGAAGGCTTCTGATTTACTGTCCTTTACACATACACACACACACACACTTTCAGAACCTCTGGAGGGCTTCTGACTTCGTGTCCTTTTTACACACTCACACACACACACATATACACACATGCACGCACCCTTGCAGAATATCTGGAGGGATTCTGATTTCCTGTCCTTTTTACACGCACACACCCACACAGACACACAGATACCCTTGCAGAATCTATAGAGGGCTTCTGAATTCGTGTTTTTTTACACACACACACACACACACACACACACACACACACACTCACAATCAGACCCTTCCAGAATCTCCTTAGGGCTTCGGACTTCATGTCCTTTTTCCAAACACACACATACATGCACCCTTGCAGAATCTTCAGAGGGCTTCTGACTTCGTGTTCTTTTTACACACCCACTCACACTCATACCCTTGAAGAATCTCTAGAGGGCTTTTGACATCTTGTCCTTTATACACACACACACACACACACAAGCACACCCTTGATGAATCTCTGGAGGGTTTCTAAAGTCATGTCCTTTTTACATACAAACACACACACCCTTGCAGAATCTGTAGAGGGCTTCTGACTTCGTGTCCATTTTACAGACACACACACACACACACACGTTCACACTCATACCCTTCCATAATCTCTGGATGTCTTCTGACTTCGTGTTCTTTTTACACACACACACACAAACACAAACACACACACACCCTTGAAGAATCTCTGGAGAGTGTTTGAAAGACCCTGTTGGTCATGGTATGTCGTGTGACTAGAAGTGTATATAAGCAGAGAATCCCTCAGAGAACAATTACTGAAGTCTATAGAGCAGGGGTCAGGAATACACTGCGGGTCTCTCGGTCCATGCATGTGGCTCTGAAGTAAAATGGAAACCTTTTCAAGGACAGTGATTATTCAGATAATGGTGATTGAAGTTGCAAAAATATATATTTTTTTATCTCAAAGAATGTTTCAATTTTTGTGAGAGAAAAAGTAGGCTCTTCTATCTCAAAAGTTTGCCTCCCCGATGTAGATCAAGATGACGGCTATGTCTAGAAACAGTCACTTCACATTTTGATATTTTTGTTTAATAAAGTGTCTGTGGTTTTAGAGCAATGCTTTCTGACTTACCCTCACATACTTTTACAGAATAAGTGATGAAGCAGCTGCTTGGACTGGGTGGGCACAGGGAAGCTGGGAAGGGTGAGGACCAGGAACAATCACTAGATAATAAATTATTTAATACATCTGCATCGGGACTGTGGCTCCAGAGCTACAACTCCGGTGCTGTGCAGCACATTTCTTCCAGTTTGAAACAAAATTGGAGTCAATTATTATCTTCCTCATCAGTCATCATTTCCTATGGTTCTGGGGATTGGAAGTACTAAGCTAGCAGATTCTTCTGTGCGGTTGCCATCTGGCAGTGGCTTATGATGGAGACATCTCACACAGCTTCCCCACTGGTGTACTTGACAATGGCCACTGGTGTTTGCTGGGATTTTAAGAGGGACTAGTGTCAGCATCTGCATGTGGCTTCTTCATCACACTTCCTCACAGCAAGGGGACTGGACTCCGAGGGTCTTGTACAGAGAAAGAGCCAGGTGGGAGCTGTATTACCTCAGAAGTCACACCGCACCTCACCTGCCATACTTGACTCCTGGAGAGCCATAAGGCTGGCGAGGGTTCAAAGGAGGAAACATAGACTCCAACTTGGGATGTAGAATGACAAGATTCTGGAAGAGCTTGTAGGGAAGAAACAATCCCTTGAAGGCATTTTGTGAGCTACAGTCTTCCCCAGGACATAAACCTTAACTGGGCAACTCAGTGGTAGCCTTGCCAACTCTGGCTGGTGAGTTCCAGTGACTTTCTTTTGAAGGGAGGGAAGGCAAATTTGGAAGGGAACCCTCAGAAGCCCCCAAGTGGCCTGGAACCTCACCTTTGCAGACACCCACTGAGAGATCCTTCCTCCTTCAGGGAGTTAAGCTGGGCGAGAGGATGGTAGCTGGAAGGACAAAAGGAATTGACTAATACTCTGGAATTACATCACTCGCTCTCTTTGTAAGTTTTTCACTATTGTTCTAGTCCTGTGTTGAATCTATCTTTTCCTTACTCTCCCCTAGGACCTTCCCCTTAGATATGGGGCTGCGGGGACGGGTTGATTGATCTGTGCTGAAATCAGGGAGGTAGGTAGTAATAGAGGGAACCCGTTACTACTCCCATAGTTCCCATAGTAACCTGGACCAATTGGTGGGAGGAATGGGCAGATAAAGGCTGCATTGGGGTTTCGGTGCTTGGTGGAGGTGAAGGCTGACGTGTTTAGAGTGGAGCGAGGAAAACAGCTTGTTGGGGAAATGTTATTGGAGATGGCTTTGAGACTAGCCTCTACTGGTCTCTTGCTCCTCACTCTCCTCTTGGTAGCAGCACGTGTGTTCCCCTCCCCACCATCCCCTCATCCCAACTTGGAGCCCTTCTGGCTATTATTTCCTTATGGAAAAGCTGTCAGCTCATCATCCTGCTTTCTTCCATTCATGCTTCTTTTGCTCCGTGTTGACTTCTAACAGGAGAGAATCAGAAAAGTTAAGTCCCTACCCCACGGCCTTTGCTGAAGGAGACTGCAATCTGTGTACGGAATATCTCCTAGCTCCCTCTCTCACTTCTCCCTAATAGATTTTTCCTGCCACTGCTCCTGGCTGGAGGGGATGGAGAGTTCAAGTGATGCCACAGAAGTCACAGCAAAAGAACCAAGGCACTCGAAGGACCATTCATGAGCTGGAATATGATAGAAGCTCTTGAATGGGAAGCCACCGTTCTGGCAGTAAACATGCTCCTATGGACCCTCCCAGTTCTAAGGCTTTAGTGCAGTCCCACCTGAATGAGTTCTCCCTGGGTGAGTTCCTCCTGAAAGCGAAAGAGGGTTTATCCTTCTTTATCTTTGAAGCTAAGCCTTCTATACCTACTGGTTCCAGATACTGAGGATCTTCGCTTCCTGATTACTGAACTCAACTGTGCTGATTGATAGCTGCATGGCCAAGGACCCGGACACAGCTCTGGATTCTCTGTTCACTCTCTTTAGCCACCATTGGTTTCCTTTTGTCTAATTGTGCAACAGAAATCTCGGGGGATGCTTTATTCTAAAGTTCTTCCACTTCCCTAAAGGCGGGTATAGAGAAAAGCAAAGTTAACTGGAGTCTCTCCAGCACACACTAGAACCCCAAGAGGGCTGCATAGGTCTCATCCAAAAGTGGAGATCTGCTGCCTCACCCCTAGACTGGGAACCCATCATGGGTAGGGGTCAAGTGCTGTTTCTATCTGGACCTTCAGGGTCTTCTCAGTGCCTGGCTCATAGAGGAAATGAAAAATGCTTGTTTCTTCTTAACAAGTCAGAGATTTACTATTGTTGTTAGGGTCGGTCCTGTTGGTTCCCACTCATAACAACCCTATGTCAAACAGAACACAACGCCACCCAGTACCATCATCACAATTGTTCTTATGTTTGAGCCCATTACTGCAGCCCCCATGTCCATCCATCCCATGAGAGCCTTCCTCTTTTCCATTGCCCTTCCACTTTACCAAGCATGATGTCCTATTCCTGGGCCTGGTCTCTCCTGACAACATGTTGAAAATACATATCCAAAGGGTGACAAAATCTGGCCATCCTTACTTCTAAGGAGCATTTGGCCTGTGCTTCTTCCAAGACAAGATTATTGGTGCTTCTGGTAGTCCATAGTACTTTCTATGGTTCTTTTTTCCTAGCACCATAATTCAAATGCATCGATTCTTCTTTGGCCTGCCTTATTTAATCTCCAAATTTTACATGCATAGGAAGTGTTGAACATACTATGGCTTGTGTCAGATGCACCTTAGTTCTCAAAATAATATCCCTGCTTTTCAATACTCTAAAGAGGTCTTGTGAATATTTAGCCAATACAATGCAATGCATTTTTTAAGCTGTTGACTGCTGCTTGCATGAGCGTTGATCATGGATCCAAGGAAGAGGAAATCCATGACCACCTCACAATTGTACATCTAAGCATATACCTCAAAGAATAACAAACAGAGACTCAAAGAGATGTGGTATACAATTTCACTGCAGCACTACCCACAATAGCTGAAAGGTGACTATTACCAAAGTGCCCGGGGCCCGAAGAATGGATAAACCAAACAATATCTAAGTCATACAATGGAATATTATTCAGCCTTTAAAAAGGAATGATGTTTTGGAACATGTTACACCATGCAGGGACCTTGAACACCTTCTGCTGAGTGAAACAAGTCAGACCATAATGAGATTGATATAAAATATGCAGAATCCATAGGGAAATCCATAGACAGCAAGCAGACTCACAGTTGATAAGGACTGGGTGACGAAAGCAATGGGGAGTGACTGGTTAATGAGCATTGACTGTGTCTCCATTCAGAGTGATCCAAATGTTGGCCTGATCCTATATTCGATTTGCATGGAGCCCCTGCCCTCTCCTGAGGGGTAGCCTCAGCAAAGGCACGGGCAGGCTCAGAATCTTGGTTTCCTGACCTGTGAGTGTGCTGGAAAGATTAGATGGAGTAATAAATAATGACACTGATCACAACCAATAATTATACAGCACTTACTATGGGCCAGACATTGTTCCCCAGCCGTGCTTCTAGCAGGCACACAAATACAATGCCCTTGGGGCCTAACAGAAACTCAGATTCCACTTCAGCAGATCTGAAGCAAGCTGCGAGAAATGGAGTTTCTCATGGGGACAACAGTGAGAACCAGGATTCTCAGAAGGATTGAGGCATTTGAATGACAGTGATGGCAAAGACCGTGTGTGGAGTATACTGTGTGTGGCCAGGAGAACGAGAAAATCAGTCCTGGAGGAAATTGAGCCAGGACACTCTTCACAGAATGTTCTTAGAAGAGAGAATGGCAAAATGTTGTCATGTCGTTAGGAAAGACCAGTTGCGAGAAGAGGACATCATGTGGATCTGGGGAAACTCTTCATGACACGGACTGGCACCATAATCGCAACAAAGACCTCAAACCTGCCAATGGGCAGGAAGATGGCATAGGATTGGGCAGTGATTTGTCCTATCAGACCTACGGTCAAAAGGAGTCAAATTTGACTTACTGGAGACTAACAACAACAACAAGGTCTTTCTATCAATTGATGCATTCAAACTCAACCTCGAACATACAACCTAAGCACTATTTTTTGCTTCCCTTCTACACACAGCAGCGCAAAGGGGGTTCAATGATTTGTCCCAGGTCATGGAGCTAGAAGGACATAGAGCCAGGACTGGACAATGGAGCGATCTGACAACAGAGACATTAAACATAAGCAGGGCTTTGTCTCCCACAAAGATCATAGGCATAACCATAGTGGACTTGGCACAAGTCCTGCCGCATGGCAACCTTTCAGCAGATAGGTGCTATCTTAGTGCCATCCAGTTGACAGCAAGTTAGCGACTGTATACGACAGGGTAGAACTGTCTGTGGGTTTTTGACACGAAATATTTACAGCAGTAGCACTCCTCATCTTTCTCCCACAAAAGTCCCTATGGTTGTTAGTAATTTGGTCAGAAGTCACTTTAATGGTGACCAAATCCTTCCTTTTATGGGATTCAACATTATACCCCACTGCTTCTAATAGCTCCTCGCCCCAAACCAAAACAGGCATGAGAGACTTGATTCTGACTCATGGTGCCCCCATGTGTGCATTGCATAGGACTTTCAAGACTATTGGCTTTAAGCAGGTTGCCAGGCCTTTCCTCCATGGTGTCCCTGGGTGGGTTCCAACGGCAAATGATTTGTTAAATAGTTGTGTGTTGAACTGTTTGCCCCCCTTCAGGAACTCCAATATCCTTGCAGCTCTCTATTCACAAAGGACTGTCCTTCCAACCAAGAGCTCAGAGTGCTTGTTTTCTCTCTCTTATTTTCTTTACATCAAGTTGTTTGGGACTCCCAAGGAGCTGGGTCCCAGGGACATATTTATATGTAATTATGACCCTGTCATCTACAACATGATCATGATAAATGGAGAAAAGGCTGAAGTGATCAGAGCTATCTTCTTTCTGGAGTCCACAATAAATGATCATGCGAGCCCCGGTCAAGAACTCAAGGGATGTATTGTATTGGGTAAATCTGCGGTTTGAGATCTCTTTCTTTTTTTCTTTTTTTGCAGCTGGGAAAGAGAAAGGGGAGATGGGCTGTTCTCCCAAGTTGGGGTCCCTGCCAGGGCACACCCCACTCAAACCTGGCCAACTCCACTCGGGAATAGAGTTCCCTGCCACTTCTGTAGAACTGCCCTGTGGAAGGACCAATGTCCTAAAGGTTCAGAATGGAGAAGACAAGTTTCAAGAGCTACAGCCTAGCCCCTTACAGCCAGAGTGATACGCAACAAGGGCGCCCACAGGCACTTTCTAGGGATCTTAAGTATTTGGGGCTTAAGGAGAGTGGCATGGGGCTCTAGCAAGCTAGGAGCCCCATCCCAGGCGGGGTTACATATCCCAAGCCCTTGATGGGGAGGCCTCAGGTAAGCAGTGGGCCCAATGGAGTTCTGGGTATGTGGGCCTGGAGGAGGGGAGCCACCTTTGGGGCTGGACCAACCCAGGGCTTCCCAAGTGGGATTGGGTGCAGGGGCCTGGGCAGGGTCCCTCTTCCTCTCCATCCTCCATGGCTAGTCAGGCTAACACAAGATCTTGGGCAGGCAGGGGGCCTGGGGCAGTGCCCAGATAAGCCAGGGGCTAGCTGGGCAGGGGGTGTTTCCAGGGTAGGCAGAGGGCCTCGGGCAGGGTCTTTGTGGCAGGCCCAGACCCAGGTGGGCAGGGACCTGGAACAGGGATCCCAGGTGTGTGCCCGGCCTGGACTGGACCCAGGGTTGGCAAGGGCCCTTATGCAAGTTCCTGGGTGGGCAGCGGGCCCAGGGCAGAGTCTTGGTGGTGAGCAGGCCCAGGGTGGGGGCATGGGGTCTGGAGTGTGGTCCTGGGTGGGTCAGCTGGGCAGGGCGAGGATCCTGGTGGCTGGCCAGGTGCCTGGTGGGCTGCAGACCCACATCAGGGGTCATGGTGGCAAGGCCCTCCCTTGTGGGCAGGAGTCTGGGAAGGGGCGGAAAGGCTGCACAGGCCACACCTGGTCTTTGAAGTCCTAGGCCTTGCGCATTAGGTCATTATGGCCCATGGAGGCAGTGCGGCTCCGAGGCTGGCTCACAGCCTTCAGAATGAGCCCTTTACCTCTATAGGAAGTGCTGGCTGGCCTCCTGTCATGTTCTCAATAGGCTCCAGCTGCTGCCAAGTAGGCCAAGCCTTAAAGGGGCCATGGGCTTCCACCTGTGTGCCCCTCCTCCTCACCCTTAAACGGGCCGCGTGCTGCCGCCAGAGTCCTCTTTCAAAAGTGTTCTTCAAAGTGTTTAAGAGCAAGAATGTTACATTAAGGACTAAAGCCATCTTAGTCATATTTTCGATGGCCTTCTATGCACGTGAAAGTTGGACATTGAAAAGGAAGATCAGAGAAGAATCAATGCATTTGAATTGGGAGGCTGGTGAAGAATATTGAAAGTACTATGAACTGCCAAAGAACAAACAAATGTGGGTTAGAAGTACAGCCAGAATACTCCTTAGAAGCCAGGATGGTGAGGCTTCCCCTCACGTACTTTGTACATACTGTTAGGGAGAGACCAGTCCCTGGAGGAGGAAGTACGTCCTGCTAGGTGAAGCAGAGAGGCAGTGAAAATGAGGAAGAACTTCGGCCAATGGATTGACACAGTGGCTGCAACAAGGGGCTCAAACATAACAATTGAGAGGATGGGGCAGGACTGGGTTGTGTTTCATTCTATTATCCATAGGGTGGCTAGGGGTTGGAACTGACTCAATGGCATCTAACAGCAGAAACTATGTCCACACCCACTACTAACAGGACAGGAAGTTTCCCAACCCCTCTCATGTCTCAACCCCAGGAACAGAGATGCCACCTTCCTTCTAGCTTTATTCCCAGTATCTAGAGCAGAGCTCAGCAATGAAGTACCTAACAAACCTGAAGTAGCTGTTACTTAGCTCCATGCCTCAGAGGTCTCAGTTCCCAAGTCCCAAAACAATGATATCATTGTTGTTGTTTGTTGCCATCAAGTCGACTTCCAGTTACACCTGCGTCACACCTGCCTACCTAGAATCCCATCTTATGAAAATAAGCCAGAACAATGATTCTCGCCCACGGTGTCTGCAGACTATGACTCACCACTCTGAAGGGATGTCACGTAAATGTTGAACTGCTAGCTCAAAGGTTGACTGTTCAAACCACCAGCTACTTCAAGGAAAATGATGAGGCTGTCTGTTCCAGTAATGTTGGACAACGTTGGAAAACTTACATAGGGTCTCCATGAGTTGGAATTGACTGGACAGTAATGGGTTTGCTGTACCTGGAATGATGATGCGACCAGAGAAAGAATGAGAGGGAAGTCTGAAAAAGAAGCACTGACCTGCCCTCCATCGGGCTGTTTTGTGATTTTTTTTTTGCAGCAGATGGTTCGAAGGGAACAGGGAATGAAGAGGTGGAGTGCATGGCACGGTTGAGGGCTATTTGCCATTCTGACCAAGTGCCTCTCTGAGAAAATGGGGAAGGGAAACTTGACCTGGATCTTGATCAAAGCCCAAGAAAATATATGAATTTCCAGAATGAGAGAGGTTTCCCAAGTCAGGGTAGTAACAGGAGCTGACAGCTCTCACCTCTGACCCTGTGGGCCCTGTTCAAAGAATCTCCTGGACTGGGTGGGAGGTGGGTGGTTAGGCAGAGAGACCAAGAGAGAGTCGAACTAGGAACTCTGGCTCTTTCCCAGCCTGAGCCTGAGCCCCTGAGCCTCCTCGACTCCACTCTCCCCCTTCCCTGACACCCCACAGGGACACCTTCCAGAGGTCTTCCTGTACCCATATGTAGGTGTTGGCTCTTCCTGCTTTTGGCTCTGCTCAGTGGCAGGGCATTTGAAGGGTGGTTGTGGGATTTGTACAGTTGACATTAGGGTAAATGCGTGATCATTTCTTAAATTTATCCTACTGCAGCTTTAGGCTGTGTTTCCAAACTCCCTGTCCGCACAGAGGCTCTGCAGAGGGGACAGTGGCTCTGATTCCACCTGGAAGTTCCTGGTTGAGCACATGGATTTCCCATCCCAGTCTAGCCATGGCACCAGGGATCAGGGTGCTAGGAGAGGGGCAAATGGGTCCCCAAAGGAGATGTGTGGTGACAACAAAAGTGACACACTGGTGGTCACCTACTAATTGTACATGGTGGTGCTTGCCCCTCTCATGGTGGAAACATACAATGTCGCCTATGCCTCTTCTCTAAAAGCAAGTGGACCTGCTTGTGACATGAGGTTTTGGAAAGTTCCTTCATGGGCCACAAAGAAGTGTGGCTGATCCAGTGTCTCAAGCTGATTTTGAGTAGTGTCCAGAGAGTTCGTGGTGAAAGGGGGTAGGCAACTGTGTGGGGCTGGCCAGGGAGTGAACACGAAGTAATTTGAGCCAGACAGAGTAATGAATGGGAGGCAGAATGGCTAGCAGGATGCTTAACCCACAGCATCACCAAAACTCCTTAGCAAGAAGGGTATTACCACAACCACTGCCACCACCCCTTTTTCCTAATTTTCTGAGAGATAGAGAGGAATGAGTGCTGTCCAGTGTTCGACTCCCTTTAAAGAAAATGGGAGGGCCAGGGTGATGACAGCAGGTGGCTGGAACATCCCAGCCTGGCATTCAGGGCCACACGGAAAGATCCTCCCTTGTGGGCTCTGTGAAGCAGGCACACTCAAAGACCACATGACCTCGGTCTCAGCTGTCGGCCTCGGGCTTGGGTTTCTTAGTTCCTCCTGCTTGGGGAGGGGCTGCTCGATGGAGAGCCTTGTCACTTAGCAACATGGCTGCTCAGACATGATACCCCTGAATCGTGTAATTTACATTTCATGCACAATTGAAGCAGCTAATGGTGTCATTCTCCAAGGGGGGGACAAGTTGTCATGATGTTAATTACATTGCAGGCGTGCTCCCTCTCCTTTGTCCCCAAATGCTCCATGGGAAGATCCCAGGTAGCAGTCGAGTGGGTGTCCAAGAGAGTGGCTTTGGCTCTCTGCAAGGTGTCAGGGCTGAGGAGTGGTTACAAGGCCAAGAATACTTTCTCTGACTTCGTTGTGGGTGTGTTGGCGCAGTGCGAGTAGAGGTGGCAGCTAAAACAGCCCAGTGATCTCCCCATCCTTTTCTCCCCTGCGCGTGTGCAATCGGGCAGGGCTGGAGGGTGCCTGTTCAATACTCAAGCTAATTTTGCTTGATAGGGGACAGTGGAGATGATGTGTAGGGCAAAGGAGGCAAAATCCAACCACTCTTAGTCCAGATATCAGCAGACGGTAGAGCTAAGCCTGTAGTCTCTGAGGCTGGTCTGCTGGGATCCAACTCTCCCTTGGATAACCTGGTTACCCCTGGGCCAGATGGCTTCACCTCTCTGTGCATTCGTGTTCTCACCTATAGACAGAAGCTGATGCACTACCAATGGGTCAGTCGATTCCAACTCATAGTGAGCCTGGAGGACAGAGTGGAACCATTCTATAGGCGTTCCCATAGGCTGTGACTGATACTGGAGCAAATTGACGCATCATTCTCATGGGAAGCTGCTGAGGGTTTCGCTATGCTAGTGGTAAATAGTCAAGGGCTTCTCTATTGCCCCGCCAGCGCTCCTCTTAAAGGGGTTGCAAAAGTCACCAAAACCCCACTTCTCTAGAGTTCATTCAGACTCATAGCAACTCAGCAGGATAAAGTAATAATTGTCCCTGCAGACGTCCAACCCTGAAAATCTTTATGAGCTCAGACAGCCCCAACTTGATTCCGAAGAACAGCTGGTGGGTTTGAACCACCAACCTTCTGGTTAGCAGTTCTAATGCTTCATCCACACCACCACCCGTGGGATGAAATGAGTGAATGTACATGCAATGCTTAGAACACTAGTACATAACATGCACTTAGTAATTTTGAGCTATTGTGGTAGGAGGGGAGTCCAAAAACCAAAGCAAACTCACTGCCATCGAATCCACTCTGACTCCCCATGACCTGAGTTCTACCCTATAGGACAGGGTCCAACTGTTCCTGTGGGTATTTGAGATTGTAACTTTATAGGATTGGAAAGTTTCATGTTTTTCCCTGAGAGTGGCTGGTGGTTTTGAACTGTTGGCTTTGGGCTTAGAAGCCCAATATGTAATCACCCACGTCATTATTAAATAAGAGCTACGAGTTTCTGACATTTTCTGTGAGGTGGTAGAAGTATATGTCATTCCTATATTTAAAGAAGGTAAATCTACTGAAAGAGAACAATTGCCATGGCTTTCCAAAGAGAGGAGAGATGTCAGTTTTAAGGATATATAGAGCTGTGAGTCATCCCTGGAGAGTACAAATGGTTAAAACACTTGGCCATTAACAGAAACTGAGGAGGTTCAAGCGCACCCAGAAATACCTTGGAAGAAAAGCCTGGCCATCTGTTTCTGAAAGGTTATGCCCATTGAAAGTCCTATGACTCACCATGAATCGCAATCAACTCAGTGCCAAATGGTCAGTTTAAATTTCAGGATGGTTCCTGGGCACAAAGCAAACATTCTAAGTTGTCTATTGAAGAGGAGGTTTGTGAGAGCACCTGGCCCATTCAAACACAACTGATGAGGAACCTCGGTGGGGCCACTGTACACAGACCAGGCCTTGCTTTCTCCACATCTGGTTTTGTTGGATGCTGTCAAGTTGGTTTCAACTCGTGGCGACTCTACATACAACCGAAAGAAACACTGCCTTCTCCTGTGCCAGCCTCACAATTGTTATGTTTTAGTGTGTTGTTGTAGAAACTGTGTCCATCCATCTTGGTGAGGGTCCTCCCCTTTTGGGCGCCCCTTTACCAAGCATGATGCCCTTTTCCATGATGTTGCTCCTCATAGCTCCTGATGCCCAAGGATGTGAGATGAAGTCTAGCCATCCTTGCCTCTAAGGAGCAATCTGGATACACTTCTTTCAAGACAGATCTTGCTCCTCAACTGAAATTTTTGCAGAGAGAGTGAAAACACACCTGATTTTCCTAGAGTCTCATTTCCCAAAGTGGACAACACCACCCACCTACTGGGCACAGAAAAATCCAGAGATCTACAAATCAGATATCTACATTTTATCCTGGATGGTGGGCTATAGTACAAAATTCTTTCATTGCTGGGGGGTCCTGAGTAATTTCTTTTTCTGAAAAGAGGGCAGTAGGCAGAATACATTTGGGAACCTTTGGTCTGTAGCAGGAGCTGGAAACCTGTTTTTCTGCCAAGGACCATGTGGTGATTTATAACATCATTCATGGGGCCATAGAGGTCAAATATTTAATGAACTCACTCCTAAGGTGATGGCTACAAATGCTTCTCATTGGTGAGATGTGTGATGCTGGCAGCAATTGATTATTTGGGGGGCCCTATACAGCCCTCGGGCCATACGTTGGTCTAAGGTAGTGGATCCCAACCAGTGGGTCACAACACCTTTGGGGGTCCAATGACACTTTCACAGGGGTTGCCTGGTTCATCGCAGTAGCAAAATTACAGTGATGAATGAGCAATGAAATAATTTTTATGATCGGGGTAAACACAACCTGAGGAACTGTATGAAAGAATCATGGCATTCGGAAGTTTGAGAAACACTTGTCTAGGGAATGGTTGGGATCTCCATGTAAGCTACACATGAACTTCCTAGGCAGTCAGGCAGCGTATCACATGGGTTTCATTGGAGAGGAAAGAACTATTGATCATGTTTCAAGGACAAACAAATCTGGAAGGAAATGCTATTGTGGATGAAAACAAAACATAAAACAAACTCTTGAAAGATTTCTGTATGCTAGAGATGAATTGCAGTCCAGAAAATTAAATATCTCTGAGGGTTCCAGCAGAAAACAAACCATGCAGAAGGCTTAATTAAAGAGAGTTTAATGAAGACTATTCACAGTGGTGGGGATGGGCTTAAGAAAGCCAACAAAAGATAAGGAGGCCTCGAGGGTCTAACAAGAGCATAAAGCTGTTGCCACGTGTCCAATGGAATTTTCTCTTCAGCTCTTTGACTTTGTCACTTCTTCTCATTGTCTTAGCTACTCTATGATATAGAGCAATTCTGACTCATAGGAATTTGATACTACTGTCCTCTCCCAATTTCCTTTATTTTCCAACTTCATGTGTGTTAAAATATGCAGTATTGCATCAGATTTCCTATGCTCTAAACCAGTGGTTCTCAACCTTCCTAATGCCTTAGCACTATAATGAAGTTCCTGATGTTGTGGTGAACATCCATTCGTAAAAATATTTTCGTTGCTACTTCATAACTGTAATTTTGCTACTATGAAGAAGAGACCGACCCCTCTGAATGGGTATCTCAACCCCCAAAGAGGGCCCGATCCACAGGTTGAGAACCGCTGCTCTAAACTAAGAGGTGTTTCTTTAAGATGTAGTTCAGTATATTTTTAGACGCACAAGTCCTGTTGTTGTTGTTGTTGTTAGGTGCCGTCGAGTGGATTTTGGCTCACAGCAACTCTATGTACAATGTACTGAAACGCTGCCCCGTCCTGTGCATTCCTCACAGTGGATCTTTGCTTGCGCTCATGTTGCAGCCACTGAGCTATTCCAAATTGTAGGGGCTGCCTCTCCTTGCTGCCCTTCTACTCTACCAATATCTGTGTCTTCCTCTAGGACAGTGCTTCTCAACCTTCCTAAATCCACGGCACTTTCATACAGTTTCCTTTGTAGTGGTAGACCCCCAATCATAAAATTATATTCTTTGCTACTTCGTAACTCTCGTTTTGTTACAAGTTATGAATAGTGCAACCCTGTAAAGGGTTCGTCTAAGCCCAAAAGGGGTCACGACACACATGGTGAGAACCGCTGCTCTAAATTGAGAGGAGTTTCTCTTCAGGTCTATTTCACCATACTGTTAGAAGCTCAAGTCCATTGGTTGTTGTTGTTAGGTGCCGTCGAGTGGGTATGTCTCATAGCAACTCTACGCACAATATAATGAAACGCCGCCCTGTCCTGTGACATCCTCACAGTGGTTCTCTGCTTGCGCTCATTGTTGCAGCCACTGTGCTAATGCATCTTGTTGGGGACCGCCTCTCTTTTCCTGCCCTTTCATACCAAGATTTGGGACTTCCTCTAGAGCAGTGGTTCTCAACTTTCCTAATGCCATGATATTTTCATACCGATTCTCATTTAGTGGTGACCCCCCCAACCATAAAATGATTTCACTGCAGCTTCATAACTGTAATTTTGTTACTGTTATGAGTCACGACAACCCTGTGAAATTTTCATTCCATATCCACAAAGGGGTTGCGACACACAGGTGAAGATCCCCTGCTCTAAACTAAGAGGAGATTCTCTTAAGATAGAATTCAGCATACTGGTAGATGCACAAGTTCTGTTGTTATTGGTGTTAGGCACCATCGAGTGTGTTTTGGCTCATAGTAACTCTATGTACAATATAATGAAACGCTTTCCCATCCTATGCCATCCTCACAGTGGTTCTTTTGCTTGTGCGCATTGTTGCAGCCACTGTGCTAATCCAACTTTTGGGTAGCTGCCTCTTTTTTGTGGCCTTTCTACTGTACCAAGACTTGTGTCTTCCTCTAGGGCACTGGTTGTCAAATTACCTAATGCCATGACCCTTTCATACAGTTCCTCATGTAGTGGTGACCCCCATCATAACATTATTGTTACTTCATAACTGTAATTTTCCTAGAGTTATGAATCATTTCACACCTGTGAAAGGGTCATTCGATCGCGAAAAGTGGTCACGAACCACAGGTTAAAAACCGCTGGTCTAAAGTTAGAGGAGTTTCTCTTAATATCTACTTCATCCTATTGTCAGAAGCACAAATCCTATAGTTATTGTTAGATTCTGTTGTGTAGCTTTCGACGCCTAGCAACTCTAAGCACAATATGATGGAAAGTGTCCTGTCCTACGCCATCCTCCCAGTGGTTCTTTTGCTTGCGCGGATTGTTGCAGTCACTGTTGTATTCCATCGTGCTGTGTGCTGCCTCTTTTTGCTGCCCTTCTACTGTACCCAGATCTATGTCTCCCTCTAGGGCAGTGGTTCTCAACCTTCCTAATGTCATGACTCTTTCACACCATTCCTCATGTACTAGTGACCCCCCCAGTCATAAAATTATTTTCCTTGTTATTCCATAACTATAAATTTGCAATTGTTATGAATCAGGTCACCCATGTGAAATGCTCATTGTTCCCTCCTAAGACGTCGTGACCCACAGTTAGAGAACTGTTACTCTACACTAAGAGTTTCTTTTAAAGTCTTCTTCAGCATATTGTTAGAGGCACAAATCCTGTTGTTTGGTGCCTTCGAATGGGTTTAGGCTCATACCAACTCTATGCACCATGTAATGAAATGCTTTCCCGTCCTGTGCCTTCCATACAGTGGTTCTTTTGCTCACACTCATTTTTGCAGCCACTGTGCTAATCCATCTTGTTGGGCACTGCCTCTCATTTCCTGCCCTTGTGTACCAAGATATGTGTCTTCTTCTAGAGCAGTGGTTCTCAACTTTCCAAATGCCACAACCACTTCACACCATTCCTCGTTTAGTGGTGACATCCAACCATAAAATATTTGCATTGCTACATCATAATTGTAATTTTGCCTCTGTTATGGATCATAAAATTATATTCATTGATATTTCATAACTGTACTTTTGCTACTGTTATGAATCAGGCCATCACTGTGAAGGGGTGATTCGAAACACCCCCCACCTGAAAGTGTTCACGACCCAATGTTGAGAACCCTGCTGTAAACTAAGAAGAGTTGCTCTTAAGATTTACTTCAGCATATTGTTAAACACACAAGCCCTATTGTTATTGTTGTTAAGTTCCGCGGAGGGGGTTTTGGCTCATCGCATCTCTATGCACAATATCATGAAATGCTTCCCACACCTGTGCCATCCTGCCAGTGGTTGTTTGCTAGTGCTCATTGTTGGAGCCATATTTGGGGGGGCTGGCTATTTTTTGTTGCCCTTCTACTCTACCAAGATTTGTGTCTTCCTTTAGGGCAGTGGTTCTCAACCTTCCTAATGCCACAACATTTTCATACCGTTCCTCATATAGTGCTGACTGCCAAATCATAAAATTATTTTCATTGCAACTTTGTAACTCTAATTTTTCTACTGTTATGACTGGGCGATCACTATGAAAGGTTCATCCATCCCCCAACAGGGCTCGTGATCCAAAAGTTGAGAACCGCTGCACAAAACTAATAGGAGTTTCTCTTAAGGTCTACTTCAGCACATTATAAGAAACACAAGTCCTGTTGTTTTGTTGTCAGGTGTAGTCGAGTGGGTTTTGACTCATAGCAACTCTATGCTCCATATAATGTAACGCTGCCCCATCTTGTGCCATCCTCACAGTGTTCCCTTAGCTTGAGTTCATTGCTGCAGCCACTATGCTATTCCATCTATTTGGGGGCTGACTCTATATTGCGGCCCTTCAACTGTATCAAGACTTGTGTCTTCCTGTAGGACTGTGGTTTTCAGCAATCCTAATGCCACGACCCTTTCATACAGTGCCTCGTCTAGTAATGACCCCCCAACCAAAAAATTATACTGTTGCTACTTCATAACTGTAATTTTGCTACTGTTACGTATCTGGCCACGCCTATGGGAGGGCCTTTCGAACACCCCCAAAGGATTTACCACTCACAAGTTGAGAACGGCTGCTCTAAACTAAGAGCAGTTTCTCTCAAGGTTTAGTTAAGCATACTCTTAGATGTATGATATCTCCTGTTATTGTTGTTCGGGCCGTGGAGAGGGTTTGGGCTCATAGCAACCCTGTGCACAATATAATAAAGGCCTGCCCAGTCTTGCATCATCCTCACGGTGGTTCTTTGCTTGCACTCATTGTTGCAGCCACCGTGCAAATCTGTCTTGTAGGGACTTCCTCTCTTCTGCTGCCCTTCTACTGTACTTGTGTCTTCCTCTAGGACAGTGTTTCTCACCCTTCCTATTTCTACGACCTTTCCATACACTTCCCAATGTGTAGTGGTGGTCCCCAAAGCATAAAGGTTTTTTTCTCCTGTTATTCCATAACTGTAATTTTGCAAGTCTTATGAATCTAGTCACCCCGTGAAAGGGTTGTTCAACCAACCAAAGTGGTCACAAATCACAGGTTGAGAACCGCTGTTCTAAATTAAGAGGAGTTTCTCCTGTGGTATAGCTCAGTATATTATTACACGCACGAGTCCTGTTCTTATTGTTGTTAGGGGCTGTCGAGTGGTTTTGGCTCAAAGTTGGCTCATAACAAGTCTATGCACAGTATCATGAAACACTGTTCCATCCTCTAACACCCTCACACTTTTCTTTTGTTTTCACTCATTGTTGCAGTCTCTGTGCTAATCCATCTTTTGGGGGACTGACTCTCATTTGCTGACACTCTACTGAACCCAGATTTGTATCTTCCTCTAGGGCAGTGGTTCTCAAACTTCCTAATGCACGACTCTTTCACACCATTCCTCATGTATTGGTGACCATCCCCCCCCAAATCATAAAATTACTTTCCTTGTTACTTTATAACTAAAATTATGCTACTGTTATGAATCAGGCCACCATGTGATATAGTCCTTCTCCACCCCACCCCCAAAAGACATCACGACCCACAGTTTGAGAACTGCTATTCTACACTAAGAGGAGTTTCTTTTTAAGGGATGTTTCAGCATATTGTTAGAAGCACAAATCCTGTTCTTGTTTTTGGCTGCCTTCAAATGGGTTTTGGCTCATACCAACCCTATGCACAATGTAATGAAACGTTGTCCTGCCCTGTGCATCCTCACGGTGGTTCTTCTGTTTGCGCTCATTGTTGCGGCCACTGTGGTAATCCATCTTGTTAGGGACTACCTCTCTTTTCCTGCCCTTCCGTACCAAGATTTGTGTCTTCCTCAAGAATAGTTGTTCTCAACTTTCTGAATGCCACTACTATTTCATACCAGTCCTCATGTAGTGGTGACTCCCCAACCATAAAATATTTTCATTGCTACATCATAACTGTAATTCCGCTTCTGTTATGGATCAGGCCACCCATGTGAAAGGTTCATTAGTCTTCTAAAGGCACTGTGACACAGTTTGAGAACCACTGGTCTAAACTAAGGGGAGTTTCTCTTAAGGTTTACTTCAGCATATTCATAGACACACAGTCCTGGTGTTATTGTTTGGTGCCTTTGAGTGTGTGCTGGCTCATAGCAAATCTATACACAATATAATGAAACGTGACCCCATCTTGTGCCACCTTCACAGTGGTTATTTTGCTTGTTGTCATTGTTGCAACCATGGGCTTATCCAACTTTTGGGGGGCTGCCTCTCTTTTGCTGCCCCTCTACTGCCCTTTCATTCATTTCCTCATGTAGTGAAGAACCCCCAATCATAAAATTATTTTCATTGCTACTTCGTAACTTTAATTTTGCTACAGTCATGAATCAGGCCTTCACTGTGAAAGGGTCATTTGACCCTCCCAAAGGGCTCGCGACCCACAGGTTGAGAACCACTGCTCTAAACTAAGAGGATTTTCTCTTAGGATCTACAGCACCGTATTGTGAAAAGCATGAGTCCTACAGTGATTGTTGTTAGGTGTTGTCCTGTGGGTTTCGATTCTCAGCAACTCCACACACAAGATAATGAAACGCTGCCCCGTCCTGTGCCATCCTCACAGTGGTTTCTTGTCTGCACTCATTGTTGCAGCCACTGCGCTAATCTATCATCTGGGGGTCTGCCTCTCATTTGCTGCCTTTCTGCTCTGCCAAGATTTCTGTCTTGCTCGAAGACAGTGGCTCTCAACCTTCCTCTAATGCCACAGGCCTTTTATACCACTCCTCATGTAGTGGGTACAATCCCAGTCATAAATTTATCGTCATTGCTATTTCATAACTGTAATGTAGCTACTGCTATGAATTGGGCCACCCCTGTGCAAGGGTAGTTCATCACCCTAATGGAGTCATGACCCACAGGTTGAGAATTTCTGCTCCAAACTATGAAGAATGTCTCTTAAGATATATTTCAGCACATTGTTAGAAGCAAAAGTCCTGTTGTTATTGTATTTAGGTGCCTTCAAGTGGGTTTTGGCTCATAGCAACTCTATGCAAAATATAACGAAACGCTCCCCCATCCTGTGCATTCCTCACAGTGGTTCTTTGCTTGTGCTGGTTGTTGCAGCCACTGAGCTATTCCAACTTGGAGGGACTGCCTCTCCTTTGCTGCCCTTCTACGCTACCAACGTTTGTGTCTTCCTCTCGGACAGTGGTTCTCAATCTTCCTAAATCCACGACCCTTTCATGCAGTTCCCAAAATAGTGGTGGACCCCCAGTCATACAAAATTTTCGCTGATATTTCATAACTGTAATTTTGCTAATCTTATGAATCAGGCAACCCTTGTGAAAGGGTCATTCAACCCACTCACTCCCCAAAAGGGTTCGTGATTCATAAGCTGAGAAGCCTGCACTAAACTAAGAGGCGTTTCTCTTAAGATCTACGTCAGCATATTGTTAGAAGCTCAAGTTCTTTTTGTTTTGCTGTTAGTTGCCTTCGAGTGGGTTTTGACTCTCAGCAACTCTACGCAAAATATAATGAAACGCTGCCCCGTCCTGTGCCGTCCTCACAGTGGTTCGTTGATGGCATTCATTGTTGCAGCCACTGAGCTATTCCATCTCGTAGGGTCTGCCTCTCACTTGCTGCCCTTCTGCAGTACCACGTTTTGTGTATTCCTCTCAGGCAGTGTTTCTGAACCTTCTTAATGGCATGGCTCCTTTATACAATTCTTAATGTTGTAGTGATCCTCCAACAGTAAATTTTTTTCATTGTTACTCCATTACTGTGATTTCACTACTGTTATGAATTGGGCAACACCTGTGAGAGGCTCGTCTGAAACCCCATAGGGGTCACGACCCACAAGTTAAGGACCACTGCTCTAAATTTAGAGGAGTTTCTCTTAAGATCTAGTTCAGCATATTGTTAGAAGTACACGTCCTGTAGTTATTGTCGTTAAGTTCCGTTGAGTGGGTTTTGACTCTTAGCAACTCTATGCACAATATAATGAAACGCTGCCCTGCCCTGTGCCACCCTCACCGTGCTTGTGTGCTTGGCCTCAGTGTTGCAGCCACTGTGCTAATCCAACTTGTTGGAGACTGCCGCTCTCTTCCTTCCCTTCTGTACCAAATTTGTGTCTTTCCCTAGAGAAGTGGTTCTTAACCTTCCTAATGCCACTACCCTTTCATATCGATTCTCATTTAGTGGGGACCAGCAACCATAAAATTATTTTCATTGGTACTTTGTCACCCTAATTGAACTACCGTTATGAATCCGACCACCCCCGTGAAAGGGTCATTCTACCCTCCCAAGGGGCGAGACCCACAGGTTGAGAACTGCTGCTCTAAAGTTAAAGGACTTTCTCTGAAGTCCTACTTCACCATATTTTAGAAGCACAACTCCTGTAGTTATTTTTGTTGAGTGCTGTCGAGTGGGTTTCTGGTCACAGCAACTCTATGCACAATATAATGAAATGCTGCCCAGTCCAATGCCATGCTCAGAGTTGTTCATTTGCCTGTGCTCATTGTTGCAGCCACTGGGCTAATCAATCTTGTAGGGGCTGCCTCTCCTTTGCTGCCCTTCTACTCTACCAAGAATTCTGTCTTCCTCTAGGGAAGTGGTTCTCAACCTTCCTAATGCCACGACTCTTTCATACCATTCCTCATGTAGTGGTGACTGCCAAATCATGAAATTATTTTCATTGCTACATCATAACTCTAATTTTTCCACTTTAATGAACGGTCCACTGCCGTGAAAGGGTCATTCATCCCCCAAAAGGGGTCACGACCCTCAGTTTGAGGCCCGCTGCGCTAAACTAATAGGAGATTCTCTTAAGGTCTACTTAGGTACATTGTTAGAAAAACAAGTCCTGTTTTTTTTTTTTTCTTGTGGGTTTTGACTCATAGCAACTCTATGTCAATATAATGAAATACTGTCCCGTCTTGTGCCATCCTTGCAGTGTTTCTTTGGCTTGTGTTTATTGTTGCAGCCACTGTGCTATCCCATCTATATTGGGGCTGAGTCTATTTTGTTGCCCTTCAACTGTATCAAGAATTGAGTCTTCCTCTTGGACAGTGGTTTTCAACATTCTTACTCACGACCCTTTCATCCAGTTCCTCATGTAGTCGTGACCAACCAACCATAAAATTATTTTTGTTGCTACATCATAGCTATAATTTTGCTACTGCTATAATTCAGGCCACCCCATGAAAGGGCTGTTTGACCCCCTAAATAGACACGACCCACAGGTCGAGAGCCGCTGCTCTAAATGAAGGGGAGATTCTCTTAAGGTCTTCTTCAGCATATTGTTAGAAGCACAAGTCCTGCTGTTATTCTTGTTGGGTGCAGTCGAGTGAGTTTGGCTCATAGCCACTCTCTGCACAATATAATGAAACTCTGGGGGTCTTAAAGGCTCGAAGGCAAACAGGCTGAAATCTAGCTCGGAAGCAACAAAGCCCACAGAGAAGAAGCACACAAGCCTAAGTGAACACGAGGTGTTGAAGGGATCAGGTAGCAGACACCAAAGAACAAAAACCATCATTGTGTGATCACCTTCCCCACATAAACGCTGAAAATGAATGTGTGCATAAGTAAGTGTGGTGAAGAAGGCTGATGGTGGCTGGCTATCAAGCGATATAGCATCCCGGGTCTTAGAGGCTTGAAAGTAAAAAATCTGGCCCAGAAGCAACAAAGCCCATATGGAAGCATCACACCAACATGTGTGATCATGAAGGGCTGAGGGGACCAGTTTTCAAGCAACAAAGGCGGGAGGGGGATTATATCATCGTGAATGAGGGGAGTGTATGACGGGGGACCAATGCCCACCTGTAGACAACTGGACATCCCTTACAGAGGGGTAGTGGGAAGGAGATGAGTCACTCAGGGTTCAGTGTAGCAATAATGAAACTCACAACCTTCCTCTAGATATTAAACGCTTCCTCCCCCCACCTCTCATGATCCCAATTCTACCTTGCAAACCTGATTAGACCAGAAGATACACAGCGGTACAGACGGGAACTGGAAACATAGGGAATCCAGGACAGATGAACCCCCCAGGACTAGCGGTGAGAGTGGCGATACTGGGAGGGAAGTGGGTGTAGAAATGGGAAACCGATCACAAGGATCTACATATAACTTCCCCCCTGGGAGATGGGCAACAGAAAATTGGGTGAAGGGAGACGCCGCACAGTGTAAGATAAGAGAAAATAATAATGTATAAATTATTAAGGGTTCATGAGGGAAGAGGAGCAGGGTGAGAGGGGGAGAGGGGAAAGGGGAAATGAGCTGAATCCAGGAACCCAAGCGGAAAGCAAATTTTGAGAATGATGAAGGCAACGAATGTATAAGTGTGCTTTACACAATTGGTGTATGTATGGATTGTGATGAGTTGTATGAGCGCCAATAAAATGATTTTAAAAAAGAAAAGGAAAGAAATGTGTATAAATGAATGAAGGCAACATATGTACAAAAAGCCTGATGCAAGCAATATGGATTGCAACAAAAGTTGTAAGAGTCTCCAAGAAAAGATTTTTAATAAAAATGTACATATAATAAATATTTTCCTAACTTATATAAATGATTAATAAGAATAAAATTAAGCAGCCTGGGTTTTTATAGGAAAAATGATAAAAGAACAAATGAGAGATACAGCAGGAAGCAATGGATAGGAAAATATTATAAGGAAAGTTTTCTCTTAATGGAATGTACATTCTCTTACATGACAACAATCAGAATATGCGGTAAGAACCTCAGACCAAATACTAGAATAAAATAGAGGAAAAAATTCCCAACCCTTCAATAAAATGCTATATGCTTTCTATGATTTTCACAAAAGTTCAAATTCTTTAACAAAATATTTTGTTCATTCAAATTTTTAATTATGCATAAATTTATGTCTACATTAATTACATCTCATAAAAAGGCATAAGAATTGTTTTTGCACTATCTAACACTAAATAGAAGATAGTGAAGGTGAAAAAATAGCTTTTGTGAATGTTGCTTTGAAATACAAATGGCATTGTCCTAAGAAATTTAAATGATTTAATTTTTTTAAATCATTTTATTAGGGGCACATACAACTCTTATCACAATCCATACATACATCAGTTGTGAAAAGCACATCCGTACATTCATTGCCCTCATCATTCTCAAAACATTTGCTCTCCATTTAAGGCCTTGGCATCATGTCCTCATTTTTCTCTTCGCCCTCCCTGTTTCCCCCTCACTCATGAACAATTGATAATTTGTCAGATCTTACATATTTTGTCTCCCTTCACCCACTTTTCTGTTGTCCATCCCCCAGGGAGGAAGTTATATGTAGATCCTTGTAACTGAGGTCTCAGAGCAGCTGGGTGTGATGCAGGGGAGGCTCTGGAAGCAGCTGCAGACACTGCGGGAGTTGGCAGCCCAACAGTGAGGGTCACTGCATCCGTGGGTACCAGAAAACTGGCTGGGGTTGCTTATTCCCCTAGATGCAACCCCTGCCTTGAAGAGAACCGTGACGGAGGCCTGTAGACATGTTTCAGGAATAGATGAGTCCTTCACAGTTTGCTCTTCCCACAAACCTTTGAGGAGAGTCTGCAGGGCAGGGGCTCAGCTGCCTTGCTCCAGTCACCTGCCCTTCCCCACAGCCACACCCTCGCCAGCCCCAACTCCCCCTGGCCTGGGTTTGCTTCTTGAATCCAGAGGAGCAGCCTGGGCAAAGACCATGAAGAACCTTGTCCTTCAGGCAGCCCCTTTGATTGGGTCCCTTGTCCTGCAGAGTGTGGACACATGCACACTAACTGTTGGGGGACTCAGGCTGTCACCACAGGGGCCAGGATCTGAAGAGGATGCTGGCACTGCAGGGCTTCCTGAGGGAAGATGAGGACTTGCAGAGCTGGCTGAGCAGCCAGCAGCAGGTGGCCAGAGGAGAGAGGACTATGAGCACACCCTAGTGAGGAAGGGGCCAGGGGCAAGGAAGGTGCCCTGGAGCCGAATGAAGACGGGTGGTGGAGGGGGGGCTGCATGCACAATGGGCTGATGGGGAACATCAGTCTGGACTGAGGACACCTGTGACTTCCTATTCCCCTCTCTGCGTAGAGGGGCAAGTTCTGTGGCTATCCAGTCCTGCCCTGCCCAGTCATTCACTGAGGTGTCTCACAGCCCACCAGCCAGGGCCTCCTGTGACCCCTCTCCTCTCTTCTCAGCTCCTCTTAACCAAGTTTGCAATGTTTCTGCACCAAGTGAAGATGGGTGGCCACCAGGGGGCAGCCTGCCCCACTAGCGGAGAGCCTGCTGGAGTGGTGGCCCAGCACTGTCCCCAGGGCCCAGCAGTGGTGACAGGACCTACAGTGAGTACCAGCTGCCTGGAGCAGGGATGAGTTTGGGGGAGGTGCTGGGCATGGGGTGGAGGGGCTTCCAGGGAGACCCTTGTTGTGCTGCGGCTTTGCCAAACCCCTGAGAGGTGAACTGGCTTTCTGTGTGCCCACATTGGGGGCCCGGGCCACGTGTTCCAGGGAGCAACTTGTGCAGCCTGGAGCTTGGGACCCCTTACTTAAGCTGAGAGGCCAGGTCGGACGACCTTCAGCAAAGCTCAGCCTTTGAGTTCTGGGCTTCTGGCTTCAGGGCACGGTGAGGGCAGCTGCTGGTTCTGGCCCAGCTGCAAGCAGCCTGGCTGTACCTGGCCCTTCTGGGGACTCCAGATAGCACTGGGGAAACTGGGTGCACCGAGAGGCTGGGTTACTTGCTAGAGACCACAGCTAATTAGCAGTGGAGTTGAGACCCGATATGGCCCTCACCATAAAAAGGAAGTGTTTTCTGCCCTGGTGACCCTTGGCCTTCCCTGAGGTCAAGGGTGACCATAGCAGCCACATGAAGAGTGTCAGAAGCAGGGCACAGTGACTGCCTCAACCTCCCCAGTCTCCCCCCGCCGGGGCTCTTCCAGTCTTGGCCTAGTGCCTCTATTGCTGGGGAGCAGGCTGGAGAGTCCCCCACCCCTGCAGGGCCCACAACCTTCCTAGCAGTGCCAGCGGATCTGAGGAGACACAGCCTGGCAGTGTGTGGCCAGGCTCCCTGGAAATGGTCCCATTGAAGATCTGGAGAGCAGACCGATTGTTTTCCTTTGATTGTGTTACAGACACCTTACAGGAGAGAAGGATGTTTATAGATCACTGTCTAAAGTTTCTGACCTTCAAAGCACTCAAAACATTGCCATCGAGTCGATTTCTATCATCGAGGCCCTGTAGGACAGCACACGACGGCCCCTACGGCTCTCTGAGGCTGTCACTACGGGAGCATATAGGTGAGCCGCGTCTTTTTGATGGGTTTCAGATCACTGACCTTGCCACGAGCAGCAGCCCGGGGCATGCCTTTTTCTGACCTTGGGTTTGACTCATATATATATATACACATATAATGCACATATATATATGAATTTTAATATAGAGGGTTTTTGTTTTAAGTGGAAACATGCAGAGCAGTTTAACAATAATATAACACAGCACTCTTCTTGCCTCCTCCCTGACCCCTCTCTCCCTCCTGATTTTTGAGGGCAAATGCTCCCGTTTGCTCTGGGAAGCACTTGCCTCACAGGTGCCATGCGTTCACTTTATCAGCTCGACTGTTGCTTGGGCAGGGGTGATTCCCGGAGCTGGGCTCTGTTTTGGATTTGAAGGGCCCTGGTCTCAGGGTTCCAGCAGTCCCTGTCAAACTTGTAATGCCCTCTCTTCATGTAGTCAACTTCCATTGGCTTTCAAGCTGTGCACAAGTTGCCAGTTTGAGCTCAACCAGAGCATTTTGAGGAGGTGGCTGGGCACCATCTAACTCTCCTGGTCTCCAGGACAAGGATGGAGGGCTGTGGTGTTGGTGGTCCGTTAGTCCTGTGGACTGCTTTGCTTCAGTTTTTGATTTTCTTCACTCGTCAACGCCAGATGGGGAGAGAGGGGATCCTAGTTGCTAGAGGTGGCTTTGCAATGGAGACAAACATTTTATACTAAAGTGAGATTCTTACGTGACATTTGCGTGACTGCAGCAGCCCCTGCTCATCTTCCTCCGTGCTCACCCTAGCTGACCACCTTCCTACCTCAGAGGATGGGGCACTCCCTCTGCCCGTCCACCCTCAGGTCCTCACTTTCAGTCCCACAGGATCCTGTGGTATCAATCCCCCCCACCCCGCTATCAACCCCACCCCCAACCTACACAAGGATTACAAACCCTCGCTCCACTCAGATTCTCTGTAGCTAGTGTCACCTCCCCTTTGTTCCTCAGAGTGTGCTCTGCACCCATGAGATTATTGATTGGTTTCCACCCATAGTGACCCTCTGTGTCCCAAAGGGCTTGCTCTGGGGGCAGCTCTCAGAGGGGGAAACCAGGAGGAGGTGGGGAGGGAGCAGTTGGGCAGAAGAAGCTGTGATGGACCCCACAGAGCCAGACTGCCCATGGAGGACAGGACCCTGCGGCTGTTTGCCCGAATGGGTGCCCCTCAGGGCAGATCAATGCTCTGGAGACCCCACCGCAGGTGGAGGCCCCTCGACCCCTCCTCAGTCCCACCCTCCACACCCTCACCTACATTTGGAGCTGGGTGAGCTTCTCCTCCTGGGCTGCCAGCTGCCTTTCCAAGTCCTGGTGCCAGGCATGTGGCCCTTTAAGGGGCGGATCCCTGCTCACCCCACAGTCAGAATCTAGCAGGAGGTCCTCTCAGGAGGCCAGCCAGACCTCTGCCTGACCCAGCATTCCCCCAGCTACTCCTGGTCCTGGCTCACCTGGCAGTGGTCCTGGTGAAGGGCCCAGGCCGTCCAGAGCTCCTGCAGCTGCCTGTCCAGCTCCCGGAGACTCTGTGACCTGGGGGGCAGAGGGCTGTTGGGAGGGGCTCAGGGAGTCGCCTGTCTGGGGCAGGTCTGGGTTACCATGGAGCAGGGAGAAGCAGGAAAGGGAGCTCTGGCCACGCACCACCCTGGCCCTAGCCCTCAGCGCGCACATCTCTGGGGCCATGACGTGGCTGGTGTCCAGCAGCTGCTACCCCGCCGGCCGCACTGCCTGGGCTCTCAGGCAGAGCTCCTGCCCCAGTGTCTCCTTGGCCCCAGCTGGCCTTTCTGAGGATATAGACTAGCGCCTGCTTCTCTTGAGCCCGAGTGCTGGGTGGGGAACAGGGCATCGGAACAGGTCTCAGGGCCAGAGGGCAGAACAGGGAGGAGGCAGGGAAGAGCTGGGTGCCCCCACCCGCATAGAACAGAGCGAGCCCCCATCCAGGTGGGGTGGCACATACAGCAGTTCCTGGCAGTGCCTGAGGAAGGCGTGGCCATGGGCTACCCAATCCAGCTGCTGGCCCTGCTCCCAGGCCTTCATGTCCAGGTGGCCCAGGCCTCCTGCACCTCAGCCAGCTGCCCGGCCAGGCTCTCCTGGACCGCAGGGTGTACCTGGATGGACTCCATCCCCATCTGAACCACCACCTTGTCCACAGCCACCAACTCCCTCTGCAGCTGGCAGAGAGCAGGCTGAATGCTCCTCCACCCAGGACTCTGCAGGCCATCCTGGCTGTACCCCAGCCTAGGTCAAGCCCAGGCCCGTCACCCCCCATCCCAGAGGGGGCAGGGGCAGGCTGCAGTCCTGCCTGGGGTCAGCTGGGGGTGAGGGCTCCTCATCCATCCATTGCCTACAAAGAGGGGTTCTTGCGGTGGGGAGGGACTGGGGCCCTCCCCTGCAGGAGGCGGTGCTGGCTCTGCAGGACCAACACAGACGCCAGGTCGTGGCCAAGGACAGCACCCTCCACCAGGACCACCTTCTGCATGTGGCCCAACAGCTCTAGCGCTGCCTGGTGGAAATCGAGGGCACAGCGGGAAGGAAGGCCAGCAACTTTCTCCCTGAGAACAGGGCCACCTCCTTTTGAGCAAAGACTGTGGCTTGGGGATTTGTGGGGCGTTAAGATGGAGGGAAATAGGACGAAGACTCTATTCCCTAACTTATAACAGGGAGAATCAGGAAAGCTGGTATTCCACGGTAGGAAAGCCTCTACTTTGGTAAGTTAGAGGTAAAGTCCAAGTACATTATCCTGCTTTAAAAATCATTCACACGGATTCTCCGTTAACAGCTAGGCTGCCTTGATGTGAGCACATGACTGATTGTATCTCTGTGTAGAAGCAGATATGATCCTTTTGCCCTCTCTTCCCACCGTGACACCCAGCCCCCCTTGTAGCTTCCCCCAATGCAGGTATTAGCTTTCCTCACCTTGGTGAGCTCAAGTACAGGGGCCTTACTATAGATACCGCCCACCTTGTGACCCATGTCACTACTGAATAAGTGTGTCTCCATGCTCCCTATACACGTCCTAAGATAGCAAAGGTTCCACTTCTCCCAGTTCCACATGGTCCATCAAGAGGAGCTGAAGTGAGCCTGCCTAATAAAACATGTCTGACTCTGTATTGTATTCTCTCGACCCTGTCTTTCCTGTCCTCTATGACTTTACCATGACCTTTACCTATTATCATCGCTGTACATTCGCGCCTTCTTGCCCTTCGGTGGTTAGAAGATGGATGGTTTCCTCTGATCACAGCAGGTTCCTGATGAGGCCCGGGGCCCACAGGCAGGGCCCGAGGGAGGAAAGGGTCTTGACACGCATGTTGGGAGGAAGGCAAAAAGATGGGGAGCCCTGAGCACATGAGGATTGCGGCTCAGGGAGTGAGTGGGCTGCCTGTCAGGGGGTCTGCCTGTAGCAACTCCAACAGTCAGTGAGGAGAGGGCTGGCCCCGGAGACACCCAGCCCCAGGAATTCGGTTGCAGGACCTGTCAGGTGCTCAGTGCACTGAGAAACCAGATCCCGAGAAAGGAGGGTGTGGGGAGGGGAGGCAGGGAGCTCTAAGAGTGGCGGTCAGCAAGAAGACCAGCAGGGCCTGTGCCCCAAACGAAACTGTGGACCGTGCTCAGGGAGCATTGGGAGAGCACACTTCGTGCTCCTGCCACAAGGAGTGACCTGCGCTGAAGGACTCCAAACTGGGGGCAGGAAGGAGCATGGTTGGACGGGGAAGGCTGATTGATGCTTGGAGCTGGAGTCAGCCATGCCCCTTCATACACACATGCGCACACGAGAATACACACAGAAGTACGCATGCACACACCCACATGCCCACCCCTACACATGAGCGCACACACACACGCACACACATCTGGGGTAGGCCCCTGTGTCCCGAGCCCTTTGGCTGTCGCTGGCCTGTCCCTCTGGGCACCCACCTCTGTGTGGGCTTTCATTGCCTTGTCCAGCCTCACCCATGCGGCCTCTACGCAGCTCCTGTGGACTTGACTCTGGGCCATGGAGCTGGGGGAGGCGAGTTCCAGGGCACCTGCCAGCTCCCTCAGGGCCTGAACCCTGGCAGCCCCACACTCTGCCCTTTCTCCTGGAAGAACTTGAACTTCTCTGCCAGCATCTGCCAAAGGTGGGGCTGGAGCGGGGCAATGTGGATGGGGTTCAGGCAGCTCCTAAAACTCACGAAAGGGCCAGCTGGCCCCAACAGCTCCCACATCCCTCAGCCCTGGTTCTAGAACTCTGCAGGGCATCTCCTACCCCCTCAGCCCACCCAGCATCTACCCTACCCTCCGTTCCTCCATCCACTTTCCCGGCACGACTCACTTCCAGACCCTCCAGGTCCTGCCCACACTGTCTCTGGAGAGGGCCCGAGTTCAGGGAACCCAGGGCAGCCCCTGCTGTCTGCGGCCTGTGGAAGAGGCAAAGCTGGGTCGGTGGATCAGGGAGCCTGGTCACAAAGCCCACTTAGCAGGGTCACTTTCCCAAGCCAGGGGCTCCCTGCAGCTGCAGGGGCGTTCTGGGAAGAGTTGAGCTGGGCTGAGGATGCCCTGCACAGCCCCAGACTGACCTAGGTCACAGTAGAAGCTACTGCGTTTCCAGCCCAGATGGAGCTTCGGCGAGATAACGATTTCCCCATGATCCTAGCCCAGAGGCGGGCCCGGAGTCTCAGGGGCCCTGCATTTGCTGCATGCAAGAACCATGGAGGGGTGCAGCTTCTACCTTTGAAGGGTGTGCAGTCTCCTCCAAACACACAGCATGCCTGGGTGGCACACAACGTGGCTACCTGTGGAGTGTCGGGCTTTAGAATGACCCCACCTGCTGACTCATGGGGATCCTCCAGAGGGTTTGAAAGCCAGTAAATCTTTCCAGGAGCAGGGAACCTCTTCTATCTCCTGAGGAGCAGTTAGTGGGACTGAACCAGGCAACAGCCCAACACTTCCCAAGCAGGCCTCCTGGAGCATCGTTAGAGCAAGGGGTAAAATGCTAGTCATAATGGGCTCCTGGGAGGAGAGTTTGCAGAACGGCCTGAAGCGCTGAGCAAGATCTCAGGATGGTGGCCCTCAGGGAGCTTAGGACAAGTTCTAAACCCAGCCAGGAAGCTGAAGGGCTGACCAGAGAGAAGCTGAGGGGGAGGAAAGGGCATGCTGGGATAACTGCTGACCCCCGCCTGGGGCAGGGCTTCCAGGCTGGAGCTGTGGGAGCTGACTCAGGCCAGACCCCACCTGCTCTGAGACGCTGAGGCCACCATCAAAGTTCACAGCCAACTGTCTCACGTGCTCGTCCATATCCAGGTGGGTGCCTGGGTCAGGGGGTGGCTTCTGCAAGTGTTGCCACCCCAGGCCCAGAGTCCCACCCTAAATGCCCGGTCCCTTGGCCACCATGCTGTCTCAGGAGAAAGCCACAAGTATCCCAGATGCTGTGTCCCACTGGGTGGAGGCCCCCCTGAGGAGACATGGATCACACCAATGAATCACACAATCTGCCTCTGACCCCTTGAGGCCTCCTCACCCCCCAATATCATCACCCCAGTGCCGCTTCCCACTCTGGACTAGACTGCATAGGTATTAGCAAGAGATAAAACTCACAACACATGGAACCCAGGAACAGGAATGGGAATAGAGATACCAAAAGGGTAGGGGGAAGGAGGGTAGAGGATGGAAGGAAGGGGAACCGAGAGCAATGAATGACATATAACCACACACCCCTCGCAGGGAGAGGAGCAACAGAAAGCTGAGGATAAAAGAGACAATGGTCGATGTGAGATATGAAAATAATAACAATCTATAATCTATCAAGGAACCACGAGTGGGGGAGGAGGAAAGAAAGGGGAGCTGATCCCAAGGGCTCAATAGAAAGTAAATGTCTAGAAAAGAATGATGGCAATATACGTATGACTATGTCAGATACAATTGGTGTATGGATTGTAACAAGAGTTGTAAGAGCCCCCAAAAAGGACACACTGAGGATGACGAAATACACCACTGAAAACCTTATGCTAATCATTGATACACTGTCAGGTAGTGGAGGACTAGTAAAACTAGGCAGAACCTTCTCAGGAAGAGGACCAAAATACGAACACTTTTGGTCAGATTAAAGGGGAGGATCAGTGACAAAGAGCCAGGCCGTTTGAAGAATGCATGGCCAAGGGAGCTGCAACGATGGGTTCAAACATCAGAAAGAAATGAGGGTGGCCCAGGACTGGCAAGCCTTTCCTTGTCCTGTACATTGAGGTTGCTTTGAAGCAGACCAACTGGACAGCACCTACCAACAAGACCAACCGAGGAAGAGGAAGCCACTATGATCCCAGAAACAGACATCCCTAGGAAGTGTCAGGAGACTTCTATAAAGGTAACCAATGGCCTGGCCCTTCATCCCAGAAAGCTGGGGAAGCACCATTGTCATGGTTTACCAGACGTTCCCCAGATAAATTACTGTCCAGCTGCCCATAGGAAGGAGAAATACCTATAGACATGACGGAAGGGAGGTTCACTCCGCTATGGGAATATGCTAATCTGTGCACTTAAGTGTTGAAATCCACAGACACACGTATATAAAAGAGAGTTGTAAATAAATATTAAATGCACATCAAGAAAACTTCGCTACAATATTTTTTTAACCTCATAAGCCCACCATTATGCCATAGGCCCCCCAGAATCCACAACCATCTACAGAAGAGATGGAATGAGGCTGAATGCTAGTAAGAGCCAAGTCAGAGAAAGCAAAATAATCTCATGTTTGGTGGGCATCTGCATATAACTGGGGAGCACCCAAAGCTGTTTCACGTAGATAATGTGGCTTCTGCTCAGATATGTCTGAGTGTACGTGAGGTTTGGAAGGAGTAGCATTTAACTGGCTAAGGCATCATCTCCCTTTACTGAATTTCAAAATCAAGATGCTCATGAACTTGCAATGCTAGTGACCAATGCATGAATCATTCCGCTCTTCAATTAACAACACCTGTGCATCTTGGACATTTGGCGTGATAAGCTAACAATATGAGTGAGCATAACCTGTTGTGAAAAACAGGAAGATACAGAAAGCTCCATTGTTTAATGTAATTATTGTATACGGGAACCTGCAGGATGTAAAATTTCCCATCAACAACTGATGATGGAAAATGATAATGCTCCTTAACCAACCCCCCCAAAAAAAACTCATGTTGAGGCACTCTGGAAATGAAAAACGTAAATCTGGGTGAGGCAACACTGCAGACAGCCTATGAAATGCGGCATGTTAAGATTTCCTTCACATTCAAATAGTTGAAAATCTAAGGCATGAGCTGAGAATAGTAAAAAATTTGAGACTCCATAATCGTTGCAGGGGAAACACCAGAATAATTGCCTCTTCCTTAATATACTTGAATCTGCTGGAGTTACTTTTGGAGGTGAGATATGGGAAACTCTTTGAATTACAATAGTATGAAAGTAAAAGCAATTTTACACTGTGAGAAGCTCAAGTGTACTCATTGGAATCGGTTGTCTGAATGACACCCACCTGGAGCTTTTTTTTTTTTTTTTCAGTTGTAGCTTTTGATTCTGTGTCTTCTCTTCTGCAGGCTAGGTTTTCAAGGTATGACTGCTCTTTCTAGACTTTTGACAAACCTTTAGTCTGCAGGTTTAACGTCTGGTGCTGCTTGCAATTTTGTCTAGGGGAAGGAGAAGGACACAGAATCAAAGGGTTTACTCAGATGGTCTATGTGTCCTAATGTGGAAGTCAGACAGAACAGGCTCAGGCTAGGGCACCTCTAGGCTTAGGCTAGGGCACCCCTAGGCTTAGGCTAAGGCTATGGCTCGCCTAGCCTAAGGCTAGGGCACCCCTAGGCTTAGGCTAGGGCACCCCTAGGCTTAGGCTAGGGCACCACAAGGCGTAGGCTAAGGCTAGGGTTCCCCTAGCCTCAGGCTAGTGCTACCCTAGCCTAGGATAGGGCACCCCTAGGCTCAGGCTAGGGCACCCCTAGACTGAGGCTCAGGCTAGAGCTCTCCTAGCCTCTGGCTAGGGCACCCCTAGGCTCAGGCAAAGGCACCACTAGGCTTAGGCTAAGGCACCACTAGGCTTAGACTAGGGCACCCTAGGCTTAGGCTAAGGCTAGGGCTCCCCTAGCGTCAGGCTTGGGCACCCCAAGGCTTAGGCTAGGGCACCCCTAGGCTTAGGCTAAGGCTAGGACTCCCCTAGCCTAAGGCTAGGGCACCCCTACGCTTAGGCTAGGGAACTCCTACGCTTAGGCAAGGGCACCCCTAGGCTTAGGCTAGGGCACCCCTAGGCTTAGGCTAGGGGACCCCTAGGCGTAGGCTAAGGCTAGGGTACCCCTAGGCTTAGGCTAGGGCACCCCTAGGCTTAGGCTAGGGCACCACAAGGCGTAGGCTAAGGCTAGGGTTCCCCTAGCCTCAGGCTAGGGCTCCCCTAGGCTGAGGCTCAGGCTAGAGCTCTCCTAGCCTCTGGGAGGGCACCCTAGGCTCAGGCAAGGGCACCCCTAGGCTTAGGCTAAGGCACCACTAGGCTTTGACTAGGGCACTCCTAGGCTTAGGCTAAGGCTAGGGCTCCCCTAGCGTCAGGCTGGGGAACCCCTACGCTCAGGCTAGGGCACCCCTAGGCTTAGACTAGGGCACCCCTAGGTTTAGGCTAGGGGACCCCTAGGTGTAGGCTAAGGCTAGGGCTCCCCTTGTTTAAGGCTAGGGCACCCCTAGGCTTACGCTAGGGAACCCCTAGGCTTAGGCTAAGGCTAGGGCACCCCTAGGCTTAGGCTAGGGCACTCCTAGGCTTAGGCTAGGAAACCCCTACGCTTAGGCTAGGGCACCCCTAGGCTTAGGCTATGGGATCCCTAGGCGTAGGCTAAGGCTAAGGCTCCCCTAGCCTAAGGCTAGGTCACCTCTAGGCTTAGGCTAGGGCACCCCGAGGCTTAGGCTTGGGCACCCCCAGGCTTAGGCTAGGGCACCCCTAGGCTTAGGCAAAGGCTAGGTCACCCCTAGGCTTAGGCTAGGACACCCCTAGTCTTAGGCTAGGGTACCCCTAAGCTTAGGCTAGGGCACCCCTAGGCTAAGGCTAGGTCACCCCTAGGCTTAGGCTAAGGCACCACTAGGCTTAGGTTAGGGAACCCCTAGGCTTAGGCTAGGGCACCCCTAGCATTACGCTAGGGCACCACTAGGCTGAGGCTAGGGCATCCCTAAGCTGAGGCTAGGGCATCCCTAGGCTTAGGCTAAGGCTAGGGCTACCCTAGCCTAAGGCTAGGGCAACCCTAGGCTTAGGCTTGGGCACCCCTAGTGTTAAGCTAGGGCACCCGTAGGCATAGGCTAAGGCTAGGGCTCCCCTAGCCTAAGGCTAGGGCACCCCTAGGCTTTGGCTAAGGCAACCGTAGGCTTAGGATAGGGAACCCCTAAGTTTTGGCTAGGGCAGCCCTAGGCTTAGGTTAGGGCATCCCTAGGCTTAGGCAAAGGCTAGGGCTCCCCTAGCCTAAGGCTAGGGTTCCCCTAAGCTTAGGCTAGGGCACCCCTAGGCTTAGGCTCGGGCACCCCTAGATTTATGCTAGGGCACCCCTAGGATTAGGCTTAGGCTAGGGATCCCCTAGCCTAAGGATAGTGCTCTCCTAGGCTTAGGCTAGGGCACCCGTAGGCTTAGGCTAGGGCACCCCTAACTTAGGCTAGGGCACCCCTAGGATTAGGCTCAGGCTAGGGCTCCCCTACCCTAAGGCTAGGGCACCCCTAGGCTTAGGCTTGGGCACCCCTAGGCTTAGGGTAGGGCACACCAAGGCTTAGGCTAGGGCACCCCTAGGCTTAGGCTAAGGTTAGGGCTCACCTAGCCTAAGGCTAGGGCACCCCTAGGCTTAGGCTAGGGCACCCCTAGGCTTTGGCTAGGGCACCCCTAGGCTTAGGCTAGGGCACCCCAAGGATTTTGATAGGGCACCCCTAGCCTAAGGCTAGGGCACCCCTAGCCTAAGGTTGGGAACCCCTAAGCTTAGGATAGGGCACCCCTAGGCTTAGGCTAGGGCACCCCTAGGCTTGACTAGGGTACCCCTAGGCTTAGGCTAAGGCTAGGGCTCCCAGCCTAAGGCTAGGTCACTCCTAGGCTTAGGCTAGGGCACTCCTAGGGTTAGGCTAGGGCACCCCTAGGCTTAGGCTAAGGCTAGGGCACCCATAGGCTCAGGCTAGGGAACCCCTACACTTATGCTAGGGCACCCCTAGGCTTCGGCTAAGGCTAGGGATCCCCTAGCGTAAGGCTAGGGCACCCCTAGGCTTAGGCAGGGCACACCTAGGCTTAGGCTAGGGCACCCCTAGGCTTAGGCTAAAGCTAGGGCTCCCCTAGCCTAAGGCTATAGCACCCCTAGGCTTAGGCTAGGGCAACCCTAGGCTTAGGCTAGGTCACTCCTAGGCTTAGGCTTTGGCTAGAGCTCGCCTAGCCTAAGTCTAGGGAACCCCTAAGCTTAGGATAATGCACCCCTAGGCTTAGGCTAGGGCACCCCTAGGCTTGACTAGGGCACCCCTAGGCTTAGGCTAAGGCTAGGGCTCCCCTAGCCTAAGGCCAGGGCACCCCTAGTCTTAGGCTTGGGCATCCCTAGGCTTAGGCTAGGGCACCACTAGGCTTAGGCTAAGGCTATGGCTACCCTAGCCTAAGGCTAGGGAACCCATGGGCTTAGGCTAGGGCACAACAAGGCTTAGGCTAAGGCACCTCTAGGCTTACGCTATTGTTAGGGCTCCCCTAGCCTAAGGCGAGGGCACCTCTAGGCATAGGCTAGGGCACCCGTAGGCTTTGGCTAGGGCACCCCTAGGCTTAGGCTAAGGCTAGGGCTCACCTAGCCTAAGGCTAGGGCACCCCTAGGCTTAGGCTAGGGCAACCGTAGGCTTAGGCTAGGGCAGCCCTAGGCTTAGGCTAGGGCACCCCTAGGCTTAGGCTAAGGCTAGGGCTCCCCTAGCCTAAGGTTTGGGCACCCCTATGCTTAGGCTAGGGCACTCCTAGGCTTAGGCTAGGGCAAACCTAGGCTTAGGCTAGGGCACCCCTAGGCTTAGGCTAGGGCACCCCTAGGCTTAGGCTAAGGCTCGGGCTCCCCTAGCCTAAGGTTTGGGCACCCCTATGCTTAGGCTAGGGCACCCCTAGGCTTAGGCTAGGGCAAGCCTAGGCTTAGGCTAGGTCATCCCTATTCTTAGGCTAAGTCTAGGGCTCCCCTTGCCTAAGGCTAGGGCACCCCTAGGCTTAGGCTAGGGCACCAATAGGCTTAGGCTAGGGCACCCCTAAGATTAGGCTAAGGCTAGGGCACCCCTAGCCTAAGACTAGGGCTCCCCTAGGCTTAGGCTAGGGCACCCCTGGGCTTAGGCTAGGTCACACCAAGGCTTAGGCTAAGGCACCTCTAGGCTTACGCTATTGTTAGGGCTCCCCTAGCCTAAGGCGAGGGCACCTCTAGGCTTATCTAGGGCACCCCAAGGATTTGGCTAGGGCACCCCTAGGCTTAGGCTAGGGCACCCCTAGGCTTTGGCTAGGGCTCCCCTAACCTAAGGCTAGGGTAACCCTAGGCTTAGTCTAGGGCACCCCTAGGCTTAGGCTAAGGCTAGGGCTCCCAGCCTAAGGCTATGGCACCCCTAGGCTTAGGCTAGGGCACCCCTAGGCTTAGGCTAGGGCACCACAAGGCGTAGGCTAAGGCTAGGGTTCCCCTTGCCTCAGGCTAGTGCTACCCTAGCCTCAGGATAGGGCACCCCTAGGCTCAGGCAAGGGCACCCCTAGGCTTAGGCTAAGGCACCACTAGGCTAAGAGAAGGGCACCCCTAGGCTTAGGCTAAGGCTAGGGCTCCCCTAGCGTCAGGCTTGGGCACCCCAAGGCTTGGGCTAGGGCACCCCTAGGCTTAGGCTAAGGCTAGGGCTCCCCTAGCCTAAGGCTAGGGCACCCCTACGCTTAGGCTAGGGAACCCCTACGCTTAGGCTAGGGCACCCCTAGGATTAGGCTAGGGCACCCCTCGGTTTAGGCTAGGGCACCCCTAGGATTAGGCTAGGGCACCACAAGGCGTGGGCTAAGGCTAGGGTTCCCCTAGCCTCAGGCTAGGGCACCCCTAGTCTCAGGCTAGGGCACCCCTAGGCTGAGGCTCAGGCAACAGCTCTCCTAGCCTCTGGGAGGCACCCCTAGGCTCAGGCAAGGGCACCCCTAGGCTTAGGCTAAGGCACCACTAGGCTTTGACTAGGGCACTTCTAGGCTTAGGCTAAGGCTAGGGCTCCCCTAGCGTCAGGCTGGGGAACCCCTACGCTCAGGCTAGGGCACCCCTAGGCTTAGGCTAGGGCACCCCTAGGTTTAGGCTAAGGCTAGGGCTCCCCTAGTCTAAGGCTAGGGCACGCTTAGGCTTAGCCTAGGGCACCCCTAGGCTTAGGCTAGGGCACCCAAAGGCTTAGGCTAGGGAACCCCTAGACTTAGGCTAGGGCACCCCTAGGATTAGGCTAAGGCTAGGGCTACCCTAGCCTAAGGATAGGGCACCCATAGGCTTAGGCTAGGCCACCCCTCGGCTTAGGCTAGGGCACCCCTTGGTTTTGGCTAAGGCGAGGACTCCCCTAGCCTAACGATAGGGCACCCCTAGGCTTTGGATAGGGCAACCCCAGGCTTAGACTAAAGCTAGGGCTACCCTAGCCTAAGGCTAGGGCACCCCTAAGCTTAGGCTAGGGCACCCCTAAGTTTAGGCTAGGGCGGCCCTAGGCTTAGGCTAAGGCTAGGGCTCCCCTAGCCTAAGGTTACGGAACCCCTAGGCTTAGGCTAGGACACCCCTAGGCTTAGGCTAAGGCTAGGGCACCCCTAGGCTTAGGCTAAGGCTAGGGCACCCCTAGGCTTAGGCTTGGGCACCCCTAGGTTTAGGATAGGGCACCCCTAGGCTTAAGCTAGGGCACACCTAGGCTTAGGCTTGGGCACCCCTAGGTTTAGGATAGGGCACCCCTAGGCTTAAGCTAGGGCACCCCTAGGCTTAGGTTAGGGAACCCCTAGGCTTAGGCTAAAGAAAGGGATCCCCTAGCCTAAGGCTAGGGCACCCCTAGGCTTAGGTTAAGGCAGCCCTAGGCTTAGGTTAAGGTTAGGGCTCGCCTAGCCTAAGGCTAGGGCACCCCTAGGCTTAGGCTAGGACACCCCTAGGCTTAGGCTAGGGCACCTCTAGGCTTAGGCTAGGGAACCCCTAGACTTAGGCTAAGGCTATGGCTCCCCTAGCCTAAGACTAGGGAACACATAGGCTTAGGTTAGGGCACCCCTTGTCTTAGGCTAGGGCACCCCTAGGCTTAGGCTAGGGCACCCCTAGGCTTAGGCTAGGGCACCCCTAAGCTTAGGCTAGGGAACCCTAGTCTTAGGCTAGGGCACCCCTAGGCTTAGGCTAAGGCTAGGGCCACCCTAGCCTAAGGTTTGGGCACCCCTATGCTTAGGCTAGGGCACCCCTAGGCTTAGGCTAGGGCAAACCTAGGCTTAGGCTAGGGCACCCCTAGGCTTAGGCTAGGGCACCCCTAGGCTTAGGCTAAGGCTAGGGATCCCCTAGCCTAAGGTTTGGGCACCCCTATGCTTAGGCTAGGGCAACCCTAGGCTTAGGCTAGGGCAAGCCTAGGCTTAGGCTAGGTAACCCCTATTCTTAGGCTAAGTCTAGGGCTCCCGTAGCCTAAGGCTAGGGCACCCATAGGCTTAGGCTAGGGCACCACTAGGCTTAGGCTAGGGCACCCCTAAGATTAGGCTAAGGCTAGGGCACCCCTAGCCTAAGGCTAGGGCACCCCTAGGCTTAGGCTAGGGCACCCCTAGGCTTAGGCTAAGGCTAGGGAACCCCTAGCCTAAGACTAGGGCACCCCTAGGCTTAGGCTAGGGCACCCCCGGGCTTAGGCTAGGTCACACCAAGGCTTAGGCTAAGGCACCTCTAGGCTTACGCTATTGTTAGGGCTCCCCTAGCCTAAGGCGAGGGCACCTCTAGGCTTAGGCTAGGGCACCCCAAGGATTTGGCTAGGGCACCCCTAGGCTTAGGCTAGGGCACCCCTAGGCTTTGGCTAGGGCTCCCCTAACCTAAGGCTAGGGTAACCTTAAGCTTAGTCTAGGGCACCCCTAGGCTTAGGCTAAGGCTAGGGCTCCCAGACTAAGGCTAGGGCACCCCTAGGCTTAGGCTAGGGCACCCCTAGGCTTAGGCTAGGGCACCACAAGGCGTAGGCTAAGGCTAGGGTTCCCCTAGCCTCATGCTAGTGCTACCCTAGCCTCAGGATAGGGCACCCCTAGGCTCAGGCTAGGGCACCCCTAGACTGAGGCTCAGGCTAGAGCTCTCCTAGCCTCTGGCTAGGGCACCCCTAGGCTCAGGCAAGGGCACCCCTAGGCTTAGGCTAAGGCACCACTAGGCTTAGACTAGGGCACCCCTAGGCTTAGGCTAAGGTTAGGGCTCCCCTAGCCTAAGGCTAGGGCACCCCTACGCTTAGGCTAGGGAACCCCTACGCTTAGGCTAGGGCACCCCTAGGCTTAGGCTAGGGCACCCCTAGGCTTAGGCTAGGGCACCCCTAGGCGTAGGCTAAGGCTAGGGCACCCCTAGGCTTAGGCTAGGGCACCCCTAGGCTTAGGCTAGGGAACCACAAGGCGTAGGCTAAGGCTAGGGTTCCCCTAGCCTCAGCCTAGGGCTCCCCTAGCCTCAGGCTAGGGCATCCCTAGGCTGAGGCTCAGGCTAGAGCCCTCCTAGCCTCTGGGAGGGCACCCCTAGGCGCAGGCAAGGGCACCCCTAGGCTTAGGCTAAGGCACCACTAGGCTTTGACTAGGGCACTCCTAGGCTTAGGCTAAGGCTAGGGCTCCCCTAGCGTCAGGCTGGGGAACCCCTACACTCAGGCTAGGGCACCCCTAGGCTTAGGCTAGGGCACCCCTAGGCTTAGGCTAGGGGACCCTTAGGTGTAGGCTAAGGCAAGGGCTCCCCTAGCCTAAGGCTAGGGCACCCCTAGGCTTAGGCTAGGGTACCCCTAGGCTTAGACTAAGGATAGGGCTCCCCTTGCTTAAGGCTAGGGCACCCCTAGGCTTAGGCTAGGGAACCCCTAGGCTGAGGCTAAGGCTGGGCACCCCTAGGCTTAGGCTAGGGCACTCCTAGGCTTAGGCTTGGAAACCCCTACGCTTAGGCTAGGGCACCCCTAGGCTTAGGCTATGGGACCCCTAGGCGTAGGCTAAGGCTAAGGCTCCCCTAGCCTAAGGTTAGGGCACCCCTAGGCTTAGGCTAGGGCACCGCTAGGCTTAGGCTAGGGCACCCTGAGGCTTAGGCTTGGGCACCCACAGGCTTAGGCTAGGGCACCCCTAGGCTTAGGCTAAGGCTAGGGAACCCCTAGGCTTAGGCTAAGGCACCCCTAGGCTTAGGCTAGGACACCCCTAGTCTTAGACTAGGGTACCCCTAAGCTTAGGCTAGGGCACCCCTAGGCTTAGGCTAGGGCATCCCTAGGCTTAGGCTAAGGCTAGGTCACCCCTAGGCTTAGGCTAAGGCACCACTAGGCTTAGGTTAGGGAACCCCTAGGCTTAGGCTAGGGCAACCCAAGCATTAGGCTAGGGCACCACTAGGCTGAGGCTAGGGCATCCCTAAGCTGAGGCTAGGGCATCCCTAGGCTTAGGCTAAGGCTAGGCTACCCTAGCCTAAGGCTAGGGCAACCCTAGGCTTAGGCTTGGGCACCCCTAGACTTAAGCTAGGGCACCCGTAGGCATAGGCTAAGGCTAGGGCTCCCCTAGCCTAAGGCTAGGGCACCCCTAGGCTTTGGCTAAGGCAACCATAGGCTTAGGATAGGGAACCCCTAGGTTTTGGCTAGGGCACCCCTAGGCTTAGGCTAGGGCACACCTAGGCTTGACTAGGGCACCCCTAGGCTTAGGCTAAGGATAGGGCTCCCAGCCTAAGGCTAGGGCACCCCTAGGCTTAGGCTAGGGCACCCCTAGGGTTAGGCTAGGGCACCCCTAGGCTTAGGATAAGGCTAGGGCACCCATTGGCTCAGGCTAGGGAACACCTACACTTATGCTAGGGCACCCCTAGTCTTCGGCTAAGGCTAGGGATCCCCTAGCGTAAGGCTAGGGCACCCCTAGGCTTAGGCAGGGCACTCCTAGGCTTAGGCTAGGGCACCCCTAGGCTTAGGCTAAAGCTAGGGCTCCCCTAGCCTAAGGCTAGGGAACCCCTAAGCTTAGGATAATGCACCCCTAGGCTTAGGCTAAGGCACCCCCAGGCTTGACTAGGGCACCCCTAGGCTTAGGCTAAAGCTAAGGCTCCCCTAGCCTAAGGCTAGGGTACCCCTAGGTTTAGGCTAGGGCATCCCTAGCCTTATGCTAGGGAACCCCTAAGCTTCGGCTAGGGCACCCCTAGGCTTAGGCTAGGGCACCCATAGGCTTGGCTAGGGCACCCCTAGGCTTAGGCTAAGGCTAGGGCTCCCCTAGCCTAAAGCCAGGGCACCCCTAGGCTTAGGCTAGGTCACCCAAAGACTTAGGCTAGGGAACCCCAAGAGTTAGGCTAGGGCACCCCTAGGATTAGGCTAAGGCTAGGGCTACCCTAGCCTAAGGCTAGGACACCCATAGGCTTAGGCTAGGGCACCCCTAGACTTAGGCTAGGGCACTCCTAGGCTTGGGCTAGGGCACCCCTAGGCTTAGGCTAAAGCTAAGGCTCCCCTAGCCTAAGGCTAGGGCACCCAAAGACTTAGGCTAGGGAACCCCAAGAGTTAGGCTAGGGCACCCCTAGGATTAGGCTAAGGCTAGGGCTACCCTAGCCTAAGGCTAGGACACCCATAGGCTTAGGCTAGGGCACCCCTAGGCTTAGGCTAGGGCACCCCTAGGTTTTGGCTAAGGCTAGGGCTCCCAGGCTAAGGCTAGGGCACCCCTAGGCTGAGACTAGGTCACCCGTAGGCTTAAGCTAAGGCTAGGGCACCCATAGGCTCAGGATAGTGCACCCCTACACTTAGGCTAGGGCACCCCTAGGCTAAGGTTAGGGCACTCCTAGGCTTAGGCTAGGGCACCCCTAGGCTTAGGCTAAAGCTAGGGCTCCCCTAGCCTAAGGCTAGGGCACCCCTCGGCTTAGGCTAGGGCAACGCTAGGCTTATGCTAGGGAACCCCTAGCTTAGGTTAAGGCTAGGGCTCCCAAGCCTAAGGCTAGGGAACCCCTAAGCTTAGGCTAGGGCACCCCTAGGCTTAGGCTAAGGCTAGGGCTCCCCTAGCCTAAAGCCTGGGCACCCCTCGGCTTAGCCTATGGTACCCCTAGGCTTAGGCTAGGGCACCCAAAGGCTTAGGCTAGGGAACCCCTAGACTTGGGCTAGGGCACCCCTAGGATTAGGCTAAGGCTAGGGCTTCCCTAGCATAAGGCTAGGGCACCCATAGGCTTAGGCTAGGGCACCCCTAGGCTTAGGCTAGGGCACCCCTAGGTTTTGGCTAAGGCTAGGGCTCCCAGGCTAATGCTAGGGCACCCCTAGGCTTAGACTAGGTCACCCCTAGGATTAGGCTAAGGCTAGGGCTTCCCTAGCCTAAGGCTAGGGCACCATAGGCTTAGGCTGGGGCACCCCTAGGCTTAGGCTAGGGCACTCCTAGGCTTAGGCTAAGGCTAGGGCTCCCCTAGTCTAAGGCTGGAGCACCCTTAGGCTTAGCCTAGGGCACCCCGACTCTTAGGCTAGGGCACCCCTAGGCTTAGGTTAGGGCACCGCTAGGCTTAGGCTAGGGCACCCCTAGGCTTAGGCTAGGGCAACACTACGCGTAGGCTAGGGAACGCCTAGGCTTAGGCTAAGGCTATCGCTCCCCTAGCCTAAGGCTAGGGAACCCCTAAGCTTAGGCTAGGGCACCCCTAGGCTTAGGCTAGGGCACCCATAAGCTTGGCTAGGGCACCCCTAGGCTTAGGCTAAGGTTAGGGCTCCCCTGGCCTAAAGCCAGGTCACCCCTAGGCTTAGCCTAGGGTACCCCAAGGCTTAGGTTAGGGCACCCAAAGGCTTAGGCTAAGGCTAGGGCTCCCCTAGCCAAAGGCTAGGGCACCCCTAGGCTTAGGCTAGGGCACCCCTCGGCTTAGGCTAGGGTACCCCTAGGTTTTGGCTAAGGCTAGGGCTCCCCTAGCCTAATGCTAGGGCACCCCTAGGCTTAGGCTGGGGCACCCCTAGGCTTAGGCTAGGGCACCCCTAGGACTAGGCTAAGGTTAGGGCTACCCTAGCCTAAGGCTAGGGCACCCATAGGCTTAGGCTAGGGCACCCCTCGGCTTAGGCTAGGGTACCCCTAGGTTTTGGCTAAGGCTAGGGCTCCCCTAGCCTAATGCTAGGGCACCCCGAGGCTTAGGCTGGGGCACCCCTAGGCTTCGGCTAGGGCACCCCTAGGCTTAGGCTAAGGCTAGGGCTCCCCTAGCCTAAGGCTAGGGCACCCCTAGGCTTAGGCTAGGGAAACCCTTGTCTTAGGCTAAGGCACCCCTAGGCTTAGGCTAGGGCACTCCTAGGCATAGGTTAGGGCACCCCTAGTCTTAGGCTAGGGCACCCCTAGGCTTAGGTTAGGGCACCGCTAGGCTTAGGCTAGGGCACCCCTAGGCTTTGGTAGGGAACTCCTATGCTTAGTTTAGGGCACCCCTAGACTTAGGCTAGGGCACCCCTCGGCTTAGGCTAGGGCACCCCGAGGCTTAGGCTAAGGCTAGGGCTCCACTTCCCTAACGCTAGGGCACCCCAAGGCTTGGGCTAGGGCTCCCCTAGGCTTAGGCTAGGGCACTCCTAGGCTTAGGCTAGGGCACCCTTACGCTTTGGCTAAGGCGAGGACTCCCCTAGCCTAAGAATAGGGCACCCATAGGCTTTGGATAGGGCAACCCCAGGCTTAGACTAAAGCTAGGGCTCCCCTAGCCTAAGGCTAGGGCACCCCTAAGCTTAGGCTAGGGCACCCCTAAATTTAGGCTAGGGCGGCCCTAGGCTTAGACTAAGGCTAGGGCTCCCCTAGCCTAAGGCTACGGCACCCCTAGGCTTAGGCTAGGGCACCCCTAGGCTTAGGCTAAAGCCAGGGATCCCCTAGCCTAAGGCTAGGGCACCCCTAGGCTTAGGTTAAGGCAGCCCTAGGCTTAGGCTAAGGTTAGGGCTCGCCTAGCCTAAGGCTAGGGCACCCCAAGGCTTAGGCTAGGACACCCCTAGGCTTAGGCTAGGGCACCACTAGGCTTAGGCTAGGGAACCCCTAGGCTTAGGCTGAGGCTATGGCTCCCCTAGCCTAAGACTAGGGAACACATAGGCTTAGGCTAGGGCACCCTTTGGCTTAGGCTAGAGCACCCCTAGGCTTAGGCTAGGGCACCCCTAGGCTTAGGCTAGGCCACCCCTAAGCTTAGGCTAGGGCACCCTAGTCTTAGGCTAAGGCACCCCCAGGCGTATGCTAGGGCAAACTTAGGCTTAGGCTAAGGCTAGGGCTCACCTAGCCTAAGGCTAGGGCACACCTAGGCATAGGCTAGGGCACCCCTAAGCTTAGGCTAGGGCACCCCTAGGCTCAGGCTAGGGAACCCCTACACTTAGGCTAGGGAACCCCTAGGCTTAGGCTAAGGCTAGGGATCCCCTAGCCTAAGGCTAAGGCACCCCTAGGCGTAGGCTACGTGACCCCTAGGCTTAGGCTAGGCCACCCCTAGGCTTAGGCTAAAGCTAGGGCTCCCCAAGCCTAAGGCTAGGGCACCCCTAGGCTTAGGTTAGGGCACCCCTAGGCTTAGGCTAGGGCACCCCTAGGCTTAGGCTAAGGCTAGGGCTCCCCGAGTCTAAGGCTAGGGCACACTTAGGCTTAGACTAGGGCACCCCTTGGCTTAGGCTAGGGCACCCCTAGTCTTAGGCTAGGGCACCCCTAGGCTTAGGCTAGGGCACCCCTAGGCTTAGGTTAAGGCTAGGGCTCCCCTAGCTTAAGACTAGGGGACCCCTAGGGTTAGGTTAGGGCACCCCTAGCCTTAGGCTAGGGCACCCCTAGGCTTAGGTTAGGGCACCCCTAGGCTTAGGCTAGGGAACTCCTAGGCTTTGGCTAAGGGTAGGGCTTCCCTAGCCTAAGGCTAGGGCACCCCTAGGCTTAGGCTACCGCACCCGTAGGCTTAGGCTAGGGCACCCCTAGGCTTAGGTAGGGAATCCCTAGGCTTAGTTTAGGGCACCCCTATGCTTAGGCTAGGCACCCCTAGACTTAGGCAGGGCACCCCTAGGCTTATGCTGGGGCACCCCTAGGCTTAGGCTAAGGCTAGGGCTCCTCTAGCCTAACGCTAGGGCATCCCTAGCCTGGACTAGGGCACCCCTAGGATTAGGCTAGGACACCACTAGGCTTAGGCTAGGGCACCCCCTAGGCTTAGGCTAAGGCTAGAGCCCCCGAGCCTAAGGCTAGGGCACCCCTAGGCTTAGGCTAGGGCACCACTAAGCTTAGGCTAGGGCACCCCTAAGCTTAGGCTAGGGCACCCCTAGGCTTAGGCTAGGTCACCCCTAAGCTTAGGCTAGGGCACCCCTAGTCTTAGGCTAGGGCACCCCTAGGCTTAGGCTAAGGCTAGGGCTCCCCTAGCCTAAGGCTAAGGCACCACTAGGCTTAGGCTAGGACACCCCTAGGCGTAGGCTAGGGTACTCCTAGGCTTAGGCTAGGGCACCCCAAGGCTTAGGCGAGGGCACCCCTAGGCTTAGGCTAAAGCTAGGGCTCCCCTACCCTAAGGCTAGGGCACCCATAGGTTTAGGCTAGGGCACCCCTAGGCTTAGGCTAGGGCACCGCTAGGTTAAGGCTAGGGCACCCCTAGGCTTAGGCTAGGGCACCCCTAGGCTTAGGCTAAGGCTAGGGCTCCCCTACTCTAAGGCTAGGGCACCCTTAGGCTTAGACTTGGGCACCCCTAAGCTTATTCTAGGGCACCCTAGGCTTAGGCTAGGGCACCCCTAGGCTTAGGCTAGGGCACCCCTAGGCTTAGGCTAAGGCTAGGGCTCCCCTAGCTAAAGGCTAGGGCACCCCTAGGCTTAGGCTAGGGCACCCCTAGGCTTAGGCTAGCGCACCCCTAGGCTTAGGCTAGGGCACCCCAAGTCTTAGGCTAGGGCACCCCTAAGCTTAGGCTAGGGCATCCCTAGGCTTAGGCTAGGGCACCGCTAAACTTAGGCTAAGGCACCCCTAGGCTTAGGCTAAGGCTAGGGCTCCCCTTGCCTAACCCTAGGGCACCCCTATGCTTAGGCTAGGGCACCCCTAGGCTTAGGCTAGGGCACCCCTAGGCTTATGCTAGGGCACCACTAGGCTTAGGCGAAGGCTAGGGCTCAGCTAGGCTAAGGCTAAGGCACCCCTAAACTTAGGGTAGGGCAACCCTAGGCTTAGACTAAGGCTAGGGGACCCCTACTCTTAGGCTAAGGCACCCCTAGGCATAGGCAAGGGCACCCCTAGGCTAATTCTAGGGCACCCCTAGGCTGAGGCTATGGAACCCCTACACTTAGGCTAGGGAACCCCTAGGCTTAGGCTAAGGCTAGGGATCCCCTAGCCTAAGGCTAAGGCACCCCTAGGCGTAGGCTAGGTGACCCCTAGGCTTAGGCTAGGGCACACCTAGGTTTGGCTAGGAGACCCCTAAGCTTAGGCTAAGGCTAGGGCTCCCCTAGTCTAAGGCTAGGTCACCCTTAGGCTTAGACTAGGGCACCCCTAGGCTTAGGCAAGGGCACCCCTAGGCTTAGGCTAGGTCACCCCTAGGCTTAGGCTTGGGCACCCCTAGGCTTAGGCTATGGCACCCCTATGCTTAGGCTAGGGCACCCCTAGGTTTAGGTTAAGGCTAAAGCTCCCATAGCTTAAGACTAGGGCACCCCTAGGCTTAGGTTAGGGCACCCCTAGGCTTAAGCTGGGACACCCCTAGGCTTAGGCTAAGGCTAGGGCTCCCCTAGCCTAAGGCTAGGGTACCCCTAGGCTTAGGCTAGGGCACCCTGAGACTTAGGCTAGGGCGCCCCTTGGCTTAGGCTAGGGCACCCCTAGGCTTAGGCTAAGGATAGGGCTCCTCTAGCCTAACACTAGGGAATCCCTAGGCTTGGGCTACGGCACCCCTAGGCTTCGGCTAGGGCACCCCTAGGCTTAGACTAAGGGTAGGGCTCCCCTAGCATAAGGCTAGGTCACCCCTAGGCTTAGGCTAGGTAACCCCTAGGTTTAGGCTAGGGCGCCCCAAGGCTTAGGCTAAGGCTAGGGCTCCCCTAGCCTAAGGTTAGGGCACCCCTAGGCTTAGGCTAGGGCACTCCTAGGATTAGGCTAGGACACCCGTAGGCTTAGGCTAGGGCACCCCTAGTCCTAGGATAGGGCACCCCTAGGCTTAGGCTAAGGCTAGGGCTCCCCTAGCCTAAGGCTAGGGCACCCCTAGGCTTAGGCTAGGGCACCCCATGACTTAGGATAGGGCACCCCTAGGCTTAGGCTAAGGCTAGGGCTCCACTAGACTAAGGCTAGGGCACCCCTAGCCTTAGTCTAGTGCACTCCTAGGCTTAGGCTAGGGCAACCCTAGGCTTATGCTAGGGCACCCCTAAGCTTAGTCTAAGGCACCTATAGGCTTAGGCTAAGGCCAGGGCTCCCCTAGTCTAAGGCTAGGGCACCCCTAGGCTTAGGCTAGGGCACCCCTAGGCTTAGGCTAGGACACCACTAGGCTTAGGCTAGGGCACCCCCTAGGCTTAGGCTAAGGCTAGGGCCCCCTAGCCTAAGGCTAGGGCCCCCCTAGTCTTAGGCTAAGGTACCCCTAGGCTTAGGGTAGGGCACCCCTAGGCATAGGCTAGGGCACACCTAGGCTTAGGCGAGGGCACCACTAGGCTTAGGCTAGGGCACCCCTAGGCTTAGGCTAAGGCACCCCTAGGCTTAGGCTAGGGCACCCCTAGGCTTAGGCTAAGGCACCCCTAGGCTTAGGCTAGGGCACCCCTAGCCTAAGGCTAGGGCATCCCTAGGCTCAGACTAGAGAACCCCTACACTTAGGCTAGGGAACCCCTAGGCTAAGGCTAAGGCTAGGGATCTCCTAGCCTAAGGCTAAGGCACCCCTAGGCGTAGGCTAGGTGACCCCTAGGCTTAGGCTAGGGCACCCCTAGGCTTAGGCTAAAGCTAGGGCTCCCCAAGCCTAAGGCTAGGGCACCCATAGGCTTAGGCTAGGGCACCCCAAGGCTTAGGCTAGGGCACCCCTAGGTGTAGGATAAGGCTAGGGCTCCCTGAGTCTAAGGCTAGGGCACGCTTAGGCTTGGACTAGGGCACCCCTTGGCTTAGGGTAGGGCACCCCTAGGCTTAGGCTAGGGCACCCCTAGGCTTAGGCTAAGGCTAGGGCTCCCCTAGACTAAAGCCTGGGCACCCCTAGGCTTAGCCTATGGCACCCCTAGGCTTAGGCTAGGGCACCCAAAGACTTAGGCTAGGGAACCCCTAGACTTAGGCTAGGGCACCCCTAGGATTAGGCTAAGGCTAGGGCTTCCCTAGCCTAAGGCTAGGGCACCCATAGGCTTAGGCTAGGGCACCCCTAGGCTTAGGCTAGGGCACCCCTAGGTTTTGGCTAAGGTTAGGGCTCCCCTAGCCTAATGCTAGGGCACCCCTAGGCTTAAGCTGGGGCACCCCTAGGCTTAGGCTAGGGCACTCCTAGGCTTATGCTAAGGCTAGGGCTCCCCTAGTCTAAGGCTGGAGCACCCTTAGGTTTAGCCTAGGGCACCCCGACTCTTAGGCTAGGGCACCCCTAGGCTTAGGTTAGGGCACCGCTAGGCTTAGGCTAGGGCACCCCTAGGCTTAGGCTAGGGCAACACTACGCGTAGGCTAGGGAACGCCTAGGCTTAGGCTAAGGCTATCGCTCCCCTAGCCTAAGGCTAGGGAACCCCTAAGCTTAGGCTAGGGCACCCCTAGGCTTAGGCTAGGGCACCCATAAGCTTGGCTAGGGCACCCCTAGGCTTAGGCTAAGGTTAGGGCTCCCCTAGCCTAAAGCCAGGGCACCCCTAGGCTTAGCCTAGGGCACCCCAAGGCTTAGGTTAGGGCACCCAAAGGCTTAGGCTAGGGAACCCCTAGACTTAGGCTAGGGCACCCCTAGGATTAGGCTAAGGTTAGGGCTACCCTAGCCTAAGGCTAGGGCACCCATAGGCTTAGGCTAGGGCACCCCTCGGCTTAGGCTAGGGTACCCCTAGGTTTTGGCTAAGGCTAGGGCTCCCCTAGCCTAATGCTAGGGCACCCCTAGGCTTAGGCTGGGGCACCCCTAGGCTTCGGCTAGGGCACCCCTAGGCTTAGGCTAAGGCTAGGGCTCCCCTAGCCTAAGGCTAGGGCACCCCTAGGCTTAGGCTAGGGAAACCCTTGTCTTAGGCTACGGCACCCCTAGGCTTAGGCTAGGGCACTCCTAGGCATAGGTTAGGGCACCCCTAGTCTTAGGCTAGGGCACCCCTAGGCTTAGGTTAGGGCACCGCTAGGCTTAGGCTAGGGCACCCCTAGGCTTTGGTAGGGAACTCCTATGCTTAGTTTAGGGCACCCCTAGACTTAGGCTAGGGCACCCCTAGGCTTAGGTAGGGCACCCCTAGGCTTAGGCTAGGTCACCCCTCGGCTTAGGCTAGGGCACCCCGAGGCTTAGGCTAAGGCTAGGGCTCCACTTCCCTAACGCTAGGGCACCCCAAGGCTTGGGCTAGGGCTCCCCTAGGCTTAGGCTAGGGCACTCCTAGGCTTAGGCTAGGGCACCCTTACGCTTTGGCTAAGGCGAGGACTCCCCTAGCCTAAGAATAGGGCACCCATTGGCTTTGGATAGGGCAACCCCAGGCTTAGACTAAAGCTAGGGCTCCCCTAGCCTAAGGCTAGGGCACCCCTAAGCTTAGGCTAGGGCACCCCTAAATTTAGGCTTGGGCGGCCCTAGGCTTAGACTAAGGCTAGGGCTCCCCTAGCCTAAGGCTACGGCACCCCTAGGCTTAGGCTAGGGCACCCCTAGGCTTAGGCTAAAGCCAGGGATCCCCTAGCCTAAGGCTAGGGCACCCCTAGGCTTAGGTTAAGGCAGCCCTAGGCTTAGGCTAAGGTTAGGGCTCGCCTAGCCTAAGGCTAGGGCACCCCTAGGCTTAGGCTAGGACACCCCTAGGCTTAGGCTAGGGCACCACTAGGCTTAGGCTAGGGAACCCCTAGGCTTAGGCTGAGGCTATGGCTCCCCTAGCCTAAGACTAGGGAACACATAGGCTTAGGCTTGGGCACCCCTTGGCTTAGGCTAGAGCAACCCTAGGCTTAGGCTAGGGCACCCCTAGGCTTAGGCTAGGCCACCCCTAAGCTTAGGCTAGGGCACCCTAGTCTTAGGCTAAGGCACCCCCAGGCGTATGCTAGGGCAAACTTAGGCTTAGGCTAAGGCTAGGGCTCACCTAGCCTAAGGCTAGGGCACACCTACGCATAGGCTAGGGCACCCCTAAGCTTAGGCTAGGGCACCCCTAGTCTCAGGCTAAGGCTAGTGCACCCCTAGCCTAAAGCTAGGGCACCCCTAAGCTTAAGCTAGGGTACACGTAGGCTTAGGTTAGGGCAGCCCTAGGCTTAGGCTTAGGTTAGCGCACCCCTAGTCGTAGGATAGGGCACTCCTAGGCTTAGGCTAAGGCTAGGGCTCCTCTAGCCTAAGGCTAGGGCACCCCTAGGCTTAGGCTAGGGCACCCCTAGGCTTAGGCTAGGGCACCCCATGACTTAGGATAGGGCACCCCTAGGCTTAGGCTAAGGCTAGGGCTCCACTAGACTAAGGCTAGGACACCCCTAGCCTTAGTCTAGTGCACCCCTAGGCTTAGGCTAGGGCAACCCTAGGCTTATGATAGGGCACCCCTAGGCTTAGGCTAGGGCACCCCTAGGCTTAGGCTAAGGCCAGGGCTCCCCTTGTCTAAGGCTAGGGCACCCCTAGGCTTAGGGTAGGGCACCCCTCGGCTTAGGCTAGGACACCACTAGGCTTAGGCTAGGGCACTCCCTAGGCTTATGTTAGGGCACCCCTAGGCTTCGGCTAGGGCACCCCTAGGCTTAGGCTAGGGCACCCCTAGGCATAGGCTAGGGCACCCCTAGGCTTAGGCGAGGGACCCCTAGGCTTAGGCTAGGGCACCCCTAGGCTTAGGCTATGTCTAGGGCTCAGTTAGCCTAAGGCTAGGGCACCCCTAAGCTTAGGCTAGGGCAACCCTAGGATTAGACTAAGGCTAGGGGCACCCTAGGCTTAGGCTAAGGCACCCCAAGGCTTAGGCTAGGGCACCCCTAGGCTAAGGCTAGGGCACCCCTAGGCTAAGGCTAGGGCACCCCTAGGCTCAGGCTAGGGAACCCCTACACTTAGGCTAGGGAACCCCTAGGCTTAGGCTAAGGCTAGGGATCCCCTAGCCTAAGGCTAAGGCACCCCTAGGCGTAGGCTACGTGACCCCTAGGCTTAGGCTAGGCCACCCCTAGGCTTAGGCTAAAGCTAGGGCTCCCCAAGCCTAAGGCTAGGGCACCTCTAGGCTTAGGCTAGGGCACCCCTAGGCTTAGGCTAGGGCACCCCTAGGCTTAGGCTAGGGCACCCCTAGGCTTAGGTTAAGGCTAGGGCTCCCCTAGCTTAAGACTAGGGGACCCCTAGGGTTAGGTTAGGGCACCCCTAGCCTTAGGCTAGGGCACCCCTAGGCTTAGGTTAGGGCACCCCTAGGCTTAGGTTAGGGCACCCCTAGGCTTAGGCTAGGGAACTCCTAGGCTTTGGCTAAGGGTAGGGCTTCCCTAGCCTAAGGCTAGGGCACCCCTAGGCTTAGGCTACCGCACCCGTAAGCTTAGGCTAGGGCACCCCTAGGCTTAGGTAGGGAATCCCTAGGCTTAGGTTAGGGCACCCCTATGCTTAGGCTAGGCACCCCTAGACTTAGGCAGGGCACCCCTAGGCTTATGCTGGGGCACCCCTAGGCTTAGGCTTAAGCTAGGGCTCCCCTAGCCTAAGGCTAGGGAACCCCTAGGCTTAGGCCAGGGCACCTCTAGACTTAGGCTAGGGCACCCTTTGGCTTATTCTTGGGCACCCCTAGGCTTAGGCTAAGGCTAGGGCTCCTCCAGCCTAACGCTAGGGCATCCCTAGCCTGGGCTAGGGCACCCCTAGGATTAGGCTAGGACACCACTAGGCTTAGGCTAGGGCACCCCCTAGGCTTAGGCTTAGGCTAGAGCCCCCGAGCCTAAGGCTAGGGCACCCCTAGGCTTAGGCTAGGGCACCACTAAGCTTAGGCTAGGGCACCCCTAAGCTTAGGCTAGGGCACCCCTAGGCTTAGGCTAGGTCACCCCTAAGCTTAGGCTAGGGCACCCCTAGTCTTAGGCTAGGGCACCCCTAGGCTTAGGCTAAGGCTAGGGCTCCCCTAGCCTAAGGCTAAGGCACCACTAGGCTTAGGCTAGGGCACCCCTAGGCGTAGGCTAGGGTACTCCTAGGCTTAGGCTAGGGCACCCCAAGGCTTAGGCGAGGGCACCCCTAGGCTTAGGCTAAAGCTAGGGCTCCCCTACCCTAAGGCTAGGGCACCCATAGGTTTAGGCTAGGGCACCCCTAGGCTTAGGCTAGGGCACCGCTAGGTTAAGGCTAGGGCACCCCTAGGCTAAGGCTAGGGCTCCCCTAGTCTAAGGCTAGGGCACCCTTAGGCTTAGACTTGGGCACCCCTAAGCTTATTCTAGGGCACCCTAGGCTTAGGCTAGGGCACCCCTAGGCTTAGGCTAAGGCTAGGGCTCCCCTAGCTAAAGGCTAGGGCACCCCTAGGCTTAGGCTAGGGTACCCCTAGGCTTAGGCTAGGGCACCCCTAGGCTTAGGCTAGGGCACCCCAAGTCTTAGGCTAGGGCACCCCTAAGCTTAGGCTAGGGCATCCCTAGGCTTAGGCTAGGGCACCGCTAAACTTAGGCTAAGGCACCCCTAGGCTTAGGCTAAGGCTAGGGCTCAGCTAGCCTAAGGCTAAGGCACCCCTAAGCTTAGGGTAGGGCAACCCTAGGCTTAGACTAAGGCTAGGGGACCCCTACTCTTAGGCTAAGGCACCCCTAGGCATAGGCAAGGGCACCCCTAGGCTAAGGCTAGGGCACCCCTAGGCTGAGGCTAGGGAACCCCTACACTTAGGCTAGGGAACCCCTAGGCTTAGGCTAACGCTAGGGATCCCCGAGCCTAAGGCTAAGGCACCCCTAGGCGTAGGCTAGGTGACCCCTAGGCTTAGGCTAGGGCACACCTAGGCTTAGGCTAGGGCACCCCTAAGCTTAGGCTAAGGCTAGGGCTCCCCTAGTCTAAGGCTAGGTCACCCTTAGGCTTAGATTAGGGCACCCCTAGGCTTAGGCTAGGGCAGCCCTAGGCTTAGGCTAGGGCACCCCTAGGCTTAGGCTAGGGCACCCCTAGGCTTAGGCTAGGGCACCCCTAGGTTTAGGTTAAGGCTAAAGCTCCCATAGCTTAAGACTAGGGCACCCCTAGGCTTAGGTTAGGGCACCCCTAGGCTTAAGCTGGGGCACCCCCAGGCTTAGGCTAAGGCTAGGGCTCCCCTAGCCTAAGGCTAGGGTACCCCTAGGCTTAGGCTAGGGCACCCTGAGACTTAGGCTAGGGCACCCCTTGGCTTAGGCTAGGGCACCCCTAGGCTTAGGCTAAGGATAGGGCTCCCCAAGCCTAAGGCTAGGGCACCCATAGGCTTAGGCTAGGGCACCCCAAGGCTTAGGCTAGGGCACCCCTAGGCTTAGACTAAGGCTAGGGCTCCCCTAGCATAAGGCTAGGTCACCCCTAGGCTTAGGCTAGGTAACCCCTAGGTTTAGGCTAGGGCGCCCCAAGGCTTAGGCTAAGGCTAGGGCTCCCCTAGCCTAAGGTCAGGGCACCCCTAGGCTTAGGCTAGGGCACTCCTAGGATTAGGCTAGGACACCCGTAGGCTTAGGCTAGGGCACCCCTAGTCCTAGGATAGGGCACCCCTAGGCTTAGGCTAAGGCTAGGGCTCCCCTAGCCTAAGGCTAGGGCACCCCAAGGCTTAGGCTAGGGCACCCCATGACTTAGTATAGGGCACCCCTAGGCTTAGGCTAAGGCTAGGGCTCCACTAGACTAAGGCTAGGGCACCCCTAGCCTTCGTCTAGTGCACTCCTAGGCTTAGGCTAGGGCAACCCTAGGCTTATGCTAGGGCACCCCTAAGCTTCGTCTAAGGCACCCCTAGGCTTAGGCTAAGGCCAGGGCTCCCCTAGTCTAAGGCTAGGGCACCCCTAGGCTTAGGCTAGGGCACCCCTCGGCTTAGGCTAGGACACCACTAGGCTTAGGCTAGGGCACCCCCTAGGCTTAGGCTAAGGCTAGGGCCCCCTAGCCTAAGGCTAGGGCCCCCCTAGTCTTAGGCTAAGGCACCCCTAGGCTTAGGGTAGGGCACCCCTAGGCATAGGCTAGGGCACACCTAGGCTTAGGCGAGGGCACCACTAGGCTTAGGCTAGGGCACCCCTAGGCTTAGGCTAAGGCACCCCTAGGCTTAGGCTAGGGCACCCCTAGGCTTAGGCTAAGGCACCCCTAGGCTTAGGCTAGGGCACCCCTAGGCTAAGGCTAGGGCATCCCTAGGCTCAGGCTAGAGAACCCCTACACTTAGGCTAGGGAACCCCTAGGCTAAGGCTAAGGCTAGGGATCACCTAGCCTAAGGCTAAGGCACCCCTAGGCGTAGGCTAGGTGACCCCTAGGCTTAGGCTAGGGCACCCCTAGGCTTAGGCTAAAGCTAGGGCTCCCCAAGCCTAAGGCTAGGGCACCCATAGGCTTAGGCTAGGGCACCCCAAGGCTTAGGCTAGGGCACCCCTAGGTTTAGGCTAAGTCTAGGGCTCCCCGAGTCTAAGGCTAGGGCACGCTTAGGCTTGGACTAGGGCACCCCTTGGCTTAGGCTAGGGCACCCCTAGGCTTAGGCTAGGGCACCCCTAGGCTTAGGCTAGGGCACCCGTAGGCTTAGGTTAAGGCTAGGGCTCCCCTAGCTTAAGACTAGGGGACCCCTAGGCTTAGGTTAGGGCACCCCTAGGCTTAGTCTAGGGCACCCCTAGGCTTAGGTTAGGGCACCCCTAGGCTTAGGCTAGGGCACACCTAGGCTTTGGCTAAGGGTAGGGCTTCCCTAGCCTAACGCTAGGGCATCCCTAGGCTTGGGCTACGGCACCCCTAGGCTTCGGCTAGGGCACCCCTAGGCTTAGACTAAGGCTAGGGCTCTCCTAGCATAAGGCTAGGTCACCCCTAGGCTTAGGCTAGGTAACCCCTAGGTTTAGGCTAGGGCGCCCCAAGGCTTAGGCTAAGGCTAGGGCTCCCCTAGCCTAAGGTTAGGGCACCCCTAAGCTTAGGCTAGGGCACTCCTAGGATTAGGCTAGGACACCCGTAGGCTTAGGCTAGGGCACCCCTAGTCCTAGAATAGGGCACCCCTAGGCTTAGGCTTAGGCTAGGGCACCCCTAGACTTAGGCTAGGGCCCCCCATGACTTAGGATAGGGCACCCCTAGGCTTAGGCTAAGGCTAGGGCTCCACTAGACTAAGGCTAGGGCACCCCTAGCCTTAGTCTAGTGCACCCCTAGGCTTAGGCTAGGGCAACCCTAGGCTTATGCTAGGGCACCCCTAGGCTTAGGCTAAGGCACCCCTAGGCTTAGGCTAAGGCCAGGGCTCCCCTTGTCTTAGGCTAGGGCACACCTAGGCTTAGGCTAGGGCACCCGTAGGCTTAGGCTAGGGCACCCCAAGGCTTAGGCTAGGGCACCCCTAGACTAAGGCTAGGGCACCCTTAGCCTAAGGCTAGGGCACCCGTAGGCTTAGGCTAGGGCACCCCTAGACTTAGGCTAGGGCACTTCTTGGCTTAGGATAGGGCACCCCTAGGCTTAGGCTAAGGCTAGGGCACCCCTAGGCTTAGGCTAGGGCACCCCTAGCCGTAGGCTAGGGCACCACTAAGCTTAGGTTAGGGCACCCCTAAACTTAGGCTAGGGCACCCCTAGGCATAGGCTAGGGCACCCCTAAGCTTAGGCTAGGGCACCCCTAGTCTTAGGCTAGGGCACCCCTAGGCTTAGGCTAAGGATAGGGCTGCCCTAGCCTAAGGCTAAGGCACCACTAGGCTTAGGCTAGGGCACCCCTAGGCTTAGGCGAGGGCACCCCTAGGCTTAGGCTAAAGCTAGGGCTCCCCTAGCCTAAGGCTAGGGCACCCCTAGGCTTAGGCTAGGGCACCCCTAGGCTAAGGCTAGGGCACCCCTAGGCTTAGGCTAAGGCGAGGACTCCCCTAGCCTAAGGCTAGGGGACCACTAAGCTTAGGCTAGGGCACACCTAATCTTAGGCTAGGGCAACCCTAGTCTTAGGCTAGGGCACCCGTAGGCTTAGGCTAGGGCACCTCAAGGCTTAGGCTAGGGCACCCCTAGGCTTAGGCTAGGACACCCGTAGGCTTAGGGTAGGGCATGCCTAGTCTTAGGATAGGGCACCCCTAGGCTTAGGCTAAGGCTAGGGCTCCACTAGACTAAGGCTAGGGCACCCTTAGCCTAAGGCTAGGGCACCCCTAGGTTTAGGTAGGGCACCCCTAGTCTTAGGATAGGGCATCTATTGGCTTAGGATAGGACACCCCTAGGCTTAGGCTAAAGCTAGGGCTCCACTAGACTGAGGCTAGGGCACCCTTAGCCTTAGTCTAGGGCACCTCTGGGGTTAGGCTAGGGCAACCCTAGGCTTATGCTAGGGCACCCCTAGGAATAAGCTAGGACACCACTAGGCTTAGGCTAGGGCACCCCCTAGTCTTAGGCTAAGGCTAGTGCCCCCGAGCCTAAGGCTAAGGCACCCCTAGGCTTAGGCTAGGGCACCCCTAAGCTTAGGCTAGGGCACCCCTAGGCTTAAGCTAGGGCACCCCTAACCTTAGGCTAGGGCACCCCTAGGCTTAGGCTAGGGCACCGCTAGGCTTAGGCGAGGGCACCCCTAGGCTTAGGCTAAAGCTAGGGCTCCCCTAGCCTAAGGCTAGGGCACCCCTAGGCTTAGGCTAGGGCACCCCTAGCTAAAGGCTAGGGCACCCCTAGGCTTAGGCTAAGGCTAGGGCTCCCCGAGTCTAAGGCAAGGAACCCTTAGGCTTAGACTAGGGCACCCCTAGGCTTAGGCTAGGGCACCCCTATGCTTAGGCTAAGGGTATGGCTTCCCTAGCCTTAGGCTACGGCACCCGTAAGCTTAGGCTAGGGCACCCCTAACCTTAGGTAGGGAACCCCTAGGCTTAGGTTAGGGCACCCCTATGCTTAGGCTAGGCACCCCTAGACTTAGGCAGGGAACCCCTAGGCTTATGCTGGGGCACCCCTAGGCTTAGGCTAAGGCTAGGACTCGCCTAGCCTAAGGCTAGGGTACCACTAGGCTTAGGCTAGGGCACCCCTTGGCTTAGGCTAGGGCACCACTAGGCTTAGGCTAAGGCTAGGGCTCCTCTAGCCTAACGCTAGGGCATCCCTAGCCTGGGCTAGGGCACCCCTAGGCTTAGGCTAGGGCACCCCTAGGCTTCGGCTAGGGCACCCCTAGGCTTAGACTAAGGCTAGGGCTCCCCTAGCATAAGGCTAGGTCACCCCTAGGCTTAGGCTAGGTAACCCCTAGGTTTAGGCTAGGGCGCCCCAAGGCTTAGGCTAAGGCTAGGGCTCCCCTAGCCTAAGGTCAGGGCACCCCTAGGCTTAGGCTAGGGCACTCCTAGGATTAGGCTAGGACACCCGTAGGCTTAGGCTAGGGCACCCCTAGTCCTAGGATAGGGCACCCCTAGGCTTAGGCTAAGGCTAGGGCTCCCCTAGCCTAAGGCTAGGGCACCCCAAGGCTTAGGCTAGGGCACCCCATGACTTAGTATAGGGCACCCCTAGGCTTAGGCTAAGGCTAGGGCTCCACTAGACTAAGGCTAGGGCACCCCTAGCCTTCGTCTAGTGCACTCCTAGGCTTAGGCTAGGGCAACCCTAGGCTTATGCTAGGGCACCCCTAAGCTTCGTCTAAGGCACCCCTAGGCTTAGGCTAAGGCCAGGGCTCCCCTAGTCTAAGGCTAGGGCACCCCTAGGCTTAGGCTAGGGCACCCCTCGGCTTAGGCTAGGACACCACTAGGCTTAGGCTAGGGCACCCCCTAGGCTTAGGCTAAGGCTAGGGCCCCCTAGCCTAAGGCTAGGGCCCCCCTAGTCTTAGGCTAAGGCACCCCTAGGCTTAGGGTAGGGCACCCCTAGGCATAGGCTAGGGCACACCTAGGCTTAGGCGAGGGCACCACTAGGCTTAGGCTAGGGCACCCCTAGGCTTAGGCTAAGGCACCCCTAGGCTTAGGCTAGGGCACCCCTAGGCTTAGGCTAAGGCACCCCTAGGCTTAGGCTAGGGCACCCCTAGGCTAAGGCTAGGGCATCCCTAGGCTCAGGCTAGAGAACCCCTACACTTAGGCTAGGGAACCCCTAGGCTAAGGCTAAGGCTAGGGATCACCTAGCCTAAGGCTAAGGCACCCCTAGGCGTAGGCTAGGTGACCCCTAGGCTTAGGCTAGGGCACCCCTAGGCTTAGGCTAAAGCTAGGGCTCCCCAAGCCTAAGGCTAGGGCACCCATAGGCTTAGGCTAGGGCACCCCAAGGCTTAGGCTAGGGCACCCCTAGGTTTAGGCTAAGTCTAGGGCTCCCCGAGTCTAAGGCTAGGGCACGCTTAGGCTTGGACTAGGGCACCCCTTGGCTTAGGCTAGGGCACCCCTAGGCTTAGGCTAGGGCACCCCTAGGCTTAGGCTAGGGCACCCGTAGGCTTAGGTTAAGGCTAGGGCTCCCCTAGCTTAAGACTAGGGGACCCCTAGGCTTAGGTTAGGGCACCCCTAGGCTTAGTCTAGGGCACCCCTAGGCTTAGGTTAGGGCACCCCTAGGCTTAGGCTAGGGCACACCTAGGCTTTGGCTAAGGGTAGGGCTTCCCTAGCCTAACGCTAGGGCATCCCTAGGCTTGGGCTACGGCACCCCTAGGCTTCGGCTAGGGCACCCCTAGGCTTAGACTAAGGCTAGGGCTCTCCTAGCATAAGGCTAGGTCACCCCTAGGCTTAGGCTAGGTAACCTCTAGGTTTAGGCTAGGGCGCCCCAAGGCTTAGGCTAAGGCTAGGGCTCCCCTAGCCTAAGGTTAGGGCACCCCTAAGCTTAGGCTAGGGCACTCCTAGGATTAGGCTAGGACACCCGTAGGCTTAGGCTAGGGCACCCCTAGTCCTAGAATAGGGCACCCCTAGGCTTAGGCTTAGGCTAGGGCACCCCTAGACTTAGGCTAGGGCCCCCCATGACTTAGGATAGGGCACCCCTAGGCTTAGGCTAAGGCTAGGGCTCCACTAGACTAAGGCTAGGGCACCCCTAGCCTTAGTCTAGTGCACCCCTAGGCTTAGGCTAGGGCAACCCTAGGCTTATGCTAGGGCACCCCTAGGCTTAGGCTAAGGCACCCCTAGGCTTAGGCTAAGGCCAGGGCTCCCCTTGTCTTAGGCTAGGGCACACCTAGGCTTAGGCTAGGGCACCCGTAGGCTTAGGCTAGGGCACCCCAAGGCTTAGGCTAGGGCACCCCTAGACTAAGGCTAGGGCACCCTTAGCCTAAGGCTAGGGCACCCGTAGGCTTAGGCTAGGGCACCCCTAGACTTAGGCTAGGGCACTTCTTGGCTTAGGATAGGGCACCCCTAGGCTTAGGCTAAGGCTAGGGCACCCCTAGGCTTAGGCTAGGGCACCCCTAGCCGTAGGCTAGGGCACCACTAAGCTTAGGTTAGGGCACCCCTAAACTTAGGCTAGGGCACCCCTAGGCATAGGCTAGGGCACCCCTAAGCTTAGGCTAGGGCACCCCTAGTCTTAGGCTAGGGCACCCCTAGGCTTAGGCTAAGGATAGGGCTGCCCTAGCCTAAGGCTAAGGCACCACTAGGCTTAGGCTAGGGCACCCCTAGGCTTAGGCGAGGGCACCCCTAGGCTTAGGCTAAAGCTAGGGCTCCCCTAGCCTAAGGCTAGGGCACCCCTAGGCTTAGGCTAGGGCACCCCTAGGCTAAGGCTAGGGCACCCCTAGGCTTAGGCTAAGGCGAGGACTCCCCTAGCCTAAGGCTAGGGGACCACTAAGCTTAGGCTAGGGCACACCTAATCTTAGGCTAGGGCAACCCTAGTCTTAGGCTAGGGCACCCGTAGGCTTAGGCTAGGGCACCCCAAGGCTTAGGCTAGGGCACCCCTAGGCTTAGGCTAGGACACCCGTAGGCTTAGGGTAGGGCATGCCTAGTCTTAGGATAGGGCACCCCTAGGCTTAGGCTAAGGCTAGGGCTCCACTAGACTAAGGCTAGGGCACCCTTAGCCTAAGGCTAGGGCACCCCTAGGTTTAGGTAGGGCACCCCTAGTCTTAGGATAGGGCATCTATTGGCTTAGGATAGGACACCCCTAGGCTTAGGCTAAAGCTAGGGCTCCACTAGACTGAGGCTAGGGCACCCTTAGCCTTAGTCTAGGGCACCTCTGGGGTTAGGCTAGGGCAACCCTAGGCTTATGCTAGGGCACCCCTAGGAATAGGCTAGGACACCACTAGGCTTAGGCTAGGGCACCCCCTAGTCTTAGGCTAAGGCTAGTGCCCCCGAGCCTAAGGCTAAGGCACCCCTAGGCTTAGGCTAGGGCACCCCTAAGCTTAGGCTAGGGCACCCCTAGGCTTAAGCTAGGGCACCCCTAACCTTAGGCTAGGGCACCCCTAGGCTTAGGCTAGGGCACCGCTAGGCTTAGGCGAGGGCACCCCTAGGCTTAGGCTAAAGCTAGGGCTCCCCTAGCCTAAGGCTAGGGCACCCCTAGGCTTAGGCTAGGGCACCCCTAGCTAAAGGCTAGGGCACCCCTAGGCTTAGGCTAAGGCTAGGGCTCCCCGAGTCTAAGGCAAGGAACCCTTAGGCTTAGACTAGGGCACCCCTAGGCTTAGGCTAGGGCACCCCTATGCTTAGGCTAAGGGTATGGCTTCCCTAGCCTTAGGCTACGGCACCCGTAAGCTTAGGCTAGGGCACCCCTAACCTTAGGTAGGGAACCCCTAGGCTTAGGTTAGGGCACCCCTATGCTTAGGCTAGGCACCCCTAGACTTAGGCAGGGAACCCCTAGGCTTATGCTGGGGCACCCCTAGGCTTAGGCTAAGGCTAGGACTCGCCTAGCCTAAGGCTAGGGTACCACTAGGCTTAGGCTAGGGCACCCCTTGGCTTAGGCTAGGGCACCACTAGGCTTAGGCTAAGGCTAGGGCTCCTCTAGCCTAACGCTAGGGCATCCCTAGCCTGGGCTAGGGCACCCCTAGGCTTAGGCTAGGGCACCCCTAGTCTTAGGCTAGGGCACCCCAAAGCTTCGGCTAAGGCGAGGACTCCCCTAGCCTAAGGCTAGGGTACCCCTAGGCTTAGGCTAGGGCACCCCAAGGCTTCGGCTAAGGCGAGGACTCCCCTAGCCTAAGGCTAGGGTACCCCTAGGCTTAGGCTTGGGCACCCCTAGACTTAGGTTAGGGCACCCCTAGGCTTAGGCTAGGGCACCCCTAGGCTTAGGCTAAGGTTAGGGCTCCTCTAGCCTAACGCTAGGGCATCACTAGGCTTGGGCTAGGGAACCCGCAGGCTTAGGCTAGAGCACCCCTAGGCTTAGGTAGAGAACCCCTAGGCTTAGGTTAGGGCACCCCTATGCTTAGGCTAGGCACCCCTAGACTTAGGCTAGGGCACCCCTAGGCTTAGACTAGGGCACCCCAAGGCTTAGGCTAGGGAACCCCTAGGTTTAGGCAGGGCGCCCCAAGGCTTACGCTAAGGCTGGGGCTCCCCTAGCCTAAGGTTAGGGCACCCCTAGGCTTAGGCTAGGGCACCCCTAGGCTTAGGATAGGGCACCCCTAGGTGTAGGCTAAGGCTAGGGCACCCCTAGGCTTAGGCTAGGGCACCCCTAGGCTTAGGATAGGGCACCACTTGGCTTAGGGTAGTGCACCTCTAGGCTTAGGCTAAGGCTAGGGCTCCCCTAGCCTAAGGCTATGGCACCCCTAGGCTTAGTATAGGGCACCCCTAAGCTTAGGTTAGGGCACCCCTAGTCTTAGGCTAGGGCACCCCTAGGCTTAGGCTAGGGCACCCCTCGGCTTAGGCTAGGGCACGCCTAGGCTTAGACTAGGGCACCCCTAGGCTTAGGCTAAGGTTAGTGCTCCCCTAGCCTAAGGCTAGGGCACCACTAGGGTTAGGCTAGGGCACACCCAGTCTTAGGCTAGGGCAACCCTAGGTTTAGGATAGGGCAGCCATAGGCTTAGCCTAAGGCTAGGGCTCCTCTATCCTAAGGCCTGGGCACCCCAAAGCTTAGGCTAGGGCACCCCTAGACTTAGGCTAAGGCTACGGGACCCCTAGGCTTAGGCTAAGGCACCCCTAGGTTTAGGCTAAGGCTAGGTCACCCTTCGGCTTAGGCTAGGGCACGCCTAGGCTTAAGCTAAGGCTAGGGGACCCCTAGGTTTAGGCTATGGCACCCCTAGGCTTAGGCTAGGGCACCCCTAGGCTTAGGCTAATGCTAGGGGACCCCTAGGCTTAGGCTAAGGCACCCCGAGGCTTAGGCTAGGGCACCCCTAGGCTTAGGCTAGAGCACCCCTAGGCTTAGGCTAGGGCACCCCTTGGTTTAGGCTAAGGCTAGGGCTCCCCTAGCCTAAGGCTAGGGCACCCCTAGGCTTAGGCTAGGGCACCCCTAGGCTTAGGCTAGGGCACCCCAAGGCTCATGCTAGGGCACCCCTACACTTAGGCTAGCGCACCCCTAGGCTTAGGCTAGGGCACCCGTAGGCTTAGGCTACGACACCCCTTGTTTAGGCTAAGGCTAGGGCTCCCCTAGCCTAAGGCTAGGGCACCGCTAGACTTAGGCTAGGGCGAACCTAGGCTTAGGCTAGGGCACCCCTAGGCTTAGGCTAAGGCTAGGGCTCCCTTAGTCTAAGGCTAGGGCACCCTTAGGCTTAGACTAGGGCTCCCATAGGCTTAGGCTGGGGCACCCCTAGGCTTACGCTAGGGCACCCCTAGGCGTAGGCTAAGGCTAGGGCTCCCCTAGCCTAAGGCTAGGGCACCCCTAGGCTTAGGCTAGGGCACCCCTAGGCTTAGGCTAGGGCACCCCAATGCTCATGCTAGGGCACCCCTACACTTAGGCTAGCGCACCCCTAGGCTTAGGCTAGGGCACCCGTAGGCTTAGGCTAGGACACCCCTTGTTTAGGCTAAGGCTAGGGCTCCCCTAGCCTAAGGCTAGGGCACCGCTAGACTTAGGCTAGGGAGAACCTAGGCTTAGGCTAGGGCACCCCTAGGCTTAGGCTAAGGCTAGGGCTCCCTTAGTCTAAGGCTAGGGCACCCTTAGGCTTAGACTAGGGCTCCCATAGGCTTAGGCTAGGGCACCCCTAAGCTTACGCTAGGGCACCCCTAGGCGTAGGCTAAGGCTAGGGCTCCCCTAGCCTAAGACTAGGGCACCCCTAGGCTTAGGCTTGGGCACCCCTAGGCTTAGGTAGGGAACCCCTAGCCTTAGGTTAGGGCATCCCTATGCTTAGGCTAGGCACCCCTAGACTTAGGCTAGGGCACCCCTAGGCTTAGGCTGGGGCACCCCTAGGCTTAGGCTAAGGCTATGGCACCCCTAGGCTTAGGCTAGGGCACTCCTAGGCTTGGGCAAGGGCACCCCTAGGCTTAGGCTAGGGCACCCCTAAGCTTAGGCTAGGGCACCGCTAGGCTTAGGCTAAGGCTAGGGCTCAGCTAGCCTAAGGCTAGGGCACCCCTAGGCTTAGGCTAGGGCACCCCAAAGCTTCGGCTAAGGCGAGGACTCCCCTAGCCTAAGGCTAGGGTACCCCTAGGCTTAGGCTAGGGCACCCCAAGGCTTCGGCTAAGGCGAGGACTCCCCTAGCCTAAGGCTAGGGTACCCCTAGGCTTAGGCTTGGGCACCCCTAGACTTAGGTTAGGGCACCCCTAGGCTTAGGCTAGGGCACCCCTAGGCTTAGGCTAAGGTTAGGGCTCCTCTAGCCTAACGCTAGGGCATCACTAGGCTTGGGCTAGGGAACCCGCAGGCTTAGGCTAGAGCACCCCTAGGCTTAGGTAGAGAACCCCTAGGCTTAGGTTAGGGCACCCCTATGCTTAGGCTAGGCACCCCTAGACTTAGGCTAGGGCACCCCTAGGCTTAGACTAGGGCACCCCAAGGCTTAGGCTAGGGAACCCCTAGGTTTAGGCAGGGCGCCCCAAGGCTTACGCTAAGGCTGGGGCTCCCCTAGCCTAAGGTTAGGGCACCCCTAGGCTTAGGCTAGGGCACCCCTAGGCTTAGGATAGGGCACCCCTAGGTGTAGGCTAAGGCTAGGGCACCCCTAGGCTTAGGCTAGGGCACCCCTAGGCTTAGGATAGGGCACCACTTGGCTTAGGGTAGTGCACCTCTAGGCTTAGGCTAAGGCTAGGGCTCCCCTAGCCTAAGGCTATGGCACCCCTAGGCTTAGTATAGGGCACCCCTAAGCTTAGGTTAGGGCACCCCTAGTCTTAGGCTAGGGCACCCCTAGGCTTAGGCTAGGGCACCCCTCGGCTTAGGCTAGGGCACGCCTAGGCTTAGACTAGGGCACCCCTAGGCTTAGGCTAAGGTTAGTGCTCCCCTAGCCTAAGGCTAGGGCACCACTAGGGTTAGGCTAGGGCACACCCAGTCTTAGGCTAGGGCAACCCTAGGTTTAGGATAGGGCAGCCATAGGCTTAGCCTAAGGCTAGGGCTCCTCTATCCTAAGGCCTGGGCACCCCAAAGCTTAGGCTAGGGCACCCCTAGACTTAGGCTAAGGCTACGGGACCCCTAGGCTTAGGCTAAGGCACCCCTAGGTTTAGGCTAAGGCTAGGTCAACCTTCGGCTTAGGCTAGGGCACGCCTAGGCTTAAGCTAAGGCTAGGGGACCCCTAGGTTTAGGCTATGGCACCCCTAGGCTTAGGCTAGGGCACCCCTAGGCTTAGGCTAATGCTAGGGGACCCCTAGGCTTAGGCTAAGGCACCCCGAGGCTTAGGCTAGGGCACCCCTAGGCTTAGGCTAGAGCACCCCTAGGCTTAGGCTAGGGCACCCCTTGGTTTAGGCTAAGGCTAGGGCTCCCCTAGCCTAAGGCTAGGGCACCCCTAGGCTTAGGCTAGGGCACCCCTAGGCTTAGGCTAGGGCACCCCAAGGCTCATGCTAGGGCACCCCTACACTTAGGCTAGCGCACCCCTAGGCTTAGGCTAGGGCACCCGTAGGCTTAGGCTACGACACCCCTTGTTTAGGCTAAGGCTAGGGCTCCCCTAGCCTAAGGCTAGGGCACCGCTAGACTTAGGCTAGGGCGAACCTAGGCTTAGGCTAGGGCACCCCTAGGCTTAGGCTAAGGCTAGGGCTCCCTTAGTCTAAGGCTAGGGCACCCTTAGGCTTAGACTAGGGCTCCCATAGGCTTAGGCTGGGGCACCCCTAGGCTTACGCTAGGGCACCCCTAGGCGTAGGCTAAGGCTAGGGCTCCCCTAGCCTAAGGCTAGGGCACCCCTAGGCTTAGGCTAGGGCACCCCTAGGCTTAGGCTAAGGCTAGGGCTCCCCGAGTCTAAGGCAAGGAACCCTTAGGCTTAGACTAGGGCACCCCTAGGCTTAGGCTAGGGCACCCCTATGCTTAGGCTAAGGGTATGGCTTCCCTAGCCTTAGGCTACGGCACCCGTAAGCTTAGGCTAGGGCACCCCTAACCTTAGGTAGGGAACCCCTAGGCTTAGGTTAGGGCACCCCTATGCTTAGGCTAGGCACCCCTAGACTTAGGCAGGGAACCCCTAGGCTTATGCTGGGGCACCCCTAGGCTTAGGCTAAGGCTAGGACTCGCCTAGCCTAAGGCTAGGGTACCACTAGGCTTAGGCTAGGGCACCCCTTGGCTTAGGCTAGGGCACCACTAGGCTTAGGCTAAGGCTAGGGCTCCTCTAGCCTAACGCTAGGGCATCCCTAGCCTGGGCTAGGGCACCCCTAGGCTTAGGCTAGGGCACCCCTAGGCTTCGGCTAGGGCACCCCTAGGCTTAGACTAAGGCTAGGGCTCCCCTAGCATAAGGCTAGGTCACCCCTAGGCTTAGGCTAGGTAACCCCTAGGTTTAGGCTAGGGCGCCCCAAGGCTTAGGCTAAGGCTAGGGCTCCCCTAGCCTAAGGTCAGGGCACCCCTAGGCTTAGGCTAGGGCACTCCTAGGATTAGGCTAGGACACCCGTAGGCTTAGGCTAGGGCACCCCTAGTCCTAGGATAGGGCACCCCTAGGCTTAGGCTAAGGCTAGGGCTCCCCTAGCCTAAGGCTAGGGCACCCCAAGGCTTAGGCTAGGGCACCCCATGACTTAGTATAGGGCACCCCTAGGCTTAGGCTAAGGCTAGGGCTCCACTAGACTAAGGCTAGGGCACCCCTAGCCTTCGTCTAGTGCACTCCTAGGCTTAGGCTAGGGCAACCCTAGGCTTATGCTAGGGCACCCCTAAGCTTCGTCTAAGGCACCCCTAGGCTTAGGCTAAGGCCAGGGCTCCCCTAGTCTAAGGCTAGGGCACCCCTAGGCTTAGGCTAGGGCACCCCTCGGCTTAGGCTAGGACACCACTAGGCTTAGGCTAGGGCACCCCCTAGGCTTAGGCTAAGGCTAGGGCCCCCTAGCCTAAGGCTAGGGCCCCCCTAGTCTTAGGCTAAGGCACCCCTAGGCTTAGGGTAGGGCACCCCTAGGCATAGGCTAGGGCACACCTAGGCTTAGGCGAGGGCACCACTAGGCTTAGGCTAGGGCACCCCTAGGCTTAGGCTAAGGCACCCCTAGGCTTAGGCTAGGGCACCCCTAGGCTTAGGCTAAGGCACCCCTAGGCTTAGGCTAGGGCACCCCTAGGCTAAGGCTAGGGCATCCCTAGGCTCAGGCTAGAGAACCCCTACACTTAGGCTAGGGAACCCCTAGGCTAAGGCTAAGGCTAGGGATCACCTAGCCTAAGGCTAAGGCACCCCTAGGCGTAGGCTAGGTGACCCCTAGGCTTAGGCTAGGGCACCCCTAGGCTTAGGCTAAAGCTAGGGCTCCCCAAGCCTAAGGCTAGGGCACCCATAGGCTTAGGCTAGGGCACCCCAAGGCTTAGGCTAGGGCACCCCTAGGTTTAGGCTAAGTCTAGGGCTCCCCGAGTCTAAGGCTAGGGCACGCTTAGGCTTGGACTAGGGCACCCCTTGGCTTAGGCTAGGGCACCCCTAGGCTTAGGCTAGGGCACCCCTAGGCTTAGGCTAGGGCACCCGTAGGCTTAGGTTAAGGCTAGGGCTCCCCTAGCTTAAGACTAGGGGACCCCTAGGCTTAGGTTAGGGCACCCCTAGGCTTAGTCTAGGGCACCCCTAGGCTTAGGTTAGGGCACCCCTAGGCTTAGGCTAGGGCACACCTAGGCTTTGGCTAAGGGTAGGGCTTCCCTAGCCTAACGCTAGGGCATCCCTAGGCTTGGGCTACGGCACCCCTAGGCTTCGGCTAGGGCACCCCTAGGCTTAGACTAAGGCTAGGGCTCTCCTAGCATAAGGCTAGGTCACCCCTAGGCTTAGGCTAGGTAACCCCTAGGTTTAGGCTAGGGCGCCCCAAGGCTTAGGCTAAGGCTAGGGCTCCCCTAGCCTAAGGTTAGGGCACCCCTAAGCTTAGGCTAGGGCACTCCTAGGATTAGGCTAGGACACCCGTAGGCTTAGGCTAGGGCACCCCTAGTCCTAGAATAGGGCACCCCTAGGCTTAGGCTTAGGCTAGGGCACCCCTAGACTTAGGCTAGGGCCCCCCATGACTTAGGATAGGGCACCCCTAGGCTTAGGCTAAGGCTAGGGCTCCACTAGACTAAGGCTAGGGCACCCCTAGCCTTAGTCTAGTGCACCCCTAGGCTTAGGCTAGGGCAACCCTAGGCTTATGCTAGGGCACCCCTAGGCTTAGGCTAAGGCACCCCTAGGCTTAGGCTAAGGCCAGGGCTCCCCTTGTCTTAGGCTAGGGCACACCTAGGCTTAGGCTAGGGCACCCGTAGGCTTAGGCTAGGGCACCCCAAGGCTTAGGCTAGGGCACCCCTAGACTAAGGCTAGGGCACCCTTAGCCTAAGGCTAGGGCACCCGTAGGCTTAGGCTAGGGCACCCCTAGACTTAGGCTAGGGCACTTCTTGGCTTAGGATAGGGCACCCCTAGGCTTAGGCTAAGGCTAGGGCACCCCTAGGCTTAGGCTAGGGCACCCCTAGCCGTAGGCTAGGGCACCACTAAGCTTAGGTTAGGGCACCCCTAAACTTAGGCTAGGGCACCCCTAGGCATAGGCTAGGGCACCCCTAAGCTTAGGCTAGGGCACCCCTAGTCTTAGGCTAGGGCACCCCTAGGCTTAGGCTAAAGATAGGGCTGCCCTAGCCTAAGGCTAAGGCACCACTAGGCTTAGGCTAGGGCACCCCTAGGCTTAGGCGAGGGCACCCCTAGGCTTAGGCTAAAGCTAGGGCTCCCCTAGCCTAAGGCTAGGGCACCCCTAGGCTTAGGCTAGGGCACCCCTAGGCTAAGGCTAGGGCACCCCTAGGCTTAGGCTAAGGCGAGGACTCCCCTAGCCTAAGGCTAGGGGACCACTAAGCTTAGGCTAGGGCACACCTAATCTTAGGCTAGGGCAACCCTAGTCTTAGGCTAGGGCACCCGTAGGCTTAGGCTAGGGCACCCCAAGGCTTAGGCTAGGGCACCCCTAGGCTTAGGCTAGGACACCCGTAGGCTTAGGGTAGGGCATGCCTAGTCTTAGGATAGGGCACCCCTAGGCTTAGGCTAAGGCTAGGGCTCCACTAGACTAAGGCTAGGGCACCCTTAGCCTAAGGCTAGGGCACCCCTAGGTTTAGGTAGGGCACCCCTAGTCTTAGGATAGGGCATCTATTGGCTTAGGATAGGACACCCCTAGGCTTAGGCTAAAGCTAGGGCTCCACTAGACTGAGGCTAGGGCACCCTTAGCCTTAGTCTAGGGCACCTCTGGGGTTAGGCTAGGGCAACCCTAGGCTTATGCTAGGGCACCCCTAGGAATAGGCTAGGACACCACTAGGCTTAGGCTAGGGCACCCCCTAGTCTTAGGCTAAGGCTAGTGCCCCCGAGCCTAAGGCTAAGGCACCCCTAGGCTTAGGCTAGGGCACCCCTAAGCTTAGGCTAGGGCACCCCTAGGCTTAAGCTAGGGCACCCCTAACCTTAGGCTAGGGCACCCCTAGGCTTAGGCTAGGGCACCGCTAGGCTTAGGCGAGGGCACCCCTAGGCTTAGGCTAAAGCTAGGGCTCCCCTAGCCTAAGGCTAGGGCACCCCTAGGCTTAGGCTAGGGCACCCCTAGCTAAAGGCTAGGGCACCCCTAGGCTTAGGCTAAGGCTAGGGCTCCCCGAGTCTAAGGCAAGGAACCCTTAGGCTTAGACTAGGGCACCCCTAGGCTTAGGCTAGGGCACCCCTATGCTTAGGCTAAGGGTATGGCTTCCCTAGCCTTAGGCTACGGCACCCGTAAGCTTAGGCTAGGGCACCCCTAACCTTAGGTAGGGAACCCCTAGGCTTAGGTTAGGGCACCCCTATGCTTAGGCTAGGCACCCCTAGACTTAGGCAGGGAACCCCTAGGCTTATGCTGGGGCACCCCTAGGCTTAGGCTAAGGCTAGGACTCGCCTAGCCTAAGGCTAGGGTACCACTAGGCTTAGGCTAGGGCACCCCTTGGCTTAGGCTAGGGCACCACTAGGCTTAGGCTAAGGCTAGGGCTCCTCTAGCCTAACGCTAGGGCATCCCTAGCCTGGGCTAGGGCACCCCTAGGCTTAGGCTAGGGCACCCCTAGTCTTAGGCTAGGGCACCCCAAAGCTTCGGCTAAGGCGAGGACTCCCCTAGCCTAAGGCTAGGGTACCCCTAGGCTTAGGCTAGGGCACCCCAAGGCTTCGGCTAAGGCGAGGACTCCCCTAGCCTAAGGCTAGGGTACCCCTAGGCTTAGGCTTGGGCACCCCTAGACTTAGGTTAGGGCACCCCTAGGCTTAGGCTAGGGCACCCCTAGGCTTAGGCTAAGGTTAGGGCTCCTCTAGCCTAACGCTAGGGCATCACTAGGCTTGGGCTAGGGAACCCGCAGGCTTAGGCTAGAGCACCCCTAGGCTTAGGTAGAGAACCCCTAGGCTTAGGTTAGGGCACCCCTATGCTTAGGCTAGGCACCCCTAGACTTAGGCTAGGGCACCCCTAGGCTTAGACTAGGGCACCCCAAGGCTTAGGCTAGGGAACCCCTAGGTTTAGGCAGGGCGCCCCAAGGCTTACGCTAAGGCTGGGGCTCCCCTAGCCTAAGGTTAGGGCACCCCTAGGCTTAGGCTAGGGCACCCCTAGGCTTAGGATAGGGCACCCCTAGGTGTAGGCTAAGGCTAGGGCACCCCTAGGCTTAGGCTAGGGCACCCCTAGGCTTAGGATAGGGCACCACTTGGCTTAGGGTAGTGCACCTCTAGGCTTAGGCTAAGGCTAGGGCTCCCCTAGCCTAAGGCTATGGCACCCCTAGGCTTAGTATAGGGCACCCCTAAGCTTAGGTTAGGGCACCCCTAGTCTTAGGCTAGGGCACCCCTAGGCTTAGGCTAGGGCACCCCTCGGCTTAGGCTAGGGCACGCCTAGGCTTAGACTAGGGCACCCCTAGGCTTAGGCTAAGGTTAGTGCTCCCCTAGCCTAAGGCTAGGGCACCACTAGGGTTAGGCTAGGGCACACCCAGTCTTAGGCTAGGGCAACCCTAGGTTTAGGATAGGGCAGCCATAGGCTTAGCCTAAGGCTAGGGCTCCTCTATCCTAAGGCCTGGGCACCCCAAAGCTTAGGCTAGGGCACCCCTAGACTTAGGCTAAGGCTACGGGACCCCTAGGCTTAGGCTAAGGCACCCCTAGGTTTAGGCTAAGGCTAGGTCACCCTTCGGCTTAGGCTAGGGCACGCCTAGGCTTAAGCTAAGGCTAGGGGACCCCTAGGTTTAGGCTATGGCACCCCTAGGCTTAGGCTAGGGCACCCCTAGGCTTAGGCTAATGCTAGGGGACCCCTAGGCTTAGGCTAAGGCACCCCGAGGCTTAGGCTAGGGCACCCCTAGGCTTAGGCTAGAGCACCCCTAGGCTTAGGCTAGGGCACCCCTTGGTTTAGGCTAAGGCTAGGGCTCCCCTAGCCTAAGGCTAGGGCACCCCTAGGCTTAGGCTAGGGCACCCCTAGGCTTAGGCTAGGGCACCCCAAGGCTCATGCTAGGGCACCCCTACACTTAGGCTAGCGCACCCCTAGGCTTAGGCTAGGGCACCCGTAGGCTTAGGCTACGACACCCCTTGTTTAGGCTAAGGCTAGGGCTCCCCTAGCCTAAGGCTAGGGCACCGCTAGACTTAGGCTAGGGCGAACCTAGGCTTAGGCTAGGGCACCCCTAGGCTTAGGCTAAGGCTAGGGCTCCCTTAGTCTAAGGCTAGGGCACCCTTAGGCTTAGACTAGGGCTCCCATAGGCTTAGGCTGGGGCACCCCTAGGCTTACGCTAGGGCACCCCTAGGCGTAGGCTAAGGCTAGGGCTCCCCTAGCCTAAGGCTAGGGCACCCCTAGGCTTAGGCTAGGGCACCCCTAGGCTTAGGCTAGGGCACCCCAATGCTCATGCTAGGGCACCCCTACACTTAGGCTAGCGCACCCCTAGGCTTAGGCTAGGGCACCCGTAGGCTTAGGCTAGGACACCCCTTGTTTAGGCTAAGGCTAGGGCTCCCCTAGCCTAAGGCTAGGGCACCGCTAGACTTAGGCTAGGGAGAACCTAGGCTTAGGCTAGGGCACCCCTAGGCTTAGGCTAAGGCTAGGGCTCCCTTAGTCTAAGGCTAGGGCACCCTTAGGCTTAGACTAGGGCTCCCATAGGCTTAGGCTAGGGCACCCCTAAGCTTACGCTAGGGCACCCCTAGGCGTAGGCTAAGGCTAGGGCTCCCCTAGCCTAAGACTAGGGCACCCCTAGGCTTAGGCTTGGGCACCCCTAGGCTTAGGTAGGGAACCCCTAGCCTTAGGTTAGGGCATCCCTATGCTTAGGCTAGGCACCCCTAGACTTAGGCTAGGGCACCCCTAGGCTTAGGCTGGGGCACCCCTAGGCTTAGGCTAAGGCTATGGCACCCCTAGGCTTAGGCTAGGGCACTCCTAGGCTTGGGCAAGGGCACCCCTAGGCTTAGGCTAGGGCACCCCTAAGCTTAGGCTAGGGCACCGCTAGGCTTAGGCTAAGGCTAGGGCTCAGCTAGCCTAAGGCTAGGGCACCCCTAGGCTTAGGCTAGGGCACCCCAAAGCTTCGGCTAAGGCGAGGACTCCCCTAGCCTAAGGCTAGGGTACCCCTAGGCTTAGGCTAGGGCACCCCAAGGCTTCGGCTAAGGCGAGGACTCCCCTAGCCTAAGGCTAGGGTACCCCTAGGCTTAGGCTTGGGCACCCCTAGACTTAGGTTAGGGCACCCCTAGGCTTAGGCTAGGGCACCCCTAGGCTTAGGCTAAGGTTAGGGCTCCTCTAGCCTAACGCTAGGGCATCACTAGGCTTGGGCTAGGGAACCCGCAGGCTTAGGCTAGAGCACCCCTAGGCTTAGGTAGAGAACCCCTAGGCTTAGGTTAGGGCACCCCTATGCTTAGGCTAGGCACCCCTAGACTTAGGCTAGGGCACCCCTAGGCTTAGACTAGGGCACCCCAAGGCTTAGGCTAGGGAACCCCTAGGTTTAGGCAGGGCGCCCCAAGGCTTACGCTAAGGCTGGGGCTCCCCTAGCCTAAGGTTAGGGCACCCCTAGGCTTAGGCTAGGGCACCCCTAGGCTTAGGATAGGGCACCCCTAGGTGTAGGCTAAGGCTAGGGCACCCCTAGGCTTAGGCTAGGGCACCCCTAGGCTTAGGATAGGGCACCACTTGGCTTAGGGTAGTGCACCTCTAGGCTTAGGCTAAGGCTAGGGCTCCCCTAGCCTAAGGCTATGGCACCCCTAGGCTTAGTATAGGGCACCCCTAAGCTTAGGTTAGGGCACCCCTAGTCTTAGGCTAGGGCACCCCTAGGCTTAGGCTAGGGCACCCCTCGGCTTAGGCTAGGGCACGCCTAGGCTTAGACTAGGGCACCCCTAGGCTTAGGCTAAGGTTAGTGCTCCCCTAGCCTAAGGCTAGGGCACCACTAGGGTTAGGCTAGGGCACACCCAGTCTTAGGCTAGGGCAACCCTAGGTTTAGGATAGGGCAGCCATAGGCTTAGCCTAAGGCTAGGGCTCCTCTATCCTAAGGCCTGGGCACCCCAAAGCTTAGGCTAGGGCACCCCTAGACTTAGGCTAAGGCTACGGGACCCCTAGGCTTAGGCTAAGGCACCCCTAGGTTTAGGCTAAGGCTAGGTCACCCTTCGGCTTAGGCTAGGGCACGCCTAGGCTTAAGCTAAGGCTAGGGGACCCCTAGGTTTAGGCTATGGCACCCCTAGGCTTAGGCTAGGGCACCCCTAGGCTTAGGCTAATGCTAGGGGACCCCTAGGCTTAGGCTAAGGCACCCCGAGGCTTAGGCTAGGGCACCCCTAGGCTTAGGCTAGAGCACCCCTAGGCTTAGGCTAGGGCACCCCTTGGTTTAGGCTAAGGCTAGGGCTCCCCTAGCCTAAGGCTAGGGCACCCCTAGGCTTAGGCTAGGGCACCCCTAGGCTTAGGCTAGGGCACCCCAAGGCTCATGCTAGGGCACCCCTACACTTAGGCTAGCGCACCCCTAGGCTTAGGCTAGGGCACCCGTAGGCTTAGGCTACGACACCCCTTGTTTAGGCTAAGGCTAGGGCTCCCCTAGCCTAAGGCTAGGGCACCGCTAGACTTAGGCTAGGGCGAACCTAGGCTTAGGCTAGGGCACCCCTAGGCTTAGGCTAAGGCTAGGGCTCCCTTAGTCTAAGGCTAGGGCACCCTTAGGCTTAGACTAGGGCTCCCATAGGCTTAGGCTGGGGCACCCCTAGGCTTACGCTAGGGCACCCCTAGGCGTAGGCTAAGGCTAGGGCTCCCCTAGCCTAAGGCTAGGGCACCCCTAGGCTTAGGCTAGGGCACCCCTAGGCTTAGGCTAGGGCACCCCAATGCTCATGCTAGGGCACCCCTACACTTAGGCTAGCGCACCCCTAGGCTTAGGCTAGGGCACCCGTAGGCTTAGGCTAGGACACCCCTTGTTTAGGCTAAGGCTAGGGCTCCCCTAGCCTAAGGCTAGGGCACCGCTAGACTTAGGCTAGGGAGAACCTAGGCTTAGGCTAGGGCACCCCTAGGCTTAGGCTAAGGCTAGGGCTCCCTTAGTCTAAGGCTAGGGCACCCTTAGGCTTAGACTAGGGCTCCCATAGGCTTAGGCTAGGGCACCCCTAAGCTTACGCTAGGGCACCCCTAGGCGTAGGCTAAGGCTAGGGCTCCCCTAGCCTAAGACTAGGGCACCCCTAGGCTTAGGCTTGGGCACCCCTAGGCTTAGGTAGGGAACCCCTAGCCTTAGGTTAGGGCATCCCTATGCTTAGGCTAGGCACCCCTAGACTTAGGCTAGGGCACCCCTAGGCTTAGGCTGGGGCACCCCTAGGCTTAGGCTAAGGCTATGGCACCCCTAGGCTTAGGCTAGGGCACTCCTAGGCTTGGGCAAGGGCACCCCTAGGCTTAGGCTAGGGCACCCCTAAGCTTAGGCTAGGGCACCGCTAGGCTTAGGCTAAGGCTAGGGCTCAGCTAGCCTAAGGCTAGGGCACCCCTAGGCTTAGGCTAGGGCACCCCAAAGCTTCGGCTAAGGCGAGGACTCCCCTAGCCTAAGGCTAGGGTACCCCTAGGCTTAGGCTAGGGCACCCCAAGGCTTCGGCTAAGGCGAGGACTCCCCTAGCCTAAGGCTAGGGTACCCCTAGGCTTAGGCTTGGGCACCCCTAGACTTAGGTTAGGGCACCCCTAGGCTTAGGCTAGGGCACCCCTAGGCTTAGGCTAAGGTTAGGGCTCCTCTAGCCTAACGCTAGGGCATCACTAGGCTTGGGCTAGGGAACCCGCAGGCTTAGGCTAGAGCACCCCTAGGCTTAGGTAGAGAACCCCTAGGCTTAGGTTAGGGCACCCCTATGCTTAGGCTAGGCACCCCTAGACTTAGGCTAGGGCACCCCTAGGCTTAGACTAGGGCACCCCAAGGCTTAGGCTAGGGAACCCCTAGGTTTAGGCAGGGCGCCCCAAGGCTTACGCTAAGGCTGGGGCTCCCCTAGCCTAAGGTTAGGGCACCCCTAGGCTTAGGCTAGGGCACCCCTAGGCTTAGGATAGGGCACCCCTAGGTGTAGGCTAAGGCTAGGGCACCCCTAGGCTTAGGCTAGGGCACCCCTAGGCTTAGGATAGGGCACCACTTGGCTTAGGGTAGTGCACCTCTAGGCTTAGGCTAAGGCTAGGGCTCCCCTAGCCTAAGGCTATGGCACCCCTAGGCTTAGTATAGGGCACCCCTAAGCTTAGGTTAGGGCACCCCTAGTCTTAGGCTAGGGCACCCCTAGGCTTAGGCTAGGGCACCCCTCGGCTTAGGCTAGGGCACGCCTAGGCTTAGACTAGGGCACCCCTAGGCTTAGGCTAAGGTTAGTGCTCCCCTAGCCTAAGGCTAGGGCACCACTAGGGTTAGGCTAGGGCACACCCAGTCTTAGGCTAGGGCAACCCTAGGTTTAGGATAGGGCAGCCATAGGCTTAGCCTAAGGCTAGGGCTCCTCTATCCTAAGGCCTGGGCACCCCAAAGCTTAGGCTAGGGCACCCCTAGACTTAGGCTAAGGCTACGGGACCCCTAGGCTTAGGCTAAGGCACCCCTAGGTTTAGGCTAAGGCTAGGTCACCCTTCGGCTTAGGCTAGGGCACGCCTAGGCTTAAGCTAAGGCTAGGGGACCCCTAGGTTTAGGCTATGGCACCCCTAGGCTTAGGCTAGGGCACCCCTAGGCTTAGGCTAATGCTAGGGGACCCCTAGGCTTAGGCTAAGGCACCCCGAGGCTTAGGCTAGGGCACCCCTAGGCTTAGGCTAGAGCACCCCTAGGCTTAGGCTAGGGCACCCCTTGGTTTAGGCTAAGGCTAGGGCTCCCCTAGCCTAAGGCTAGGGCACCCCTAGGCTTAGGCTAGGGCACCCCTAGGCTTAGGCTAGGGCACCCCAAGGCTCATGCTAGGGCACCCCTACACTTAGGCTAGCGCACCCCTAGGCTTAGGCTAGGGCACCCGTAGGCTTAGGCTACGACACCCCTTGTTTAGGCTAAGGCTAGGGCTCCCCTAGCCTAAGGCTAGGGCACCGCTAGACTTAGGCTAGGGCGAACCTAGGCTTAGGCTAGGGCACCCCTAGGCTTAGGCTAAGGCTAGGGCTCCCTTAGTCTAAGGCTAGGGCACCCTTAGGCTTAGACTAGGGCTCCCATAGGCTTAGGCTGGGGCACCCCTAGGCTTACGCTAGGGCACCCCTAGGCGTAGGCTAAGGCTAGGGCTCCCCTAGCCTAAGGCTAGGGCACCCCTAGGCTTAGGCTAGGGCACCCCTAGGCTTAGGCTAGGGCACCCCAATGCTCATGCTAGGGCACCCCTACACTTAGGCTAGCGCACCCCTAGGCTTAGGCTAGGGCACCCATAGGCTTAGGCTAGGACACCCCTTGTTTAGGCTAAGGCTAGGGCTCCCCTAGCCTAAGGCTAGGGCACCGCTAGACTTAGGCTAGGGAGAACCTAGGCTTAGGCTAGGGCACCCCTAGGCTTAGGCTAAGGCTAGGGCTCCCTTAGTCTAAGGCTAGGGCACCCTTAGGCTTAGACTAGGGCTCCCATAGGCTTAGGCTAGGGCACCCCTAAGCTTACGCTAGGGCACCCCTAGGCGTAGGCTAAGGCTAGGGCTCCCCTAGCCTAAGACTAGGGCACCCCTAGGCTTAGGCTTGGGCACCCCTAGGCTTAGGTAGGGAACCCCTAGCCTTAGGTTAGGGCATCCCTATGCTTAGGCTAGGCACCCCTAGACTTAGGCTAGGGCACCCCTAGGCTTAGGCTGGGGCACCCCTAGGCTTAGGCTAAGGCTATGGCACCCCTAGGCTTAGGCTAGGGCACTCCTAGGCTTGGGCAAGGGCACCCCTAGGCTTAGGCTAGGGCACCCCTAAGCTTAGGCTAGGGCACCGCTAGGCTTAGGCTAAGGCTAGGGCTCAGCTAGCCTAAGGCTAGGGCACCCCTAGGCTTAGGCTAGGGCACCCCAAAGCTTCGGCTAAGGCGAGGACTCCCCTAGCCTAAGGCTAGGGTACCCCTAGGCTTAGGCTAGGGCACCCCAAGGCTTCGGCTAAGGCGAGGACTCCCCTAGCCTAAGGCTAGGGTACCCCTAGGCTTAGGCTTGGGCACCCCTAGACTTAGGTTAGGGCACCCCTAGGCTTAGGCTAGGGCACCCCTAGGCTTAGGCTAAGGTTAGGGCTCCTCTAGCCTAACGCTAGGGCATCACTAGGCTTGGGCTAGGGAACCCGCAGGCTTAGGCTAGAGCACCCCTAGGCTTAGGTAGAGAACCCCTAGGCTTAGGTTAGGGCACCCCTATGCTTAGGCTAGGCACCCCTAGACTTAGGCTAGGGCACCCCTAGGCTTAGACTAGGGCACCCCAAGGCTTAGGCTAGGGAACCCCTAGGTTTAGGCAGGGCGCCCCAAGGCTTACGCTAAGGCTGGGGCTCCCCTAGCCTAAGGTTAGGGCACCCCTAGGCTTAGGCTAGGGCACCCCTAGGCTTAGGCTAGGGTACCCCTAGGCTTATGCTAAGGCAAGGGCTCCCCTAGCCTAACCCTAGGGCACCCCTAGGCTTAGGCTAGGGGACCCCTAGGCTTAGGCTAGGGCACCCCTAAGCTTAGGCAAGGGCACCCTTAGCCTTAGGCTTGGGCACCCCTAGGCTTAGGCTAGGGCACCGATAGGCATAGGCTAAGGCTAGGGCTCCCCTAGCCTAAGGCTAGGTCACCACTAGGCTCAGGCTAGGGCATCCCTAGGCTTAGGCTATGGCACCCCTAGGCTTAGGCTAAGGCTAGGGCACCCCTATGGTTAGGCTAGGGTACCCCTAGGCTTAGGCTATGGCAGCCTTAGGCTTAGGTTATGGCACCCCTAGGCTTAGGCTAGGGTTACCCTAGGCTTCGGCTAGGGCACCCCTAGGCTTAGGCTAGGGTACCCCTAGGCTTATGCTAAGGCAAGGGCTCCCCTAGCCTAACCCTAGGGCACCCCTAGGCTTAGGCTAGGGGACCCCTAGGCTTAGGCTAGGGCACCCCTAAGCTTAGGCAAGGGCACCCTTAGCCTTAGGCTTGGGCACCCCTAGGCTTAGGCTAGGGCACCGATAGGCATAGGCTAAGGCTAGGGCTCCCCTAGCCTAAGGCTAGGTCACCACTAGGCTCAGGCTAGGGCATCCCTAGGCTTAGGCTATGGCACCCCTAGGCTTAGGCTAAGGCTAGGGTTCCCCTAGCCTAAGGCGAGGGCACCCGTATGCTTAGGATAGGGCACGCCTAGGCTTAGGCTAGGGAACCCCTAGGCTTAGGCTAGGGCACCCCTAGGCTTAGGCTAAGGCTACGGCTCCCCTAGCCACAGGCCAGTGCACCACTAGACTCAGGCTATGGCACCCCTAGGCTTAGGCTAGGGCAATCCTAGGCTTAGCCTAAGGCTAGGGCTCCTCAATCCTAAGGCCTGGGCACCCCTAGGCTTAGGCTAGGGCACCCCTAGGCTTAGGCTAGGGCACCCCTAGGCTTAGGCTAGGACACCCCTAGACTTAGGCTAAGGCTAGGGGACCCCTAGGCATAGGCTAAGGCACTCCTAGGTTTAGGCTAAGGCTAGGTCACCCCTAGGCTTAGGTTAAGGCACCACTAGGCTTAGGCTAGGGCACCCCTAGGCTTAGGCTAGGGCACCCCTAGGCTTAGTATAAGGCTAGGGCACCCCTAGGCTTAGGCTACGGCACTCCTAGGCTTAGGCTAGGGCACCCCTAGGCTTAGGCTAGGGCACTCCAAGGCTTAGGCTAGGGCACCCTAGGCTGAGACTAGAGCACCCCTAGGCTTAGGCTAGGGCACCCCTAGGCTTAAGCTAAGGCACTCCTAGGCTTAGGTTAGGGCACTCCTAGGATTAGGCTAAGGCTAGGGCTCCCCTAGCCTAACCCTAGGGCACCTCAAGGCTTAGGCTAGGGGACCCCTAAGCTTAGGCTCGGGCTCCCCTATGCTTAGGCTAGGGCACCCCTAGGCTTAGGCTAGGGCACCCCTAGGATTAGGCTAAGGCTAAGGCTCCCCTAGCCTAAGGCTAGCGCATCCCTAGGGTTAGGTTAGGAGACCCTTAGGCTTAGGCTAGGGCACCCCTAGGCTTAGGCTAGGGCACTCAAGGCTTAGGCTAGGGCACCCTAGGCTGAGACTAGGGCACCCCTAGGCTTAGGCTAGGGCACCCCTAGGCTTAAGCTAAGGCACTCCTAGGCTTAGGTTAGGGTACCCCTAGGCTTAGGCTAAGGCTAGGGCACCCCTAGGCTTAGGCTAGGGCACTCCTAGGCTTAGACTAGGGCACCCCTAGGCTTAGGCTAGGGCACTCCAAGGCTTAGGCTAGGGCACCCTAGGCTGAGACTAGGGCACCCCTAGTCTTAGGCGAGGGCACCCCTAGGCTTAGGCTAAGGCTAGGGCTCCACTACCCTAAGGCTGGGGCACCACTAGGCTCAGGCTAGGGCACCCCTAGGCTTAAGCTAAGGCTAGGGACCCAAAGGTTTAGGCTAAGGCACCCCTAGGCTTAGGCTAGGGCACTCCTAAGCTCAGGCTAGGGCGCCCCTACACTTAGGCTAGGGCACCCCTAGGCTTAGGCTAGGGCACCCCTAGGCTTAGGCTAAGGCTAGGGCTCACTTAGTCTAAGGCTAGGGCACCCATAGGCTTAGGCTAGGGCACCCCTAGGCTTAGGCTAGGGCACCCCTAGTCGTAGGCTAAGGCTAGGGTTCCCCTAGCCTAAGGCTAGGGCATCCCTAGGGTTAGGTTAGGAGACCCTTAGGCTTAGGCTAGGGCACCCCTAAGCTTAGGCTAGGGCACCCCTAGTCTTAGGCTAGGGCACCCCTAGGCTTAAGCTAAGGCTAGGGGACCCCTAGGTTTAGGCTAATGCACCCCTAGGCTTTGGCTAGGGCACCCCTAGGCTTAGGCTAGAGCACCCCTAGGCTTAGGCTAGGGCACTCCTTGGTTTAGGCTAGGGCACCCCAAGCCTCAGGCTAGGACACCCCTACACTTAGGCTAGGGCACCCCTAGGCTTAGGCTAAGGCTAGGGCTCCCCTAGCCTAAGGCTAGGGTACCCCTAGGCTTAGGCTAGGGCACCCCTAGCCTTAGGCTAGGGCACCACTAGGCTTAGGCTAGGGCACCCCAAGGCTTCGGCTAAGGCGAGGACTCCCCTAGCCTAAGGCTAGGGTACACCTAGGCTTAGGCTAGAGCACCCTTAGGCTTGGGCTAGGGTACCCCTGGCTTAGGATAAGGCTAGGGCTCCCCTAGCCTAAGGCTAGGACACCCCTATGCTTAGGCTAGGGCACTCCAAAGCTTAGGCTAGGGCACCCTAGGCTAAGACTAGGGCACCCCTAGTCTTAGGCTAGGGCACCCCTAGGCTTAGGCTAAGGCTAGGGCTCCCCTAGCCTAAGGCTGGGGCACCACTAGGCTCAGGATAGGGCACCCCTAGGCTTAAGCTAAGGCTAGGGGACCCCTAGGTTTAGGCTAAGGCACCCCTAGGCTTAGGCTAGGGCACCACTAAGCTCAGGCTAGGGCACCCCTACACTTAGGCTAGGGCACCCCTAGGCTTAGGCTAGGGCACCACTAGGCTTAGGCTAAGGCTAGGGCTCCCTTAGTCTAAGGCTAGGGCACCCTTAGGCTTAGACTAGGGCACCCATAGGCTTAGGCTAGGGCACCCCTAGGCTTAGGCTAGGGCACCCCTAGGCGTAGGCTAAGGCTAGGGCTCCCCTAGCCTAAGGCAAGGGCACCCCTAGGGTTAGGTTAGGAGACCCTTAGGCTTAGGCTAGGGCACCACTAAGCTTAGGCTAGGGCACCCCTAGTCTTTGGCTAGGGCACCCCTAGGCTTAGGCTAAGGCTAGGGATCCCCTAGCCTAAGGCTGGGGCACCACTAGGCTCAGGCTAGGGCACCCCTAGGCTTAAGCTAAGGCTAGGGGACCCCTAGGTTTAGGCTAAGGCACCCCTAGGCTTTGGCTAGGGCACCACTAGGCTTAGGCTAGAGCACCCCTAGGCTAAGGCTAGGGCACACCTTGGTTTAGGCTAGGTCTAGGGCTCCCCTAGCCTAAGGCTAGGGCACCCCTAGGCTTAGGCTAGGGCACCCCAAAGCGCAGGCTAGGGCACCCCTACACTTAGGCTAGGGCACCCCTAGGCTTTGGCTAGGGCACCCCTAGGCTTAGGCTAAGGCTAGGGCTCCCCTAGCCTAAGGCTAGGGTACCCCTAGGCTTAGGCTAGGGCACCCCTAGACTTAGGCTAGGGTACCCGTAGGCTTAGGCTAGGGCACCCCAAGCCTTCGGCTAAGGCGAGGTCTCCCCTAGCCTAAGGCTAGGGTACACCTAGGCTTAGGCTAGGGCACCCCTAGGCTTAGGCTAGGGTACCCCTAGGCTTAGGATAAGGCTAGGGCTCCCCTAGCCTAAGGCTAGGACACCCCTAGGCTTAGGGTAGGGCACCCCTAGGCTTAGGCTCGGGCAACTCTAGGCTTAGGCTCGGGCACCCCTAGGCTTAGACTAGGGCACCCCTAGTCTTAGTCTAGGGCACCCCTAGGCTTAGGCTAAGGCTAGGGCTCCCCTAGCCTAAGGCTAGGGCACCCCTAGGCTTAGGCTAGGGCACCCCTTGGCTTAGGCTAGGGCACCCCTAGGCTTAGGCTAGGGCACCCCTAGGCTTAGGCTAAGGCTAGACATCAGCTAGCCTAAGGATAGGGCACCCCTAGGCTTAGGCTAGGGCACCCCAAGGCTTAGGGTAGGGCACCCCTAGGCTTAGGCTAGGGCACATCTAGGCTTAGGCTAGGGCACCCCTAGGCTTAGGCTAAGGCTAGGGCTCCACTAGACTAAGGCTGGGGCACCCCATAGCCTTAGGCTAGGGCACTCCTAGGCTTAGGCTAGGGCACCCCTAAGCTTGGGCTAGGGCACCCCTAGGCTTAGGCTAAGGTTAGGGCTCCACTAGCCTAAGGCTAGGGCACCCCTCGGCTTAGGCTAGGGCACCCCTAGGCTTAGGATAGGGCACCACTAGGCTTTGGCTAGGGCACCCCTAGGCTTAGGCTAAGGCTAGGGCTCCCCTATCCTAAGGTTAGGGCACATCTAGGCTTAGGATAGGGCACCCCTAGGCTTAGACTAGGGCACCCCTAGTCTTAGGCTAGGGCACCCCTAGGCTTAGGCTAAGGCTAGGGCTCCCCTAGCCTAACCCTAGGGCACCCCTAGGCTTAGGCTAGGGCACCCCAAGGCTTAGGCTAGGGCACCCCTAAGCTTAGGCTAGGGCACCATAGGCTTAGGCTAAGGCTAGTGCTCCCCTAGCCTAAGGCTAGGGCACCCCTAGGGTTAGGCTAGGGTACCCCTATACTTAGGCTAGGGCAATCCTAGGCTTAGGCTAAGGCTACGGTTCCCCTAGCCTAAGGCGAGGGCATCCGTATGCTTAGGATAGGGCACGCCTAGGCTTAGGCTAGGGAACCCCTAGGCTTAGGCTAGGGCAACCCTAGGCTTAGGCTAAGGCTACGGCTACCCTAGCCACAGGCTAGGGCACCACTAGACTCAGGCTATGGCACCCCTAGGCTTAGGCTAGGGCAATCCTAGGCTTAGCCTAAGGCTAGGGCTCCTCTATCCTAAGGCCTGGGCTCCTCTATCCTAAGGCCTGGGCACCCCTAGGCTTAGGCTAGGGCACCCCTAGGCTTAGGCTAGGGCACCCCTAGGCTTAGGCTAGGGCACCCCTAGGCTTAGGCTAGGGCACCCCTAGGCTTAGGCTAAGGCTAGGGCTCCCCTAGCCTAAGGCTGGGGCACCACTAGGCTCAGGCTAGGGCACCCCTAGGCTTAAGCTAAGGCTAGGGGACCCCTAGGTTTAGGCTAAGGCACCCCTAGGCTTTGGCTAGGGCACCCCTAGGCTTAGGCTAGAGCACCCATAGGCTTAGGCTAGGGCACCCCTTGGTTTAGGCTAGGTCTAGGGCTCCCCTAGCCTAAGGCTAGGGCACCCCTAGGCTTAGCTAGGGCACCCCTAGGCTTAGGCTAGGGCACCCCAAGGCTCAGGCTAGGGCACCCCTACACTTAGGCTAGGGCACCCCTAGGCTTAGACTAGGGCACCCCTAGGCTTAGGCTAAGGCTAGGGCTCCCCTAGCCTAAGGCTACGGTACCCCTAGGCTTAGGCTAGGGCACCCCTAGACTTAGGCTAGGGCACCCCTAGGCTTAGGCTAGGGCACCCCAAGGCTTCGGCTAAGGCGAGGACTCCCCTAGCCTAAGGCTAGGGTACACCTAGGCTTAGGCTAGGGCACCCCTAGGCTTAGGCTAGGGGACCCCTAGGCTTAGGATAAGGCTAGGGCTCCCCTTGCCTAAGGCTAGGACACCCCTAGGCTTAGCCTACGGCACCCCTAGGCTTAGACTCGGGCAACTCTAGGCTTAGGCCCGGGCACCCTAGGCTTAGGCTAGGGCACCCCTAGGCTTACGCTAGGGCACCCCTAAGCTTAGGCTAGGGCACCCCTAGTCTTAGGCTAGGGCACCCCTAGGCTTAGGCTAAGGCTAGGGCTCCCCTAGCCTAAGGCTAGGGCACCCCTAAGCTTAGGCTAGGGCACCCCTTGGCTTAAGCTAGGGCACCCCTAGGCTTAGGCTAGGGCACGCCTAGGCTTAGGCTAAGGCTAGGGCTCCCCTAGCCTAAGGCTAGGGCACCCCTAGGCTTAGGCTAGGGCACCCCTAGGCTTAGGGTAGGGCACCCCTAGGCTTAGGCTAGGGCACATCTAGGCTTAGGCTAGGGCTACCCTAGGCTTCGGCTAGGGCACCCCTAGGATTAGGCTAGGGTACCCCTAGGCTTATGCTAAGGCAAGGGCTCCCCTAGCCTAACCCTAGGGCACCCCTAGGCTTAGGCTAGGGGACCCCTAGGCTTAGGCTAGGGCACCCCTAAGCTTAGGCAAGGGCACCCTTAGCCTTAGGCTTGCCACCCCTAGGCTTAGGCTAGGGCATCAATAGGCATAGGCTAGGGCTAGGGCTCCCCTAGCCTAAGGCTAGGGCACCACTAGGCTCAGGCTACGGCATCCCTAGGCTTAGGCTATGGCACCCCTAGGCTTAGGCTAAGGCTAGGGTTCCCCTAGCCTAAGGCGAGGGCACCCGTATGCTTAGGATAGGGCACGCCTAGGCTTAGGCTAGGGAACCCCTAGGCTTAGTCTAGGGCACCCCTAGGCTTAGGCTAAGGCTACGGCTCCCCTAGCCACAGGCCAGTGCACCACTAGACTCAGGCTATGGCACCCCTAGGCTTAGGCTAGGTCAATCCTAGGCTTAGCCTAAGGCTAGGGCTCCTCTATCCTAAGGCCTGGGCACCCCTAGGCTTAGGCTAGGGCACCCCTAGGCTTAGGCTAGGGCACCCCTAGGCTTAGGCTAGGACACACCTAGACTTAGGCTAAAGCTAGGGGGCCCCTAGGCATAGGCTAAGGCACTCCTAGGTTTAGGCTAAGGCTAGGTCACCCCTAGGCTTAGGTTAAGGCACCACTAGGCTTAGGCTAGGGCACCCCTAGGCTTAGGCTAGGGCACCCCTAGGCTTAGGCTAAGGCTAGGGCACCCCTTGGCTTAGGCTAGGGCACTCCTAGGCTTAGGCTAGGGTACTCCAAGGCTTAGGCTAGGGCACCCTAGGCTGAGACTAGGGCACCCCTAGGCTTAGGCTAGGGCACCCCTAGGCTTAAGGTAAGGCACTCCTAGGCTTAGGTTAGGGCACCCCTAGGATTAGGCTAAGGCTAGGGCTCCCCTAGCCTAACCCTAGGGCACCCCAAGGCTTAGGCTAGGGGACCCCTAAGCTTAGGCTCGGGCTCCCCTATGCTTAGGCTAGGGCACCCCTAGGCTTAGGCTAGGGCACCCCTAGGATTAGGCTAAGGCTAGGGCTCCCCTAGCCTAAGGCTAGCGCATCCCTAGGGTTAGGTTAGGAGACCCTTAGGCTTAGGCTAGGGCACCCCTAGGCTTAGGCTAGGGGACTCAAGGCTTAGGCTAGGGCACCCTAGGCTGAGCCTAGGGCACCCCTAGGCTTAGGCTAGGGCACCCCTAGGCTTAAGCTAAGGCACTCCTAGGCTTAGGTTAGGGCACCCCTAGGCTTAGGCAAAGGCTAGGGCACCCCTAGGCTTAGGCTAGGGCACTCCTAGGCTTAGGCTAGGGCACCCCTAGGCTTAGGCTAGGGCACTCCAAGGCTTAGGCTAGGGCACCCTAGGCTGAGACTAGGGCACCCCTAGTCTTAGGCGAAGGCACCCCTAGGCTTAGGCTAAGGCTAGGGCTCCCCTAGCCTAAGGCTGGGGCACCACTAGGCTCAGGCTATGGCACCCCTAGGCATAAGCTAAGGCTAGGGACCCAAAGGTTTAGGCTAAGGCACCCCTAGGCTTAGGCTAGGGCACTCCTAAGCTCAGGCTAGGGCACCCCTACACTTAGGCTAGGGCACCCCTAGGCTTAGGCTAGGGCACCCCTAGGCTTAGGCTAAGGCTAGGGCTCACTTAGTCTAAGGCTAGGGCACCCTTAGGCTTAGACTAGGGCACCCATAGGCTTAGGCTAGGGCACCCCTAGGCTTAGGCTAGGGCACCCCTAGTCGTAGGCTAAGGCTAGGGCTCCCCTAGCCTAAGGCTAGGGCATCCCTAGGGTTAGGTTAGGAGACCCTTAGGCTTAGGCTAGGGCACCCCTAAGCTTAGGCTAGGGCACCCCTAGTCTTAGGCTAGGGCACCCCTAGGCTTAGGCTAAGGCTAGGGCTACCCTAGCCTAAGGCTGGGGCACCACTAGGCTCAGGCTAGGGCACCCCTAGGCTTAAGCTAAGGCTAGGGGACCCCTAGGTTTAGGCTAAGGCACCCCTAGGCTCAGGCTAGGGCACCCCTAGGCTTAAGCTAAGGCTAGGGGACCCCTAGGTTTAGGCTAAGGCACCCCTAGGCTTTGGCTAGGGCACCCCTAGGCTTAGTCTAGAGCACCCCTAGGCTTAGGCTAGGGCACCCCTTGGTTTAGGCTAGGGCACCCCAAGGCTCAGGCTAGGGCACCCCTACACTTAGGCTAGGGCACCCCTAGGCTTAGGCTAAGGCTAGGGCTCCCCTAGCCTAAGGCTAGGGTACCCCTAGGCTTAGGCTAGGGCACCCCTAGACTTAGGCTAGGGCACCCATAGGCTTAGGCTAGGGCACCCCAAGGCTTCGGCTAAGGCGAGGACTCCCCTAGCCTAAGGCTACGGTACACCTAGGCTTAGGCTAGGGCACCCCTAGGCTTGGGCTAGGGTACCCCTGGCTTAGGATAAGGCTAGGGCTCCCCTAGCCTAAGGCTAGGACACCCCTAGGCTTAGGCTAGGGCACTCCAAAGCTTAGGCTAGGGCACCCTAGGCTGAGACTAGGGCACCCCTAGTCTTAGGCTAGGGCACCCCTAGGCTTAGGCTAAGGCTAGGGCTCCCCTAGCCTAAGGCTGGGGCACCACTAGGCTCAGGATAGGGCACCCCTAGGCTTAAGCTAAGGCTAGGGGACCCCTAGGTTTAGGCTAAGGCACCCCTAGGCTTAGGCTAGGGCACCCCTAAGCTCAGGCTAGGGCACCCCTACACTTAGGCTAGGGCACCCCTAGGCTTAGACTAGGGCACCCATAGGCTTAGGCTAGGGCACCCCTAGGCTTAGGCTAGGGCACCCCTAGGGTTAGGTTAGGAGACCCTTATGCTTAGGCTAAGGCACCCCTAAGCTTAGGCTAGGGCACCCCTAGTGTTAGGCTAGGGCACCCCTAGGCTTAGGCAAAGGCTAGGGCTCCCCTAGCCTAAGGCTGGGGCACCACTAGGCTCAGGCTAGGGCACCCCTAGGCTTAAGCTAAGGCTAGGGGACCCCTAGGTTTAGGCTAAGGCACACCTAGGCTTTGGCTAGGGCACCCCTAGGCTTAGGGTAGAGCACCCCTAGGCTTAGGCTAGGGCACACCTTGGTTTAGGCTAGGTCTAGGGCTCCCCTAGCCTAAGGCTAGGGCACCCCTAGGTTTAGGCTAGGGCACCCCTAGGCTTAGGCTAGGGCACCCCAAGGCTCAGGCTAGGGCACCCCTACACTTAGGCTAGGGCACCCCTAGGCTTTGGCTATGGTACCCCTAGGCTTAGGCTAGGGCACCCCTAGACTTAGGCTAGGGCACCCCTAGGCTTAGGCTAGGGCACCCCAAGCCTTCGGCTAAGGCGTGGACTCCCCTAGCCTAAGGCTAGGGTACACCTAGGCTTAGGCTAGGGCACCCCTAGGCTTAGGCTAGGGTACCCCTAGGCTTAGGATAAGGCTAGGGCTCCCCTAGCTTAAGGCTAGGACACCCCTAGGCTTAGGCTAGGGCACCCCTAGGCTTAGGCTCGGGCAACTCTAGGCTTAGGCTCGGGCACCCCTTGGCTTAGGCTAGGGCACCCCTAGTCTTATGCTAGGGCACCCCTAGGCTTAGGCTAAGACTAGGGCTCCCCTAGCCTAAGGCTAGGGCACCCCTAGGCTTAGGCTAGGGCACCCCTTGGCTTAGGCTAGGGCACCCCTAGGCTTAGGCTAGGGCACCACTAGGCTTAGGCTAAGGCTAGGGCTCAGCTAGCCTAAGGCTAGGGCACCCCTAGGCTTAGGGTAGGGCCCCCCTAGGCTTAGGCTAGGGCACATCTAGGCTTAGGCTAGGGCACCCCTAGGCTTAGGCTAAGGCTAGGACTCCACTAGACTAAGGCTAGTGCACCCCATAGCCTTAGGCTAGGGCACCCCTAGGCTTAGGCTAGGGCACCCCTAAGCTTGGGCTAGGGCACCCCTAGGCTTAGGCTAAGGTTAGGGCTCCACTAGCCTAAGGCTAGGGCACCCCTCGGCTTAGGCTAGGGCACCCCTAGGCTTAGGATAGGGCACCACTAGGCTTAGGCTAGGGCACCCCTAGGCTTAGGCTAAGGCTAGGGCTCCCCTATCCTAAGGTTAGGGCACACCTAGGCTTAGGATAGGGCACCCCTAGGCTTAGGCTAGGGCACCCCTAGTCTTAGGCTAGGGCACCCCTAGGATTAGGCTAAGGCTAGGGCTCCCCTAGCCTAACCCTAGGGCACCCCTAGGCTTAGGCTAGGGCACCCCAAGGCTTAGGCTAGGGCACCCCTAAGCTTAGGCTAGGGCACCCTAGGCTTAGGCTAAGGCTAGTGCTCCCCTAGCCTAAGGCTAGGGCACCCCTAGGCTTAGGCTAGGGCACCCCTAGGCTTAGGCTAGGGCACCCCTAGGCTTAGGCTAGGGCACCCCTAGGCTTAGGCTAGGGCACCCCTAGGCTTAGGCTAGGGCACCCCTAGGCTTAGGCTAGGGCACCCCTAGGCTTAGGCTAGGGCACCCCTAGACTTAGGCTAAGGCTAGGGCTCCCCTAGCCTAAGGCTGGGGCACCACTAGGCTCAGGCTAGGGCACCCCTAGGCTTAAGCTAAGGCTAGGGGACCCCTAGGTTTAGGCTAAGGCACCCCTAGGCTTTGGCTAGGGCACCCCTAGGCTTAGGCTAGAGTACCCATAGGCTTAGGCTAGGGCACCACTTGGTTTAGGCTAGGTCTAGGGCTCCCCTAGCCTAAGGCTAGGGCACCCCTAGGCTTAGCTAGGGCACCCCTAGGCTTAGGCTAGGGCACCCCAAGGCTCAGGCTAGGGCACCCCTACACTTAGGCTAGGGCACCCCTAGGCTTAGCCTAAGGCTAGGGCTCCCCTAGCCTAAGGCTAGGGTACCCCTAGGCTTAGGCTAGGGCACCCCTAGACTTAGGCTAGGGCACCCCTAGGCTTAGGGTAGGGCACCCCAAGGCTTCGGCTAAGGCGAGGACTCCCCTAGCCTAAGGCTAGGGTACACCTAGGTTTAGGCTAGGGCACCCCTAGGCTTAGGCTAGGGGACCCCTAGGCTTAGGATAAGGCTAGGGCTCCCCTAGCCTAAGGCTAGGACACCCCTAGGCTTAGCCTAGGGCAACCCTAGGCTTAGGCTCGGGCAACTCTAGGCTTAGGCTCGGGCACCCAAGGCTTAGGCTAGGGCACCCCTAGGCTTACGCTAGGGCACCCCTAAGCTTAGGCTAGGGCACCCCTAGTCTTAGGCTAGGGCACCCCTAGGCTTAGGCTAAGGCTAGGGCTCCCCTAGCCTAAGGCTAGGGCACGCCTAGGCTTAGGCTAGGGCACCCCTTGGCTTAGGCTAGGGCACCCCTAGGCTTAGGCTAGGGCACGCCTAGGCTTAGGCTAAGGCTAGGGCTCAGCTAGCCTAAGGCTAGGGCACCCCTAGGCTTAGGCTAGGGCACCCCTAGGCTTAGGGTAGGGCACCCCTAGGCTTAGGCTAGGGCACATCTAGGCTTAGGCTAGGGCACCCCTAGGCTTAGGCTAAGGCTAGGGCTCCACTAGACTAAGGCTAGGGCACCCCATAGCCGTAGGCTAGGGCACCCCTAAGCTTAGGCTAGGGCACTCCTAAGCTTGGGCTAGGGCACCTCTAGGCTTAGGCTAAGGTTAGGGCTCCACTAGCCTAAGGCTAGGGCACCCCTCGGTTTAGGCTAGGGCACCCCTGGGCTTAGGATAGGGCACCACTAGGCTTAGGCTAGGGCACCCCTAGGCTTAGGCTAAGGCTAGGGCTCCCCTAGCCTAAGGCTAGGGCACACCTAGGCTTAGGATAGGGCACCCCTAGGCTTAGGCTAGGGCACCCCAAGGCTCAGGCTACGGCACCCCTACACTTAGGCTAGGGCACCCCTAGGCTTAGACTAGGGCACCCCTAGTCTTAGCCTAAGGCTAGGGCTCCCCTAGCCTAAGGCTAGGGTACCCCTAGGCTTAGGCTAGGGCACCCCTAGACTTAGGCTAGGGCACCCCTAGGCTTAGGCTAGGGCACACCAAGGCTTCGGCTAAGGCGAGGACTCCCATAGCCTAAGGCTAGGGTACACCTAGGCTTAGGCTAGGGCACCCCTAGGCTTAGGCTAGGGGACCCCTAGGCTTAGGATAAGGCTAGGGCTCCCCTAGCCTAAGGCTAGGACACCCCTAGGCTTAGCCTAGGGCACACCTAGGCTTAGGCTCGGGCAACTCTAGGCTTAGGCTCGGGCACCCTAGGCTTAGGCTAGGGCACCCCTAGGCTTACGCTAGGGCACCCCTAAGCTTAGGCTAGGGCACCCTAGTCTTAGGCTAGGGCACCCCTAGGCTTAGGCTAAGGCTAGGGCTCCCCTAGCCTAAGGCTAGGGCACCCCTAGGCTTAGGCTACGGCACCCCTTGGCTTAGGCTAGGGCACCCCTAGGCTTAGGCTAGGGCACGCCTAGGCTTAGGCTAAGGCTAGGACTCAGCTAGCCTAAGGCTAGGGCACCCCTAGGCTTAGGCTAGGGCACCCCTAGGCTTAGGGTAGGGCACCCCTAGGCTTAGTCTAGGGCACATCTAGGCTTAGGCTAGGGCACCCCTAGGCTTAGGCTAAGGCTAGGGCTCCACTAGACTAAGGCTAGGGCACACCATAGCCGTAGGCTAGGGCACCCCTAAGCTTAGGCTAGGGCACTCCTAAGCTTGGGCTAGGGCACCCCTAGGCTTAGGCTAAGGTTAGGGCTCCACTAGCCTAAGGCTAGGGCACCCCTCGGCTTAGGCTAGGGCACCCCTAGGCTTAGGATAGGGCACCACTAGGCTTAGGCTAGGGCACCCATAGACTTAGGCTAAGGCTAGGGCTCCCCTAGCCTAAGGCTAGGGCACACCTAGGCTTAGGATAGGGCACCCCTAGGCTTAGGCTAGGGCACCCCAAGGCTCAGGCTAGGGCACCCCTACACTTAGGCTAGGGCACCCCTAGGCTTAGACTAGGGCACCCCTAGGCTTAGCCTAAGGCTAGGGCTCCCCTAGCCTAAGGCTAGAGTTCCCCTAGGCTTAGGCTAGGCCACCCCTAGACTTAGGCTAGGGCACCCCTAGGCTTAGGCTAGGGCACCCCAAGGCTTCGGCTAAGGCGAGGACTCCCCTAGCCTAAGGCTAGGGTACACCTAGGCTTAGGCTAGGGCACCCCTAGGCTTAGGCTAGGGGACCCCTAGGCTTAGGATAAGGCTAGGGCTCCCCTAGCCTAAGGCTAGGACACCCCTAGGCTTAGCCTAGGGCACCCCTAGGCTTAGGCTCGGGCAACTCTAGGCTTAGGCTCGGGCACCCTAGGCTTAGGCTAGGGCACCCCTAGGCTTAGACTAGGGCACCCCTAGCCTTAGCCTAAGGCTAGGGCTCCCCTAGCCTAAGGCTAGGGTACCCCTAGGCTTAGGCTAGGGCACCCCTAGACTTAGGCTAGGGCACCCCTAGGCTTAGGCTAGGGCACCCCAAGGCTTCGGCTAAGGCGAGGACTCCCCTAGCCTAAGGCTAGGGTACACCTAGGCTTAGGCTAGGGCACCCCTAGGCTTAGGCTAGGGGACCCCTAGGCTTAGGATAAGGCTAGGGCTCCCCTAGTCTAAGGCTAGGACACCCCTAGGCTTAGCCTAGGGCACCCCTAGGCTTAGGCTCGGGCAACTCTAGGCTTAGGCTCGGGCACCCTAGGCTTAGGCTAGGGCACCCCTAGGCTTACGCTAGGGCACCCCTAAGCTTAGGCTAGGGCACCCCTAGTTTTAGGCTAGGGCACTCCTAGGCTTAGGCTAAGGCTAGGGCTCCCCTAGCCTAAGGCTTGGGCACCCCTAGGCTTAGGCTACGGCACCTCTTGGCTTAGGCTAGGGCACCCCTAGGCTTAGGCTAGGGCACGCCTAGGCTTAGGCTAAGGCTAGGGCTCAGCTAGCCTAAGGCTAGGGCACCCCTAGGCTTAGGCTAGGGCACCCCTAGGCTTAGGGTAGGGCACCCCTAGGCTTAGGCTAGGGCACATCTAGGCTTAGGCTAGGGCACCCCTAAGCTTAGGCTAAGGCTAGGGCTCCACTAGACTAAGGCTAGGACACCCCATAGCCGTAGGCTAGGGCACCCCTAAGCTTAGGCTAGGGCACTCCTAAGCTTGGGCTAGGGCACCCCTAGGCTTAGGCTAAGGTTAGGGCTCCACTAGCCTAAGGCTAGGGCACCCCTCGGCTTAGGCTAGGGCACCCCTAGGCTTAGGATAGGGCACCCCTAGGCTTAGGCTAGGGCACGCCTAGGCTTAGGCTAAGGCTAGGACTCAGCTAGCCTAAGGTTAGGGCACCCCTAGGCTTAGGCTAGGGCACCCCTAGGCTTAGGGTAGGGCACCCCTAGGCTTAGTCTAGGGCACATCTAGGCTTAGGCTAGGGCACCCCTAGGCTTAGGCTAAGGTTAGGGCTCCACTAGACTAAGGCTAGGGCACACCATAGCCGTAGGCTAGGGCACCCCTAAGCTTAGGCTAGGGCACTCCTAAGCTTGGGCTAGGGCACACCTAGGCTTAGGCTAAGGTTAGGGCTCCACTAGCCTAAGGCTAGGGCACCCCTCGGCTTAGGCTAGGGCACCCCTAGGCTTAGGATAGGGCACCACTAGGCTTAGGCTAGGGCACCCATAGACTTAGGCTAAGGCTAGGGCTCCCCTAGCCTAAGGCTAGGGCACACCTAGGCTTAGGATAGGGCACCCCTAGGCTTAGGCTAGGGCACCCCAAGGCTCAGGCTAGGGCACCCCTACACTTAGGCTAGGGCACCCCTAGGCTTAGACTAGGGCACCCCTAGGCTTAGCCTAAGGCTAGGGCTCCCCTAGCCTAAGGCTAGAGTTCCCCTAGGCTTAGGCTAGGGCACCCCTAGACTTAGGCTAGGGCACCCCTAGGCTTAGGCTAGGGCACCCCAAGGCTTCGGCTAAGGCGAGGACTCCCCTAGCCTAAGGCTAGGGTACACCTAGGCTTAGGCTAGGGCACCCCTAGGCTTAGGCTAGGGGACCCCTAGGCTTAGGATAAGGCTAGGGCTCCCCTAGCCTAAGGCTAGGACACCCCTAGGCTTAGCCTAGGGCACCCCTAGGCTTAGGCTCGGGCAACTCTAGGCTTAGGCTCGGGCACCCTAGGCTTAGGCTAGGGCACCCCTAGGCTTAGACTAGGGCACCCCTAGCCTTAGCCTAAGGCTAGGGCTCCCCTAGCCTAAGGCTAGGGTACCCCTAGGCTTAGGCTAGGGCACCCCTAGACTTAGGCTAGGGCACCCCTAGGCTTAGGCTAGGGCACCCCAAGGCTTCGGCTAAGGCGAGGACTCCCCTAGCCTAAGGCTAGGGTACACCTAGGCTTAGGCTAGGGCACCCCTAGGCTTAGGCTAGGGGACCCCTAGGCTTAGGATAAGGCTAGGGCTCCCCTAGTCTAAGACTAGGACACCCCTAGGCTTAGCCTAGGGCACCCCTAGGCTTAGGCTCGGGCAACTCTAGGCTTAGGCTCGGGCACCCTAGGCTTAGGCTAGGGCACCCCTAGGCTTACGCTAGGGCACCCCTAAGCTTAGGCTAGGGCACCCCTAGTTTTAGGCTAGGGCACTCCTAGGCTTAGGCTAAGGCTAGGGCTCCCCTAGCCTAAGGCTTGGGCACCCCTAGGCTTAGGCTACGGCACCTCTTGGCTTAGGCTAGGGCACCCCTAGGCTTAGGCTAGGGCACGCCTAGGCTTAGGCTAAGGCTAGGGCTCAGCTAGCCTAAGGCTAGGGCACCCCTAGGCTTAGGCTAGGGCACCCCTAGGCTTAGGGTAGGGCACCCCTAGGCTTAGGCTAGGGCACATCTAGGCTTAGGCTAGGGCACCCCTAGGCTTAGGCTAAGGCTAGGGCTCCACTAGACTAAGGCTAGGACACCCCATAGCCGTAGGCTAGGGCACCCCTAAGCTTAGGCTAGGGCACTCCTAAGCTTGGGCTAGGGCACCCCTAGGCTTAGGCTAAGGTTAGGGCTCCACTAGCCTAAGGCTAGGGCACCCCTCGGCTTAGGCTAGGGCACCCCTAGGCTTAGGATAGGGCACCACTAGGCTTAGGCTAGGGCACCCCTAGGCTTAGGCTAAGGCTAGGGCTCCCCTAGCCTAAGGCTAGGGCACACCTAGGCTTAGGATAGGGCACCCCTAGGCTTAGGCTAGGGCACCCATATTCTTAGGCTAGGGCACCCCTAGGCTTAGGCTAAGGCTAGGGCTCCCCTAGCCTAACCCTAGGGCACCCTGAGGCTTAGGCTAGGGCACCCCAAGGCTTAGGCTAGGGCACCCCTAGGCTTAGGCTAGGGCACCCCTAGGTTTAGGCTAAGGCTAGGGCTCCCCTAGCCTAAGGCTAGGGCATCCCTAGGGTTAGGTTAGGAGACCCTTAGGCTTAGGCTAGGGCACCCCTAAGCTTAGGCTAGGGTAACCCTAGTCTTAGGCTAGGGCACCCCTAGGCTTTGGCTAAGGCTAGGGCTCCCCTAGCCTAACGCTGGGGCACCACTAGGCTCAGGCTAGGGCACCCCTAGGCTTAAGCTAAGGCTAGGGGACCCCGAGGTTTAGGCTAAGGCACCCCTAGACTTAGGCTAGGGCACCCCTAGGCTTAGGCTAGAGCACCCCTATGCTTAGGCTAGGGCACCCCTAAGCTTAGGTTAGGGCACACCTAGGCTTAGGCTAGGGCACCCCAAGGCTTAGGTTAGGACACCCCAAGGCTCAGGCTAGGGCACCCCTACACTTAGGCTAGGGCACCCCTTGGCTTAGGCTAGGGCACCCCTAGGCTTAGGCTAAGGCTAGGGCTCCCTTAGTCTAAGGCTAGGGCACCCTTAGGCTTAGACTAGGGCACCCATAGGCTTTGTCTAGGGCACCCGTAGGCTTAGGCTAGGGCACCCCTAGGCTTATGTAGGGAACCCCTAGGCTTGGGTTAGGACATCCCTATGCTTAGACTAGGGAACCCCTAGGCTTAGGTTAGGACATCCCTAGACTTAGGCTAGGGCACCCCTAGGCTTAGGCTAGGGCACCCCAAGGCTTCGGCTAAGGCTAGGGCTCCACTAGACTAAGGCTAGGGCACCCCATAGCCTTAGGCTAGGGCACCCCTAGACTTAGGCTAGGGCACCCCTAAGCTTGGGCTAGGGCACCCCTAGGCTTAGGCTAAGGTTAGGGCTCAACTAGCCTAAGTTTAGGGCACCCCTCGGCTTAGGCTAGGGCACCCCTAGGCTTAGGATAGGGCACCACTAGGCTTAGGCTAGGGCACCCCTAGGCTTAGGCTAAGGCTAGGGCTCCCCTAGCCTAAGGCTAGGGCACACCTAGGCTTAGGATAGGGCACCCCTAGGCTTAGGCTAGGGCACCCCTAGTCTTAGGCTAGGGCACCCCTAGGCTTAGGCTAAGGCTAGGGCTCCCCTAGGCTAACCCTAGGGCACCCCTAGGCTTAGGCTAGGGCACCCCAAGGCTTAGGCTAGGGCACCCCTAAGCTTAGGCTAGGGCACCCTGAGGGTTAGGCTAGGGCACCCCTAGTCTTAGGCTAAGGTTAGGGCTCCTCTAGCCTAAGGCTATGGCACCCCTAGGCTTAGGCTAGGGCACCCCTAGACTTAGGCTAGGGCACCCCTAGGCTTAGGCTAGGGCAACCCTAGGCTTAGACTTAGGCTAGGGCTCAGCTAGCCTAAAGCTAGGGCAAGTCTAGGCTTAGGCTAGGGCACCCCTAGGCTTAGGCTAGGGCACCCCTAGACTTAGGCTAAGGCTAGTGTTCCCCTAGTCTAAGGCTAGGGCACCTCTAGGGTTAGGCTAGGGCACCCCTAGGCTTAGGCTAGGGCACCCCTAGGCTTAGGCTAGGACAGCATAGGCTTAGGCTAAGGCTAGGGCTCCTCTAGCCTAAGGCCTGGGCACCCCTAGGCTTAGGCTAGGGCACCCCTAGGCTTAGGCTAGGGCACCCCTAGGCTTAGGCTAGGGCACCCCTAACCTTGGGCTAGGGCACCCCTAGGCTTAGGCTAAGGTTAGGGCTCCACTAGCCTAAGGCTAAAGCACCCCTCGGCTTAGGCTAGGGCACCCGTAGGCTTAGGTTAGGGCACCACTAGGCTTAGGCTAGGGCACCCCTAGGCTTAGGCTAAGGCTAGGGCTCCCCTAGCCTAAGGCTAGGGCACACCTAGGCTTAGGATAGGGCACCCCTAGGCTTAGGCTAGGGCACCCCTTGTCTTAGGCTAGGGCACACCTAGGCTTAGGCTAAGGCTAGGGCTCCCCTAGCCTAACCCTAGGGCACCCCTAGGCTTAGGCTAGGGCACCCCAAGGCTTAGGCTAGGGAACCCCTAGGCTTAGGTTAGGGCACCCCTAGGCTTAGGCTAGGGCACCCCTAGGCTTAGGCTTAGGCTAGGGCTCAGCTAGACTAAGGCTAGGGCAAGTCTAGGCTTAGGCTAGGGCACCCCTAAGCTTAGGCTAGGGCACCCCTAGGCATAGGCTAGGACAGCATAGGCTTAGGCTAAGGCTAGGGCTCCTCTAGCCTAAGGCCTGGGCACCCCTAGGCTTAGGCTAGGGCACCCCTAGGCTTAGGCTAGGGCACCCCTAGGCTTAGGCTAGGACACCCCTAGGCTTAGGCAAGGACACCCTAAGGTTTAGGCTAAGGCTAGGGCTCCCCTAGCCTAAGGCTAGGGCACCCCTTGGCTTAGGCTAGAGCACCCCTAAGCTTAGGCTTAGGCTAGGGCTCAGCTAGCCTAACCCTAGGGCACCCCTAGGCTTAGGCTAGGGCACCCCTAGGCTTAGCTAGGGCAACCCTAGGCTTAGGCTAGGGCAGCCATAGGCTTAGGGTAGGGCACCCCTAGGCTTAGGCTAGGGCACCCTAGGCTTAGGCTAGGGCACCCCTAGGCTTAGACTAGGGCACCCCTAGCCTTAGCCTAAGGCTAGGGCTCCCCTAGCCTAAGGCTAGGGTACCCCTAGGCTTAGGCTAGGGCACCCCTAGACTTAGGCTAGGGCACCCCTAGGCTTAGGCTAGGGCACCCCAAGGCTTCGGCTAAGGCGAGGACTCCCCTAGCCTAAGGCTAGGGTACACCTAGGCTTAGGCTAGGGCACCCCTAGGCTTAGGCTAGGGGACCCCTAGGCTTAGGATAAGGCTAGGGCTCCCCTAGTCTAAGACTAGGACACCCCTAGGCTTAGCCTAGGGCACCCCTAGGCTTAGGCTCGGGCAACTCTAGGCTTAGGCTCGGGCACCCTAGGCTTAGGCTAGGGCACCCCTAGGCTTACGCTAGGGCACCCCTAAGCTTAGGCTAGGGCACCCCTAGTTTTAGGCTAGGGCACTCCTAGGCTTAGGCTAAGGCTAGGGCTCCCCTAGCCTAAGGCTTGGGCACCCCTAGGCTTAGGCTACGGCACCTCTTGGCTTAGGCTAGGGCACCCCTAGGCTTAGGCTAGGGCACGCCTAGGCTTAGGCTAAGGCTAGGGCTCAGCTAGCCTAAGGCTAGGGCACCCCTAGGCTTAGGCTAGGGCACCCCTAGGCTTAGGGTAGGGCACCCCTAGGCTTAGGCTAGGGCACATCTAGGCTTAGGCTAGGGCACCCCTAGGCTTAGGCTAAGGCTAGGGCTCCACTAGACTAAGGCTAGGACACCCCATTGCCGTAGGCTAGGGCACCCCTAAGCTTAGGCTAGGGCACTCCTAAGCTTGGGCTAGGGCACCCCTAGGCTTAGGCTAAGGTTAGGGCTCCACTAGCCTAAGGCTAGGGCACCCCTCGGCTTAGGCTAGGGCACCCCTAGGCTTAGGATAGGGCACCACTAGGCTTAGGCTAGGGCACCCCTAGGCTTAGGCTAAGGCTAGGGCTCCCCTAGCCTAAGGCTAGGGCACACCTAGGCTTAGGATAGGGCACCCCTAGGCTTAGGCTAGGGCACCCATATTCTTAGGCTAGGGCACCCCTAGGCTTAGGCTAAGGCTAGGGCTCCCCTAGCCTAACCCTAGGGCACCCTGAGGCTTAGGCTAGGGCACCCCAAGGCTTAGGCTAGGGCACCCCTAGGCTTAGGCTAGGGCACCCCTAGGTTTAGGCTAAGGCTAGGGCTCCCCTAGCCTAAGGCTAGGGCATCCCTAGGGTTAGGTTAGGAGACCCTTAGGCTTAGGCTAGGGCACCCCTAAGCTTAGGCTAGGGTAACCCTAGTCTTAGGCTAGGGCACCCCTAGGCTTTGGCTAAGGCTAGGGCTCCCCTAGCCTAACGCTGGGGCACCACTAGGCTCAGGCTAGGGCACCCCTAGGCTTAAGCTAAGGCTAGGGGACCCCGAGGTTTAGGCTAAGGCACCCCTAGACTTAGGCTAGGGCACCCCTAGGCTTAGGCTAGAGCACCCCTATGCTTAGGCTAGGGCACCCCTAAGCTTAGGTTAGGGCACACCTAGGCTTAGGCTAGGGCACCCCAAGGCTTAGGTTAGGACACCCCAAGGCTCAGGCTAGGGCACCCCTACACTTAGGCTAGGGCACCCCTTGGCTTAGGCTAGGGCACCCCTAGGCTTAGGCTAAGGCTAGGGCTCCCTTAGTCTAAGGCTAGGGCACCCTTAGGCTTAGACTAGGGCACCCATAGGCTTTGTCTAGGGCACCCGTAGGCTTAGGCTAGGGCACCCCTAGGCTTATGTAGGGAACCCCTAGGCTTAGGTTAGGACATCCCTATGCTTAGGCTAGGGAACCCCTAGGCTTAGGTTAGGACATCCCTAGACTTAGGCTAGGGCACCCCTAGGCTTAGGCTAGGGCACCCCAAGGCTTCGGCTAAGGCTAGGGCTCCACTAGACTAAGGCTAGGGCACCCCATAGCCTTAGGCTAGGGCACCCCTAGACTTAGGCTAGGGCACCCCTAAGCTTGGGCTAGGGCACCCCTAGGCTTAGGCTAAGGTTAGGGCTCAACTAGCCTAAGTTTAGGGCACCCCTCGGCTTAGGCTAGGGCACCCCTAGGCTTAGGATAGGGCACCACTAGGCTTAGGCTAGGGCACCCCTAGGCTTAGGCTAAGGCTAGGGCTCCCCTAGCCTAAGGCTAGGGCACACCTAGGCTTAGGATAGGGCACCCCTAGGCTTAGGCTAGGGCACCCCTAGTCTTAGGCTAGGGCACCCCTAGGCTTAGGCTAAGGCTAGGGCTCCCCTAGGCTAACCCTAGGGCACCCCTAGGCTTAGGCTAGGGCACCCCAAGGCTTAGGCTAGGGCACCCCTAAGCTTAGGCTAGGGCACCCTGAGGGTTAGGCTAGGGCACCCCTAGTCTTAGGCTAAGGTTAGGGCTCCTCTAGCCTAAGGCTATGGCACCCCTAGGCTTAGGCTAGGGCACCCCTAGACTTAGGCTAGGGCACCCCTAGGCTTAGGCTAGGGCAACCCTAGGCTTAGACTTAGGCTAGGGCTCAGCTAGCCTAAAGCTAGGGCAAGTCTAGGCTTAGGCTAGGGCACCCCTAGGCTTAGGCTAGGGCACCCCTAGACTTAGGCTAAGGCTAGTGTTCCCCTAGTCTAAGGCTAGGGCACCTCTAGGGTTAGGCTAGGGCACCCCTAGGCTTAGGCTAGGGCACCCCTAGGCTTAGGCTAGGACAGCATAGGCTTAGGCTAAGGCTAGGGCTCCTCTAGCCTAAGGCCTGGGCACCCCTAGGCTTAGGCTAGGGCACCCCTAGGCTTAGGCTAGGGCACCCCTAGGCTTAGGCTAGGGCACCCCTAACCTTGGGCTAGGGCACCCCTAGGCTTAGGCTAAGGTTAGGGCTCCACTAGCCTAAGGCTAAAGCACCCCTCGGCTTAGGCTAGGGCACCCGTAGGCTTAGGTTAGGGCACCACTAGGCTTAGGCTAGGGCACCCCTAGGCTTAGGCTAAGGCTAGGGCTCCCCTAGCCTAAGGCTAGGGCACACCTAGGCTTAGGATAGGGCACCCCTAGGCTTAGGCTAGGGCACCCCTTGTCTTAGGCTAGGGCACACCTAGGCTTAGGCTAAGGCTAGGGCTCCCCTAGCCTAACCCTAGGGCACCCCTAGGCTTAGGCTAGGGCACCCCAAGGCTTAGGCTAGGGAACCCCTAGGCTTAGGTTAGGGCACCCCTAGGCTTAGGCTAGGGCACCCCTAGGCTTAGGCTTAGGCTAGGGCTCAGCTAGACTAAGGCTAGGGCAAGTCTAGGCTTAGGCTAGGGCACCCCTAAGCTTAGGCTAGGGCACCCCTAGGCATAGGCTAGGACAGCATAGGCTTAGGCTAAGGCTAGGGCTCCTCTAGCCTAAGGCCTGGGCACCCCTAGGCTTAGGCTAGGGCACCCCTAGGCTTAGGCTAGGGCACCCCTAGGCTTAGGCTAGGACACCCCTAGGCTTAGGCAAGGACACCCTAAGGTTTAGGCTAAGGCTAGGGCTCCCCTAGCCTAAGGCTAGGGCACCCCTTGGCTTAGGCTAGAGCACCCCTAAGCTTAGGCTTAGGCTAGGGCTCAGCTAGCCTAACCCTAGGGCACCCCTAGGCTTTGGCTAGGGCACCCCTAGGCTTAGCTAGGGCAACCCTAGGCTTAGGCCAGGGCAGCCATAGGCTTAGGCTAAGGCTAGGGCTCCTCTATCCTAAGGCCTGGGCACCCCTAGGTTAGGCTAGGGCACCCCTAGGCTTAGGCTAGGGCAACCCTAGACTTAGGCTAAGGCTAGGGTACCCCTAGGCTTAGGCTAAGGCACACCTAGGCATAGGCTAAGGCTAGGTCACCCCAAGGCTTAGGCTAAGGCACCACTAGGCTTAGGCTAGGTCACCCCTAGGGTTAGGCTAGGGCACCCCAAGGCTTAGGCTAAGGCTAGGTCACCCCTAGGCTTAGGCTAAGGCACAACTAAGCTTAGGCTAGGGCACCCCTAGGCTTAGGCTAGGGCTCATCTAGGCTTATGCTAAGGCTAGGGCTCCCCTAGCCTAACAGTAGGGCACCCCTATTCTTAGGCTAGGGGACCCCTAGGCTTAGGCTACGGCACCCCTAAGCTTAGGCTAGGGCACCCCTAGTCTTAGGCTAGGGCACCCCTAGGCTTAGGCTAAGGCTAGGGCTCCCCTAGCCTAAGGCTAGGGCACCACTAGGCTTAGGCTAGGGCACCCATAGGCTTAGGTTATGGCACCTCTAAGCTTAGGCTAGGACACCCCTAGGCTTAGGCTAGGGCTCCCCTAGGCTTAGGCTAGGGCACCCCTAGGATTAGGCTAGGGCACCCTAGGTGTAGGCTAAGGCTAGTGCTCCCCTAGCCTAAGGCTAGGGCACCCCTATTGTTAGGCTAGGGTACCCCTAGGCTTAGGCTAGGGCACCCCTAGGCTTAGGCTCGGGCTACCCTAGGCTTCGTCTAGGTCATCCCCTTGCTTAGGCTAGGGTACCCCTAGGCTTATGCTAAGGCTAGGGCTCCCCTAGCCTAACACTAGGGCACCCCTAGGCTTAGGCTAGGAGACCCCTAGGCTTAGGCTAGGGCACCCCTAAGCTTAGGCAAGGGCACCCTTAGCCTTAGGCTTGGGCACTCCTAGGCTTAGGCTAGGGCACCGATAGGCATAGGCTAAGGCTAGGGCTCCCCTAGCCTAAGGCTAGGGCACCACTAGGCTCAGGCTAGGGCATCCCTAGGCTTAGGCTATGGCACCCCTAGGCTTAGGCTAAGGCTAGGGTTCCCCTAGCCTAAGGCGAGGGCACCCGTATACTTAGGATAGGGCACGCCTAGGCTTAGGCTAGGGAACCCCTAGGCTTAGGCTAGGGCACCCCTAGGCTTAGGCTAAGGCTACGGCTCCCCAAGGCACAGGCTAGTGCACCACTAGACTCAGGCTATGGCACCCCTAGGCTTAGGCTAGGGCAATCCTAGGCTTAGCCTAAGGCTAGGGCTCCTCTATCCTAAGGCCTGGGCACCCCAAGGCTTAGGCTAGGGCACCCCTAGGCTTAGGCTAGGGCACCCCTAGGCGTAGGCTAGGGCACCCCTAGGCTTAGGCTAAGGCTACGGCTCCCCTAGCCACAGGCTTGTGCACCACTAGACTCAGGCTATGGCACCCCTAGGCTTAGGCTAGGGCACCCCTAGGCTTAGGCAAAGGCTAGGGCACCCCTAGGCTTAGGCTAGGGCACTCCTAGGCTTAGGCTAGGGCACCCCTAGGCTTAGGCTAGGGCACCCCTAGGCTTAGGCAAGGGCACCCTTAGCCTTAGGCAAGGGAACCCCTAGGCGTAGGCTAGGGCACCCCTAGGCTTAGGCTAAGGCTACGGCTCCCCTAGCCACAGGCTTGTGCACCACTAGACTCAGGCTATGGCACCCCTAGGCTTAGGCTAGGGCACCCCTAGGCTTAGGCAAAGGCTAGGGCACCACTAGGCTTAGGCTAGGGCACTCCTAGGCTTAGGCTAGGGCACCCCTAGGCTTAGGCTAGGGCACTCCAAGGCTTAGGCTAGGGCACCCCTAGGCCGAGACTAGGGCACCCCTAGGCTTAGGCTAGGGCACCCCTAGGCTTAAGCTAAGGCACTCCTAGGCTTAGGTTAGGGCACCCCTAGGATTAGGCTAAGGCTAGGGCTCCCCTAGCCTAACCCTAGGGCACCCCAAGGCTTAGGCTAGGGGACCCCTAAGCTTAGGCTAGGGCTCCCCTATGCTTAGGCTAGGGCACCCCTAGGCTTAGGCTAGGGCACCCCTAGGATTAGGCTAAGGCTAGGGCTCCCCTAGCCTAAGGCTAGGGCATCCCTAGGGTTAGGTTAGGCGACCCTTAGGCTTAGGCTAAGGCACCCCTAAGCTTAGGCTAGGGCACCCCTAGTCTTAGGCTAGGGCACCCCTAGGCTTAGGCTAAGGCTAGGGCTCCCCTAGCCTAAGGCTGGGGCACCACTAGGCTCAGGCTAGGGCACCCCTAGGCTTAAGCTAAGGCTAGGGGACCCCTAGGTTTAGGCTAAGGCACCCCTAGGCTTAGGCTAGGGCACCCCTAGGCTCAGGCTAGGGCACCCCTACACTTAGGCTAAGGCACCCCTAGGCTTAGGCTAGGGCACCCCTAGGCTTAGGCTAAGGCTATGGCTCCCTTAGTCTAAGGCTAGGGCACCCTTAGGCTTAGACTAGGGCACCCATAGGCTTAGGCTAGGGCACCCCTAGGCTTAGGCTAGGGCACCCCTAGGCGTAGGCTAAGGCTAGGGCTCCCCTAGCCTAAGGCTAGGGCATCCCTAGGGTTAGGTTAGGAGACCCTTAGGTTTAGGCTAGGGCACCCCTAAGCTTAGGCTAGGGCACCCCTAGTCTTAGGCTAGGGCACCCCTAGGCTTATGCTAAGGCTAGGGCTCCCCAAGCCTAAGGCTTGGGCACCACTAGGCTCAGGCTAGGGCACCCCTAGGCTTAAGCTAAGGTTAGGGGACCCCTAGGTTTAGGCTAAGGCACCCCTAGGCTTTGGCTAGGGCACCCCTAGGCTTAGGCTAAGGCTAGGGCTCCCCTAGCCTAACCCTACGGCACCCCTTGGCTTAGGCTAGGGCACCCCTAGGCTTAGGCTAGGGCACCCTAGGCTTAGGCTAGGGCACCCTAGGCATAGGCTAAGGCTAGTGCTCCTCTAGCCTAAGGCTAGGGCACCCCTAGGGTTAGGCTAGGGTACCCCTAGGCTTAGGCTAGGGCAGCCCTAGGCTTAGGTTATGGCACCCCTAAGCTTAGGCTAGGGCACCCCTAGGCTTAGGCTAGGGCTACCCTAGGCCTCGGCTAGGGCACCCCTAGGCTTAGGATAGGGTACCCCTAGGCTTATGCTAAGGCTAGGGCTCCCCTAGCCTAACCCTAGGGCACCCCTAGGCTTAGGCTAGGGGACCCCTAGGCTTAGGCTAGGGCACCCCTAAGCTTAGGCAAGGGCACCCTTAGCCTTAGGCTTGGGCACCCCTAGGCTTAGGCTAGGGCACGGATAGGCATAGGCTAAGGCTAGGGCTTCCCTAGCCTAAGGCGAGGGCACCCGTATGCTTAGTATTGGGCACGCTTAGGCTTAGGCTAGGGCACCCCTAGGCTTAGGCTAGGGCACCCCAAAGCTTAGGCTAGGGCACCCCTAGACTTAGGCTAAGGCTAGGGGACACCTAGGCTTAGGCTAAGGCACTCCTAGGTTTAGGCTAAGGCTAGGGCACCCCTAGGCTTAGGCTTTGGCTAGAGCACCCCTAGGCTTAGGCTAGGGCACCCCTTGGTTTAGGCTAGGGCTAGGGCTCCCTTAGCCTAAGGCTAGGGCACCCCTAGTCTTAGGCTAGGGCACCCCTAGTCTTAGGCTAGGGCACCCCTAGGCTTAGGCTAAGGCTAGGGCTCCCCTAGCCTAAGGCTAGGGTACCCCTAAGCTTAGGCTAGGGAACCCCTAGACTTAGGCTAGGGCACACCTAGGCTTAGGCTAGGTTACCCCAAGGCTTCGGCTAAGGCGAGGACTCCCCTAGCCTAAGGCTAGGGTACATCTAGGCTTAGGCTAGGGCAGCCCTAGGCTTAGGCTAGGGTACCCCTAGGCTTAGGATAAGGCTAGGGCTCCCCTAGCCTAAGGCTAGGACACCCCTAGGCTTAGGCTAGGGCACCCCTAGGCTTAAGCTCGGGCAACTCTAGGCTTAGGCTCGGGCACCCCTAGGCTTAGGCTAGGGCACCCCTAAGCTTACGCTAGGGCACCCCTAAGCTTAGGCTAAGGCTAGGGCTCCCCTAGCCTAAGGCTAGGGCACCCCTAGGCTTAGGCTAGGGTACCCCTTGGCTTAGGCTAGGGCACCCCTAGGCTTAGGCTAGGGCACCCCTAGGCTTAGGCTAAGGCTAGGGCTCAGCTAGCCTAAGGCTAGGGCACCCCTAGGCTTAGGCTAGGGCACCCCTAGGCTTAGGCTAGGGCACCCCTAGGCTTAGGGTGGGGCACCCCTAGGCTTAGGCTAGGGCACATCTAGGCTTAGGCTAGGGCACCCCTAGGCTTAGGCTAAGGCTAGGGCTCCACTAGACTAAGGCTAGGGCACCCCATAGCCTTAGGCTAGGGCACCCCTAGGCTTAGGCTAGGGCACCCCTAAGCTTGGGCTAGGGCACACCTAGGCTTAGGCTAAGCTTAGGGCTCCACTAGCCTAAGGCTAGGGCACCCCACGGCTTAGGCTAGGGCACCCCTAGGCTTAGGATAGGGCACCATTAGGCTTAGGCTAGGGCACCCCTAGGCTTAGGCTAAGGCTATGGCTCCCCTAGCCGAAGGCTAGGGCACACCTAGGCTTAGGATAGGGCACCCCTAGGCTTAGGCTAGGGCACCCCTAGGCTTAGGCTAGGGCACCCCTAGGCTTAGGCTAAGGCTAGGGCTCCCCTAGCCTAACCCTACGGCACCCCTAGGCTTAGGCTAGGGCACCCCTAAGCTTAGGCTAGGGCACCCTAGGCTTAGGCTAAGGCTAGTGCTCCCCTAGCCTAAGGCTAGGGCACCCCTAGGGTTAGGCTAGGGTACCCCTAGGCTTAGGCTAGGGCAGCCCTAGACTTAGGCTAGGGCACCCCTAGGCTTAGGCTAGGGCACCCCTAGGCTTAGGCCAAGTTACCCCAAGGCTTCGGCTAAGGCGAGGACTCCCCTAGCCTAAGGCTAGGGTACATCTAGGCTTAGGCTAGGGCAGCCCTAGGCTTAGGCTAGGGTACCCCTAGGCTTAGGATAAGGCTAGGGCTCCCCTAGCCTAAGGCTAGGACACCCCTAGGCTTAAGCTTGGGCACCCCTAGGCTTAAGCTCGGGCAACTCTACGCTTAGGCTCGGGCACCCCTAGGCTTAGGCTAGGGCACCCCTAAGCTTACGCTAGGGCACCCCTAAGCTTAGGCTAAGGCTAGGGCTCCCCTAGCCTAAGGCTAGGGCACCCCTAGGCTTAGGCTAGGGTACCCCTTGGCTTAGGCTAGGGCACCCCTAGGCTTAGGCTAGGGCACCCCTAGGCTTAGGCTAAGGCTAGGGCTCAGCTAGCCTAAGGCTAGGGCACCCCTAGGCTTAGGTTAGGGCACCCCTAGGCTTAGGCTAGGGCACCCCTAGGCTTAGGGTGGGGCACCCCTAGGCTTAGGCTAGGGCACATCTAGGCTTAGGCTAGGGCACCCCTAGGCTTAGGCTAAGGCTAGGGCTCCACTAGACTAAGGCTAGGGAACCCCATAGCCTTAGGCTAGGGCACCCCTAGGCTTAGGCTAGGGCACCCCTAAGCTTGGGCTAGGGCACACCTAGGCTTAGGCTAAGCTTAGGGCTCCACTAGCCTAAGGCTAGGGCACCCCACGGCTTAGGCTAGGGCACCCCTAGGCTTAGGATAGGGCACCACTAGGCTTAGCCTAGGGCACCCCTAAGCTTAGGCTAAGGCTATGGCTCCCCTAGCCGAAGGCTAGGGCACACCTAGGCTTAGGATAGGGCACCCCTAGGCTTAGGCTAGGGCACCCCTAGTCTTAGGCTAGGGCACCCCTAGGCTTAGGCTAAGGCTAGGGCTCCCCTAGCCTAACCCTACGGCACCCCTAGGCTTAGGATAGGGCACCCCTAAGCTTAGGCTAGGGCACCCTAGGCTTAGGCTAAGGCTAGTGCTCCCCTAGCCTAAGGCTAGGGCACCCCTAGGGTTAGGCTAGGGTAACCCTAGGCTTAGGCTAGGGCAGCCCTAGGCTTAGGTTATGGCACCCCTAAGCTTAGGCTAGGGCACCCCTAGGCTTAGGCTAGGGCTACCCTAGGCTTCGGCTAGGGCACCCCTAGGCTTAGGCTAGGGTACCCCTAGGCTTATGCTAAGGTTAGGGCTCCCCTAGCCTAACCCTAGGGCACCCCTAGGCTTAGGCTAGGGGACCCCTAGGCTTAGGCTAGGGCACCCCTAAGCTTAGGCAAGGGCACCCTTAGCCTTAGGCTTGGGCACCCCTAGGCTTAGGCTAGGGCACCGATAGGCATAGGCTAAGGCTAGGGCTCCCCTAGCCTAAGGCTAGGGCACCACTAGGCTCAGGCTAGGGCATCCCTAGGCTTAGGCTATGGCACCCCTAGGCTTAGGCTAAGGCTAGGGTTCCCCTAGCCAAAGGCGAGGGCACCCGTATGCTTAGAATAGGGCACGCCTAGGCTTAGGCTAGGGAACCCCTAGGCTTAGGCTAGGGCACCCCTAGGCTTAGGCTAAGGCTACGGCTCCCCTAGCCACAGGCTAGTGCACCACTAGACTCAGGCTATGGCACCCCTAGGCTTAGGCTAGGGCAATCCTAGGCTTAGCCTAAGGCTAGGGCTCCTCTATCCTAAGGCCTGGGCACCCTTAGGCTTAGGCTAGGGCACCCCTAGGCTTAGGCTAGGGCACCCCAAGGCTTAGGCTAGGGCACCCCTAGACTTAGGCTAAGGCTAGGGGACCCCTAGGCTTAGGCTAAGGCACTCCTAGGTTTAGGCTAAGGCTAGGTCAAACCTAGGCTTAGGTTAAGGCACCAGTAGGCTTAGCCTAGGGCACCCCTATGCTTAGGCCAGGGCAACCCTAGGCTTAGACTTAGGCTAGGGCTCAGCTAGCCTAAAGCTAGGGCAAGTCTAGGCTTAGGCTAGGCCACGCCTAGGCTTAGGCTAGGGCACCCCTAGGCTTAGGCTAAGGCTAGTGTTCCCCTAGTCTAAGGCTAGGGCACCACTAGCGTTAGGCTAGGGCACCCCTAGGCTTAGGCTAGGGCACCCCTAGGCTTAGGCTAGGACAGCATAGGCTTAGGCTAAGGCTAGGGCTCCTCTAGCCTAAGGCCTGGGCACCCCTAGGCTTAGGCTAGGACACCCCTAGGCTTAGGCTAGGGCACCCCTAGGCTTAGGCTAGGGCACCCCTAAGCTTGGGCTAGGGCACCCCTATGCTTAGGCTAAGGTTAGGGCTCCACTAGCCTAAGGCTAGAGCACCCCTCGGCTTAGGCTAGGGCACCCGTAGGCTTAGGTTAGGGCACCACTAGGCTTAGGCTAGGGCACCCCTAGGCTTAGGCTAAGGGTAGGGCTCCCCTAGTCTAAGGCTAGGGCACACCTAGGCTTAGGATAGGGCACCCCTAGGCTTAGGCTAAGGCACCCCTAGTCTTAGGCTAGGGCACCCCTAGGCTTAGGCTAAGGCTAGGGCTCCCCTAGCCTAACCCTAGGGCACCCCTAGGCTTAGGCTAGGGCACCCCAAGGCTTAGGCTAGGGCACCCCTAGGCTTAGGTTAGGGCACCCCTAGGCTTAGGCTAGGGCACCCCTAGGCTTAGGCTTAGGCTAGGGCTCAGCTAGCCTAAGGCTAGGGCAAGTCTAGGCTTAGGCTAGGCCACGCCTAGGCTTAGGATAGGGCACCCCTAGGCTTAGGCTAAGGCTAGTGTTCCCCTAGTCTAAGGCTAGGGCATCCCTAGGCTTAGGCTAGGGCACCCCTAGGCTTAGGCTAGGGCACCCCTAGGCTTAGGCTAGGACAGCATAGGCTTAGGCTAAGGCTAGGGCTCCTCTAGCCTAAGGCCTGGGCACCCCTAGGCTTAGGCTAGGGCACCCCTAGGCTTAGGCTAGGGCACCCCTAGGCTTAGGCTAGGGCACCCCTAGGCTTAGGCTAGGGCACCCCTAGGCTTAGGCTAGGACACCCCTAGGCTTAGGCAAGGACACCCCTAGGTTTAGGCTAAGGCTAGGGCTCCCCTAGCCTAAGGCTAGGGCACCCCTTGGCTTAGGCTAGAGCACCCCTAGGCTTAGGCTTAGGCTAGGGCTCAGCTATCCTAACCCTAGGGCACCCCTAGGCTTAGGTTAGGGCACCCCTAGGCTTAGGCTAGGGCAACCCTAGGCTTAGGCTAGGGCAGCCATAGGCTTAGGCTAAGGCTAGGGCTCCTCTATCCTAAGGCCTGGGCACCCCTAGGCTTAGGCTAGGGCACCCCTAGGCTTAGGCTAGGGCAACCCTAGGCTTAGGCTAAGGCTAGGGGACCCCTAGGCTTAGGCTAAGGCACACCTAGGCATAGGCTAAGGCTAGGTCACCCCAAGGCTTAGGCTAAGGCACCACTAGGCTTAGGCTAGGTCACCCCTAGGGTTAGGCTAGGGCACCCCTAGGCTTAGGCTGAGGCTAGGTCACCCCTAGGCTTAGGCTAAGGCACAACTAAGCTTAGGCTAGGACACCCCTAGGCTTGGGCTAGGGCTCATCTAGGCTTAGGCTAGGGCACCCCTAGGCTTAGGCTAGGGCACCCCTAGGCTTAGGCTAGGGCTACCCTAGGCTTCGGCTAGGGCACCCCAAGGCTTAGGCTAGGGTACCCCTAGGCTTATGCTAAGGTTAGGGCTCCCCTAGCCTAACCCTAGGGCAACCCTAGGCTTAGGCTAGGGGACCCCTAGGCTTAGGCTAGGGCACCCCTAAGCTTAGGCAAGGGCACCCTTAGCCTTAGGCTTGGGCACCCCTAGGCTTAGGCTAGGGCACCGATAGGCATAGGCTAAGGCTAGGGCTCCCCTAGCCTAAGGCTAGGGCACCACTAGGCTCAGGCTAGGGCATCCCTAGGCTTAGGCTATGGCACCCCTAGGCTTAGGCTAAGGCTAGGGTTCCCCTAGCCAAAGGCGAGGGCACCCGTATGCTTAGTATAGGGCACACCTAGGCTTAGGCTAGGGAACCCCTAGGCTTAGGCTAGGGCACCCCTAGGCTTAGGCTAAGGCTACGGCTCCCCTAGCCACAGGCTAGTGCACCACTAGACTCAGGCTATGGCACCCCTAGGCTTAGGCTAGGGCAATCCTAGGCTTAGCCTAAGGCTAGGGCTCCTCTATCCTAAGGCCTGGGCACCCCTAGGCTTAGGCTAGGGCACCCCTAGGCTTAGGCTAGGGTACCCCAAGGCTTAGGCTAGGGCACCCCTAGACTTAGGCTAAGGCTAGGGGACCCCTAGGCTTAGGCTAAGGCACTCCTAGGTTTAGGCTAAGGCTAGGTCAAACCTAGGCTTAGGTTAAGGCACCAGTAGGCTTAGGCTAGGGCACCCCTATGCTTAGGCTAGGGCAACCCTAGGCTTAGACTTAGGCTAGGGCTCAGCTAGCCTAAAGCTAGGGCAAGTCTAGGCTTAGGCTAGGCCACGCCTAGGCTTAGGCTAGGGCACCCCTAGGCTTAGGCTAAGGCTAGTGTTCCCCTAGTCTAAGGCTAGGGCACCACTAGCGTTAGGCTAGGGCACCCCTAGGCTTAGGCTAGGACAGCATAGGCTTAGGCTAAGGCTAGGGCTCCTCTAGCCTAAGGCCTGGGCACCCCTAGGCTTAGGCTAGGACACCCCTAGGCTTAGGCTAGGGCACCCCTAGGCTTAGGCTAGGGCACCCCTAGGCTTAGGCTAGGGCTACCCTAGGCTTCGGCTAGGGCACCCCTAGGCTTAGGCTAGGGTACCCCTAGGCTTATGCTAAGGTTAGGGCTCCCCTAGCCTAACCCTAGGGCACCCCTAGGCTTAGGCTAGGGGACCCCTAGGCTTAGGCTAGGGCACCCCTAAGCTTAGGCAAGGGCACCCTTAGCCTTAGGCTTGGGCACCCCTAGGCTTAGGCTAGGGCACCGATAGGCATAGGCTAAGGCTAGGGCTCCCCTAGCCTAAGGCTAGGGCACCACTAGGCTCAGGCTAGGGCATCCCTAGGCTTAGGCTATGGCACCCCTAGGCTTAGGCTAAGGCTAGGGTTCCCCTAGCCAAAGGTGAGGGCACCCGTATGCTTAGTATAGGGCACGCCTAGGCTTAGGCTAGGGAACCCCTAGGCTTAGGCTAGGGCACCCCTAGGCTTAGGCTAAGGCTACGGCTCCCCTAGCCACAGGCTAGTGCACCACTAGACTCAGGCTATGGCACCCCTAGGCTTAGGCTAGGGCAATCCTAGGCTTAGCCTAAGGCTAGGGCTCCTCTATCCTAAGGCCTGGGCACCCCTAGGCTTAGGCTAGGGCACCCCTAGGCTTAGGCTAGGGCACCCCAAGGCTTAGGCTAGGGCACCCCTAGACTTAGGCTAAGGCTAGGGGACCCCTAGGCTTAGGCTAAGGCACTCCTAGGTTTAGGCTAAGGCTAGGTCAAACCTAGGCTTAGGTTAAGGCACCAGTAGGCTTAGGCTAGGGCACCCCTATGCTTAGGCTAGGGCAACCCTAGGCTTAGACTTAGGCTAGGGCTCAGCTAGCCTAAAGCTAGGGCAAGTCTAGGCTTAGGCTAGGCCACGCCTAAGCTTAGGCTAGGGCACCCCTAGGCTTAGGCTAAGGCTAGTGTTCCCCTAGTCTAAGGCTAGGGCACCACTAGCGTTAGGCTAGGGCACCCCGAGGCTTAGGCTAGGGCACCCCTAGGCTTAGGCTAGGACAGCATAGGCTTAGGCTAAGGCTAGGGCTCCTCTAGCCTAAGGCCTGGGCACCCCTAGGCTTAGGCTAGGACACCCCTAGGCTTAGGCTAGGGCACCCCTAGGCTTAGGCTAGGGCACCCCTAAGCTTGGGCTAGGGCACCCCTAGGCTTAGGCTAAGGTTAGGGCTCCACTAGCCTAAGGCTAGAGCACCCCTCGGCTTAGGCTAGGGCACCCGTAGGCTTAGGTTAGGGCACCACTAGGCTTAGGCTAGGGCACCCCTAGGCTTAGGCTAAGGGTAGGGCTCCCCTAGTCTAAGGCTAGGGCACACCTAGGCTTAGGATAGGGCACCCCTAGGCTTAGGCTAAGGCACCCCTAGTCTTAGGCTAGGGCACCCCTAGGCTTAGGCTAAGGCTAGGGCTCCCCTGCCTAACCCTAGGGCACCCCTAGGGTTAGGCTAGGGCACCCCTAGGCTTAGGCTGAGGCTAGGTCACCCCTAGGCTTAGGCTAAGGCACAACTAAGCTTAGGCTAGGGCACCCCTAGGCTTAGGCTAGGGCTCATCTAGGCTTAGGCTAGGGCACCCCTAGGCTGAGGCTAGGGCTCCCCTAGCCTAACCCTAGGGCACCCCTATTCTTAGGCTAGGGGACCCCTAGGCTTAGGCTACAGCACCCCTAAGCTTAGGCTAGGGCACCCCTAGTCTTAGGCTAGGGCACCCCTAGGCTTAGGCTAAGGCTAGGGCTCCCCTAGCCTAAGGCTAGGGCACCACTAGTTTTAGGCTAGGGCACCCTTAGGCTTAGGTTATGGCACCCCTAAGCTTAGGCTAGGGCACCCCTAGGCTTAGGCTATGGCTCCCCTAGGCTTAGGCTAGTGCACCCCTAGGCTTAGGCTAGGGCACCCTAGGCATAGGCTAAGGCTAGTGCTCCCCTAGCCTAAGGCTAGGGCACCCCTATTGTTAGGCTAGGGTACCCCTAGGCTTAGGCTAGGGCAGCCCTAGGCTTAGGTTATGGCACCCCTAAGCTTAGGCTAGGGCACCCCTAGGCTTAGGCTAGGGCTACCCTAGGCTTCGGCTAGGTCATCCCCTTGCTTAGGCTAGGGTACCCCTAGGCTTATGCTAAGGCTAGGGCTCCCCTAGCCTAACCCTAGGGCACCCCTAAGCTTAGGCTAGGGGACCCCTAGGCTTAGTCTAGGGCACCCCTAAGCTTAGGCAAGGGCACCCTTAGCCTTAGGCTTGGGCACCCCTAGGCTTAGGCTAGGGCACCGATAGGCATAAGCTAAGGCTAGGGCACCACTAGGCTCAGGCTAGGTCATCCCAAGGCTTAGGCTATGGAACCCCTAGGCTTAGGCTAAGGCTAGGGTTCCCCTAGCCTACGGCGAGGGCACCCGTATACTTAGGATAGGGCACGCCTAGGCTTAGGCTAGGGAACCCCTAGGCTTAGGCTAGGGCACCCCAAGGCACAGGCTAGTGCACCACTAGACTCAGGCTATGGCACCCCTAGGCTTAGGCTAGGGCAATCCTAGGCTTAGCCTAAGGCTAGGGCTCCTCTATCCTAAGGCCTGGGCACCCCAAGGCTTAGGCTAGGGCACCCCTAGGCTTAGGCTAGGGCACCCCTAGGCTTAGGCCAGGGCGCCCTTAGCCTTAGGCTAGGGAACCCCTAGGCGTAGGCTAGGGCACCCCTAGGCTTAGGCTAAGGCTACGGCTCCCCTAGCCACAGGCTTGTGCACCACTAGACTCAGGCTATGGCATCCCTAGGCTTAGGCTAGGGCACCCCTAGGCTTAGGCTAAGGCTAGGGCACCCCTAGGCTTAGGCTAGGGCACTCCTAGGCTTAGGCTAGGGCACCCCTAGGCTTAGGCTAGGGCACTCCTAGGCTTAGGCTAGGGCACCCCTAGGCTTTGGCTAGGACACCCCTAGGCTTAGGCAAGGACACCCCTAGGTTTAGGCTAAGGCTAGGGCTCCCCTAGCCTAAGGCTAGGGCACCCCTTGGCTTAGGCTAGAGCACCCCTAGGCTTAGGCTTAGGCTAGGGCTCAGCTAGCCTAACCCTAGGACACCCCTAGGCTTAGGCTAGGGCACCCCTAGGCTTAGGCTAGGGCAACCCTAGGCTTAGGCTAGGGCAGCCATAGGCTTAGGCTAAGGCTAGGGCTCCTCTATCCTAAGGCCTGAGCACCCCTAGGCTTAGGCTAGGGCACCCCTAGGCTTAGGCTAGGGCAACCCTAGGCTTAGGCTAAGGCTAGGGGACCCCTAGGCTTAGGCTAAGGCACACCTAGGCATAGGCTAAGGCTAGGTCACCCCAAGGCTTAGGCTAAGGCACCACTAGGCTTAGGCTAGGTCACCCCTAGGGTTAGGCTAGGGCACCCCTAGGCTTAGGCTGAGGCTAGGTCACCCCTAGGCTTAGGCTAAGGCACAACTAAGCTTAGGCTAGGGTACCCCTAGGCTTAGGCTAGGGCTCATCTAGGCTTAGGCTAGGGCACCCCTAGGCTTAGGCTAGGGTACCCCTAGGCTTATGCTAAGGCTAGGGCTCCCCTAGCCTAACCCTAGGGCACCCCTATTCTTAGGCTAGGGGACCCCTAGGCTTAGGCTACAGCACCCCTAAGCTTAGGCTAGGGCACCCCTAGTCTTAGGCTAGGGCACCCCTAGGCTTAGGCTAAGGCTAGGGCTCCCCTAGCCTAAGGCTAGGGCACCACTAGGCTTAGGCTAGGGCACCCTTAGGCTTAGGTTATGGCACCCCTAAGCTTAGGCTAGGGCACCCCTAGGCTTAGGCTAGGGCTCCCCTAGGCTTAGGCTAGTGCACCCCTAGGCTTAGGCTAGGGCACCCTAGGCATAGGCTAAGGCTAGTGCTCCCCTAGCCTAAGGCTAGGGCACCCTTATTGTTAGGCTAGGGTACCCCTAGGCTTAGGCTAGGGCAGCCCTAGGCTTAGGTTATGGCACCCCTAAGCTTAGGCTAGGGCACCCCTAGGCTTAGGCTAGGGCTACCCTAGGCTTCGGCTAGGTCACCCCCTTGCTTAGGCTAGGGTACCCCTAGGCTTATGCTAAGGCTAGGGCTCCCCTAGCCTAACCCTAGGGCACCCCTAGGCTTAGGCTAGGGGACCCCTAGGCTTAGTCTAGGGCACCCCTAAGCTTAGGCAAGGGCACCCTTAGCCTTAGGCTTGGGCACCCCTAGGCTTAGGCTAGGGCACCGATAGGCATAAGCTAAGGCTAGGGCACCACTAGGCTCAGGCTAGGGCATCCCAAGGCTTAGGCTATGGAACCCCTAGGCTTAGGCTAAGGCTAGGTTCCCCTAGCCTAAGGCGAGGGCACCCGTATACTTAGGATAGGGCACGCCTAGGCTTAGGCTAGGGAACCCCTAGGCTTAGGCTAGGGCACCCCAAGGCACAGGCTAGTGCACCACTAGACTCAGGCTATGGCACCCCTAGGCTTAGGCTAGGGCAATCCTAGGCTTAGCCTAAGGCTAGGGCTCCTCTATCCTAAGGCCTGGGCACCCCAAGGCTTAGGCTAGGGCACCCCTAGGCTTAGGCTAGGGCACCCCTAGGCTTAGGCCAGGGCGCCCTTAGCCTTAGGCTAGGGAACCCCTAGGCGTAGGCTAGGGCACCCCTAGGCTTAGGCTAAGGCTACGGCTCCCCTAGCCACAGGCTTGTGCACCACTAGACTCAGGCTATGGCATCCCTAGGCTTAGGCTAGGGCACCCCTAGGCTTAGGCTAAGGCTAGGGCACCCCTAGGCTTAGGCTAGGGCACTCCTAGGCTTAGGCTAGGGCACCCCTAGGCTTAGGCAAGGGCACTCCAAGGATTAGGCTAGGGCACCCCTAGGCTAAGACTAGGGCACCCCTAGGCTTAGGCTAGGGCACCCCTAGGCTTAAGCTAAGGCACTCCTAGGCTTAGGTTAGGGCACCCCTAGGATTAGGCTAAGGCTAGGGCTCCCCTAGCCTAACCCTAGGGCACCCCAAGGCTTAGGCTAGGGGACCCCTAAGCTTAGGCTAGGGCTCCCCTATGCTTAGGCTAGGGCACCCCTAGGCTTAGGCTAGGGCACCCCTAGGATTAGGCTAAGGCTAGGGCTCCCCTAGCCTAAGGCTAGGGCATCCCTAGGGTTAGGTTAGGCGACCCTTAGGCTTAGGCTAAGGCACCCCTAAGCTTAGGCTAGGGCACCCCTAGTCTTAGGCTAGGGCACCCCTAGGCTTAGGCTAAGCCTTGGGCTCCCCTAGCCTAAGGCTGGGGCACCACTAGGCTTAAGCTAAGGCTAGGGGACCCCTAGGTTTAGGCTAAGGCACCCCTAGGCTTAAGCTAGGGCACCCGTAGGCTCAGGCTAGGGCACCCCTACACTTAGGCTAAGGCACCCCTAGGCTTAGGCTAGGGCACCCCTAGGCTTAGGCTAAGGCTATGGCTCCCTTAGTCTAAGGCTTAGGCACCCTTAGGCTTAGACTAGGGCACCCATAGGCTTAGGCTAGGGCACCCCTAGACTTAGGCTAGGGCACCCCTAGGCGTAGGCTAAGGCTAGGGCTCCCCTAAGCTTAGGCTAGGGCACCCCTAGTCTTAGGCTACGGCACCCCTAGGCTTATGCTAAGGCTAGGGCTCCCCTAGCCTAAGGCTTGGGCACCACTAGGCTCAGGCTAGGGCACCCCTAGGCTTAAGCTAAGGTTAGGGGACCCCTAGGTTTAGGCTAAGGCACCCCTAGGCTTTGGCTAGGGCACCCCTAGGCTTAGGCTAGAGCACCACTAGGCTTAGGCTAGGGCACCCCTTGGTTTAGGCTAGGGCTAGGGCTCCCCTAGCCTAAGGCTAGGGCACCCCTAGTCTTAGGCTAGGTCACCCCTAGGCTTAGGCTATGGCCCCCCAAGGCTCAGGCTAGGGCACCCCTACACTTAGGCTAGGGCACCCCTAGGCTTAGTCCAGGGCACCCCTAGGCTTAGGCTAAGGCTAGGGCTCCCCTAGCCTAAGGCTAGGGTACCCCTAGGCTTAGGCTAGGGCACCCCAAGGCTTCGGCTAAGGCGAGGACTCCCCTAGCCTAAGGCTAGGGTACACATAGACTTAGGCTAGGGCAGCCCTAGGCTTAGGCTAGGGTACCCCTAGGCTTAGGATAAGGCTAGGGCTCCCCTAGCCTAAGGCTAGGACACCCATAGGCTTAGGCTAGGGCACCCCTAGGCTTAAGCTCGGGCAACTCTAGGCTTAGGCTCGGGCACCCCTAGGCTTAGGCTAGGGCACCCCTAAGCTTACGCTAGGGCACCCCTAAGTTTAGGCTAGGGCACCCCTAGTCTTAGGCTAGGGCACCCCTAGGCTTAGGCTAAGGCTAGGGCTCCACTAGCCTAAGGCTAGGGCACCCCTAGGCTTAAGCTAAGGCTAGGGCTCAGCTAGCCTAAGGCTAGGGCACCCCTAGGCTTAGGCTAGGGCACCCCTAGGCTTAGGGTAGGGCAACCCTAGGCTTAGGCTAGGGCACATCTAGGCTTAGGCTAGGGCACCCCTAGGCTTAGGCTAAGGCTAGCGCTCCACTAGACTAAGGCTAGGGCACCCCATAGCCTTAGGCTAGGGCACCCCTAGGCTTAGGCTATGGCACCCCTAAGCTTGGGCTAGGGCACCCCTAGGCTTAGGCTAAGGTTAGAGCTCCACTAGCCTAAGGCTAGGGCACCCCACGGCTTAGGCTAGGGCACCCCTAGGCTTAGGATGGGGCACCACTAGGCTTAGGCTAGGGCACCCCTAGGCTTACGCTAAGGCTAGGGCTCCCCTAGCCTAAGGCTAGGGCACACCTAGGCTTAGGATAGGGCACCCCTAGGCTTAGGCTAGGGCACCCATAGTCTTAGGCTAGGGCACCCCTAGGCTTAGGCTAAGGGTAGGGCTCCCCTAGCCTAACCCTACGGCACCCCTAGGCTTAGGCTAGGGCACCCCTAGGCTTAGGCTAGGGCACCCTAGGCTTAGGCTAAGGCTAGTGCTCCTCTAGCCTAAGGCTAGGGCACCCCTAGGGTTAGGCTAGGGTACCCCTAGGCTTAGGCTAGGGCAGCCCTAGGCTTAGGTTATGGCACCCCTAAGCTTAGGCTAGGGCACCCCTAGGCTTAGGCTAGGGCTACCCTAGGCCTCGGCTAGGGCACCCCTAGGCTTAGGATAGGGTACCCCTAGGCTTATGCTAAGGCTAGGGCTCCCCTAGCCTAACCCTAGGGCACCCCTAGGCTTAGGCTAGGGGACCCCTAGGCTTAGGCTAGGGCACCCCTAAGCTTAGGCAAGGGCACCCTTAGCCTTAGGCTTGGGCACCCCTAGGCTTAGGCTAGGGCACCGATAGGCATAGGCTAAGGCTAGGGCTCCCCTAGCCTAAGGCGAGGGCACCCGTATGCTTAGTATTGGGCACGCCTAGGCTTAGGCTAGGGAACCCCTAGGCTTAGGCTAGGGCACCCCTAGACTTAGGCTAAGGCTAGGGGACCCCTAGGCTTAGGCTAAGGCACTCCTAGGTTTAGGCTAAGGCTAGGTCAAACCTAGGCTTAGGTTAAGGCACCAGTAGGCTTAGGCTAGGGCACCCCTATGCTTAGGCTAGGGCAACCCTAGGCTTAGACTTAGGATAGGGCTCAGCTAGCCTAAAGCTAGGGCAAGTCTAGGCTTAGGCTAGGCCACGCCTAGGCTTAGGCTAGGGCACCCCTAGGCTTAGGCTAAGGCTAGTGTTCCCCTAGTCTAAGGCTAGGGCACCACTAGCGTTAGGCTAGGGCACCCCTAGGCTTAGGCTAGGGCACCCCTAGGCTTAGGCTAGGGCACCCCTAAGCTTGGGCTAGGGCACCCCTAGGCTTAGGCTAAGGTTAGGGTTCCACTAGCCTAAGGCTAGAGCACCCCTCGGCTTAGGCTAGGGCACCCGTAGGCTTAGGTTAGGGCACCACTAGGCTTAGGCTAGGGCACCCCTAGGCTTAGGCTAAGGGTAGGGCTCCCCTAGTCTAAGGCTAGGGCACACCTAGGCTTAGGATAGGGCACCCCTAGGCTTAGGCTAAGGCACCCCTAGTCTTAGGCTAGGGCACCCCTAGGCTTAGGCTAAGGCTAGGGCTCCCCTAGCCTAACCCTAGGGCACCCCTAGGCTTAGGCTAGGGCACCCCAAGGCTTAGGCTAGGGCACCCCTAGGCTTAGGTTAGGGCACCCCTAGGCTTAGGCTAGGGTACCCCTAGGCTTAGGCTTAGGCTAGGGCTCAGCTAGCCTAAGGCTAGGGCAAGTCTAGGCTTAGGCTAGGCCACGCCTAGGCTTAGGCTAGGGCACCCCTAGGCTTAGGCTAAGGCTAGTGTTCCCCTAGTCTAAGGCTAGGGCATCCCTAGGCTTAGGCTAGGGCACCCCTAGGCTTAGGCTAGGGCACCCCTAGGCTTAGGCTAGGACAGCATAGGCTTAGGCTAAGGCTAGGGCTCCTCTAGCCTAAGGCCTGGGCACCCCTAGGCTTAGGCTAGGGCACCCTAGGCATAGGCTAAGGCTAGTGCTCCCCTAGCCTAAGGCTAGGGCACCCTTATTGTTAGGCTAGGGTACCCCTAGGCTTAGGCTAGGGCAGCCCTAGGCTTAGGTTATGGCACCCCTAAGCTTAGGCTAGGGCACCCCTAGGCTTAGGCTAGGGCTACCCTAGGCTTCGGCTAGGTCACCCCCTTGCTTAGGCTAGGGTACCCCTAGGCTTATGCTAAGGCTAGGGCTCCCCTAGCCTAACCCTAGGGCACCCCTAGGCTTAGGCTAGGGGACCCCTAGGCTTAGTCTAGGGCACCCCTAAGCTTAGGCAAGGGCACCCTTAGCCTTAGGCTTGGGCACCCCTAGGCTTAGGCTAGGGCACCGATAGGCATAAGCTAAGGCTAGGGCACCACTAGGCTCAGGCTAGGGCATCCCAAGGCTTAGGCTATGGAACCCCTAGGCTTAGGCTAAGGCTAGGTTCCCCTAGCCTAAGGCGAGGGCACCCGTATACTTAGGATAGGGCACGCCTAGGCTTAGGCTAGGGAACCCCTAGGCTTAGGCTAGGGCACCCCAAGGCACAGGCTAGTGCACCACTAGACTCAGGCTATGGCACCCCTAGGCTTAGGCTAGGGCAATCCTAGGCTTAGCCTAAGGCTAGGGCTCCTCTATCCTAAGGCCTGGGCACCCCAAGGCTTAGGCTAGGGCACCCCTAGGCTTAGGCTAGGGCACCCCTAGGCTTAGGCCAGGGCGCCCTTAGCCTTAGGCTAGGGAACCCCTAGGCGTAGGCTAGGGCACCCCTAGGCTTAGGCTAAGGCTACGGCTCCCCTAGCCACAGGCTTGTGCACCACTAGACTCAGGCTATGGCATCCCTAGGCTTAGGCTAGGGCACCCCTAGGCTTAGGCTAAGGCTAGGGCACCCCTAGGCTTAGGCTAGGGCACTCCTAGGCTTAGGCTAGGGCACCCCTAGGCTTAGGCAAGGGCACTCCAAGGCTTAGGCTAGGGCACCCCTAGGCTAAGACTAGGGCACCCCTAGGCTTAGGCTAGGGCACCCCTAGGCTTAAGCTAAGGCACTCCTAGGCTTAGGTTAGGGCACCCCTAGGATTAGGCTAAGGCTAGGGCTCCCCTAGCCTAACCCTAGGGCACCCCAAGGCTTAGGCTAGGGGACCCCTAAGCTTAGGCTAGGGCTCCCCTATGCTTAGGCTAGGGCACCCCTAGGCTTAGGCTAGGGCACCCCTAGGATTAGGCTAAGGCTAGGGCTCCCCTAGCCTAAGGCTAGGGCATCCCTAGGGTTAGGTTAGGCGACCCTTAGGCTTAGGCTAAGGCACCCCTAAGCTTAGGCTAGGGCACCCCTAGTCTTAGGCTAGGGCACCCCTAGGCTTAGGCTAAGCCTTGGGCTCCCCTAGCCTAAGGCTGGGGCACCACTAGGCTTAAGCTAAGGCTAGGGGACCCCTAGGTTTAGGCTAAGGCACCCCTAGGCTTAAGCTAGGGCACCCGTAGGCTCAGGCTAGGGCACCCCTACACTTAGGCTAAGGCACCCCTAGGCTTAGGCTAGGGCACCCCTAGGCTTAGGCTAAGGCTATGGCTCCCTTAGTCTAAGGCTTAGGCACCCTTAGGCTTAGACTAGGGCACCCATAGGCTTAGGCTAGGGCACCCCTAGACTTAGGCTAGGGCACCCCTAGGCGTAGGCTAAGGCTAGGGCTCCCCTAAGCTTAGGCTAGGGCACCCCTAGTCTTAGGCTACGGCACCCCTAGGCTTATGCTAAGGCTAGGGCTCCCCTAGCCTAAGGCTTGGGCACCACTAGGCTCAGGCTAGGGCACCCCTAGGCTTAAGCTAAGGTTAGGGGACCCCTAGGTTTAGGCTAAGGCACCCCTAGGCTTTGGCTAGGGCACCCCTAGGCTTAGGCTAGAGCACCACTAGGCTTAGGCTAGGGCACCCCTTGGTTTAGGCTAGGGCTAGGGCTCCCCTAGCCTAAGGCTAGGGCACCCCTAGTCTTAGGCTAGGTCACCCCTAGGCTTAGGCTATGGCACCCCAAGGCTCAGGCTAGGGCACCCCTACACTTAGGCTAGGGCACCCCTAGGCTTAGTCCAGGGCACCCCTAGGCTTAGGCTAAGGCTAGGGCTCCCCTAGCCTAAGGCTAGGGTACCCCTAGGCTTAGGCTAGGGCACCCCAAGGCTTCGGCTAAGGCGAGGACTCCCCTAGCCTAAGGCTAGGGTACACATAGACTTAGGCTAGGGCAGCCCTAGGCTTAGGCTAGGGTACCCCTAGGCTTAGGATAAGGCTAGGGCTCCCCTAGCCTAAGGCTAGGACACCCATAGGCTTAGGCTAGGGCACCCCTAGGCTTAAGCTCGGGCAACTCTAGGCTTAGGCTCGGGCACCCCTAGGCTTAGGCTAGGGCACCCCTAAGCTTACGCTAGGGCACCCCTAAGTTTAGGCTAGGGCACCCCTAGTCTTAGGCTAGGGCACCCCTAGGCTTAGGCTAAGGCTAGGGCTCCACTAGCCTAAGGCTAGGGCACCCCTAGGCTTAAGCTAAGGCTAGGGCTCAGCTAGCCTAAGGCTAGGGCACCCCTAGGCTTAGGCTAGGGCACCCCTAGGCTTAGGGTAGGGCAACCCTAGGCTTAGGCTAGGGCACATCTAGGCTTAGGCTAGGGCACCCCTAGGCTTAGGCTAAGGCTAGCGCTCCACTAGACTAAGGCTAGGGCACCCCATAGCCTTAGGCTAGGGCACCCCTAGGCTTAGGCTATGGCACCCCTAAGCTTGGGCTAGGGCACCCCTAGGCTTAGGCTAAGGTTAGAGCTCCACTAGCCTAAGGCTAGGGCACCCCACGGCTTAGGCTAGGGCACCCCTAGGCTTAGGATGGGGCACCACTAGGCTTAGGCTAGGGCACCCCTAGGCTTACGCTAAGGCTAGGGCTCCCCTAGCCTAAGGCTAGGGCACACCTAGGCTTAGGATAGGGCACCCCTAGGCTTAGGCTAGGGCACCCATAGTCTTAGGCTAGGGCACCCCTAGGCTTAGGCTAAGGGTAGGGCTCCCCTAGCCTAACCCTACGGCACCCCTAGGCTTAGGCTAGGGCACCCCTAGGCTTAGGCTAGGGCACCCTAGGCTTAGGCTAAGGCTAGTGCTCCTCTAGCCTAAGGCTAGGGCACCCCTAGGGTTAGGCTAGGGTACCCCTAGGCTTAGGCTAGGGCAGCCCTAGGCTTAGGTTATGGCACCCCTAAGCTTAGGCTAGGGCACCCCTAGGCTTAGGCTAGGGCTACCCTAGGCCTCGGCTAGGGCACCCCTAGGCTTAGGATAGGGTACCCCTAGGCTTATGCTAAGGCTAGGGCTCCCCTAGCCTAACCCTAGGGCACCCCTAGGCTTAGGCTAGGGGACCCCTAGGCTTAGGCTAGGGCACCCCTAAGCTTAGGCAAGGGCACCCTTAGCCTTAGGCTTGGGCACCCCTAGGCTTAGGCTAGGGCACCGATAGGCATAGGCTAAGGCTAGGGCTCCCCTAGCCTAAGGCGAGGGCACCCGTATGCTTAGTATTGGGCACGCCTAGGCTTAGGCTAGGGAACCCCTAGGCTTAGGCTAGGGCACCCCTAGACTTAGGCTAAGGCTAGGGGACCCCTAGGCTTAGGCTAAGGCACTCCTAGGTTTAGGCTAAGGCTAGGTCAAACCTAGGCTTAGGTTAAGGCACCAGTAGGCTTAGGCTAGGGCACCCCTATGCTTAGGCTAGGGCAACCCTAGGCTTAGACTTAGGATAGGGCTCAGCTAGCCTAAAGCTAGGGCAAGTCTAGGCTTAGGCTAGGCCACGCCTAGGCTTAGGCTAGGGCACCCCTAGGCTTAGGCTAAGGCTAGTGTTCCCCTAGTCTAAGGCTAGGGCACCACTAGCGTTAGGCTAGGGCACCCCTAGGCTTAGGCTAGGGCACCCCTAGGCTTAGGCTAGGACAGCATAGGCTTAGGCTAAGGCTGGGGCTCCTCTAGCCTAAGGCCTGGGCACCCCTAGGCTTAGGCTAGGACACCCCTAGGCTTAGGCTAGGGCACCCCTAGGCTTAGGCTAGGGCACCCCTAAGCTTGGGCTAGGGCACCCCTAGGCTTAGGCTAAGGTTAGGGCTCCACTAGCCTAAGGCTAGAGCACCCCTCGGCTTAGGCTAGGGCACCCGTAGGCTTAGGTTAGGGCACCACTAGGCTTAGGCTAGGGCACCCCTAGGCTTAGGCTAAGGGTAGGGCTCCCCTAGTCTAAGGCTAGGGCACACCTAGGCTTAGGATAGGGCACCCCTAGGCTTAGGCTAAGGCACCCCTAGTCTTAGGCTAGGGCACCCCTAGGCTTAGGCTAAGGCTAGGGCTCCCCTAGCCTAACCCTAGGGCACCCCTAGGCTTAGGCTAGGGCACCCCAAGGCTTAGGCTAGGGCACCCCTAGGCTTAGGTTAGGGCACCCCTAGGCTTAGGCTAGGGTACCCCTAGGCTTAGGCTTAGGCTAGGGCTCAGCTAGCCTAAGGCTAGGGCAAGTCTAGGCTTAGGCTAGGCCACGCCTAGGCTTAGGCTAGGGCACCCCTAGGCTTAGGCTAAGGCTAGTGTTCCCCTAGTCTAAGGCTAGGGCATCCCTAGGCTTAGGCTAGGGCACCCCTAGGCTTAGGCTAGGGCACCCCTAGGCTTAGGCTAGGACAGCATAGGCTTAGGCTAAGGCTAGGGCTCCTCTAGCCTAAGGCCTGGGCACCCCTAGGCTTAGGCTAGGGCACCCCTAGGCTTAGGCTAGGGCACCCCTAGGCTTAGGCTAGGGCACCCCTTAGCTTAGGCTAGGGCACCCCTAGGCTTAGGCTAGGACACCCCTAGGCTTAGGCAAGGACACCCCTAGGTTTAGGCTAAGGCTAGGGCTCCCCTAGCCTAAGGCTAGGGCACCCCTTGGCTTAGGCTAGAGCACCCCTAGGCTTAGGCTTAGGCTAGGGCTCAGCTAGCCTAACCCTAGGGCACCCCTAGGCTTAGGCTAGGGCACCCCTAGGCTTAGGCTAGGGCAACCCTAGGCTTAGGCTAGGGCAGCCATAGGCTTAGGCTAAGGCTAGGGCTCCTCTATCCTAAGGCCTGGGCACCCCTAGGCTTAGGCTAGGGCACCCCTAGGCTTAGGCTAGGGCAACTCTAGGCTTAGGCTAAGGCTAGGGGACCCCTAGGCTTAGGCTAAGGCACACCTAGGCATAGGCTAAGGCTAGGTCACCCCAAGGCTTAGGCTAAGGCACCACTAGGCTTAGGCTAGGTCACCCCTAGGGTTAGGCTAGGGCACCCCTAGGCTTAGGCTGAGGCTAGGTCACCCCTAGGCTTAGGCTAAGGCACAACTAAGCTTAGGCTAGGGCACCCCTAGGCTTAGGCTAGGGCTCATCTAGGCTTAGGCTAGGGCACCCCTAGGCTTAGGCTAGGGTACCCCTAGGCTTATGCTAAGGCTAGGGCTCCCCTAGCCTAACCTTAGGGCACCCCTATTCTTAGGCTAGGGGACCCCTAGGCTTAGGCGACAGCACCCCTAAGCTTAGGCTAGGGCACCCCTAGTCTTAGGCTAGGGCACCCCTAGGCTTAGGCTAAGGCTAGGGCTCCCCTAGCCTAAGGCTAGGGCACCACTAGGCTTAGGCTAGGGCACCCTTAGGCTTTGGTTATGGCACCCCTAAGCTTAGGCTAGGGCACCCCTAGGCTTAGGCTAGGGCTCCCCTAGGCTTAGGCTAGGGCACCCCTAGGCTTAGGCTAGGGCACCCTAGGCATAGGCTAAGGCTAGTTCACCCCTAGCCTAAGGCTAGGGCACCCCTATTGTTAGGCTAGGGTACCCCTAGGCTTAGGCTAGGGCAGCCCTAGGCTTAGGTTATGGCACCCCTAAGCTTAGGCTAGGGCACCCCTAGGCTTAGGCTAGGGCTACCCTAGGCTTCGGCTAGGTCATCCCCTTGCTTAGGCTAGGGTACCCCTAAGCTTATGCTAAGGCTAGGGCTCCCCGAGCCTAACCCTAGGGCACCCCTAGGCTTAGGCTAGGGGACCCCTAGGCTTAGGCTAGGGCACCCCTAAGCTTAGGCAAGGGCACCCTTAGCCTTAGGCTAGGGCACCGATAGGCATAAGCTAAGGCTAGGGCACCACTAGGCTCAGGCTAGGGCATCCCTCGGCTTAGGCTATGGAACCCCTAGGCTTAGGCTAAGGCTAGGGTTCCCCTAGCCTAAGGCGAGGGCACCCGTATACTTAGGATAGGGCACGCCTAGGCTTAGGCTAGGGAACCCCTAGGCTTAGGCTAGGGCACCCCAAGGCACATGCTAGTGCACCACTAGACTCAGGCTATGGCACCCCTAGGCTTAGGCTAGGGCAATCCTAGGCTTAGCCTAAGGCTAGGGCTCCTCTATCCTAAGGCCTGGGCACCCCAAGGCTTAGGCTAGGGCACCCCTAGGATTAGGCTAGGGCACCCCTAGGCTTAGGCAAGGGCGCCCTTAGCCTTAGGCTAGGGAACCCCTAGGCGTAGGCTAGGGCACCCCTAGGCTTAGGCTAAGGCTACGGCTCCCCTAGCCACAGGCTTGTGCACCACTAGACTCAGGCTATGGCATCCCTAGGCTTAGGCTAGGGCACCCCTAGGCTTAGGCTAAGGCTAGGGCACCCCTAGGCTTAGGCTAGGGCACTCCTAGGCTTAGGCTAGGGCACCCCTAGGCTTAGGCAAGGGCACTCCAAGGCTTAGGCTAGGGCACCCCTAGGCTAAGACTAGGGCACCCCTAGGCTTAGGCTAGGGCACCCCTAGGCTTAAGCTAAGGCACTCCTAGGCTTAGGTTAGGGCACCCCTAGGATTAGGCTAAGGCTAGGGCTCCCCTAGCCTAACCCTAGGGCACCCCAAGGCTTAGGCTAGGGGACCCCTAAGCTTAGGCTAGGGCTCCCCTATGCTTAGGCTAGGGCACCCCTAGGCTTAGGCTAGGGCACCCCTAGGATTAGGCTAAGGCTAGGGCTCCCCTAGCCTAAGGCTAGGGCATCCCTAGGGTTAGGTTAGGCGACCCTTAGGCTTAGGCTAAGGCACCCCTAAGCTTAGGCTAGGGCACCCCTAGTCTTAGGCTAGGGCACCCCTAGGCTTAGGATAAGGCTTGGGCTCCCCTAGCCTAAGGCTGGGGCACCACTAGGCTTAAGCTAAGGCTAGGGGACCCCTAGGTTTAGGCTAAGGCACCCCTAGGCTTAAGCTAGGGCACCCCTAGGCTCAGGCTAGGGCACCCCTACACTTAGGCTAAGGCACCCCTAGGCTTAGGCTAGGGCACCCCTAGGCTTAGGCTAAGGCTATGGCTCCCTTAGTCTAAGGCTAAGGCACCCTTAGGCTTAGACTAGGGCACCCATAGGCTTAGGCTAGGGCACCCCTAGACTTAGGCTAGGGCACCCCTAGGCGTAGGCTAAGGCTAGGGCTCCCCTAAGCTTAGGCTAGGGCACCCCTAGTCTTAGGCTACGGCACCCCTAGGCTTATGCTAAGGCTAGGGCTCCCCTAGCCTAAGGCTTGGGCACCACTAGGCTCAGGCTAGGGCACCCCTAGGCTTAAGCTAAGGTTAGGGGACCCCTAGGTTTAGGCTAAGGCACCCCTAGGCTTTGGCTAGGGCACCCCTAGGCTTAGGCTAGAGCACCACTAGGCTTAGGCTAGGGCACCCCTTGGTTTAGGCTAGGGCTAGGGCTCCCCTAGCCTAAGGCTAGGGCACCCCTAGTCTTAGGCTAGGTCACCCCTAGGCTTAGGCTATGGCACCCCAAGGCTCAGGCTAGGGCACCCCTACACTTAGGCTAGGGCACCCCTAGGCTTAGTCTAGGGCACCCCTAGGCTTAGGCTAAGGCTAGGGCTCCCCTAGCCTAAGGCTAGGGTACCCCTAGGCTTAGGCTAGGGCACCCCTAGACTTAGGCTAGGGCACCCCTAGGCTTAGGCTAGGGCACCCCAAGGCTTCGGCTAAGGCGAGGACTCCCCTAGCCTAAGGCTAGGGTACACATAGACTTAGTCTAGGGCAGCCCTAGGCTTAGGCTAGGGTACCCCTAGGCTTAGGATAAGGCTAGGGCTCCCCTAGCCTAAGGCTAGGACACCGCTAGGCTTAGGCTAGGGCACCCCTAGGCTTAAGCTCGGGCAACTCTAGGCTTAGGCTTGGGCACCCCTAGGCTTAGGCTAGGGCACCCCTAAGCTTACGCTAGGGCACCCCTAAGTTTAGGCTAGGGCACCCCTAGTCTTAGGCTAGGGCACCCCTAGGCTTAGGCTAAGGCTAGGGCTCCCCTAGCCTAAGGCTAGGGCACCCCTAGGCTTAGGCTAGGGTACCCCTTGGCTTAGGCTAGGGCACCCCTAGGCTTAGGCTAGGGCACCCCTAGGCTTAGGCTAAGGCTAGGGCTCAGCTAGCCTAAGGCTAGGGCACCCCTAGGCTTAGGCTAGGGCACCCCTAGGCTTAGGGTAGGGCACCCCTAGGCTTAGGCTAGGGCACATCTAGGCTTAGGCTAGGGCACCCCTAGGCTTAGGCTAAGGCTAGGGCTCCACTAGACTAAGGCTAGGGCACCCCATAGCCTTAGGCTAGGGCACCCCTAGGCTTAGGCTATGGCACCCCTAAGCTTGGGCTAGGGCACCAATAGGCTTAGGCTATGGCACCCCTAAGCTTGGGCTAGGGCACCCCTAGGCTTAGGCTAAGGTTAGAGCTCCACTAGCCTAAGGCTAGGGCACCCCACGGCTTAGGCTAGGGCACCCCTAGGCTTAGGATGGGGCACCACTAGGCTTAGGCTAGGGCACCCCTAGGCTTAGGCTAAGGCTAGGGCACCCCTAGGCTTAGGCTAGGGCACCCTAGGCTTAGGCTAAGGCTAGTGCTCCTCTAGCCTAAGGCTAGGGCACCCCTAGGGTTAGGTTAGGGTACCCCTAGGCTTAGGCTAGGGCAGCCCTAGGCTTAGGTTATGGCACCCCTAAGCTTAGGCCAGGGCACCCCTAGGCTTAGGCTAGGGCTACCCTAGGCCTCGGCTAGGGCACCCCTAGGCTTAGGATAGGGTACCCCTAGGCTTATGCTAAGGCTAGGGCTCCCCTAGCCTAACCCTAGGGCACCCCTAGGCTTAGGCTAGGGGACCCCTAGGCTTAGGCTAGGGCACCCCTAAGCTTAGGCAAGGGCACCCTTAGCCTTAGGCTTGGGCACCCCTAGACTTAGGCTAGGGCACCGATAGGCATAGGCTAAGGCTAGGGCTCCCCTAGCCTAAGGCGAGGGCACCCGTATGCTTAGTATTGGGCACGCCTAGGCTTAGGCTAGGGAACCCCTAGGCTTAGGCTACGGCACCCCTAGGCTTATGCTAAGGCTAGGGCTCCCCTAGCCTAAGGCTTGGGCACCACTAGGCTCAGGCTAGGGCACCCCTAGGCTTAAGCTAAGGTTAGGGGACCCCTAGGTTTAGGCTAAGGCACCCCTAGGCTTTGGCTAGGGCACCCCTAGGCTTAGGCTAGAGCACCACTAGGCTTAGGCTAGGGCACCCCTTGGTTTAGGCTAGGGCTAGGGCTCCCCTAGCCTAAGGCTAGGGCACCCCTAGTCTTAGGCTAGGTCACCCCTAGGCTTAGGCTATGGCACCCCAAGGCTCAGGCTAGGGCACCCCTACACTTAGGCTAGGGCACCCCTAGGCTTAGTCTAGGGCACCCCTAGGCTTAGGCTAAGGCTAGGGCTCCCCTAGCCTAAGGCTAGGGTACCCCTAGGCTTAGGCTAGGGCACCCCTAGACTTAGGCTAGGGCACCCCTAGGCTTAGGCTAGGGCACCCCAAGGCTTCGGCTAAGGCGAGGACTCCCCTAGCCTAAGGCTAGGGTACACATAGACTTAGTCTAGGGCAGCCCTAGGCTTAGGCTAGGGTACCCCTAGGCTTAGGATAAGGCTAGGGCTCCCCTAGCCTAAGGCTAGGACACCGCTAGGCTTAGGCTAGGGCACCCCTAGGCTTAAGCTCGGGCAACTCTAGGCTTAGGCTTGGGCACCCCTAGGCTTAGGCTAGGGCACCCCTAAGCTTACGCTAGGGCACCCCTAAGTTTAGGCTAGGGCACCCCTAGTCTTAGGCTAGGGCACCCCTAGGCTTAGGCTAAGGCTAGGGCTCCCCTAGCCTAAGGCTAGGGCACCCCTAGGCTTAGGCTAGGGTACCCCTTGGCTTAGGCTAGGGTACCCCTTGGCTTAGGCTAGGGCACCCCTAGGCTTAGGCTAGGGCACCCCTAGGCTTAGGCTAAGGCTAGGGCTCAGCTAGCCTAAGGCTAGGGCACCCCTAGGCTTAGGCTAGGGCACCCCTAGGCTTAGGGTAGGGCACCCCTAGGCTTAGGCTAGGGCACATCTAGGCTTAGGCTAGGGCACCCCTAGGCTTAGGCTAAGGCTAGGGCTCCACTAGACTAAGGCTAGGGCACCCCATAGCCTTAGGCTAGGGCACCCCTAGGCTTAGGCTATGGCACCCCTAAGCTTGGGCTAGGGCACCAATAGGCTTAGGCTATGGCACCCCTAAGCTTGGGCTAGGGCACCCCTAGGCTTAGGCTAAGGTTAGAGCTCCACTAGCCTAAGGCTAGGGCACCCCAAGGCTTAGGCTAGGGCACCCCTAGGCTTAGGATGGGGCACCACTAGGCTTAGGCTAGGGCACCCCTAGGCTTAGGCTAAGGCTAGGGCACCCCTAGGCTTAGGCTAGGGCACCCTAGGCTTAGGCTAAGGCTAGTGCTCCTCTAGCCTAAGGCTAGGGCACCCCTAGGGTTAGGTTAGGGTACCCCTAGGCTTAGGCTAGGGCAGCCCTAGGCTTAGGTTATGGCACCCCTAAGCTTAGGCCAGGGCACCCCTAGGCTTAGGCTAGGGCTACCCTAGGCCTCGGCTAGGGCACCCCTAGGCTTAGGATAGGGTACCCCTAGGCTTATGCTAAGGCTAGGGCTCCCCTAGCCTAACCCTAGGGCACCCCTAGGCTTAGGCTAGGGGACCCCTAGGCTTAGGCTAGGGCACCCCTAAGCTTAGGCAAGGGCACCCTTAGCCTTAGGCTTGGGCACCCCTAGGCTTAGGCTAGGGCACCGATAGGCATAGGCTAAGGCTAGGGCTCCCCTAGCCTAAGGCGAGGGCACCCGTATGCTTAGTATTGGGCACGCCTAGGCTTAGGCTAGGGAACCCCTAGGCTTAGGCTAGGGCACCCCTAGGCTTAGGCTAAGGCTACGGCTCCCCTAGCCACAGGCTAGTGCACCACTAGACTCAGGCTATGGAACCCCTAGGCTTAGGCTAGGGCAATCCTAGGCTTAGCCTAAGGCTAGGGCTCCTCTATCCTAAGGCCTGGGCACGTCTAGGCTTAGGCTAGGGCACCCCTAGGCTTAGGCTAGGGCACCCTAGGCATAGGCTAAGGCTAGTGCTCCCCTAGCCTAAGGCTAGGGCACCCCTATTGTTAGGCTAGGGTACCCCTAGGCTTAGGCTAGGGCAGCCCTAGGCTTAGGTTATGGCACCCCTAAGCTTAGGCTAGGGCACCCCTAGGCTTAGGCTAGGGCTACCCTAGGCTTCGGCTAGGTCATCCCCTTGCTTAGGCTAGGGTACCCCTAGGCTTATGCTAAGGCTAGGGCTCCCCTAGCCTAACCCTAGGGCACCCCTAGGCTTAGGCTAGGGGACCCCTAGGCTTAGGCTAGGGCACCCCTAAGCTTAGGCAAGGGCACCCTTAGCCTTAGGCTTGGGCACCCCTAGGCTTAGGCTAGGGCACCGATAGGCATAAGCTAAGGCTAGGGCTCCCCTAGCCTAAGGCTAGGGCACCACTAGGCTCAGGCTAGGGCATCCCTAGGCTTAGGCTATGGAACCCCTAGGCTTAGGCTAAGGCTAGGGTTCCCCTAGCCTAAGGCGAGGGCACCCGTATACTTAGGATAGGGCACGCCTAGGCTTAGGCTAGGGAACCCCTAGGCTTAGGCTAGGGCACCCCAAGGCACAGGCTAGTGCACCACTAGACTCAGGCTATGGCACCCCTAGGCTTAGGCTAGGGCAATCCTAGGCTTAGCCTAAGGCTAGGGCTCCTCTATCCTAAGGCCTGGGCACCCCAAGGCTTAGGGTAGGGCACCCCTAGGCTTAGGCTAAGGCTACGGCTCCCCTAGCCACAGGCTTGTGCACCACTCGACTCAGGCTATGGCATCCCTAGGCTTAGGCTAGGGCACCCCTAGGCTTAGGCTAAGGCTAGGGCACCCCTAGGCTTAGGCTAGGGCACTCCTAGGCTTAGGCTAGGGCACCCCTAGGCTTAGGCAAGGGCACTCCAAGGCTTAGGCTAGGGCACCCCTAGGCTAAGACTAGGGCACCCCTAGGCTTAGGCTAGGGCACCCCTAGGCTTAAGCTAAGGCAATCCTAGGCTTAGGTTAGGGCACCCCTAGGATTAGGCTAAGGCTAGGGCTCCACTAGCCTAACCCTAGGGCACCCCAAGGCTTAGGCTAGGGGACCCCTAAGCTTAGGCTAGGGCTCCCCTATGCTTAGGCTAGGGCACCCCTAGGCTTAGGAGAGGGCACCCCTAGGATTAGGCTAAGGCTAGGGCTCCCCTAGCCTAAGGCTAGGGCATGCCTAGGGTTAGGTTAGGCGACCCTTAGGCTTAGGCTAAGGCACCCCTAAGCGTAGGCTAGGGCACCCCTAGTCTTAGGCTAGGGCACCCCTAGGCTTAGGCTAAGGCTTGGGCTCCCCTAGCCTAAGGCTGGGGCACCACTAGGCTCAGGCTAGGGCACCACTAGGCTTAAGCTAAGGCTAGGGGACCCCTAGGTTTAGGCTAAGGCACCCCTAGGCTTAAGCTAGGGCACCCCTAGGCTCAGGCTAGGGCACCCCTACACTTAGGCTAAGGCACCCCTAGGCTTAGGCTAGGGCACCCCTAGGCTTAGGCTAAGGCTATGGCTCCCTTAGTCTAAGGCTAAGGCACCCTTAGGCTTAGACTAGCGCACCCATAGGCTTAGGCTAGGGCACCCCTAGGCTTAGGCTAGGGCACCCCTAGGCGTAGGCTAAGGCTAGGGCTCCCCTAGCCTAAGGCTAGGGCATCCCTAGGGTTAGGTTAGGAGACCCTTAGGCTTAGGCTAGGGCACCCCTAAGCTTAGGCTAGGGCACCCCTAGTCTTAGGCTACGGCACCCCTAGGCTTATGCTAAGGCTAGGGCTCCCCTAGCCTAAGGCTTGGGCACCACTAGGCTCAGGCTAGGGCACCCCTAGGCTTAAGCTAAGGTTAGGGGACCCCTAGGTTTAGGCTAAGGCACCCCTAGGCTTTGGCTAGGGCACCCCTAGGTTTAGGCTAGAGCACCACTAGGCTTAGGCTAGGGCACCCCTTGGTTTAGGCTAGGGCTAGGGCTCCCCTAGCCTAAGGCTAGGGCCCCCCTAGTCTTAGGCTAGGTCACCCCTAGGCTTAGGCTATGGCACCCCAAGGATCAGGCTAGGGCACCCCTACACTTAGGCTAGGGCACCCCTAGGCTTAGTCTAGGGCACCCCTAGGCTTAGGCTAAGGCTAGGGCTCCCCTAACCTAAGGCTAGGGTACCCCTAGGCTTAGGCTAGGGCACCCCTAGACTTAGGCTAGGGCACCCCTAGGCTTAGGCTAGGGCACCCCAAGGCTTCGGCTAAGGCGAGGACTCCCCTAGCCTAAGGCTAGGGTACACATAGACTTAGGCTAGGGCAGCCCTAGGCTTAGGCTAGGGTACCCCTAGGCTTAGGATAAGGCTAGGGCTCCCCTAGCCTAAGGCTAGGACACCCCTAGGCTTAGGCTAGGGCACCCCTAGGCTTAAGCTCGGGCAACTCTAGGCTTAGGCTCGGGCACCCCTAGGCTTAGGCTAGGCACCCCTAAGCTTACGCTAGGGCACCCCTAAGTTTAGGCTAGGGCACCCCTAGTCTTAGGCTAGGGCACCCCTAGGCTTAGGCTAAGGCTAGGGCTCCCCTAGCCTAAGGCTAGGGCACCCCTAGGCTTAGGCTAGAGTACCCCTTGGCTTAGGCTTGGGCACCCCTAGGCTTAGGCTAGGGCACCCCTAGGCTTAGGCTAAGGCTAGGGCTCAGCTAGCCTAAGGCTAGGGCACCCCTAGGCTTAGGCTAGGGCACCCCTAGGCTTAGGGTAGGGCACCCCTAGGCTTAGGCTAGGGCACATCTAGGCTTAGGCTAGGGCACCCCTAGGCTTAGGCTAGGGCACCCCTAAGCTTACGCTAGGGCACCCCTAAGTTTAGGCTAGGGCACCCCTAGGCTTAGGCTAGGGCACCCTTAGGCTTAGGCTAGGACAGCATAGGCTTCGGCTAAGGCTAGGGCTCTTCTAGCCTAAGGCCTGGGCACCCCTAGGCTTAGGCTAGGGCACCCCTAGGCTTAGGCTAGGGTACCCCTAGGCTTAGGCTAGGGCACCCCTAGGCTTAGGCTAGGACACCCCTAGGCTTAGGCTAGGACACCCCTAGGTTTAGGCTAAGGCTAGGGCTCCCCTAGCCTAAGGCTAGGGCACCCTTTGGCTTAGGCTAGAGCACCCCTAGGCTTATGCTTAGGCTAGGGCTCAGCTAGCCTTACCCTAGGGCACCCCTAGGCTTAGGCTAGGGCACCCCTAGGCTTAGGCTAGGGCAACCCTAGGCTTAGGCTAAGGCTAGGGCTCCTCTATCCTAAGGCCTGGGCACCCCTAGGCTTTGGCTAGGGCACCCCTAGGCTTAGGCTAGGGCAACCCTAGGCTTAAGCTAAGGCTAGGGGACCCCTAGGCTTAGGCTAAGGCACACCTAGGCATAGGCTAAGGCTAGGTCACCCCAAGGCTTAGGCTAAGGCACCACTAGGCTTAGGCTAGGTCACCCCTAGGGTTAGGCTAGGGCACCCCTAGGCTTAGGCTAAGGCTAGGTCACCCCTAGGCTTAGGCTAAGGCACAACTAGGCTTAGGCTAGGGACCCCTAGGATTAGGCTAGGGCACTCCTAGGCTTAGGCTAGTGCACCCATAGGCTTAGGCTAAGGCAGACCTAGGCTTAAGCTAGGGCACCCGTAGGCTTAGGCTAATGTTAGGGCTCCCCTATCCTGAGGCTAGAGCACCCCTAGACTTTGGCTAAGGCACTATTAGGCTTAGGCTAGGGTACCCCAAGGATGAGGCTAAGGCTAGGGCTCCCCTAGCCTAACCCTAGGGCACCCCTAGGCTTAGGCTAGGGGACCCCTAGGCTCAGGCTAGGGCACCCCTAAGCTTAGGCTAGGGCACCCCTAGTCTTAGGCTAGGGCACCCCTAGGCTTAGGCTAAGGCTAGGGCTCCCCTAGCCTAAGGCTAGGGCACCACTAGGCTTAGGCTAGGGCACCCTTAGGCTTAGGTTATGGCACCCCTAAGCTTAGGCTAGGGCACCCCTAGGCTTAGGCTAGGGCTCCCCCAGGCTTAGGCTAGGGCACCCCTAGGCTTAGGCTAGGGCACCCCTAGGCTTAGGCTAAGGCTAGTGCTCCCCTACCCTAAGGCTAGGGCACCCCTAGGGTTAGGCTAGGGTACCCCTAGGCTTAGGCTAGGGCAGCCCTAGGCTTAGGTTATGGCACCCCTAAGCTTAGGCTAGGGCACCCCTAGGTTTAGGCTAAGGCTAGGGCTCCCCTAACCTAAGGCTAGGGCACCCTTTGGCTTAGGCTAGAGCACCCCTAGGCTTATGCTTAGGCTAGGGCTCAGCTAGCATAACCCTAGGGCACCCCTAGGCTTAGGCTAGGGCACCCCTAGGCTTAGGCTAGGGCAACCCTAGGCTTAGGCTAAGGCTAGGGCTCCTCTATCCTAAGGCCTGGGCACCCCTAGGCTTGGGCTAGGGCACCCCTAGGCTTAGGCTAGGGCAACCCTAGGCTTAAGCTAAGGCTAGGGGACCCCTAGGCTTAGGCTAAGGCACACCTAGGCATAGGCTAAGGCTAAGTCACCCCAAGGCTTAGGCTAAGGCACCACTAGGCTTAGGCTAGGTCACCCCTAGGGTTAGGCTAGGGCACCCCTAGGCTTAGGCTAAGGCTAGGTCACCCCTAGGCTTAGGCTAAGGCACAACTAGGCTTAGGCTAGGGACCCGTAGGATAAGGCTAGGGCACTCCTAGGCTTAGGCTAGTGCACCCATAGGCTTAGGCTAAGGCAGACCTAGGCTTAATCTAGGGCACCCGTAGGCTTAGGCTAATGTTAAGGCTCCCCTATCCTGAGGCTAGGGCACCCCTAGGCTTTGGCTAAGGCACTATTAGGCTTAGGCTAGGGTACCCCAAGGATGAGGCTAAGGCTAGGGCTCCCCTAGCCTAACCCTAGGGCACCCCTAGGCTTAGGCTAGGGGACCCCTAGGCTCAGGCTAGGGCACCCCTAAGCTTAGGCTAGGGCACCCCTAGTCTTAGGCTAGGGCACCCCTAGGCTTAGGCTAAGGCTAGGGCTCCCCTAGCCTAAGGCTAGGGCACCACTAGGCTTAGGCTAGGGCACCCTTAGGCTTAGGTTATGGCACCCCTAAGCTTAGGCTAGGGCACCCCTAGGCTTAGGCTAGGGCTCCCCTAGGCTTAGGCTAGGGCACCCCTAGGCTTAGGCTAGGGCACCCCTAGGCTTAGGCTAAGGCTCGTGCTCCCCTAGCCTAAGGCTAGGGCACCCCTAGGGTTAGGCTAGGGCACCCCTAGGCTTAGGCTAGGGCTCCCCTAGGCTTAGGCTAGGGCACTCCTAGGCTTAGGCTAGGGTACCCCTAGGCTTATGCTAAGGCTAGGGCTCCCCTAGCCTAACCCTAGGGCACCCCTAGGCTTAGGCTAGGGGACCCCTAGGCTTAGGCTAGGGCACCCCTAAGCTTAGGCAAGGGCACCCTTAGCCTTAGGCTTGGGCACCCCTAGGCTTAGGCTAGGGCACCGCTAGGCTTAGGCTAAGGCTAGGGCTCCCCTAGCCTAAGGCTAGGGCACCACTAGGCTCAGGCTAGGGCATCCCTAGGGTTAGGCTATGGCACCCCTAGGCTTAGGCTAAGGCTAGGGCTCCCCTAGCCTAAGGCGAGGACACCCGTATGCTTAGGATAGGGCACGCCTAGGCTTAGGCTATGGAACCCCTAGGCTTAGGCTAGGGCACCCCTAGGCTTAGGCTAAGGCTACGGCTCCCCTAGCCACAGGCTAGTGCACCACTAGACTCAGGCTATTGCACCCCTAGGCTTAGGCTAGGGCAATCCTAGGCTAGACTAAGGCTAGGGATCCCCTAGCCTCAGGCTAGGGCACCCGTAGGCTCAGGCTAGGGCACCCCTAGGCTCAGGCTACGGCACCCCTAGGCTTAGGCTAGAGCACCCCTAGGCTTAGGCTAGGGACCCCTAAGCTTAGGCTTGGGCACCCCTAGGCGTAGGCTAAGGCTAGGGCTCCCCTAGTCTATGGCTAGGGCACCCCTAGGCCTAGGCTAGGGCATCCATAGGCTTAGGCTAGGGCACCCCTAGGCTTATGCTAAGGCTAGGGGACCCCAAGGTTTAGGCTAAGGCACCCCTAGGCTTAGGCTAGGGCACCCCTAAGTTTAGGCTAGGGCACCCCTAGGCTTAGGCTAAAGCTAGGGCTCCCCTAGGCTTAGGCTAGGGCACCCCTAGGCTAAGGCTACGGCACCCCTAGGCTCAGGCTAGCGCACCCCTAGGCTTAGGCTAAGGCTAGGGGAACCCTAAGTTTAGGCTAAGGCACCCCTAGGCTTAGGTTAGGGCACCCTAGGCTTACGCTAATGCTAGGGGACCCCTAGGCTTAGGCTAAGGCACCCTGAGGCTTAGGCTAGGGCACCCCTAGGCTTAGACTAAGGCTAGGGGACCCCTAGGCTTAGGCTAAGGCACCCCTAGGCTTAGGCTAGGGCACCCCTAGGCTAAGGCTAAGGCACCCCTAGGCTCAGGTTAGGGCACCCCTACACTTAGGCTAGGGCACCCTTAGGCTTAGGCTAAGGATAGGGATCCCCTAGCCTAAGGCTAAGGCACCCCTAAGGTTAGGCTAGGGCACCCCTAGGCTTAGGTAAGGGCACCCCTAGGCTTAGGCTAGGGCACCCCTTGGTTTAGGCTAAGGCTAGGGCTCAACTAGCCTAAGGCTAGGGCACCCCTTGGCTTAGGTTAGGGGACCCCTATTCTTAGGCTAGTGCACCCCTAGGCGTAGGCTAGGGCACCCCTAGGCTTAGGCTAAGGCTAGGGCTCCCCTAGCCTTTGGCTAGGGCAACCCTAGCCTTAGGCTAGGGCACCCCTAGGCTTAGGCTAGGGCACCCCTTAGGCTTAGGCTAGGGCACCCCTAGGCTTAGGCTAGGGCACCCCTAGGCTTAGGCTAGGGCACCCCTAAGGCTTAGGCTAGGGCACTCCTAGGCTTAGGCTAGGGCAGCCCTAGGCTTAGGCTAGGGCACCCCTAGGCTTAGGCTAGGGCAGCCCTAGGCTTAGGCTAGGGCAGCCCTAGGCTTAGGTTAGGGCAGCCCTAGGCTTAGGCTAGGGCAGCCCTAGACTTAGGTAGGGAAACCCTAGGCATAGGTTAGGGCACCCCTATGCTTAGGCTAGGCGCCCCTAGACTTAGGCTAGGGCACCCCTAGGCTTAGGCTGGGGCACCCCTAGGCTTAGGCTAAGGCTAGGGCTCCCCTAGCCTAAGGTTAGGGTACCCCTAGGCTTAGGCTAGGACACCCCTAGACTTAGGCTAGGGCACCTCTAGGCTTAGGCTAGGGCACCCCTAGGCTTAGGCTAAGGCTAGGGCTCCTCTAGCCTAACGCTAGGGCACCCCTAGGCTTGGGCTAGGGCACCCCTAGGCTTAGGCTAGGGCACCCCTAGGCTTAGCCTAGGGCACCCCAAGGCTTCGGCTAGGGCACCCCTAGGCTTAGGATAGGGCACCCCATGGCATAGGATAGGGCACCCCTAGGCTTAGGCTAGGGCCGCACTAGGCTTAGGCTAAGGCTAGGGCTCCCCTCGCCTAAGGCTAGGGCACCCCTAGGCTTAGGCTAGGGCAACCCTAGGCTTAGGCTAGGGCACCCCTAAGCTTAGGATAAGGCTAGGGATCCACTAGCCTAAGTCTAGGGCACAACTAGGCCTAGGCTAGGGCACCCCTAAGCTTAGGCTAAGGCTAGGGCTCCACTAGACTAAGGCTACGGCACCCCAAGGCTTAGGCTAGGGCACCCCTAGACTTAGGCTAAGGCTAGGTCACCCCTAGGCTTAGGCTAAGGCACAACTAGGCTTAGGCTAGGGACCCCTAGGATTAGGCTAGGGCACTCCTAGGCTTAGGCTAGTGCACCCATAGGCTTAGGCTAAGGCAGACCTAGGCTTAATCTAGGGCACCCGTAGGCTTAGGCTAATGTTAAGGCTCCCCTATCCTGAGGCTAGGGCACCCCTAGGCTTTGGCTAAGGCACTATTAGGCTTAGGCTAGGGTACCCCAAGGATGAGGCTAAGGCTAGGGCTCCCCTAGCCTAACCCTAGGGCACCCCTAGGCTTAGGCTAGGGGACCCCTAGGTTCAGGCTAGGGCACCCCTAAGCTTAGGCTAGGGCACCCCTAGTCTTAGGCTAGGGCACCCCTAGGCTTAGGCTAAGGCTAGGGCTCCCCTAGCCTAAGGCTAGGGCACCACTAGGCTTAGGCTAGGGCACCCTTAGGCTTAGGTTATGGCACCCCTAAGCTTAGGCTAGGGCACCCCTAGGCTTAGGCTAGGGCTCCCCTAGGCTTAGGCTAGGGCACCCCTAGGCTTAGGCTAGGGCACCCCTAGGCTTAGGCTAAGGCTCGTGCTCCCCTAGCCTAAGGCTAGGGCACCCCTAGGGTTAGGCTAGGGCACCCCTAGGCTTAGGCTAGGGCTCCCCTAGGCTTAGGCTAGGGCACTCCTAGGCTTAGGCTAGGGTACCCCTAGGCTTATGCTAAGGCTAGGGCTCCCCTAGCCTAACCCTAGGGCACCCCTAGGCTTAGGCTAGGGGACCCCTAGGCTTAGGCTAGGGCACCCCTAAGCTTAGGCAAGGGCACCCTTAGCCTTAGGCTTGGGCACCCCTAGGCTTAGGCTAGGGCACCGCTAGGCTTAGGCTAAGGCTAGGGCTCCCCTAGCCTAAGGCTAGGGCACCACTAGGCTCAGGCTAGGGCATCCCTAGGGTTAGGCTATGGCACCCCTAGGCTTAGGCTAAGGCTAGGGCTCCCCTAGCCTAAGGCGAGGGCACCCGTATGCTTAGGATAGGGCACGCCTAGGCTTAGGCTATGGAACCCCTAGGCTTAGGCTAGGGCACCCCTAGGCTTAGGCTAAGGCTACGGCTCCCCTAGCCACAGGCTAGTGCACCACTAGACTCAGGCTATTGCACCCCTAGGCTTAGGCTAGGGCAATCCTAGGCTAGACTAAGGCTAGGGATCCCCTAGCCTCAGGCTAGGGCACCCGTAGGCTCAGGCTAGGGCACCCCTAGGCTCAGGCTACGGCACCCCTAGGCTTAGGCTAGGGCACCCCTAGGCTTAGGCTAGGGAACCCCTAAGCTTAGGCTAGGGCACCCCTAGGCGTAGGCTAAGGCTAGGGCTCCCCTAGCCTATGGCTAGGGCACCCCTAGGCCTAGGCTAGGGCACCCATAGGCTTAGGCTAGGGCACCCCTAGGCTTATGCTAAGGCTAGGGGACCCCAAGGTTTAGGCTAAGGCACCCCTAGGCTTAGGCTAGGGCACCCCTAAGTTTAGGCTAGGGCACACCTAGGCTTAGGCTAAAGCTAGGGCTCCCCTAGGCTTAGGCTAGGGCACCCCTAGGCTAAGGCTACGGCACCCCTAGGCTCAGGCTAGCGCACCCCAAGGCTTAGGCTAAGGCTAGGGGAACCCTAAGTTTAGGCTAAGGCACCCCTAGGCTTAGGTTAGGGCACCCTAGGCTTACGCTAATGCTAGGGGACCCCTAGGCTTAGGCTAAGGCACCCTGAGGCTTAGGCTAGGGCACCCCTAGGCTTAGACTAAGGCTAGGGGACCCCTAGGCTTAGGCTAAGGCACCCCTAGGCTTAGGCTAGGGCACCCCTAGGCTAAGGCTAAGGCACCCCTAGGCTCAGGTTAGGGCACCCCTACACTTAGGCTAGGGCACCCTTAGGCTTAGGCTAAGGATAGGGATCCCCTAGCCTAAGGCTAAGGCACCCCTAAGGTTAGGCTAGGGCACCCCTAGGCTTAGGTAAGGGCACCCCTAGGCTTAGGCTAGGGCACCCCTTGGTTTAGGCTAAGGCTAGGGCTCAACTAGCCTAAGGCTAGGGCACCCCTTGGCTTAGGTTAGGGGACCCCTATTCTTAGGCTAGTGCACCCCTAGGCGTAGGCTAGGGCACCCCTAGGCTTAGGCTAAGGCTAGGGCTCCCCTAGCCTTTGGCTAGGGCAACCCTAGCCTTAGGCTAGGGCACCCCTAGGCTTAGGCTAGGGCACCCCTTAGGCTTAGGCTAGGGCACCCCTAGGCTTAGGCTAGGGCACCCCTAAGGCTTAGGCTAGGGCACTCCTAGGCTTAGGCTAGGGCAGCCCTAGGCTTAGGCTAGGGCACCCCTAGGCTTAGGCTAGGGCAGCCCTAGGCTTAGGCTAGGGCAGCCCTAGGCTTAGGTTAGGGCAGCCCTAGGCTTAGGCTAGGGCAGCCCTAGACTTAGGTAGGGAAACCCTAGGCATAGGTTAGGGCACCCCTATGCTTAGGCTAGGCGCCCCTAGACTTAGGCTAGGGCACCCCTAGGCTTAGGCTGGGGCACCCCTAGGCTTAGGTTAAGGCTAGGGCTCCCCTAGCCTAAGGCTAGGGTACCCCTAGGCTTAGGCTAGGACACCCCTAGACTTAGGCTAGGGCACCTCTAGGCTTAGGCTAGGGCACCCCTAGGCTTAGGCTAAGGCTAGGGCTCCTCTAGCCTAACGCTAGGGCACCCCTAGGCTTGGGCTAGGGCACCCCTAGGCTTAGGCTAGGGCACCCCTAGGCTTAGCCTAGGGCACCCCAAGGCTTCGGCTAGGGCACCCCTAGGCTTAGGATAGGGCACCCCATGGCATAGGATAGGGCACCCCTAGGCTTAGGCTAGGGCCGCACTAGGCTTAGGCTAAGGCTAGGGCTCCACTAGACTAAGGCTACGGCACCCCAAGGCTTAGGCTAGGGCACCCCTAGACTTAGGCTAGGGCAGCCCTAGGCTTAGGCTAGGGAACCCCTAGGCTTAGGCTAGGGCAACCCTAAGCTTAGGCTAGGGCACCCCTAAGCTTAGGATAAGGCTAGGGCTCCACTAGCCTAAGGCTAGGGCACAACTAGGCCTAGGCTAGGGCACCCGTAAGCTTAGGCTAAGGCTACGGCTCCACTAGACTAAGGCTAGGGCAACCCAAGGCATAGGCTAGGGCACCCCTAGGCTTAGGATAGGGCAACCCATGGCATAGGATAGGGCACCCCTAGGCTTAGGCTAGGGCCGCACTAGGCTTAGGCTAAGGCTAGGGCTTCCCTAGCCTAAGGCTAGGGCACCCCTAGGCTTAGGCTAGGCACCCCTAGACTTAGGCTAGGGCACACCTAGGCTTAGGCTGGGGCACCCCTAGGCTTAGGCTAGGGCACCCCTAGACTTAGGCTAGGGCACACCTAGGCTTAGGCTGGGGCACCCCTAGGCTTAGGCTAGGGCACCCCTAGGCTTAGGCTGGGGCACCCCTAGGCTTAGGCTAAGGCTAGGGCTCCCCTAGCCGAAGGCTAGGGTACCCCTAGGCTTAGGCTAGGGCACCCCAAGACTTAGGCTAGGGCACCCCTAGGCTTAGGCTAGGGTACCCCTAGGCTTAGGCTAGGGCACCCCTAGGCTTAGGCTAGGGCACCCCAAGGCTTCAGCTAAGGCGAGGACTCCCCTAGCCTAAGGCTAGGGTACACCTAGGCTTAGGCTAGGGAACCCCTAGACTTAGGCTAGGGTACCCCTAGGCTTTGGCTAGGGCAACCCTAAGCTTCGGCTAAGGCTAGGGCTCCTCTAGACTAACGCTAGGGCATCCCTTGGCTTGGGCTAGGGCACCCCTAGGCTTCGACTAAGGCTAGGGCTCCCCTAGCCTAAGGCTAGGGCACCCCTAGCCTTAGGCTAGGGCACCCCTAGGCTTCGGCTAGTGCACCTCTAGCCTTAGGCTAGGGCACCCCTAGGCTTAGGCTAGGGCACCCCTAGGCTTAGAATAGGGTACCCCTAAGCTTAGGCTAAGGATAGGGCTCCACTAGACTAAGGCTAGGGCACACCTAGCCTTAGCTAGGGCTCCCCTTGGCTTAGGCTAGCTCACCCCTAGGCTTAGGCTAGGGAACCCCTAGGTTTAAACTTGGGCGCCCCAAGGCTTAAGCTAAGGCTAGGGCTCCCCTAGCCTAAGGCTAGGGCACCCCTAGGCTTAGGGTAGGGCACCCCTACGCTTAGGCTAGGACTCCCGTAGGCTTAGGCTAGGGCACCCATAGGCTTAGGCTAGGGCACCCCTAGGCTTAGGCTAAGGCTAGGGCTCCCCTAGCCTAAGACTAGGGCACCCCTAGGCTTAGGCTAGGGCACCCCTAGGCTTAGGCTAGGGCACCCCTAGGCCTAGGCTAGGGCACCCCATGGCTTAGGCTAGGTCACCCCTAGGCTTAGGCTAGGGAACCCCATGCCTTAGGCTAGGTCACCCCTAGGCTTAGGCTAGGGAACCCCTAGGTTTAGGCTAGGGCGCCCCAAGGCTTAGGCTAAGGCCAGGGCTCCACTAGACTAAGGCTAGGGCACCCCTAGGCTTAGGCTAAAGCAACCCTAGGCTTATGCTAGGCCACCCCTAGGCTTAGGCTAGGGCACCCCTAGGCTTAGCATAGGGAAACCCTAAGCTTAGGCTAAGGCTAGGGCTCCACTAGACTAAGGTTAGTGCACCCCTAGCCTTAGCCTAGGGCACCCCTAGGCTTAGGCTAGGTCACCCCTAGGCTAAGGCTAGGGCACCCTTATGCTTAGGCTAAGGTTAGGGCTCCCCTAGCCTAAGGCTAGGGCACCCCTAGGCTTAGGCTAGGGTAACCCCAGGCTTAGGCAAGGGCACCCCTAGGCTTAGGCTAGGGCACCCCATGGCTTAGGATAGGGCACCCCTAGGCTTAGGCTATGGTGAGGGCTCCACTAGACTAAGGCTAGGGCACCCCTAGCCTTAGGCTAGGGCACCCCTAGGCTTAGGCTAGGGCAACCCTTGGCTTATGCTAGGGGACCCCTAGGCTTAGGCTAAGGCACCCCGAGGCTTAGGCTAGGGCAACCCTAGGCTTAGACTAAGGCTAGGGGACCCCTAGGCTTAGGCTAAGGCACCCCTAGGCTTAGGCTAGGGCACCCCTAGGCTAAGGCTAAGGCACCCTTATGCTCAGGCTAGGGCACCCCTACACTTAGGCTAGGGCACCCCTAGGCTTAGGTTAAGGATAGGCATCCCCTAGCCTAAGGCTAAGGCACCCCTAAGGTTAGGCTAGGGCACCCCTAGGCTTAGGCTAGGGAACCCCTAGGCTTAGGCTAGGGCACCCCTTGGTTTAAGCTAAGGCTAGGGCTCCCCTAGCCTAAGGTTAGGGCACCCCTAGGCTTAGGTTAGGGCACCCCTAGTCTTAGGCTAGGGCACCCCTTGGCTTAGGCTAGGGCACCCCTAGGATAAGGCTAAGGCTAGGGCTCCCCTAGCCTAAGGCTAGGGCACCCCATGGCTTATGATTGGGCACCCCTTGGCTTAGGCTAGGGCACCCCTAGGATTAGGCTAAGGCTAGGGCTCCCCTAGTCTTAGGCTAGGGCACCCCTTGGCTTAGGCTAGGGCACCCCTAGGATAAGGCTAAGGCTAGGGCTCCCCTAGCCTAAGGCTAGGGCACCCCATGGCTTATGATAGGGCACCCCTTGGCTTAGGCTAGGGCACCCCTAGGATTAGGCTAAGGCTAGGGCTCCCCTAGCCTAAGGCTAGGGCACCCCTAGCCTTAGGCTAGGCACCCCTAGACTTAGGCTAGGGCACACCTAGTCTTAGGCTGGGGCACCCCTAGGCTTAGGCTAGGGCACCCCTAGGCTTAGGCTGGGGCACCCATAGGCTTAGGCTAAGGCTAGGGCTCCCCTAGCCGAAGGCTAGGGTACCCCTAGGCTTAGGCTAGGGCACCCCAAGACTTAGGCTACGGCACCCCTAGGCTTAGGCTAGGGTACCCCTAGGCTTAGGCTAGGGCACCCCTAGGCTTAGGCTAGGGCACCCCAAGGCTTCAGCTAAGGCGAGGACTCCCCTAGCCTAAGGCTAGGGTACACCTAGGCTTAGGCTAAGGCACCCCTAGACTTAGGCTAGGGTACCCCTAGGCTTTGGCTAGGGCAACCCTAAGCTTCGGCTAAGGCTAGGGCTCCTCTAGCCTAACGCTAGGGCATCCCTTGGCTTGGGCTAGGGCACCCCTAGGCTTCGACTAAGGCTAGGGCTCCCCTAGCCTAAGGCTAGGGCACCCCTAGCCTTAGGCTAGGGCACCCCTAGGCTTAGGCTAGGGCACCCCTAGCCTTAGGCTAGGGCACCCCGAGGCTTAGGCTAGGGCACCCCTAGGCTTAGAATAGGGTACCCCTAAGCTTAGGCTAAGGATAGGGCTCCACTAGACTAAGGCTAGGGAACCCCTAGCCTTAGCTAGGGCTCCCCATGGCTTAGGCTAGCTCACCCCTAGGCTTAGGCTAGGGAACCCCTAGGTTTAGACTTGGGCGCCCCAAGGCTTAAGCTAAGGCTAGGGCTCCCCTAGCCTAAGGCTACGGCACCCCTAGGCTTAGGGTAGGGCACCCCTACGCTTAGGCTAGGACTCCCGTAGGCTTTGGCTAGGGCACCCATAGGCTTAGGCTAGGGCACCGCTAGGCTTAGGCTAAGGCTAGGGCTCCCCTAGCCTAAGACTTGGGCACCCCTAGGCTTAGGCTAGGGCACCCCTAGGCTTAGGCTAGGGCACCCCTAGGCTTAGGCTAGGGCACCCCATGGCTTAGGCTAGGTCACCCCTGGCTTAGGCTAGGTAACCCCATGCCTTAGGCTAGGTCACCCCTAGGCTTAGGCTAGGGAACCCCTAGGTTTAGGCTAGGGCGCCCCAAGGCTTAGGCTAAGGCCAGGGCTCCACTAGACTAAGGCTAGGGCACCCCTAGGCTTAGGCTAAAGCAACCCTAGGCTTATGCTAGGCCACCCCTAGGCTTAGGCTAGGGCACCCCTAGGCTTAGCATAGGGAAACCCTAAGCTTAGGCTAAGGCTAGGGCTCCACTAGACTAAGGCTAGGGCACCCCTAGCCTTAGCCTAGGGCACCCCTAGGCTTAGGCTAGGTCACCCCTAGGCTTAGGCTAGGGCACCCTTATGCTTAGGCTAAGGCTAGGGCTCCCCTAGCCTAAGGCTAGGGTACCCCTAGGCTTAGGCTAGGGTAACCCCAGGCTTAGACAAGGGCACCCCTAGGCTTAGGCTAGGGCACCCCATGGCTTAGGATAGGGCACCCCTAGGCTTAGTCTAAGGCGAGGGCTCCACTAGACTAAGGCTAGGGCACCCCTAGCCTTAGGCTAGGGCACCCCTAGGCTTAGGCTAGGGCAACCCTTGGCTTATGCTAGGGGACCCCTAGGCTTAGGCTAAGGCACCCTGAGGCTTAGGCTAGGGCAACCCTAGGCTTAGACTAAGGCTAGGGGACCCCTAGGCTTAGGCTAAGGCACCCCTAGGCTTAGGCTAGGGCACCCCTAGGCTAAGGCTAAGGCACCCTTATGCTCAGGTTAGGGCACCCCTACACTTAGGCTAGGGCACCCCTATGCTTAGGTTAAGGATAGGCATCCCCTAGCCTAAGGCTAAGGCACCCCTAAGGTTAGGCTAGGGCACCCCTAGGCTTAGGCTATGGAACCCCTAGGCTTAGGCTAGGGCACCCCTTGGTTTAGGCTAAGGCTAGGGCTCCCCTAGCCTAAGGTTAGGGCACCCCTAGGCTTAGGTTAGGGCACCCCTAGTCTTAGGCTAGGGCACCCCTAGGCGTAGGCTAGGGCACCCCTAGGCTTAGGCTAAGGCTAGGGCTCCCCTAGCCTTAGGCTAGGGGACCCCTAGCCTTAGGCTAGGGTACCCCTAGGCTTAGGCTAGGGCACCCCTAGGCTAGGCTAGGGCACCCCAAGGCTTAGGCTAGGGCACCCCTAGGCTTAGTCTAGGGCACCCCTAGGCTTAGGCTAGGGCAGCCCTAGGCTTAGGCTAGGGCAGCCCTAGGCTTAGGCTAGGGCAGCCCTAGGCTTAGGCTAGGGCACCCCTAGGCTTAGCCTAAGGCTAGGGCTCCTCTAGCCTAACGCTAGGGCATCCCTAGGCTTGGGCTAGGGCACCCCTAGGCTTAGGCTAGGGCACCCCTAGACTTAGGCTAGGGCACCCCAAGGCTTCGGCTAATGTGAGGACTCCCGTAGCCTAAGGTTAGGGTACACCTAGGCTTAGGCTAGGGCACCCCTAAGCTTAGGCTAAGGCTAGGGCTCCACTAGCCTAAGGCTAGGGCACCCCTAGGCTTAGGCTAGGGCACACCTAAGCTTAGGCTAAGGCTAGCGCTTCACTAGACTAAGGCTAGGGCACCCCTAGCCTTAGCCTAGGGCACCCCTAGGATTAGGCTAGGTCACCCATAGGCTTAGGCTAGGGAACCCCTAGGTTTAGGCTCGGGGGCCCCAAGTCTTAGGCTAAGGCTAGGGCTCCCCTAGCCTAAGGCTCGGGCACCCCTAGGCTTAGGCTAGGGCACCCCTAGGCTTAGGCTAGGTCAGCCCTAGGCTTAGGCTAAGGCTAGGGCTCCCCTAGTCTAAGGCTAGGGCACCCCGAGGCTTAGGCTAGGGCAACCTTAGGATTAGGCTAGGGCACCCCTAGGCTTAGGCTAGGGCACCCCATGGCTTAGTATAGGGCACCACGAGGCTTAGGCTAGGGCCGCACTAGGCTTAGGCTAAGGCTAGGGCTCCCCTAGCCTAAGGCTAGGGCACCCCTAGGCTTAGGCTAGGGCACCCCTAGGCTTAGGCTAGGGCACCCCTAGGCTTAGGCTAGGGCACCCCATGGCTTAGTATAGGGCACCACTAGGCTTAGGCTGGGGCAACCCTAGGCTTAGGCTAAGGCTAGGGCTCCCCTAGCCTAAGGCTAGGGTACCCCTAGGCTTAGGCTAGGGCACCCCAAGACATAGGCTAGGGCACCCCTAGGCTTAGGCTTGGGCATCCCTAGGCTTAGGCTAGGGTACCCCAAGGCTTGAGCTAACGCGAGGACTCCCCTAGCCAAAGGCTAGGGTACACCTAGGCTTAGGCTAGGGCACCCCTAGGCTTAGAATAGGGCACCCAAAGCTTAGGCTAAGGCTAGGGCTCCACTAGACTAAGGCTAGTGCACCACTAGCCTTAGCTTAGGGCACCACTAGGCTTAGGCTAGCTCACCCCTAGGCTTAGGCTAGGGAACCCCTAGGTTGAGACTAGGGCGCCCCAAGGCTTAGGCTAAGGCTTGGGCTCCCCTAGCCTAAGGCTAGGGCACCCCTAAGCTTAGGGTAGGCCACCCCTAGGCTTAGGCTAGGACACCCGTAGGCTTAGGCTAGGGTACTCCTAGGCTTAGGCTAGGGCACCCCTAGGCTTAGGCTAAGGCTAGGGCTCCCCTAGCCTAAGACTAGGGCACCCCTAGGCTTACTGTAGGGCAACCCTAGGCTTAAGCTAGGGCAGGGCACCCCTAGGCTTAGGCTAGGGCACCCCATGGCTTAGGATAGGGCACCCCAAGGCTTAGGCTAAGGCTAGGGCTCCACTAGACTAAGGCTAGGGCACCCCTAGCCTTAGGCTAGGGCGCCCCTAGGCTTAGACTAGGGCAACCCTAGGCTTAGGCTTGGGCACCCCGAGGCTTAGGCTAGGGCACCCCTAGGCTTAGGCTAAGACTAGGGCTCCCCTAGTCTAAGGATAGGGCACCCCTAGGCTTAGGCTAGGGTACCCCTAGGCTTAGGTTAGGACACCACTAGGCCTAAGCTAAGGCACCCCTAGGCTCAGGCTAAGGCTTGGGCCCACTAGCCTAAGGCAAGGGCACCCCTAGGCTTAGGCTAGGGCACCCCTAGGCTTAGGCTAGGGCACCCCTAGGCTTAGGCTAGGGCACCCCTAAGCTTAGGCTAGGGCACCCTTAGGCTTAGGCTAAGGCTAGGGCTCCCCTTGCCTAACCCTAGAGAACCCCTAGGCTTAGGCTAAGACTAGGGCTCCCCTAGCCTAAGGATAGGGCACCCCTAGGCGTAGGCTAGGGCACCCCTAGGCTTAGGCTAAGGCTAGGGCTCAGCTAGCCTAAGGCTAGGGCACCCCTAGGCTTAGGCTAGGGCAACCTAGGCTTAGGGTAGGGCACCTCTAGGCTTAGGCTAGGGCACCCCTAGGTTTAGGCTAGGGCACCCCTAGGCTTAGGCTAAGGCTAGGGCTCCACTAGACTAAGGCTAGGGCACCCCTAGGCTTAGGCTAAGGCACCCCTAGGCTTAGGCTAGGGCACCCCTAGGCTTAGGCTAGGGCACCCCTAGGTTTAGGCTAGGGCACCCCTAGGCTTAGGCTAAGGCTAGGGCTCCCCTAGCCTAAGGCTAGGCACCCCTAGGCTAAGGCTAGGGCACCCCTAGGCTTAGGCTCGGGCACCCCTAGGCTTAGGCTAAGGTTAGGGCTCCCCTAGCCTAAGGCAAGGGCACCACTAGGCTTAGGCTAGGGCACCCCTAGGCTTAGGATTTTGCACCCCTAGGTTTCCGCTATGGCAACCCTAAGCTTAGGCTAGGGCACCCCTAGTATTAGGCTAGGGCACGCCTAGGCTTAGGCTAAGGCTATGTCTCCCCTAGCCTAAGTCTAGGGCTCTGCTAGCCTAAGGCTAGGACACCCCTAGGCTTAGGCAAGGGCACCCCTTGGCTTAGGCTAGGGCACCCCTAGGCTTGGGCTCGGGCACCCCTAGGCTTAGGCTAGGGCACCCCTAGGCTTAGGCTAAGCTAGGGCTCCTCTACCCTAACACTAGGGCATCCCAAGGCTTGGGCTAGGGCACGGCTAGGCTTAGGCAAGGGCACCCCTAGGCTTAGACTAAGGCTAGGGCTCCCCTAGCCTAAGGCTAGGGCACCCCTAGCCTTAGGCTAGGGTACCCCTAGGCTTAGCATAGGGCACCCCTAAGCTTAGGCTAAGGCTAGGGCTCCACTAGACTAAGGCTAGGGCACCCCTAGCCTTAACCTAGGGCACCCCTAGGCTTAGGCTAGGTCACCCCTAGGCTTACGCTAGGGAACCCCTAAGTTTAGGCTAGGGCGCACCAAGGCTTAGGCTAAGGCTAGGGCTCCACTAGACTAAGGCGAGGGCACCCCTAGCCTTAGCCTAGGGCACCCCTAGGCTTAGGCTAGGTCACCCCTAGGCTTAGGCTAGGGCACCCCTATGCTTAGGCTAAGGCTAGGGCCCTCCTAGACTAAGGATAGGGCAGCCCTAGGCTTAGGCTGAGGCGTGGGCTACACTAGACTAAGGCTAGGGCACCCCTAGCCTTAGGCTTTGGCACCCCTAGGCTTAGGCTAGGGCAACCCTTGGATTATGCTAGGGCACCCCTAGGCTTGGGCTAGGGCACCCCTAGGCTTAGGCTAGGGCACCCCTATGCTTAGGCTAGGGCACCCCAAGGCTTCGGCTAAGGCGAGGACTCCCCTAGCCTAAGGCTAGGGTACCCCTAGGATTAGGCTAGGGCACCCCTAGACTTAGGCAAGGGCACCCCTAGGCTTAGGCTAGGGCACCCCTAGGCTTAGGCTAAGGCCAGGGCTCCACTAGACTAAGGCTAGGGCACCCCTAGGCTTAGGCTAGGGCACCCCTAGGCTTAGGCTAGGGCACCCCTAGGCTTAGGTTAGGGCACACCTAGGCTTAGATTAGGGCACCCCTAGGCTTAGGCTAAGGCTAGGGCTCCCCTAGCCTTAGACTAGGGCATACCTAGGCTTAGGCTAGGTCACCCCTAGGCTTAGGCTAGGGCACCCCTAGGCTTAGCCTAGGGCACCCCTAGTCTTAGGCTAGGGCACCACTAGGCTTAGGCTAGGGCACCCCTAGGCTTAGGCTAGGGCACTCCTAGGCTTAGGCTAGGGCACTCCTAGGCTTATTCTAAGGCAAGGGCTCAGCTAGCCTAAGGCTAGGGCACCCCTAGTCTTAGGCTTGGGCACCCCTAGGCTTGGGGTAGGGCACCCCTAGGCTTAGGCTAGGGCACCCCCAGGCTTAGTCTAGGGCACCCCTAGGCTTAGGATAAGGCTAGGGCTCCCCTAACCTAAGGCTAGGACACCCCACGGCTTAGGGTAGGGCACCCCTAGGCTTAGGCTAGGGCACCCCTAGGCTTAGGATTTTGCACCCCTAGGCTTCCGCTAGGGCAACCTTAAGCTTAGGCTAGGGCACCCCTAGTATTAGGCTAGGGCACGCCTAGGCTTAGGCTAAGGCTATGGCTCCCCTAGCCTAAGTCTAGGGCTCTGCTAGCCTAAGGCTAGGGCACCCCTAGGCTTAGGCAAGGGCACCCCTTGGCTTAGGCTAGGGCACCCCTAGGCTTGGGCTCGGGCACCCCTAGGCTTAGGCTAGGGCACCCCTAGGCTTAGGGTAAGCTAGGGCTCCTCTACCCTAACGCTAGGGCATCCCTAGGCGTGGGCTAGGGCACGGCTAGGCTTAGGCAAGGGCACCCCTAGGCTTAGACTAAGGCTAGGGCTCCCCTAGCCTAAGGCTATGGCACCCCTAGCCTTAGGCTAGGGTTCCCCTAGGCTTAGCATAGGGCACCCCTAAGCTTAGGCTAATGCTGGGGCTCCACTAGACTAAGGCTAGGGCACCCCTAGCCTTAACCTAGGGCACCCCTAGGCTTAGGCTAGGTCACCCCTAGGCTTACGCTAGGGAACCCCTAGGTTTAGGCTAGGGCGCCCCAAGGCTTAGGCTAAGGCTAGGGCTCCACTAGACTAAGGCGAGGGCACCCCTAGCCTTAGGCTAGGGCACCCCTAGGCTTAGGCTAGGTCACAACTAGGCTTAGGCTAGGGCACCCCTATGCTTAGGCTAAGGCTAGGGCCCTCCTAGACTAAGGATAGGGCACCCCTAGGCTTAGGCTGAGGCGTGGGCTACACTAGACTAAGGCTAGGGCACCCCTAGCCTTAGGCTATGGCACCCCTAGGCTTAGGCTAGGGCAACCCTTGGCTTATGCTAGGGCACCCCTAGGCTTGGGCTAGGGCACCCCAAGGCTTAGGCTAGGGCACCCCTAGGCTTAGGATAGGGCACCCCTAGGCTTTGGCTAAGGCTAGGGCTCCACGAGACTAAGGCTAGGGCACCCCTAGCCTTAGGCTAGGGCACCCCTAGGCTTAGGCTAGGGCACCCCTAGGCTTAGGCTAGGGCACCCCTAGGCTAAGGTTAGGGCACACCTAGGCTTAGACTAGGGCACCCCTAGGCTTAGGCTAAGGCTTGGGCTCCCCTAGCCTAAGGCTAGGGCATACCTAGGCTTAGGCTAGGGCACCCCTAGGCTTAGGCTAGGGCACCCATAGGCTTAGCCTAGGGCACCCCTAGTCTTAGGCTAGGGCACCCCTAGGCTTAGGCTAAGGCTAGGGCTCCCCTAGCCTAACCCTAGGGCACCCCTAGGCTTAGGCTAGGGCACCCCTAGGCTTAGGCTAGGGCACCCCTAAGCTTAGGCTAGGGCACCCCTAGTCTTAGTCTAGGGCACCCCTAGGCTTAGGGTAAGGCTACGGCACCCCTAGCCTAAGGCTAGGGCAACCCTAGGCTTAGGCTAGGGCACCCCTAGGCTTAGGCTAGGGCACCCTTAGGCTTAGGCTATGGCTAGGGCTCAGCTAGCCTAAGGCTAGGGCACCGCTAGGCTTATCTAGGGCACCCCTAGGCTTAGGCTAGGGCACCCCTAGGCTTAGGCAAGGGCACCCGTAGGCTTAGGCTAAGGCTAGGGCTCCCCTAGCCTAAGGCTAGGGCACCCCTAGGCTTAGGCTAGGGCAGCCCTCGGCTTAAGCTAGGGCACCCCTTGGCTTAGGCTAGGGCACCCCTAGGCTTAGGATAGGGCACCCCTAGGCTTAGGCTAAGGCTAGGTCTCCACTAGACTAAGGCTAGGGCACCCCTAGGCTTAGGCAAGGGCATCCCTAGTCTTTGGCTAGTGCACCCCTAGGCTTAGGCTAGAGCACCCCTAGGCTTAGGCTATGGCACCCCTAGGCTTAGGCTAGGGCAACCCTAGGCTTAGGCTAGGGCACCCATAGGCTTAGGCTAGGCCACCCCTAGGCTTAGGCTAAGGCTAGGGCTCCCCTTGCCTAAGGCTACGGCACCCCTAGGCTTAGGCTAGGGCACCCCTAGGCTTAGGCTAAGGCTAGGGCTCAGCTAGCCTAAGGATACGGCACCCCTAGGGTTAGGCTAGGGCACACCTAGGCTTAGGCTGGGGCACCCCTAGGCTTAGGCTAGGGCAACCCTAGACTTAGGCTAAGGCAACGGCTCCCCTAGCCTCATGCTAGGGCACCCCTAGACTCTGGCTAGGGCACCTCTAAGCTTAGGCTAGGGCAATCGTAGGCTTAGGCTAAGGCTAGGGCTCCCCTAGCCTCAGACTAGGGCACCCCTAGGCTCAGGTTAGGGCACCCCTAGGCTTAGACTAGGGCTCCCCTAGGCTTCGGCTTGGGCACCACTAGGAATAGGCTAAGGCTAGGGCTGCCCTAGCCTAAGGCAAGGGCACCCCTAAGCTTAGGCTAGGGCTCCCCTAGCCTAAGGCTAGGACACCTCTAGGCTTAGGCTAGGGCACACCTAGGCATAGGCTAAGGCTAGGGCTCTCCTAGCCTAAGGCTAGGGCACCCCTAGACTTAGGCTATGGCACCCCTAGGCGTAGGCTAGGCCAGCCCTAGGCTTAGGCTTGGGCACCACTAGGAATAGGCTAAGGCTAGGGCTCCCCTAGCCTAACGCAAGGGCACCCCTAGGCTTAGGCTAGGGCACCCCTCGACTTAGGCTAGGGCACCACTAAGCTTAGGCTAAGGCTAGGGCTCCTCTAGCCTAACATTAGTGCATCCCTAGGCTTGCGCTAGGGCACCCCTATGCTTAGGCTAGGGCACCCCTAGGCTTACGCTAGGGCAAACCTAGGCTTCCACTAAGGCGTGGACTCCAATAGCCTAAGGATAGGGCACCCATATGCTTAGGCTAGGGCACCCCTAGGCTTAGGCTAGGGCACCCCTAGGCTTAGGCTGAGGCGAGGGCTCCCCTAGCCTAAGGCTAGGGCACCCCTAGGCTTAGGTAGGGCACCCCTAGGCTTAGGCTAGGGCAGCCATAGGCTTGGGCTAGGGCACCCCTAGGCTTAGGCTAAGGCTTGGTTTTCCCTAGCCTAAAGCTAGGGCACCCATAGGCTTAGGATAGGGCACCCCTAGGCTTTGGCTAAGGCTAGGGCTCCACTAGACTAAGGCTAGGGCACCCCTAGCCTTAGGCTAGGGCACCCCTAGGCTTAGGCTCGGGCACCCCTAGGCTTAGGCGAGGGCACCGATAGGCTTAGGCTACGGCTAGGTCTCCCCTAGCCTATGTCTAGGGTACCCCTAGGCTTAGGCTAGGGTACCCCTAGGCTTAGGCCAGGGCACCCCTAGCCTTAGGCTAGGGCACCCCTAGGCTTAGGCTAGGGCACCCCTAGGCTTAGGCTAAGGCTAGGGCTCCCCTAGCCTAAGGCTAGGGCACACATAAGCTTAGGCTAGGGCACCCCTAGGCTTAGGCTAGGGCACCCCTAGTCTTAGGCTAGGGCACCCCTAGGCTTAGGCTATGGCTAGGGCTCCCCTAGTCTAACCCTAGGGCACCCCTAGACTTAGGCTAGGGCACCCCTAGGCTTAGGCTAGGGCACCCCTAAGCTTAGCCTAGGGCACCCCTAGTCTTAGTCTAGGGCACCCCTAGGCTTAGGCTAAGGCTAGGGCTCCCCTAGCCTAAGGCTAGGGCACCCCTAGGCTTAGGCTAGAGCACCCCTAGGTTTAGGCAAGGGCGCCTCTAGACTTAGGCTAAGGCAACTGCTCCCCTAGCCTCAGGCTAGGGCACCCCTAGACTCAGGCTAGGGCACCCCTAAGCTTAGGCTAGGGCAATCATAGGCTTACGCTAAGGCTAGGGCTCCCCTAGCCCCAGACTAGGGCACCCCTATGCTCAGGCTAGGGCACCGCAAGACTTAGGCTAGGGCAATCCTAGGCTAGACTAACGCTAGGTCTCCCCTAGCCTCAGGCTAGGGCACCCGTAGGACAGGCTAGGGCACCCCTAGGCTCAGGCTAGGGAACCCCTAGGCTTAGGCTAGGGAACCCCTAGGCTTAGGCTAAGGCTAGGGCTCCTCTAGCATCAGGCTTGGGCACCCCTAGGCTTAGACTAGGGCACCCCTAGGCTTAGGCTAGGGCACCCCTAGGCTTAGGCTAAGGCTAGGGCTCCCCTAGCCTAAGGCTAGAGCACCCCTAGGCTTAGGCTAGGGCACCCCTACTCTTTGGCTAGGGCACCACTAGGCTTAGGCCAAAGCTAGGGGTCCCCTAACCTTAGGCCATGGCACCCCTAGGCTTAGTCTAGGGCTTCCCTAGGTTTAGGCTTTGGCTAGGGCACCCCTAGGCTTAGGCTAGGGCACCCCTAGGCTTAGGCTAGGGCACCCCTAGGCTTAGGCTAGGGCACCCCAAGGCTTAGGTCAGGGCACCCCTAGGCTTAGGCTAGGGCACCGCTAGACTTATGCTAGGGCACCCCTAGGCTTAGGCTAAGGCTAGGGCTCTCCCAGCCTAAGACTAGGGCACTCCTAGGCTTCGGCTAGGGCATCCCTAGGCGTAGGCTAGGGCAGCCCTAGGCTTAGGCTAGGGCACCCCTAGGCTTAGGCTAGGGCTCCCCTAGGCTTAGGCTAAGGCTAAGGATCCCCTAGCCTAAGGCTAAGGCACCCCTAGGCTTAGGCTAGGGCACCCCTACCCTTTGGCTAGGGCACCACTAGGCTTAGGCTAAAGCTAGGGGTCCTCTAACCTAAGGCCATGGCACCCATAGGCTTAGGCTAGGGCACCCCTAGGCTTAGGCTAGGGCACCACTAGGCTTAGGCTAGGGCACCCCTAGGCTTAGGCTAGGGCACCCCAAGGCTTAGGCTAGGGCACCCCTAGGCTTAGGCTATGGCACCCCTAGGCTTAGGCTCTGGCACCCCTAGGCTTAGGCTAAGGTTAGGCCTCCCCTAGCCTAAAGCTAGGGCACCACTAGGCTTAGGCTAGGGCACCCCTAGGCTTAGGCTAGGGCACCCCTAGGCTTAGGCTAGGGCACTCCTAATCTTAGGCTAAGGCAAGGGTTCAGCTTGCCTAAGGCTAGGGCACCCCTAGTCTTAGGCTAGGGCATCCCTAGGCTTAGGGTATGGCACCACTAGGCTTAGGCTAGGGCACCCCCAGGCTTAGGCTAGGGCACCCCTAGGCTTAGGATAAGGCTAGGGCTCCCCTAACCTAAGGCTAGGACACCCCTAGGCTTAGGGTAGGGCACACCTAGGCTTAGGGTAGGGCACCCCTAGGCTTAGGCTAGGGCAATCCTAGGTTTAGGCTAAGGTTAGGGCTCAGCTAGCCTAAGGCTAGGGCACACCTAGGCTTAGGCTAGGGCACCCCTAGGCTTAGATTAAGGCTTGGGCTCCACTAGACTAAGGCTAGGGCACCCCTAGCCTTAGGCTAGGGCACCCCTAGGCTTAGGCTAGGGCACCTCTAGGCTTGGGCTAGGGCTTCCCTAGGTTTAGGCTTAGGCTAGGGCACCCCTAGGCTTAGGCTAGGGCACCCCTAGGCTTAGGCTAGGGCACCCCTAGGCTTAGGCTAGGGCACCCCAAGGCTTAGGTTAGGGCACCCCTAGGCTTAGGCTAGGGCACCGCTAGGCTTATGCTAGGGCACCCCTAGGCTTAGGCTAAGGATAGGGCTCCCCTAGCCTAAGGCTACGGCACCCCTAAGCTTAGGCTAGGGCACCCCTAGGCTTAGGCTAGGGCTCCCCTAGGCTTAGGCTAAGGCTAAGGATCCCCTAGCCTAAGGCTAAGGCACTCCTAGGCTTAGGCTAGGGCACCCCTACTCTTTGGCTAGGGCACCACTGGGCTTAGGCTAAAGCTAGGGGTCCCCTAACCTAAGGCAATGGCACCCATAGGCTTAGGCAAGGGCAACCCATAGGCTTAGGCTAGGGCTTCCCTAGGTTTAGGCTTTGGCTAGGGCACCCCTAGGCTTAGGCTAGGGCACCCCTAGGCTTAGGCTAGGGCACCCCTAAGCTTAGGCTAGGGCACCCAAAGGCTTAGGCTAGGGCACCGCTAGGCTTAGGCTAGGGCACCCCTAGGCTTAGGCTCTGGCACCCCTAGGCTTAGGCTAAAGTTAGGGCTCCCCTAGCCTAAAGCTAGGGCACCACTAGGCTTAGGCTAGGGCACCCCTATGCTTAGGCTAGGGCACCCCTAGGCTTAGGCTAGGGCACTCCTAGGCTTAGGCTAAGGCAAGGGCTCAGCTAGCCTAAGGTTAGGGCACCCCTAGTCTTAGGCTAGGGCACCCCTAGGCTTAGGGTAGGGCACCCCTAGGCATAGGCTAGGACACCCCCAGGCTTAGGCTAGGGCACCCCTAGGCTTAGGATAAGGCTAGAGCTCCCCTAACCTAAGGCTAGGACACCCCTAGGCTTAGGGTAGGGCACACCTAGGCTTAGGGTAGGGCACCCCTAGGCTTAGGTTAGGGCAACCCTAGGCTTAGGCTAAGGCTTGGGCTCCACTAGACTAAGGCTAGGGCACCCCTAGCTTGGGCTAGGGCACCTCTAGGCTTAGGCTAGGGCACCCCTAGGCTTAGGCTAAGCTAGGGCTCCTCTATCCTAACGCTAGGGCATCCCTAGGCTTGGGCTAGGTCACCCCTAGGCTTAGGCTAGGGCACCCCTAGGCTTAGACTAAGGCTAGGGCTCCCCTAGCCTAAGGCTAGGTCACCCCTAGCCTTAGGCTAGGGCACCACTAGGCTTAGCATAGGGCACCCCTAAGCTTAGGCTAAGGCTAGGGCTCCACTAGACTAAGGCTAGGGCACCCCTATCCTTAACCTAGGGCACCCCTAGGCTTAGGCTAGGTCACCCCTAGGCTTACGCTAGGGAACCCCTAGGTTTAGGCTAGGGTGCCCCAAGGTTTAGGCTAAGGCTAGGGCTCCACTAGAGTAAGGCAAGGGCACCCCTAGCCTTAGGCTAAGGCACCCCTAGGCTTAGGCTAAAGCAACCATAGGCTTATGCTAGGGCACCCCTAGGCTTAGGCTAGGGCACCCCTAGGCTTAGCATAGGGAACCCCTAAGCTTAGGCTAAGGCCAGGGCTCCACTAGACTAAGGCTAGGGCACCCCTAGCCTTAGCCTAGGGCACCCCTAGGCTTAGGCAAGGGTAACCCTAGGCTTAGGCAAGGGCCCCCCTAGGTTTAGGCTAGGGCACCCCATGGCTTAGGATAGGGCACCCCAAGGCTTAGGCTAAGACTAGATCTCCTCTAACCTAACGCTAGGGCATCCCTAGGCTTGGGCTAGGGCACCCCAAGGCTTAGGCTAGGACACCCCTAGGCTTAGACTAAGGCTAGCGCTACCCTAGCCTAAGGCTAGGGTACCCCTAGGATTAGGCTAGGGCACCCCAGGCTTAGGCTAGGGCACCCCTAGGCTTAGGCAAGGGCACACTAGGCAAAGGCTAAGCCTAGGGCTCTCCTAGCGTAAGGCTAGGGAACCCCTAGGCTTAGGCTAGGGCACCCCTAGGCTTAGCATAGGGAACCCCTAAGCTTAGGCTAAGGCGAGGGCTCCACTAGACTAAGGCTAGGGCACCCCTAGCCTTAGGCTATGGCACCCCTAGGCTTAGGCTAGGGCAACCCTTGGCTTATGCTAGGGCAACCCTAGGCTTAGGCTAGGGCAACCCTAGGCTTAGGATAGGGCACCCCTAGGCTTAGGCTAAGACTAGATCTCCTCTAACCTAACGCTAGGGCATCCCTAGGCTTGGGCTAGGGCACCCCAAGGCTTAGGCTAGGACACCCCTAGGCTTAGACTAAGGCTAGCGCTACCCTAGCCTAAGGCTAGGGTACCCCTAGGATTAGGCTAGGGCACCCCAGGCTTAGGCTAGGGCACCCCTAGGCTTAGGCAAGGGCACACTAGGCAAAGGCTAAGGCTAGGGCTCTCCTAGCGTAAGGCTAGGGAACCCCTAGGCTTAGGCTAGGGCACCCCTAGGCGTGCTAGGGCAGCCCTAGTCTTAGGCTAGGGCACCCCTAGGCTTAGGCTAAGGCTAGGGCTCTCCTAGCCTAAGGCTAGGGCACTCCTAGGTTTAGGCTAGGGCACCCCTAGGCGTAGGCTAGGGCACTCCTAGGCTTAGGCTAGGGCAACCCTAGGCTTAAGCTAGGGCACCCCTAGGCTTAGGCTAGGGCACCTCTAGGCTTAGGATAGGGCACCCCTAGGCTTAGGCTAAGGCTAGGTCTCCACTAGACTAAGGCTAGGGCATCCCTAGTCTTTGGCTAGTTCACCCCTAGGCTTAGGCTAGAGCACCCCTAGGCTTAGGCTATGGCACCCCTAGGCTTAGGCTAACGCTAGGGCTCCCCTAGCCTAAGGCTAGGGCACCCCTAGGCTTAGGCTAGGGCACCCCTAGCCTTAGGCTACGGCACCCCTAGGCTTAGGCTAGGGCAACCCAAGGCTTAGGCTAAGGCTAGGGCTCCCCTAGCCTAAGGCTAGGGCACCCCTAAACTTAGGATAGGGCACCCCTAGTCTTAGTCTAGGGCACCCCTAGGCTTAGGCTAGGGCACCCCTAGGCTTAGGCTAAGGCTAGGGCTCTCCTAGCCTAAGGCTAGGGCACACCTAGGCTTAGGCTAGGGCACCCCTAGGCTTAGGCTAGGGCACCCCTAGGCTTAGGCTAGGGCACCCCTAGGCTTAGCCTAAGGCTAGGGCACGCCTAGGCTTAGGGGAGGGCACCCCTAGGCTTAGGCTAGGGCAGCCATAGGCTTAGGCTAGGGCACCCCTAGGCTTAGGCTAAGGCTTGGTTTCCCCTAGCCTAAGGCTAGGGCACCCCTAGGCTTAGGATAGGGCACCCCTAGGCTTTGGCTAAGGCTAGGGCTCCACTAGACTAAGGCTAGGGCACCCCTAGCCTTAGGCTAGGGCACCCCTAGGCTTAGGCTAGGGCACCCCAAGGCTTAGGCTAGGGCACCCCTAGGCTTAGGCTAAGGCTAGGGCTCCCCTAGCCTAAGGCTAGGGCACACCTAGGCTTAGGCTAGGGCACCCCTAGGCTTAGGCTAGGGCACCCCTAGGCTTAGGCAAGGGCACCCCTAGGCTTAGGCTAAGGCACCCCTAGTCTTAGGCTAGGGCACCCCTAGGCTTAGGCTAAGGCTAGGGCTCCCCTAGCCTAACCCTAGGGCACCCCAAGGCTTAGGCTAGGGCACCCCTAGGCTTAGGCTAGGGCACCCTTAGGCTTAGGCTAAGGCTAGGGCTCAGCTAGCCTAAGGCTAGGGCACCGCTAGGCTTATCTAGGGCACCCCTAGTCTTAGGCTAAGGCTAGGGCTCCCCTAGCCTAAGGCTAGGGCACCCCTAGGCTTAGGCTAGGGCACCCCTAGCCTTAGGCTAAGGCACCCCTAGGCTTAGGCTAGGGCAACCCTAGGCTTAGGCTAAGGCTAGGGCTCCCCTAGCCTAAGGCTAGGGCACCCCTAAGCTTAGGCTAGGGCACCCCTAGTCTTAGTCTAGGGCACCCCTAGGCTTAGGCTAAGGCTAGGGCTCAGCTACCCTAAGGATAGGGCACCCCTAGGGTTAGGCTAAGGATAGGGCTCCCCTAGCCTCATGCTAGGGCACCCCTAGACTATGGCTAGGGCACCACTAAGCTTAGGCTAGGGCAATCGTAGGCTTAGGCTAAGGCTAGGGCTCCCCTAGCCTCAGACTAGGGCACCCCTAGGCTCAGGATTGGGCACCCCTAGGCTTAGTTCTAGGGCTCCCCTAGGCTTAGGCTAGGGCACCCGTAGACTCAGGCAAGGGCACCACTAGGCTTAGGCTAGGGCACCCCTAGGATTAGGCTAAGGCTAGGGCTCCCTAGCCTCAGGCTAGGGCACATCTAGGCTTAGGCTAGGGCACCCCTAGGCTTACGCTAAGGTTAGGGCTCCTCTAGCCTAAGGCTAGGGCACCCCTAGGCTTAGGCTAGGGCACCCCTAGGCATAGGCTAGGGCAGCCCTAGGCTTAGGCTAGGGCACCACTAGGAATAGGCTAAGGCTAGGGCTCCCCTAGCCTAAGGCAAGAGCACCCCTAAGCTTAGGCTAGGGCACCCCTAGGCTTAGGCTAGGGCACCTCTAGACTTAGGCTAGGGCACCCCTAAGCTTAGGCTAAGGCTAGGGCTCCTCTAGCCCAACATTAGTGCATCCCTAGGCTTGGGCTAGGGCACCCCTATGCTTAGGCTAGGGCACCCCAAGGCTTACGCTAGGGCAAACCTAGGCTTCGGCTAAGGCGTGGACTCCCTTAGCCTAAGGATAGGGCACCCATATGCTTAGGCTAGGGCACCCCTAGGCTTAGGCTAGGGCACCCCTAGGCTTAGGCTGAGGCTACGGCTCCCCTAGCCTAAGGCTAGGGCACCCCTAGGCTTAGGGTAGGGTACCCCTAGGCTTAGGCTAGGGCAGCCAAAGGCTTAGGCTAGGGCACCCCTAAGCTTAGGCTAAGGCTTGGTTTCCCCTAGCCTAAGGCTAGGGCACCCATAGGCTTAGGATAGGGCACCCCTAGGCTTTGGCTAAGGCTAGGGCTCCACTAAACTAAGGCTAGGGCACCCCTAGCCTTAGGCTAGGGCACCCCTAGGCTTAGGCTAGGGCACCCCTAGGCTTAGGCGAGGGCACCGATAGGCTTAGGCTACGGCTAGGGCTCCCCTAGCCTATGTCTAGGGCACCCCTAGGCTTAGGCTAGGGCACCCCTAGGCTTAAGCTAGGGCACCCCTAGGCGTAGGCGAGGGCACCCCTAGGCTTAGGCTAGGGCTCCCCTAGGCTTAGGATAGGGCACCCCTAGGCTTAGGCTAAGGCTAGCGCTCCCCTAGCCTCAGACTAGGGCACCCCTTGGCTCAGGATAGGGCACCCCTAGGCTTAGACTAGGGCTCCCCAAGGCTTACGCTAGGGCACCCCTAGACTCAGGCTAGGGCACCCCTGGGCTTAGGCTAGGGCACCCCTAGGCTTAGGCTAAGGCTTGGGCTCCCTAGCCTCAGGCTAGGGCACACCTAGGCTTAGGCTAGGGCACCCCTAGGCTTACGCTAAGTTAGGGTTCCCCTAGCCTAAGGCTAGGGCACCTCTAGGCTTAGGCTAGGGCACACCTAGGTATAGCCTAAGGCTAGGGCTCTCCTAGCCTAAGTCTAGGGCACCCCTAGGCTTAGGTTAGGGCACCCCTAGGCGTAGGCTAGGGCAGCCCTAGGCTTAGGCTAGGGCACCACTAGGAATAGGCTAAGGCTAGGGCACCCCTAGGCTTAGGCTAGGGCACCCCTAGGCTTAGGCCAGGGCACCCCTAGGCTTAGGCTAGGGCACCCCTAGGCTTAGGCTAGGGCACCCCTAGGCTTAGGCTAGGGCACCCCTAGGCTTAGGCTAAGGCTAGGGCTCCCCTAGCCTAAGGCTAGGGCACCCCTAGGCTTAGGCTAGGGCACCCCTAGGCTTAGGCTAGGGCACCCCTAGGCTTAGGCTAGGGCACCCCTAGGCTTAGGCTAGGGCACCCCTAGGCTTAGGCTAAGGCTAGGGCTACCCTAGCCTAAGGCTAGGGCACCCCTAGGCTTAGTCTAGGGCACCCCTAGACTTAGGCTAGGGCACCCCTAAGCTTAGGCTAAGGCTAGGGCTCCTCTAGCCTAACGTTAGGGCATCCCTAGGCTTGGGCTAGGGCACCCCTATGCTTAGGCTAGGGGACCACTAGGCTTACGCTAGGGCAAACCTAGGCTTCGGCTAAGGCGAGGACTCCCTTAGCCTAAGGCTAGGGCACTCCTAGGCTTAGGCTAAGGCTTGGTTTCCCCTAGCCTAAGGCTAGGGCACACCTAGGCTTAGGCTACTGCACCCCTAGGCTAAGGCTAGGGCACCCCTAGGGTAAGGCTAGGGCACCCCTAGACTTAGGCTAGGGCACCCCTTGGCTTAGGCTAGGGCACCCCTAGGCTTAGGATAGGGCACCCCTAGGCTTAGGCTAAGGCTAGGTCTCCACTAGACTAAGGCTAGGGCACCCCTAGGCTTAGGCAAGGGCATCCCTAGTCTTTGGCTAGTGCACCCCTAGGCTTAGGCTAGAGCACCCCTAGGCTTAGGCTATGGCACCCCTAGGCTTAGGCAAAGGCTAGGGCTCCCCTAGCCTAAGGCTAGGGCACCCCTAAGCTTAGTCTAGGGCACCCATAGGCTTAGGCTAGGCCACCCCTAGGCTTAGGCTAAGGCTAGGGCTCCCCTTGCCTAAGGCTAGGGCACCCCTAGGCTTAGGCTAGGGCACCCCTAGGCTTAGGCTAAGGCTAGGGCTCAGCTAGCCTAAGGATACGGCACCCCTAGGGTTAGGCTAGGGCAACCCTAGACTTAGGCTAAGGCAACGGCTCCCCTAGCCTCATGCTAGGGCACCCCTAGACTCTGGCTAGGGCACCTCTAAGCTTAGGCTAGGGCAATCGTAGGCTTAGGCTAAGGCTAGGGCTCCCCTAGCCTCAGACTAGGGCACCCCTAAGCTCAGGTTAGGGCACCCCTAGGCTTAGACTAGGGCTCCCCTAGGCTTCGGCTTGGGCACCACTAGGAATAGGCTAAGGCTAGGGCTGCCCTAGCCTAAGGCAAGGGCACCCCTAAGCTTAGGCTAGGGCTCCCCTAGCCTAAGGCTAGGACACCTCTAGGCTTAGGCTAGGGCACACCTAGGCATAGGCTAAGGCTAGGGCTCTCCTAGCCTAAGGCTAGGGCACCCGTAGACTTAGGCTATGGCACCCCTAGGCGTAGGCTAGGCCAGCCCTAGGCTTAGGCTTGGGCACCACTAGGAATAGGCTAAGGCTAGGGCTCCCCTAGCCTAACGCAAGGGCACCCCTAGGCTTAGGCTAGGGCACCCCTCGACTTAGGCTAGGGCACCACTAAGCTTAGGCTAAGGCTAGGGCTCCTCTAGCCTAACATTAGTGCATCCCTAGGCTTGCGCTAGGGCACCCCTATGCTTAGGCTAGGGCACCCCTAGGCTTACGCTAGGGCAAACCTAGGCTTCCACTAAGGCGTGGACTCCAATAGCCTAAGGATAGGGCACCCATATGCTTAGGCTAGGGCACCCCTAGGCTTAGGCTAGGGCACCCCTAGGCTTAGGCTGAGGCGAGGGCTCCCCTAGCCTAAGGCTAGGGCACCCCTAGGCTTAGGTAGGGCACCCCTAGGCTTAGGCTAGGGCAGCCATAGGCTTGGGCTAGGGCACCCCTAGGCTTAGGCTAAGGCTTGGTTTCCCCTAGCCTAAAGCTAGGGCACCCATAGGCTTAGGATAGGGCACCCCTAGGCTTTGGCTAAGGCTAGGGCTCCACTAGACTAAGGCTAGGGCACCCCTAGCCTTAGGCTAGGGCACCCCTAGGCTTAGGCTCGGGCACCCCTAGGCTTACGCGAGGGCACCGATAGGCTTAGGCTACGGCTAGGGCTCCCCTAGCCTAGGTCTAGGGTACCCCTAGGCTTAGGCTAGGGTACCCCTAGGCTTAGGCCAGGGCACCCCTAGCCTTAGGCTAGGGCACCCCTAGGCTTAGGCTAGGGCACCCCTAGGCTTAGGCTAAGGCTAGGGCTCCCCTAGCCTAAGGCTAGGGCACACATAAGCTTAGGCTAGGGCACCCCTAGGCTTAGGCTAGGGCACCCCTAGTCTTAGGCTAGGGCACCCCTAGGCTTAGGCTATGGCTAGGGCTCCCCTAGCCTAACCCTAGGGCACCCCTAGACTTAGGTTAGGGCACCCCTAGCCTTTGGCTAGGGCACCCCTAAGCTTAGCCTAGGGCACCCCTAGTATTAGTCTAGGGCACCCCTAGGCTTAGGCTAAGGCTAGGGCTCCCCTAGCCTAAGGCTAGGGCACCCCTAGGCTTAGGCTAGAGCACCCCTAGGTTTAGGCAAGGGCGCCTCTAGACTTAGGCTAAGGCAACTGCTCCCCTAGCCTCAGGCTAGGGCACCCCTAGACTCAGGCTAGGGCACCCCTAAGCTTAGGCTAGGGCAATCATAGGCTTACGCTAAGGCTAGGGCTCCCCTAGCCCCAGACTAGGGCACCCCTATGCTCAGGCTAGGGCACCGCAAGACTTAGGCTAGGGCAATCCTAGGCTAGACTAACGCTAGGTCTCCCCTAGCCTCAGGCTAGGGCACCCGTAGGACAGGCTAGGGCACCCCTAGGCTCAGGCTAGGGAACCCCTAGGCTTAGGCTAGGGAACCCCTAGGCTTAGGCTAAGGCTAGGGCTCCTCTAGCATCAGGCTTGGGCACCCCTAGGCTTAGGCTAGGGCACCCCTAGGCTTAGGCTAGGGCACCCCTAGGCTTAGGCTAAGGCTAGGGCTCCCCTAGCCTAAGGCTAGAGCACCCCTAGGCTTAGGCTAGGGCACCCCTACTCTTTGGCTAGGGCACCACTAGGCTTAGGCCAAAGCTAGGGGTCCCCTAACCTTAGGCCATGGCACCCCTAGGCTTAGTCTAGGGCTTCCCTAGGTTTAGGCTTTGGCTAGGGCACCCCTAGGCTTAGGCTAGGGCACCCCTAGGCTTAGGCTAGGGCACCCCTAGGCTTAGGCTAGGGCACCCCAAGGCTTAGGTCAGGGCACCCCTAGGCTTAGGCTAGGGCACCGCTAGACTTATGCTAGGGCACCCCTAGGCTTAGGCTAAGGCTAGGGCTCTCCCAGCCTAAGACTAGGGCACTCCTAGGCTTCGGCTAGGGCATCCCTAGGCGTAGGCTAGGGCAGCCCTAGGCTTAGGCTAGGGCACCCCTAGGCTTAGGCTAGGGCTCCCCTAGGCTTAGGCTAAGGCTAAGGATCCCCTAGCCTAAGGCTAAGGCACCCCTAGGCTTAGGCTAGGGCACCCCTACCCTTTGGCTAGGGCACCACTAGGCTTAGGCTAAAGCTAGGGGTCCCCTAACCTAAGGCCATGGCACCCATAGGCTTAGGCTAGGGCACCCCTAGGCTTAGGCTAGGGCACCACTAGGCTTAGGCTAGGGCACCCCTAGGCTTAGGCTAGGGCACCCCAAGGCTTAGGCTAGGGCACCCCTAGGCTTAGGCTAGGGCACCCCTAGGCTTAGGCTCTGGCACCCCTAGGCTTAGGCTAAGGTTAGGCCTCCCCTAGCCTAAAGCTAGGGCACCACTAGGCTTAGGCTAGGGCACCCCTACGCTTAGGCTAGGGCACCCCTAGGCTTAGGCTAGGGCACTCCTAGTCTTAGGCTAAGGCAAGGGCTCAGCTTGCCTAAGGCTAGGGCACCCCAAGTATTAGGCTAGGGCATCCCTAGGCTTAGGGTAGGGCACCCCTAGGCTTAGGCTAGGGCACCCCCAGGCTTAGGCTAGGGCACCCCTAGGCTTAGGATAAGGCTAGGGCTCCCCTAACCTAAGGCTAGGACACCCCTAGGCTTAGGGTAGGGCACACCTAGGCTTAGGGTAGGGCACCCCTAGGCTTAGGCTAGGGCAATCCTAGGTTTAGGCTAAGGTTAGGGCTCAGCTAGCCTAAGGCTAGGGCACACCTAGGCTTAGGCTAGGGCACCCCTAGGCTTAGATTAAGGCTTGGGCTCCACTAGACTAAGGCTAGGGCACCCCTAGCCTTAGGCTAGGGCACCCCTAGGCTTAGGCTAGGGCACCTCTAGGCTTGGGCTAGGGCTTCCCTAGGTTTAGGCTTAGGCTAGGGCACCCCTAGGCTTAGGCTAGGGCACCCCTAGGCTTAGGCTAGGGCACCCCTAGGCTTAGTCTAGGGCACCCCAAGGCTTAGGTTAGGGCACCCCTAGGCTTAGGCTAGGGCACCGCTAGGCTTATGCTAGGGCACCCCTAGGCTTAGGCTAAGGCTAGGGCTCCCCTAGCCTAAGGCTACGGCACCCCTAAGCTTAGGCTAGGGCACCCCTAGGCTTAGGCTAGGGCTCCCCTAGGCTTAGGCTAAGGCTAAGGATCCCCTAGCCTAAGGCTAAGGCACTCCTAGGCTTAGGCTAGGGCACCCCTACTCTTTGGCTAGGGCACCACTGGGCTTAGGCTAAAGCTAGGGGTCCCCTAACCTAAGGCCATGGCACCCATAGGCTTAGGCAAGGGCACCCCATAGGCTTAGGCTAGGGCTTCCCTAGGTTTAGGCTTTGGCTAGGGCACCCCTAGGCTTAGGCTAGGGCACCCCTAGGCTTAGGCTATGGCACCCCTAAGCTTAGGCTAGGGCACCCAAAGGCTTAGGCTAGGGCACCGCTAGGCTTAGGCTAGGGCACCCCTAGGCTTAGGCTCTGGCACCCCTAGGCTTAGGCTAAAGTTAGGGCTCCCCTAGCCTAAAGCTAGGGCACCACTAGGCTTAGGCTAGGGCACCCCTATGCTTAGGCTAGGGCACCCCTAGGCTTAGGCTAGGGCACTCCTAGGCTTAGGCTAAGGCAAGGGCTCAGCTAGCCTAAGGTTAGGGCACCCCTAGTCTTAGGCTAGGGCACCCCTAGGCTTAGGGTAGGGCACCCCTAGGCATAGGCTAGGACACCCCCAGGCTTAGGCTAGGGCACCCCTAGGCTTAGGATAAGGCTAGAGCTCCCCTAACCTAAGGCTAGGACACCCCTAGGCTTAGGGTAGGGCACACCTAGGCTTAGGGTAGGGCACCCCTAGGCTTAGGTTAGGGCAACCCTAGGCTTAGGCTAAGGCTTGGGCTCCACTAGACTAAGGCTAGGGCACCCCTAGCTTGGGCTAGGGCACCTCTAGGCTTAGGCTAGGGCACCCCTAGGCTTAGGCTAAGCTAGGGCTCCTCTATCCTAACGCTAGGGCATCCCTAGGCTTGGGCTAGGTCACCCCTAGGCTTAGGCTAGGGCACCCCTAGGCTTAGACTAAGGCTAGGGCTCCCCTAGCCTAAGGCTAGGTCACCCCAAGCCTTAGGCTAGGGCACCACTAGGCTTAGCATAGGGCACCCCTAAGCTTAGGCTAAGGCTAGGGCTCCACTAGACTAAGGCTAGGGCACCCCTATCCTTAACCTAGGGCACCCCCAGGCTTAGGCTAGGGCACCCCTAGGCTTAGGCTAGGGCACCCCTAGGCTTAGGCAAGGGCACACTAGGCAAAGGCTAAGGCTAGGGCTCTCCTAGCGTAAGGCTAGGGAACCCCTAGGCTTAGGCTAGGGCACCCCTAGGCGTGCTAGGGCAGCCCTAGTCTTAGGCTAGGGCACCCCTAGGCTTAGGCTAAGGCTAGGGCTCTCCTAGCCTAAGGCTAGGGCACTCCTAGGTTTAGGCTAGGGCACCCCTAGGCGTAGGCTAGGGCACTCCTAGGCTTAGGCTAGGGCAACCCTAGGCTTAAGCTAGGGCACCCCTAGGCTTAGGCTAGGGCACCCCTAGGCTTAGGATAGGGCACCCCTAGGCTTAGGCTAAGGCTAGGTCTCCACTAGACTAAGGCTAGGGCATCCCTAGTCTTTGGCTAGTTCACCCCTAGGCTTAGGCTAGAGCACCCCTAGGCTTAGGCTATGGCACCCCTAGGCTTAGGCTAACGCTAGGGCTCCCCTAGCCTAAGGCTAGGGCACCCCTAGGCTTAGGCTAGGGCAACCCAAGGCTTAGGCTAAGGCTAGGGCTCCCCTAGACTAAGGCTAGGGCACCCCTAAACTTAGGCTAGGGCACCCCTAGTCTTAGTCTAGGGCACCCCTAGGCTTAGGCTAAGGCTAGGCCTCAGCTAGCCTAAGTATAGGGCACCCCTAGGGTTAGGCTAGGGCACACCTAGGCTTAGGCTGGGGCACCCCTAGGCTTAGGTTAGGGCACCCCTAGACTTAGGCTAAGGCAACGGCTCCCCTAGCCTCATGCTAGGGCACCCCTAGACTCTGGCTAGGGCACCCCTAAGCTTAGGCTATGGCAATCGTAGGCTTAGGCTAAGGCTAGGGCTCCCCTAGCCTCAGACTAGGGCACCCCTAGGCTCAGAATTGGGCACCCCTAGGCTTAGACTAGGGCTCCCCTAGGCTTAGACTAGGGCTCCCCTAGGCTTAGGCTAGGGCACCCGTAGACTCAGGCAAGGGCACCACTAGGCTTAGGCTAGGGCACCCCTAGGATTAGGCTAAGGCTAGGGCTCCCTAACCTCAGGCTAGGGCACATCTAGGATTAGGCTAGGGCACCCCTAGGCTTACGCTAAGGTTAGGGCTCCTCTAGCCTAAGGCTAGGGCACCCCTAGGCTTAGGCTAGGGCACCCCTAGGCGTAGGCTAGGGCAGCCCTAGGCTTAGGCTAGGGCACCAATAGGAATAGGCTAAGGCTAGGGCTCCCCTAGCCTAAGGCAAGAGCACCCCTAAGCTTAGGCTAGGGCACCCCTAGGCTTAGGCTAGGGCACCTCTAGACTTAGGCTAGGGCACCCCTAAGCTTAGGCTAAGGCTAGGGCTCCTCTAGCCTAACGTTAGTGCATCCCTAGGCTTGGGCTAGTGCACCCCTATGCTTAGGCTAGGGCACCCCAAGGCTTACGCTAGGGCAAACCTAGGCTTCGGCTAAGGCATGGACTCCCTTAGCCTAAGGATAGGGCACCCATATGCTTAGGCTAGGGCACCCCTAGGCTTAGGCTGAGGCTAGGGCACCCCTAGGCTTAGGGAAGGGTACCCCTAGGCTTAGGCTAGGGCAGCCATACTCTTAGGCTAGGGCACCCCTAGGCTTTGGCTAAGGCTTGGTTTCCCCTAGCCTAAGGCTAGGGTACCCATACGCTTAGGCTAGGGCACCCCTAGGCTTAGGCGAGGGCACCGATAGGCTTAGGCTACGGCTAGGGCTCCCCTAGCCTATGTCTAGGGCACCCCTAGGCTTAGGCTAGGGCACCCCTAGGCTTAAGCTAGGGCACCCCTAGGCTTAGGCGAGGGCACCCTTAGGCTTAGGCTAAGGCACCCCTAGGCTTAGGATAGGGCACCCCTAGGCTTAGGCTAAGGCTAGCGCTCCCCTAGCCTCAGACTAGGGCACCCCTTGGCTCAGGATAGGGCACCCCTAGGCTTAGACTAGGGCTCCCCAAGGCTTAGGCTAGGGCACCGCTAGACTCAGGCTAGGGCACCCCTAGGCTTAGGCTAGGGCACCCCTAGGCTTAGGCTAAGGCTTGGGCTCCCTAGCCTCAGGCTAGGGCACACCTAGGCTTAGGCTAGGGCACCCCTAGGCTTACTCTAAGGTTAGGGTTCCCCTAGCCTAAGGCTAGGGCACCTCTAGGCTTAGGCTAGGGCACACCTAGGTATAGGCTAAGGTTAGGGCTCTCCTAGCCTAAGGCTAGGGCACCCCTAGGCTTAGGTTAGGGCACCCCTAGGCGTAGGCTAGGGCAGCCCTAAGCTTAGGCTAGGGCACCACTAGGAATAGGCTAAGGCTAGGGCACCCCTAGGCTTAGGCTAGGGCACCCCTAGGCTTAGGCTAGGGCACCCCTAGGCTTAGGCTAGGGCACCCGTAGGCTTAGGCTAAGGCTAGGGCTCCCCTAGCCTAAGGCTAGGGCATCCCTAGGCTTAGGCTAGGGCACCCCTAGGCTTAGGCTAGGGCACCCCTAGGCTTAGGCTAGGGCACCCCTAGGCATAGGCTAGGGCACCCCTAGGCTTAGGCTAAGGCTAGGGCTCCCCTAGCATAACCCTAGGGCACCCCTAGGTTTAGGCTAGGGCACCCCTAGGCTTAGGCTAGGGCTTCCCTAGGTTTAGGCTTAGGCTAGGGCACCCCTAGGCTTAGGCTAGGGCACCCCTAGGCTTAGGCTAGGGCACCCCAAGGCTTAGGCTAGGGCACCGCTAGGCTTGGGCTAGGGCACCCCAAGGCTTAGGCTAAGGCTAGGGCTCTCCCAGCCTAAGACTAGGGCACTCCTACGCTTCGGCTAGGGCACCCCTACTCTTTGGCTAGGGCACCACTAGGCTTAGGCTAAAGCTGGGGGTCCCCTAACCTAAGGCCATGGAACCCATAGGCTTAGGCTAGGGCACCCCTAGGCTTAGGCTAGGGCAACCCTAGGCTTAGGCTAAGGCTAGGGCTCCCCTAGCCTAAGGATAGGGGACCCCTAGGCTTAGGCTAGGGTACTCCTAGGCTTAGGCTAGGGCACCCGTAGTCTTAGGCTAGGGCACCCCTAGACTTTGGCTAAGGCAACGGCTCCCCTAGTCTCATGCTAGGGCACCCCTAGACTCTGGCTAGGGCACCCCTAAGCTTAGGCTAGGGCAATCGTAGGCTTAGGCTAAGGCTAGGGCTCCCCTAGCCTCAGACTAGGGCACTCCTAGGCTCAGGATAGGGCACCCCTAGGCTTAGACTTGGGCTCCCATAAGCTTAGGCTACGGCACTGGTAGGCTTAGGCTAGGGCACCCCTAGGTTGCTAGGGCAGCCCTAGGCTTAGGCTAGGGCACCCCTAGGCTTAGGCTAAGGCTAGGGCTCTCCTAGCCTAAGGCTAGGGCACACCTAGGCTTAGGCTAGGGCACCCCTAGGCTTAGGCTAGGGCACCCCTAGGCTTAGGCTAGGGCACCCCTAGGCTTAGCCTAAGGCTAGGGCACCCCTAGGCTTAGGGGAGGGCACCCCTAGGCTTAGGCTAGGGCAGCCATAGGCTTAGGCTAGGGCACCCCTAGGCTTAGGCTAAGGCTTGGTTTCCCCTAGCCTAAGGCTAGGGCACCCCTAGGCTTAGGATAGGGCACCCCTAGGCTTAGGCTAAGGCTAGGGCTCCCCTAGCCTAAGGCTAGGGCACACCTAGGCTTAGGCTAGGGCACCCCTAGGCTTAGGCTAGGGCACCCCTAGGCTTAGGCTAGGGCACCCCTAGGCTTTGGCTAAGGCACCCCTAGTCTTAGGCTAGGGCACCCCTAGGCTTAGGCTAAGGCTAGGGCTCCCCTAGCCTAACCCTAGGGCACCCCAAGGCTTAGGCTAGGGCACCCCTAGGCTTAGGCTAGGGCACCCTTAGGCTTAGGCTAAGGCTAGGGCTCAGCTAGCCTAAGGCTAGGGCACCGCTAGGCTTATCTAGGGCACCCCTAGTCTTAGGCTAGGGCACCCCTAGGCTTAGGCTAGGGCACCCCTAGGCTTAGGGTAAGGCTAGGGCTCCCCTAGCCTAAGGCTTGGGCACCCCTAGGCTTAGGCTAGGGCAACCCTAGGCTTAAGCTAGGGCACCCCTAGGCTTAGGCTAGGGCACCCCTAGGCTTAGGATAGGGCACCCCTAGGCTTAGGCTAAGGCTAGGTCTCCACTAGACTAAGGCTAGGGCATCCCTAGTCTTTGGCTAGTGCACCCCTAGGCTTAGGCTAGAGCACCCCTAGACTTAGGCTATGGCACCCCTAGGCTTAGGCTAAGGCTAGGGCTCCCCTAGCCTAAGGCTAGGGCACCCCTAGGCTTAGGCTAGGGCACCCCTAGCCTTAGGCTAAGGCACCCCTAGGCTTAGGCTAGGGCAACCCTAGGCTTAGGCTAAGGCTAGGGCTCCCCTAGCCTAAGGCTAGGGCACCCCTAAGCTTAGGCTAGGGCACCCCTAGTCTTAGTCTAGGGCACCCCTAGGCTTAGGCTAATGCTAGGGCTCAGCTACCGTAAGGATAGGGCACCCCTAGGGTTAGGCTAAGGCTAGGGCTCCCCTAGCCTCATGCTAGGGCACCCCTAGACTATGGCTAGGGCACCCCTAAGCTTAGGCTAGGGCAATCGTAGGCTTAGGCTAAGGCTAGGGCTCCCCTAGCCTCAGACTAGGGCACCCCTAGGCTCAGGATTGGGCACCCCTAGGCTTAGTTCTAGGGCTCCCCTAGGCTTAGGCTAGGGCACCCGTAGACTCAGGCAAGGGCACCACTAGGCTTAGGCTAGGGCACCCCTAGGATTAGGCTAAGGCTAGGGCTCCCTAGCCTCAGGCTAGGGCACATCTAGGCTTAGGCTAGGGCACCCCTAGGCTTACGCTAAGGTTAGGGCTCCTCTAGCCTAAGGCTAGGGCACCCCTAGGCTTAGGCTAGGGCACCCCTAGGCATAGGCTAGGGCAGCCCTAGGCTTAGGCTAGGGCACCACTAGGAATAGGCTAAGGCTAGGGCTCCCCTAGCCTAAGGCAAGAGCACCCCTAAGCTTAGGCTAGGGCACCCCTAGGCTTAGGCTAGGGCACCTCTAGACTTAGGCTAGGGCACCCCTAAGCTTAGGCTAAGGCTAGGGCTCCTCTAGCCTAACATTAGTGCATCCCTAGGCTTGGGCTAGGGCACCCCTATGCTTAGGCTAGGGCACCCCAAGGCTTACGCTAGGGCAAACCTAGGCTTCGGAAAAGGCGTGGACTCCCTTAGCCTAAGGATAGGGCACCCATATGCTTAGGCTAGGGCACCCCTAGGCTTAGGCTAGGGCACCCCTAGGCTTAGGCTGAGGCTACGGCTCCCCTAGCCTAAGGCTAGGGCACCCCTAGGCTTAGGGTAGGGTACCCCTAGGCTTAGGCTAGGGCAGCCATAGGCTTAGGCTAGGGCACCCCTAGGCTTAGGCTAAGGCTTGGTTTCCCCTAGCCTAAGGCTAGGGCACCCATAGGCTTAGGATAGGGCACCCCTAGGCTTTGGCTAAGGCTAGGGCTCCACTAAACTAAGGCTAGGGCACCCCTAGCCTTAGGCTAGGGCACCCCTAGGCTTAGGCTAGGGCACCCCTAGGCTTAGGCGAGGGCACCGATAGGCTTAGGCTACGGCTAGGGCTCCCCTAGCCTATGTCTAGGGCACCCCTAGGCTTAGGCTAGGGCACCCCTAGGCTTAAGCTAGGGCACCCCTAGGCTTAGGCGAGGGCACCCCTAGGCTTAGGCTAGGGCTCCCCTAGGCTTAGGATAGGGCACCCCTAGGCTTAGGCTAAGGCTAGCGCTCCCCTAGCCTCAGACTAGGGCACCCCTTGGCTCAGGATAGGGCACCCCTAGGCTTAGGCTAGGGCACCCCTAGGCTTAGGCTAAGGCTTGGGCTCCCTAGCCTCAGGCTAGGGCACACCTAGGCTTAGGCTAGGGCACCCCTAGGCTTACGCTAAGTTAGGGTTCCCCTAGCCTAAGGCTAGGGCACCTCTAGGCTTAGGCTAGGGCACACCTAGGTATAGGCTAAGGCTAGGGCTCTCCTAGCCTAAGTCTAGGGCACCCCTAGGCTTAGGTTAGGGCACCCCTAGGCGTAGGCTAGGGCAGCCCTAGGCTTAGGCTAGGGCACCACTAGGAATAGGCTAAGGCTAGGGCACCCCTAGGCTTAGGCTAGGGCACCCCTAGGCTTAGGCCAGGGCACCCCTAGGCTTAGGGTAGGGCACCCCTAGGCTTAGGCTAGGGCACCCCTAGGCTTAGGCTAAGGCTAGGGCTCCCCTAGCCTAAGGCTAGGGCACCCCTAGGCTTAGGCTAGGGCACCCCTAGGCTTAGGCTAGGGCACCCCTAGGCTTAGGCTAGGGCACCCCTAGGCTTAGGCTAAGGCTAGGGCTCCCCTAGCCTAACCCTTGGGCACCCCTAGGCTTAGGCTAGGGCTTCCCTAGGATTAGGCTTAGGCTAGGGCACCCCTAGGCTTAGGCTAGGGCACCCCTAGGCTTAGGCTAGGGCACCCCAAGGCTTAGGCTAGGGCACCGCTAGGCTTAGGCTAAGGCTAGGGCTCTCCCAGCCTAAAACTAGGGCACTCCTAGGCTTCGGCTAGGGCACCCCTACTCTTTGGCTAGGGCACCACTAGGCTTAGGCTAAAGCTAGGGGTCCCCTAACCTAAGGCCATGGAACCCATAGGCTTAGGATAGGGCACCCCTAGGCTTAGGCTAGGGCACCCCTAGGCTTAGGCTAGGGCACCCCTAGGCTTAGGCTAGGGCACCCCAAGGCTTAGGCTAGGGCACCCCTAGGCTTAGGCCAGGGCACCGCTACGCTTAGGGTAGGGCACCCCTAGGCTTAGGCTAAGGCTAGGGCTTCCCTAGCCTATGGCTAGGGCACCCCTAGGCTTAGGCTAGGGCACCGCTAGGCTTAGGTAGGGAATGCCTAGTCTTAGGTTAGAGCACCCCTATGGTTAGGCAAGGCATCCCAAGACGTAGGCTAGGGCACCCCTAGGCTTAGGCTGGGGCACCCCTAGGCTTAGGCTAAGGCTAGGGCTACCCTAGCCTAAGGCTAGGGCACCCCTAGGCTTAGTCTAGGGCACCCCTAGACTTAGGCTAGGGCACCCCTAAGCTTAGGCTAAGGCTAGGGCTCCTCTAGCCTAACGTTAGGGCATCCCTAGGCTTGGGCTAGGGCACCCCTATGCTTAGGCTAGGGGACCACTAGGCTTACGCTAGGGCAAACCTAGGCTTCGGCTAAGGCGAGGACTCCCTTAGCCTAAGGCTAGGGCACCCCTAGGCTTAGGCTAAGGCTTGGTTTCCCCTAGCCTAAGGCTAGGGCACACCTAGGCTTAGGCTACTGCACCCCTAGGCTAAGGCTAGGGCACCCCTAGGGTAAGGCTAGGGCACCCCTAGACTTAGGCTAGGGCACCCCTAGTCTTAGGCTAGGGCACCCCTAGGCTTAGGAGAGGGCACCTCTAGTCTTTGGCTAAGGCTAGGGCTCCACTAGACTAAGGCTAGGGCACACCTAGCCTTAGGCTAGGGCACCCCTTGGCTTAGGCTACGTCACCCCTAGGCTTAGGCTAGGGCACCCCTAGGCTTAGGCTAGGGCAACGATAGGCTTAGGCTAAGGCTAGGGCTCCCCTAGCCTATGTCTAGGGCACCCCTAGGCTTAGGCTAGGGCACCCCTAGGATTAGGCTAGGGCACCCCTAAGCTTAGGCTAGGGCACCCCTAGTCTTAGTCTAGGGCACCCTTAGGCTTAGGCCTAGGCTAGGGCTCCCCTAGCCTATGTCTAGGGCACTCCTAGGCTTAGGCTAGGGCACCCCTAGGCTTAGGCTAGGGCACCCCTAGGCTTAGGCAAGGGCACCTCTAGACTTAGGCTAAGGCAACGGCTCCCCTACCCTCAGGCTAGGGCACCCCTAGATTCAGGCTAGGGCACCCCTAAGCTTAGGCTAGGGCAATCGTATGCTTACGCTAAGGCTAGGGCTCCCCTAGCCTCAGACTAGGGCACCCTTGGCTCATGCTAGGGCACCCCTAGACTTAGGCTAGGGCACCCCTAGGCTTAGGAAAAGGCTAGGGCTCCCCTAGCCTAAGGCTAGGGCACCCCTAGGCTTAGGCTAGGGCACCCCTAGGCTTTAGCTAATGCTCCCCTAGGCTAAGGCTAACGCTACGGCTCCCCTAGCCTGAGGCTAGGGCACCCCTAGACTTAGGCTATGACACCCCCAGGCTTAGGCTAGTGCAATTCTAGGCTAGGCTAACGCTAGGGCTCCCCTAGCCTCAGGCTAGGGCACCCGTAGGCTCAGGCTAGGGCACCCCCAGGCTCAGGCTAGGGAACTCCTTGGCTTAGGCTAGGGCACCCCTAGGCTTAGGCTAAGGCTAGGGCTCCCCTAGCCTCAGGCTAGGGCACCCCTAGGCTTAGGATAGGGCACCCCTAGGCTTAGGCTAAGGCTAGGACTACCCTAGCCTAAGGCTAGAGCACCCCTAGGCTTAGGCTAGGGCACCCCTACGATTAGGCTAGGGCACCCCTAGGCTTAGGTTAAGGCTAGGGCTCCCCTAGCCTAAGGCTAGGGCACCCCTAGGCTGAGGCTAGGGCACCACTAGGCTTAGGCTAGGGCACCCTAGGCTTAGGCTAAGGTTAGGGCTCCCCGAGCCTTAGGCTAAGGCACCCCTAGGCTTATGCCAGGGCACCCCTAGGCTTAGGCTACGGCACCCCTAGGCTTAGGCTAGGGCACCCCTAGGTTTAGGCTAGGGCACCCCTAGGCTTAGGCTAAGGCTACAGCTCCCCTAGCCTCAAGCTATGGCTCCCCTAGCCTCAGGCTATGGCACCCCTAGGCTTAGGCTAGGGCAATCCTAATCTATACTAAGGCTAGAGCTCCCCTAGGCTTAGGCTAGGGCACCCATAGTCTTAGGCTAAGGCACCCCTAGGCATAGGCGAAGGCTAGGGCTCCCCTAGCCTAAGGCTAGGGCACCCCTATGCTTAGGCTAGGGCACCCCTAGGCTTAGGCTAGGGCACCCCTAGGCTTAGGCTAAGGCTAGGGCTCCCCTAGCCTCAGGCTAGTGCACCCCTAGGCTTAGGATAGGGCACCCCTAGGCTTAGGCTAAGGCTAGGGCTCCCCTAGCCTAAGGCTAGAGCACCCCTAGGCTTAGGCTAGGGCACCCCTACGTTTGGCTAGGGCACCCCTAGGCTTAGGTTAAGGCTAGGGCTCCCCTAGCCTAAGGCTAGGGCACCCCTAGGCTGAGGCTAGGGCACCACAAGGCTTAGGCTAGGGCACCCTAGGCTTAGGCTAAGGTTAGGGCTCCCCGAGCCTTAGGCTAAGGCACCCCTAGGCTTATGCCAGGGCACCCCTAGGCTTTGGCTAGGGCACCCCAGGGCTTAGGCTAGGGCACCCCTAGGTTTAGGCTAGGGCACCCCTAGGCTTAGGCTAAGGCTACAGCTCCCCTAGCCTCAAGCTATGGCTCCCCTAGCCTCAGGCTATGGCACCCATAGGCTTAGGCTAAGGCCCCCCTAGGCGTAGGCGAAGGCTAGGGCTCCCCTAGCCTAAGGCTAGGGCACCCCTATGCTTAGGCTAGGGCACCCCTAGGCTTAGGCTCGGGCACCCCTAGGCTTAGGCTAAGGCTAGGGCTCCCCTAGCCTAAGGCTACAGCACCCCTAGGCTCAGGCTAGGGCACCCTTAGGCTTAGGCTAGGGCACCCCTAGGCTTTAGCCTGGGCTCCTCTAGGCTTAGCCTAAGGCTACGGCTCCCCTAGCCTCAGGCTAGTGCACCCCTAAACTCAGGTTATGACACCCCCAGTCAGCAAGGGCGTATGCCCACTCCTTCACCAGACACCTCAACAGCCATGAGCCAAGTGGTAAGGACAAGTGCAAGGCAGGCCAGCTGGCCTGGCTGAGCCCCTCAATGCCCCTCCCTCTAACAGCAGCTGGCCAGAGGGCCCACAGGCCCGTGCTATTAGGGGGAAGGAGTCAGTAAGCCTTATAAGGCACCTGAGGTTTAGGCAAAGACACACTCAGAAAAGGCCGGCCAAGAGAAAGGCAGCAGAGGCAGCGGACAGGGCCAGCACGCTTACTGTGATGCTGTCTTTGTGCTGAGCAGAAGAGGAAAGCAGAGGAAGAGGCAGAGACAGAGAGCGCGAGCGAGCAGAGAGGTCCCCAAACAGCTTCCTCTGCCTGGGGCCTCCCCCAGCGTGCATGCAGACCCTGCTGCTAGCCCCAGGACCCCCGGAGCCTGGAGGTGACAGATGGGAGGGTGCCGACAAAGCATTCACTTACCCTCAGCTCCACCCCCTTGTCCAACAGTCTCTGGTCACTGAACTCACACAGCTGCCCTGAGGAAGTGATACAGAAGGTGCTGTCAGCCTTCTTCCTGCGGCCACAGGCTACATCAGTGAACAGGTTGTTCCGCAGGTCCCCAAGCAGCCCGGAGCGGCCCAGCAGGGGCACAGTGGCATTCACCTGTGGAGGCACAACACAGGTGCCACCCATCCACCCACCCTGCAGGCTATCCCCTGAAAAGCAGGCCCTGGGGAGAGAGGGAAAAGGCTTCCCTTGTAGATTGACATAGCACCTGGCCCAGCTGAGACTTCCAAGGGGCATTTGAGCATGCAGAAGTGGGCGCAGGTGGAACAGATCTGGGCAGACCCCACCCTGGTGGCTACTTGCTGCCTCACCTTTGATGTCTTGCTGTCATCAAGGTACCAGAATTTGATGTGCCGGTTGTCTGCAATGACAAAGTAGCTGCTGTCCTCAGAGAAATATACTGCTGTCTCCCGACTGGACACCTTGTTGGAAGCCACTACAATGTTTTTCTGGAGAGAAAGTCAAGGGAAATCAAGGCTCTGCTTCTAGGAGCTGAGGGAAAAGAAACTTACACACTGAAGGAGGTTAGACAAGCTGTGAACTTGACCACTCCTTCTGCCCCTTCTTCAGCATCCTAGATACCCAGTTGCTCCTTTCTGCTCAGAGTTCTCTAGAAAGGGACTGAGGCCAGCAGGTGGAAGTGAAGGCCACCTGTCAGCAGTTTCTTGGCTCCCCTCCCGGCCCTGCCTGTCCTGAGGCCAGCAGCCCACTCACCTTCCAGGCCCAGACATTGAAGATCATGTCATGCTGGTAGCCCACTGAGACAATGTACTTGGCGCTGGGTGAGAAGGCCACACACGCCACGCCATACTTATGCTCCTGAAGCTCCACCACCTGGCTGCGCTCCGACACGTCCCATACCCACACAGCAGGCATGTGTCCACTCTGCGGGGACGAAGACCCCGAAGGAAAAGCCAGAGGCAACCAGCTCCCTCCCCATCCACGGAGGCCTGGCCTTCCCAGCCACTGGACAAGAGCCTGCACATAAATGAAGGACACCTAACCTAATGTGCCTGCACATGAATCAAGGACACCCCCGGAGGGAATGTGATCAGTGTTGGGGAACAGGGACTCTCAGGGATGGGCTCCTGGCGTGATTTGCATGGGCAAGAACCACCACTCCTGCGGTTTGCTCCCACAGCCTCACAGGGCAAGTCTCTGGGAGGGCAGCCCTGTTCCACACTGTGACCAGCAGGGATAAGGAATGTTTTAAGGAGGTGTTTTCCAAAATGTGGTTCTCAAATTGGCAGCTTCAGCCTCATCGGGAACTACTTGTTAGCATTGCAAACTGAAGAGAGCCAACCCAGACCTGCTGAGCCCGAGAGCCAGCAGTCTGTACTACGGGGCCAACATAGCACTTCTGACGCAGGCTACAGCCTAAGAACACTGCTCTAGGGAAGACCAAACACCCAAAGGGGACACCAGTACAGAAAGTCAAACTTGGCACCAGTCCTATGCGGGCCGCAGGCTGTCACTCTCTGCTAAGGCCAGGCCACCCCCTCTGCAGTGCCTGAGCTTCCTTCCTCACTCACCTCGCCGGTGACCAGGTACTTGCCATCAGGAGAGAAGGCAAAGGCAGTGATGGTTTCCCGGAAAGGAATGGGGGCAGGCTCAAGAGGGGCACTGGCAGCCTGGCCCAGGCCTGGCCTCTCACAGTCCCCTCTCAAAACAAGGGCAGCAAACCCGCCCTCCCTGTGCTGCTTCCCTTG